>NC_140580.1:988021350-989221350 GCF_964204655.1 Triturus cristatus
TCTGGTCGATGGTTGAGGTGTTTTTCCTCAAGCCGGCTTGGTAAGGGCTCAGTATCTCCTCTTCTTCCATCCATGCCTGGAGGCGATCAAGAAGAACCCGTGCAAAGAGTTTTTGGGAAACATCGATGAAACTGATCGGCCTATAGTTAGTGGGAAGAAGGGGACAACCTTTTTTATAGATTGGGACAATTTCTGTCCCAAGCCACGTATCGGGGGGATCCATGCCATTTAAGATGGCGTTAAATATGGTCCATAGATATGATCCCCACATTGTTGGTTCCTCCTGAAATAGGTCCCCTGGTAATTTATCTAAGCCTGGATCTTTGTTACTATGGAGCTTATTTATTGCATTCGCCACTTCAGATAGTGTAATCTCCTCCACCACCCCCTGAGAAGTCTCGGTGGTTACTTTTCGTGGTACAGGAGGTTCAGTTACATTTTCATGACTGGTGTAAAGAGTAAGGAAATGTTTCTCCCACACTTCAGAGGCAATATTTGGCTCAATTGCTGGTTTCCTTTGGATGTCTCCCGAGCTCACAATGGCCCAAAAGGACTTCATGTCCTTGTTCGATAGTGCGAGTTTAAGATTGTCCCATCTATCCAAATCCCAGTTTTTCCTCTCCTGCTGAGTGGTCTCTTTGTACAACACCCGGGTTAGTTTTATACGTGGCTTATCCTTTGCCTTCACAGTGTCCAATAAGGCCTGCTTGGCTTTACGGCATTTAGAGTTGAACCAGGCACATTTGAGCGGAATATTTGGCTTGGAGCGAACTATTGGAAGAATATGTCTGCCAGTTTTGATAACTCTTGATAAATGATGGCAACTTTCCCAACATCCAGCGTCGGACCCTCTCCAGATATTACCTCCCACATTTTTACCATAGATGGAATTGTTAGTTGTTAAACTGTTGCCAGCTTGTGGGGTGACTGTTGGAATTTCTCCCACCTAACTTTCCTTCTATTGTTTGTTAAGCTTAACGCACTATTCGCAGGTATAGAAGTAAATTGGGAGTTGGTGGGACCCAAATTCAATGACTTCAGAACCAGAATCAGGGCATTATGATCACTATCTAGCCTCATGGTGACATGGAAATCACTAACCTTTTGCCACAATCTGGTTTTCACCAGAATATAGTCCAGCAAAGAAGCTTGGCCTACTCTATCAAACGTTAACTGCCCTGGTGTATCTGATTTTGTTCGGCCATTGCATGCTCTTAATGAATGTACTAATGTAAGTGAGTTGAGCTGCAATGCCAGCGGGGACCAAGCTTTAATAGGTTGGATTTGTGGGTCTGGGATTAGCCATTGTAGATCTTCCTCACTAGAGGAGGTATTACTAGAGTCAGTCAGAGGTTCAAATTGGCAATTAAAATCACCCCAACGGTCAACCATGTGGCGGGTTCAATAGTAGGCATAAATAGACCCAGTTGGTCTATGGTGCCAGATTCTTGACAGGTAGGAACAGGTCGGGAGTAAACATTAATAAGGGCAATTTTCCTCTTTGAAAGGAAGGTAAGCAAGACACACTGAGTGTCACTCGAGGGGGTTGGAAGTTGATCAGCTCTGCAGCCCAAGTGTGATCTCAGCCAGACAGACAGACCCCCTGAGGGTCTGCCTCTGCCTCTTGAAGTGGCTAAGATATTGAATGTTACAAAGCCCAACCTCTGAAGTCTTCCATGGCCCAGGTTTCCTGGAACATACAGATATCCTGCTTATCCATAAAGAGCCCCCAGTCTGGGCAAGGAAATTTATTTTTAAGTCCTGCCAAATTCCAGGATAAAATCCTCAAGCTATTGCCTTGCCCTTGGTTACCCGTAAGTGCCTTAGGAACTTTAGTACTGCGAGTATCAATTTCCCTTGCTAGAATCGAGTGGTGGCTATCTGGGGGCCCTGTAGAATGCCCATCTCTAGATGGTTTATCCACCGTGGCACGCAGTGGGGTAACAGAAGGCCCAATTATTTGTAGCCTACTACCTTCTGGATCGGCCATCTGTGTTGTATCTGTAGTGTTGGCTAATGTAACTGACCTCGACTCTCTGCTCTTTTCTAGTCCAGAATCGTGTCCCTGCGATCCAGAAATTCTATCCCTCGTTGGACTCTCCTCTTGTCAATCTACCTCCTCCAGGATTCCATACCTGTTATTAACTGGGATGTTGAATAGTAAGGCCATGGGGGAAACATTCTATCCACCCTCACTTAATGGTCTTGTTTGCCATCTCGGAATAGTGGAGTGGATATAACCACTTGATGGCATTTGGTGTTGGATATAGAAGAACTCCAGAGGGTACAGTCTAATTCCTGTTAGTGTATCCTGGGGGTATGTAGTCTGGTTAAGTATGTTGGTCACAGTATTGCGATTTTTAAAATTGATGACTACGCAGTCCCCTTGAACTTGTTTTTGTCGGTTTCCCACCCAACCTACTCTATGAACCATCAAAATTTCCCCCGCCCTACCATAATCAAACTGTCTGTGCTTTGCTAGTCAGAAGAAACATTTATTTCTAGGGTCAAGTTGTGTTTCCCTCTTGGTAGATGTAGTTGCAGGGATTACTGCCATTATGACTACATACGGGGAACAGGCAGGGGGTACATTTATAGTCGGCAGATTGGCTGTTTCGGGCATGACATTGGTCCCATCTATAGGTGCCTGCCTGCACAGGTTTTCACTTGATCCATATGGAGGGAGGGTGGTTTTATCCCTATCCCTTATAGGGGGGAGGTATTGTCTGTGTCCCAGTGACAAAACTGGGTGGCAGAGTGGGCTAAAGAACGGTGATGGATCAAACCCAGATCTGTTGACTGGGTGTGAGTGTTTGATTGGTTCTGATGCTCCGTCCATCACCACCCTCTTTTGTACCGCAAGTCTTTGCTAGAGCATCCAACTTTGAGAGGATTCCAATTTTGGGGAGGCCAGGTTAGAGTGGTATCTTAGGGATGTGATATCACAGTCAAAAAACCCCAATCGTATTGGCAAATAGGCTGGCGGTCACACTCCAGCTAGTTTTTTCCTTCCCCCTGTAATGTTCAGGAAGATCAACACCAAGTTTAAGGATTCAAAAAATGACCTGGTGGTAGGTAGAAGACTTAGCCAATACAATATACAAAGCAAAATCGGAAGGTCTTACCCACTTAGTCAGATGTTACATGGTGGGCCTAAGATTGTGGCCCTGCCCTGCCTCTTCCTGTCGCTGACGGGCGCAGGACAGGCCTGCCCTTGGCGTGGGCTTTGCCCGGGCCCGTCCTGCGCCGCAGGAGTGCTAAGCGCCTTAAGAGGCGTGGATAGGGCGCAGGGCTTGCTGGGGCTAGCAGTCCCCACGTTGCAGTGATGGCGGTGTCACCCGGATGGCTCCCCCTTCACAGGAGCGGTCCTGCAGCTGATGGTGATAGCGCTTTGGGGCAAGGAAAGCAGCGCTTCGCCCTTCACAGGAGCGGTCCGGCAGCTGATGGTGATAGCGCGTTAGGGTAATGAAAGCAGCGCTTCGCCTGTGTAGTGCAGGCTACCCTGTGAGCAACAAAGGATTTTTGTATCCCGCGGGAGTACTAAGCGCCTTAAGAGGTGTGGATAGGGCGCAGGGCTTTCTGGGGCTTGCAGTCCCCACGGTGGAGTGTTGGCGGTGTCAACCGCGATGGCTCCCCCTTCACAGGACCGGTCCTGCAGCTGATGGCGATAGCGCTTTGGGGCAAGGAAAGCAGCGCTTCGCCCGTGTGTTACCATTTTCTTTTGAAACTGTGGGTGCTCAAGAATATATTTCCAATGTCAGTCTAACATAGACATTGGGTTTTTTATGGCAGATTTAAGATGTCCCTACTGACCTTCCTCACATAGATTTTATCCGAAACAGGAGCCCTCATTTAGAGAATCTTGTTAAATATGAAGCATAACATGAATTGATAATTGCAGTACTGCACTTGGTACATGTTGTATTGCTGTATAAATGGAGAATAACTTGTGGAAACATTATTCCTATCAGTTATTTGGCATTTATTAATGCTGGACTAGCACCACCTTTTTACTGGTGCCAACGGACAAGCTTTTCTTGTATTGCAGATTAGGCATTACAAAGTGGTATCAATTATGAATAAACATTTCCGCGTAACATACCTATTTAGTACCGGAAATAATCCAAAATAATCATTATTTAAACAAGAATTTGCAATGTAATAGGTTTCCAATTCACGCGAGTTTGAGCTATAGGCATTGTAAATGACAATGCCTTTTATTTATGTTTTGGGTTTTAAAACCTAAATAAAAGGTATTGTCATTTACAATGATAATAGCTTAAACTCTCACAAATGCGAGACCTATTGCATTGCAATAAAAGGGCCTCTCAACTGCTTGTTAGATTGTAAATATCAGAGGAAGAGACCGGGCTGCGATGTCTTCAAAGTAGTGCTAAATAGTGCAGTGAAGAAGATGTGTATGTGTTGTAAATTACACAGACACAAAGTGTGAAGTGAGAGTTGCATATGATCTGAGCTATAAACACTAACAAAGCGCTCCAATACCTTTCGCTCTGCGATTACACTTTCGAGGCTCAGGAGGAAGAGCAGGGGGGGGCTATTTCCTTCCCTTTCTGTGATTGAGTGTGCATTGTGGCATTACGTAATGTCATTGCTATCTTTGTCCTAATAAAAAACACTCCAGCTATAGTAGGGCCCTGGCTTCACCTCCTGGTGCAGGGGGTGCTGTGCTTTATGGCAGGCACGGAGGGAGGTAGGGAGGCATGGTCTCGGCTGCAGCTCCGGCCTCATACAGTGCCCCTACTATGACTAGTGAATAAGTAAGTAATTTTATTTTATAAGTTAATTAAAACGTTTACAAAATCGCTCGGCGGCGAATCATAATGATAAAAATAAAACCACAGTTACATCATTTATAGTGTCCAACAATAAAAAGAGATATGGCACAGTTTATGTTAGCTACACAGCATGTCCTGTTCATCTGGTTTGTACCATGCTCATACGGAGTATCAGTTCGTCCGATAAGCATTGAGCGGTCCTTGTTGCCCCTCATGACAGTCTTGTAAGGACCCTGTGGCGTTTGTGCATAGATAAAAAGTGCCTTTGGGTTACATATATTTTAAAATAAACTATTTTATAAAAGTATATTGACATCATGTAGCAGCCTCGTCGTTGGATTTTATAATAAAGATGTTGCGGATCCATAAAGTGCCAGGTGCCCAACATTGAACAGGAGATTAGTTTCTGATATATTAAAAGGAAGAGTGCCAGTTCCAGGAAATGGTGAGCCCGTATTCATAAACTGCTTATTCTACACCGGGTCTCTTAATTTTTTCCTCTACCATCCCCATGAATTGCACAAACCGGCACGCCAACTGTAGATCTCCTCCTCCAAGGCACGCCTTCACTGCTTGTCTGCAGGATCTTATCCGCCTGGTGCGGAAGATTGTTTTCAAAAGTAGTCGTCTTTCAGGGTCCAGTTCTCTGCAGATACATAATAGGTGTGTGATGCTCTCTTCAGCTTTCCCGCAAAGATGGCACTTATTTGTTTCCGAAGATCTATTACTAGTGAGTGAGAGGTGCTGAGGTGTATTGGTGGTGATGGTGGTGGTATTTGTGGTATTGGTGGTGGTGGCATTGGTGGTATTATTTGTGGTGGTATTTGTGGAGGTGCTAGTGGTGGTATTGGTGGTTAATGGTGGTATTGGTGGTGGTATTGGTAATTGTGGTGATGGTGGTACGGTGGTATTTATGGTGGTATGGGTGGTGGTGGTATCATGGTGGTGGTAATTGGTGGTAGTATTGGTGGTGGAGGTATTGATGGTGTTGGTGGTGGCATTAGTGGTGGTGGTATTGGTGGTTATGGTGGTGGTATTGGTGGTGGTATTGGTGGTGGTGATATTGATGGTGGTATTTGTAGTGGTGGTGGTATTAGCGGTGGTATTGGTGGTGGTATTGGTATTTGTGGTGGTATGGGTGGTGGTGCGGTGGTATTGGTGGTGGTGGTGGTAGTGGTGGTATTGGTGGTGGTGGTAGTGGCATTGGTGGTGGTATTTGAGGTGGTGGTATTGGTGGTGGAATTCGTGGTAGTAGTGGTGGTGGTGGCGGTATTGGTGGTGGTGATATTGGTGGTGGTACTGGTGGTGTTGGTGGTAGTGGTGGTATTGGTGGTGGTATTGGTGGTGATCTTGGTATTAGTGGTGGTGGTGGTATGGGGGTGGTGCGGTGGTCTTTGTGGTGGTATGGGTGGTGGTAGTATTGGTGGTGGTAGTGGTGGTGTATTGGTGGTGGTGGCGGTATTGGTGGTGGTATTGGTGTTGGTGGTGGTATTGGTGGTGGCGGTATTGGTGGTGGTGCTATTGGCGGCGGTGGTGGTATTGGTGGTGGTGGTATTGGCAGTGGTGGTGGTATTGGTGGTGGTGGTATTGTTAATAAAACAGGCTTTTGAAAACAACCCATCAGGTGGCTTTAGTACAGATGACATGTAACACAGATGTGCTGTTGCAACTTCAGCCCATTAGCACAGGATTATGTGCTACCTGGAATTTACATGACCTAATTCGCTAATCATTTCTAAATCCATTTTGCTTGGGGGCTTGAAACAGACACGAGATAATGCCGGGTTAAAGTAATTGAAAGCAGGCGCCCGTGTTACGAGGGCGGCCTTGCTGCTTAAAAAACACATGCGGTTTCAGCTGAAGTAGCGCATGTCCGGCCTGCAGTAAGAGAAACTCAATAATATATAGTGCTTACAGACTAAATAACAGGTTCTGTGTAACAACTCAAGTAAAAGGGCCAGTCTCCATGGGAGGGGACAAATGAAGAAAAGGCCGAACTAAGGAGGGACTAACAAGCCTATTAAAGAATCCGAAGGAAGCATTTACCAAAGACAATGACACAAGCCAATGAAAAATATGGGAGGAGAGTGGGCGCAGCTTCTCTCCCTACTACAGCAGGCTCGTAGAGTGAGCAGCACATCCGCGCTGCTGTTAGGCTTGACCTAAAAATTGTTAAAATTACATGCATTTCAAATTGTTTATGAATATGTATCAAACATTTTTCCATATTTTACATACCAATGTACCTTTTATGCTCACTTATTTTGTCACCGCTCTACTTTCTGAAGTGGTGTCGGCAGCGTTTCAACACTCTACTCATGGGGCTAATCAAGTGAGTATTATTATTATAATATTGTCTGTTACTCTTTCATAGTGGTGAAATTCACTCTAAAGTCGATAGATGCCTTCCACTACCTGGAGTGGCCCTAGGCATTCCCCTGTGGCCCTTCTGTGCAGCCTTGCTCAGCGGTCCTGTAGTAACTATCTGCATTCAGCCCCCGCCAGCTTGACAAACCATGCCCCAGGTTACTCACAGTCCAGACCAGACCCTCATACCCGGTTTACGCTCAAAACGCCGTCAACACCATTTGGCATGAGTTCCGTGAGAACCCTTGTTCCAAGTTTAGGCTTGATGCCCAAGTTCACATGGACATTTGGGTCGCTCGTGTGTCACGAAAATATGGAAGTATTCCCTAGTCACACTTCTCCACTCCTTACCTCCACCCTGCTGCTTCTTGTAAGGTGGCCACTGTCCTTCCTGTAGAAACTCCCAGTCCTCTGCGAGCTTCCATCCCACAGCCTGCCCCCGTTTCTTTTTAACTTCCCACCTTGATCGATTAGCAGATTCTATACATTTTCCATTGACAACGCAGCACTGGAATTGTATCTTACACTGCTCTCAACAGTACCCCCACAGCCTGTGGGCTCGGTGCCTGCGGCAATAACCAGCGTTTCACAACAGTCCCAATTATGCAAAGTGTTACCGTCCTCCTCTTTGGAGTCTGTGCTATTTTAGTGCTTTGGTTATGTTCATGTTTGTGTCTTGCAGCTGAATTGCACCATGGGTATCAGCGCTTTAAAAAAGCAAGCAGCCTTTTATGAACATATATTTACATTAATTACACGTATTTTCAATGAGCGTTTAGACTGTTAAATATTAACTTGCAATTGTTTTGATTTTTATTAGTTTAGTCCGCCATTTCAGAATTTCATTCACAAGATTCTTTATTAGCTCCTCCTAATTATTTGAACTTTCATCGTGCCATATGGCACATTTATGGGGTGTTCGCATAAGGACAGTGGCATTCTGCATTTTAGGTGTACCTCGGCTGCATGGTTGTAAACAGGTTTCTTCTTTCTAAATTTGTGAAATCTCTTTCTTCATGTTAATTTTTGTCTCTTGTCTGACCTTTGTATGCTAACAGCCTGTGTGCATTCAGAAATCGTATTGCCTGTGAGAAGTGTGAGTCATGCTTTAGTTATGCGTTTAATGGAAAGTAAAATGTGTTCGTTTCCATAGGGATTTCGGAAATATTACTTACTAACTCATGCTTACGATGCGCTCCCCCTTTTCTTTGCTAATGGCCTTTCTCTTGACGAGGTCCGACTCTTCAATGTGTCGCCCCCGGAAGGTGACGAGCTCCCTTTAATGAAATGCTGACTTGCAGCACTGGTGCACTTTGTTACTAACAACAAGCACTGCGCAATTCATCACCTAACAATTTAACCTACACCGACCCAGTTTCTTTTCTGTTTTCGGCTGGTTCGGTGTCTTGATGTTGCTTTTACCAAATATAGAGCGACTTTTTAGCTTTGCGCAGACTGTTCCCCTGGGATACGAGATGGACGCATTAATCAAGGGCATCCTCTGTACGGCCTGTCTGGCTCTCAGCATCGGCCACTGTAAACCTGTCTCTGAAAGAAAGCGGGACACCGGAACAATGCAGCTCTTGTGCTAACAGCAAAGGGGAGCGAAGCCGTTACAAAGAGGTTGGCTTCACCTCGACGCATCCGAGACAGGGAGCATCGGGATGCGGATTAAAAGCCCGTCCTTGTTTGTATTCCTTGAGTAAGCACGTGATGATTGTGGAACCACTTGTTGAAACCCTGTCTTCAGCACGTCATCACGTCCGCACGTCATATGCGTACACTGTAGGCCTTGTTCTTTGTAACTGCCCAAGGAATCTAACACTGCTCCTTTCCCAGGAGTATCTTGGGACTTGCAGCAAGAACAGAATGTTTGAAAGCATTGTGTATGCACAATCTAAAAGGAATACATGGTTCCCAGGTGGATGGATACCTGACCTACGCAAGCATACATTTGCATTGTCCTAGTTTTAAATTGGTCTCTGATAGAAAAACATTATTTGTAATGGTTACCCACTCCCTGGAGGTTTTCCCTATCTTTCTTCTTGTCGGAGTGAGGGGGATATTTACAAGGATCTATCGCCGAGTTAACAGCACTTTATCGCAGCCAAAGTTGTGATAAACTTATCGCCCCAATCACGAGCTGGTGTAAACAGCCCACATCACCAGTTTACCCGCAATAGCAGCCGCAAATAACATCGCCACCGATGACCCCCGCAACTATCGCTAATGAGATGCAGAGAAGGCGTTACCGTGCCAAAAGCTGCGACAAAACCACTCCACAACATTCACAACGACCATCCAGAACTGCGATAAGAACACAAAACAGGCGATAAGGCGCGTTAGCAGCAGGAAAATAACACCTGCTCTGACCTGGTGCAAAGTCGGACCACAGCCTGCACCACAAAAGGGAGCACAGCCCACAGCCACATCGGAAGGGCAACAGATGCACCCGGGCAACTGAACATGCAGCCCGGAGGGCCGAAAGGGCAACAACACCCACCGCCGCCACCCCCAGGACCCCACAAGCCCGCGGACATGGCACCCTCAACACCATGCAGCCCCGCTCCGCAGGCCACCAGGTCTCACGTTTTGGTGCTGGGTCTTGATTACTCCATGGTATAGGACATACCAGTGCACCCGGCATCATCGCAGGCTGCACACCCGCTCAGCCCAATTGGTGCCACTAACTCTGGGATCCCGGAAGCAACGCCACATGGCGGCAGGCCCGCGCTGCCCACTGGCTCTGGCCTACACTGCGGTCCAGCAGGGCACACAAAACCTGAGCTGGCCGGACCGCCAGGACGGGGTATCATCGCAGGCTGCACACCCGCTCAGCAGCTTAAGGTGCCACTAAGGGAAATCACTGTTCATTCATCCACACATTCATACATGAATGATGAAAGACAGGACATAGCAGTGCGTCACTGTATGTTTATTGCACATCCAGTGCAGTTCTGCAGCTGAAGCGGTACAGGGCAATGCCAAGCACACTACACAATATGGGGCCATGGAGGGCCAGCAAGAGTCCTTCCAGGGATGACAAGTACTGAGGAAGAGGAAGGGTACAGTCCGCAGTCTGGTCGCCTTGTCATTGGTCATCAAACAGAATATGGCAGTCCATGTCGCTGTCCAAGATGAGTGCATCAGAGTGTATTGGGGGTCAGTGGACGGTCATGAGGCCATGTGCGGCACCAAGCAGAAACAGGCCAGGTGGTGGAAATGAATGCTAGTGCCTCCTGATCACAAACCCATCCACATTCTCATCCCGGGATGTGTGCTCTGCCCCACCTGTTGCAGTACCGACTGAGGCACTGTGTGCCACTGACACATCAGGTGCCGGAGTGAATACGTCTGCCGCACTGTGAGGCAAGGGCACACCAGGGGGCGGATATGTGGATGGTGTGGGGGCAGCAGAATTCATCTGTGCTACACCTTGTGGCAGCAATGCCATGATGATGATCTGCAGGGCATGGTAGATCCCAGCTACATTTCGCTGATGTACAGCAGTGGCTGCCATCCTTTCCGCCTCCATCCACACCATGTCCTCCATGAGCCTCCACATGTGTACCAGCTCACGGCTGGTATCGCTGGTGCCCCTCTTAGCAGACAGCTGTTCTTCTCTCCGTGTCAGGACTCCAGCGATGTCAGTCAGGGCTCATTGTCATTGAAGACCATGGAGCGGGCCTAGACACCCATGGATGGCGTTCAGTTCGGTGGCCATGAGCACGAACCCCACCCGCACCTGCTCAGCCGTCTCCCTCTGGGCCTCCAGCACACAGCGTTGGAAGGCCGTGTGTTGTTCCTGGGGGTCTTGGGAGACTGCTGGGGCCGTGGGTGCCTCCTGCTGGGTGTTTTGGGTGGTGGGTGGGGTCTCCTCGATGCAGCTGGTCAGCCCTGATCCTGGAGGTGAGTCGCAGAGGATGTCAATGATGTCTAGGAGGGCTTGTGCATCGATGCTGGGGTTGTCCTCCTCGCCATCAGTGAAGAGTGGCTGGGACTGTTCGGCAGGGGGTGTTGATGGTGGCCCTGCAATGTGAAGGGGAGATGGTGTATTGAAATGTGTCCACATGTATGTAGCCGCATGGTACATGTTGACATTCAGACAACATGGCATTGTACATTGTGACAGTCTATAGATCTGGGTGATGACCCAGAGTTATTGTGGGTGTGCACTGTGCTCTGCTTGATTGTGCATGTGTGCCATCGTGGCCATCTCCACCCATCCCCCCAGTACCTGGTGGTCACTCACCCTGTTGCGGTTGTGTTGTGTCCTGTCGAGCAGTGTCCGGTCCCCCGACTCCGGCCACAGTATCCACACTGATGACTGTCGACACCAGCTCCTCCATGTCATCCACACAATTAATGGACTGAATGCAGAACAAATCAATACATTCACCCCCAGTCAAGAGATCTGGGTTAAATCCATCATTCTTTTGCTCACTATGCCACCCCAGTTTAGACCTGGCCATATGCAAATCAGTCTTTACCCTGTGCCTCATGGGAACAGTCCAGCCCGAACTGCCAAGCCAGGTCCTCCCTGGACTGGAAACAAGCATCCTAGGACCGGTTTCGGGGTTTCACCCCTCTTCAGCCAGGATAGCTTGATTCCAGTGGCACAGTGAGCCCAGGACCCACATCTGGGCAAACCTGGCGCACTTGGGGAGAGACAGCAAAAGACACACAATGGACGGAATGCAGAACAAATCAATACATTCACCCCTAGTCAAGAGATCTGGGTTAAATCCATCATTCTTTTGCTCACCATGCCACCCCAGTTTAGACCTGGCCATATGCAAATCAGTCTTGACCCTGTGCCTCATGGGAACAGTCCAGCCCGAACTGCCAAGCCAGGTCCTCCCTGGACCGGAAACAAGCATCCTAGGACCGGTTTTGGGGTTTCACCCCCCTTCAGCCAGGATAGCTTGATTCCAGTGGCACAGTGTCATCCAGCACGAGCTGTGGCGCTGGGCCCCCACCCTCAGTCTGCATTGCTGCCTTCTGGTTGGCTGCGAGTTTCTCCTTGGTCTTGTCTTTCCATCGCCTCTTGACCTCATCCATTGTCCTCTTGTGCTCTCCGACAGCATTCACCTTGTCCACGATGTCCTGCCATATTCCAGTTTTGGTGCCCAATGACAAGTTGAAGGTGACGAACAGTTGTTGATGAAGTTCCATCACCTCCGTGACTATGATCCTGTTCGCCTGCGGACTGAACTTCGCCTTCCTCTTCTTCTTGTCCTTGCCCTTCCCTGTCCCCGAGGTCCCAGGCTGGTCGTCCGGGGTGCTTGTGGTGTTGCGCTCGTCCTCTGCGCCTGCTCCGGCTGCCTCCATGGTGCTTGGGTGTTGGTCAGTTTGTGTTTGGGTGTTTTTTCTACTTTTATTGTGATTTTTCCCACATGCCAGGTGTGTGTTGCAGGCCTGGCAAAGCTTATTGCTGATTTCCTCATTGCGCTTTGGCCCATCGCACCTTTTTTGTGTTGTGGTTTCTGTTTTTATCTCCATCGAGGTGGTTGTATCGTGGACATTGTCCGCGGTTTAGGCAGACTATCGCATGGTACCGCCTGGTTGTGAATTCCACGTTGTCACAGGGTTATTTTTTCCGCGATGGGCTGTGATGTTGTGAGTTGCGTTAAGCTACTCTTGCGGTACTTATCACACGTTCTTGTGAATGTACCCCTGAGTCTTTTATCCGAGGTTATCCACAGTAACTAAAGAGTCTAGTCCTTCCAAAAACCATCCAGCCTGAAGCTACAGCCACCCCTATTCTTTTAAACTCCACCTCAGTGAAAACAGCAAAGATCTGCAGCTCTCGACTGACAAGAATAAGAGTAATATATAACAATCTTCAATTCTGGAGAGCACAGAAAATCTGTCTCATCACATCTTGATAACTACTATGACCTGACTCCTAATGGTGCGGTCCTCATGTCATGTGTGGGACAAATTATTCTCACAATATTCCTGAATGCATTATGATTAAAGAGAGTGATGCAGCTGCACCAAATCTGGTGCTCATCTCCAATCCTCACGCTCCTCACCTTACTCCTCCCAACAAGTGGAGCCTTTGCGGCCCCATCAGGAGTGTGAGTTCCTACGTACATGCTAAGATACAGCACAACTCAATCCTAGTGATAACGCCGGATTCTTATCTTATCTTACCATCTCTTACCACTCTTAAGTATCCTCGGCCGACTGGACCTTTTTACCTGCTGTGGAGTGTAAAGGGGAGAGAACTAACTCATTCAGATAAAGTCAATCACCAATCAATTCCGATACTGAAAAATCACTAACTCTGAGTTAATATTTAGGGGATTTATTACAAGCACGAGGTTAAGGAAATACACGGGAACTAAAACAAAGTTTAACCTACGCAACAGCCTAATTCGATGAAGCATAAAAAGAATAATGAACTCTAGAAATATCAAACAAAAGATAACTGCTCCAATATCTAAATCAGTCTTCATGGATACCTACAAAGAAATTGATTAGTCTATCCCTACTCTACCGGTAAGGTGACATCCCTACTTAGCATCTCCCAAACAAATCAAGAAAAGGTGTCAGCGCGTGAAGACTTCCTAAGTACGCTCACTTTGAAGGAGTCAGTAGCCAAAACTAACAAATTCTTCCTAAGTCTCCTTCCTCAATATCAATCTCTTCCTTCTACCCTCATCTGTTCTTCTCTGCCGCTCATCCTTTGGGGCACTGTCCCTAATACAAAATGCACAACATGGAGGACAAGCCTCTATAACACCTCTTCTGGCTGGACACTGCCTGGAGGTAATTTTCCATTGAAACCTGTATGTCGTCCAATAACGGTTGAAACGTCCTTAAGTCCCAGGCTCCTTCAGCACCGAAAGTATCGGCTCCTCATTATCTGCATTCCTGGAGACTCTTGTAGCAAACTCTCCTCCATACCTAACTCCTAAAACAAAAAGTTAGTCTTTGCTAACGAGAACGATGTCCTTGCTCCTGCAACTGAAGCCTGAGAACAGAAAATCCTTCCCTGCACATGAAGTTCGCTGAATACCTCCAAACGAGAGCCTTCCCAAGGAAAGTACATTTTGGCCTGCACAATTCAGCTAACATAAGAAATGCGAGTAGGCCTTTTCATAGCAGAACTTAGATGTTCAGTTAGGCCTCTATACATCAAGAAATACACGCTCTAATAAACGCTGCATCTGTAAGCATTGTATTTCATTACATTTAATATAGAAGTAATCACTCCTACATGTGCAGACATTAATATTGTGCACATTTAAATA
This sequence comes from Triturus cristatus, assembly GCF_964204655.1. Lineage (NCBI taxonomy): Eukaryota > Metazoa > Chordata > Amphibia > Caudata > Salamandridae > Triturus > Triturus cristatus. The sequence goes on from NC_140580.1 coordinate 988,035,779, forward strand.
TAATGCATTACATCACACATGAATTAATTAAACAGTTACAATAGACAGTTACATTTAAAATAATTGTACTCTTTCGACTAACACAAACTACATTTCTAACATTACACTCTGTTCATTATTACGTTTACTCTTCTAATGATCATCTGTGAATACCACACTTGATTATATATGGGTGCGGACTACTCTCGATTACGATGCACCCCTATAATTTTCAAAACCCCATGGCGCTCTATCAGTTCCCCCCTTTGATGACTAGTGGCATCATCGATATCACAACTCCCTGGAGAAAGAACCAACCTAAACAGAGCTCGTAGCCATTCTTCCCTGTCGGAACTTCTCTAGATTCTTGATATTCTGGTAGTGACTGTCCTGCAGTCTAGCCATCCTTATCTCTTACTCCCTAAGGGACCTTTCAACTTAGTTCGCCTTGTACCACTGATAAGTTCTAGCAAATCCCCACAAGCAAACCACACAAACCACTATGATAATGATATGCTTCAGAATATAACCAAGAATCCCCTTTCCCAAATTCGCAAACCAATTTCCCACACTGCCAAATCCTTTTCCAACCTTTTCCCAAACACCCTCTTCAGTCAGATCCTGGATCTCATGATGGATCACATTGATGTTACTTATATACTTCTTTAGATCTTTGCTGTTATCTGGTATATATGTACAGTACTCTTGAACCTTCAACATTTTACAGACTCCGCCCTCTTTTGCCAATAAGACATCTAAAGCAAGACGGTTCTGAATCACCATTGTCCCTATCAACAAAATCTCTCCATCCACAAGTATCAACGACTTAGCTGTACTCATTGACAACTCATCAACAACAGTCGCCAATCTCCTAATCTTCACATCATTCAGAATCACTCCCGGACTTGGTATTACTGCTCCAAAGATATCTCCAATCACCGCTCCTGCACTCACACCTCTTTTCACTCTAGAGTGCTTCCCATCTTCCAAAAGCTCTATTTCCTCTGCGTGGTATATTTTGGGGAAAATAATTCCTAAATAACAAGTTCTATACCAATTCGCAGGCAATCTCGCATAAGCATTAGTTCCACACACATAGTATACTGTTGGCACCACCTGCACCGAACCCTGCAGTAAATCCTTTGCGGACGCTTCCATAGTGAAGACATGATCACACGTGCTTTGTCCCACACAGACCTTATCATAATAGGTCTGTAAACGCTTCACACACCACTTCCCCTTCTGCACAAAGTCCAATGCTATAGGGCCATAACTCCCCTGTGCTCTGTGAGATCTCTCCTCCTCAGTCCAATCTACTGGACTTTCCCCAGTATCTCGTGTTTGTGTTGGCTGTCTATATATATCTTCTACTTGAGCTACAAATTTCTTCTCTACCTCAGTTAATGAACAAGTCAGGTTATGTCTATGGGCATATACTATATCTAATGTTGAAGTCGGTATAAAATACTTCCCAATCCTATCTTCCTGCTTATAATAGTCATACTTATTCAAGTGCTTGTAAGCTGGTACCTCTGAAAGCACTGCATAGTAATTCGAAAATAAGTACTTAATGGCCTCTTCCATAGAACATACTAAGCAACAAACTACATGAAATTCCATACGTCAGTGGAAGATGGTGATATTGAATCCCCTCGTCCACCGAGGCAGGCAACTGCATACACACATAAGAATCTCTCGCATCCATCACCTCCACATATTCCTATAGCAGCGTGGCGTATGCATTAAGCTTGAAATAACCTCTAGACATATCTGCATGCAATCTACGACTATCTTGATCTAGCAAAGCCTTTTCAGCTCCTATGATACCCTCATTCTTGGTTGAAGTATTGGGTGTAGGTGTTCCCTTCACCTCTATGACTCCCACCTCATGTGGAATAGCAACTGACACTATAATAACTACAACTATTGAAACTATCACTCTTCCTATGAGTGTACCCATCATACATTTGGACATACGTTTGGATTTCCAGCCTCCATTTTTGTTGTCGGCTTGGTTTCAGCAACGAACACCTAGAGTCTCTTTCTCCACCACAAATTGCTGTTCCAATCAGTTCAGAACACCACTCCGAAAGTGCTGGAAATTCCCCTTACAGTAATTTTAGTTCCTTATTTACACAGTCCAAAAAGACTTCCTTAACCCTCTTTCTTCTTCTACAGAAAAGTCCCTAAATTTCTTCTTCTTCCTCACGGGCCTAGGTTATCTTCTTTTAAACACTTATTTACAAAACACAGTTCTTTCACAATCCACAATAAGTTCAGATCCAATTGCAGCTAGAACATGTACAAAAATTTCAAGACGAACATCTACCATTTGATGAGGTGGCAGTTCAAATCCAAACGATGGAAAGACCAATCTGTGCAAGATCAGGATTCGTACCTTACTCAAAACTGGAGGTTCTGGAACCGTTAGGGTCAACACACCTTCGATTTCAAGTCATGGAACTAGCAGTTCCACATCGATTTTCATTCGAGGACTCCTGCTGATCACTTTCACGGACCTCAGCCTCCCGGAACCCACTACTCCCGGCATCGGTTACTGCGCAAGTCCACTCCCGGGCAGCGTATCTCTGGCAAGGTACTCTTGTCCTTTTTGATCTTCTCAGACATTGAGTTTGTTCTTCTTCACTCTCTCTGATTCAGAGACCTCAGACACAGGAGCAAGATCTCTCTCAGGAGCCAGTCTCAGATTCAGCATTCTGTCTCCCAGGCCAGGCTTCTTCTGTGCTGGTAACCCTTTTGCTTTCTTCTCGGTCACTCTGCGCACCACTTCCTTCCGCTGCGTCCGACTCGATGCCACTCCCAACGTCACTTTCCTCCTCAGAGTCGATATCTGGGTTATGGAGAACGTGACCCTCCTCAGCCTGGTCTGGTGAGCAACCAGCTTCTTCAACAACCCTCACAGCTTGACTTGTCCTCTCCCGTTGCCCTGCCGCCACAGCTGGATTTTCATTTGTGAGAGGAGCTGTTTCTTCCAAGGGTGCTGAAACTCTGCGAGTGTGAGAAGCATGTACCCAGTTCGGCAATCCTCCGCACTTCACTGCTGTGTTCGTCACCAGTATCGCCTGATAAGGGCCTCGCCACCGAGCATCCAGGCAGCTCTTCCACGTGCTCACGGACAAGTACCCAATCTCCCGGGCACAAATCGTGGCATAGATCACTTGAAGCTGGAACAGCAGCAGCCTGCACCTGCTGAGACACAGAATGGACCACATCAGCTAGTCCATTGCGGTAGTCAAGGATTGAGCCATCAGTGATGTTTATCAAAGCTGTGTACGGTACTGCTGGCAATTGCATCGCCCTCCCCATCAGGATCTCATGTGGGGAAAGACTAGTTCTTCTATCTGGGACACTGCGAATACTCATCAACACCAAAGGCAATGCATCAGGCCATTACAGAGACGTAGACAAACACACTTTTGCCATCCGTGCCTTTTAAAATGCCATTTATCTGCTCCACTATCTCAGAAGCCTCTGGTCGATAGCTACAATGAAGTCTCTGATCAACATTTAGAGCGGCGCAAAGTAATGATCTCACTGTGGAAGTGCGTCCCCCTATCCGACTCCAACGAGGTTTGAAAACCGAACCTGGAAATCAACTCCCTTAATAGAAGCTTTGCCACTGTGAGAGTGTCACACCTTCTTGTTGGGTAAGCTTCCACCGACCGTGAGAAAACACACACCACCACTAGAATGTACCTCAATCAGTTGCACTTAGGCATCTCGAAAAAGTCTAAATGCATCCTATTGAAAGGCCCTCCCGACCTCCCAATGTGACTCAGTGTAACCACGGTCTCCTTCCCAGCATTCATTTGTTGACAAGTAACACATCTCTGACACACTGCTTCAGCAACCGTCCAAAACCGTGGGTTGTACCACGTCTGTCTGAACACTCGCACCATCCCATCCCTTCCAAGATGCACAGCACCATGAATCTGCCTCGCCATCGTGCTCAATAAGTCATCTGATAATACTGCTCGACCATCACTTGAAACCCAAATATCATTGTCCCTTTTCTCACATCCCGATTTAACCCATAGCTCCTTTTCCTGTTCTGAAGCCTCTTCCTGCAGGCGCTTGAGCTCATCCCAAGTGTCTGCCATGGCTAGGATCATGTTGAGCTCGGTTCTCTCTTGGCTCTCTCCTGTGTAATCTCCAGTAAATATACACCCTTGTTCAGCGCAAAATCGTGCAACTTCATCTGCATATCAATTACCTAGAGAAACAAAATCAGTTCCTTTTCCATGCGCTGCACATTTCACTACAGCGATTTCTTTTGGACATTGCAAAGCCTTCAGTAGTCATCTTACGTATTCCCCATTCTTGATGGGTGAACCAGATGATGTCATGTAACCCCTCTGAGACCATAGCTGTCCAAAGTCGTGAACCACACTAAACCCATACTGGCTATCGGTGTAAATGGTGATTCAAATTTGATTTGCTGCCAAACAGGCGCGAGTCAAAGCAATGATTTCGGCCACTTGTGCGGAGTATACTCCCTCTAAACAAGAAGCTTCAACCACTCCTGTAATGGTACATACAGCAAATGCTGCTCTCAATTGGCCAACATTGTCTCTTTAGCATGAACCATCAACAAAGAAAATCTCATCAGGGTCAGGCAGAGCTTCATCAACAATGTCAGGCCTCAGCTTGGTGCAAAGTTCAGGCACATCGAGTCTTCACAATCTTCATCATCTGTGTTTGGCAAAGGCATAAGTGTAGCAGGGTTTAAAACAGAACCCCTTCTCAGAGTCGCATTCTCCGCAGCAAGTATAACTTGCTCGTAGCGTGTGAGTCTGTTGTTCGTCAAGTGCTGTGTTTTAGTCCTCGTCATCAACAATTCAACAGAATGCGGAACGTACACAATCAAAGGGTGGCTCATGTCAATGCTTTCACACCTTTCAATGCTGACACCTGTTGTAGCAACGGATTTGAGACATCCGGGCAATGCTGAAGCTACTGGATCTAAAGGAGCTGAAAAATAAGCAACTGGTCTACAGACACTTCCATGATTCTGAGTCAGGACTGACAATGCACAACCTTCTCTCTCACAACAGAACAATTAAAAGGATTTGTTGTAGTCAGGCATTCCCAGAGCTGGAGTACGACACATGCCCTCTCTCAGCTACAAAAATGAAACCAGACAATCATGGTCCCATGGTACCGGATCACTTACATCTTGTGAGTCAGTCTCTGTAGAGGCTTCGCCTTCAGCGAGAAATTGGGAATCCATTGGCGACAATAGCCAATCATCCCCAAGAACATTCTGACCTCCCTCTGAGTGGTAGGTACTGCCATGTTAATGATCGCCTCAATCCAATCTGGTGACACCTTCCTCTTGCCTTTCTCAATTCGATGACTCAAGTACTGTACTTCACTCAAACAGTACTGCAACTTGTTTGGGGACACCTTGTGCCCATACTCTGCCAAATGATTCAGTAGGGCAATGGTGTCAATCATGCAAGCGTCCTCAGTCTCTGACGCAATAAGGAGGTCGTCAATGTATTGCACAAGAACAGAGTTCTGCGGCAACACAAGACTCTCCAAATTCTTTTTCAAGATCTGACTAAAGATCGATGGGCTCTCTGTGTACCCTTGAGGGATACAACACCACGTTACCACACTGTTTTCCAGCCGGAAAGCAAACAAAAATTGTCTCTCCTCGTGGAGGGGTATCAAGAAGAATGCTTGACACAAGCAAATCACAGTAAACCACTCGGCTTGCCATGGAATCTGGAATAGTATCGCTGATGGATTCGGTACCACTGGACAACAGGGAACAACAATTGTGTTGACCTTTCACAAGTCTTGCACGATTCTGAATTTCCCACTTTGTTTCTGTAATCCCATAATGGGTGAGTTGCATGGACTGCCCATTATCTCCTTCAGGATTCCCTGCTTAATCATGGAGTCGATTACAGGTTTAATCCCTGCGATCATTTCTGCTGACAAATTGTACTGTGGTGTTCTCGGGAACTCAACATTCTGCTTAATCTGGATCTTAACTGGCTCGTCACCCTTGATTAATCCAATCTCTTCTCCCGTAAAATCCAACACATCCAATGAAACAGAGTCTCTTAGGTCAAGTGGAAGCTCTTCCACTGTCCGCACAGGATACATCTCTATGCACAAGTGCTGGTTTGCAACCTTAAAGGTGGCATCATCATCCTTCGTCTGTACTTCCACTCCCTTGAGTGTGCAATAAATGGTGCAATTCAATTTGCACAAAAGGTCTCACCATAGCAAGCAGACTGGACTTGAATCCCACACCACAAACTGGTGTCGATCTTGAAAGGTTCCTATTCTCACAGGAATGGGCTCGGTCAATGGGTTAGTCATTTTATTGTTTGCCACTCCTAGAACTTGGATTGATTATCCCGAGAGGGGTAAGTTGGGAACTACTGCAGATCTCACAGTAGAATGGGTAGCACCAGTATCAACCAAAAAGGTGGTACGATGACCGTCAACATCCGCCTCTACAAACGGTCCCCTCTGGTCTACCTCTAAGACTGCCCCAAGAGTGCAGTCTTCCTCCCCCCCTCAGGCACCGTCATGTCAACGGGTCTGAGCTGTACTCATCAAAGTTCTCGAAAAGGGGCATCTGCTGGTACGTCCGATTTCCCAGTGGAATTCTCAGAGGTTGTGGGACTAGGACCTGCGGGAACAATTCCCCTCTTGCATGGATCTCAGTCTCGTTACTGTATTGACAGCTTCAGGTACCTGCACTATCTCTGTCTCTTGTTGCACCTGATTTGCTGTATTCAACCCACACTCGCACTTCCAATGCCCGATCTTATGACAAAGGTGACATGCACTGGTCTTTTTCAGTGTTGCCACATCCATCCCTGTCTTGGGGTCTACAGGTTTCCCTATCACTTGACCCTGTGCACTCTGATTACCTCCTTGACTGTTTCCCTGTCTTCTCCCTAGCGTCCCCCCATTTGACTGCATCTGGAGTTCCCTATCAGCAGTCTGCATTTGAACCAGCATCAACTTATCTTTAAGTTTCATGTGTTTCGAATCCACTTCATCACTGCAGTACCTGGCATACCGCAGGATTTCATCCACTGACTTGTTCTGCCAGCAGATCAGATGTTGTTGAATCATGAAGCTAACCTCTGGTCTGAGACCCAACACGAACTTGGAAACAAACTGTCCCATATGAATGAATGAATGAAGTCATTTATAAAGCGCAGGCTTTCACTCCAAAAGGAGCATCTTGGCGCTGAAAGGGCTAGAGTCGGAAAAGAGTCATCTCTAGTAACACAATGTTAAAAACAGATTAGATAAGGGAGAGGATCAGACTATCTAAGGCTGTAAATATCCAAGTTTTTAATTTCTTTCTGAACATAGGTTCTGACTGTATAATATAATTCTCAGATCTGGAGGTAAGAGATTCCAAGCTTTAGTTCCCAGGACAGCCAAGGACTTTCCTCCTCTGGACTTTAGGCGGAAATGGTGGGGTACTAAACAATTTTCTTTGGATGATCTCAAATTACGCACAGGTACATAAGCTTTCAATCTAGACCTGAGGTACTTAGGACCGCTTTGTTGTGTAGCTTTAAAAGTGATTACAAGGATTTTAAAAAGAATCCTCTTGTGCATGGGTAACCAGTGTAAGGTTTGAAGAGCTTCAGATGATGTGGACCCTTTAGGTAAATTCAATACCATTCGGGCGGCCGCATTTTGCACAGTCTGCAACTTTTTTAAAGTACTTTTCTTAATACCTGCGTAGAGACTATTGCAATAGTCTAATCGAGAAAGTATTGTAGCCACTGCCACGGACTTACGGGCTGTGACAGGTAAAAATTGAAAGAATTTCAGCAAGGTCTTTATCCAATAAAAACAGGTTCCAGCCACCGTTTTGGCCTGCTGATGAAACGAGAGAGAGGTATCGAAACGTACTCCCAGATTTTTTGCCGTATCCACCGTATTCGGGGGGGGGGCTACACCAGCTGGCCACCACATTTTGGGTGAGAGGTATTACATGTACCCAACAGTAGAATCTCAGTCTTTTCGCTATTACATTTTAAATGGTTGATGTTCATCCATTCAAAGATAGCCGAAAGACAGTGACAGAGATTTTCCTCAGCTACAGAACTCTCTTTATCAAGAGTGAGGATAAGCTGAGTATCATCAGCATAAGATACTGTCTCAATATCAAAAGAAGATATGAGCTCAAGCAAGGGTATCATATAAATATTAAAAAGTGTGGTGCTCAGAATCGAGCTCTGAGGTACCCCCGAACACAGCTGCCTTTCAGAGGAGGTATAGCTACCTAGGATAACTGACTGTCTTCTATTTTCCAAATAAGACAGTAGCCAGGCTAAAGCCTTCTGCGAGATACCCACTTTACCTAACTGTTTACCCAAGACTGTATGGGAAACCGTATCGAATGCAGCTGAAAGGTCCAACAGAATCAGCACTGCCACTTTACCCTGATCAAGGGCGAATTTTAGCGTCTCAGTAGTATGTAGCAGCGCCGACTCTGTCGAAAACCCAGCCCTAAAGCCTGATTGTCTGGGATGAAACACATTATTTAGTAAGAGAAACTCACTTAGCTGCTTATTTGCAAGTTTCTCTGTAATCTTGCTTATGCAGGGCAATAATGAGATAGGTCTAAGATTTGTCAACACAGTTGGATCCATAAGATGCTTTTTTTGGAGGGGTTTGACCGATGCGACCTTCCAACTATCAGGTACTACTGCCTGTCTAAGAGAAGAATTAACAATCTGATTAATAAGAGGATTGACAATTTCGATCAGTGTGTGTAAAACTTTAGGAGGGCAGGGGTCCCATGGGGAACCTGATTTACAGGACAGGATAGCCTGTCTGGACTGGTCAAGGGTAATCTCACTAAAGTGATCTAGCCCCGATATATTTTCATGATTAGAGATTGACTCTTCAGAAGGTAAGGGGTCCACTGGGAAATCCTTCCTCAGATTGCCAATCTTGTCATCAAAATAGTCTGCTATTTGATCACATAGTTGTTGTGACGGGGGAATTTCATGATTGAATATTTTAGGGTGGGTAAAAGACTGAACAATTTTAAAAATCATCTTTTGGTAAGATGCTGCCAATTCAATAAAATTGGTGTAGTAAACCCTCTTTCCATGTTTAATCATTCTATGATAATTTTTTAGTGCTGTTCTAAAAATAATAAGATCCTTGTTATCATAATGCCTCCTCCAATTTCGTTCGAGGTTCCTGTATTTACCTTGCATCTCTTTAAGCTGAGCGGTGAACCAGGGGGAAGAGGTTTTTCCCAAGAGGGTTTTACTACATATGGCCACCGGGGCCATTTGGTAAGCAAAGGTTGTCAGCCAGTCGTTAAAGATCCCTGTATCAATAACCGGGTTGCCTGTTAGTGTAGGTTTGCTTAATTCCGTCAAGGTAAGTAGTTCTGGGTTGGATAACATTTTGTTCCACTTCCTGTTTATAGTTTTGCAGAGTGAGTCCGAAGTTTGAATGACTGCATATAAAGAACTTACTACAATCTCAAAAGGGATATACTTGTGGTCAGACCACATTAGCGTAGTAGGCACATCCACTGTAAGTTTTGTAAAGTTTGAACATATCCCGTCCAGGGTATGTCCAGCATCATGTGTAGGATTGGTTATCAACTGCTTCAATCCTAACGTTTCTATAACTTCTAGAAAGTTATTCGTGGTTGAGGAATTATGTGCTTCTAGATGAAAATTAAAATCCCCAAGTAGGGTAAAATTAGAGTGCCTGACAATCAGGGTACTGAGGCTATCAGCTAGAGTGTCTAGGAAGTCAAGGCTTATCCCTGGGGGCCGGTATAATAAGGCTCCTGCAAAGGCCATTGAACTAGATAATTGGAAACAGAAACCTAAGATTTCCGCACCTTTAACCTCAGGTATATCAACTATTGAGCACTTAATGGAATCCTTGTGGATAATTGCCAGCCCCCCCCCCCCCCCCCTTTACAGATCTATCTTTCCTAAACATAGTATAACCTGGAGGAAGAGCCTGAACAATGTCAGGATTTGACCATTCCTTTAGCCACGTTTCAGTGATGAAAAGGCCATCAAGGTTAAGATTCAAAATTAGATCATGAATATGCATGGCATGTTTTCCTAGTGACCTAACATTCACCAATCCACAGCGGAAAGGACTGAAATCAGATTTTAAGTGTGTTTTACCAATTTTGCCAGAAGAAGGGCAAGTATTGGCTTCGAAACTAAGTTCCAAATGACAGTTAAAACAAGAGACTAAGCCCATTATGGAATCTGGCTGGACAGAATGATGGCAATTGCTGGCAGTCAAATTAAGAGTCCTTAATTCCTCACCCGTATAACACAAATTTTGTCCAAGACCAGCAGCATTTCTGGCCCTGGCCGTGGTCGGGGCGCGGACGGGCGCAAACGGGCTTGCCTTGGGCGCGCCGGCGGCGCGCCCGCTGCGCGCCCGGCTCAGCATGCAAAATATATAGCTGGCCGGGAAAGGATCAGCGCACTATGCTCCTCCCACCAAAAAACACCTGAGGTGGGGAGGAGTGTCTAGAAGCCCTTCCGCTCAACGAAAAACCGAGGCGGACCGAGGGTTTCAAAGAGTAAAACAGTCAGCAAATTCAGTTTTTAAGATTCAAGCAGTAGAAAAAAAATTTAATTCCCACACAAGCGATAGATGTGCAAAATTAGCAAGAATATAGCAGCAGTTATTTCGTAATTTATTAAAAGAGCATAATTATTTCATCAAATTTTAAAACAGAGCAATATAAGAAAAGACGAGCTTTTAAGAGCACACTTTTTCCACACTCACCCTACCATCTCTGTGGGGTCTAATATGTCTAGCCCACTATACTGCTTGAAGACCTGTAGGAGCCTTTCGTAATATTCGTGGATGGATTCTTTCAGTTCCTGAACAGTCCAGTCTATCTTAACCCAATCAATATCTTGTTTTTTTTTTTTTTTTATTTTATTTAGATTTTTGAAAAACATACCCCCCCGTGGTGGTGGGGGGGAGATTGGCAATAAACATATTCATACAAACAAATACCATATACATTTACGGAACAAGAGTGCATTGTAGATGAAAGAATTGAAAACCAAATCATATAGGAGTATCTACAAAGAAACAATACATGAGCAGGGATACATTATTAATTTGCTAACCAATCTTGAAAAGGGGCCCAATTCTTAGAGGCAATTAGACGTTGTCTCCTTCCCTTAAACTTTTGTACAGCAGTTTCTAATTTAAACCATGCCAGCATCCTAGCCTGCCAATGAAAAAAAGTAGGGGGCTCAGGATTTATCCAGAGAGAGGTAATACACAATCTAAACATTGCCATTGCAATAAACAGAAAAGAGTGTACATATCTTGATCTCTCAGAGATCATGGATTGTTGATAACCAGTAATTACCATTTCAGCGGAGATTTTAATTGAGGATTGAGTGATCTGTGTAAGAAACGTTTCGATTTGATTGATGAAAAGTGACAGCTCAGGACAATCATAAAACATATGAAGAGAATCAGCAGATGGAAATTTACATCTTGCACATAATGAACTTTTGCCCCAGTGACAGTCCCCCATTTAACAAGTTTTGCTGGAGTATAGTAAAGATTGAACATGGCCATGTAGCTTTGAGTGCGGAGGGTACCGGAGACAAAAACCGTCCTAGCTAACATCAATGGAAGTTTTAAATCGATGGAGGGTACTCCGAATTTGACCACCTATTTGTTATTATAATCAAGTAAGTCGTCTGGGAGTTGAGACAAAAGAGTTTGGTATAATGTACCAATTTTAACTTTCCTTTTGACTAATTCAAATATCAAAATTTTGTTAAAAAAGGTTTGATTTGCTAAGGATTTTTTATCAAGAAAACTTCTAATTTGTAAGTATTTAAAGAAATGATTAGACTGTAATTGAAATTTGTATTTCAGAAACGAAAAAGAGACCAAGAGGCCAGAGTCAGCAAGGTCTGCTATATCCCTCAGGCCTTGAGAGGCCCAGATGGAAACTACTCCATCTTGAAATATCACTGGAAGTAATCCGGAAGCATTCAGTGGTGTGTAATAATTAAGCTTAGGAATGGAAGAGAGACGACGAACTTGTTGGCTATTGGAGATATATACAGAGTTTGTAAAGCCAGAATAAATTCGGGCACTATCCCCTTCCAATGCAGGACGGCCCATAGGTACCCCCAGGAGACCCTGTCGAACGCCTTCTCGGCGTCCAACAGGATCACCCCGAGGGGAGAATTTGTCACCTGGGCCCAGTCTAGGAGGGCGATAACCCGCCTAATATGATTGGTCGTATCTCTGCCGGGGATAAACCCGTGCTGACGGATAGAGACTAAGGGGGAAATTATTTGCACAAGACGAAACGCCAAGACCCTTGAGTAAATTTTACTGTCGGTGTTTATTAATGCTATGGGCCGATATGATGCTGGATTTAGTTCATCCTTACCCTTCTTTTTAAATAGTACTATAGTCTACTGCCGCCAGGAGTCAGGGATGACCCCCGTCTGGGCAAGTTGAAAGACTTCCAGCATCTGCTGCTTAACTTCCAGCATCTGCTGCTTAACCAATCAATATATTGTGGCGTGATTTTAGATTTCAGCCATGTAACTACCTGCTTGAACCTTTTCATAACAATTGGTGAAGGACCATTTGTAACAGAATCCCTATCTGGTTCAGAAGTTGTCCAATCTACTGCAACTTTACAAGCTGCCCACATATCACTCGGTACAACAATGTCAAACAATGTATTCAGATCGATCAACAACACCTTCAAGATTTTGACAAACCGATCGACCTGCTTGTACCATTCAACTGGCTTTTCCCTCAGCCGAGGGAAGTCATTCGTGAATGCTGGTAAATCACCTCTACTCCAAGGCACATGCACATACCCTCCATTCTGTACTTCTCGCAAAGGGTTATTCTCCACTCCTATCATTCCTCCTCCAGGATGCGGCGTCTCTCCTATGCTTCTCTCAGTGCTTTTCTTTTTGGACCATATATTTCCTCTCACTTATCAAGCATGCTCCATGCACATATCCCTATTATCAGTTCTCAAATATGAGCTTTCAACCCTATGACTCTCTTCTCTTCCAATTTCTGATCACTGTACTGCAACTTGGGACTTCCCTGTAACATCTTCATTTTAAACAGATCCACCGCATACCTTTTTGCCAGTTCAGTCAATTTCTCGTGTGCTAACCTTGCCTTGCGAGTTACATCCTACGCTACAAACAGTAACTCATCTGGCTCATAAAGTTCCACTCTTTCCAAAGGCAGGTTTCCACTAATTATCTTGTCTACTTCAGCCTTCAATCACACCACGTCCAACATCTTTGCTCTTATAGCAACCTTCAGGGTCCCTCGACTAGATGCGCTATTTGACTCTTCATTCTCACTTCTCTGATCTCCGCATCGGTTCTTTTCTACAACTTTCCTAAAGACTGGTCGACCTCCTGGATCTCCTCGATCGCAATCTCCTGCCATTCTGTCACACTGGTTTCTTACTGGTGGCTCCCACATTCTTAGATCTGATCTCGATTCGGCCAAGGACTTTGGTCTCACCGGTCTCACATCCACCTGTCCTCTAGAGGAGTCCGCAGTGGCTGGCAATGGCGTACTCGATTCTATGGGTCTCGGAAGGTGAGCTACTCCACTCACCGTGCCATTCGCTCCAGAGCTAATCCCTTCTCCTACTACTGACTGCACCAAACTCCCATTTCTCGCCTAATCCGGATCATAAACTGACACTATGGGTCCAATGGTAACCGGCACTGTAAGATCATCCAGTAACCTTGTAGTTCCGCTGGCCTCAGCATCTGCTGGAGTCTGTGCCCTCATCCCTTCTGTTCCTGCTGAGATTTTCCCAACTACTCTCACATTGGGTTGAATCTGCGAGTCCCCAATCCCCTCTATCGGTACTGACTTTCCATCTTCGGAGTCTGGGTTATATGGTGGTGGTCTCTCTGACCATAGCCTCTCTAGTAAGCCATCTTCTGTGTCGCTATTGTCTTCTTCTGTACTCCTCTTCTGTGTGTCACCCACCTTCACCATCAAAGGGAAGCCTATCCCCCTCAATGGTTTCCACCCTCCATCTTTTCTCCAATGCATCCCATTGTGCATCTTGAAATGCTCTGATCGACTTTTTCACTCTTTCCTGACTTCGATCTCGTTTCCTGTCATGTGCTGCTCTGATCCATGCATGTAGCGCTTCGAACTGTGTTGGTCTGGGCAGAGGTCGCAATGAAGACATCACAGATTTCAACTGATACAAAGCTTCCAATCTGAAAGTACCATATCTCAGAAAAGTCAATTCTCTCTCTTTTTGAGTCATTTTATGCCAATTCTCAAGCCAAATTATAGTATGCAATCCCACATTCGATGCCATGTAATGAGCAGGGGTATCTTCGGGTGGAGCCTCTTCTGCTCCCTGAGTAAGCACCGCTCCATAACCTCTACACATGTCTCGTAAAACTTTGAAACATTTCATGGTGAAACCAACTTAACTCAACTTCTTTTACACACGGTGTTTCGTTCTACTTCCTGATGTCAATCCACCAATACCAGCGCGGCTTCACACCAACCGACGTACCTCCAAACGAGAGCCTTCCCAAGGAAAGTACATTTCGGCCTGCACAATTCAGCTAACATAAGAAATGCGAGTAGGCCTTTTCATAGCAAAGCATAGACGTTCAGTTAGGCCTCTATACATCAAGAACTACACGCTCTAATAAACGATGCATCTGTAAGCATTGTATTTCATTATATTTAATATATAAGTAATCACTCCTACACGTGCAGACTTTAATATTATACACGTTTAAATCTAATGCTTTACATCACACATGAATTAATTAGTTAAGCAATTACAATAGACAGTTACATTTAAAATCATGTTACTCTTTCGACTAACACGAACTACATTTCTAACATTACACTCTCTGTTCATAATTACGTTTACTCTTCTAATGATCATCAGTTAATACCACACTTGATTATATATGGGTGCGGACTAATCTCGATTATGATGCACCCCTACAATTTTCAAACCCCCATGGCGCTCTATCACTAGCATCTTGTGTCACAATAGATCCAATAATGTGGCATTAGACTGCAGACGAATGTAGAAGGCCACTGTCAGATAGGTTCAGGATCCATGACTCGGGGACAGTGCTGCATCTCTTTTTTAGCCCAACCGTTGGTGGCACTCTAGACCAAATATCAGTGTAATGTCTCCGCAGTCGTCTGCAAGTCTGTACAACATTTTGAAAGAGTGGCTTTTACCATGCTTACCTTTGGAGTGTTTTACAAATACCATTGTTGTGAACCCACCTGCTCACACCAGGCGCAGTTCTAACAAGGATCTAGCAGGAGAAGTTACACCACTGACCAGAAGGGGCCCTCTGCACACTAATTATGGATTTTTCTACTACCTAACTGTGGGATAGGGCTCCATTATCCATATTTACATTAGTGCTTCCGGCACTGTGGCTGCGAAATTAGGTTCTGGTGTCTGTCAAGAGAGTGCTTCTATGGAGGATAGTCAGTCTAATCCTAAAACACTCTCCCTCATAAAGTGCTTAATACTTGGGGCCTCTGAAGGAAATATTTGCACTTGCTTGGGTAGCATTGACCTGTGTCGGCAACAGTATGGTAGCAGTGGAGGAAGAGATGTTGAAGCACTTCATGCATGTCATTATACATAACATGGAAACTGCAAAGTCACTTCAATGTCCAGACTTGTCTCTCAATACTGCAGCACACACTGTGGTCCATCTGTCTCATTTAAAGACAGGAACGTGTTTAACAGGCCGGGCTCAAGACTTCAGCACTAGGCCTTAGTCTGGACACACAATGACCTGCCATAATTTAGAGCCTTGATTTGGAGATGACAGAGGGAAACACAAGAGACCATTTTCCACCCCGTGATGACAAAATGCCACCTACACACCAAGCATATCATACTTAAGTTGCCACTGCAAGTCCTTGTTAAATCCTTGTTCGAGGTGCTATATGATATTTTCATTCGTCCTTTCCAGTGCTTTCAATTTTAGCTTTTTTTAAAGGAGGACTGTATACTATAAAAGACATTGTTGACTACTTAAGACCACAAATATGTCACTTGTTATGCAATGCTAAAGAAGTTAGAATGGTGTACGCTATGATTATAGACCTCAGAATATTGAAACACAAGTGAGGACAAAATATAGAAAACAATATCCTCATATAAGCAAGTCTAGATTTTCTATACCTAACTCCACATAAATGTACTACAAGGTATATATGTCTTCAAGGTATGTAGAAGTGGAGTTAGGAATAGTATACTTACCTACATGTACCTACCTTTGAATATTTTGTCCCCCAATATTCCGTCCTCAGTATTCGTGAACTCAATATTATGTGTGTGGATATTTAACAGTACAACCATTCAAAGGCACTTTATAAGCACTGTATGTGGGTAGTTTGAAAGCATTTTGGGGGCACAGTGCCAACATTTCAATCTTAAACTTTGTTAGCGGTCAAGGGATAGCCTGGGCTTCTGTGATGGATCTTAGCTTGTCGACTGAAACAGCTCTTTAAGGTTGCAGCATTCAAACTATACTTATTTTACTTACTTAGGAGTTCTATAGCGTTTTATAGAGTGCCAGCAATACTTTTAGAGAAAGGCGCATAGGGTTATCTACTACACTGGAAGCAGAACTTGAGGGCATTACGATCAGTTAGTTCTTCAGTCTATTGGTTATGTGTCATTCGTGTTATAGAAGTTGGAAAGGTGTGGCAACATCTTTCAGGGGGAGTTCCGGATAATGACTTGGTAGCCAGAGAATGCCTCTATGAAGGAATAAAGACTCCAGGTGCCAGATCAAACATGCAATCAGATCTTTGATATGATGGGAATCTTTCTTACTTCTACATCGTCAATTAAATCTCAAAATTGCTGAGAGCTTAGAAGCAAAAGAGGGGACTCCGCAGTATTTGCACTGCAAAATCAGTGAACAAAGAATGTCAAACAGCCTGGATGAGGTTTCACATCTGGTTCTGATACACAAACAAGTGGCAGTGCTCGACTTATGAAAAGTTAAATAATGCTTTTCCTTTTGCCAAGTCTGTTGAGAGGTTACACCATGGCACCCCTAAGATTAACAAAAATTGTGGTGAATTGATTCAAATGCTAGTTTTTCCTGATTATTCTGAGATGCAATAGATCTTGAGGGTGGTAGAATGGAAATCTATGGGCCTGGAACTACTAGTGAACCATCAGCCCCACCAACTTATTCACCTCTTTGTTTGGATATCAATGAAGTACTGATTTCACAAACCAAGTCCAGGTTTACTAAAGGTTTGCACTTGTGGAAAACAAATTTGTGTCACAATTTGGCGCAAACAGCAGTGACTGATCAACTTTCACGTGCAAAACTTTGAACTAAAAATTGATGTGTGTACTGCTCCCAAACTCTTTGCACCACTCACCTGCAAGGGGGCGTCGAGGTTTCTGGGACAGGCCAGCCCAACAACCTTAGGTTTTGATGCAAAGCCAGTTCTACTAAATTAGCATGACCTGGATTTGCGCCAAGTCCTAACAGCAAGTAAAAGAAGTTGTAAGCAAGGGGTTATGGTGTACATTGCCTGATATAGCTAGGTATGAATAGTGTGTTCTACTCTAAAGCACACATTTTATGTGTCTCGCCCCTGTGCTGTTGGTTACACATTACTTGGACAACATGCACTCCAAGCTGGCAATCTATCATAGAAGCTATGGTTAAGGTGTGTGACCACATAGGATGACCAAGGGTTGATTTACGTGGCCACAACCCAAAAAGATTGTGAGAGAGTCTTATGTGTTTCTCAAGGGGGAGAGTGACAAGTTGTTGTGCCTCTGGGCCTGCCTTGTCCTGGGGTCTGTCCAAAGAGGGCTCTGCAAACTAGGCCAAGTACAACCCGTGCAACATTTGACTGTCATTGGTAACAATGGTGAGTGGTCATAGGTAAGGGTGGGCGGAGTGGCACAACGCAGAATTCCGCGGAGTTGCCTAAAAGCTCTGTGGAATTCCGCTCCGCTACACCCTAGGCCAGACCTCAACTTACCACTGCCAGCGGCGTTTCCTCAACTCCAAGTCCTTCCTGACTCCAGGCTGCCTCCTCGGTGCAGGATTCTTCTTCCAGTCCTGGCGGCTGTAAAATGGAAACCCCTTCCTGCAGGACTCGTGAGGACTGTGCATGCGCGCACATGGAGAGCGGAGATGCATGCGCGCGCATGCGCAGTCCTCGCGAGTCCTGCAGGAAGGAGTTTCACTTTCACAGCCCACGAGTCAGCACTGGAGGAGAAGAAGAATCCTCCTCTGCCGAGGAGCCAGCCTGGGCACGTACAACGCCTCGCCGAGATCCAGGTAAGGAGGACTCGGGCAGGGCTACGAATTGAAGGAACTTTGATTTAGTTTTGATTAATTAAAACATTAGGTGTGTTGTTATATAGGTAGTTAATAATACCAACGCCAGTGTGCTGATACATTTCTTGTAGATTGTCTTTAAGGATGAAACTATATCTGAGGTTCTCATCTTAGAAAAAGGGCTACAATGTATTGAGAGTGATTTTTTTTCAAAAAGTGTTCCTCAAGCATCTTAGAAAGCATTGTACTGTCCCTGGGTGGAAGCTCTTGTAGAGAGGATGAACATAATGATTAAAAATGCCCTAGAAAAGAGCCCTTTGAGAAATGATGGGGGCTTACAACACAACACCCGGGGAATCTCCTTTTGCTTCCTTAAAAGGAAGGAAAGCCAGAACCAAACTCCTCACTCTAAGGTGGTCTCTGGAAATGAGAATATGGCTGTAGATACATTAAAAAAGGTAGGGAAGAACAAGAAGAAATACCAAGCCCATTACTACAGTTTGAATTGAGAGGAAAAAAATTCAGTGTGATATGAGGGAAATTCCTCTAGTTATCTGAATTAACTTTGGAAGTTGGAAACAATACTGTAAAATTGGAGAATGGTCAAGTCTTGAATATGGACCGTATTTGCAAAAATCATGAATGTACTGGAAACCCAAAGGGGTGTTTCCCCTTCTGATGGTATCATCTCAAACTTCGTGATTCTACAAGAAACGCATACCACCGAACTGGCATCAAAACTATGTCTAGCTCCTACTCCTTTTTGGACTCTTGTTTGTTTCATTTTATTTTCCCCACTTTTTTTTCACCTTTCCGGTCTTTCTTTCCT
The DNA here is from genome assembly GCF_964204655.1 of Triturus cristatus. NCBI lineage: Eukaryota > Metazoa > Chordata > Amphibia > Caudata > Salamandridae > Triturus > Triturus cristatus. The sequence goes on from NC_140580.1 coordinate 988,054,976, forward strand.
TGTAGTGTTTGCCGCACACTGCTGAATGTCACTCATCCCTTCTATCAGGATTCCAAGTGTTTTTGACATTTGGGTGCAGCTCTGTGGAGAGAGACACAGTAGAGTTTTGACAGCTCTCTAAGGAGTTACTTCTGTGATTAAATCATCTCTCACTGCATTCCTTTTCTTGAATCATAAAAGTCACACCAGCAGAACTGGGAGCTCACCAAGACCATCAGCACTTCAGCAGATCAGTTTCCCCTTGCAGCAATGCTTAAACCCCTAATTTTGACCCAATTGGTAATGCACTGTTCTTCCCACTTACCTTAGTTGGGGCATTTTCTTATCTTCAAGCACCCATTTTCTTATCTTCAAGTTCTGAGCAATGCTAAACTTCCAATGTGAGCAACCAATTATAGTCTACTCTCTTGAGCAGTACTGCTACTAGGAGTAAAAAGGCAATGCACACATACAGAAGCAAAATAATTAAAAGGGACCCAGGGCATATGAACCTAATAATCCTATGTCTAATGCTAGCACAGAAGGACATAGAAAATGAGGCAAAATGAAACAACATGACACAAAATTATGTTGTGGAATATCAAAAGAGTATACAAGTCCATCAAATCCAAACCATAATCAACCACATGAAAAAACAAATATTTTCTGTAAGAAACTCACCTTGATGACATAGAGTTATAGAAAATCTAACATGATTGGTAAGGCATTTTGGTCACCATTAAGGGATAGGAAAAGATATGGGTGGCAATTTTATTTTATAAAAAACATTGAACATCCTAGCTGTATAAACTGGAAAATATGACCAAAGAAGATGAGCTTAAGTTGACTCTGAATACAGTGAGCAGAAAAAATCTATCATAAATATGAATGCACCACTATTGTGCAATGTGTTCATATAGCAAAAAATGAATACCCGATTACATACTCCTCATATTTTACCATTTTAGGGAGAGCCCTTAACTGCTGCCTTGATCCATAAATAAATAAAAAGGTAGATTCTTTCTGGATTCAGAGCAAAACTCCTTGTTAACAGTGGAATCAGGTTCTGAACTAAAATCTGAATGACCCATGAAGCGAGAACTACCTTGAACAAAAATAATTTACATTCGTCTCAGCACCACTTTCTTGTAACAAGAAAATGAGGTGTTTGGGCTCATTACTCTCCCAGGTCACACGGCCATCACTATCAGGTTAGGACACAGCTGTGGCACCCTGTAAAAAACAAAAAGTGTACTCCCAATTTCTGCTATACCAGGAACCTGGGCCAATAACATGTAACACACAATGGTGGTTCACTGTAAATCCGTGGATACAGACATTGTCCACAAACAGTACATTGTTAACCAAGAATTACTGCATTTTTTCTGACCTTCACAATTCTTGAATTCATTATCAAATAGCAACCATGAACTAATTAATTTAATTGCAAAGTCAGTAAAAACCGACAACCATTATGTGAAATAATGAGCTCAAAAATGAGCTCAAAATTGTGCACAAGTGCTCATGTGAATAAGTCTTGAAAAAGAGCATCAGAACAAAGAGAGACATATGACAGTTGACTCCCCTATTGATTTGCATAAATAGATAAAAATAGAAGTCTATATCGCATCTTACTTTCAGCCATCATCAATGACAAGAATACTCTTAATATAAAGGATAAAGAAATGGCTGAAGTTTTCTGGTTGTGTGATACAATATCGACAACAATATCGCAATACATAAATATCGCCAAAATATATTGATCACAAAAATAGCATTATTCTCTACTTGAACAAAAAATACACCTATATTGACTACAGCAATTTCTCAGTTAAAAATATATAAAGTGCCCAAATACAGACAACAAAAAATAAATATACAATGTCGTGATCATGTTGAATATATAGAATACTATCTAAATATCAATAATATCATTATCAATAACCAAAATATAATTCAAAAACATTGAAAATAAATATAACTATAAATAAAATCCACTCAACTATTATTTTAAAATGCTGTGAAGTACTAAATAAAACACAAAGATAATTAAAATGTGTTAATATATTAACACAATATAAAATATTCTAAATATTAAATCAATTATATCAAACTATCATTAAAATATATGATCAAAAATGGCATTAAATCAATATTAAATCAAAATTATAAAATTAAACCAACTAACAGAACCAATACACCTATAACAATATTTATCAAAAAAAGACTTTAACATAACATATAGTAACTATAAGTTCAAAAATAAATATTTATAAAACATTAAAACATAAATACTAATTACCACTCACCAAATTAGGACTACATGAAAACAAATCAAATGTAAAATAAATTAACTAATGAATTTAAACTTCAAACAAATTAAACCAATAGAAACACTTTACTAATTGAATAGCCACAATAAAAAAAAACACAGAAACGTACATTAATGTACATCCAATATATCAAAACCTCAAGAAAGTAACAAAATAACACTATGACGGACAAGCAGAACAATGTAGAAACTGGCTTAAAAAAAAAAAAAAAAAGCTCTAAAAGATAAATAACAAACCAAATAAATTAAACTGAAGTAACACAAACATCCAGAATTTAATTGAAACCCCAAAATTAACAGAATGCTTTCTATTTATATTTCCATAACATAACAAAGACCAATGGAGTAAAGCCAATAATTAGATGAAGAAAATCAGAATATCATCTTTTCCCAAACTAGACAAATAAACTTTGACAAGTAAATTAATGAAAAAGAAGCCAACAGACTGTATATCTTTATAATAAAAGTAAGATGAAACCCTAAAAACCTCAGAATAGATTTTCAAATATTTAACTCTAACTAATGTTTATTAAACAAGCAAAACAGGCAAATATTAAGTACCTGTCACATAATGTTCTAACAAAAACAAAGACCTCAACAAACATCTTCACAAAATAAAAGAATATAAAATCTGTAACTTTAAAATGTAAAAAATATATCTAATTTGTTTACAAATATTATTACAATAATTTTTACACATCATTTCCAATTGTACATTTTATTGAGAACAAAATCCTCAAAAGTAAAAAATTACTAAAATAAATAATATTTTCTAAATATATATACAGGGAGCCATACTTACTGCATGTTTACGTTTTGCATGTCCTAGTAGTGAACCCCACCCCCCCCAAAAAATTTGTTTTTCACTAATGTGAGGCCTACCCCTTTCATAGGTTAACACTGGGAATTCTTTATTACATCTAATAAGCTGCAATTCCCAATTGGGAAGGAGGTAGATCTGTCAAGTTTAGTAACTTTGGAATTGTAATGATAAATGCTCTTTAATGGCCAAGTCAAATTTAGCATTACAATTCATTTTTTAAATTCTTTTAGAAAAATAGCATTTTTCTACTGTGTGCCTGCAACCTGTGTCTAATATACGTCTGGGGAGGGGGGACAGCTGGACTTTGTGTTTTCTCCTGCACAACCACATGCAATGGGAGCTTAGGTGTGACTGATGTGCCATTTTGGGAGAATGGGAGTGAGGAGCTTGCACATCCTCACACTTACACCTTAATAGGCTGTGTCCTGTCCTCACACAAAGGGCTGCACACCCCCTTGTAGTGAGTCTGGAGCCAGGGCAGGAAGGAAAGACCTCTCTGCACTTCAAAGACCCCTCTTTGAAGTCTCCCCCACTTCAAAGGCACCAGTGGATATAAGAACTGGGTTCCTGACCCTACCACTTCAGTACATTCCTTGACCAGTGAAGACTCTGCCAGGAAGAAAGACTACTGTGCTGCTGAAGGACTGCCACTCTACAGGACTGCTGCTCTGGAAGACCTGCTTTCTTGATGTGCTGACCTGCTGCCCTTCTGGTCTTGTTGAGAAGGACTGGACCTATATCACTGGAACCCAGAGTGACTCCAAGGGCTTGCTGGGTTTCTCCTGATCTGATGTCTCGGGGACATAAAAGACTACCAACTATCATGTTTCTGTACCTGTACTCTGCCATCTGTGAGTCTGCTCTGCCAAGTGGTGCCATCCCAGTCCTGAAGCTTTGGAAGTGAGCCTAAGGTGCTTGTTCAACTCATCACTGCTGCAGTGACGGAACCAGTGCATCGCAGCTACTGCATAGTCAGCACCAATGCATCTTTGCCACTATGCGGATCAGAACTGGCGCAACGCCCCTGTTTGCATGGACCAGAATCGAAGCATTGCTACATCTGCGTGGCTCAGAGCCTCCCTCCACCTTAAGAACCACAACTGCGTGATGCTCTTCAAGTGAAGTCCTCACATCTCCATCCATGGCAGCATCGATGTTGAAGTTGAAACTCTACATCGCATAGCCACCGAATGCATGGATCAATATTGGCGCATCTGCCGCTCTGCTCTCTGCAGGCTCTCTGTCAACAGGATCTTCACCATTGATGCAGCCCAGACTAAGGTACTTTTGATCAGTAGGACCAACCTGGTCCCTGAAGGCCTGCGCTACATCGCTGTCGGCCTGAGCTTTTGACTTTGTCCTGTCCAGGTCCACCAGATATCCCTTGTTGGCACTTAGTGCTTTTTGGTGCTATTTTAACTTAATTCTTCGAAAATTCATATCTCCAGTTTTACTTATTGGACTTTTGTTGTTTTGGTGTCAAATAACGTATTAAAATATCATCTATTTGTTAACTTGGTTTGGGATTTTTCTTGTGTTGTGTTTTTACTTTGTTACTGTTTGTGTGCTGCATAAATACGTTCCACATTGCCTTTAAGTTATGCCTGGCTGTTTGTTTGCCGAGCTACTCAGTGACAAGCACAGGTTAATTAGTGACTTTTAGGGGTTCACCCTGCAAGGGATTGGGGTTGTTGCTTGACTGAGGTTTATGCCTCAGTCAACCAGCTTCTCCATTTCTCACATTGAGAAAAGCCCAGACTTTAATGTAGGAGAGCAACATAAACCTTCTATGAATCAAGAAAAAAAGTCTGAAAAAAGAAAGGTGGTGTCCTGACAGAGCTCTAAAAGATCTGTGAGGAGATCCTCATTACTAAGGGCCTGATGTAAAGAATGGTGCTCTTAATTCGGTTCATCAGGTTAGCAGAAGGTGACAGAGGACATTATGTTTGCTAACAAAATAGATATGAGCGTCATATTTAGAGATCATAGTCGGCCCAGCAGTGATCCTGTGAGGAACCATTATCATGGCAATTCTTTTGAAGGCACTACAAATTTGGTGTATGGCTGTTAACCAAACTGGTTTTGTTTTTCTGAAACAAACCCCCAAAGAAGGAACTTGCATATGAAAAACAAAAAACAAATTATCCATACAGCCGTGGAGTATTTTTCTGTCTGTCACAAGCATAAAAAAAAGACATCAGACAGTCCACTCTAAATAGGGCAGACAGACAGTGTCCTTACTCTGATGGCCCCTAGTCAAAACAGAGGAGGCGAACCTGGGTTTGGCAGACAGTGTACTCCAGCACATTTGTGACAGTGCACCCTGTTCGCCAAACTCTAAATCAGGCCATATATGCCTTGTTTAGAGTTTGGTGCCTGTGAAATATCCACCAAAATGTGGTGGATGTTAATCCGCCCAATTTAATGTGTATAGATGGCCTACGCTTTTAAAAGGATTGATGGACAGACATCCAAAACTTTTTGTTAGATTGCCTGAATTTGCCAAACTCTAAATAAAGCCCCATGTTACAAAACAGATAAGACATACGGCTCTAGGTCAGAATGTCATAATTACCTATATCCCCAAAAATGACAAGAACTCATCCTAAATAAAAATTGCAGGCCAACGTCATTGGCATGTTGATACAACACATTTAGCTAAAAATCATCTTTAGGAGACAACAAAACATCATTAACAAATGTTATCAAAGGTAGGCTTGCATCATCCAATATCATACTCATTAGCATTATCATTGCCCTAACTGTAAAATCAGAAGATGCTTGGGCAGTGTCCTTAGTAAAGAAAGCCTCGCATAGGCTTGAATGGCAATGTTTCAAGAGCTACCATGGCATAGTCTTCCTTTCAAGTTCATAAACATGATGCAGATGAATCCATCAAGGATACTGACATTTTTTCAATCCTCTTTATTTTTGCCCTAGATCAAAGGTCAAAACAATGGCATACATGGAAAAGGTATACAATAGCGAGGTACAATTCTTTTGCAATAGTCACAGGGTATAAACTCCAGAAAGACAAAAAACATACCACTCACCTCTTTTTTGTTTCAGGGAATACATTATACATTTTTGATTACGCTGGAATCCAAGAACTTTCAAGTACTTGAGAATCCACTTATATAGGCCCAATAACATCTTTGAATATGTGCTCAAATTAATAAATTGTTGATGCCCTAGAGAAGTTGAACCCTTTCAAACTATCTTTGTGCGGTGCTTAGATACCTTGAATGATAATACGGTCTATAATTTATTTTCAGCTCTCAATACCCCCTTTGCCAGCTCCTCCATTTAAAATGTTATAAAGATAGTAAGCAGAAATTAGTATAGTCAGAAAAACAACCATACTTTCTAACAGAAATTGCAAGCTTTCATTGAAAAAGGGAAAGTCAACTTCCTAAAGTTGCAAAGATACCATCAGGCATTCAGATGGAAACCCACAAGCTTAGGGTAAAGTACCACAGACAAATTCCAAACACTGACATGGGTGATCTGTAAGAAGCACTCATCCAACCCATTTCTCTGTCCATGTTTGCTCACATGTACCGATAACACAATAAACTAAATTAATTATTTTAAATAAATGAATACATTTACATTTTATTTATTCTATATTTATTATATATATTGAACTTTCAAGTACTTAAGAATCCACTTGTAAAGACTCAATAACATCTTTGAATATGTGCTCAAATTAATAAATTGTTGATGCCCTAGAGAAGTTGAACCCTTTCAAACTATCTTTGTGCGGTGCTTAGATACCTTGAATGATAATACGGTCTATAATTTATTTTCAGCTCTCAATACCCCCTTTGCCAGCTCCTCCATTTAAAATGTTATAAAGATAGTAAGCAGAAATTAGTATGGTCAGAAAAACAACCATACTTTCTAACAGAAATTGCAAGCTTTCATTGAAAAAGGGAAAGTCAACTTCCTAAAGTTGCAAAGATACCATCAGGCATTCAGATGGAAACCCACAAGCTTAGGGTAAAGTACCACAGACAAATTCCAAACACTGACATGGGTGATCTGTAAGAAGCAATCATCCAACCCGTTCCTCTGTCCATGTTTGCTCACATGTACCAATAACACAATAAACAAAATTCATTATTTTAAATAAATGAATACATTAACATTTTATTTATTCTTTATTTACTATATATATTGAATGTATATATGTATAATAACACGTAGATAGATAGATAGATAGATAGATAGATAGATAGATAGATAGATAGATAGATAGATAGATAGATAGTGTATGTATTAACAGCAACGGTTACTTGCCAGGCATCCGAAAGGGGAGGGTACCACCCACCACGGGCTCCCTCAATCCCACCAGTAAAACATACCAGCAAACTTTCCTTTTAGAAACTAATGGTCACACTCACAGAAAGAATTATGATAAACAGTTTTTATTAAAGCAGAAACCTATGTGGTTCGGACTTAGGCTGCCTTGAGCACAGTAGAAAGCCATGTTTATTCAAATGAATAAAATACCACATATTGACTCCTATTCTTGATACAAATGTATTTTTGCACTGTTATGTGCCATATTAATATTAACAGTTATTAAATCTCAAAACAGTAAATGAATGGTATCCACTCAGCATTATTCAACATGGAAAAAATGCTTCCATTATTACAAACATACATTCACCAAATTCTCAATGCTTTGTGTGGGTCTCATATCATTGTTTTAAGTACAATTGTATAACTAAAAGACTTCAGAACACCACTAGTGCAAAGTCACAATGATTGCTTAGGTACCGATTATATATAATCAGTTCATGTAACCATCAATCAATCAACTTTATTCGGTTTTAGCATAAAAAAACATAAAAGATATCAATACATAAAAGTTTTGTAAAATAATAACACAATTCATCGCGGGTAAGTTACACTCCACAAGAGTCCCTATTAGACCAAAACCTAAAGTGCAAAGTTAAGTGCATATATCCTTGACCCTCAGTAAAAAATTTGAACAGTTCAAAAACATGGGTCCCAAGGCCTTTTCTAAAGTATATATATATCGTTGGAGTGAACATAGACCCTGACCATCACTGACATTTAATCAAGGCAAGCCCTGGCCTTCATAGCAGATTTCAGGTAGATGAGAACAAAAAAGATACAATCATCATGCAACAATTGTAGATAAATAAGAGCTGGACAGGCCTGCTTAAAATTCATCCTCTTTAAAATCGGGGCAATATACGTTTTCCGGGGAAAATAATATATCTGAGCCATGGTATGTGGAGGACATGGTCAAGGGTCATGCACTCTTTTAAAATCAGTTGACTCAATGAGTTTCCCTCACTCAACCACATTTTCATCCAGAAGGTTAAGGGGCCGAGGGCCAAAATGTCACTTAAATAAGGTACCCCCAGTTCTTCATGTACCACTATGTTAGACGTGCCCGTGAGGAACACCTAGCGCTTCAGGAATGCATGCTCAGCTACTTGTAAATCATCTGTGGTAACATGCCCCCATATTTCGCTACCATAAGAAGCTGTCGCGACACTCTTGGCCTGATAAATCTTTAAAAGCGCTGCAATAGGTGAAAAGATGTTTTGGGACGAGTACCCACCTGCATAACATAGGACTTAGAGTAGTTTATAGATAAATACCGATCCTACATAGAGGCAGAGAATGCATCAAGCAGGGTTTGTAGCCCCCTAGCGGTCCTAGATATAAGGCCCACGTCGTCCGCATATACTAGGACTGGGAGACGTGTCGGCCTACATATGGATAATGTACCAGCGTTAATGATAGGGCTTTATCTAGATCATTAATGTATAGATTAAACAAGAAGGGTGCTAGAATACACCCTTGGCGTACACCTCTCCTTATGGTGAAATTCCGGGAGACTCTTAAATCCTGCGAGAATCTGACATGAGCCTTGGTTGTATGGTGAAGATCTTCTAGAAAGTAGATGATGTTCCTGTCTACCCTGATATCTATCATGGACTGCCAAAGTTTGATGTAATTCACGCGATCAAACGCGGACGACAGATCCATGAATGCTAAATAAATTGTACCGGGACGGGCAACTGTAGGAGAGTTGGGTCTGCTTTATATGTTCACCCCCACTTTTTGCTTTTGCTTCACTGGTTTTCGGCTTAGATGTGGCTGTGGGCCTGCCAATCAGACCCACAGCCCAGCTGTTCTCTCTCTAAATTTATACTATGTACTTTAGGTGCATAACCCAATTGGTTAGGATCACCTTATTGGCCCCTGTACAGTGTACCTTCGGTACCCAGGGCATAGGTGTACCCTAGGCCTACCAGGGGCTGCAGCATGTATTGTGCCACCCCTGGCCTGGCCTTCCATTATGACACAACTGGCTAATCACTCAGCTGGGGCAAGGTTGTGTAATCACTCCTTGCTTAGGTGTAGTATTCCTATACCTACCTTATATATAGACACATGTGTACCTATCAGCCACTCCTATGGCAGGCCTTAACAATCCTGGAGGCAGAGTGCTTGGTAACATGTGAGATGGTGCTCTAGCATGAGCTGAGCCTGTCTGCAGCTTTCGGAACCATGTCCTTATAGCTGTTCTATGATATAGCCTACCATATACTCTTAAAGTGCCTTATAATCTTAAACGGTTATGGTAACTATGGTTTGGCTTTATCAAAACATGTCGTGTAAGGTGTCTAACACTTTGGAATAATACCCCCATACCATTTCTGGCAATGGGGATATTATTCCTCCCTTCTAGAGGGAGAAGACATGTTGAAACCTACTTACCCGGTTAAAGTTAACCAGAGCCCCAGCATCACAAAATGGATGCTGCTGCCACAGACACAAGTCTGACCTCCTGCTGCTGGGAGTCCTTCCAGCGAGGGAGGCTTGGACAATATGTTTCCTGCCTTGGGAGGTGCGAGCACCACCCCAGACAGGAGTTAGTGTATTGGGGCAGGGAGGGATGAAAGAAACTAGACACTGCCTGGGGCACACAAGGTGTTCCATGCATAGTCCAGTTCAAACCGGCGCTGGGGCACTCCAGCCCCAGCTCTGGCACGAAACTGGACAAAGGAAAGGGGGTGTAACCACTCCCCTTCCTGGTCCCACCCCTAGGAGGGACCTTGCAGGTAGCCCAGCCCACTAGCCCAGTATATCAGTAGGTAGCTGAGCCCTGCTAAATTAGATAAACCTGAATCTGCAACTTGTACAGAAACTCTGGACCTTCGACATTCGACCTCAGGAAGAAGACTGAAGAAATCTCCCTTGTGGCCAAGGAGTGACCACCCTGGGCAACCAGGCACCATCCAGCGACTGCTGCTTGCTTTGCGACTGATCCTACGAGGGACGACTGCAGAGACTGACCAGCGCTGAGACTTCCAGACACCTCTGACCCAGATCCACATCTACAGTGAAGCTGAGACCCGTGGAGGCGACGAGGGACGTGGGACCGGCGACTTGGGAAAAGTGGCTAGTACCTGACTAGCGCGACTTCCGAGGCTCCCTCGAGGCTGTGCTTGGGGAATTGAGAAGCCCCTATCCCGAGCACCATCTGCAAAGAAGATCAGCTCCCCACACTTCACGTGTTCTGCGTGGGGCCCTTCTGCACCTGAGTTGCTCGACTTGTTGTCCGGTTGCTGGCCCGTTGGCTAGTGACCTCTGCGACGACGAACCTGTGTTTTCATCTTGCTGGTCCAGCTCCTCCAGACTGGCACCCGCTCCTCTGTGAAAGAGAAGCACCCCAGACCTTCCTGGCCTGCACCAGAAGTAAGTCCTCCATCCTGCGTGGGTTCCGCTTGCCAAGGCTTGTTGGGTCCTGACTCGACGCTGCCGACAGCAAGAGCCTTCGTGGGACAGCTCACCTCCTGGTCCTGGTCGTTCTCGACGCCTCCTGGTACCCGTGACTGCTGCGACAAGCTTCACCTCTCCACCTGCATCTTCACGACATCACCTGGTTCCTTCCCGGCTCCTGGCTGGTGACCTAGACTCTGTCCCTTCTGCTTGCAGGTATCCTTCCTTCTTGATTCCATCCTTGGGATCCACCGGACACTCTTCACTGACTGCCTGTCAGCAACTTTCCTTCAGGCATCCATAGGAGTCAACGACGAAACCCGACGCAAATTCACACCTATGCACCCGCAGCCCGTGGGCTATGTAACTTGAGTACTTCGGTGCTCACAAGGGTATTGACTATCCAAGGGTCTAGTTTCCGAGTCTCGACTTCCTAGCTATACCAGAAGTGTCCTAAAACTGTTAATTTCTAACAACTTCCATTTCTATCGACTTTTACGCATTACGCGTGAGTGTTTCCACTCTGCACCTGAATCCCGTGGGCCTCCCACTTCCTAACCTTTGGTAGTATAGTGTAGCCCCAGCGATGGCCTAGGCCTATCCTGTGTTCGTGACAGTGGTTCTTATACCACTTACTTAGAATATGGTTTGCGTGGCCCCTAGGGCCTAACTGTATTACTTACCTGCGTGACTTAATGTATGCTTAAATAAGACTGTGTTGTACTTACCTCGAATCTCATAAAGAGTGCTGAGGGTTTGACTAGAATAAATACATTCTATTTTTATATATATCTGTTGTGGTGTCCTTTCATTTGGTATTCAAGGGATTACATATGGTATAACAGCTGGCTTCACATGCCCTTCAGAGTTTAGCCTAAGACTGCTCTTGTCCATGCTACCACTAGGATAGCTGGTCTATAAGGTTGACTTTACAACCAATCACCATAAGGGTTGTTTGGACTGATACAAGGTGTACACTAGAATTAGTGACATCATATATCAGGCCATCATAGAGTCATAGAGTTAGTGTCAAATGCACTTGAATGTAAACCAGGCAACGACACATCTGTGGGATAAGTATACTCAGTATCTTCAACTAGACAACCAACCGGTGGAGGCAATAAAGGATTAGTAACTGTATGCATCTCGATGGCAATGTCAGGCCTGTTGGTAGTTGCCAGAGCCAAAACAGAATTTCTCAGCATTGCTGGACAAGAGACCGCTGGGGTCATACTAAGAAGAATCGGCCACTCATTGTAGTTTGACAGTGTCAATGGAGATGTACCTGTTATCCTTGCGACCAGGAAGTGGAGGTAAAATGACTGTTCTTGTACACTACACGTCAAGCACTGGTACTGGAGCACGATAAGAGGGACCGAACATCTTCTTGTTCTCCACCTTCTCACGGACCAGGTCACCAACTCGATGTAGCCAGCCAACTACCGGAATCTGAAGCGCATCATCAGTTGTGGAGGGCAAGTGTTCCTTTGCAAGACTTTCTCTGGTCTCTTGTAGATTCTGTAATACAGCAGAGTGATCATCTACGTCAAAGGGTGCGGCCACCGCCGCCATGTCTAGACCATCAAGGTCCGGGACAAACATCTTTATGCCAAAGAGCATTTCATATGGGGTCCGCCTACCCAGAGATCTTCTAGGGAGATTATTAAGTGCACGCTGAATGCTATACAAATGGGTCTACCAGTTCCTGCCAGTACCTAAAACCCTAACTGTCAGGGATTGCTTTAAGTCACGGTTCATTCGCTCCACAACACTATTGCCCTTAGGCTGGTATGGAAACGAAAATTTGACTTGGACCCCCAAAGATCTCATGGCATCTTTGTACGCCTTAGAGGCGAACGCAGGACCTTGGTCAGAATGAAGGGTACCACATGCAAAAATTCCCACAAAGACATGCAAATCCCTGATGACAGTTTGAGCATCAGCACTCCGTTGTGGCCAGACCAAAAGAAAACGTGCGCACAAATCCACTGCAACTAAGATGTACTTATACGCAGTATCAGAGGAGAAAGGACCGCAGTGATCTAAATAAACACACCCAAGTGGTTTATTAGATATGTACAACTGTGTTTGAGGTGGGCGCGCAGCAGTCGAAGGCTTTATCAGCTGGCAGATGTCACAATTAAGAACATAAGCACGAGTCTGTTTATACAATCCGCGCCACCAGTAACGTTGTAAGAGAGTAACAGTCGCCGAAACGCCCGCATGGGCAGAAGCCATACCTTCGTGAGCTGCTGTTATCAAGGAAAGTCTGCAGTCCGCGTTGGGAATCAATCTGTCGCCAACACCATTAATTCTCACATAGGACACTTTCTCTGGACTTAAATGATAAGAGTATTTAGAAGGGAAACCACGAGGGTAATTATCACCCTTCTCTGTCGCAGCAATAGCTGCCAAGATGTCGTCATCAATTTTTGGGGGGAGCTTGTAACTGCTGCTACTAGATATGTTGCCACTACTGTTTTTGCTGCTTTGTCAGCTAAGCTGTTTCAGAAAGCATGGACACCTACTCGCTGGTGCCCAAGAGTATGAATTACATTCACGAGTGACAGACGTTGTTTAAGGTCTGCGACTCGGACCCAAAGCATTTTATGCTTGATTGTGCTACCTTTGGGATCACGATACTCATTTTGAGACCAAAAGAATAAATTGTTGTTGAAAGACTGAACACAGTAAAAAGAGTCACTCACTATAAGAGTAGTAACTCGAGTGTCAGCAAACTCCAGTGCAAGCACTAGAGGACGTAGCTCTGCCAACTGGGCGGTACAATCACCCAATGTCTACGTGTGCACGACATCAGATTTGAATTCACCATTCACGAAAGTACCAGCCACTATTACGCAGGCTGCATAATAAGCATGCTTAGAAGCCGTCGCCGGTTGCGCCGAACCGTCAGTGTAAATGATACAAAGGTAATCCTCAAGCAGGCGCAAGGACAGAGGAGCTAGATGAACAATTGCATACTGCAAGTACTCCTGAGTCTGCAATGAGGCATCAAAGATGTAAGTAACATCCGGTGATGTCAAAGAAGTGGTCCATTGTATCCAACGTGGATGCAAAGCTTTAGAATTAGGTACACTGGCTTTCGTCGCTGCCTCTAGGGCAGGATATGGTGTAACAACCAACATGCGTTTCCCTTGCAACAGTGCTCTCTCCTTCAGAATCGCCATCTGCACTGCAGTCAAAACTTTTTCGAGAGTAGAAAAGTGCATTTCAGCCGATGTGTACAAGTGCGATTTGTAAGCAATGGGGACTGTGTCGCCCTCATTGAACGTTAAGTACGTGAAACCCACTGCGCCAGGCACAATTCTTATTACCAGGTTAGTGTGGTTATCACACGTCAGTAAGTATTTCGAAGCAAGAAGATCAGCCTGCAAAGATTGCAGGATAGCTGAATGTTCTGGCAGCCAGCTCGATTTGGAAAACGTAGGTTGTACCAAGGCATTTAGCAGCTTGATACGCTGGGCATAATTGGGAATGTAAGTACGCCTGAAATTTAAAAAAACGAACAAAGATTGTAGTTTTTTCAGTGTTGTTGGAGCACGCAAACATGCACACTTCTCCAGGAAGTGAGGTACTAAACCTCGTCCTTCGTTGTTGAGTTCATAGCCCAAAAACAACACTGTATACTCTGCAATGTGCGACTTTGCAAAGTTGAATTTGTAACCGAAGTCCGCAAACATGACAATGATGCAGTCAACGCGACACAGATGCGGCCATAATTCGTCGTCTGTGAGCTAGATATCATCAACATACGAGTACGCATCAGGGTCAATGCCCTCTAACAGAGAGACACACGTGCGGTAAAGACACCTGGACTGTTTTTATAGCCCATGGCTAATCTTTGAAACTGTTTCTGTTTGCCGCCAGAAGTAAAGGCTGTCCACTGACTACTAATAGAGGACAGATTATGGCTATAAAAGCCATTGGAGATGTCAAGGGTGGTCTTAAACCTTTTTCTCACGAGGCTATCAACGTGGGCAGAACTGTGGGTATTCTGTATGGCAACGGTCCGACAATGAGAGTTCAAATACCGGTAATCCAAAACTAGGCGGTACGACCCATCAGGTTTGGTTACAGTGAAAAGGGGATTGTTCATGGGTGACACACATGTTTCAATTACACCTTGATATTCCAATTGTTCAAGGATTTCTGCGACATGAGATCTAGCTTTGCGGCGCATGGGATATTGGGGTTGTGGCTGGGGCATAGACCGTAATGGAATCTCATGGCTTGGCGACAATTTATCCCACCCAACCTGAGTTCGGTACAACGCCGGAGCAAGCACCTGAGCCCACTCTTCTGCAAAGTTCTGAGCTTGCTCTTTTGGCACAGTGTGTGCAAAAGATGGGAGGATTACCTCCTCCCCTCTGGGAGCTGCCAAAACGAAAGCTGGGGGCCAGTCAGCCTCTGCTAACAGAATGTCATATGTAGAGGTCAGATTTCCCCCAAAAATCCCTTTTATGTTACGTTGTATGTCACTTTCAATTAAAAGGACTATGTCATATAGTCTGTCAGGGGGAGCCACTCTAGTATCAGCAGTTTCTACAGTAATGAAAGTGTCAGTTTCTGTCGCCTTCAGATATGGATGCAGTGCTTGCCGCACTACTGTAACCTCCGCTGCGCTGTCTAGCAGCGTTAGTGCCTATGTCAGGTTCCAAAGCTGCGTTGTCACTATCTGTGGCATACCTCACTGTTAGTGCAGCAACTTTCTTCTTTTGAAACGGGGGTCGTTGTCGTGCAAATTCGTCCTGCTTGCCTTTACCATCAGCCTGGCGGGGCTGCTCACGTCCTTGTTAGGCACCCCGACCTTTGCCACGTTCTCCTCCACCGGACTGTGAGACCGATGTTTCCTGTGAAAAACGAGGAGAACGTTGTTCAGGAACCTGAAATCTATCAGGAGACCTAATCCTAGTGCGATCGCGCAAATCATATGTGCGTTCAGTAGTCGCTTGAACCGGCGACGCGGAATGAGACCCCGTTTCTGTTGCTGCTTCCCCCGTTTTTTAGCTTTCCAATTTTGTTTAGGAAAAGCTGGACGGTCGTCTTTAGAAGACATCCCCGTCTTAGTTTGCGGTTGCGTTGTTGTTGTTTGAACAAAAGGCTTAACCCCTAAACTATTGCGGCCAATGGTCTTACAAGCCTCCGCAAAAATCTTTTATATCTGCCGGGGTTTATGGACATCGTCGACGAGGCACAGCGCATTCGACACTTGAAAGTTAACCGCATCTCCCTTGACATTAGCAAGGATGAGCATGGCCACTACGTCGAACAAGCCGACAAGCCTCATCCCTAGCTCAACTGCCGCCTCCGGACCGTGTTGATCCTGAACACGCTTGATCACGGAGGGCAGTACAGCCATAGACGGGGTGCCGAAGCACTTCGAGTAGACTGCCGCAAACACTTTACCCCAGTTATCACAATCAGCTACCTCTGGTACTAAGTCTTTCTGCAAACTAATGGTGATGATCCTGTGTTTTTCCACAGGAGTAGAATTAGGAAAAACTGTTTCCAGCTGGTCAAATTTCTCAGCAAGCCAATAAGGCATATTGTCCTTATTCTGGGGGCGCTTGCCCATTACCGAATTAACCATGACGGGACTAATAGTAATCCCAGCCTGGCCAGCTGGTTGCGCCGCAACTGCAGGTGCCCCCACCTGGACATTGCGTGAGACGTATTGCACTAAAGCCCTATGTACCGTAATTAAGGCGGTATGGAGCTGACGTAAGTCATCCACTGGGGCTTGCAAATAACGTGGATGTGGTGTAAACCCGGCCAAGACTGGCCAAGTGGCCCCTGGAATGGACAAGGGACCTAAACGAACCGGTGTAACCGTGTCGGGGAGGGCGCCATTGAACCGAATACGTTGCTGCCAAGCAGAAATGGGAATTTCCTGCGTCCTAAACGGCGTGTAATTAGCCGGGACTGCCGTAGGAGTGTATGAGTGAAATGTATTATCATCCGCATTCACCTCCGGCAAGTAACCCAAGAGTAAAATAGCTCATAGGGATGCGATGCATCGGCACTCACTACAAAGATAATAGACATCCCATCGTCAGGCACCCCTAACTGCGTCAAATGATGCCGGAGAGGTGCATGACTATGCGCCGCAATAGCGACTTAAGCCATATGGACACAGAGAAGAAAACAATCTATATAAACAGTAGCACAAAAAGGGTATAAGATAAAATGAAACCGTTTTTAATTGTCAAGCTTGAGAGAACCTATACGTTAACTCCCGTCAACCGGAAACAAGAGTGAGGGTATTGTGGAGTAATATAAGCACTACTAAGAAGTCTCAATCATATGACCAAAATGTTAGGTGCGCCATGTTGCAGGGATTCTGCTCATGCACAGAAAACCAGGACCTCAGTGAATTGTGGTGTACCAAAAAACTCACCTCAGTACCCAGAACCCCTATCCGACTAGCATCAGTGTCTCATTTGTTCTCCGTATCATCTCGAAGCTACCAATGATTAGACAACCCAGAACAAGCGACGTAGAGTACTCTCAGGAATGGTGGGAATCAGAAACACCTTTTAGTTATTATTCTCATATCAGTCCACAACAAAAGTAATCTGAGACACGGTAAAATTTAAAATGTTTATTTTTAACTACGTGCTCTAAGGTGCAGTACTTTGGCTAACATAAGCAGACAAATGATTAAAAACAAAACCATCAGCATTGTTACATTACCATAGAAAATGAAGGGAGAAATCATATTACAAATGATAGTGGAAAACAACCACCCTCCCTTCGCTAGTAAACTAGTTTTATGAAACTAATAGAAGGTCTCTAGGCTTGAATGGGGAACCCCATACCGTAAATATCAGCTTAGGTGAATCACATCACAGGATCAGCTCTGCTCTCTGTGTCTGGAAAGGTTTTCTCCAAGTGCCTGAATCATGCATGCAAATGCAATATTTAAGGCACCCGAGTTTCAGATATTTGCAGCTGTGTGCGTGTTGTGTCTAGAGCGTGGGCCGATCAACCTGAATTCAAAAGCATACTTTGTTATTTGACCTTGACGGCTTCTGCACACAGTGTTCATACTAAGGTCGCGGTGCACGTCTAGGGATGTGAACAACAGACCATTCTCATGTGAAGAAAAAGCAAGCAAGCAGTTTTTCTTGTAATAACAGCTACCTGTAGTGTCGTGTGCAAAAGCAGCAAAGTGGCAAGATGGCGTTTTACATCTAACGCGTTTATGCTAAAATAGCAATGTGTGCACATAAAACCCCATCTCCACTACAGATGGTGAGACACTTGTTGAGGTATGCTGGTCCGGCGTTGTGTAGTGCTTTGTGGGTGTGGGTGAGGAGCTTGAAGGTGATCCTTTTGTTGACTGGGAGCCAGTGCAGTTCTTTCAGGTGGGCCGTGATGTGGGTGTGGCGGGGTATGTCGAGGATGAGGCGTGCGGTGGTGTTCTGTATGCGTTGGAGTCTCTTCTGTAGTTTGACCGTGGTCCCTGCGTAGAGGGCGTTGCCGTAGTCCAGTCTGCTGCTGACGGTGAGGGTGATCAATGATGATGGATGCTCAAGGATTACTGGGGTTGTGACCTTCACTCATTGGTGGTCGAAGGGTTTGAAGGGATTTGTCAGCCCTGGAACACTCAACTCATTCCCTGACCATTCGTTCCACTGCAATGTCAACACCAGGCCACCAAAACAATTTCTTGACCACGGATTTGGTCCGCACAATTCCAAAATGGGTCTCATGACATAGTTGTATGACCATACCACATAAGCAAGATGGAAGAATAATCCTGAAACCTCTCAAAATTACACCATCCTCAAAAGAAAGTTCTGATGTTTCTTCCCAAAAGGTTTAATGGCCTCAGTAAAGTACTCTCTTTTAGGCCATTTGCTAGAAACAAATGTAGACAGTTTCTGTAAAACAGCACTCTTCCGGTATTCATCCTCCCACACATCCTTCTTCACTGCAGGCAACCGATTATCATGTACAAGAGCCTTTTGAAAATCATTCCACCTATCATCATCACATTCTTCTAATTGCATAGGCATTCGAGATAAGAAGCCTGCCACTACATTATCCGTCACAGGCACACCATCTTGTAGATATAATCTTGTATACACATTGATATTCTAGCTATTCTTGCAGAAGTGTTAACCGTTCCCTCCGATTCTAACAATTTTGCCAGTGGTTTATTATCACAATGAATGGTGATCAGTTTACACCTTACAAATGTTAAAAAATATTCAAGACTCCAAGCGCAGAACAATGCTTCTTTTTCTATAGTGGGGTACCTTTCTTCAGTTGGGGTTAAGGATCTAGAAGCAAAAGCTATAACACATTCTTCACCTTTACCATTCACTTGTGCGAGCATTGCGTCTAACCCTTAATTACTGGCATCTGTTATTATGACACAGTCTGCTTTAGGATCAAAACTATGTAATGTAGTCACTTTCATTATTAGACTTTTTATGTTATAAAAAATCTTCCTCACACTGTGATGACCATTCAAATTTGTTCTTGTTCTTCAGCACAGTAGCCGCTCGTATAGGGCATGCTGCGGGGTGGTGAGGTGGGGCGGGGGAGGGGAGGGGCAGGATGCGGAGTAGCAAACACGGACATACGAGGGAACAGAGGAAAGTAATTATCAGATTCCTCCGTTCCGTTATAAGTCCATGTTTGCTACCTCCCTGCCCTGAACCCTCCTCCGCCCCGCCTCACTGCCCCGCTGCACGACCTATACGAGCCGCTACTGCTTCAGCAACTGTCCACTGTTATTACACCTCTCAGCAAACCGAGGAATTAATTTAACGCTATATTCGGCAATACCTAAAAATGATCTTACATCATCCTTACTTCTCGGTGAAGGTGTACCTTTAATAGTTTGCACTATTGAAGTCTTCAGTTTTACATCATATTCATCAATAACATGTCGTAAATATGTCACACTTGTAGAAAAATGGGTTGATGTTGCAGTAACCCCCCACACACACTTTTTGCCATATTTCTGCTGCACTTAGACTGAGTATGCCCTGGACTCTGCCAATCAGGTTCCCAGGGCCTGTGTTCTTCCCCCAAACTCTACCTTTTTTCACAATTGGCACACCTCTGGCTCACATGTAAGTCCCTTGTAAAAGTTACCAGTGGTACCAAGGGCCTTGTGACCAGAGAGGGTCCCTAAGGGCTGCAGCATGTATTGTGCCACCCTCAGAGACCCCTCACCAAACACATACACACTGCCATTGCAGACTGTGTGTTTTGGCATAGATAAAACTTACGAATCAACATGGCATGTGTGCTATGCCCACCAAACACTGCCTGTGGCACAGGTAAGTCAACCCTATAGCAGGCCTCTCAGCCCTAAGGCAGAGTGCAATATACCATAGGGGAGGGCATAGCTGCATGAGCACTATGCCCCTACAATGTCTGTGCCATTCACAGACATTGTAAGTGCAGTGTAGCCGTTTTGGGTAAATGGGCCTGGAGTTTGTCATTACAAATGCCACAGCTCTATGGTGGCTTCATTGAAAGGTAAGGAGTTTGGTATCAAACTCCTCAGCATAACACACCCACGCTGATGCCAGCGTGTGATTTCTTACAAAATGCACTCAGAGGGCATCTCAGAGATGCACCCTGAAAAACAACCAACTCCTTCGGGTCCAGCAGACTGGTCTGCATCAGCCTGAAACACACAGACATGTTTCTGACACGTTGAGTTGGGACATGGACAAAGGCTCTTTGGGGTGAATGGGACTTCCTTCACATCTACCCCCAAGCAGGAACAGCATTAAGGGTGGTGAGCCTGAAAGACTCCCTGCCCTTTGATATGCTAGCCAGGGTCTCTCCAGATAGTGGAGATGCCTGCCACCATGACAAGGCCCCACTTTTGGCTGCAAGGTTGGCGGAAAATTAGTTATCAGTAGAGGTGTGTTCCTCTCTGTCCGGACCACCCCTAAGGTGCTCTGGACCGAGGTGATCCGCTCCTTAGGAAATCCTCCATCTTGAATGGAAGGATCCAACCCAATCAGGTTAGGGGAATGCCCCCTCCCCAAAGAGAGGGGACATTCTAGGGGTGTAGTGCCCCTATAGGCAAGTAGCCCTTTGGCTACCATCTGCCAGTCCCTGTCAAACCCTTAAATGCAGAATTAAGGGTTACCCCTGAGCCTTGATCCTCAGATTCCTGTAACCTAAGAAGAAGACAGACAAAGTAAAGCAAAGCAAGAAGACGCCTACTGCCTTGGCCCCAGCCCTACCAGCCTGTCTCCTGCTTTTCGAGCCTGTGAAGAAGACAATGCCAGTCCCATGGCTAGCGAGTTCCAAGCACCCCAGGAAGACTGCAACTTTTCAACAAAGACCAGATCTTCTGTGGACAGCAGCCCTGTCCAGAAAACTCCAACAGCAAGGATTCCTGATCCAATCGGATTGGGACCCATGCCCACTCTGCACCTTACGCCCACGGCCCTAGTTCGAGTGACTCACCTGTCCAGTGAAGTGTCCTAGGTGATCCTGTCTTCGTCTCCATCAGTGGCTGGCCTCTCCTGGACCCCACAAAATCACCTTCAGCATCTACACGAAGGGTCCCCTGACCGCCACCGGCTCAAACCCATACTATCCAACACCAATTGGTACCCCTGCATCGTCAACACTCCGGCCTTGAGGAGCTCAACTGATGGTGCCTCGACCTCCCCCAATTGCTCAGGAAGAACTCCGCTTTACTCTGTTCCGAAGCGCTTGATGCTACCACTGACTGATGCTCACACTTTCTCCAAAATGGCAGTTACGTGGGGTCACGCAAGGTGGCCTCATAGGATATGTAGAAGTGCGGCTCCCAGTGCCAGCGCTCAAGCAGAGTGTTGCATAAGCTCGCTGATCGTCTGCGCAAGCTGGATATGCCACGCAGGACCATTGGAAGCGATGCATACTCACTGATGTGGCAAGTATTCAAGTAGCATGTGACCTCCATTCTGTAGCGTATTTCCAGCCTGGGTACTCGCCAATGACTAAGCTACACACGGAGCTTAGTATTACACGTCTTTATTCTCCTGAGTGTAACTGTGAACTCAATATTCTAAAAAAAGCTTTCTTGGCATTGCGCTCTGACACCTACGTCATAGCTCCACAAAGTCCTTTAGGAGCTAAAAGAGTTCCATCAAAAAATATCACAAGACACTACATATCCCCCTCTGTTAAATAAAAAAATTACAATGATATGGATATAGATTTAGATAAAATTACATTTGTTCAATCAACCTTCTTGGTGCTTTGGCCTGATCTGGTTATGGTAAGCTGGGAGCTGTCAACTTTACTGCCAGAGATTTTCGAAGACGGTGAACAACAGTGTCTGAGATTTCAGGTTCAGCCTTTCCTTCACCATCTTGATCAGAAATGCAATTAATCAAATGCAGAAAGTGAGAAATCTCTTGTAACAGACTTTCCAGGACGCTGGCCAGTTACCATATGTCCCTTGGGGGACACAGCATGGAAAAGTACAGCATCATATGGAGCATCAGATTTTCTCCTTCGCAGTTGTCCGGTTATCACTAGATCTCCTGTCTTAAACTCAATGTTCTTTGCATGTCGGCTCTTGTTGGCATAGGCTTTCATCTGTTTCTTATTAACCAAGTCATTCGTACAAGTTGTATTTTCACTTCCTTCTCGTTAGTTGGTCCATTGAGGTAACTTGGTTGTCATTGTTCTCCCGAACATCAAAGTCACTGGACTTTCACCTGTCATAGAGTGAGGTGTTTATCGATAGGCTGGTATGGTGGAATTCAAAACTCTTTTTAAACTGAGTCGCGCAAGAGTTGCATGCTGTACTGTTTTCTTTAGTGTACTCATAAAATGCCCAACCACTTGTTAGCCTGCGGCCACATAGGTGTACTCTTCTGATACTTTATGTTCAGATGCTCCAGGAAATCCTTAAATTCTCGACTGTTGAACGGCGAGCCATTATCAGGCTTCAAAATGGCTTGAAAGCCCCATGTTGCAAAGACGCTGTTGAGTCTCTCAATGACTCGCTCATCAGTTGTGGATGAGAGATCTTCTATTACCAGAAAACATGAGTACTCATCTACAATTACCATCAGATGATGTCCATTATCGAGTGGATCAAAGAAATGAATGTCTATTCTCTCCCTCGCGTGCTTAGGGAGTTCTGACATGGTAAGAGTATGTTGAGTAATGTTTGTAAAAAGGCAGCTACAAAGATGACAGGCCTTGAGTTCCTTTTCAACCCTCTCATCTATATTTATTTAATAATTTTTGGGAGTTTTATATAGCGCAAACAAGACCCGAAGGTATCATAGTGCTTTACAAGAGCACCAGTTGCGTTACAGACAGACACATTCATTTTTTTGTTAGGCACTGAGAGATTAAGTGATTTTCCCAGAATCACAGGATGTTGGGCGTCCCTGCCAAGATTCAAACCTGGTTCCCTAGGTCCGAGGTCAACCACTCTAGTCATTAGGCCACATCCTCTCCCCAATATATGGAAACCAAACTCAATCTCGGAGAGCTCTCTTGGTGGCAACACAGCCACGATGGCGTTTGTGAGCCTCTTCGAATATTTTATGTCTCAAACTCTCTGAATTTAGGATTCTCGACCCTCATATTATAGCTCCTTCCTGAGTTATAGACCGTTCATCTTGAATGTTTTTGTACTTGTGGTATTCACCATCACTGGTGAGAGGTCGAGCATGTCAATTCCATGACTGATGTGTAATTATATCTTTCAACTTCAGCATGTCATTATCATAGCTAGTGGCAGTGATGATCTGAGCTAACAATAAGGCAGCTGGCATATTTGATTTTACAATGAGATAATGTAGGCTTCAGCCGTTTTGGATGGAGTACCTTGACCTCGTATAGGCACTCTGTAAAAGTAGTCAGCAGGGTTTTGATAATTTCCTGGATAATGCACAATGGTATAATCATACTTTTGCAATCGTAGTCCCCTCCATTCAATGCGAGGAGGCATCTTGGTTTTTGGATTGCTAAAGATAGTCAATAAAGCTTGACGATCAGTTACCACCGTAAAAGGCTTTCCATACAAGAGTACATAGAAATGTGCACATGCCCATACCGCAGCCAAACTTTCTTTCTTAGGTTGTGAGTAAGCACGTTCTGTCTGGGACAAACTTCTGCTGGCATTTGCCACAATATGCCTTCGAGCATGGGGGTGTCCACTGTTCTGTGTTAGGATAGCACCTAACCCAACTGAGCTAGCATAAACAACAACCTCTATATGAAGCTTTAGATTGAAATAGGCCATTTCAGTAGCAGTTTTAATGACTTGTTTGACTTTCATGAAACGTCTCACAAATTCTTGTAACCACTTGAATGAAACATATTTCTCCATAGACACTTGTAAGGGAGCACTTATGGTAGCAAAATTTCATACGTATCTTGAACAGTAACTGCCATGCCAAGAAATTAACGCATCATAGAAACATCTTGTCGGAGATCATCATTTAACAGGGCTTGTACTTTGGCAGGATCAGGTGTCATACCCCCATCTGAAAAGATATGGTCAAAGAATTTGAACTTTGTCTTACTAAACTCGCACTTGTCTGTATTCAAAGTCAGGTCTGCATCAGTCAGTAAAACTTGAGTGAGAGCTTTATCATGCTCCTTCTGTGTAGCTCTGAAAATCAATCTGTCATCCATATAGTTGGATGCATTCACAACCGGCAGTATGACACGTCGAATGACGTCTTGGAAACGTTCTGCAGCCAATAACACACCAAAACGGAGTCTCTTATATTGAAACAGACCGACATGTGTAGAAAAAGTTGTAATATATCTGCAATCTTCTTTGAGTTCTAACTGATGATAACCTTTATTTAAATCAACGGTAGAGAAGACCTTTGCACCATTTAATTGCGTTATCATGTCAGCAATGGGTAGACCTGGACGTCATTCTTGTTCAATTGCCTTGTTTGTTTGAAGCATATCGACGCATATGCGTACAGCTTCTTCAGTGTCCTTTTTGTTTTTGGGGCACTACCACTATGGGAGAAACCCAAGGCATTGGACAAGTTGAACACTCAATAATGTCATTCTTAAATAGCAATTCAAGTTATTTTTCAACAGCTTCTTGTCTATGTCTCTGGCAACAGGACAGACATCGTCATTAATATGTAACTTTACTTTCATAGTCTTAAGCTTTCCCAAACCATGAAACAACAAAGGAAATGTACTTACTATTTTGTGGTGAGCATTCATGGTGTAATTTCGAGACATCAGTCCCATATCAGCAGCAGTACTGAAACTGAGCAGAAAGGCACTTGCAGATGTACCTTGAAGCACATGGATGGGTGCCTGCACCTTTGTTCTCTTGTGTTTCAGTGGCACCACAAATGAACCTTGACTTTTTATGGACATCCATGCAGCCCAGGTGTACACTTTGGTTTTCGATGGCATAAGTCAAGGCAATGGAGATGATTAATTGTATTTCTCTTCAGGCATTATGTTTATCGATGCACCACTATCAATGATGAAAGGTATCGAGCAATCATTTATTTTCAAAGCAATTTTTGGACAAAGTTTGTATGACTTTGGTGCTTTGGCATGTTGACATTTCTTTGATTGCCATTTTTCCTCACTTTGGAGGCAGTCCAACATGCGCACGTTTCTCTTAGGTAAACATTGACATGGTGCAACCGTCTTCCTCACTTTCACTTGATATTGAGGCGGATGAACTGTTTGACGATGATTTAGATGACAATTGGCTTCTTTCAGGGTCAATTTGCCTCAATTGATGTTGTGAATTGGCCTTGTGGTTGTGCATCAAACGTTGCCTCTGGAATGTTCTGGCAGCCATTTTGTCTTCACGCCGCAACACGCTTACTTTTTCCTTCACTTTACAAACCGTCACAAAATGGTTCTCTTTCCCACAGCCTTAACAAGTCTGTCCAATGGCTGGATATTTACTTTCATGTGGAAATTAAAATCCACACCTAAAACATAACTTCTTTGTACGGGTGCACATCACTTGCTTTCCTTCAGTCTTTTCCTTTGGCTTACTTTTTTATACTCATTACTGATTCACTCTGGGCACCACCGGCCTCCATTCGACAACTATGGTTTACAAGATGCAAGTGGATTCAAGTTAGAAATTCCTGCAGAGGGAGGAGGTTATAATATTGAGGTTTTGGCCCGTGGTGCATACTAAAAGTCCATACAAATATCTGCCATTTAATAAAATCTGCCATGTGGCCCAGCACGAGTGCGTGAATTACTAACCTACCATACATATAAATACCATTCAAAGTGATGTATAGAAATTATCCTTTTCTTTGAACAAATCCCCCAGAAATCAAATTTGCCATTCCTCACTAATAGAACTTGGTTTGCTCTAGATGAAAAAGAACTTGCTGTCTCAATATTCCAAAGTCTGACTAATTTGGATTACGGGTGCCATACCCAACTTCAATTAGCAAGGTACCGCTACCTTGAATTGTTTTGGTGACACTATACCCTAGTTGGGCGAGGTCCTGATGAAGGTGGTTCACGGTTGTGTTACCCCACCGGAACACGCGTAGACCACGTGCGCCCAGACCTATTTAGGTTGTTTTGTTATCTAAATTGTATATCGGAGATGTCTTCACATCTACATGCTCCTTGTAACCATCAAGTCTATGTGTTTCGTGTGACTGAGAGTGAGTCAGAGTCATGAATGTGTCTGAGAATTGATTGTTTTCATGAGTAGGGTGTTATCTAAGTAACTGCTGCTTGTATATATTCAGGTATATTTTTGTTTATATTACCACAAAGAAAATCTTTTTCTAAAAAATTGTGCTTTTTCAATGAATGTCATCTTAATAATATAAAATGACTTGTACTGTTTCATAAAATAATTGATACCGATTTATAAGTTATAAAATAATATTAATCAGAAATAAAAAAAAAATTTATAAAACAAAAAGGGAAAAGACCATGTATTTGTGCATTTGTATGTTCAAACTATGTTCAAACTATGTAATGACTATATGTAGTTGTTAACCCATGCATAGATTCAATCTAAGGTAAAGAAATATAAGTTTTAGGGGAGTTGTTCTTTGATTTAGTTGTTTAGTCTTCCCCTCTTGCTCCCAGACCTCATACGCCTTTATTTTCAAGTGCACCACCGGCCTCCATGTCAGTAGCTTGTCTTTAAGCACTCTTCTCGGCTCTGGCAGCCAACAACACTCGCTCCAGACTAAAAGTTTCTCTCAGCATTCGCCGTCTGAATGAATCTGACAAGCATCGAATCATAAATCTAAGTTGCATTGTTTCCTCATTATTGAACTTATAGTATTTATTTTTATTTTTATTAACATTAGCATCAAATCACAGCCGATTACAAACAAGTGCATCATGTTTCGTAAAGGACCCCGAGTTCTCTTTCCCATTGCCTCATAAAACGTTACACATGAAAAAGTGAGTTCTACCACATTTCTTAGCCGAACTTATAGTATTTGATGAGCGTATCGAGTCTCTCGACAAATTCATCAATGGTTCCACAAACTTTTTGCCATTATTGACTGAAAATGTATCTTTCCTCATCAACTTTTGGTACTAGATTGAGCTTTAGATTCAGCATTTCTTTAATCTCACAATAGATAATTTCTTCATCAGTTCGCAATATTTTCTTTATGACTTCTTTCACACCATCATCAGCAAAAGTTTTTAGATGCCAGTCTCTTCAAGTGCGTCAATTAAGTCATCAAATGTCTCTATCCACGGAGTCCATCTATCGCCAATATTTTGGTTTTTGGCTGTATCTATAAGTGGTGGTTTAAAAAAGCGTTGGCATTGTAACTAGTTATGGGAGTGGCTAACCTTGAGGGTGGGGATCTTTCTAGTCCTGTGGGCTGGTCAGTGGAGCTTGCATCATTTGCTCTATTGCCTAGGCCTTGTGATGGACCAGCCTCAGAATCGTCATGGACAATTAAAGAAGTGGTGACCTCCTCCCTGGTCTCAATCAGAGCCCTTCACTTGTTGGAGACCTTTGGAGTTGTTCTGAGCCATCACCTGGCAGCTTTTGTGGTGGGTCATTTCAGGTAGTTGACCTCTCGTTAAGCACAACCCTTGTGCTTCTTCTTGGGTCTCCTCACCCGGTACTGAAATGATAGTATACTTTTTTCTTACTTATTCTGTCAGCCAGCACCTGTTCCTGTGTTAGTACATAACCACATTTTGCTGTATTGTTCCGTAAGATGTACAGCTTTATCTTGCATGGAAGCGCAGTACTTTATTTTATGGCTTGACCAGCAGGTTCTCCATCATCAGCGTGTAGATTCTTGGCAAAGATTCTGTTGTCTTCACTTGCTTTACAGTGGCTGGAGTTGTGCTTTGACTCCACATACATGAAGCAGTAATTCTGTTCTTCAACAGTGACACACGTGGCACTCGCGAGCAGTGTGCTTAGACCACGACAAACTCTATGGGAGAGGACGGTCGTTCTTCGGCTTATTTATCCCCTATCTTGTCACTATTTGTAGCATCTTCCCAGCCTGGGTACTCCCAAATGACTATGCTACACACGGAGCTTAGTATTACACATCTTTATTCTCCTGCATGTAATTGTGAACTCAACATTTTAAAACAAGTTTTCATGGCATTGCGCTCTGACAGCTACATGACAGCTCTATGAAGTCCATTAGGAGCCAAAAGGGTTCGAACATAAAATATCACAAGACACTACACATTCCACCCGCTTTTAATGCTTGAAGAATATAACAGTTTCCCCATGTAGCAGGGCACCTGAAAAGGCTTGTCTTCTTCTACTTTTAAGTGTGGTAGTTGCTGTGGAGAATCACCAGTCAATGGCAGTTTCCCAAAATGAGGCACACAGTTGTCATCCAGTGAGTTCCCAGCTGAGCCTCGGGTTCCTCGTTGCCAATTTGTAGTAAAGTGCTTCACACAGATGCTTAAAAAGCACTACTTAACTCCCAAGGTACAGAGCCATAGCAGGAGCAAGTTATGAGCCGTCTTCACACCTCCTCCGTCAACCACATTGTCCTCCTGGAATGTCTTTGACCTCATTGGAATCAGAACATACATTAGAACAATACCAAGACCACAAGCCCACAACACATTGTTTTTCTATGTATTGTTTTTTTACCAAAACATCCTTTTAGAAATTCCAACCATACCACAATAGCTTTATATTTAATTTCATGTTTTGTATTATATCAGTTTTATTTGCATGTGTATCTCTTTACACAAAACATGAACATAGAAGCTTTTTCTCCCATAGTCCATTTTGGGCCCGCAAACATGAAGGCTTTAATTGGCTGGCGGCAACAGAGAAATATCTATCAGACCTGACATAACAGGATTTAGGACTTGGTCTCCAAGTCCTGGAAAGAAAAAAAAGGCCATTACAGATTGGGGGGGGGCATTCCGTGACTCCAACAAAGGGACCTCTCTTGCTATTCAATGAAAAACACCCAAAACTGTGCTACTGGGTCTAGACCAGAAACTGGGTTTACAGATCTTTAGCGTGGATCTGAAGTCCCTGAACCCTGTATCGGGATCCATGAACCAGAGGAGGTAGGCAAAAAGGATGCAAGAATCTCTAAAGGTTTGCAAACCTACTATTGGGGTCCACTATCCAGTCCCCACCCTCAACAATGTTAACAAAAAAAGCATATTATCATCTGTGCATTTGCGTGTATGGTTTATGACATCCTGTTTTTCCCCTCATATACACTAGTTATAAAAGATGTATTTATCATGATCAGAGATTGCAGGTCTATATCCTGAGAGGCAGTGATTTTTCAAGATGACTGTCCAAATGTGATAATGTGCTTCCCTCCAAGGATTTAATATGAATCTTCATCTGTCTATTCTGCTGAAAGTACAAAGAACTGACAAAGATAATTAGGACCGACAGAGCAGGGAAGGGACTAATTAAAAAAAAGTTGGATATAGGATAAAATAAAAACCACAAATTCCCAGCAAAATCTACTGATATAGTTAAGTTGGGGCTACAATTGGCTATAACGCTATAACATATGTCCTCGAAATTCACTTAAAAACCATGGCAACCCTGAACTCATGGTTACTGAGAACGTAAATTCACACAAACGCAATACCAAGTTCCAATATGTAGTTTATATTAATCAACTGCGATTTCATTTACTAAGACATTAGCATTACTGCACACTAATACGTATTTTAGAGGTAATGCCATTTTGCTTTTCCACGTTGTACAGTGCACATATCCCACTTGCATAGCCTAACTCGGAAGTTGGCACAACAAAGCAAGAATTTAGTAAAGTTAGTCTATTACTTGAGAAAACTATATCAGACTTACAAGATCTTATCTCGATCTCGATACAAGAAGAATCTAGCACCTGTTAATCACCCCCTATCTGTAAGTTTCTGTGACACGTTCTGTGTTTCTGCTTGCATTCACTTGCATTGAGAAAACATGTATGCTTTTTTTGGGGGGGAGAGGATGGGGCATTATGGTGAGAACTGCTGACTTTGAAACTGGGGAACCAGGTTCGAGCCCCAGTGTCAGCTCAACAGCCTATAATTATGGGCAAATCACATAATGTATTTGTACCTTAAAAAACGTATCTGACCTTGTGTAATGTAACTGGAGCTCATGTAATGTGCTCTAATATCCTTGGGCCGAGTTTGTGCTCCATAAAACTGCAAAAAAGAAAAATGTAGCACCAAAATATATGGATTTTAGCATTGTATTCTAACTGACCAGGGGACGCACCACTGATTCATATATTTGCCATTTTGCCTTTGCTTAATTTGATACTTGCTGGCTATTTTTGCATAAAACTTGTGTTAGACTTTTATGCGCTATCCCAAGTGTATGTTTTCTTTTACAGAACCTGTCGCATTGTGTGCCTGGAAATATCTTTGCTTAGCTAGAAGAGTAGGCACTGGACTGGACTCCACTCGATGAACCTAGGTACCAAAGGCAAGGAAGGGATTTCACCTGCGGATTCTGGGTGGAGCACTGTTGTATTCGGTAAATAGCGACAGCAATCAATGAGAAGTTCTTTTGATCAAGTACTTTATTCAGAGCACAAGAGTAGCGTTGGTGTTCCCAATACAGCCAGCATACAACTGCCAGTCACAGAACACATCTGTGAAACATACCATAGCAACCATAGAACATGACAGTAGAACATAACATTTAAAGCACCACAACCCATACAATGTTTCACTAAGTGCTAAACATAACATATCCTCTTCCCTTTATCTCTTTCCCAATAACTATATACAAAAACCAAATAAGTCGTAACATACAAAATCAATTACTTATCTATCCCCACATACATAATCTTGAAGGTACCTTGGTGGGCACCTAGGTCTTTGCAGCACCATCCTATTATTGACACTCTCACCCCGATCCTCACGGAGAACAGAAGGCTGATTACTACACATTTCTTCATCACTAATGAACAGGTAAGGATTTAAATCACTACCATGCTCAACCACATCATCCTTTCCCCGAATGGCATCCTTTTTGTAAAGTGCCACCCTTCTCAAATTCCAATTCTCTCCATTGTATAATGTAACATGCCTGCTGTGCACATTCTTCACTTTAAATGGACCTCTAAATTTGGTGAATCCAGCCCCAATCCGTCCAGGCTTAACCTTCACCCAATCATTAGGTTTTATGGAAACTCTATGTGAAGATATTTTGTCCTCTTCCTTTTTTTCATAATTCAAATTGGCCAAGCCAATACACTCTTTCATCCATGCTGGAATTAATTTAGTACTGGCAGGACGCCCTCTCATGACAGTAAACGGTACCTTCCCAGACACTGTGTTCACCGTTGTCCGATATGCCCACACCAAATCATTTACCATAGATTTCACATCCTTCCTATTCACTATCGCCATCTGGATAACCCCTTTCACCATTCGGTTTGCCCTTTCCACCACTCCATTTCCCTGTGGGTTATAAAAAGATGTTCTAGTGTGTACTATTCCACATGACTTTAAATACTGAGACATTTCCACAGATGTCAATTGCGTGCCATTATCTGTAATAAGCCTAACAGGGTATCCTTCTTCCTTGAAAATATTAGACAAAACTCTAATGGTATTCCTCGTAGTGATTTCCCTTACAAATTCCACAATTAACCATTTGGACATCACATCAACAATAACTATCCCAAATCTCAATTCCGTATTCAAACCTCCAAATGGGCCAATAAAATCTAAACAAATCGTATGCCACGGTAGCTCCGGAACATCTATCTTGCCTGCACCATTTTGACTGCCTACTTTCAGTCTTTTATCACTCTCTACACACTCCGCACACCTTTCAACCCAATCAGACACCTGTTGGTCCATTGCAGGCCACCAAAAATGTTCCCTTAACCCTTTCTTTGTAAGAGTTTGCCCCATATGGCCCTCATGAGCCAATCTAAACAAAGAAAACCTTAAACCTTGTGGAGGAATAAATTTGTCTTCCTTCATTATGATATTACCCTCTTTATCAAACAAGGAAAGCTCTTCCAAAACCTTCACAAAAGGCCTCACACCACTTGGAAGTGTGCTTTCCCTTCTATTCCCCTTAATAATTAGATCTTTACTCCTTGAAGAACCTCATCCTTCAACATACCGTCATTCCATTGACTCCTATCTATGGCCCCATTACACAATTCCACTAACTCATCAACTGCTGCAACCGCTCCTTCATATTGGAATGCGTCAACCTTCATTTTGTCAACCTCATTCCAAGGCAACGGTAATCTAGACAACCCATCTGCTTGACAATTTCTCCATCCAGGAATATACTCAACCCTATATACATATTCCTGCAACCGAGCTGCAAGTCTAGCTAATCTTGCCGATCCCTTGCCAGCTCCACCAGGCGATAAGATTTTAATAAGAGGTTTGTGATCCGTCTGCAGAGTAAACTGAAATCCCCACAGATACATACGAAAGTACTCAGCACCTCAAGCAGCTGCCAAAGCCTCTTTTTCAATCACCGAGTAATTTCTTTCAGAATTAGTCAAGGTTCTTGAAGCAAATGCTACCGTTTTAATACCCGATGAGTGTCTCTGCGCCAATACAGCTCCTATGCCCACAGCACTGGCATCTACTGTAAGAACCGATTTTAACTTTGTATCAAATGGAGTTAAAATCTTTGCCTCACAAATCTCTTTTTTAATCCTATCAAACGTGTTTTGTTGTTCCACATCCCAAACAAATTTGTAACCCTTCCTTAAAAGAACTTTAATATTCTCCGTCTTCTCTGCGAAATTCTGTACAAATTTTGCATAGTATTCAATGAGTCCTAGGAAGGATCTAAGTTGATCCTTGTCTGATGGTGCTGGAGCCTTCCTTATGGCCTCTACAAGATCCCGTTTTGGTTTAATACAATCACACGACAAGGTATACCCTAGGTACTCGACTTCTTCTACACCAAATTTGCACTTCTCTTTTTTAAGTGTCAGACCAGCATTACCCATTTTGTGCAATACTTCTTTTAAAACAAAATCATGTTGTTCTTTCGTCTCCCCAAATACCAGGACATCATCCTGAAAATAAACAACATTCTTTGTATCTTTCAAAACTGACCCCATCATTCGTTGAAACACCCCAGCAGCAGATGCCAAGCCGAACGGCATTCTGGTAAACTGAAAAATCCCTTCAGTCGTGATGAATGCCGTCAATGGTTTGGATTCTGTGTGTAACTTTATCTGGTGATATGCACTGCGCAGATCTAACTTTGAGAAATACTTTCCTCCTTTCAGGGATAAAATAAGTTCGTTTATATTTGGCAACGGGTAATTATCAACAACAATATTCTGATTTAGTGTGCGCAAGTCCACACAGAACCTGTAACTACCATCAGGTTTGCCTGTGATAACAACGGGTGAAATCCATCTTGATGTTTCAATCTGCTCTATAATACCCTGTTCTACCATTTCACCCAGCATTCGTTTAACCTCTTGTCTAGCAATAATAGGCACTTTTCTAACCTTATGTTGCATTGGCATAGCATCAGGTTTTAAAATAATTTTATGAACATACCCTTTAAGTTCACCAATCTTATCTTCAAAAATGTTGCTCATCCCTTCAACGATCGTATTGGTTGTAATCTCATCTACAACCATCACTTGGTGTTCTGCCCTTGGATTTAAGATTATGTGAAGGTCATATTGATGTGCCCATCCCAAGATGGGTGGTCCACTATGAGCTACATAAACTTTCCCTTTCACACATCTTTCTTGAAAATGTATATCTACTGTCATAAATCCTATAATATCTATTCTTTCCCCTTGATACCCCACAGGGTCGATATCTTTTGGGAGTAATTCTTCATCAGGCCAATTTTGATCAAATACCATGCGGGGAATAATTGTCCAAAAGGACCCTGAATCTACCATCAATTCCACCTCTTTACCATGGACTGTGAATAAAGCTTTGGGTCTTGACCTCCTCCCTGCTGGATCTACTAAATCATCCTCTTCAACACAGAGTATTTTATTTTTTCCTTCAACTTCACATAGGGATGTAATGTTTCCTACCTCACTTTGTACAATCGAAACCTTAGGTTTATATGTCTTGCACATCTTATAAAAATGGCCTTTACGACCGCATTTCTTGCACTCTTTGTCGATGGCATAACACCTTTTATAATCCGCTGTATGATATGTGCTTCCACACCTGGAGCACATTCTCTCATGCGGCTTGCTGGTGTCCGAACTCGAACCAGAGTTACCAGTGTATTTCTTCCCATATGTACTTTTTTTTACATTCATATCAGTGTTTTTGTTTGCACCTACTGCTCCCACATCATCCTTATCTATGCACGTTACTGCTGCTGGGTTCTCTTTTTTTTCCATCTCCTTCATGCATGTCTCAGATTGTTCTACTACCTTAGCTATATCAATTGCATTTGATAATGTGGGATTCTTTGCCGCCCATAGCCTTTCCTGCATTTTTTTGTTCCGACATTGTACAATAAATTGATCACGGATCATCTCTTCCCTCATGCCGCCAAATTGACAATTTAAAGGCAACTCTCGTAAACGTGTTACAAACTGATCAATTGTTTCATCACTTTTTTGTGGTTGTGTATAAAATTTGTGCCTACACATTACTATGTTTATTTCTTTAGCATATTGTTTTCTCAGTCTTTCCTTCGCTTCTAAATATACATTAGCTATTGCTCTTCCTTCAGCATCCACCCCAACAGGCAAAAATTTAAAGGCATGCTGCCCCTCCTTTCCTAATGTACTCAATAACAACGCCTTTTTCCTTGAAGCACTGAAATCTTTGCCATCAAGGGCTTCTATATAATTTTCAAAAATTTCAACCCACTCATCCCACTCAATAGGAGGATCCCCAGGTTGTTGCAGAAATAACGGTGGCGCAATTACATTAGTGTTATCCATTGTGTCGTATGACTGAATCAAACAATATCACGTGTAAGTATTAAAGAAAACAAACAAAACCAAATAAATAAATAAACAAATAAATAAATGAATCTTGTTTTGTTCCTTTTTCCTTTCTTGTTAAATAACACAGTATTTAGAATTAACGCCTATCCTTATTAAGCTAGTTCCTTAAAGATACTGTTATCCGATGAGGGTTAGTTCCACTTCTCTTACTCCACGTTTAAATGCGAGGGTTCCAATATCCATGCAAAAGCAAAACACACACTGCGTGTGTTGTACTTCCCTATTTTCCGATGAAAAGATAGTCTCCCTGGCAACAACACCACAGGTACGACTCTAACACTAGTGTGAATGTGTTCGAAGATTTCGTTTCCTTGGAGATAGTAATCAAGATGGCCGCACCCCTTGCGTGATGACGTCACTCCGTTTTCAGCGCATGCGTTTCAAAGACCTTTCTGCAAACGCGCTCCAGTGATTCCCTACACGTCACTATTGCATGAGGGCTCTGGCACGAAGACGCCGGTCGGATTCTTCTCGTAGAACACTCGTGCCACACGCGCAAGTGTTATTTTACAAGATCCAGGTAACGGCTGCACAAGAAAGTTAAAAAAAAATATATAGAATCGGGGTTTTTTCTTCCGTAAAATATAATCACTCCCGAAACGCCGAAATCACCTCACAGCTTCTAAACATCCACTGCTCCTCTGATAACAGGGTCAAGTTGCGTCTCCATTCACGACATAACACATTCGGATGCACACACCCGAACAAATGCTTTAAGTCAGATTACAAACTGAACAGCCGTAGACTCCTTACTGCCAAAGTCAATCTGTTTAGTTTCCTTGCCGAGTATTCTTTGTGTTAGGTCAATTCCTTAACACCGCGTGGATTCATCCGCCAACGCCGTCTTCACTCTGTGCTCAATTATTCTCCTCGCTTACTCGATTCCTCGCTTGCTGGCAAATCGTCACCAATGTTGTATTCGGTAAATAGCGACAGCAATCAATGAGAAGTTCTTTTGATCAAGTACTTTATTCAGAGCACAAGAGTAGCGTTGGTGTTCCCAATACAGCCAGCATACAACTGCCAGTCACAGAACACATCTGTGAAACATACCATAGCAACCATAGAACATGACAGTAGAACATAACATTTAAAGCACCACAACCCATACAATGTTTCACTAAGTGCTAAACATAACAAGCACACCCAGCTCTGGACTTGGTAATATGGACGAACAGCATAAGAATGTTGAACTAAAATTACGTGAAGTCTAAAGGTGTTTACCATATTGGGCTGGCTTGCTTTTCATGTATTGTTTCTTTTTGTTTGTAATGTGTTAACCCCTTTCATGCGTCGGACGGCTCGGAGCAGTCCGATGCTGCGGTGGGCATGTGCTTAGGACAACTCCAAGTCGTCCTCACACCCATCCTGGGGGAAGCCCTGGCCCTTCTCCCGAGGGCCACCCCTCATGACCCCCCCCCCCTGACCAGGGATGTCAGGGTAAGCCCTTCCGCTGCCACCCCAAACCCCCTTGGCACGGCGCGCCAACATGATTAGAAGATGACATGATGCGCTGGAAGCCATTTGCTTCCAATGCGCATCAAAGAAGGAGGTAAGTTTCTCCTCCTGGGGGGAGGTTCGGGGAGAGCAAAGAGGGATCGGGGGGAAAGGAAAGTTATTTTCCTTTCCCCTGATGTCTCTTTGCAGTGCATTCCTGCTACACGATCGTACATGGGGCCGTGATCGCGCAGCTAGAATGCCCACTAGGCCACCATGGATGTTTTGGATGCTTGGTTTATTGTTTTGGAGAGTGGCCCCTTGGGCAAGGGTCACTCCCCTTTAGGGGCTATATATTGTGGCCGTTTCTGCCCCCATTGGGGGCAGATCGGCCAAAGAGAAGGCTGATCTGACTCCTAGGGGGGGCAGAAGCTACCAGCCTCCAGGGAATCATTGATATGGCCATATTGGCGAGCGGCCCCTTGGGCACAGGTCACTCCCCTTTATAGGGGGAATGTATTTTGGTAGTTGCTGCCCCCCTTGGGGGCAGATCAGCCATATTTTTAGGCCGCTCTGCCCCTAGGGGGGCAGAAGCTGCTAGCCACCAGGGACTAATTGATTTGGCCATGTTGGGGAGCAGCCGCTTGGAGATGAGTTGCTCCCCTTTATTTGGAGGCATGTCATTTGGCCATTTCTACCCCCCTTGGAGGCAGATCGTCCTTATTTTTAGGCTGACAGGCCCCCATGGGGGTAGAAGCCACTAGCCACCAGGGATTTATTTATTTGGGCATGCTGCGGAGCGGACCCTTGGGTAAGGGTAGCTGGGGCATGTATTTTGACCATTTCTGCCCCCTTTGTTGGGGGTAGATTGGCCATATTTTTAGGCCCATCTGCCCCCAAGGGGGTAAGAAAGCCACTAGCCACAAGGGATTTTATTTATTTATTTATTTGTCACAGAGCGGCCCCTTTAGCAAGGGTCACTCCCCTTTATTGGGGCATGTATTTTGACTGTTTCAGCACCCGTTGGGGCAGGTCGGACATATTTTTAGGCCCATTTGAACCCAAGGGGGGCAGAGAGCAACTAGACACTAGGGATTTTATTTATTTATATGTCTTGGAGCAGCCCCTTAGGCAAGGGTTGCTCCCCTTTATTGGGGTATGTATTTTGGCAGTTTCTGCCCACCCTGGGGCAGATTGGCCATGTTTTTAGGCCCATCTGCCCCCAAGGGGAGGCAGGAAACACTAGACACCAGGGAACGTTTTTGAGTGTGTGTGAACTGGAGTTCAGCTGATGGTCTGAGTGTATGTGGTGTGTGTGGGCTAGCACTTGGCTGGGGCTGTGTGTAGACTGGTGCTTGCCTGGCAGTGTGCGTAGGCTGGTGCTTGACTGGCGGTGTGTGTGGACTTCCGCTTGGCTGATGGTGTGGGTGGACTATAACTTGGCTGGCGGTGTGCATGGACTGGTGCTTGGCTGGCTGTGTACGTGGACTGGTGCTTGGCTTTCAGTGTGCGTGGACTGGCCCTTGGCTGCCAGTGTGCATGAAGTGGCGCTTGGCTGGCGTTGTGCGTAGACTGGTGCTTGGCTTATGGTGAGAGTGGACTGGCACTTGGCTGGCGATGTTTGTGGACTTGCGCTTGGCTGGTAGTGTTTGTGGACTGGCATTTGGCTGAGAGTGTGTTTGAACTGGGGATTGTGCAGGTGATGCATGTGATTGGCATTTGAAAGGTGATGGGAAGACTACATAGTGTTTCATAATGTGAACTGTTTTATTTCTTCTCATCATTTGCATTTGTGATCGTAATGTTTTATTTCTCCTTTTTATTCTAGTGCAAAGCTTTTGTTTTCCTTTGCTGCGACTCCTGCTTGCAGTTTCGGCACTGGTAGATCTGCAGTTTGTATAGTTGCATGTGTTTGGTAAACAAATGTTTTTTGTACTATTTACTCCAAATGAGTGTCATTGCCCTGCATGAATGCATTTTTTGTAATATTGCAATAATAGCAGAATATTTAGCTTCTGCTTTATTGTGTGAGACATTCTGCTTGGATTTGTGTACGATGTGTAATGTGTTGTCTTGTGTGTTATTTTCTTTTGTTTTTCCTTTCTAGTGGGATATCGTTGGTGCTTGCTGTAGGTGCCGTTGATCCTGGGTCTAGCTGTCAAGTGAGTGATATCATAGTTGATTATATAGGTTATTGTGTGCTTTGTATTGATTGACTTTTCCTTCCCGATTACTAAATGCCAGCTGTTTTATTTTCTGTTTAATAAAGCCACACTTTTGTTATTACATATTGACAGCGTTGATTATTGTTGACTTTTTTTGTTGTGTTACTTTTATTAGTAAGGATTATGGCTAGCCGTGGGATTACCGCTCAGCAGGTTGTTGGTATACTTTTCAAATCTTCCTCTGACCATGATTATGAGACGGACTCTGCATCTGAGGCAGAGGAGGAAGTCTAGAATTCCGGCAGTGATTTTCTGTCTGAGATGAATCACCTGATGATGTTGCCACACTCAGTGCGGAGGAAGTGCCTCTTTTAGAGGAGGACACTGATGTGCTGATTGTGAAGCAAGAGGCATCTGGATTGCAGCCTGGGGCTGAAAGGCTTCTCACTGAAAATCCTGAACTCGGGGTTGCCCCAAAGTGCTTGCAGGGAGGGCACCTAAGGTGTGGATATCTGTAAAATGGTCCAGCATCAACGGGATGTAATTTAAACAGAACCTCACTAAAATATATCGGTGTTGAGGATTCGACACAAAGGTTAAATAAGAGTATGCCTCATTTTTAGGCCTCGCATAGGCAACGCATGCGCTGCCTCTAGGAGGCATCAAGTAATCTGTATGTGTTGGGTGAAACCCCGCCTATTGACGGTAGTTTCTCCTACCGCTTTGTATTTGTTCAACTTTGCCATAGCTTCTGTTAGCTTGGTTTTTACAGGCTCTTTATCTGATACTGACTTCCATTTAGTCCGGAAGCAGCGGCGCCTAACTACTGTTTTCATCCGCCTTTGGAATGCAATCGTTGTTCCGCTGAATCCAGGAATATGTAGTCCTTTTTTCCTTTGAACTGCTCTAAGTGCCCGAATAGCAGGAGTTGCAGGGACTACATATCCCATCATGCCAAGCGCTTTGTCACCGCGCGTTGATATCACCACCATAATCCAATTACATGATCAGTTCATGGACATTCATGGGAACGCTGCGTGAAGACATCGTATGACACCTTGAATACATCGTAATGGTGCTCAATGGAAACCTTCCTGGTGCAGATGTAAGTGGAAATCCGCTCTCCCTTTCAAGGCGGTATTGTTCCGTAGGGGCGAACACACAGAGTCCTTCTGCTGCAGCCGTTCGCAAAAACATAAGAACAATCGCTGTCCGCTACCGAGTCCAGATGGTAGGCTCCGGAAGCTTCGCGCCGTCCTTATTGCTCAGTTGTAAACTTGCCAAGAATGTACAGAACAGCTATCCACCCGCAACCTTTATTTTACTTAAATAAACAGTCTCACACCCGCCCCACGTTTGTGCTCCGTCTTGAGGTGTGTGATAGGTAATCTCGGGTGGGGGGCCCGGGGGTTTATTTTAGATGTGTGTTCTGTGATTTATGGTTTATAATATGTGATTGACTCGATGTTCTATGTGGTCTGTGTCACATCCGTGTTGTATGTGATTCATGTCATACTTATGCCCAACATATATTTTTGATTGATATTTTCTACGTGGGTTATGCCATACCCACATTCTATATGGCATAGGTCCTACTGAGGCACCATGTGGTTATTATCACATAGTATGTGTGTGGCATACATATTCTATGTGTTTTTTACGCCCACTCATGAATTATGCGGGTTATACCATATCATGGTTTATGTAGTTAAAGTCATACTCGTGTTAACCTGTAATCTATGTTTATGATGTCCGATGCTGTCTGTCACACTCGTATTCTATGACTTTCATGTCATACTTATTTTTAATTCATTTTCTATGTGATTTATGTCATATGCCTTTTCAATGTGACGTAGGTCCCACGCATGCACTGTTTGTTTCGTGCTTTGTTTTGTCTGATACACGTTCCATGTGATTTATATTTTATCCGTGTTCTATGTGGTTTATGGTGTGTCAATATTTTAGGCTGTCTGTTTATGGCGCTCTCTTGCTTATATCATGCCCTCGTTCGAGTGACTCATGTGATATGAAGGCTTTTTGACTTCCTTGTTGTCTATATCATACCTACGTTCTATGTTGTTTACCTCCTTTCTGCATTAAATATGAATAGTCCAATTTCCACCTGGTTTGTCATATCCACATTCTTTGTGCTTTCTCTGTTCACGAAGTTCCAAGTGGTTAACGTCACATCCGTTTTGTGATTCGTGTCACAGCTATGTGGCAAGCAGGGTTTCTGATGTCCATACTGTTATATCTACGGTCTCTCTGGTTTCTGCTTTAATGTAAAGAGGCAGACGTCAATGGTCCATGCACCTCCCGCGATGCCCGTGCTCTCGCCTTGTCTGGTCACCAGGCTCCCTGGCACCTGTCCGATGCCTGCCTCTACCAGGACCCAGAGAACGCCAATAGCATCAGGCATGACGCAGTGTCCACGGGTGAACTTCTATGTCATTTGCTTGTTACTGACCAGGCCATTGGTGAACTACAGGCATGCTACCTGGTGACAGGTTCAAAGACTAGAAACACGGTCACGCTTTTTAGCAGCAAGCTCCAAGTTTTTTTGGGAAAGTATGGTTCCAATACACCTAGACACCATCCTGATAAGGCACTATATTATCAGCCTGACCAATGAAGCAGTATTCCATGAACCTGTAATTTGAATCACCCTCTGGTGAAATAGGGATCTTAAAGGGGACTTTCAAACCAAAAAGGATCCAGTTTGGCACTGCAGTTCCTCAGGTCAC
Source organism: Triturus cristatus (assembly GCF_964204655.1). Taxonomy (NCBI): domain Eukaryota; kingdom Metazoa; phylum Chordata; class Amphibia; order Caudata; family Salamandridae; genus Triturus; species Triturus cristatus. The sequence goes on from NC_140580.1 coordinate 988,096,660, forward strand.
ACAACGTTCTACAAGCTGCTATGTTTTGGTGCAAACTACTGGAACTGAAGTAGCTGGCAGATTCATCACAATTTCTCTATATTCCAGGCATATATCTTTCCATTACAAAGCATGGAAGGTAAAGTGTCGTTTCAGTACAGTGATGGTTCATACATTCTTGTTATGTAAATATAGAGAGTAGTCTCCGCGTTTATTAGCAGAGACAGCGGTCATCTAGAAGAGATGTTCCAATCAGGAACACGATTACTTTAGGAGTTTAACAAGGGGCAGATTCTGGGAGGAGTGTTTAGAGTCAGGCCTCATGGCGTTACCTGTGTTGTTTTCAGAAGGACGTATGTGTTTGACAGAGAAGGAAGATGGCTGACTTTTAGCAGAACGCAAGAAAGAAACTTAACAGTTTTACCTGTGTTTGTTCAAGTCCAATTAGTACAGGCACAACAATTCTGCGGTAGAGACCAGCTCGCAAGGTCAGTGCTCTCCACCTACCAGCGTCCTGCTAGCCTGAGCTCATCTCTCCCTACCCACTTCCCTTCTCCCAGGTCAGCTTGCTCGCACCACTGAGTTTGTGAAGGCTATGAATTGCTTCCATGCTGGTATCAATGTGGGCACACCACTGCGGAGAATTGAGGTGAGAAGGTGGGTGGAAGCAGCACCACAAACTGCGGGAGGGAAAGAGGGTAGGTTGGAGGAACACGGAGTGGGAGATGTACACAAGGAAGCCAGCTCAAAAGACACACTCTGGAAGAGTGCTTAAATACAAATAAAAAAATAGCACCTAAAACAAGCATTTGCAATGCAATAGGTCTCGCATTTATGAGAGTTTGAGCTATTGTAAATATCAATGCCTTTTATTTATGTGTTGATTTGTAAAACATAAATAAAAGGCATTGCCATTTACAATCTCAATAGCTTAAACTCTCGCAAATGCGAGACCTACTGCATTGCAAATGCTTGTTTATCATAGGGGCCATCTGATATAACCTCACCATAGGTTTATTACAGTTGGAATCCATTATTTCTCCCGCTGTCTTTGTCAAAAAGATTTCCTTTATTTTTGCCTTAGAAATTGACAGACAGTATCAGGCTTGGGAATATTGGGGAGTGAACTCAACAGGTCACCTGCCATTTTACAATTGTTAAAATTAACAACTATACAATCTCCCCTTATCATTTTAGGGGTGTGACCCACCCAAGCCACTTGCCTTTCAATGATCATATGTCTAGTAAATTCTGTCAGCCAATGTATGTAATCTAGCCATCTTTTTTGCTACTGCCTTCAGTCAGTGGCACTTGATGGGATACTTTGTTGCTTTGGAATGGGGAGTTATCAAGAAACCTAACCATATTACACCTGTTCTTAAGCATAACTGCTGCTCTGAGTATGAAGTGCTACGCAAACAAATGATGGACAGAATGCTGAATGAATCATACATTCACACCCAGTCAAGAGATCTGGGTTAAACCCATTGTTCTTTTGCTCACTACCCCACCCCAGTTTGGACCCAGCCATATGCAAATCAGTCTCGACCATGTTCCCCATGGGAACAGTCCAACCCAAACTGCCAATCCAGGACAACTGCTACTTGCTGCTGCTTGAGAAATATCGTCAAACGATTAATTAATTTTGGATCTTTATGCACTTTCCCGTTGATGTTTTAGGGGGTGTGCCTTTGTTGGGAGTGCCCCTCACCAAAATCAAAACTTGCATTGATGTGTTCTATTATGGCACAGACTGTCAGAATGTGCTGGCACTTCCCGGGAGCCTTGGTAGGGTCTTGAAGACTACAACAATCTCACTAGCCCCTATAAACCTGACATTATTAATTTATCTTCTTCTGAGAGGCGGCGGTTCTGTGAACAGCAAGAACCCACTCATTACAGTGTCCTTGTGTGCCACAGTGAACGTGACACTGTTGTGGAGTTCTTACATCATGAAGCAATCCCCCTGAACACTGTCATCCCACTGGTATGTTGTTTCACAAACATCAACATTGGAAAGCCTATACACATTTAATCTGTGGCAAGACATCCTATCCCTGGCTGCCTTGAGAATGGGCTGGTGTCTGCTATACTGGCTACATGGTTACGCCATTAAGCACTCGGATGTTCTCCCTTCCCAGAAGTGGCAGGAGCAAGGTCTTTGAAATGAACAGGTTCTTCACCATTCTATTACCTAACTGTGCTGTAGGACAACCCATCAGACAGACTAGTCACAATGCCCAAATACTGGAAGAAGTAGCCAATGCTACAGCCATTTCCCTAGGATTGATGTCAGTTCAGCAGATGCTCAGAAAGCCATACTACTGCAAAATATAATGTAATTAGATTATGTTCTCGCAGCCAAAGGGGGGAGGGTAGTGTGATAGTATGGTCTGAATGTAGCTCTCATCTTCCTCATCTCCCTTAACATGTACGAACAGATAGATCACATTATGGATACTTTGAAGAAATTGCATGAGATGCAGTGGAATCTGGTCTTGATTGCTGAGGATGTTTGAGGATTGGGGAATGAAGATTTTTGAAAATTGTTACTGCGGTTATTCTTGTTATGTTAACACTATAAGTTCTGAATAAATTGAATCATCCAACATGCTTCCAGTAATAAAAGCATTGCCGGTGCTCATCCACTTGATACGACTGAGGACGATGAAGGGTATGACAAACAATAATTCATATTGAAGACACTCGATTGTAAGCTATTGAATTGTAGTAAGGGTTTCAACTCTCTTTGAAAAAGTGGGGCTTGAGAACCTTAATTCAAATCTGTGCATTACTAAATATTATCCAGGGCAGGACTGGCAAAATGCTCAAATCAGACATGCCTAGATCATCTCCTCGCACAATCCCTGGCTTTCCAAATATCCATTCTCTCTCTTTTTCTCATCTCACTCTTCTCCATCTCTGGTTGATTTCTCATTACCGCCTCCCTCCCTTCCTCCCTCTCTTTCTCTCTCTCTTGAAGCCTCTTGTGCTTTCTGCAATTAATCTCGAGGGAAAGTGACAGAGGCACCAGGAGTGCCTCTTGGCTTTAATAAAACTGGCCTCCAATGATTTTATCCCTCCAGACAAATGCCAGGTGAAATAAAATACTTGCCCAGCCCTGTTGTAATCATGCAGTTTTTATTAATCAATTGTGCTTTCACGTGCATACCTTTCTTAGAGTTTACTAAAGCATTATTGCACAACTGCACGTATTTTAAAGGTACGGCCACTTTGCTTTCTTGTGTTGCACATTGCACATTTTTGCTCAACTAGCCTAGTAAGCATAGCCTCACTCTGAAATTGGCACAACAAAGCGAGCACTGCAGAAATTAGTAGTCAGACTTTTACCTAAGAAAAGATCCTCTCACGTTGTTCCCATAAGAAATGTTTGGCAACTGCTCATTAGCACCTACCTGTAAGTTTCAGTCTATCAGTATTCCTGCTTTCATTCACTTGCATTGAGAAAACGTGTATCAATGTATGGATTTTAGCATGGCATGCTCCAATAGACCAGGGGGCGAAGCTCTGGTCTGTTGATTTGGCGTTTTGCCTTTGCTTATTTCAATGCTTGCTGGTTATTTTGCATTAAACATGTGTTAGACTTCTATGCACTTTCCTGATTGTCTGTTTTCTTTCACATTACACAACACAACATAAAAAACACTGAAATTCCCCAGTTATGGTTTGCTTTACAATCATGTTGCACAACCTTCAGGCACAGCATAACTAGAACAACAAATGTGACAGTCTTGACATCCATTTATGTAACAAATGAACTTACAAGTGTCATAAATGAGTTTACAGGTCAGATTACATACCACATTACCAATAACATTATGAACGAGATCACTATGAATGAATTATTATTATTAATATTTCTTGGCTTGAGTATTTGTTGTGATTTGATCACGTGTCTGCAATACACAGATGACATAGTGGTTCTGAGCCAAAGCCTGATCGGCCCGCAAAGAGTAATCAACGTCTTGGCAAGATACATTGAGCTGCAAGGGTTGGAGCTGAACTTGTGGAAAATCAAAGTGGTACGCTTAGTGGATGGATACTCAGTTCAGAATGTACAAATGGTACATAAAAGGTGAACAGGTTGAGTCGGCTCGCTCATATAAGTATTTGGGAATAAATATGGGGAGGCAAATGTCGCCAACCGATCACACAACGTCAATGAAAGCTAAAGGTCAATCATTAATATTTCCTTTCAAACTCCTAAAAAAGAAATTGAGTTGCCCTTCACATAGCCACTTGTTGACAGCAATGGCAGCACAGCTCCTACCCTCCTTGACATATGGCTTGGAAATATGGCACGGTAAGGAAATAGACATCTTGAACGAGCTACAAACTAAGGGGTATACAACAGTGGTTTGCCTCCCTAAAGCAGCCGCTCCAGCACAGGTTTGTCTGGAATTTGGACTTCAAAATCAGAAATTCCAAAGAATCAATACCTTTGTAAAACTGTGCTGGAAACTCCGCGCCTCAAAAGGTGGATCACTGAATAACCTATGTTGGGTAAAGATTAAGGCACAGATGGAGCAAAAGCAATCTAATTGATGGGGTGCCCATTTAGGGAAAGCGTTAGTTGAATTAGGAATTCAAGAAGCATGGGACAGCAAGAGGGACAGAGCTATATTCAGAAGGCTGAGTAACGCCACAGCAAAGAAACTGTCGCTTTTGGAAGATAAAAACATCCTGGTCAAACGCCAACATGCTTGGACAGTGATGAACTCTTACACCAACTTGAGGCCGCAAGGATATGTCTCAGTGCATTTCAATCCAGCCATAAAAAGGAGTTTTACGCTGTATAGTTTAGGATTTCATGATTCAAAAGATGTGCTTCCAACATGGAAGGGCAGGAAGCAAGACAATCAATGCCATTTATGAGGCTACAGAACAGAATCAAAAAGTTACCTGATGTGTATATGCCCAACAGCCATGGACCTAAGGAAGATTCTTCTTAAATCAGTCGTTCGGAAACTAAACATTCGTTCCTGTAGGCAAGCCGTCATCAGTTGGATGGGAGGTGCATCCATCAAATTAGTATGCAGAGGGGTAAAATTCTTCTCACGGATAAGTGACCTCCGACGGAAAACAGACCTACAACAGCTACTCTTTTTTAAGTACAGGATAGATAACCGAGGGACTTAAACCTGGTAAATGGACAATTTTTATTAATTCTAATGAATTATTTAGTAAATTGGCAATGAGTGATTTTATATAAGGCAAGAATGCAAATGTAAATATAATGAAAATTATTTGAGGGTAAGGAATAACAAAATATCTTTTGTAACTTTTGTAAAGTGAACATTTTATATAGTGAAAAGATGTACATTTTAACAGTTATGAAATGCACTTTATGGTTAGGAATAACCAAATAAAGTTTTTTTTACTTGACTTGAGTATTTGTTGTGTTTAATGACGTTGTGCTTTAAGTATTGTTATTTATTGGTATAAATATTATGAGGTCTTAAGCATTGCATTTGGTGTGCCTATGATGCAAAACATAATTAGTTTTTTATGTCATTCCATTTTGCCACTGGGGGCAGCATACTGATTCCTATTAATATTACTAAAACATTATCTCACCCACCTTTTCATTAAAATGACAAACAAAGGAGTTAGGTAAAGAGGGCTGTAAATGGGGCAGATGCCGTCTGTAATTAAAAACTGACTTTGAAACAGGACCTTATCAGGACCTATATTCATGACCTATATTCATGTCACAGGACACAAAATGATAGATTTCTTAACAATGATTGTAGAAACTCAAGGTAATCCATGTCAGCAATGCTGTCCCGATTAACATTTCATGTTTACTTCATCTAGTATTGTCTCAGAAAAGTTTGCTTATTTCCAGATATTTTGTTACTGTAGTTATTTTCATGCAGCGCTTATGGTGAATTGACTCGCTTCTAGGAGTCTGGGTAAGTTAAGGTTATGAGTGGTTGTTCATTAAAATGTATGACAGAGCTCTTAAATTGAGGCAGAAAGCAGTGGGAGTTCCTTGGCGTGCCTGACAGTGGGATACAAACAGTGGTGGAACGAAATTTGAAGGCCCTCCCTGCAAAGTACATGGAGGGGGCCCCCCTCCTGACTCACTCAGGAGTGCTCTGGCCAGGGTACTCTGCTGAGAGGGGACCCCCGCACTGCTGGGGCTGTGGGGGCCTTTCTTATGCCATCGGAAACAAAGGTGTTCAGATTACATATTCACCCAGTTCTTTGCCTCACTGAAGCATGCACAGTGCGGTGGTCACAGATGTGACAATTTCAATTACTATATTAAGGGAAAGTATGACAGTGGTATTTTCTAACCGAATGGTGGTTTATGATAGGGTGATGGCGCTATAGTGGAGATCCACAATCTAACTCTTCAAAGAAAACACCAATACATAGCGGTGCATAGGGGAGGAAAGAACCACCTCGCTCTCCAATATTTGGCCTAACCCCACCCAACAGTACTACTGAGTTCCCCAGCACACGCTTAGTACAATCCACTTGTGAAAAATGTACACTTAAGTTCATGTCCACTTCTTTTATTTTTCTTCTCTGTAACTTTTCTCTGATCCCAGCCGAAATGTGTTTCGTCACATCCTTCTCGACTTCTTCAGGGCTAGGAAATCACATACAAACAATTTTTTTTGCTATGAATCAATATTAACTAACAATCTCTTCCCATCACCCTGGGTGACTTACATGGAGTTCCGAACATACTCCAAAACTTCACAAATCTCTACCTGTCTATATTGTAGAAACCCATGCATTTTGCATTACATGCTCCACTCTGAGCATATATCAGAATAAAAGGTTCAAGGAAAAAGGGAGAAACAAAGAATATTTCTTTATCGCAAACTGTAGTCAATTTAGCTCGAGTTTAAATGTACATGGTGAGCTCAGTAACACGTGGTTACTCTTAGTGCACCTTGTGATATTATTTGTTCCTCATCGTATCACGATCCACAGAATTTTTATGTGTTACACACTTCCCGTATTAAAAAGTAAAGTGCCATCCACACCACGCCTCCGTGTCTAGGCATGCAAATACGTCCACACCGGTATATAAAATAGGCTCTCAAAAGGGTCATACCTAATGTCTTGGTTCATGTAGCCTGTTGAAATGCAAATCCAAACATAAGTAAAGAGGTAAAACTAACTTGCATGATTATCCTCGTTTTAAATTGTTATATGGAAGACACCTACTATTTATCCGGTGATAATTCCAACCCGGACGGGTATATTCTTCCTCTACAGTCCGTACTTCAGTCTAAAGTATTCCCGTAATGTAGGTAAATCTAGTCAAAGAAATCATAATGAGCTCTTTATTAATGTGAATAAATTCTAATATGTATAATTCCTTTCCTTGTGTCTTAGTACACAAAGTCTGTTATCTGTCTCTTACCCTCGTTATTATGGGTCCATAAATGCCTTCTTCTAAAGTCTTTCAGCAAACAAATGATGGACGGAATGCTGACAATGCAAACATTCTCCCCCAGTCAAAAGATCTGGGTTAAATCCATCGTTCTTTTGCCCACTGCGCCACCCCAGTTTGGACTCAGCCATATGCAAATCAGTCTTGACCCTGTGCCTCATGGGAACAGTCCAGACCGAACTGCCAGGCCAGATCCTCCCTGGACTGGAAACAAGCATCCTGGGACCGGTTTCAGGGTATGTCATCCTTCTTCAGCGAGGCTAGCTAGAATCCAGTAGCACAGTGAGCAAGGGACCCACGTCTGGGCATACCCATCCCACTTAGGGCGAAAAGTGTTACAGCAAACAAATGATGGACGGAATGCTGACAATGCAAACATTCTCCCCAAGTCAAAAGATCTGGGTTAAATTCATTGTTCTTTTGCCCACTGCGCCACCCCGGTTTGGACCCAGCCATATGCAAATCAGTCTTGACCCTGTACCTCATGGGAACAGTCCAGCCCAAACTGCCAGGCAAGATCCTCCTTGGACCGGAAACAAGCATCCTGGAACCGGTTTCAGGGTTTGTCACCCTTCTTCAGCCAGGCTAGCTTGAATCCAGTATGACATTGTTCTGCATTCTGTCCATCAACTGTTGTTTTTGCATTCTTCTAAAGTCTGTCAGTATCTCATTGCAACAATACTCACACCTGATTCAATCGCTTTATCTGTCACTCTTCCGAATTTCAGGTCATATCCCCTAAAGACAAAACACACGTAAAGGTGAAACCGAGTTGTACATTGTGTGTGTGTGGTGCCATTCTTCCCCATATCACAGATTCCTTACTAGCATCGAGACTTCCCAGGACTTGCAAGTACGCCAAGTTCCTTGATGTTACTAATCACACGACTGATCGAAAATTTAAATGCCGGTCTATCCTGTTCAATATGAGTGAACATGAACAACCAAATAGGACTGCTCCTCATATGGCAGCATGCGCCATTAGAGTGTGCTTTCTAACGCAGGTGCGATAAAGAATACATATTTTAAGTATATACTAATTATACGAGTACCGTGGTTGGATGGAGATATTCGGTTATCATTTCTACGTAAGGTCTCATTATATTATGGTTCCACATTTGCGCAGGGTAAGTATACGCATCTATATCAAACGCAACCCCCAAATGGTCTCTGGCGCCATATTGGGGTTGTGTTTTCTTGAAACTAGTGAAACTTTTTTGACATTTAGTCAAACAATCTCGGATGCCATGTTAGACTATGTTTTCTGACAATACTGATACTTAATTTTCACTTAGTCCTAAATTAATTGGGATCTACTATGCGCATCATAGTTGCCAGATTTACAAAGGTTTATCAATGTAATAAAAATATATTCATTGGAGCTCTGCGGTGTTATAAAAATGTATATAGAGGTTAGCTAATGAATACGTTTAAGGAAAGCAGGATTCCAAGAAATATCCATATTATCATTGATGGGAAGGGTAATCATTCAGAATGGATTCAATAGAAATAAAAGCTGTAACAAATATATAGTGTCCCAAAATTAGTACGGTAGATGTCATATCCTGACACGTTAGTTATGTGTGTGTGGCACTCTCACATCTCAACACGGTCCATGAGCATGTTATATATAACTATGAGAAAAGCCAGCATATCATTACAATACAGGATCAAACAACAATCATGTACCCAAAAAGTAGTGCATCTCGTGATCGACATTCAGCCACATCTCCACACTCCTTAATCTTAAAATCCAAATTGATTCCCTCCTTCGCAGGGTCGATTCCCTATTCTACCCTCTGGGATGTATCTGTACATGATCAATGCCGTAAAATATGAAGCTTTTATCCCTATCCTGTGCTGAACACTCTGATATATGTTGGGAAATTGGATACCTAATATCTTCCAGTTTCACTGCTCTCATGTGTTCTCCTATTCTTTCTTTTAATGAACGGATCGAGCTGCCCACATATTTTTTCTCCACATTTACAATCTATAACATACACCACAAACTTGGTGTTCCAATTGATACTGAAGTTGATGGTATATCTCCTATTTTTAGGGCCCTCAAAATGTCTTTTTTTATCAGATGCCCATTTACAGCTCGCACAGTGGCCACATTTGTGAAAAACCAATTGCATATGAAGTTAACCAATTCGTGCCTGTGCTTGTGCATGGATAGCTAGGGCTCAGCAGGTTTCGCAGGCATGTTCCTTTACGATATGTGATCTCTGGTCTGTTTGTGATGCATCCCTCAAGTGACTTGTCTGCTTGGAGTATATGCCAATATTTTTTCAGGCTGCGAACCAGTACGCCTGATTGGGTGGTGTAATCCATGACTAAACGCACTCTCTCCTTGTCGAAGTCTTTCTTAATCCATTCCAAGGTGTATCCTGTCTGTTGACCTTCTGTATCCTATGACTCGCTTTGTCTAATGTCTTGGTATCATACCCTCTTCTGATGAAATGTGAAGTCATATCTTGTATATATTCTGTAAATTCCAGATCATGGCTACAATTATGTCTGGCTCTTACAAACTCTCCATACGGGATTGCCATTATTTTATGCCTAGGGTGTGCAATTCTAGCATATAAAATCACATTACAGGAGGTAGGTTTGCGATATAATTTGCTCTGTATCTTATTGTCCCTGATATACAGTTCAACATCCAAAAAGGTAACTTTGTTCTGACTGTATTTGCTTGTGAACTTAATATTATACTGGTTCTTGTTCAGATACTCTAAGAATCCATGAAGTTTATCTACTGTGCCTGTCCACACCATTAGACAGTCGTCTATAAACCAACCCCAATATAAGATTGAGTCATTCCACTCTGTACCCATGGCACCCCAGCTCCACGTCTCCTCCAGCCAACCCATGAAGAGGTTAGCATACGAGGGAGAGAATCTGGAGCCTATGGCTACTCCCTGTTTCTGTCGGTACCATGTATCTTTTATTTTTATAAAATCTTTTTATTAATTTTACAACATTAAAAGTCACATACATTTGCCATTTATCATTTTGATTATTCGTACAGTGTTTCATCGCAATATTAGAGGAGAAAGTGGTTACAATCATAATACGCCTAAACTTCGCTCTCCAACATGCTGCATTTCCATTTCCACCGAGGGGAATATACACAGATTGCCACGGTGTACATTCCATTTGTCCCATTTCCTATACCATTTCCTCGGACATCCTCATGATTTAAATACTTCCTTTTCTGCAATCATACACTTATCAAACTCTCTTACCCACAATCGGGGAGAAGGCTCACCTTCTGCCCCCCACCCCTTCGCAATCTCGCGCTTGACAAGGGTGTAGCCCAGTGTGGTCAGTTGTTGTTCCACCTCCGTGAGGTCAGTCGGCTCAAATATGTTAAGAAGACCTAGTCTCGGTGTAAGGATTAACTCTTTTCCCAGGGCACTGTGGATATGGGTCGTGGCCCCCTCCCATATTTGTCGCACCGCAGGGCAATCCCAAATCGTGTGATAGAAGGTTGCATTTTGCTGCCATCTCCTGAGGGAGAGCGAATCTAATCTTGTGCCTATCTTCGCCAGAGTGACCCCTGTTAAGTAAGATCTGTGTAAGATTTTGAGTTGTATCAATCTGAAACGAAGGTTGATGGCTGCTTCCCTAGGGGACATTAGTGCTTTTTGCCAGTCCTCATCGTCAATGGGTCCTAGGTCTCTCTGCCATTGCTCTCTGAGTTTGTAAAACGTGTCAGGTAGGTTGTTGCATAGTTTTTTTGTAGGTCAGTGATATTGCTTTTGAGTGCAGCGGGCAGTCAAGCAGTCGGTCTTCCAGCGGTGATGACTCCGGTATGTCCGTAAGATCAGGTAAAGCTGTGGTAAGGGCGTGCCTAATTTGCAGGTATCTAAATACCTCCCCTTGGACCATGTCGTATTTCTCTCTTAGCTCCTCAAACCTTAGGATCGAGCCCTTTTTGATCAGATCCCCTACAGTGGAAATCACTATAGTATCCCACTTGTCAAAGCCAGGTTGGTGACACAGGCGTCCCAGTTGCTGTGTATACCACAGGGGCGTGGCTTTTGTGAGGACATTTGACCATCCTAGACGGGAGTTCGCCAGATGCCAAATTGCTATAGTGTGAGATGTGGGGCCAAAATATCACCCCTTACGAACTTTTGAGTACAGTGCCCCCAAATATCCTGTTTTTCCAGTTTGGTATTTATCCAGTAAGTAAGCTAGATCTATAGGGGAGCGATATATCCAGTGATTCATTACCATTAATTGCGATGCCAAATAATAGAGCCTAATGTCCGGGAGGGCAATGCCCCCGTCATACCACCCCTTTGTCAACTTTCTCATTGCGATACGAGGAGATCCACCGTCCCATAGCAGTGTCCGAACTTCACTCTCTACTCCTGAAAAATAGGCATCTGGGACCCAGTGTGGACAGTTCTGAAGGATATAGAGAAAGCGCGGGAAGGCCAGCATCTTTAAAAGGGCAGCTCGGCCTACCAAAGAAAGGGGCAGGGATCTCCAATGTTTGACATCCGCACGCAGTCGGGCCAGTGGGGGTACAAGATTGCGGTCATAAAAAAGGTGGGGATTTGGGGTTATATATATATTCCCAGATATCGGAAGCCTTCCGTGGCCACCTCCACCCTGCAACCCGTAGGGAGCCGTGGAACCGGACCCCGGAGTACGAACAACACCGACTTGCTCCAGTTGATGGCATATCCGGAGTACCTCCCAAAGTTTGTGAAGATATTTAACACCCCATGGATAGATCCATATGGGGAGGCAAGGTAGAGCAGAATGTCGTCGGCGTATAGGGATATTTGGTCGTCGTGCCCCTCCGCCCACTTCAATCCCCTCACCATCACGTCCCGCCATACCCAAGCAGCCAGCGGTTCCAACATGAGGGAAAGAATCAAGGGGGACAGAGGACAACCCTGTCTAGTGCCCCTTCTTAATGAGAATATTCGAGACATATAGTTGTTTACTCGTACTTGGCCCTGTACATCCGTACAGAGTAGTTTCACCCAGCCCAGGAAGTTCAGGCCAAAGCCAATCCGCCTCAGGACTTCAAATAGGTACGGCCACTCGATAGAATCAAACGTCATGGAGGCATCGAGGGACAACACCACAGCATCTTCCGCTATAAATTCTTGGCGCGCGAGTACATTGTGAAGACGCCGAATATTTAGTGCTGTGTTCCTTCCTGGCATAAAGCCAGATTGGTCCGGGTGGACAAAGGAGGAGATAACCGTAACCATTCGTGAGGCAAGTACTTTCGCTAGAATCTTAGCTTCTACGTTAATTAGCGAAATCGGTCTGTGTGAGCCGCAGTTATCAACTGGCTTCCCTGGCTTTCGAATCACAACTATGGATGCTAGGCGTTGATCCTCCGGCAGGATCCCCTTCTCATAACTTTCATTGTACATGGCCCGTAGGTGTGGGGCTACCTGGGAAGCAACCATTTTTAGAAATTCGATGGGAGTCCCTTTGGGTCCCATCGCCTTCCCTGACTGGATATGACTTATGGCCTTCTGGATCTTGTCGTCCGTCAAGTCCTCATCAAGGTGTCTTTGTCGGTGTCAGAGAGTGTCTGTATGTCACTATCAGAAAGGAATTGGCGGGAGTCTTCCGTCATATATGTAGTGGAGGGGGAGTAGATTTGCTCTAAGTGATTCGCGAAGGCTTCTGCTATATCTTTTGGGTGTGTGATTTGCGTGGCGTCGTTCAGAGTCAGTCTGGGCACCCACCTCTCACCTTGATCTCTTTTCTCTAACCAGGCCAGGGTTTTACCTGCCCTGTCCCCCAGTTCATATACCCTATGTTGAGTGCAGAGGAGTTTGGCCATCATTTGTTCCCTAGCCATAATCTTATATTCTTCCTGTTTAAGTGTGAGGCGGTGCAAAGCGTCCTCTGAAGGTGCATTGATATTTTCAAATTCCAGTTGCTGAAGTTCGCTTTCTAGTTGGACTAGCTGCTGCTGTCTCTTATGGATGTATCCCACCTTGAGGAACAAAGCCTGCCCCTTCAAGACCACTTTAAAAGCTTCCCATATGGTTTGCACCGATTCAACTGAACCCAAGTTTTCTTTAAAATAGTTGATGGTCTGTGTATATAGTTCCTCTTTAATGTCAGGGATTTTTAGCAGCCAGGGATTGAGGGTAATCGCGGCTGGTAGTTGCAATGTGTGAATTTGACCCTTACCGGGAGTGATCGGATATACTTCTCGGTAGGGCGTGGGGATTACGGAATTGGCCCATAGAAGCCGTATATGTTAGAAAGTAGTCAATGTGGGATGAGCTCTTGTGTGCGTTAGAAAAGTAGGTGTATTGGGCTCTGTCCGGCTGCTGCGTACGCCACACGTCGATCAGTCCCATAGCTGTGGTGAACTCTTCCATCAACACATTAGGTCTCGCCCCCGGCCATTGTGGGTGCCTGTCCCTTTGATCGTCCATGGTCATGTTGAAATCCCCCCAGGATCAGGGTGCCCACAGGAAGGTCTGTTAATATCTTACCCAGGTCTACCAATGCCTCCTTACCCAGTGCTGGCGGAAGGTATGATGAAACAAAATTCAGCGCCCTCCCCTCCCATTGTGCCTCTAGGACCGCAAATCTGCCCCATGGATCCACCCATGTGCGCTTCACTATGATTGCCAGGTTCTTTTTAACCAGGATGCCTGTCCCATGAGATCCTGAGGTATATTCAGCATGTATCAGGAGTTTGTAACCCCACCTTGTAAGGGCCTTACTTTTGTTTCCCACCATATGTGTCTCCTGTAGTAACACCACATCGGGTGCCTGACGTTTAAGATATTGTTGGACTATTCCCCGTTTAATTTTGTCCCCCATTCCGTTTACATTCCAAGTGAGCACGGAGAGTGACGTTTCCATTTTACCCTCCATCATCCGAAGTAAGGACAGATAAATTGAGACATTCTAAAGCTTCCCCGAGCCCAGAATCCCCGATCTGTATATGTGGTTTACAGTGTCCCTATTGTATGGTTGCAAGTATAGTCACCTACACCAGCACTAATCGTGATTGTCTCCCCCCTGTGGGTATTTCCAGCAACGAAACATGTACATGACACTATGCGATCTTTGACTTGTAAACTCAACAAACCTTAAAATTATTAACTCCCCACCCCCGCTTCCATCCCACCCCCCTCCCTGCCCCCCGCCTGTGGATTTAGAACTACCCACACCCCAACTAAGCAGAGTGCCTCTCCCCCCCCTAGAATACTGAAAGATGCGGGTTGGCAGCCCTCCCACCCTCGCTTAAACACATTTTACTTCGTTTCAAATTCTTAAGGCTCACAGACCAGCCTCTCAGAGGTCAACTGTTACGACCCACATCTGGCAACTGGTGGTAGTCTCAGTCCTTAAATAGAGTCTGCAATCATCCATCAATCAGGCAAAACCTTAGGAATCCTCCCACCCACCCCCATCGATCACTTATCTGTGCACACCACAGGGCAGTCCGAGTCCCAAGATGAACTCCACTCAGCTATGCGCTGTGTCTCCCGCAGCAGCTATGGTTGAGTCGCCGCCCGGCTCAGTCCCATGATTGGACCTGTTTGATCGATGTCCACCATTGCGGTCTCTGCGTTGGCCTCCTACTCTGCGCCAGCCCTCCAGCCAGTCCCATGCGTCCTCTGGCAAAGTGAAGAACTACATCTTGCCCTCTGATTCCACTCTAAGTTTCGCTGGAAATAGCATGGCATACTTCACAGTCTCGGAGCTCCTTTTTTACTGTCTGAAAGCTACGCCGTTGGGCCTGGACCTTGGCTGTAAAGTCTGGGAAGAATGTGATCATGTTATAATCCAATTTGAGTGGAGGATTGGATCGTGCCGTTTGGAGGATTGTGTCCCTGCATTTGAAAACACAGGCAATAAGTAGACGTGGGGGAGCTCCCGGTTTCGGGTGTCCCCATGGTACTCGGTGGACCCTCTCGATGTAGAAGTAGCTCAATAGTCTCTTAGGCTGCATATGTTTCAGTATCAAGTCTTCTACATATAGGTCTGCTGCCGGCCCCTCAGCACGTTCTGGTACACCAAGTATGCGTATGTTGTTTCTTCAAGCCCTTCCTTCGTAGTCATCCAGTTGCTTTGTCATCAGAGCTTGTTGATTTTGAAGTTCAACGACTTGTTTCTGGAGTTGAGGCGTATCCTTTTGCAGTGTAGTCGTCACCTCCCCAAGGTCTTGTACTTTTTCGTCCATCTTACGAAAGTCTGCCCGGAGGAGGGACACCTCTATATTGACTGAGTCTACGCAGGCCTCTAGGGAGGTGCGCACTCCACTTATGGCTTCCATGATGTCGTGGAGTGTAAGGTCACGTTGTTGTTGAGGATTGTCTTGTGTATCTAAAGCCTCCGTCTGTGGTTGATCTCGTTCTTCCCCCAGTTTATTCCAGGCAAATTTGGCCAATTTGTTTTGGGCATTTACTTTGGTCCCCTTGCCAGTTGCCATGATCGGGTCGCAGTATGTTGAGGTTGATTTCCCTTCTGAGATCAGTCCCGGTGTTCGCCGCCGCCTGCCCAGCGAGGATGGCAGTCTCACCGGTGACCTGTTGGGATTCCCTGGGACTGGTCTCTTAAATCACTCGCCTTCCAGGCGTCCCTGCCGCTCACCCATGTTCCTCGCTCGCTGAGGCTAGAACCTCTCTTATATCCAGTCTAATGTCTGGTGGCCTCCCGTCTATCAGAGCCTGGACGGTAGAGGTGCCTAATCTCTACATCTTCTATATGCCGTTCAGCCTTGTGATTTATTCTTTTGTTCCACCTCCGTGGTCAGACTGGCACATGCATCAACAATGTCATTTGCGATTCCTTATTAGCGAAAATAAGGATTCGCACTCCGATCAGGTCCATTTGCGGTCCCGTGTGGATTGGGGATCTGTCCCAGTTGATGTGGGGAGCAAGCGCCAGTCACGCAGACTCCCAAGCCTCCCTTACGGGTCGCTGTAATGCCGCCATGTTGTCTCCGCCGAGTCCCGGCCTCCCGACTTCTTCATTTCTTCGAGTGCTACGGAGCTCCGGTGTGCAGCTATTGTTGGTAGTTTGTTTCAGGACATTACAGACCTCTGCTGATCCGGGTCAGTATCTCTGATTTACACAGGATGATGAAGGATAAATGGGGAGGGTACGGGAGCCTCGCTAACAAGCTGCCATTCTCCTCGGCTGCTAGCCACGCCCTTCATGTATCTTTAAACAAAAACATATTATTGTCCAGAATCAATTCTATCATATTGATCAACATTTCTATGTGGTCCCATATGCTGGTTGACCTCGTATTCAAGATGCGTTTCACGGCAAGTAATCCTATATCATGTCTGATACTAGTATACAATGCTTGCACATCTAGTGTGACTAATATCATATTGGCCTCCCAATTCAAATCTGTGAGGATCCCCAAAATATGTTTTGTGTCACGTATATATGAAGGTAAGTTACAGACCAGAGGTTTTTTAAAAAACATCTACGTACTCCAATAGTCTTTCCTTTTTTTTTTTTTTTTTTATTGCAACCAGATTAAAAACATGATATTATATTACAACACAAATAATTGATTAATAGATCACAGAATATTACAAATTTTCAGCCTGTTTAACAATCTAAGACAAAGAATTATCTTAAAGGCAACTTTAGTAAAATTCATAAAAAAGCTCAAGCCTCCCCTGACTCAATCACGTCTTAATAGCAATTTCAAATATCTCCCAAGGCTAATAATCAAAAATCAAACTTATTACCCCATAGTTTCTCAAACTTCTTAAGGCCTCCAATGCGTGCGGCATAGGTATATTCACTCTTCTTGACCCTCCTCATCTTCTGAACCCATTTTATAGCTGAGGGTATGGAATCCGAACGCCAATTTTGCGGCAGAAGCGACCTTGCGATCGCAATTGCTATGTAGAGCAATCTAATCATGGATTCCGAGAAGAGAAGATCTGGGTCATAACCAAGTAATATTAGCCTACTGTTAACCTCAAGCTTTATATTGCACTCTTGTTCTAATGAAAACAATATCTCAGTCCAATAAATTTTGATATTTGGGCAACTCAACATAATATGTGACCAATTAGCGTGTGCATAATTCATGCAGCGAAAACATTGAGAGGACTGGTTAGTGAACATCCTAGCTAAAACAGCGGGGGTTCGATATAATAACCATTTACTAAAAAACAGCATCCTACGCCAATTAGCCCCTCTGAGAGTGCAGAAATTTAACTTATTAATTGTAGACCAAATCTGAGGAGATACTACACAATTTTCATGATCAGCCCATTTCTTAATTGCTTTTGACTCAAGATCCAATTGTTTGAAAGAAGCCAGGAAAGTTTTCCAAGCACCTGGATTCTTATTGACTGCTTTAACTAACAAATCCTCTACAAGTTGATTTTGGATCATAAAAGAGGTGGGGTTTACTTCTACTAGATATTTATATAGACAGCCATAAGAGTTAACCAAAATAAAATCCTTAGCGATCCCTGGGGATATTTCTGCTACCGTCATCCAGTTACCGCCCCTTAAGAAGTCTGATATTTTACAGTACCCGACTTCCGCCCATTTTGCTGTCAGGTGGGTGGGTTGTTTAATTCCTATTAAGGGAAGGATTTCTTCTATTAAGGTGGCTGAATTAATTGTGGGGATAGAATATTTTTTAAAGAAGGCCTGACGTCTTTTAAAAATACATTGGAGGCATTTATATCGTACCAACTTTGGGTACCTAAACAATAACATGGGAGAGTTAATCTGAGTTTCAGTACAAATTAGATTAAAAAAGAAATTGCAATAGAAATGTGCATGTGGTAAAGGCTTGAACCTAGATAAATACTGTGCAAAATAAGCATCATAGTAATATTTCAGATTCGGAAGTGTGAGCCCTCCCTGATCTAAATCTTCATATAAAGTGCCAAGTGCTAAACTAGGGTTTTTTTTTGCCCATACAAAAGTTGTAAACATGGACTCAACCTGAGAGAAAAACGAGCTTGATAAAGTGCATGGTATTGAAGAAAACAGAAAATTAAACAATGGTAAAATAGACATTTTGATAAGAGCCACACGACCTAAAATGGATAAAGGAAGCATATTCCAACGAATCAATAACCCTTGAACTTTTCTTAAAAGTGGCGTATAATTAAGTTTAAATAAATCTTCAAACTACGCTGAATAGAAAATCCCCAGATATCGTTTTGGATTAAGATTTACTGAGCCTTGGATGTCTGGATGTAAATCAAAAACAGGTCTCCCACATTGTATAACTTCCGTTTTGGCTCTATTTATTCGATACCCTCCTAATGCTTCAAAGTCCTCGAATAGTTGGAAGACTTTGATTTGTACTTCTATTGTAGGCTTAATTAACAACATAATATCGTCTGCATAAAGTTTTAACGACGGCATAGTCGGAATTGGAGGAAGGATATCTGGGGAGTTTCGTATTGCGATTGCCAAGGGTTCGATGAAAAAGGCGAATAGTACTGGTGATAAAGGGCATCCTTGCCTTGTGCCACGCTTAATATTAATGGACCCTGCCACGGTCGAATTAATAATTACATTTGCCACTGCATTCTTATACAAATTCTGAATTAAGAGTATAAAAGACGTTGGAATATTAAAAGAATTCAAAATACAAAACAACGTCTTCCAAACAACAAAATCAAAAGCTTTTTTCGCATCGAGCAATAAAACTAATGCGGGGATGTTCTGAATTTCAAAATAATCCAAGGCTTCTGCAAGAAAATGGGTGTTGGTAGCTAACTGTCTGCCCGGTAAAAATCAATTTTGGTCGACATGTATCAATTTTGCCGCATATTTATTGAACTGGAGAGAAAAAAGTTTTGTAACAATCTTATAGTCCGAGTTCAACAATGTAATTGGGCGATAAGAGTTGGGATCCCTTTTATTTTTGCCCTTCTTCGGAAAGCTAACAATATTTCCCTGTTTAAAAGATTCTGGAATACCCCCCCCCATCTAGCATAGAATTTATCAAGAAGAGGAAGAATTCACCAAACACCTTAAAAAAAGTTTTATAAAATTTGGCGGGTAAGCCATCTGGGCCACATGCTTTAGCATTAGGTAAGCTCTTTATCACCTCTTCCAACTCTATTAATGAAAACGAGTGGGCCATAAGATTTTTATCTGTTTCCATCAACATGGGTGGTGGATTTTCAAGCAGGAACTTTTTCAACAACAGATCATCGACTGACTGAAGTTGGCCATGGATGGTCTGATAATGAGCAAGCATAATACGATTAATCTCACCTGGATCCTCCGTAAAGCCTGCTAGACATGGGGAATTCAAAGCTTTAATTTGATTCGTGGCTGCTTGTTCCTTGGCCTGCCACGCCAAGAGCCTACCAGTAAAGTTGCTTTCCTCATAGATTTTCTGCTGAGACTGTTGGAAAAAGATCTCGCTTTGAGTGCTATATACAGTGCAAAGCTCACGTTTGGCTTGTTCAAGCTGAACTTTGGTGGTGGAAGAGGGATTCTTTAAAAAGTCCGCATTACAAATATGGATCTTATCTTCAATTTTTAATTTCTTCACCTTAGCATTTTTGGCGGCGACTGCCTCTTTACTTACTACTAACCCCCGAATGAAGGCTTTAAGTGTGTCCCAAACTATATTAGGTTCTGCAGAATGAATGTTCTGAATTAAAAATTGTCTAATCTCAGTGTCCATAAACTTTACCCACTCAGCGTCATTCAGATGCAACTTATTAAATAACCAGCGTTTAGGTGTTTTTAAGCCAGAGCCCACATGAATTTCCAGAGATAGCATTGCTTGGTCCGAAAATCCATTGAAAAAGAAATTTTGTTGAAAAAAATCTAAATTCCGAGAGATTAAAAAAAAATCAATGCGTGAGGCAGATCCAAACCGTCCTGATCCACATGTAAATTTCTTTAAAGTCGGATATGCTGCTCGCCAAGGATCTTGTAAATTTAGCATATCCGAATGATCTATCAATGTTTTAAAAGACCTAGGCTTTGTCTGCTTTTTCCCTTGGACCGTGGAATCCAGATGTGGACTCATCAAAATATTAAAATCCCCGCCCACGATCAAATCTCCAACAACATGATTTAGAGAGAGAAAAAGATCGTCATATGTTTTGGCGTCATCTTCAACAGGTGTATAGTAGCTTACAAAGGTCAGAGGGCATGGTTTGGATCTAAAAGAGCATGTCACCCAACACCACCTCCCAAATGGATCCTTGCCTGAATTAATACACTCTACTTGTAAGCCTTTTTTTATAAATATAGCAGTCCCTCTATGGGATGCAGAGGCAGATGAAAAACCCCTGTAGCTGGCCCAGGTTTTAAACATCAAAAATCCCAAAAGGTTTATAGTCGAGATATGAGTTTCTTGTAACAGAATAATTTCAGGATTTTCTGTTTTTAGCCATGCTTCAATAGCCCGCATTTTTTTTCGATTATTCAGGCCGTTAACATTAAACGAAATTATTTTTAGCCTATTAGCCATTTAAAAAAAAAAAAAAAAAAAGGAAAAGATCTAAAAAACCAATCAATGTAATATTCCGAGAAAAAATAAAAAGCAAATGAAGCATACAAAAATAATCAACCAATTATTGAAACTACCGGTTGCATTTTTCCTATTTTTAAGTGCCCTATCCCACCCCCAGAAAAGTAGACTATCCCCCCTCCACCGCTCCTTCCACTTTCCCCAACCCCTACTCAATTTGGGTGTTATGTTATTACACCCGGTGAATCTACCCCTTACCCGCCCCTCAATACTTTGATGCGTGGTGCTTTTTTTTTTTTTTTTTTTGCCCTCCAGAATTTAATTTTTCTAACGAACCTTACAATTATCATGAAGCCCTCTAAGCTAATCGCCCTAAACCAGAAGAGTAAAGAATAAAAGGAGAAACAGGAAGGAAAAAAAAAAAGAAGAGGGGAGAAATAAGTTTTTAATTTTCTCCTAATATGGCGAGCTAATATCGAATTTACTCCTGTTTCCATAAATTCTGCAAAAAAGGGGCGACTATAAAACATTTGCTATATCAACCTAACACTATTCTAATCCTTCGTTATCTTCTCCAGAAAACCCTGTGCCTCGTCAAGATCCGTAAACAAAAAAAACTTTCCCTTCACTGATACACGCAATTTGCATTGTTGTGCAATTGATGCTTGTGCCCCCTTTGCCTTAAATAACTGCAACATTTTTACAAATTCCTTCCTGCGGCGGGCAGCAGCGGCAGACATGTCCGAAAAGATTCTACATTTAATAGTCTCATTAATTGGGAACTGTCTCTGCTGAATAGCTTTTGTAACAACTGCTTCCTTTATTCGAAAATCTGCGAAGTTGATCAGGATCGTGCATGGAAGGGTTGAGTTAGGGAAAGGATGAGCTGGGACGCGATGGGCTCTCATAATTGTAAGGTCACCCTGGAAGTCCGGAATAACTTTTCCTTTAATAAAGGTGTTGACCCAGCTTAAAGTTTGCGACCCTTCTATTCCTTCAGGTACGCCAACTAGGCGAAGGTTAGATTTACGTGAATGGTTTTTCAACTCCTCCAGTTTGGATTCCAGCGCCTGTTTACTTTTGGCTCCTACTTTAACCTCTTTTGTCATTTTAAATAGCTGGTCCTCCAATACGGAGATTCTCTCCTCTGCCTCCTGGAGCTTAACAGGGAGGTTACCCATAATATTTTCCATTTTCTCCAGACGTTGATTCAAGGTGTCAAGTTCCGCCTTCTGAGTTTTTTTTATATCTCGGATTTCTTCTAGAATCAAATTTAGCATGTCCTTAACATTGATCTGAAAATCTCCAGTCAAATCTGAGGATCGATTAGGGTCCGGAGTGGATGGCATTACAGTTGTGGCCCCTGGGGAAGGTGGGGAAGATCTTGACCCCCCCTTCCTGAACTCCTTCCTCCTGGTGTAGTTGGGCCATAGTTGATATAGCTGACCCTGCTTCCTTGGTAGCGCTAAGCTGCTTATCGAGTCTCTGCTCCGAGCTTAATCCCTTCCTTAACTAATGGGGATCACCGCTAAGATCTTGACTCTGAGTAATAGCTGTAAGGTTCGGACCCCCGTCTAGAACATTAGATAGAGCAGAGTTAATTAGGTCGGTTGATAATAAAGCGAGAGCAGGATCTAGAGAAATCATGGGCTTATGAGGCGATTGAGGGGATTGAGGACTGTCTATATCCTTGATGAGTTTTTTCTGAAAGAGTGGAAATTGCTTGGTCGCCCTTTTGTCACTTTTATCTCTGGATTTCGAGAGATTAAAAAAAAATCAATGCGTGAGGCAGATCCAAACCGTCCTGATCCACATGTAAATTTCTTTAAAGTCGGATATGCTGCTCGCCAAGGATCTTGTAAATTTAGCATATCCGAATGATCTATCAATGTTTTAAAAGACCTAGGCTTTGTCTGATTTTTCCCTTGGACCGTGGAATCCAGATGTGGACTCATCAAAATATTAAAATCCCCGCCCACGATCAAATCTCCAACAACATGATTTAGAGAGAGAAAAAGATCGTCATATGTTTTGGCGTCATCTTCAACAGGTGCATAGTAGCTTACAAAGGTCAGAGGGCATGGTTTGGATCTAAAAGAGCATGTCACCCAACACCACCTCCCAAATGGATCCTTGCCTGAATTAATACACTCTACTTGTAAGCCTTTTTTTTATAAATATAGCAGTCCCTCTATGGGATGCAGAGGCAGATGAAAAACCCATGTAGCTGGCCCAGGTTTTAAACATCAAAAATCCCAAAATGTTTATAGTCGAGATATGAGTTTCTTGTAACAGAATAATTTCAGGATTTTCTGTTTTTAGCCATGCTTCAATAGCCCGCATTTTTTTTCGATTATTCAGGCCGTTAACATTAAACGAAATTATTTTTAGCCTATTAGCCATTTAAAAAAAAAAAAAAAAAAAGGAAAAGATCTAAAAAACCAATCAATGTAATATTCCGAGAAAAAATAAAAAGCAAATGACGCATACAAAAATAATCAACCAATTATTGAAACTACCGGTTGCATTTTTCCTATTTTTAAGTGCCCTATCCCACCCCCAGAAAAGTAGACTATCCCCCCTCCACCGCTCCTTCCACTTTCCCCAACCCCTACTCAATTTGGGTGTTATGTTATTACACCCGGTGAATCTACCCCTTACCCGCCCCTCAATACTTTGATGCGTGGTGCATTTTTTTTTTTTTTTTTGCCCTCCAGAATTTAATTTTTCTAACGAACCTTACAATTATCATGAAGCCCTCTAAGCTAATCGCCCTAAACCAGAAGAGTAAAGAATAAAAGGAGAAACAGGAAGGAAAAAAAAAAAGAAGAGGGGAGAAATAAGTTTTTAATTTTCTCCTAACATGGCGAGCTAATATCGAATTTACTCCTGTTTCCATAAATTCTGCAAAAAAGGGGCGACTATAAAACATTTGCTATATCAACCTAACACTATTCTAATCCTTCGTTATCTTCTCCAGAAAACCCTGTGCCTCGTCAACATCCGTAAACAAAAAAAACTTTCCCTTCACTAATACACGCAATTTGCATTGTTGTGCAATTGATGCTTGTGCCCCCTTTGCCTTAAATAACTGCAACATTTTTACAAATTCCTTCCTGCGGCGGGCAGCAGCGGCAGACATGTCCGAAAAGATTCTACATTTAATAGTCTCATTAATTGGGAACTGTCTCTGCTGAATAGCTTTTGTAACAACTGCTTCCTTTATTCGAAAATCTGCGAAGTTGATCAGGATCGTGCATGGAAGGGTTGAGTTAGGGAAAGGATGAGCTGGGACGCGATGGGCTTTCATAATTGTAAGGTCACCCTGGAAGTCCGGAATAACTTTTCCTTTAATAAAGGTGTTGACCCAGCTTAAAGTTTGCGACCCTTCTATTCCTTCAGGTACGCCAACTAGGCGAAGGTTAGATTTACGTGAATGGTTTTCCAACTCCTCCAGTTTGGATTCCAGCGCTTGTTTACTTTTGGCTCCTACTTTAACCTCTTTTGTCATTTTAAATAGCTGGTCCTCCAATACGGAGATTCTCTCCTCTGCCTCCTGGAGCTTAACAGGGAGGTTACCCATAATATTTTCCATTTTCTCCAGACGTTGATTCAAGGAGTCAAGTTCCGCCTTCTGAGTTTTTTTTATATCTCGGATTTCTTCTAGAATCAAATTTAGCATGTCCTTAACATTGATCTGAAAATCTCCAGTCAAATCTGAGGATCGATTAGGGTCCGGAGTGGATGGCATTACAGTTGTGGCCCCTGGGGAAGGTGGGGAAGATCTTGACCCCCCCTTCCTGAACTCCTTCCTCCTGGTGTAGTTGGGCCATAGTTGATATAGCTGACCCTGCTTCCTTGGTAGCGCTAAGCTGCTTATCGAGTCTCTGCTCCGAGCTTAATCCCTTCCTTAACTAATGGGGATCACCGCTAAGATCTTGACTCTGAGTAATAGCTGTAAGGTTCGGACCCCCGTCTAGAACATTAGATAGAGCAGAGTTAATTAGGTCGGTTGATAATAAAGCGAGAGCAGGATCTAGAGAAATCATGGGCTTATGAGGCGATTGAGGGGATTGAGGACTGTCTATATCCTTGATGAGTTTTTTCTGAAAGAGTGGAAATTGCTTGGTCGCCCTTTTGTCACTTTTATCTCTGGATTTTTTCTGCATACTGCCTTCGATTTCTACTTGCGGATTTATCGATGAGGCTACAGTATTTGTAGTATCTGAATTTTTAATAGCACTCTGGTCTGACAAGGCTAGTTGTGGCCTATCAACTGCTGAGCTCTCTTCCTCTATTTCTCCCTCCGAGGTCTCAGCCGTAGAGTCTGTGAAATGAGAAGGTGGAGAGGGCGAGGCACCTTCTACCCCAATTAAGCGGGCTGCCTTTTTAGCCTCTCTTGCTTCTCTAGCAAGAAGTCGATTAGTCTTTGCTTTCGCCAGGCGGGTATTCAATAACTTCCCCATCTCTGAAAGCTCAGCCCACAGACTTTATGATGACCTAAAAGTCCGTCTTCAAGAGCAGGGCTATCTTTTCTGACTGGATTTCTCTATTCCCGGCACACTCTTTTTCACTGAGAGGTCTGCACCGATATCAAATCTTGAACCCAGAAGCGCCTTCGAGCTTTTAAGTCTTTTACCCAAAAAGCCGACAAGGTTATGTCTGAGGGCTTTCCTCTCAACGCCTTGGAGATTCCTTATACAACTTATCGTCATACAGCTGACCCAATCTCAGCTGGACTCCAATACCCAGAATGCACCTCTAAACCCTCTACAAAGTCCGGCCCTTTTCACCTCCATGTAGTCTGGATAAAGGCTCACATTCAAACTGTAATTTTCCACACACAAAAAAAAAAAAAAGGATACAACAGTTTCTCTCTCGGAAGCAGAGGCAGATGAAAAACCCCTGGAGATGACCCAGATTTTAAATATTGAAAAATCCAGAGTTTTTATAATCGAGCTAAAGCCGTTTCTTACCAGGCCAAATCCTCTTAGTCCTCCTAGTCCCCCTCAACTGCAGCCCCCTCACCTCACCTCTATTCTTCGGAGGATCTGCTTATCGTCCAGCACTATCCGTTGTTCAAAGAATTTTCCAGGGAAAGTTCAGCTCCCAGTCGACTCAACGCCATAGGACTCAGCTTTATTCAGCTTTATTCAGCCTGTCATCGCACCAGAAGATCTCCCTTTTCCCAAAAAGCAACTGGTGTCATGTAGCAGTAGGCTCTTTAACCTGCTTTAACCCACTCCAGGCCTTTATTTCCCCTTTGGTAAAACCTCATAGGGAAGATTACTGGGTCAAAACAGGGGGAGTTCAGAGGAGAGCAGTCCGCCCCCCGGCACTGCCGGGTCACTCAGCTCTCTCAGCAACCATGCCAGCGGCCAAGTAAGCAAAGCCATACAAAAGCAGCGGCCAAATACAAATGGGTTGCGAGCAGTGCACTCGCCTCCTCCTTGCAGCCCTCTGTTATTCTAGCAAAAGCGAATCCGTTGCATTTCACTCCATTTCACTCCATCGCCGATACATCAGTTTGTATGTTCAAATCTCTCAGTAGCATATTCGAAGTCAAAATGTCACCTTCACATTCTGTGATAGACAAAAGCATCTTAGTATCCAAAACATCCCGAATAGATAACTCTTTGGACGTAAATGAAGAACGGTTCACTGTCAATTGTTTATTAGTAGATTGAGTTAAATGTAAATTTTTTTTTTTTTTTTTAAAGTCTAATGAACTTATAAAGATCAATTTTTAGTTACACACATCTCCCCTGTCATTTGGACAGAAGCCCAAGTCCTTTGTCAGTAGAGATATCATATCTCCTGTTAAGTGCTTGTCAGTTTGGTTGATGATTGCTGCCTCGCCTATTTCCTTCTGTCCCAAGACCTGGTTTTCATTCCCTGTCGATCTTCTATTGCTGCCCCCTCTCTTTACCCTCCTGGTCTTTCAATGGGTAAAAAACATCTGTTTTGATCCTGGTTGCCCTTTTTTATTCTCAAGACCTCGAGTAAAAAATTATTCTCACGGTTCAAACCTGTTGAAGTCCCCTCCCCTTTGTCAGACTCGCTTTCACTTGTGATCGGTGTATCTAATGAGGTAGAGCTTGAACTGACTGACTGGGTAACCTTTGGTTTATCTCTGGCATCTCTTATATCTAGATGGTCATATTTTCTAGCGAAGACGCTTCCATTGTAATAATCCTGTTCATCCCTTATTAGTTTTCTTGCTTTCCATTGTTTTATATCCTGTTGATGTCTCAACATCACATCCTTCAATATGGCCTGATTCTTTTCTGTAGCTTCTCTTAGATTCAATTGTTTTAAATCTCCAGTTCCAAAGCATTTATTTCTATTTACAATTTTGCCACCCTGTGATCACAGTTCTCAATTAATATGCCCATTGGTCAATTGGAATTGTCTGTCAATTCCTTTTCCCAGGCTATTAGGAGGTCTCCATCCAACTCATCATAATATTCCTTTTCCCAGGCTATTAGGAGGTCTTCATCCAACTCATCATAAGTCGGTAATATCTGCGACCTGAGACCCCTTGGAATTCTATTCAATTTTATGTATTGCCTTCAGATCGCACCGTCCCACCACTTGGACATCTCACTTTTTTGCTTTTTTACTTTTCTGGTCTTATAAACTTGTCTCTAAGTTCCTTTTGTCTCTGTGGGTTTCCACTACCAATTCTAGTGATATCCAAATTGCCATTTGTTAAATTATTAAATAAATCCTCTGCCTCTTTATTTCTATCCACCATTTCATTAGTTATGGAAGTCATTGTGTTCCCTGTGAGCCCCCAAACTCCAAAGCAAATTCCAACCGAATGGTGGTTTATGATAGGGTGATGGCGCTCTAGGGGAGATCCACAATCTAAATCTTCATAGGAAACACCAATACATAGCGGTGCCTAAGGATGGAGAGAACCACCTGTCTCTCCAATATTTGGCCTAAGCCCACCCAACAGTACTACTGAGTTCCCCAGCACACACTTATTACAATCCACTTGTGAAAAATGTACACATAAGTTCATGTCCACTTCTTTTATTTTTCTTCTTTGTAACTTTTCTCTGATCCCAGCCGACACGTGTTTCATCGCATCCTTCGCGACTTCTTCAGGGGTAGGAAATCACATACAAACATTTGTTTTTGCTATAAATCAATATTAACTAACAATCTCTTCTCATCACCCTGGGTGACTTACATGGAGTTCCGAACATACTCCAAAACTTCACAAATCTCTACCTTTCTATATTGTGAAAACCCATGCATTTTGAGCATATATCAGAATAAAAGATTCAAGGAAAAGGGGAGAAACAAAGAATATTTCATTATCGCAAACTGTAGACAAGTCAGCTCAATTTTAAACGTACACGGTGAGTTCAGTAACATGTTTACTCTTAGTGCAACTTGTGGTATTATTTTTTTTCATCGTGTCACTATCCACAGAATTTTTATGTGTTACACACTTCCCGTATTAAAAAGTAAAGTGCCATCCACACCACGTCCTCATGTCCAGGCATGCAACTAAGTGCACTCCGGTGTATAAAATAGACTCTCAAAAGGGTCATACCTAACGTCTTGGTTTATGTAGCCTGTTGAAATGCAATTCCAAACATAAGTAAAGAGGTAAAACTAACCTGCATGATTATCCTCGTTTTGAATTATTAAATGAAAGACACCTACTATTTATCCGGTGATAATTCCAACCTGGACGGGTATATTCTTCCTCTACAGTCAGTACTTCAGTCTAAAGTATTCCCGTAGTGTAGGTAAATCTAGTCAAAAAAATCATAATGAACTATTTAGTAATGCGAATAAATTCTAATCTGTATAATTCCTTTCCTCGTGTGGTAGTACACAAAGTCTGTTATCTGTTACCCTCGTTATTATGGGTAAAAAAAAGCCTACTTCTAATGTCTGCCTGTATCTCATCGCAACAATACACCCCAAACCCCCCCTCTCCCTCCCTGATTCAATCGCTTTATCTCTGACTCTTCTGAATTTCCGGTCATATGCCCTAAAGACAAAACACACGTTAAGGTGAGACCGAGTTACTCACTGTGTGTGTATGGTGCCACTCTTCCCCTTATCACAGATTCCTTACCTGTATCGAGACTTCCCAGGACTTGCGAGTATGCCAAGTTCTGTGATGTTACCAATCACACGACTGATCGAGAATGTAAATGCCGGTCTATCCTGTTCACCATGAGTAAACAAGAACATCCAAATAGGACCACTTCTCATATTTCAGCATGTGCCATATTAGAGTGTGGTTTCTAACGCAGGTGCGATAAAGAATATATATGCGAAGTATATACTAATTATACAAGTACTGTTGTTGGATGGAGATATTTTGTTATCATTTCTATGTAAGGTCTCATTATGTTATGGTTCCACATTTCCGCAGGGTAAATATACGTATCTATATCAAACACAAACCCGAAATAGTCTCTGGCGCCATATTGGGGGGTGTTTTCTTGAAACTAGTGAAACTTTTTTGACACTTAGTCAAACGGTCTTGGGTGCCATATTAGACTATGTTTTACTGACAATACTGATACTTAATTTTCACTTAGTCTGGGTATGGAGGTATACATTTATTTAATTGCACAGTTACTTAAAACCATTTGCAATGTGACAGAATGATTTAAAAGCAGAACATTGGGAAAAGTTATTTTACAATTATAAACAATTTATTTTCATGAAAAGTATGAGTAAAATGTACGAGAGTTAAAAGAGAAAACAATCCAATTAGTAATTTGAAAAATATATGAAGCATTATGAGGGAAGTGAGACTTTGTCTGTCCGCTGCGGTTGGCGTGATCTTGTTCCTTGACAAGTGTGGAACGCACTTCTTCCATATAGCTCCCCAGCCTGGCAAGGTCAGTCGGTAAAGTGCAGGAAAATAAATCCAAAACAGCGTCTTTTACTGTCCAAACACCTTTGCGTAGCCATATTGGCTTTAATAGCTTCAGACAAGATTGTAACAGCAGCACATCAGATGTAGTAATGATTCTGTTTTGAAATCGCAGAATCTACAGCTGATTATATGTTCAAGGGCTTTCCACCACGGATTTAGTTCTTTTATTGGGAGTGGCACTAGTCTAGCCCACTGAATGTTTTTAGAGCCTTTCTCCCCAGTACTTGGTGGAGGTAAGGCTGAGATTTGTGCTCCATGTAGGTTACCATTAGTCCAGATCGACCGCTTCCACTCTCAAAATGTGCTAGATCACTTTCTCTTGACAATTGATAGCATTGTTTGTTGATTGCCTTCTTAATGCCCAGGTAGGTTATGTTCTCTTGCCCCCAATTCTGTGTTGCCAAATCTAAAACCTCTACTGCTTCCTGCATGTAGACCTGTCATGGGTTAGGAGGTCCACTAAAGATGGGTTTTAGCATGCTCTTCATGGTCCCTTCCCGAGCTTTGAGAACGTGATAATAATTATTTGCGTGCACTCCCAAGCATTCTTTGCTCTGTTGCACCAGGCCGAATTCCAGACGGATGCCGTTATTGCGGGTGTATTTAGGTAATTTAAAAATACGTTTGTACGCCCGGCTTTGTGCTTTTTCCATCATTGTGTTCATATTGCCTGGGAATGCCTGTTGCGCATATCCCGCGATTGCCCTTTAGTTTTGATTGTAGCATCTTTCTGATTGGGATAGTGGTTGGGCTCTGCATTTTCTCATGTAGTTTGCACAAGGCATAGATTGTGGACTCAACTTTAGATTTAATTTTGTTTAAATGTAAAGTTGCTTTGCCCGAGTAACTCAGCCAGCACCCGAGGTAATTATAAGACTTTGAAACAATTATTGTATCTTTGCCCATGTGCCATTTGAGAAGCTTTTTTGTGCAACTCCCAAAGATCAATACTTTGGTCTTTTCTGGATTTATTGTAAGTTTATTGATCTGATTGTAGGCGTTTAAAGCGTCTAGTCCCATTTGTAATCCTATTTTTGTGTGGTCCATTACCACTAGCGGAACCAGCTAAAGAGCTGGCATTGTTTGTGTTACTGAATAACCAGCTTGCGCGGTACAAGTGATAATAGTGACAACAAACATAGCGCTTCTGCCGGCAAATGGCGCCTGCCGACCTGTACTGAGCCAGCCACCAGGGGCTTCCTAGTTTACTCAATGATCACAATAAATATGAAGTCGTTAGTGTGCCATGTTAATTAGAACTCTTGTAGGTATCTTGATTTGTCTGAATCACTGTATCGGAAGTGCTTAAGTATGTTAAGTGATCCCTACAGGGGCGTGAACCAAGATATTGTGCGGTCATGAACCCGAATGGAAAACAAATAAACGAGGGACTCTTAAAATGTGTGCGGCGCGGGAGCGAAAATATAAACGCACAAGGGACTTTGCAATGGTACGGTGGGGAAGCGAAAACATAAATACACATGGGTCAGGGACTTTTGAAACGGGTGCATCAGGGTAACAAAAACAACAAGCATTGGCCGCGCGGCCGTGAAAGTAACGGCCGCGCGGCCGTGAAAGCGAAAGTAATAGCGATCGCGATCAAAGCGAAAGTGATCGCGATCGCTAGGACGGGACGCGCTGTGTGGCAAGCACGCGAGTGGTGCACGCGCAGCAGTGCTTGGTGGCTGTGCGCCTGCACGCTCGCGTGCACTCAAGCTTTAGGCCACAGGAAGCACTTTAAAAATCCCAAATACAAAACGTCTCTCTGAGCCAGCGCAAGCGCTGGGGCTCAGCGAGACCTAAAAAGTAGCTGGCTTTCCACGACTCCTGTGACCCCCCCCCCCACTCCACCCACTCACTTGCTTTGCTCTCTGTGTCCGGTTTTCCAAGCCCAAGTTCAATCCCTGTGAGGGCTTGCTCTCTCCACACTCTCCGCTTTCCTCGGGCTGCTTTCCTCAGGCTGGCTGCTCTCCTGCGACTAGCAGATAGCGGGGCGAGAGAAGTAGGAGCCTGTTGCCCACAGCGCCTGCAATCCTTGCTCCTCCTGACGGGGCAAGGGACCGTCCAACGTTCCGCTCAACTACCCAGCCACTGCGTCGGGGTTCCGCTCACCGAACCTGCTCACCAGCCGCGCACCGCGGTGACGATGGCGATGACAGCGGTAGCGGTGATGGCAGCGGTAGCGGTAGCAGCCGGGTAGAATCCGGGTAGAAAGCCAGTAGAAGGGCAGTAAAGAGCGGCAAAGAGAACAAGCATTGGCATAGCCAATAGGTCTCGCTTTTTGGACCTTATAAGTGTTTAGCCATGCAGCACATTATCCTGGGTGGTGTGCCTTCTGGGACTGGAGAGTTATACAATTACTACACACTGAATGAGGAGTCTGATTCAGGAATCCATGCTTGCCTCAGAATAAAATTTGACACATTCAAAAGGCTTTTCACCGCAACCCCATTCTCACTACCAATGCACTGCACTCTGAGATCTCACATGTACAACAGTGCACTGCAGTCCGACATGTCTCAGGCACCACTGTGCACTGTACTTCGAGATGTCCTGCTTTCAGAAATGTCACAAACACAGACAACCTGCCACATGTGAAAAATCACCAATTAAAAAAAAAAAATGCCCTGCCATTGCAAATGCAGTACTGTGCCAGGAGGGGGAAGGCCTTGAAGTGGTTGAACTTCCTGGCCCGCAGGAACCGCAAGATGAAGGCGTCATCCGTGTGCAGGAAGCCGATGTCTGGCCGGGTGATGACCATGTCTCCGACCTCCTGGATGTCCTGGAGCAAGGTGTCCGAGTTCTCGTTCAGCTCTAGTCGGGCTTTCTCCAGGGCCTCGGTCGAAAGGCCCGCCTGCAAGTGGGTCATCGTTGCACCTTCTGGGGCCCAGCATCCTGCTGCCGGGAGAGAGGCACTGCCCGGGGGCCGCAGTCACTGAGCAGCAGGCACAAAATCTGATCCCTGCATAGGGTCAAAAGGTGGCTATCTCTACGTCGTGCAGCAACCCAAACCACTTATTCCAACGGATGCTTTACTTCATCAGTGACGGAAGATGTTGCAGCTGCCTCCGCCCTCCTTGCTCCCGTTAGATTTTTGCAATCAGTGCGTGAGATTTACCAGTCAAAGATCTGTCTTGTTTTCTTTATAATGAATATGTCTCCTGCAACGTTTGGTTTGTGTGCTCTTTCCCATTTTAGGCACATTTAGCAATAAACCGCAACGGAGTAAAATCCACCCAAGCTGTGTTTAACAAAAAGCAGCGATGGCTGAACATGGAGACGTAGAACAAAAGAAATACAATCAGACACACCCTGGACGGAGGCGTCCCACGAGTGGCGCGCTGAAAGTTAAAAAAGCAAGTTACACCTCTACGCTCCACCCCCATAGTAGATGGCTAAGAGAGACCCCTGAGACACCTGCACCACACTGATAATCATGATGGAGCGTCCCACTGAAGGGGGGGTGGGAGGAGACAGAGGGGGGCACGTGCCGCAGAGGCTGCAGGGGCCCGCTGTACGCTGCATTGAAGGTCCACGCTGGTCATGGGAAGTGCACATTTATGCACTGTAAATAAATGCAGATTCTTGCATTTCATGTGCCCCCGGGGAGCCGTGATTCATGACAGTGTAGGAAGCCCAGTCAATGAAAGCTGTTGTGTGCGCAGAGATACTGGAGTGAAGAGTGACCTCGCGAGCCCCGCTGAGCCCCTGAAGGAATGCAGGACATCGCACGCCATGGCAGACGGAGATTCACTCATGGCTGGCGCGAGCAAAACCGTAAAACGGCGCATTTGATCTGCACATTTGCAAACACCGCTGATCTGCCAGAGGGCGATTTGTTTGCATGGGTTACAACAGTAAAAGTGGGATGACTGGGATAGAGCACGCGTTTGTCTAACTCTAAAAGGAGGGACGGTGGTGATCCTGTCGCGTGCAACGTGGAGGACCCCAACCGTCAAGGGAGTGATTGGGGGAGGGGTGAGAGGGTCGGCTCTGCTGACAGGCGAGAGAGGGCACCCGCCTGATAGTGCTCTGCTGTCGGGGCGATACTGGGCTCTGGAGCGGGGCTGCTGGTATACACAGAAGATGCGTGGCCTGTTAGAGACCCACAGACGGAGACTCGCTGTATGGGGGATGTGGGAGAGGTGGGGGCGGGGGTATTTTGGGCCGATGGACGGTTTACTACTGTGGGAGCGGTTTCCCGAGGGCAACTGTGCTAGTGTTGGGCGCAGCTCTGTTCCTGGTGACGAGCATGGGGAAGCCCTCGTGGCTGGGACCAATCCGAGCGCGGCTCAGCAGTGACGTCTGGGGAATCCCTCGAGACTGGACCAATACCAGCGTGGCTCGGCGATGAAGTTTTCGGCATCTACGCACCGCAACGCTAGCCGCGAGAGCGCGCCACACCAAGACATGTTTTGAATTATCGCGCACGCATCTGTGCACGATAATTAACAAGCATTCGGCCGCGCGGCCGTAAAAGTAACGGCCGCGCGGCCGTGAAAACGAAAGTAATAGCGATCGCGATCAAAGCGAAAGTGATCGCGATCGCTTGGAAGGGAGCGCTGTGTGGCAAGCACGCGAGTGGTGCGCGCGCAGCAGTGATTGGCGGCTGCGCGCGTGCACGCTCACGTGCACTCAAGCTGTAGGCCACAGGCAGCACTTTAAAAATCCCAACTACAAAATGTCTCTCCGAGCCAGCGCATGCGCTGGCCTCAGCGAGACCTAAAAAGGGCAGCGGTGGCAGCAACCGCAACCACAGCAAACTGCCAGTAACTCCTCCTCTTCCGCTAGTATGGGTTTGTCCTAAATTAATTGGATCTACTATCCTCATCATAGTTGCCAGATTTACAAAGGGTATTCAATCTAATAAAAATATATTCATTGGAGCTCTGCAGTGTTTTAACCGTGTATATAGAAATTTGCTAATGAATACGTTTGAGGAAAGCAGGTATCTGAGAAATATCCATATTATCATTGATGGGAAGGGTAATCATTCAGAATGGATTCAATAGAAATAAATGATGTAACAAATATATAGTGTCCCAAAATTAGTACGGTAGATGTCATATCCTGACACCTTAGTTAGGTGTGTGTGGCACTCTCACATCTCAATACGGTCCATGAGCATGTTATACACAATTACTAGAAAAGCCAGTATGTCATTACAATACAGGTTCAAACAACATTCATGTACCCAAAAAGTAGTACATCTCGTGATCGACATTCAGCCCCCTCTTCACAATCCTTAATTTTACAATCCAACTTGATTCCCTCCTTCGCAGGGTCAATTCCCTATTCCCCCCTCTGGGTTGTCTCTACACATGATCAATGACGTAAAATATGAAGCTTATATTCCTATCCTGTTTTATTCTGATATATGCTCAGAGTGGAGCATGTAATGCTACAATGCATGGGTTTCTACAATATAGACAGGTCGAGATTTGTGAAGTTTTGGAGTATGTTCGAAACTCCATGTAAGTCACCAAGGGTGATGAGAAGAGATTGATAGTTAATATTGATTTATAGCAACAACAACAAAAATTGTATGTGATCTCTTAGCCCTGAAGAAGTTGCGAAGGATGCGACAAAACATGTGTCAGCTGGGATCAGAGAAAAGTTACTGAGAAGAAAAATAAAAGAAGTGGACATGAACTTGTGTACAATTTTCATGAGTGGATTGTAAAAAGCGTGTGCTGGGGAACTCAGTAGTATGACAGTGGTATGCACAACTGGTGAAATATTGACAGAGCCGAAGGAAAACAAGAGAGAGGCGAAGCAAGGGACTAACTACATGCCATGCAGAAGGACTGAGTTAAAAGACAGTGATGGAAGATGATGTGGGACATATGCACATGGAGAATTTTAGGAAAATGTGGGGACAAAAACAACATGTGCTTACAGAGTGAACTATTGCAGATAAAAGTGGAATGAAGGGCATAACAGGAGTGATTGAGAAACAGAACAGTACACCAAAGTCCGCTACCCATTCCACAGCAATTGCCAATGTTTAATTCAGGCTGTTTTCAGAATTGAAAATGTTTTAGTTTTTTTCATAAAAATATCATTGATGTATTTATCCTTATACTAATATTTGCTAGAAGTCTGTGTGCTCCTTGTTCTGTGATATGTCTGGATGTAATAACAGAAAGCTCAGAGTCATCCAAATAACGGTCAGGACTTAGGAGGCACTTTAGTGGAGCATGGATTCTAGTGTATTTTACAAAGCCTCGACAGTAATTACATAGACCACGCCTCCAAAAACCCTAACGACACATCTCTGACCACGCCCCTTTTACAGAAACACTGTAAACGTTGATTGAACTAACACACTAGTAAACCTGCACTTACAAATTCAGGGAAAACTCATTTTGAGGCAGATACAGCTGGAAGCAAATCTGTAGTTGCTTGATAACTCAAAGGTTGAAAACAACATTTAACACAAATACGTATACCAACTATTTATATGACATAAAAAATAAAGAGCTTATAGTTTGCAAAAGATTTTTCGGAAGAATTCTCTAAGTGCCTAGACAACTGCTGTAGCGCCTGTCATCTGCTCAGATTGCTAGCGTAATATGCGATTTTGCTGCCCGCCTGATCGTTCACAGATCTTGATGTGATTGGTCTAGGGTGTCTGGTAGGCGGGGATTCGCCCGAATTGGCACGATTATGCTGCACTATGTTTCCCATTGGTTCGTAACTCCCGCGTGGCTTGTCGGAGCCGGTTATTGGAAGAACATGGCGGCCGTGGGGTTGTCGAAAATTCTTGATGTGGATATAGATCCAGACGGCGTGTTTAAGTATGTGCTGATCCGCGTGCGCCCGAATGGTGGAGGACCTGACGAGGGAAAGGACATCGTGCGTGGCTATGGCTGGGCCGAGTACCACGGTGAGCAGGAAGAGGAGGAAGGGCGTGGGAGTTAATAGCCCGGCCAGGTTTATCCCGGCTAAAGTTAGAACTCTTCTCCACGTGAACCGGGTTTGATTCCAATTTTGGACCTGGGTGTTACTGTTGTTCCTACCAAACCAAGTGTGTCCAGCATTTGGGTCACTTAAACCAAACACGGGCTACAACTCTCAAAGTTCATTTCAATTAAACTGAAATACATATTTGGCTTTCTTCCGGCACGTGCAGTAGTGGTCGCACTAAAGCTCAGAGGTTGGGCTTGGAGGGGCAATGACGACATTCCCACAAGGGAGTAGTGATTGCCCGTTTCTTAAAGATTATCGGTAGGCGAGTCACCAAATCGACAGGGAGTGCCGAACCAGGGGTCTGACTTGGCTCTAAGAGGCCTCGTATGAGTGGAGTTCTCTAAATATTTATTAAATAAATTCCACTGCAAACGTTGTTTAAAATTGCTATAATTTAGCATAAAAAACAAGTTGCGTCAAAATTGGAAGTGTTTCCATCTAGCTAATGATGGAAATGCGGTTGCTGAAAAGGGTAGAGTCACGAGAGCCGGACTGAAAAGCATAAATAAAACAAACACACTTTGCTGCAAAGAAATTGCAATAAGTACAATTGTTCCAGCAAATCTGTTTTCTTCAGTGATCACATGGAGACAGTATTTTAACACATCGCAGCAACTGCTGCAGAGATCTTTATGTGCCCAGCAATTTTCTGGGGAGAATAATACCTTTAAGATAACGCTGGTTGTTAATATAATTTCTGGCGAGTTATTGTATTGTAATTGCATTTATATAGCGCTTACTACCCCTGATGAGGCGTCGAAGCACTTTTTCGGTGAGTAGCACACTACTCCGCGACCCATAGAGGATTAATGTTGAATTAGGATAGTGAAATATGCAAGTAAATTTTAAGTGGCGGATAGGTTAGTCAGTTATTTGGATTCAGAAGGACAGACGAGGGGGGAAAAAAGGTTTGTATGTATATAGCGCTTGTTTGTTTGGGCTTTCGTGCATCCTATTCTACCGAATATGCCCTGCTCCTTTCCACTGAAATCATCCGCACATATGTAGATGATGGACAGACAGTTGCTTTAGTCCTATCGACACTGGCCCATCCAACCTTACTTCAGCGCCTCAGGACAGGAGGTGTTGCTGGCCGAGCCATGGAATGGCTGGAGTCTTTCTTACACGATCGTAGTTTCCAGGTGTCTCAGGAACCTTATCACTCTAAAAGTATCAAGTTGAACCAAGGGGTCCCACAGGGCTCTACTCTCAGCGCCACCCTTTTCAATCTCTACATTTCCCCCTTGGCAGAGATTAACGAAAAATTCGGTGTTGGTGTTGTGTCATATGCTGATGACACGCAATTAGTGGTGTCCCCAACACAAGATCATGAGAAGGCAGCCATCAATTTCTCGACGTGCCTTCAAGAGCTGGCGCCGTGGATGGCTAACAACTGCCTTAAACTTAATGGTAACAAAACTGAAGTTCTAGGAAAAGCTCCCTCGATCTGGTCTGCAGCATGGTGGCCTGGTGACTGAGATCTAGCACAACGGGGCAGGTTTGCATTCAGACCATCAGGAGAGCAAGGATGGGTGGTCGCTCCTTTCGTTTTTTAGCAGACAAACATTGGAATGGACTCCCCCGGGGCTCTGGCTGGAGTCTTCGGAGACAATTTTTCAGAAAAAGCTAAAGACCTGGCTCTTTCCCTCTTTAAGCCCCCTGTCTGATCTCTCTCTTGTTTTCATTCTTTTGCTTTGATTCTGGTTTTCCTTGTGCCGCAGCGCGGGGACACACTAGTTAGTGTAGCCATACGCTTTATACATTTGTTTTATTTTATTATTGTTACCCCTGATGGGGTGTTGAAGCACGCTACTCCGGAAACCCATAAAGGATTAGTGCTGAATTAGTATGGTGAAATATGAAAGTAATTTGAGTGGTGGATATGTTTATTTGGATTGAGAAGGGTTGGGGAGGGGTAGAAAAGGGAAAAAGGTTTGTGTTTTCTGGTTGGGTTGCTGGTAACCCTGATGGGGTGTTGAAATGCTTCATTGGCGAGTAGCTCGCTACTCTAGAACCCATAAAGGATTAGTGGTGAATTAGTATAGTGGAATATGGAAATTGAGAAGTATTGGACCTAACGTCCTAGAGGTAGCTTGGCTCCGGTACAAAGGCTTTTACTCAGAAGCGCATATAGTGCTTGCATCACACCCAACTCACACTCTAGCGATACACCACTGAAAAATGACGCTACACCGAATAATTATAAAGTTTACCAGAAATCTTTATCTTCCTTCTCAAACGGGGTTAATCAGGTTCACATCTCAGAGTAAAACATTTCATTACATTTAAATCGACAGTACCATTCCCTTCGTTACTTCAGTATAGCAGATACCTACACCCCCTCTGCTGTTACAACCCAGCACCTTGACTCTGGAGCGCCACTTTAAATCCTCACAGAAGCACTCTCCATAACATTTACATCTCTCTGGATTTCAGCTGGTTATTTAGACTACACAATGCTCTTCTGACAGATGGTTTCTCTAACCGCTATACTTCTTGGACCTTACGCTGTCGCAAATAATCAAACTATTACATTTAGGAACTAAGCGGGAGATTCACTCTGTTACTGGCAAACAAATCGGTGACCTCTAGGCAGTGTACATGTAAATTACTTTAGCACTAGACATTAATGCATTACATTTAGGCATTGTACATGAACTCTTGCTGTTACTAGAGATTAAACTGCTATTTCCAACACTATACCTAAGATTCTTAGTACGTAGACTTCAGTCTCACGTGTGATTATGTCAGTGTACCCTTTTAATTAACCTAGAACCTGGCTTTCCCAGGAACTGGCAATCGGGTATGACCGGACATCAACCGTCCGTAACTGCGTGCTCTCCTGGGCTCTCCCCCCTTCTTTTTATGCCCAGCTTACTGTGTATTCAGGGTGTCCTCCGTTGGGGAAGTTCAGCAGAGCCAGGAGCTGAGTTCCCTCGTCGTTGGGACAGACGGGGCTCACCGCGCTGGCAAGGAGATCTCTTCAAGTAGGGGAGGGCGAAACACAGGGCACACCCCCTCGACCACCTCCCCCCAGGACTACCCTGCTGGTGGGTCTCCTCCGCTGGCGGAAGCCGTGCTCTTCCGCTCCCCACAGCCCGCTGTTCTCACTCCCTAATGGACAACAAGTTCCTGATGGACTCCGAAGGCCAGGCGCTGTCTCAAGGTAACTTCGCGTCTGCTGGGGAGGCGCGCCCGCAGCCGCCATGAGCAGTGCGGCTTGCGGGGGTGCGGCCTTCAACCTCTACCGGCAACAGTGGGGCGGTGCTTCGGCCCCTCTCACGTGACACCGGGACGGCGGCTTCAGGGCCTGTCACGTCCCCGGCTTCCGGGATGCAATTTCTCCTTAGCTATCAGACGCGACGGCTGCTCGCTGGCCCACACCAAGGAGTCCCGAAACCTCCTGGTGATTACAGGCCACTCCCTGGTGATCTCCAGCAATCTCTCAACCCCGGGGTTGCGGCGGTGAGTACTCCAGGCAAGGATTCGTGACGGGGGGGGGCTGAAATTAAGGATGCAGGGCTCACCTCAGAGCCGATGAGTCGGCCAGCCAATCTCTGCAGAATAGGGCCCGGGCACCCCCCCCTATAGCCAGGGACAGTGGACAGTCGCTAGGGCCAGTTTGACTAGAAACCCCAGGCAACAACAGGGATGAGAGGAAGGTAGTTCCAGACGGCGATTCTTTCCCTGGTCCAGACCTTCAAGGATTCTGAATACATGGAGGCTCCCAGGGTAACGATGACCCCCAAAGTCATTGGCTGTGCTCAGGGACCGGTCAGAAGGTTGAGGGTGGTGTCAGCTGATGAGGGAAGTCATGCAGACCCTAAGACCTGTCAATTCCCTATCTAGCGCAGCCACCTCCCCACTCAGGTGCCTTACTCCTGTCTACCTCACAGCTCAACTAAGTCCTAAAATGGCCGCCCTGCCCTCACTTCTATTTATCACCTGGGGCCTGACTGGCCAGACTGGCCCAGGAGGTTCCGGAACCTCTCATGGCAGTCTATGGCCCAGGTGCTGAGGTGACAGTTGGAACCACCATTTTGTGAGACTAACCTCTCTCTTCCTGTTTCTTCAGTGAAGCACCTTGCGCCTCTCCCTCAGCTATTGGGAATGAGGCGCCCAGAGCCTCTACATCAACACCCAAAAAGTAGTTAGTGGACAGAAAAAAAATGAGAAGGAAAAGGAAAAAAAAAAAGAAAAAGGGGAGGGAACAGCCAAAAGGGCTGACAGGTCTAACACGCGTTCCCACCCCCCCCCCCCCCCCCCCCCCCCCCCCCCCCCCCCCCCAGCTGAAAGTGGGGAGAGCTACCCAATCCCTTGGGAGTTCTCTTCACTAAGGCGGAAATACCTGGAGAAACCGTCCGCATTGGCGTGGTCCACTCCTGGGCGATGTTCCACCCTAAAGTCCATTCCCTGTAGGGAGATGGACCACCTCAATAACTTGGGATTCTCGCCCCTCATTTGCATCAGCCACCTGAGGGGCCGGTGGTCGGTCTGAACCAGGAAGTGCGAGCCAAACAGGTATGGCCACAGCTTCTTCAGAGCCCACACCACCGCAAAAGCCTCCCTCTCAATTGCACTCCACCTCTGTTCCCGGGGGAGTAGTCTCCTAGACAGGAAAACCACCGGTTGGTCCAGACCCTCTTCATTGAGTTGCGACAACACTGCCCCGATGCCATGCTCAGACGCATCCGTTTGGACGATGAACTCCTTGGAGAAGTCAGGGGCCCTGAGGACAGGTGCCGCACACATTGCCTTTTTCAAGGTGTCAAAGGCTTGTTGACACCCCTCGGTCCAGATTACCCGTCGAGGGTGCTTTTTAGAAGTGAGCTCAGTCAAGGGAGCCACGATAGTACCGTATCCCTTGATGAAGCGTCGGTAGTAGCCAGTGAGGCCCAGACAGGCTCGGACCTCCGTCTGAGTCTTGGGGGGTTCCCAGGCCATGATGGTTTCAATCTTGGCCTGGAGGGGTTGCACCTTGCCCCGACCCGCCAAGTGACCGAGGTACACTACCGACCCCTGCCCGATCTGGCACTTACTGGCATTGATCGTCAGACCCGCCTGCTGCAAAGCCTGAAGGACAGCCTGAAGGTGACACAAATGGTCCTCCCAGCTGCTGCTGAAGACGGCGATGTCATCCAGGTACGCAACCAAAAAGGCCTCCATCCCAGAGAGGACCTGGTTCTCCAGCCGCTGAAAAGTGGCAGGGGCGTTCTTGAGCCCAAAGGGCATCACACAGAACTGGTAGTGACCCTCGGGTGTGGAGAAGGCTGACCTTTCCCTTGCTCCTTCTGTCAGGGAGATCTGCCAGTACCCGGATGTAAGGTCAAAGGTGCTCAGATATTGGGCAGCTCCCAACGGGTCAATGAGCTCATCCGCCCTCGGGATAGGATGAGCATCGTTCTTGGTCACAGAGTTCAGTCCCCTGTAATCCACTCAGAACCGGAGTTCTGGGGTAGTGCCCGGCGGGGCAGCTTTGGGTACCAGTACCACCGGACTGGACCAGGGGCTGCTTGAAGGCTCAATCACTCCCAGCTCTAGCATCTTGGTGACTTCTCCATGGATGCTAGCCTTCACCTTATCCGACAAACGGTAGGACTTGGACTTCACAGGTGGGCTGCTCCCTGTGTCCACATCATGGGTACACAGATGAGTCCTTCCCGGAATAAGCGAGAACAAGGAAGCAAACTGCTCCAAAACTTGGCAGCAGTCTCTCCGCTGTTCGGGAGTTAGGGATGGTGAGAGGATCACCCCCTCCACCGACCCATCCTTCTCTTGGGACGCAAAAAGATCAGGAAGAGGTTCACTTTCCTCTTCCTCTGACCCATCAGTCACCATAATTAAAGTGACCTCGGGTATCTCTTGGTGAGGCTTGAGGCGGTTGACATGGAGCACCCGATGGGGCTGCCTGGGGGTCTTAAGGTCCACCACATATGTGACCTTACCCTTCTTCTCAATCACCTCAAAGGGGCTTGACCAGCGATCCTGGAGGGCGCTAAGCTCTCCGGGTTCCATCACCCACACCTTCTGGCCAGGCTCCAGCTCCACCGGGTGAGCATTTCGGTCATACCATTCCTTCATGACCGTCTTGCTGGGTTCTAGGTTTTCAGAAGCTTGCTTCCACAACCTAGCCATTTGGCAACGAAAGGCCAGCATGTAGCTCACCACATCCGGGGGAAGTTTTCTGGGAGTCTTTTCCCATCCATCCTTCACCAGGCTGAGGGGTCCGCGCACAGGGTGTCCGTACAACAGCTCGAAGGGGCTGAAGCCCACTCCCTTCTGTGGTACCTCCCTGTAAGAAAACAGCAAACAAGATAGGAGGACGTCCCATTTCCTCCGCAGGATCTCGGGCAGACTCCTGATCATGCCCTTTAAGGTTTTGTTAAACCTTTCCACCAGACCATTGGTCTGGGGGTGATAAGGGGTGGAGAACCGGTAAGTGACTCCACACTCTTTCCACATAGCCCGCATATATGCCGACATGAAGTTGGTACCTCTGTCCGACACAACTTCCTTGGGGAACCCCATCCGGGTGAAAATTCCCATAAGAGCCCACGCCACCGCAGGTGCAGTAATGGTCCGCAGAGGGATAGCCTCTGGGTACCGGTTGGCATGATCCAAAAGAACCAGGATAAACCTGTGACCGGCAGACGTTGGTGGATCCAATGGCCCAACAATGACGGTGCCCACCCTTTCAAAGGGGGTGCCAACGACAGGCAGTGGTTCCAGGGGAGCCTTCAGCTTCACCCCTGTTTTCCCACTAGCTTGGCAGGTTACACACGTCCTACAAAAAGTGTCGAACGTAATCCTCATCTGAGGCCAGTAGAAATGAGGGACAAGTCGAGCAAAGGTCTTGTCTTGTCCCAAGTGTCCTGCCAAGGGTATTTCGTGAGCCAATCCCAAAAGGAAGGCTCGGTAACGCTGGGGAACTACCAAGGCCCGTTATGATCCATGCACCGGAGCCTTGGGTTCGCTATAAAGGAGACAATCTTCCCAGTATATGTGGCAGTTCCCCGAATTGTTACCCGTTGCCTGGGCTTCGGCCTGACGCCGTAAACCCTCAAGGGTAGGACACTCCTTTTGGGCCCAACAAAACTCCTCCCTAGTGGGTCCTCCCTCCACCTGCCATTCTGCAGGGGTAGGTAAGCCCTCCAGGGAAGTCACATCACCCTCTGTGGACTCCGAGACCACTTCAGTTGCCCCCTCCACCTTCTGAGGTGCAGATACCGGGGTAGGTTTCCCCTGGCCCCGTCTACCCTTTTTGGCAGCTGGTTGGGCCCTTGTGCCAGGCTCCAACCTCTGTGAACTCCCCCCTCAGGCAGTCACGGACCGCGTATTGGCACAAGTCCACTCGGGCGTCCCCAACATCTCCATGTGAGCCTTGAACTCGACCTCCTTCCATGCCGTATGTTCAAGGTCATTTCCCAACAGACAGTCGACCGGCATGGCAGGGC
Source organism: Triturus cristatus (assembly GCF_964204655.1). Classification (NCBI taxonomy): domain Eukaryota; kingdom Metazoa; phylum Chordata; class Amphibia; order Caudata; family Salamandridae; genus Triturus; species Triturus cristatus. The sequence goes on from NC_140580.1 coordinate 988,140,882, forward strand.
ATTCCGCAACCCGTAGAGGACCCGCAACCCCTCCCCACTCAAAGGGAATCTGGGCCACCGGATAGTGACCCTCTCGGTTGTCAGCCATCACAACCGGGTGGACTACGTTGGGAACCACCTGCTCTGGGACACCAGCTGACTCCTTACCATAGTCATGCTGGCTCCTGTGTCCCTCAGAGCCTCCACCCTCTGGGCATTGATGGTGACCCATTGCCTATACTTATTAGTATTTGAGGGCACATGGGTCTTAGGAACCATCTCGCAATCCCCTAGGGACACTAAGGTTAGCCCTGCCCACTCACCTCCCTTATCTAGGGGCAACTCCTCCCCGAGCACTACGCTTGCCACCCCAGGGGTCTTTCCTCCAATGGGAGGGTGTGGTCTCTTGGGACACTTGGCATCCCCCTTGTAGTGCCCAATCTCACCACACTCATAGCAACGGACGACCCTAGGCTGCTGACCACGGTCAGGATAAGGGGGTTTGTGGGGGCCAACCTTAGGAGGGAATCCTAATCCCTTCCCTTGCAAACTCTTTTGGGGGCCTTTAGAGAACTCCTTCTTTTTGTCTCCCCCCCCCCCCCCCCCTCTTTCTTCTGGGGGGCGCCCTGACCAGCCCCTTGGAAATTCCCTCCAGTCCCTTTTGAGGATACCCGCGTACTTGCCCAGATATCCGCCTCCTCTGCAAGCTTCCTAGGATTAGTTAGCTTGCTGTCCACCAGGTGTTGACGCAGCTCCGGAAAACTTTTCTCGAGGAGGTGCTCCCTTAAAATCAGGTCATACAACCCCTCGTAGTCTTTCACCTCACTGCCCTGTACCCAGCCCTCCAAGGCCTTCTTGGCGTAGTCCAGGAAGTCTACCCAATTCTGGGTGGCCAGCTTTTGACTACCCCGAAACCTCTGCCTGTATTTCTCAGGGGTCAACCCAAACTTTCTAATTAGGGCGACCTTCATGGTGGGGTAATTGGTCTGTTCTCGCTGCTCCAGAGCTAACGGGGCATCCCTCCCCATCGGAGGCATATACCTATACAGACCACCCCCCCACTGAGCTTCGGGGATCCCATGGGCTCGTAAGGAGACCTCATAGGCAGCCAACCATTTAGCAATGTCATCCCCGACACCATAGCTGGCGACTACATCTTTTGGCAGATAGGGTCTGGGCTCCCTGGTGATCTCTCTATGTACGCTGCCACCAATGGGACTGCTGGGGGTTCCAAACTGTAGGGCCTTGAGATCCAATTCCTTTAAATGGAGCTCATGGAGGAACCTCCTCTCCTCCCTTTCTTTCTCCAAGCGGGCTAGATCCATTTTGAACTGCCTCTCCTCCCTCCTGTCAACGAAGTCAGCTGAAGACAGGCTCCCCCCGAAGCGCTACTACCCACACTTGAAGGGGCACTAGGTCCCACCTCCATGTTGCCGCTCTCAGGGGGGAAAAGTAATTTGGTCCCTTCCGTAATGTCCAGTCCTGGTCCCTCCTCCTCCCGTTTTCCATTAGGGTGGGCCATAACCCAGGCTCTCAAGCTAGTTAGGAGTTCTATTTTCTTCGCCCCCTGCTTAAAATATACCTCCCTCTCCTGGCAGAATTCCTTGAGTTGGGTTACGGTATACTCTTCCAGCCTACCCAACTCAAACTCCATCCTACCAGGTGGGACCCAACTCTGCAGAAGAAAACTTCACAATAGGAGACCCTTCCTTTAAGAGGAAGTACACCACAGGACAGGACAATTTTGAAAAATTCCAATCAGGGAGACAACCTGGAGAAAACTCCAATAAAAACAGTCAAGTGTAGGGCGTGGTGCGCGCTAAACTGCTAATGAGTGGATGCAAGCACAGACTCAGGATCCCACCGCTGAACACCAACTTGTTGGACCTAACGTCCTAGAGGTAGCTTGGCTCCGGTAGAAAGGCTTTTACTCAGAAGCGCATATCGTGCTTGCATCACACCCAACTCGCACTCTAGCGATACACCACTGAAAAACGACGCTACACCGAATAATTATAAAGTTTACCAGAAATCTTTATCTTCCCTTCTCAAAAGGGGGTTAATCAGGTTCACATCTCAGAGTAAAACATTTCATTACATTTAAATCGAGAGTACCATTCCCTTCATTACTTCAGTATAGCAGATACCTACACCCCCTCTGCTGTTACAACCCAGCACCTTGACTCTGGAGCGCCACTTTAAATCCTCACAGAAGCACTCTCCATAACATTTACACCTCTCTGGATTTCAGCTGGTTATTTAGACTACACAATGCTCTTCTGACAGATGGTTTCTCTAACCGCTATACTTCTTGGACCTTACGCTGTCGCAAATAATCAAACTATTACATTTAGGAACTAAGCGGGAGATTCACTCTGTTACTGTCAAACAATCGGTGACCTCTAGGCAGTGTACATGTAAATTACTTTAGCACTAGACATTAATGCATTACATTTAGGCATTGTACATGAACTCTTGCTGTTACTAGAGATTAAACTGCTATTTCCAACACTATACCTAAGATTCTTAGTACGTAGACTTCAGTCTCACGTGTGATTATGTCAGTGTACCCGTTTAATTAACCTAGAACCTGGCTTTCCCAGGGACCGGCAATCGGGTATGACAGGACATCAACCGTCCGTAACTGCGTGCTCTCCTGGGCTCTCCCCCCTTCTTTTTATGCCCAGCTTACTGTGTATTCAGGGTGTCGTCCGTTGGGGAAGTTCAGCAGAGCCAGGAGCTGAGTTCCCTCGTCGTTGGGACAGACGGGGCTCACCGTGCTGGCAAGGAGATCTCTTCAAGTAGGGGAGGGTGAAACACAGAGCACACCCCCTCGACTACCTCCCCCCCCCCAGGACTACCCTGCTGGTGGGTCTCCTCCGCTGGCGGAAGCCGTGCTCTTCCGCTCCCCACAGCCCGCTGTTCTCACTCCCTAATGGACAACAAGTTCCTGATGGACTCCGAAGGCCAGGCGCTGTCTCAAGGTAACTCCGCGTCTGCTGGGGAGGCGCGCCCGCCAGGAGCAGCGCGGCTAGCGGGGGCGCGGCCTTCAACCTCTACCGGCAACAGTGGGGCGGTGCTTCGGCCCCTCTCACGTGACACCGGGACGGCGGCTTCGGGGCCTGTCACGCCCCCGGCTTCCGGGATGCAATTTCTCCTCAGCTATCAGACGCGACGGCTGCTCGCTGGCCCACACCAAGGAGTCCCGAAACCTCCCCAGACCTCCTGGTGATTACAGGCCACTCCCTGGTGATCTCCGGCAATCTCTCAACCCCGGGGTTGTGGCGGTGAGTACTCCAGGCAAGGATTCGTGACTGGGGGGGGGCTGAAATTAAGGATGCAGGGCTCACCTCAGAGCCGATGAGTCAGCCAGCCAATCTCTGCAGAATAGGGCCCGGGCACCTCCCCTATAGCCAGGGACAGTGGACAGTCGCTAGGGCCAGTTTGACTAGAAACCCCAGGCAACAACAGGGATGAGAGGAAGGTAGTTCCAGACGGCGATTCTTTCCCTGGTCCAGGCCTTCAAGGATTCTGAATACATGGAGGCTCCCAGGGTAACGATGACCCCCCCCAAGTCATTGGCTGTACTCGGGGACCGGTCAGAAGGTTGAGGGTGGTGTCGGTTGATGAGGGAAGTCATGCAGACCCTAAGACCTGTCAATTCCCTATCTAGCGCAGCCACCTCCCCACTCAGGTGCCTTACTCCTGTCTACCTCACAGCTCAACTAAGTCCTAAAATGGCCGCCCTGCCCTCACCTCTATTTATCACCTGGGGCCTGACTGGCCAGAATGGCCCAGGAGGTTCCGGAACCTCTCATGGCAGTCTATGGCCCAGGTGCTGAGGTGACAGTTGGAGCCACCATTTTGTGAAACTAACCTCCCTCTTCCTGTTTCTTCAGTGAAGCACCTTGCGCCTCTCCCTCAGCTATTGGGAATGAGGCGCCCAGAGCCTCTACATCAACACCCAAAAAGTAGTTAGTGGACAGAAAAAAAATGAGAAGGGAAAAAAAAATAAAAAGGGGAGGGAACAGCCAAAAGGGCTGACAGGTCTAACAAGAAGTGAACATGTTAGTCTGTTATTTTGACTGAAAATGATAGTGGAGGGACAGAAGAGTGCGTTTAAGAAAAAAAAAATTTTTTTAGGTCCTTGCAGTAGGAGGAGGCTTTTGGATGAGTAAATAGGATTTTTGAGGGGAAGAGTCAGAGGGGAGAGTGTATAAAGGTTTGTTTTGTGGGATCAGTATAGTAAAATAGGTGTCGGATGATGCGAGGAGGGGTAGAGTAGGGAAGAGTCTAGAAAGGGTTATTTTGGGATCATAGTAGTGGTATGGGGTTTGGGATAAATGAGTGGATGTAGAGGATATATTGATAGATGTATAGGGTGAGAGATAGAGTAGTGCATTGGAAAGAGTAGTAGAAAGTTTGAGATGAGTCAGAAGGTTGGGCCAGAGGATATATTGAGAGAAGTATGGGCTTAGAAATAGGGTAGTGCATTTGAAATGCTTAAATTAGAAGAAAGTGACAAGTATATAGATCCATAAGTACATTGAAAGTATATAGATGCATAAAGGAGATGAGTATATATAGATTAAAGATATTGATTGAGGTACAGGATGAGAAATAGGGTAGTGCATTGGATATGCTTTTTCAGGAGAAAGGTAAGACACACAGATCCAAGTACATGGGAGGTACATACATGTATAATGGAAGTAAGTATATGTAGACCAAAGATGATTTTAAAAAAAAAATCTTTTATTTACAACAACATAATTATTCTACATGTTTATACAAAGCAATACACAAAGACAGGTACATATTTATAGTGAAAATAAATGCTTTATATACAGAGGAATATGCTGTAAATTTCTGTTTGCGTATGGTGCTTATGTGGGGAAGAGCCAATTCTTGAGTAGTTTTCTGGAGATAAGGTGGATGTCGGTGGATCTTATGTTGGGGGGGTAAAAAGTTCCATAGTTTGGCTGCTTGAACGGAGAATGTGCCACCCATGTTTTTTTTCTTGTATCTTGGGATTTTGAGGCGAGATGCCCCTTTAGAGCGTAGATTCCTTTGTTGAATGTGTTTGGTGATTTTATTCCTGATGAAGAGCGGTTCCATCCCATGTATTGCTTTGTGGGTGATACAAAATAGCTTGAACGTGGATCTTCTGGCAACCGGTAAACAATGCAGGGCTTTCAAGGCAGGTGAGATGTGGTCTCGCGGTTTGATATGCAAGATTAGTCTGGCAGCCGAGTACTGAATCCGTTGTAGTCTTTTCATGGTCGTTAAAGGTGATCCGTGGTAGAGGCTATTGGCGTAATAGAGTTTGGACAGAACAAGGGAGATGGTAGCTTGGACCTTGTGTGGAAATTCCAAATGAGGGAAAATTCGTTGCAGCGTTTTTATAGTGACAAAGCTTGATTTTGCTAGTTTGTCCACTTGGGCATTCATCAACAGCTTGGAGTCCATGATTATTCCGAGGTTTCTTACTTCCTTCGATAATTTAGGTGGTGATCCCAGTACATCAGGCCAGGCAGCAAGTGGGTCGTAATGTTTCCAATCGCCACACGTGAGTATTTCCGTTTTTTAAGCATTCAATTTGAGATGGTCCAAGTTATCCACTGATCCACAGCTCTGAGACAACTGAAAATTGGGCATTTTTCAATGTCTTTGGGAAATTCCAGTTGGAGTATTTGCTTGTCGTCTGCATAGTTATAGCACGTGAGGTGAACTTGATTGTTGATTGATCAGTACCGGTAATGACTTCATGTAGATGTTGAAAAGCATGGGTGAGATGATAGAACCTTGAGGGACCCCTGCTTTTGTGGAGTATGGTTTGGACGAGAAAGGTGGGCTACGGATGACATTAGTTCTGTTTCGAAGGTAGGACGTGGTCCAGTCTAGAGCAGTTCCCTGTATGCCGGCTTCATAGAGTTTTTGTTTCAGTGTCATGGTCAGCCGTGTCCAAGGCAGCCGAGAGGTCCAAGAGGAGTAGCGCAGCAACCCCGCTGCGGTCAACTGTATTCTTTAGGTCATCCCGGAGGGCAGATTCAGTGCCTCTTCCCGGACGGAATCCTGTTTGGAAGTCTGAGAGTATGTCATTCTCTTCAATGAATTGTGACATCTGTGCGAATGCTGCTCTTTCTATCAGTATGTCCAGGAAAGGTCCATTTGTAATGGGTCTGTAGTTGTCAGGGTTCAGCGGGTTCAAGTTTGTTTTCTTCAGTAAAGGGCGGATGTGTGATTGTTTAAGTTCTTCTGGAAATATTCCAGTAGTTAAGGGCCAAGAATCAAAATAATTACCACATGGCCATTTCATATGGGCAATAGTGTTTATATAGATAGATCGACAACATAGTGAATTTAAGCCATATACAAGACAGGCTTTTGTCTGTGCACATCTTGACCAGATGTCTTTCAAGGTACTCTCAAACGTAATGATGAAGGAAAAGGAGGCACAGTGAAGTTAAGTAATTACCTACAATCGCACTATTTGGCCAAGTGGGGAAGCCAGGATTGAGTCCATGTTTCCTAGTTCCACAGTGCAATTCAGTCACTGAACAGGTGTCTCCTTCCCTCTTCCGTTTACTTCAAATGCCACTGCTTTGTGTTCAACTGTTGGAGGAGCTGAATTAGTAAATAGACATGGTATCAATCATTAAATCCATCTTGCACGCAAACTGTTTATAGTAATAAAAACACTTGGCTACTAAGTTTAGGGACAGCAGCATGCTCTGTTTTTATGCTGTTATCACTAGCTTCTATATACTACATTAAGACTGACTTCATAAGAGGCTCAAGCCCCTCAACACCCCAGAAAAGCATATGGACGTATTAGCAAAACAAAGGGTCTCTTGAGATCCCACAAAGGTATAGGTCTTCATTGAGGAAAAAAATATCTTTTTTATTATGTTTGCCTTTTTAATCAGCCTCTGGAGATGGGAGTGGAGGGTCAGAACGGGGGACCCATATACGGTGCGCATTTTCGCACCACTCTACACCGACACTAGGTCAGTACAGGGTTTTTTCCACCAATGGCAGTATTCTCGCAATGTATTCGATGTATGTATTCACATACCTTCAAACTCACGCAGGGAACAACGTATCATGATAGCATATGCATTTACATTGTTTACCATTCCAACATGTCTGCCATTTACTGTGAGTAAGTCCCCCTTTTTGATGATCATTACCATTGAAACTATAAGTGTTGCTTGCATTGGTTGCACTGTTCATGTGATCAAGCCTTCTGGGAAGGCGAAACGCGTTGTAATTAAACAACAGTAAACTTGACGAACGCGGATTCTTCCTTTACTCAGAGCGCGCTTACAAGTGGAATTTTGAAAGAAGATGTATAGTAACAATATCGTTGGGTGTGATAAAAATATCTGGACATCCAATGAGTGTTAGTTTGTTATATTATTTACAGAGTGGCGAGTAACTACCATATTATTTTTCTACCTTATTTTGTACAGTCTGTGTCCAGCTAATCGGTGTGTTTACAAAACGTACATGCTCCTAATGCACCAAAGGTGTTTAGAGGTATTGAACATATTATTATAAATCTTTGTATTGAAGAGTAACTCTGTGTGCAGGTGACAGTTGAAGACTTGTGTTCATTATGCTTCGCACACTTTTTTTGGAACTGCAGAAAACATTTCCAGCAGGGTAAAGATTCTACGTACGAAGTATTGTAAGCAGCTTGAGTTATTAGACAAAATCGTTTCAGCATGACAATGTCTACTTAACGCACCAGGTACTAACTTACATATGTACATGTGCTTGTTCTGCTTCAGAAGATGGGTTATCTGTAAAGTTTTCACCAAAGTATGAATGCTGCAGGTATTATGATCTGTATCACTTTAAGACCATCATTATTTTAAGCCCCCCTCAGCCCTGGGGACTATCACCTCCCCAGGACCGTGTAGTGCAAAGGCGGGAGGCCGCGCCCCCTCCTGGAGCCATAGATGACCAGGTCCAGCTCTTGCTATGTCGCGGGGTGGTGGGACATGGCTGTTTGCTGTGGCTTGGTGGGAGCTTTGTCGCTTCTGCCAAGCCACAGCAAACGCTCCGCTTCCAGCAAGTGAGAACACTCAAAATGCTCTCACTTGCTGGAAGTGGAGCAGTATTGCTTTCAGATGCTGGGAGCTGCATGTTTTGCAGCTCCCTATGTTGGCAAGCAATGCCGGCTCCCGCAGGCAATTACCCCCCCCCCCCAAAAGACAAATTAAATAGGTGGGGCCTCTGAAACAAGGATATCCCTCCTGGCAATGCCAAAAAGAGGAGGCCTCCACCATAAAGTGCATGCTGTTTTATTGTGTCCCAACCTAGAGCTACATTGTAGTGAGGGACTCAACCTGCATCATCCACATAATTGTGCCGCATGTTGCCATATTGCTGAAAATACGTCTTTTTATTCCCCTCAAGTCACTCTTTCTTTTCCAAAGAAAGAATGGAACTGCTACCCCTCCTTATTGCAGCTGCCCACAAAAAAGATCAGGCCAGCTGAAAGACCCACATATGCAACTGATCTCTCAGTGGTGAAACTCTTTCTGTACGTTTCACAGGTGTGAAAATAAGTCCGCTGATGGTGACTCTATTCTGCTCTCTATAAATAAAATTTTGCCCCCAATCGTGACTACAGTAAGCGGAGGAGGAAGCATCCACAACAAGGAAGAAATACAGGTGTACTTGAAGCAAATGGGAAGCTCCTGTCATCACTTACAAGCTATAGATTCTGACAGTAGCCTCTAAAAATTGTAGTCTGTCCCCTTGATGCACTCTCCATTTCTATACAAACATATGTTTTGCCTCATAACTAGATTACACTTTTTAACTCACCTAAGATGTCTGTCTCGTTCTCCAGCACATGGTCAGTGTCTCCAGACCCTTAATTCACTTCCATACTGCACCCATGAAATCATACCATATATTAATAGTAACGCATGCATGCCTATTCTCATTTTCACATCTTGATTTCTTTAATGCCTTCCCAGGTCTGCAGCTTTACTCTGTGCAATAACATTTGATTCAATAAAAAAAATTATGGTTAGATTTTATTTGCCTTTTTTGGTTCAGTCAAAACTTTTTGCATAAATAAGCAAGATCAGCTACAATACAGTTACATTCATAAACTGCTTCCCTTATACACTAATATGTTTTTCTAAAGACTTCTAAAACTCATCAGGGTAAGTAAACGTTGCATTAATATTTTAAATTATTCACGAACTCTTTATTGTTCACATGCACACTAAACCAAAAGCATTCTTTTATTGCTCTGATACAATCAAGTCTGAGTTTAGAAAACCAGAGGGGATGTGACCAGGAGTGTCCTAGTGATAGAGATCAGGGTGTGTATAATATTCCCACTACCACAGATAGAGTAATCTCATAGTTACACGCACATACATCCATCATACGCTAGGGCCCATTTCACTAACATACGCTCAAATACTCTACCAGCAGCAATAAACCTGTGGAAAGAAAACTCCTAATCACCCTGCATCTATATCGAGGTCGATAAGACCTGGTTATTGAGACTGTCCATAAACATAATCTATACAACCTATACGAATAATCAAAATATAATACACAATAATTGACAAGAAATAATATCCAACACCATGTTCAAGTTATATTGCTTTATCTAAAATTAGTCAAATGAAAATCAAGCAGCATAAATCATTTTTCTCATAGTTACCTATTCTAGCTAAATGTCAGAACGGGTCAGGACAAGTCTCTCGGTAAAGTCTCTCAAGACGAAGTCCCTTCAGCATCAATCCTCAGCAACGCAGATTCGGTACGCGGCAAAGGCAAATGGCAAGTGGCAAGACCCTCTCTAGGCTAACAATTCTTATACTGAATCGAACAAAAGAAAGATACAAAGAAAAGTTGTAATGTCCGCTGGACCGCTGAGCAGAGCGAGAAGGAAAGGATGTAACATTGCTACATTCGAAAATCTCCGCTCAGGAAAAATCACAAAATAAAGACTACGGAACAGGAACCAATAATCGCAAATGTATCTGTTAGTTCTACTTCTCCTCGGCAATGAGACCAATGCTCAGAGTCTTTCTCTAAGGCTCCTTTGTTTTCCCAAGGCTGCCAAGGACGTTCCATTTCACTCGAAGATTACCCCGGCTGCTGATGTCCTCACGGAAAATTTCATAAAGCAAGCAAGGACTGTGGTCAGCTGACTTCAGGACCATATTCAGCAGGGCTCTCTTCCATCACAGTTTTCTATTCTCAACTCGAGGCCAGGCTTACAAAATCGGCCATCTTTAACTAGGCCACCATAGGCCACAATAGACCATCTTAATTGAAAGAAACAAAAACAACGTTACCACAGCATAGTGATTAAACAGTGTTAACCCCACTAATACCCTTATGTGTATGCATCTATCTAGCACTTGCAACATAGAAAAGAATTATTCGGAAAGCGTTTTGTGCTCAAAAATAAACAGCACATAGCAACATTTAAACATGAAAACACGCACGTTATTTGTTAAACAGCACATTTATGCGCACCCACGTGTAACTCTCTCTTATTAGGACAAACGGATTGATTAATATAAACACACTTGCACAAGACAAATAATTAATTATTAATAATTAGAAAATTAATATGACAAATAGACATGCCAGAGCTTCAAAAACCAACGAATTTTCAAACAGAAAACTCTGCTCCAGCAATCCCCCCTTTGGTGATTTTATCACCAAATAAACCCCAAAAAAAAATTAGTGAAAATTTAGTCCCATTTTAGGAGAAATCGGAAATGTCTTTTTCCCCTTACACAACATTACACACCACTCACTCTTTCATCATCCCTTTTTGTCTCTAAGTAAACACTCTCCCTCAATTCTTCTAATTCAATTTCTTGAGGTTCTCTTTTCAACCTCTTGTTTTTCTTTTCTTTATTCAATTTCTTCCTCCCTCCCCTGTTTTTACAACACACACACACCAATCTCATTATCAATAAAGCAACAATTATACAAGTTAAAGGAAACAATATTCTACCTATAATAGTACTACCTATTTTTGCAATAAAATCCTTAACAGCTATCATTTTATTAGCTATTTTAGTCCATAAATTCTCAGCTTCAAGTGGTACTAATTCTTCATGCAAATCAGTAATATTTTTGATATAGACCTTCAGGTCTTTGCTTTCGTCTGGAATGTAAGTGCAACAATGTTGAACTTTCAGCATTCCACAGACTCCACCCTCCTTGGCCAATAGAATATCAAGGGCAAGTCGATTTTGCATAGAGATGGCACGTACGGCACTTAATTCCGTATTCACCAAAAGAAACCCTCCAGCGGTATTTGTCGATAAGCGATCAACCACTGTGGACAGTTTCCGAATTCCATAAGCATTCAAAGAAATTCCCACTGCTGGAATCAAAACCCCAAAAATGTCACCCACTATTTCAGACCAAGTTTCTCTCTTAAAACGCATTAGTAAATTAATATGTTCTACATCTGTTATTTTATCTATATGAAAAATCTTTGGAAAAACCAGGCCCACATAACACGTGCCATACCAATGGTCAGGCAACTTGTAATAAGCCTTGTTCCCACAAACATAATATACTCCTGGAAAAATTGTATCTTCTCCACCTCTGAAACCCCAACCTGTTGCAATGAAGTATGTATCATGGCACTCACTAGTCCCAAAAAAATATGTATCATATTGGGATTTCCTTCTTGTAATGCAAAGTTTACCCTTCTGTGGTGCATCTAAAGCTAAAGTTGGACTAGCCCCATTCTTCAACTCTTTTCCCATCTCAATGTCCCAAATTGTCTCACTCACTTTATATTTTCCTGCTTTCTCCTGCATGTTCAATCTCCTTTCTTCTACCATATCCAGGAAAGCTTTCTCCTCTCCCTTCAAACTGCAAGTTAAATTATTCTTAAAAATGTAATCTAATGTTAGTCCTTTTTCTTCAATAAAAATTTCACCAAAAGTGTTAGCTTCTTTAGCTGGATTCAGCTCTTTGTTCATTGGCAAGTGCCCAAAAATGCTATCTCTGTTAGACATCTTATAATCTACTTTCCCTAACAAATAAAAAACACTACTTAAAATACTACAAAAAATACCATATGTAGCTGGTAAATGATGATAAGTAACACCCTCTGAAACGGATGCAGGTAATTGCATACAGACGTAGCAATCCCTTACTTCCATTGTTTTCACATATTCATATAACAACTTTGAAAAAACATTACTAGAAAAATTATTAATTGACCTATCTTTGTGTATGTAAGTATTACTAATTCTAATTGGAACTACTTTTTGCGAATTCTTCTCTACATTTGTCACATTCTCTGTATGCATTTCAAACTCTACTTTAAAAGTAACTAATAAAACTAAAACACCCCATAGAAGCATTAATAATCCAGTACAGCAGCAGCACATTCTACACCACCTTTTAAAGAAGGCACATCTATTTCTATTATCCTCTATGTTAGCCATTTTACTACTTTAGTTTAACCTCTACTACTCCACTACTGTTGGAACTCTTAAATTCTTCAGCAATTCTTCAGCTTTCAGTTTTTCCAAATGATCCTTTCGTTCACTTAATCCAAGTGAATCCTTCCTTTATTCAGTTTGGATACTTGTCATTCTTCACTTCAATTTCTTCAACATCAAATTGTATTAGATCTCCAACATCAAAATCCTCAGTACTCGACTCTTCTCCAATGTCAGTCAAGAGTACTTTCAAAATTTCACCAGTATCTTCCTCAACCACTTCTCTCAAGATCTCTTCCGGATTATCTCGAGTCACTGTTTCTTCTTTTCCTCCTTCAGACAGTGCCACATAAGACCATTCCGGTGATCTGTACTTTTGGTTGGGTCTTCTTACTCTTTTTATTTCCACTGGTTCTTTTGACTCCTTTGATTCTTCTCCTTCGACTTTTGAACTTTGACTCGAAACTTCATTCACTTGTTCAGCTTTCGATGTACTTGCTCTTATTATTTTGTATCTCAGCCTCTTAACTCTGTTGTTAGGCCAACGATCTCCTCTTATCACCTTTTTTGGCTTTATTTCTTTATTACTTCTTTCTCCAATCCAAGTTCTCTTTCTCAGAACTCGACCTTCGGTTTGTTCATTCTCATCATCCAATTCTGTTTCAAGTGCCTCTTGTTTCCGTTTTCTAGCAGCTTTTTTCTTTTCCACAGATTTTTTCACCACTGTTTGAGACTTCCCTACTTTTGTCCCTCCTCGAGTCTCCGACACGCAATCTTCTTGCTGTCTACTTGTCCCTTCACCTAGCTCATCAAGAATGTTCCCTACACCTCCTCGGGGGTCTTCCGCAATCTGTCCCTCTCTATCTTCTTCTGACCCTACTTCTTCAAGTATAATCTCAAGTGGTTCTTCGATCTCCTCCTCTTCTGATTCAGGAGTAGTCTCTGTGAAATTTCTCTTTTCTTTTCTTTTTCCTTCACTGCTTTTTGAAACTTCAGGCTCTCTTGCAGAATTTGATCTCTTCTCTGATACTCGCAGTGGTTCATTCGAAGCTTTTCCTACTTCTTTCCCCACTGATTCTGTATCTTCATCATCACTGGAATCTGACTCTTCAAAATACTCTTTACCAGTCCCTTCTTTTGGGTTTGGAACTCTCAGAGTATGACTTGCATGTACCCAGTGTCTCACTCCAGCACACTTTACTGCAGTCGTCGTAGTCAGAATAACTTGTCTTGGCCTTCCCCACCTTGGAACCAAGCAATTTCTTCTTCTGTGAACTTTAATCCTCACCCAGTCTCCTGGACTTAGATCATGGGCTTGCTTCTTCTCAAGTGTGGTAGCTTCTTCTCCAACCTGGTGAAACACAGAATGAACTGCGTCAGCCAGGCCTTTACAGTAATCCAAAATCATGTCATCAGTTATTGTCACCAACTTATTGACAGGCACGAATGCATGGCGCATTGCACGTCCCATGATTATCTCGTGCGGACTCAAACCAGTAGTTCTATCTGGAGTAGATCTAATAGTCATCAGCACTAAAGGTAAAACATCTGGCCATTTCATGCCAGTGGCTAAGCACATCTTTCCAATCCTGTTCTTTATTGTGCCATTAATCTGCTCAACCACACCAGAAGCCTCTGGTCGGTATGCACAATGTAGCTTCTGCTGTATTTTCAATGCTTCACAAATCAAACCAACTCATTAGTTCATTTTGAAAGTGACCACCTCTATCAGACTCAACTGTTACTGGAAACCCGTACCTAGGAATCAACTCTCTTAACAGTAACTTTACCACTGTTATTCCATCATTTCTTCTAGTCGGGTAAGCTTCCACCCACCTTGAAAACAAACAGACTACCACTAGAACATACCTCAGTCTGTTTACTTGGGGCATCTCCATGAAATCAATCTGCATTCTTGTAAAAGGACCTCCTTCTCTGCCTATTGTTCCCAGACTCACCACTGTCTTTTTCCCAGTGTTAAATTGCTGACAAACCAAACACCTCTGACAGATGCTTTCTGCAATTGTCCTGAACTTTGCATTGTACCAGGTCTGTTTAAATGACCTTACCATCGCATCCCTTCCCAAATGTCCCTGGCCATGATACATTCTTGCCATTGACGACAAAATGGAGTTAGGCATTACTGGTCTGCCATCTCTGTAGACCCAAACATGGTCTGTTTCTCTTGCAGCACATCCTGCCTTAATCCAATCTTTTTTCTCTTCCTCTCCTGCCTCATCTTGTAACTGTTTCACTTCTTCCCAGGTTTCTAAGACATTAGTAAACATCACAGAGAGAAAAGACATTTCCCCCTCTCGGTCCCGATTTATGGACTGATTTGTCTTAGCACAGTATTGCGCAACATCATTAGCGTAACGGTTTCCAACCGTGATAAAATCTTCTCCTGGTCCATGGGCAGCACATTTTACAACTGCTAACTCCTTAGGCAGCTGTATCGCCTCAAGCAATTTACCAATCATTTCAGCATTCTTTATTGGAGTTCCACTCGATGTCAAGAAACCTCTTTGTAGCCAAAGTTGGCCAAAGTCATGCACCACTCCAAATCCATACTGACTATAAGTCAACACAGTCGTCCTCAAATCTTTCCCAATCTCGCAAGCTTTTGTCAATGCTATCAATTCAGCAACTTGCGCAGACTTCACTCCTTTCAATGGTGATGCTTCCATGACCTCTGAAACTTTGCACACCGCATATGCTGCACACAGCACACCATCATCATTTCTCAGGCATGAACCATCCACAAACAACACATGATCACTCTCATGCAAGGGAAGATCCCTTATGTCTGGTCTCGGTTTTGTACAGTACTCAAGCACATCCAAACAATCATGATCATCTTCCATTTTCACACCCACGTTTTCAATATCCGGCAAGAGTGTCACTGGATTCACATTCACACATCTCTCAAGAGTCACATTTGATGCTCCCAGAATCACTTTTTCATATTTAGTCAACCGACTATGTGACATGTACTGGGTTCTGCTTCTTGTCAAAAGAATTGCCACATTGTGAGGCACGAATACCCTTACAGGATATCCCATTATGATTCCCTCACTTTGTTCCAGACTCCTGCATGTTGCAGCCACAGATTTCAGACAACCTGGTAAACCCACAGCTACAGGGTCAAGTGTCGATGAGAAGTACGCAATAGGCCTTCTCAGTAATCCATGTTTCTGAATTAACACTGAAAGTGCACATCCATTTCTCTCACTGCAGTACAGCTCAAACTCCTTTTCGTAGTCAGGCATGCCCAAAGCTGGAGCCTCACACATTCTACTCTTGAGCTCTTCAAATGCTGCCATTTGTTCCGCATCTAGATCCAATGGATCTGTCATTTCACTTTTTGTCAGTTTAATCAGTGGCTTTGCTATCAAGGAAAAATTAATTATCCACTGACGACAATAACCCACCATACCCAGGAACATTCTCACTTCTCTGAGTTTTTGGAGCCTTCATTTCTCTGATTATTCTGATCCTGTCATCCGTCACTTTTCTCAGACCCTTTTCAATATTGTGTCCAAGATAATGCACCTCTTTCTTGCAAAATTGCAATTTGGCTGGAGATACCTTTAACCCTCCATCTGCCAGATGATTCAATAAAGCTATGGTATCTACTTCACAAGCTTCACGTGTCTTTGATGCCACAAGTAGGTCATCAATGTATTGCACTAGTACTGAGCTCTCAGGCATGATCAAACTCTCCAACGATTTCTTCAATAACTGATTGAATATCGAAGGACTCTCCGTATACCCCTGTGGGATTCGACACCATGCTAAGATACGCTGGCCAAACCTAAATGCAAAAATCGGCTGGCTATCATGATGTAATGGAATTGAAAAGAACGCATGACACAAATCAATTACTGTATACCACTCGGCATCATGTGGAATTTGATACAGGATCACTGATGGATTTGGCACGATAGGACAACATGCCACCACAATTTGATTAACTTTTCTCAAATCCTGTACGATCCTAAATTTCCCATTAGGCTTTTTCAGTCCCATTATCGGTGAATTACACGGACTACTCAGTAGTTCTCTCAGGACTCCTTGCTGAATCATTTTCTCAATTATAGGAGTTATCCCTTCAATTATTTCTGGTGTCATTTTGTATTGAGGAATGTTAGGATATGTAATCCCCTCTTTTACTGCAATTTTCACTGGATCTACATTATTCATCAATCCCACATCCTCTCCAGTAAAATCCCAAACTGTTCTTTTCACTGTGTCTCTCAGCTCTCGAGGCAAATCCTCCGGATTAAACACAGCAAATGCACCAATTAACTCACTTTCTCTATTTTCTAGAGTCACTCGGTACAAAACATCCTCATCTGGTGTCTCAAAGGCTATTCCATCCGGTGTACAAAAAATTGTGCAGTTCATCTTGCACAAAAAGTCCCTACCTAACCGGTTCACTGGACTCGTGTCACAGACAATGAATCTGTGCATGTCTGAAAATTTCCCTATCTGTACTCTTACAGGTTCAGTAAGACGTGTTCTGATTTGCGTATTGGCTACACCAACTACTTGGATTGCTTCATCCGAGAGAGGAAGATTTCTAACATCTGTTGACCTGACAGTTGATCTTGTCGCACCTGTGTCTACCAAAAAAGTAACACTCTCCTCATTTATTTTCCCATCCACAAATGGTCCTGCCTGGTCTATTTCTAGAGTTGCACCAAGTATGCACTCTTCTTCCTCTCCTCGGCACCGTCAATAATCACCCTCAGATTTACTCCCTTCACTCTTTAACAAGTACTGTTGTACCTTGTTTGAACGTCTCGGTTTGTTTACCTGTTCATCATTGTAGAATCCTGAATCCTGATTATACTTTTGTAACCCTTTATTCTGCGGCAAGGGCGGTTTTGGCTCTTGACTCTGCTGTCTCACAACTTTCTGTTGTTGCTGCTGTTGATTATTTCCTTCATTCTGCACCTGTTGATTTAAGGATTTATTCTCATTACTCACTAATGGTGGATTAGGACACTCCGATCTCCAATGCCCCAATTGGCCACAGTTGTGACAAGGAAACTTTTTCTTCGCTTCCTCAAGACTTCCTTTTCCTTTCCCTGCATATCTAGGTCTATTCCCTGCATTATTTCCTGGATTATTTGCCTGTTCCACTAACTGTGCTTCCTGTCTCTCCGCAACTTTCACTTGTGCCCACATTGCTTTCTCTTTCAGCTTTCTTTGTTTTGCTTCAATTTCATCACTGAAGTATTTTGCATGTCTCAGGATCTCATCTACTTTCTTACTCTGCCAATCCACTGTATGCTCACGAATTCTCTCACCAATTTCAGGTCTAAGGCCATATACAAATCTGTATACAAAATGACTCAAATCTTTGTCACCCAGGTGTTCAACTCCACTGAATTGTTTAAATGCCAGTATCAGCCTCTCGTAAAAAGCATGAACTGATTCTTTCGCTTCCTGTTGTGTTCGATCTATCTTTACCCAGTCTCTCTTTTGCAGGAACTTTACTCTTCAGGTATACCATCACCTGATCATACTTTCTCATTACCTCTGGATCTGGTGCCCCTGTTCTTGGGTCTCTTGGATATTCCTCAGTAGGCCAACTCACAACTATTTTACACTCAGTCCACAAGTCTGCTGGAACAATTATATCAAACAGACTATTCAGGTCAACCCACAGCACTTTTGACAATTTCACAAACCTATCTACCTGCCTATACCACTCGACGGGCTTTTCTCTCAATCTAGGGAAATCATTCGTGAATGATAAAATATCCTGTCT
This sequence comes from Triturus cristatus, assembly GCF_964204655.1. Lineage (NCBI taxonomy): Eukaryota > Metazoa > Chordata > Amphibia > Caudata > Salamandridae > Triturus > Triturus cristatus. Next base: position 988,159,104 of record NC_140580.1, read on the forward strand.
GGTCCATGGAACATGTACATATCCTCCTCCAGGTATTTCTCTCATAGGATAATTATCCACTGGTTTCTCTTTTTCTCTCATTGGAAATGCTGAATAAGTTGTTCTATCTTCAGCCTCATCTCTTTTCTTATACCACCTATCCTTCCACTTTTCTACATCACCCCATCTTCGCAATAATGCTACAATTTCCTTAATCTGTCCTGTTCTACCAGTAGCATTCAAATTCTCAATATCCTTCTCTGTAAAATCCATCCTGTAGGTTTTTTGTAAAGCTTTCACTTTATCAATGTCAACTCCCTGCTCATTCGCTATTGCTCTTAGCCTGTCATGTGTATTTCTTGCTCTCCAGGTAATGTTTTTACACATGAACATTAATTCACCATCATGATGACTCTTCAGAATTTCTGTTGGAACTGTTCCTGTAACAAGCTCTTCTAGTTCTACACGTAACCTAGCCACATCAATTACTTGTGAATCTTTATCCTTTTTCTGTAGAACTTTCATCCAATCATTCAAATCTTCAACTGTTATTTCAGCAGTTTTTCTCACTGGAACCACTCTCTTCTGCGGTTCTAAAATTGGCATCCCTGAACAACTAGCTTCACTAGCATCTAATATTTCACTACATGTTTCATGTCTTGATTGTCTCAGGTCACTTCTTTCTGCTCTTTTGCCTGAATCTCCTGAAGGACCAACTGAATTTGTCAAATTATTCCCAACATATGGAATCACCAGTCCATTCTCACCTGTCCTCTGTTTGTCAAACACAGGCATAACCGGACCTATTGTTACAGGCACCGTAACAGCTTCTAGATTCTTCGTTAACTCCCTAATCTTCTCTGTCAACTCTGTTGTAGTTATGGCTAATTGTCTGGCATTCTCATCAAGGTAATGATCACTTCTTACCTCAGGTGTCTCATTTTCTGTCTCACTAACACAAACTGTATCTCTTATCGGAGAAACAACTGGTGTACTTTTATCCGGTTCTGGTCTATATGGAGGTGGTCTCTTGTAAATCATGTCATTCAAGACCTCATCCTCATACTCATTAACTCCATATTTTCTAATTTCTGACTCAGGAACCCTTTCTGCTCCTCCTTCAACTGTTCTCATCGGATATAATCCCTCTGACATACTAACATCTCGCCACCTTTTCATTCGATCATGATGAGTCTCACGATCATGTCTCCTCCCAAACATGTACCTGTAGTACCCTCCAGATCTCTGTTTTTCTCTCTCATGTACTTCTTCTTCCCATTCCACTAAAGCCTCGAACTGTGTAGGTCTCGGTTTCGGGTCTAGACATAACATCTTTTCCCGTAAATTTCTCAACACGGCCAGATTAAATGAACCATGTTCTGGAAATGCTAGAACACCATCTTCTTTAGTATACCTAACCCAATTCTCCAACCATATACAGGTATGAAACCCATGTCTTGCAGCCATGAAGGATGCAGGTGTTTTCGGTGGAGGTAACAACTCACCCTCTCTCGTTTTAACATCTTTATCCTTGCTAAACCACTTTTTAATTTTACCAAAAAATGTTTTCTTCTTTTTCTCTTCTTGGTAATACATTTTAGCGTTTACCAAAAACTCTCTACTCATTTCGTATTATAAGTATACAATACGAATTTTCAACCAATTGCAGCGCGACTCACACTAACGCACCAATCCTGGAGCGTCTACGTCACTAAATAGCCCTTCCAATCCTTGCGCAGCTCACACTAACGCACCAATCCTAGCGCGAGCACTATTCTGATCTACTATCCAATCAGAGCGCGGTCTTTCTGACGTCAACAGTCGCTTGTCTCTTGTCTTCTGTCACTCGTCTACCCCTCCTTTACAAAATCTTTTCAGTAGACTTCGTGTCAAAATTTCTACAAAATCTATTAGTTACAACATAAAAAACATCTCCATTGTCTGCTTCGCTAACCACAGAATAGTAAAAGAGTCTATTTCACAAGAAATCTCTCGTTGACACAGTAGCACTTCCTCTACTCTGCCCTTCTAACATACATTCATTAACTGTTTCCTCTAGGACTTGTCCAAAGAGTCTTACAATCAACTAAATGTACAAACATTCATGCACATTCATACAAGGAAATATAGTACATACGCACAGAATCCTGCTTCCCGAGAACAGACAATCTGCTCCACTACAGAATTATAACATACATCAACTAAACAGCTTTCCTCTGTTCAGTTTCTCAAATAAGTTCAGAGAATACCTATTACTTCTCCCGCGATAAGCTTTAACGGTAATCCTTACGGATCCCTGGGACTTAAGACCAGAGTTTCACAGATAACCTTCACTATCATACACACTCCTTATATACCAGAAATATCTAATAGTAACATACGACAATGTCACTTATTCCGAACCCAGACAATGTGACGCGCAACTTCAATTGTCACACGTTATTCCTTACAATTCCGTCTTTCCCGAGAGCAGCATATACTTCCCTCTGCCCTACTACGGAACTGCTACCAGCTCCCAAGTTCCAGAAGCACTACATATAACTCAACATTACGACTCCAACATATAGTATTAGTACATATACCAACATCAATCAATAATCAATAAGCTAATGTACATGCAATCTTATCAGATCAAGACAATCATCAATAACCATCCTACTCTGCTACCAGGAAATTGATAGAGATCAGGGTGTGTATAATATTCCCACTACCACAGATAAGAGTATTCTCATAGTTACACGCACATACATCCATCATACGCTAGGGCCCATTTCACTAACATACGCTCAAATACTCTACCAGCAGCAATAAACCTGTGGAAAGAAAACTCCTAATCACCCTGCATCTATATCGAGGTCGATAAGACCTGGTTATTGAGACTGTCCATAAACATAATCTATACAACCTATACGAATAATCAAAATATAATACACAATAATTGACAAGAAATAATATCCAACACCATGTTCAAGTTATATTGCTTTATCTAAAATTAGTCAAATGAAAATCAAGCAGCATAAATCATTTTTCTCATAGTTACCTATTCTAGCTAAATGTCAGAACGGGTCAGGACAAGTCTCTCGGTAAAGTCTCTCAAGACGAAGTCCCTTCAGCATCAATCCTCAGCAACGCAGATTCGGTACGCGGCAAAGGCAAATGGCAAGTGGCAAGACCCTCTCTAGGCTAACAATTCTTATACTGAATCGAACAAAAGAAAGATACAAAGAAAAGTTGTAATGTCCGCTGGACCGCTGAGCAGAGCGAGAAGGAAAGGATGTAACATTGCTACATTCGAAAATCTCCGCTCAGGAAAAATCACAAAATAAAGACTACGGAACAGGAACCAATAATCGCAAATGTATCTGTTAGTTCTACTTCTCCTCGGCAATGAGACCAATGCTCAGAGTCTTTCTCTAAGGCTCCTTTGTTTTCCCAAGGCTGCCAAGGACGTTCCATTTCACTCGAAGATTACCCCGGCTGCTGATGTCCTCACGGAAAATTTCATAAAGCAAGCAAGGACTGTGGTCAGCTGACTTCAGGACCATATTCAGCAGGGCTCTCTTCCATCAGTTTTCTATTCTCAACTCGAGGCCAGGCTTACAAAATCGGCCATCTTTAACTAGGCCACCATAGGCCACAATAGACCATCTTAATTGAAAGAAACAAAAACAACGTTACCACAGCATAGTGATTAAACAGTGTTAACCCCACTAATACCCTTATGTGTATGCATTTATCTAGCACTTGCAACATAGAAAAGCATTATTCGGAAAGCGTTTTGTGCTCAAAAATAAACAGTACATAGCAACATTTAAACATGAAAACACGCACGTTATTTGTTAAACAGCACATTTATGCGCACCCACCTGTAACTCTCTCTCTTATTAGGACAAACGGATTGATTAATATAAACACACTTGCACAAGACAAATAATTATTAATAATTAGAAAATTAATATGACAAATAGACATGCCAGAGCTTCAAAAACCAACGAATTTTCAAACAGAAAACTCTGCTCCAGCACTAGCACCACACCACATAATCACTGGAATCGGAATGCTCTCCCATGCACTTTTGTCCCATTAGAAGGGCCAGTGGATTGATCCTGATCCTAAAATTCTACGATCTCTTGGGGTAGGAAATTCCACTACATCTGTCAATGTCTCTATATTTCAAAAATGCCAGTGTAGAGGTTTTTGGAAGTTGAATTCAGCATATATTGAAAATGACCTATGATTTTCCTGATTGATGCATCACATCATATGGTACTTTTATTATTCCAAGTGATTTTTATTGCAACCTGATATTAACAATTATTTTGTTTAACCATCATGGATACAGTGGAATGAGGGTTCACAGCATTATTTCACCTTCCTAATTAAGAATTAAAAACGAGAAAAGGGTAGATATGTTTCCTGTTATCTCTAATGAGGAGATCATGTGGACCCACCGACCTTTGGACTTTTCTGAAGGAGTGTCATGCTGAGCTAGTTTGACTGAAGAAAGGACTGTAAGATTATGGTCTTTATGTGGGAATGTTTTATATTCCATGCACTGCACAGGTTTTGCTTTAGCAGCCACTAGTACAGGTTGGCTAGCTAATAGTGCTTCACTATCTGTTTTTAAAGGAAGGTTTCACAACTGGGTCCTTTTTTTTTTTTTTTTTTTTTTTTTTTGTAGTTTCATTATTATGAATCTGATTGGGTATTATCGCATATAGAGTAGGAAAGTAACTAAAACCTACCAATAACTGTTTTTCACTCCTTGATATGAGGTTTTTCATAATTGATAGAGTAGATGAATCCCTCAAGTAATGCCTGAGGTTGGACAGTCACATCTATATCAGATGGCGCTTCAGTAAAACAAGTCTACCCCCAAAAATGGTTGCGGTGTTAGGCAACACGGCTCCATGGGCTTGTTGTTCAATCTAGTCTAACCTTCTACACAAAGCAAAAGGGTAATTGTTCAGTTGGTGAAGAAGATAATACCACAGAGACAAAGAGTCTCTTTTTATCATGGGGGCATTAGCACAGTCAGCAAGCATCAGATTCTGTATCCATCTCGGATAACTCACTCATATCCTCCTTGCTGGAATGAATAAGCAGAATTTTGGCAATTTGGTTCAAGGTAATGTGCATGCATTTTAATACTTTTCCTGTTCGATTGTCAATTAAATTCATGTCCTGGGTTGCAAAAAAGAGTGACCAGTTCTGTACTCGTCATGCAGTCATACCCAGTTGATCTGTAAGAAGTAGATGCATTCAGTTGCTTCTGTGAATATTAATTCAAAGAGATTCAATTTTCTGAGAGTGGCTGTCACACCAACACATTTTTAGGTCGAGCCTTGCAGTGCGCATGCGCAGCTCGCTTTGCGAGGCATGCAGTATTCAGTATAGAGTGGAAGCTCCGCCCATCTTTTTCATTGGCTTAGTTCCTAAATGCTGCCTTCTGATTGGTGTAAGGCTTGTTAGTCCCTCCTTATGACAGGCATGTCATCATTTGTATCCTTCCATGGCTACTGGCCCCTTTGCTTCGAGTGTTGCACGGTTTGTTTTATTTATACTGTGAGCACTATTTTCTTCCCATACCTCCCCCACCTGCAGTCGGTGCCTTCTCAGCTCGCCCCCACCAGTCCTGTTGTTCGTGCTTTCTCGCCCACGTGTTTGCAATGCAATAGGTCTCGCGTAAATGCGAGTTCTATTGCATTGCAAATGCTTGTTAGACTATGCAATGGCACGATGAAGTGAGTCCCAGTTGAGACTGAGGGATTGATAAGACCATGGGTCCGTTTGAATTATTTTTTGTACTCCTCATTCCTATCTACACTTAAATACATAACTATTCTTTATTGTGGATTTTCCCATCACCCCCACCTCCGTCCCATGCCTCTCCACACCACCTTCATATGAAGTGTTATTTATTGTATGTCCTTGTATCCAATTGTATAATTCTTCATGTGCTGTACTGTATAATTTACATAAATATAGCTTAAGCAAAATTAATAAACCGTTCAAATGACATTTTTACAGTTCATAAACCTAGAGGAGATAACAAATGCCTCAAAGACTGCTGTCATTGCCACATTTCGCTCTACTGTCTCACCGATATGTTAAGTCTTGGAATTCTTTTAGAGGCTGATGACATATGAAGTTTGCTGAACATTAAATGACTAGCGCCTTCGGCGTTGTGTTCAAGATAATGCAGTTGTCCTTTTTTTGTTGACGTGCTGTAGATTTTCTTTCAAATTTTCATAACATTCAGACATTTTCTCAGGCAGTTTCTTGGTTGCCTGTGTTTGTGGTTTAGAAACCAGAAAACAAAAACGAGCTAACCAAGATTATCTTCAACATGTGCTTGATGAAAGCCTCGTTATAATTTGTGGTGGTCACTTAGTAAGTCAGTTACTTCTAGATTAACAGAGTGGAACAGTCAACTCTGTCTTTCAAACTCTGCTGAACTGCATCACCCTTTGCCAAAAATGCCTGTGTGCCACGAGAGAACAAGGCAGGATATTTAAGAGATTCTGGCCACTAAGCATTTACCCGTTTCTGCAAACTCTTTCAACTGTAATTTAAAAGTACAAAAATGTTTCTCAGTAGTTGGGTTAGAGTCAATCCATTAAGATACATTTCATTTTTTCATGCACAATGTTTTATTCGAGTAGCTATTTGTTCTTAAATTGCAACCCAAAAATGAGGTAATATGGTTATGGGAATTTACTTTATTTCTTGTGTGTTTACTTTGCAGCTGATATTTATGACAAGGTGTGCAGTGAGATTGAGAAGCAGGGCTATGACTGCGAATGCCTTGGGGGTGGCCGCATAAGCCACAAAAGTCAGGAAAAGAAGATCCATGTGTATGGTTATTCTATGGTATGTAAAGTTGTAACAAAAAGCTATGAATTTGGGATGGAGGAAATCCTTTTCATGAAACAGGGCAAAAGGCCTGCTCAGTAAATGGGTTTGAGTATGTTCTGACCGTTGGATTAGTTCAGTAGGAATTTATTCGGAACGCTCCTCTTTAAGCGCCCCGTAAACATTCTGCACGGCACATAACCCATCTCCTCCCAGCATATCTTTAGAGAGGGTACGTGCAGTGCTTTTATTATGTTGTCTACTTTTTTTCCCCACTGATTGCTCAACATAGGTGTCTTTTGCTTGGATAGCCATATCGCTCCTGCAATAATGTAATGGCCAGTTAAAAAGCAATCTTATTTAGCAAACACATTTTATAGTTATTTCTCTTGCTATTATATGCATGCCAGAACTCTAGAGTGCTACATACCTATTTGACATCTGCTACATTTGGTGCTTCTAAGATAAGTTGACATCTGAGACACTAGTTCTGTGCCCAGTACTTTCTTTTGCTCTGCTTCATTCTTTTTTTTGTTTATATATATATATATATATCTTTTTATTGTAACGCATTCAAAACTGTGGCAGTACATCATCAAGCTTACAAGCACTGTTAATCCTTAGCATCCCGTCCTCCCCTGTATATTGCTCTTGGGCCACGCAGGGCCGCCATGCTCTGCTTCATTCTTGCTTTTATTCCATTTGTCTGTCAGACTGAGCACAAGGATGCTCTTTGAGTGTTCTTGATTGCCTGAAGAAATAACCACAGTGCACTATGCACAGTTATGCATGAAAAAGATTTAACGTTTCTCCCTAGGTTAGCCCCAGTCTAGAGGGGAAAAAACGCAAAGGGTAAAGAAAAAACTAACTGGAAATGGTGTCTCCTTTTGACTTCTGCGGACCCCCACTGAATCGTTAATTAGACTCCAAGGACCCCAACTGACCATTAAGGGAAATCAGGGACCCCACTTGGTCATTAAGGAAAGCCAGGGACACTGGCCTAGGCAATTTCTACAATTTGATCTTCAAAACAATAGCCAAATATACAGAAACAAGTTAGACATAAAACATATTGAAAAATGACGGCATATTTTATTTAACAAATACATTAAATTGAAATGTAAATTTTAACAGGAAGGTTGAAGCTTCTCTAAATTCGATGTTTAACTTTAAATGGTGAAGCAACAAACTAACCTCGAGCTTATTACTTTGTTTTTTCGGCGCTTCAATTGAGGCAACCCACAGTCCACATACTATCTTGTGTTTGCTGTACTTGTGCTGCTCATGTGAATGAGCCTATGGGTAATAACTTAATTTTTAGCTTCCAAATTCAGATTCTTTACAGAATGTTCTAAAATTTTCAGTTTTACAGTTTTTTTTTTTATTTAGGTAAACTTAATTGGTCTCCTAATATTATTGAATTTTCTATGCAGTTTCAGTTCCCCCGAGTCTGCATTGCAGACCCCCTCCCTTCCCCCCCCCCCGCCCCCCCCGCCCCCCCCCCCCCCCGAGGTTCTGCGGGCCACAAGCTAAGAACCACTGGAGCAGTTAATGATTGAAGATTAATACTTTAGACAAAATGGAGGGACGGCTTGGGCTTGAATAGGTCCCTACATGCACTATACAAAAGAAGGGTACGGAGTTCCTAGGTGATATAATAATCACACGCAATAAGCGTTAGCTTTTTATATAAAACAAGTTTACTACAGGTGAAAAGGAGGGGGATTCCTCCTTTCGGAACTAGGGCTCTCACACACCCAGCAAGCTAGGTGTCATGCTTCATCATATGAGCCTGCTCCTCGTCGGGTCGGCGCGGCAATGCCCGACGGGCAACCTTAAAGGGGCTCTTTATCTGAGATCTTTTGTTCCTTGCCGTAAGGGTGCAGTGGGTGTGAGGGGCCTAGGTTAGTGTAGATGTATGAAGTGATGTTAAAACAGGTAAGGGAGTCCCGTGATAAAATTTATTCAACAGATAAGCACCTCATAATTCAGTTTAATAAACACTCCTGCTCCTTAGACTGACTGAAAGATGTTCTCTATAAGCAGTAGAGGATCTCTATCCTTGTTTTTGATCTGATTTGTCTCTAATTAATACAAAGTCAATGATCTTGATTTTTTGGGGGGAAATACAAAAATGTATGAAGATGGTACAATTAAACCAATTAGCAAATTCTCCTATAGATAAACCTTGAGATTCTTTCTTGGATAAGTTTGATTAAAGAAAGAATTGAGTTGGACTAGGCTAAGCAAAAGCTTTAGAAAAAGCACAGTACTGCAAATGCACTGAAAAAAGCTCAGTCGCTATTTTATTGTACATGTAGTCCTTTATCTCGTCACCTGGTGACCAATAACAACATGAAGTAGAACAATATGCATTACAAAACTGTGACAAGAATATTATTCAAGTTGACCAACTTAGAAACAGATTGTACCCTTTAGTCAAGGAAATCTAAAAATGACATTCGGAAAGGCAAGAATGCCAAAAGACCACACTTCTGTACAATCCTCAAATGAAACTTGTATTAGAGAAGAGACCTCTCAAAGTTAATGATCAGCTATCAGCAGTTCAAATAACTCTAGAAGTCTTAATATCTGAGGAATATGTTTTTTTTTGGTGGCCCAGTCTTGACAAATAATCATTTCACGGGTGCCACTACCCATCAGTGCAGATGACAAATTATTATAAGTATCGTTCATAGAAGATCGAATATAAGGAAAGCAGTGCAGGACCGCTGAAATCTCTGATTGACCTGATGGAGAAACTCTGGAATGATTGGAATAACTTACTGTAGACCTCCTTTGATTCCCTTGTAATCTGTCTACCCAACACTAAATTGATAAGTTTAGAAAATGAAGTAGGACGTTGCAAACACTGTAATTAGTACCTAATTTTTTTCTTTGAAACTCATTGAAATGGAATCATCTGAGGTCTATCAACCCAGGCAGTTTCAGCTGCTAATTGACAAAAATTAGTCACATACGTCAATACATTAATTCCACAGTACACGTATCGCACAGTGCTTCCAGTAAATGCAGGTAGGAAAGTTTCATAAGTCTGCAACTTTCTGAATTCCTTACTAAATGAGATTTCCAGGTCACAACGGATCCAGAAAGGCAGTCATTCAGGTAACCCACTTTGACTCAATATTGACTAAAGTGCGTAGGATGAAATACCAATTGTATGGTGTGAACATCCAGGAATTCACTTATCTGGATCCCCGGAAAAACCACTTTGAGGAGCTGTCTACAGACCATAATATTAAGGTCTGCTTCAGAGCTGAAATCTCAAGGCAATTCTTGTGCTTGGTCCTGGGAATGATCCATAGTTCTACCAAACCCAGGGTTTCTTTGGCATTACAGCCGGTCAAGTATTTGCTACTCAGAAGGTTGTTGGGTTCCCTTCTTGGTTGCATGAAGAAATGGTGACTCCTCCCAGTAGTGGTGCCACCTTGGACAGAATAATACACATGAAAGTTGTCAGCGGCCAATGTAGAAAAATAGTCGACTAGTAAATCCAGACTGAAACGTAAAAAATCCAATCAGTGGAATCGGAGATATGCAGTTTTAAAGATTTCAGTGAAAATGGCGCCACAAAGCGCCTACTGTGGTTATTTGGTGATGCCGGACAGGGACAAAGTCAGAAGTTCAGGCCAACTGGGATGGAGTGCAAGCCGGCTACAGGGACCCACTTGGGTCCCCTAAACACAGTACCTTAATCCTGGTTGCAAAGAGATGGAGTCCAGCGGTGAGGATGCATCGAGCCGGGGAGGTGCGTCGTACAGCGGCAGTTCCTGGGAACTGTGAAGTGCGATGTGATGTCCTTGATTGGAGATGTGTTGTCCGCCCTGTGATTCCGATGGGCTGCTTTGGGTGAGGGCCTGTGTCTGCTTTGAGATTTCACATAGCAGTGGATCAGATGGGTTGCGTTGGGCGAGGACCTTGCTTAGAAATGCGTTACGCAGCGGCAGTCCTGATGGGCTGGACTGGGCGAAGCACAGTCCTTGCATTGGGGAAGTCCTTGCAGCATAGGCAATGAGTCTGCTCCGAGGGCTATGTGTTGAGCAGCACAGATGACGCACCGGTTCTGTGTGAGATGCACTGCGGAGGAGATGTGTTGGTTCTGCTGAATCCACAGAAGGACTGGCGGAGCACCTTCAGGCCGACTTCCAAGGGTCCAGTACTGGGGTGGCACCGCATGGGAGGGAAGGACTTGCAGATTGCAGAGTCCAGGTGCTGGATTTAGGGTTGTTGGAAGCCTTTTCTGTCCCCGAGGCTTCTGATCAGGAGGCCAGCCAACATTTGGAGTCACTCTGGGGTCCTGGGTTTAGAGATGCAAATCCAGTTTTTCTTGCGCAGGCAAGAGGTCAGTCAGTGGGGCAGCAGTCCATCTTGGCAGCAGAGTGGCAGTACTTTCAGCAGTGCAGCAGTTTCTCTTCCTGGCGGAGTCCATAGCTCCAGAAGTGTACTGAAGTTGGGTTTAAGGGTCCAATATTTATACCTGCTTTTCAATTTAAAGTAGAGGAAGCTTCTCAGAGGTGTCAGTCATTCTGTTCCTCCCTGTCCTGGCCCCAGCTTGTCACAAAAGAACAGCGCCAAGCCCTTTGTGCAAGTTCTCTGGCAGGAAAATTGTGATGTACAAGTGTGTTAGGTGACAGCCTCTCCCTTGTTTACTCAGTGGCCCATCCTGCCAAAACCTATCTCCCCTTTGTCTCCCTGAATGAGAGCAATACACAAAGACCAACTGCTAGCTACACCCAGTCATTTGACATGAAGACTGTAAGCACCAAATAGTTAGTGCACAAAAATGCCAACTTTCTAATATTCAGATTTGTGACTGAATAACGACTTTACCATTAAAGAGGGCTTTTAGTTACTGATCTTTAGACCTCAACCGATCTACATGCTCCCAAGTGAAAGTTATCACTTATTAAATGTAATAAAGTAACCCACGGTTATATTGTGGGAGAGGTAGGCCTGCAGTAGTGAAAAACGAAAATTCTGCGTTTTAACTCCCAGGACATGTAAAACTTAAAAGTACATGTCTAACTTTTTAAAATACAGTGCACCTTCCCTCATGGCTATTCACCAGGGGTGACTTATTTGTATAAAAAAGGAATGTTTTGTGCCTGGCAAAAGATTTATTTTGCCAGGTCAAAATGGGGTTTAAAAACTGCACATGCAGGCTGCAATGGGACATGAGGCATGTTGAAAGGGCTACTTAAGTGGATGGCAGAATCAGTGCTGCAGGCCCACTAGTATTATTTAATTTAAAGGCCGTGGGCACATGTAGTACCTCTTTACTATGGACGTAGAAGTAAATTAAATAGGCTGATTGGGTGTAAGCCAATTTTACCATGTTTAAAAGAGAGTGCAAGCACTTTAGTACTTACTGGTTAGTAGTGGTATATTACTCTGAGTCGTAAAAGCTAACAAAAAACGGTTCAGAAAAGGCAAAAAGGTATGGGGATGAGCCAGAAGAAAGGGCCAACTCCAACATTGTCAGTTTGAATTGTATACATTGCAGTACTTCATATTGGATTGGTAATCTTCGAGAGGGGGCCTTAACCCAGACCACCTTGTAAAGGGCAGTTTGTAATACTTGCCCACATCAGTTTCCTGAAGTTCTTGCTGCTCCTTTGGCTCACAAAGTAGCCCACGGTTGACATCCTTTGTCCAATGCTGAAGTCCACATTACTGCTGCTGGCCGTTGTGCTGCACTCCATGCAGCTCATGGAACATCCCTCTGGGTGGCCATTAATAAGGAGACGTCCGGTTTCAGGAGTTGCATGCAGTCGATTGCCGACTGGATGACCCTCAATTCCTTGAGGTTGAATGGCGACAAGACTGAGGTGCTGATTTTCGGAAAGGACAGGGACGCCTGGTCGAGTGAATGGTGGCCGCCATCATTGGGAACCTGTCCGACCCCTTTACAGTCGGCAAGGAACCTGGGGGTCATCTTTGACACTGAGCTGGCCATGAACCTACAGATCAATAGAACTGTAGCTACCTGCTGGGGAGTTCTAAAAATCCTTCGCAGAATAGCTCACTATTTATCTCCGCAGGCAAGAAAACAAACAGTCGTAGCATTGGTTGGATCTCGCTTAGACTATTGCAATGCACTATACACTGAGATTAACAAGGGATTGGTACTTCGCCTGCAAGTAACACAGAATGCAGCAGCGAGATTTGTTCTTGACCTTCCTTGCTCTGCCTCCGCCACATTAGCCAGGAAGAATCTTCATTGGCTACCCATTGAACAACGCATTTCTTTTAAAATTGTTTGCCTAGTCCATAAGGCTCTCACAGCAGGACCGACCGATGGACTGGGATCTCTGCTTTTTAACTATGTACCCAGCAGATGTCTCATATCGTCACAACAGAACCTCCTTGTCATCCCCCTCACCAAAAAAACAAGATGGGGAGGTAGAGCCTTTGCATCAGTGGCCCCTCGACTGTGGAATGCCCTCCCCTTCGAGCTCAAGGCCCTATCATCTTTGCCCCTCTTTAAGGGAGCTCTCAAGACCTGTTTTTTTAGGAAAGCCTATTACTAAGCATTGCAGGGCTACTCAATATATTATGTTAGGCGCCTTGATGCCCACTGGGCTGAGTTCTGCGCGATATAAATTTATTTTCATTCATTCATTCAGACGCTGTTGCAGTCTAGGCAGCGAGGATGCTTAACCACACAGCATCTAACATGCTGCCTGACAGTCTTATCACCACTTACAATCTTTTTCCTAGCACATATTTAACATTCATTGTCTGTCTCCATGGGAAGGACACACAAATTCAATGGTAGTACAGTACATAGTCGTACTGGTCAGTTCAGTGTAATCTATCTGGGGTCTTGCGTACTCCTGCTTTTCCCAGTCTCACTCAAAGATGAATTGTACGTGGTTTGGGAGCAGAGATTTTGAGGGAGCTGGTGACACAGAATCCTGAGCTGTTATTAAATTGTGCTGGATGAATGCTATTGTGGAAAGATGGTTTCTAAATCTAATGGGTTATTGTTATAGAAGATATTGTGTGATTGTTATCTACAAGGAAAACAAGATCACTGCTGATCATGAATATTTGGTAAGAATGCATCTATTAGCCGTAAGAGGTGGCTTTTCTTAGGTTTGTTACAATATCTGCCTTTAAATTGCACACCAGCAGGGAAGGTTAGGTTTTTCTATTCCTTTATCTCCCACTTTTAATGTCTTTGCCTTCTGTGCCTCTGTTTTTGGCACAGTGTAATCAGTTAGCAATGCTATACTTAGTAATGTTTCACAGGACATGACGAGGGTGTCAGTAATGATAAGTAAAGAAAGCAGACAAGACAGCACACACATTACAAACAGTACAAGTCTGGCTCAATGACATGAATAATGACCGCTTTGATCTCCAACTTTTACTGAATGCCTTGTCACTTCGATATACACTGGACACCAACCTTGCCTCCCACGGAGCACGTTTCCAAAATAGCAAAGACTGACTCCAGATCTTTCTTCTAAAGAAACTGCAAACACTTCTTCCAGAATGTGAAGTCAAAACTACCGTTCAAGCCCTTGTATTCTCGCATCAAGATGGCGGCAATGCCCTACTCTAAGGCTTGCCTGACTCCACACTGGCACCCCTTAGGGCACTGGTCTTCAAACTGTGGGGCGCACATCATCTCGGGGGGGGGGGGGGTCACGCATTGCAGCAGAATACCTCACCTTCTGTTGCGTACTTTCCAACGTCAAAAGTATGTTAGTTTCCTTCCCTATGTTTTTTTGCAGCCATCTCCAATGAAGCAGTCTGATTTGGAGGAAATGACCGAGCAACCAATCATGAACCAGTACCATTAGCCATGACCCTGCACCGATCACAGCGAGAGCACTGAAGGAGATGGATTGCTGCAAATTTTAGCTTCATAAAGCTCCAGAATGCCCACTACTTTGCTAATAGTGATACTTCTCCACTGCTGCCTTTCGCCTCCCGTTTGCTGCCTTTTGTTTTCAGCTTGCTGCCCTTCATTGGCTCGTGGGTGCTGCCCTTCGCCCTTTGGGAAGAAAAAAAAAACGTTCAGGGGTTGTTGGAATGTTTGCCATGTGAAAGGGTTACTCGGCTACTTGCTCCATGGGTCGCCTGACCTTACTGACCAGGCTTCTGCTGCCTGCAGTCGGTCGGGGTTTGTTGGTTGCGAGTTTCGGCCATGGCGTGTCTTTTGTTCTGTCCAACACAACATTGAGGAGTACATAGCGGTTTTGTAGCATTGCAGCAGTTTTAAAAGCACTGCAAAGTTCCTTGTGTATTCAGCAGTTTTTTAGGGTAACTATAAAAGTGTCATTTTAACTCTGGCGGTTCATGTACCTGCTGGAGAGAGAAGACTGTTTGTAGTGGCATGTTTTACTCATCTAAAGTAGCGCTGCAAAGACAGTGTACCTTGCATACCAAAGGAAAAATATTTTATGTATATAGCTCAGTAGGCTACAGCTTTTGTCAGATTTGTTTGTTATTGTGCAGTTAATAAGACACAATTGTAATATAGCACAGTTAGCTATGAGCTGCCATCAAAGCACTGCAAGCAAACTACATGGTACAGGTTAGAAAGCAGTTTTTTCCCCAGTCTTTCATTATCCTGATGTTGCTAAAAGAGGTTTTTTTGGGGTAGAGAATTCTTATTATTAAAGTTAGCCCTAACCACTGTTCTATTCTGAATCATGAGTTTGTGCTTTTCCAGACCAAGAACTCTTACAAAGTGCCTTCCAGTATAGATGGCATGTGAATCCTACACCTTGTAGTCCCCTTTGCTTTATGCAACATTTATCTATAAACTGATTTACACGTATGATTCATTGTCTCTGTGTGTGTTTGTGTGTGTGTGAGAATTAGAGGTCCTATAAAATATATGCACGAGAGGGGCTATGCCCTCGCCCCCTTTGTAGTGGTTAGGCTCGCTTGCTGCACACTCTATGCAACGTACGGGGCTGGCCTGACAATTTGCCAGGGCTGCTTTGGGTTCCCAGTCCGGCCATCATGACATATGCACTTCTAGCTCTTGCCCACTTGATCATTCTGTCCCTGGCAAAATAAGCAAGGGGGAAGAGAAGATGTGACTTTGGTTGCCATGGATAGCGCCTCTGGGCTCATCTCAGTGGTACACAAATTGCCCTCTGAGCACTATGTATCACTCAGAGAACCACCCTGGATCGGCGCTAATTCAAGTACCCTGTGCTGCAAAGTCTGATGCAGTAACACAAAGTTCACAGAAGCACCAAAATACTGGTCGTACCTCGGGCTTTTTTTGTGTCCTCATATGAGATGGGGAGGTGGTGAAGGGGAGTGAAACACTGCCCATTGTGCTGCTTCTACCTGAGCACTCTTGGACCGGAAGTTCAGGGCTGCCTTTGCACACACAATCCAGTCCACTTGGTATTCTGCAGTCAAAGCGCACATCTCCCTCTCCTGAAAGCACTTGGCATCCGGAGTCCATTGGTATGGTGGTTGGATAGTTAATTCTGAAGGACCTGCATTCCTCCTATTTCTGGAATCCTGGCATGGGTTTTTATGTCCGTGAACTGCAAAGTTTAAAAAAAACTATTCAACCTCATGCAGCAACTAAGACAACTTTCCCTACGAGGTGATGCTGAAAAGCTTTCAGTGCTAGATAAACAGCTAGAAGCTCTAAGTAACTGATGTAGAGATTTTTGTGCTTGGTGTTCCATAAACCCTGAATTCTCAAATGCGGAAGATGGGCAACGCAACCTGTGAGAGATTCTTCTGCTGTTAGCAAGACTTGTGGAATCTGGTCGATGAAAGGCTGCCCTTTTGATAGGTTTTGTATGTTCTACCACTGCAGAGAACGATGAGTCTGCCAACACTAGATATGTTAATTGACCCTGTGATTTATTCCACTGACGTACAAAGCATTCCTGTAGAGGACGCATGTGTAATCTTGTATGAGGCACTATTGCAATGCATGATGCCATCATCCCTAACAGTTGCATAAAAGGTTTGACTGTTAGGTATTGGTTGTTTTGAAACTGTAGCAATAGATTCTGACAGTTTTGAATTTTGGCTGTACTGGCAGAGGCTAGGGCTGTGTGAGTATTTATTATTGCTCCCAGATATGGTTGTATTTGTGAGGGTTAAAGATGG
Source organism: Triturus cristatus (assembly GCF_964204655.1). Lineage (NCBI taxonomy): Eukaryota > Metazoa > Chordata > Amphibia > Caudata > Salamandridae > Triturus > Triturus cristatus. The sequence continues at coordinate 988,176,063 of NC_140580.1, forward strand.
GATTTTTGTGCGTTGACTGTAAATCCCAATTGATGAAGAAGGTTTATGGTAGCTTGAGTGTGCTGTAGCCACCTTTGCTGTGTGTTGGTTTGGATAAGCTAATCGTCCAGATATGGAAAGACTTAAATCATTTCGTAAATACCCTGGGTGCTGTAGTTATTCCGAATGAGAATACTTTGAACTGATAGTCTTTAACTGCTATCACAAATCTGAGATATTTGCGATGTGCTAGGTGTACAGGTATATGGAAATACGCATCTTTTAAGTCTAGTGTGGACATAAAATCACCTTGCTGTAGAAGTACTTGTTGATGGGTAACCATATGAAAGTGTTCTGACAGTATGTATAGGTTTAATGTTCTGAGATCCAAGATTGGATCCGTCCTTTTTGGGGATAAGGAAGTAGAGTGAATAAACTCTTGATCTTTTATGTTGTATTGGAACCAATTCTATAGCTCCTTTTGTTAGAAGAGCTTATACCGCTTGTTTGAGGAGCTGTTGGTGTTGTGGCGATTGTTTGTGAACGCGAGGTTGAATATTGGGAGGATTGATGGTAAGCTCCAGGCAATAACCATGTTGGATAATCTCTAGAACCCATTTGTCTGTTATTAATTGCCAAATGGGAAGAAACTGTTCTAATCTTCCCCATACGTGATAAATGGTCGGGGGAAGTAATAAGTCACTTTGTTATTTGACTAAGAGGTGCAGGCTGGTGTAAATCTACCTCTTCCCTTAAAATTATTTCCCCTATAACCACCCTTGTAGAATCCTCTAAAGGGGAAAGATTGTGTTTGGGTCTTGTATGAAGACTCTGCCGCCTCTGTGGTGTTAGTTTTGGAACCTCCTCTATAAAAGGAGCAATGAAAGGAGCCTCTGTTAGGAGATTGAAGTGCTTCCATAGATTTTGCCATTTCAGTATCTTTTTTTCATTTTTTTCAAGGGATTTGTCTATTAGAAGGCCAAATAAATGTTCCTTATCAAAAGGTGCATTAAGAATGGTTTGCTGAACCACTGGTTTGAAATCAGAAATTCTGAGCCATGCATGTCTTCTTGGCATAATGCTAGTATTGATTCCTCTAGCTGTGGTATCTGCAGCATCGAATGCACACCTTGTATATGAATTATAAATGAGTTTACCCTCTTGTACTATTTTCCTGTGTTCTTCTGGAAGATGTTGTAATAATTCTTCAGTTTCAGGCCAGTGAGCTCTATCATATCTGGACAACCGGCCCTGCGTATTAGCTATACGCCAATGGGTAGCTGGTTGGACAGCTACTCTTTTGTCAGATGCATCTATTAGTTTAGATTCTTTATCTGGAGGCGGTGCGTCTCCTGATGTTTGTGAGTTTGCCCTCTTACGGGCATTTGAGACTACCAAAGAATCCAAAGGCAACTGACTGCTAATAAAAACTGGGTAAGATGGTGGTGGTTTACATTTTTGGTCCACCGTAGGTGTTAGTAAGCATGCTCTAACTGGGTTTTTAAAAATATATTCAGTGTGCCTCATCGTCCCTTTCAACATAGGCAACATTTGTGTTGTTTTGTGTGTGTTTCCTAAAGTTTCAAATAGGAAATCTTCTAGGCCTTCTTTGTGTAAGGGTACTCCATGATAATTGACTGCCCTAGCAATCCATTCCTAATAAGCAGTATGATGAGGAGGGGAAGGCTTGGCAGGGTATAAATCACGGTCTGTGTCCTGAGGTGGCTCTATATTATAATCATCCCATGGATCTGTTGGTGGTTGGTTAAAATGATCGTCATCCTCTCCTAAATCTGGATTTGTGTTAGGAGAACCGGATGGTGTAATGTGTACAGGACCTATATCCGGTATAAAAGGAATAGGTGAAAGAAGGTGGAGGGGTCTGAGGGATGTTAAGAGGGCTGGTAGCCATGTCCTTTTTCCTCTTCAAAGGGATCTTGTGTTCAGTGTCTGCCTTTCTTTTTGAAGGTATTACTGGTTTTGATATTATATGTCCAGTATCGGGACTGAAATGAATTTTCTTTTGTTTAGGGTCCAGCTTTTCTTCCATTTTCTTCAAAATCGTCTTTGGTGGTTTTAAAAGAGCATTTTTTTTGTTTTGGCACCGAAATCTTCAGTGCAGAGGTGGATGTGTCTCTTTTTTTTATTTTATTTTTTTTATTTTGATTCGGAACCAGTGGACGGGTTGTTGGAAGCACTCTCTCGGTGCCGACCATGGCCAACAGGCAGTGGTGGCCCAGAAGCCTTTTGCTTGGTAGAAGGAAGTTTGGGGGGGGGCAAAGGGGCTTTGTTACTCACGGCTCTATGTCCCGCTGGAAGGCCTTTGGAATCGAGCTCTATTTCCAGTTCCGAATCCAATTCTTGGATAGGGAAGGCCTCCTCCTCTTCGGCTGCTAATGCGTTCATTTCTTCCTGCCTGGTATCTTCTCTGAAGGTAATCCGGGGTGTGTTCTATGTTCTGTCTCTCCATCGAGCCTGACAGTCCCTAACGTCTTTTTCCACCGGAACGATCGACAAGCTTCGCAGTCTTCATGCTTGTGCTCTGGTGAAAGGCACAAGTTGCAGACTTTATGCAGGTTGGTGCGCAGGTATTTGGAGTGGCACTGATGACTGAATTGAAATGGAGTCTGTTCCATTGGCAGTGTAAGGTGACTGACAAGTCTAGGCCCGAAGACTGCCAACGGTGTTTTCTATACCGAAGATGGAGTTTTCCTATTTTTTTCCAACACACGGACGATGGTGAAATGCGTACGAAACGGTACTGACGAGGGTACAGTGGGTTCTGCACCGAGGGGATCTCCCAGAACTGTTTCGATCCGGAGCGCCGGAAACCACATCCAAACCCGATGGCGGAAAGAAAACAGTCTAAAAATAGAGTCTATGGCCATGCACATTATTACCGAAAGGAGGAGTCACCTTACCTTGTGACGGGAAAAGAGTTCTCCGAAGAACAACAACTTGCAAACATCCAGACCCAACACTAGATGGCAGGAGTATGCAAAGCATGTGTATCTACAGCACACATGCCTCGAACATAACATTTATTATAAAACATCTAGATTAGTTCAATGAATGTGAAGTAATGTCTTTATCTATATACTTAAAATAGCTATTTGCATTTAGCACACAGTTGCAATGTAAGATATTTTATGATTCAGAGGATTCTGTCAAGATTTTCACAAGTTAAGTAATTACTAGAAACCATTTGCCCATTATCTAGGTAGGGTGAATGCTAATGTTTTTGGTTTTCACATTCACATGGTATAGATAAACCTGACGTAGTTTATAAATTCACAGCATTGGTTTTAATCTTTTGTATTTTTTTTTTTTTTTTTTTTGCAGGGCTATGGGAAAGCTGACCACTCTATCTCCACCGAGAAGATAAAATTGAAATATCCAGGTTACACTGTCACATTTGCAGATGATGGGTACTGATGCATCCCCATTGATCTGTACCTTGAGAATCACCAAGCAGTTTTGTCATGCCTGTAATCACTTAACACTCGAAATATAAATCCTGCAACAAGGAACAACTTTGTGACTGTTGTTTGTTTAAAGTATTCAGGTTAAATATCACTCATCAGGACCTGCATTGGAGATTTTACGACTGACTTTTCTGCTCGACCTCTTGATCCCTTACTTGCTTTACATGTTCCCTTGTTTCAGCTTATCTTTTAGGGTTTGTCATAGGGAGGCGATTCTGAAAAGCAAATTTATGAGACAAAAATGAACTATATAGTTTTCCAGCAGTTTGTGGTGGATGGGTATGCTGAAGAAGGCCATTCAACAGAAGTTGTTCTGACTGTTAATCCTGGTACTGTTATGAGGCATCACAATGAGCTCTTGACAGCAACATTTGACTAACTCTTATAAGAGAGAATACAGGTGTACTGCAAATTGTCTCCTTGGAGGGTATGAAGAAAGTTGCACTGATGCTGTACTTGATATTTGGATGGAAGTTGAATGTTCTTGTAATATTGTCCTTTCAATGGGTGAATTTGCTGTTCTGCATATAAAGATTCATCCTGTATTTTACTATTTATTATGCTGAAATGTTATGGGTTTGGTTATCCTTTATCTTTACAGTACCCAGAGGTTGTTTCTTTGTGGCTTATATTGGCACCCATGCTGCACTCCCTTTTGCAACAGCTACAACTAACTGCACACTATACTGCCCTGATCTTAGAGTCTTGGGATGTAGGCTTTTACATCTTCCGGAGCCCCATAAGAATCAATTTCTTTTAACTCTTCCATACAAAGTAAAAGTGCCTGCAAGTGCCTGGAAAGATTATTGAGAAAGAACTTTTGATAAACACACTGAGGGGGGGACCAGGAGCAAGGGTTAAAGAGTAGGTCCTGTACCAACGCTCCTAAGTTAACTACTTAAACAAAAAGGTAACAGTTCCTAAGGGTGGCAGTACCAATGAGGTATCTTGCCTGAAGGGTGGAGAGGGAGCAAAAGAGAAGGTTCGTGGTGGTGTCTATGGTGTAGGCCAGATACTCCTGGGCGGTGTTCAAGGTGCCCTCACACACCCTTGCGGGTGCAAAGCATCATCATCGGGCGTTGCTCCTCGTGGGGGTGGCGCTGCAGTCCCTCACGGGCCCTTCAAGAGGGCTCTCTGTCGGAGATCTTTTGTTGGAGTAGCCGTAGTTGTGCGTGCGGGTGTGTGGGTATAGTGGGTGAGGTGGTGAAACTAAAAAGACCCTAAGGTACCCCAAATGGTTTATTAGTGAGTCCGTAGGGTCTGGATAAAATCTAACGGGGAGTGGTGCCAAATTAGCACTCCAAAGAGTAAGGGAAAGGATAGATAATCCTACTGCTCTCAACCCGTGTGTGAATTGTTAGAGTGAGAGTGAGGACGTGGAGTGGGTGGTCAACATGTTTCGCGCTGCCCTTGGTCCCTAACGGATCCTTAGCGCTTCGTCAGGACCTAAAGTGAAGGATAGTTGAAAAATGGGGAAAGAGGGAGTATACTATAATCCCATCTTGAAGGGGAGCACGTATTATTCGTGTCCCTGACAGCGAACCCGCATTTGTCTGGGTCCAAGCTGTGCCGGGTGAAGATCAACTGGGACAAGGGCTACAGACGAGCCCCAGGTAAACTGTTCTGAAAACCTACGGTGCCTCCAGGATCGCCGGAGGCACCGTAGGTTTTCAGAACAGTTTACCTGGGGCTCGTCTGTAGCCCTTGTCCCAGTTGATCTTCACCCGGCACAGCTTGGACCCAGACAAATGCGGGTTCGCTGTCAGGGACACGAATAATACGTGCTCCCCTTCAAGATGGGATTATAGTATACTCCCTCTTTCCCCATTTTTCAACTATCCTTCACTTTAGGTCCTGACGAAGCGCTAAGGATCCGTTAGGGACCAAGGGCAGCGCGAAACATGTTGACCACCCACTCCACGTCCTCACTCTCACTCTAACAATTCACACACGGGTTGAGAGCAGTAGGATTATCTATCCTTTCCCTTACTCTTTGGAGTGCTAATTTGGCACCACTCCCCGTTAGATTTTATCCAGACCCTACGGACTCACTAATAAACCATTTGGGGTACCTTAGGGTCTTTTTAGTTTCACCACCTCACCCACTATACCCACACACCCGCACGCACAACTACGGCTACTCCAACAAAAGATCTCCGACAGAGAGCCCTCTTGAAGGGCCCGTGAGGGACTGCAGCGCCACCCCCACGAGGAGCAACGCCCGATGATGATGCTTTGCACCCGCAAGGGTGTGTGAGGGCACCTTGAACACCGCCCAGGAGTATCTGGCCTACACCATAGACACCACCACGAACCTTCTCTTTTGCTCCCTCTCCACCCTTCAGGCAAGATACCTCATTGGTACTGCCACCCTTAGGAACTGTTACCTTTTTGTTTAAGTAGTTAAAAAGAACTTTTGATCACATAAAGAAAACTACTTACAAACTGGCCTTGAAGGCCCACTATGCCAAAGTTCAAGAGGGGAAAAAATCCTTTCTGGCCTCAAATTGAACAAGCTGGGAACAGAAGCCTGGAATTGTTCAAAATTGTCAAGGCGTTCTCCTCCCCGAATGCAATTAAGCACCCTTTCACCCCTACAGATGAATGGTCAAGCCACATGGCGCAATACTTTTATAATAAAATTAAAACTATCTAGGATGCATTTGTGACTGTGCCTCAAGCCGGCGACGACATTTCCGTTCCATTGTCCCCCCCCCCCCCCCCCAACGTAGATGAGATTCTTTGAGTCCCCCCCCCCCCCCTATTCCCCTGACTACGTCCCTCAAAATAATGCTAGCACTGAAATCTGGCTCCCCCTTTTATCCTTGCCCGGCCAAAGTGCTGGCTTCTATTGCGGAAGTGATCAATCCAGCAGCTAACTTGGTCCTGAATCTTTCTTTATCCGAGGGTTGCCAGAGTGTTGGAAACACGGATAAATCCTACCACTTCTCTAAAAGCCTTTAGGCAGATCCCTCTATAGCCAGCAACTGTATGCCAATAACGTTGCTGCCATACTTCTCCAAGGCTTTGGAGAAGTATGTGAACATTGTTTTCATAGAGACAACCCATGTACTGCACCCTAGTCAATCTGGGTTCAGAGCTAATTTTAGTACGGAGACGGCGTTATTGGAAGTCTCGGTACTGATACTGCTGGACCTCTCGGCGGCTTTTGATACCGTGCCCCACGAACGACTTCTGTTCAGACTCCAGGACTGTGGCATTGGGGGCAAGGTCCTCCAGTGGTTTGACTACTTTTTGGAAAGCCGCCAGGAAACCACATAGTCTATTCCCCCCCCCCCCCCCCCCCCCTTTCACAGCCCCTATCCCTCCCATGAGGGTTGAAGTGCCACAAGGTTCGGTTCTGAGCCCAACTTTGTTCAATTTATATATGGCTCTACTGGCAGAGGATTATGGGGAAAAAGTTATATCCTACACCGATGACACGCAGCAGCTGTTCACCTATGAGAAAAACGTTGTGTTGAGAGGAGATGAAATTAACAACTGCCTGTCCGAGGTGTTCTCCTGGTTCAGGCAAAACCAATTGTTATGCAACTCCGATAAGTCCAAAATCTTCTGTTTCGGCCATAGTCCAGGCGTGGGATGGCGTAAATGGTGACCTCAGGACATGTTCTACCCCTTCCCTGGACCTTTATTAGCTCCTGGTATGCCCCTTTTGTTGAGATATTCTGGAAAGGACAACTCAAGGATCAATGGTAACCCTTCAGTACCAGAACGTATGCAGATATGCACAAATACCCAACAATGCATGTGATCGTGCCAGGATGCATTTAAGGCCATCCTCTGACAGTACCATATCGTAGAAAACATGCCTCTTATGGGCATGTAGAAGCAGTTAGGAGAGATGGGCTAGCCTGTCACATTAAGGAAGTGAAGCCAACACCGGTGTGACTATGAATGAGATCAGTTGGATTTCCAAATGGCAGGCCTGTAAATCTGGTAGGTGAAGAATGGGATCTAGTGGTGTGGCAGCCATTCGATGGTGACTGGAAAGGAAAACCTTGCAGATTAGCAGTATGAGATAATTGACTTCTCGTATATAACAGAAACCGAACCAGTGTTGTACCTTTCTTATAACTTGAAGATCATTTATGAGTTATCTGTTCCAGCCATTTTACGGAGCTTATTTCAGACCGACACGCTTCCACCACAATACCACACCCTGCGCAACCAGAGGGTATGCTGCCATTCTGTCAGGTGAGCTGGGCAAGGACACATCATAGGCAATTAAAAACAAGAAGGAAGTCCTAGGGAGGCACCACATATTTATCACAGTGCTTCGGTACTAGAATAGTGAGAGTGATATGCCCTTGGGTGGGAAAAGAATGATGGGGCTGCTATGCAACATGGACCTTGTGTCTGGGAAATGGCAGAAACCTTTTATTTTCTGTTTTCATTATTGTTACCTACAATTGTTTAAAAAACAAAAAACATTTTAACGCGTGCTCTTAGTAGTGCAGTCGGGGGTTCATTTTACTTTCTTAAAACCTAATTAGATTCTGATTGAAAAATTGCTCCCATTAATAAAGTCCATGAGCATGTGCAGTAGGCTAAAAGTGACCACAATTAAATAAAACTAAATTGTGAAATTTTTACCATTAAAACCGATGGCTGTTTCAAATTGAAGTAACTTGTGTCAGCATAACTGAGGGAACATCGAGTATGACGAAGTTGCACAGAGTTAAGTACTCTTTTGGATAGGTTAAGCTCCAAACTGTACATTGACAATAGTGCACAAAGGTGTGATAGTTCGACCAGCAGAAAGCGGTGCACCAGTTGGTAGCCTCAATAAAACTGGCTATAGGACATACTCGTGGCTGCTTTTGCTTAAACTGGAAGGAGACATCCTGGCTGAATGTAATGAAACGTCAGACATTCTTAGTCACCCTGAGCATGTATTTGTACCCCAAGCATCTCTAAAATTTATATTTAAATCGTGTTTTTTTTCTTCTGGACACAAAAAAACGTGTGAAATATGCTAATGACAATGGTACCTATAGTGCGAATGAAAATTTTGCATTTATTTTAGAATTCCCCTAGAAAATATTTAGTTATAGGTGACCAGCTTATCAGGAAAGTAACTTTCTCTAGTTCATGTATGTATTCCTTCCAAGTAGAACCTCAGTTACGTTATTTATGGCGTTCTATATGGGTGAGGCACATTGAAAAAAAAAACACCTTGGAGTCTAGAGTGGTAGGAACCAAAGTTAGACAAATTGTACTTGCTCATACGGCAGTTTTGTCACCCGGTTACAGGTTTGGACAGCAGACTGATTATAAAAATCCTAAAGGTTGCGGTCATACACAGCTGTAATTGACAGATTCAAGTATACACTTAAAAATGCAGTTATTTTGTTCCCAATCATTAGTTACTCAGTTTGTGAAAATATTCCCATTTTGCTAGTAAATAGAAACTCTCCAAGCTCCCCCAAACCATCCTTATTTCATTAAAAATGGACACTAATTTTGTATTTTTAAGTAAACCAGGTTGGGCCCAAACATAGGTTTATCATTTTCATGAAGTGCTCTCCTCTGCTTCTGACACACATGGATAGACTCTGCCTTTCACGTCCATGTATCAACAGCTCATGGATACTCGCAAGATGTCACCACAACAGCATTGCACAAAGTACTGCCATTATGGCTGGGCCAGACCTATACTATCAGTTAGTGCCACAGCTCATGGATACTCACAAGATGCCAAGCACAAGTAGTACTAGGGAAGGTGCGTTGTCCCAGACCAAGACCTCAATCTGCTATGGATTCTTACAAAAAGCCAGTAATCACCACTACAGCATTGCACAAAGTACTGCCATTATGGCTGGGCCAGAACTATATTATCAGTTAGTGCCACACTTTCATTATGATCCACTGTCAGTCAGTCAGCCAGCCAATAAACGTTATTTCCGTCAACCGACCATAAAAGTGCAGAGTTGATATACACAAATGAATAAAGGTTACATGTATAAAAATCCTTTATTTCATTCAAAAGAATAATATCTGATCGATACATATAACTTGATGCTAAATGCAACCATCTAATTTGACATTTGATGAGTGGGGTCAATCCTCAATCGCCACTGGGGACCTAACCTTCAGGTCTATAAAGACCACTCAGTGTCTGCTCTTCATGAATACATTGGTAGGGTTCCCCACTGGCAGTGCCTGAAGAAGTTCATACTTGGTATGATGGAAGGGATAACCGATTTAATTTCTAGCCATCCTTCTAATTCCCCACATGTGACCCAAAAACCTTGCAATCGCACAAGCAAATAGGGGTCTTGCATCAGATTTTAAAATACGTAAAGCTGCGCCATAATCTCTGGTTCCCAGCCATATGCAATTAGGAATAAACTATGGATTCAGTCGGAGCAGGGCCAGAGGGACAGCCCTTGTTCCGAGCTGCGTTACATGACCACAAGTTTGTAAGTGAATTCAGGGGGAGTGAACCGTGTCTAAATTGGATGTAAAGCTTTCTATCTGCTAGAAACTGAATAAGGTAACCTTCCAAGGAACGCAACAGTTTAAATCAAAAAATTCCCCTGTTAATCTGCCCGGATTACTGTCCCTAATTTCATTCTCTTCTACCCAGCCCCAGTACAAGGCTTTTCGTTGCTTTTTTGTAAGCAGTTCTAGGCAGTTAGAGATACCCCCCCATCCCCCCTCCCTTTTTTTTTTTTTACTCCGAGGCTATCAAGTAGGTTATTGATGTTCCCAATCCAACCTATCTTCTTGAATGTGTCTAGGGTGCAAACATCGAGAGCTGAGGCGTATGAGGACAGTTCGGGCAGTTGAAACCAATCTCTGCCAGAAAAGGAGAGGACGGAGTTTTGCGAAATCTTTTACTGATTTGACCCCCCCCCCCCCGTCCAGTTTGAGAGGGAGAAGTGGTGTACTTGAAGAAAGTGATACTAAGTTCCTAAGGAACTTCTGCTCCATCACTGCAAGATCATCCACTTTCTCAAAGCCCCACAATTCAGCCTCATAGAGGGCACAGCGTACGGCCTTGCTTTTGTAGATCTCTAGGACTGGTGCAACCGGTTTGGTGTGAGAGCAAGAGTGTTCCTTCCTCAGGGCCAGAACTATTCACTTAAACTTTAGGTTAGCCTTGGTTAGATGTTGCTTCCAAGACATACCTTCTGTCAATTTATCGCCCAAATCTTCAAAACTACTCACCCTCTCTAGTCGAATGTTATTTAGAAAAAGACATCTTTTAAATGATTTGTGAGGGTTTAGCATCATGCGTTTTTGTTTTAGTTGTATTTATTTATAGGCGTCTCTGATGACAAAAAGCCTTAAATTGATTAAATAACATTTTGAGCCTCCTAGGCGTTTTCGAGACCAGGAGCAAAAAGAACCGTTGCAATCTTCTCATTCCCTAATGATCGGGCATCCGGTGGGGTTCTGGCTAGAAAGTCGACAACTTGGTTGATATATAATGAAAATAGCGGAGGGGCAAGAACACTGCCTTGACGGATCCCTCTGTTAATATTAATGGGATCAGTGACTTGGCCCTGGTTACCACTTCGCACTCTGGCATGGTTGTCTGCATGAAGGTGAACAACTGACAACATTTCCAGGGGCATTCTCATCTCCTTCAATGCCAGCTAGAGCTTATTTCGGGGCACAAGGTCAAATGCTGACTTAGTCTATGAAAGCTACATATAGACTCTCCTTCTCCAATAACACCACCTTCCAGTAAAGGAGGATAAATCTAAAAACTTGATTGATTGTTCCTGTTCTCTGTCGGAATCCAGCTTGTAGGGGAGACAGTATGTTATTCTCAGCCATCCAATCCTGGATCCTCACCATAAGGGTATGGCAAAAAACGTTCTGAATACAGTCTATAAGACTGATAGGCCTAATCTTGGTTGGGTTATTCTTATTGCCTTTTTTAAAGACTGGAATAACTATCTCCCTTCCATGAGTCTGGAATTGAGGCACCCCCTGCGATAGAATTGGAAAGTGCCAATATATAGGTCGCTCAATTGTTTTTGTCATAGTGAAATGAGTCTCCTGGGATTCCATCGGGTCCATGAGCTTTTGCTGGTACAATGGTCTCCATTGAGGTTACAATTTCCTTCTTAGTAAAGAGAACCCGTGTTGTGTTTAAAGATAAATCTAGAGGGGGGGGGCCTACCTTCAGTACAGCAAGTGAAGTGGTGTAAAGAGCACCAAAGTGCTCTTGCCAAGCACTGCTGCTATGTTATTGATTAGCAGGGCTTGGCTTTGAGTTTCCCCTCCCAACAAGAGCCCAACATTTCCTAAGGTCTTTCTGGGAACAAGCCTCCCCAATTGCCTCCACTTCTCTTAGTCCCAATTTCTCTTGGCTATAGCCAATTTATACGCCCTCCTTAGTTCTCGCACCAGTGGCATGTTCTTAATTTTTATATCTTTGGCAAGTTGGCGCCTTAAAGATCTGCATTCACTTGAGAACCCCATGTCTGTTTTGCATATTCGAGATAATCAATAAAGCGTGTAGCTAGCTGTTCAAAGTACTTTACATGCAGCGCACTGAAACCTTCCTTACTTCTCATGACATCTGCATAAGATTGAATCTCGTCCAACCGGGCAATTAATTTCTGCTTAATTATGATGTTTGGTTTCGTCCCCCAGGACCATAGGCCTTTAAAGACTGCATTTGTGAGTAGAGCCTCTTTTGTGATCATTTTACTCCTAGGGGCACTATATCATCCCAGTGTGATACTAGTTCCAGGCTTAGTGGATTATGGTCGCTATCGCTGTTTTTAGGTACAATCATAACAACTAAAGTTGGCCACAGCCTAAGATCCACTAGGATATAGTCAATACGACTAGCACCAGTTGGACCAATGAAGGTCCATTCTCCTCCTCCTGTCCAAATCTGTTCTCCCATTGGTGGCTCTTAGCCTATGTTCTACGACCAATGCATTTAGTTGCAAAGATGGTTGTGACCATTTCTTGATTGGATGCAAATCGAGCGATGGAAAAGACCATAATTTGTCCTCGTTTACATCATAGATACCATCCTTGTCTAAGGGTTCTAAGGTCACATTAAAGTCACCCCCTACAATCGGGGAATGTGCATCCGTCTCCTATCCAAAAGCTCATCTAGAATTTGTATAGTGAAAGATTTGCCACCCCCTGCGGCATCGCTGACCTAGACGATGTCTACAGTAAAGCCCGATTTGCCTTTCAATCGAACTGCTTGAATATCTGGGCTATTTGTGGGTAGCTCTTCAATTCTACAATTTAGAGCGATACTAATCCAAATCAATATTCCACCTGATGGACGACTCAATTGTGGGCGAGTGGAATGTCACACAACCTTGCATAAATGTCGGTGTTAGACTCCAGGGTTTTTGCAGAATAACATATATCGTGAGAATTGATGAGCTTTACCCAGTGGGGAAGGCACAGTTTACTTCTAATTCTAGCCACAATCCATGAGATCAATTTAAGCAAGTGATGGCCTGTGGACAATGAGAATTTAGAGTGAAGGACCTCCGGACTCCCTCCCCCCTGAGGGGATGTTGAAATGGGGATAGTATTTGCAATAGATTGGATATGAATATAGTCTCCTGGGTTAGACTGTGTAAAGAGCTTTAAACCAGCCCTATATATTACTGGTGATGTTGTCTCGCTAATTGTTAATAAACCTGTGTATGGGACAGCGCTATGGGCACTGGCTTCAGTAGATGTAAGTGCGGAGATGGACTGTAGATAATCATTTTTCACTAGAAGAGATGGTAAAGATGACCTTGTATGCGGCAGGTTATAAATATTCTGGGGAATGTTATTTACCATCTGTCGCTTAAATTTAATATTTTTACTTTGCTGTGGGGCATGTCGTAACTTCTAGTGCACTAGTCTCATTGGCTAAGGTTAGTTCTATTGTGTCTACTGGGCTGTTAGAGAAGACACCTTGCACGTAGAATGTCTTCCCATATGGATCTGCACCCTTTTACGTGCCTAATCCAATGAATAGATTTGTTTTTAAGGGATTCCTCGTTCTCATATCTTGCAGCATAACTACATTTGGGAACATTAATCATATAGATTTTGAGTTGCTGGAAGGTGAATAGTTTTGATGGTTCCGCTCTGTTTGCAGATCTTGGCTGGTGTTTTAATGTCTCTCTCCTACTTACTCCTCTAGGAAGAAGTGGACAGTTTGCAAGTGCCTCCTCGTGCTATCGGACATGGCTTAACCCCCCACAACATGTTCTACCCTTAATACTGTTCTGCCACAGTGGGTGGGTCTAGAAGTCCCTCGCACTCGGTCAATAAGTCAATATGATCGAGCACGCAATTCCTCCTTGTAGAACTCAGAGCTTTTTGTTAGGTTTCTTAGATACCTTATGTGCTCCGCCTGCCCCCCACCTCCTCCACCTCTTTCCTTTTCCCCATGCTGCTCCCAACAGCCCTTGGGTTTATGAAGTGAGAAAATACGGAGAGAGAGAGAGAGGGGAGCCCCCCAGACCAGCGGACCAGTTCAGAAGAGAAAGAAATTAAAATTCCTTTTAGCACCTCTGTGCGCAGTACCTTAATTTGCAGTCCGTATAGCAAGTCTTAGAGGGGAGGCCCAGCCTCTTCGAGGCTATGACGAGTGTGGACGGGACCGGGCGCGGCCCACCCAGCGTCCCACGACGTGGCTATGGCAAAGCGCTTATGAGCGTGTGGAAGCAGCTCCTCCAAGCAGGTTGTCCTGGGACAGGAAGTCCCTTCAGGCGGCAGCCCACACAGCGTCCCAGGCGCTTGTCTCCTCCCTCAAAGAGACAAGATAGCCATGTCTGTAAAAGCAGAATGATGCAGGCTCACCGAAACTAGCCCATGGCAACCGTGGCTCTCTCTGTAAATATCCGTCCCTTTGATCCACTGTTTACAGCTTGTGTTGCTGTAAATTACGTGTGCGCACTCCTGCCATTTAGTGTTGGACTTGGAACATTACAAGTTTTTTTTTCTTCGAAGAAGCCCTCCGTGCACCAGGGCCAAACTGCACTTCCAATAGTTTTTCTTTGCACCATCTGGTTCAGTCACGTTTTGACTGCTCACTTACTGCTGCTCAGCAAATAACTTTGGTGCCAGACAACTGGATCAATATTTTAAACACATCAGGGGCTGTACTGCAGAAAGTGCCCTGGGGGCGCAGCGGGCAATGTGTGCCCTTTGCACCCCAGGGCACTTTGGTATTATAGAAGGAGCTGCAGATGCTTGTGCAACCCTTCTCTAATACTGATAGCTCGGGTGTTACACGTGCACCAGTGTTGTCATGAGGGGTGTTACCTCATTTGCATGAGGGAATCTCTTTGCCTTTACTCTGTATTATGGACTCATTGGCAAAGACAAAGAAGCCATCAGGAGGTGCACTGAAAGTCCGCCACAAAAAGGTGATACACTGTCTGTGTACCCCCTGAGGGCTGCCTTCTGGAGGGTGGATGAGGGTCCCATGGAGTCCCCAGACATCACCCAGCAGACTGGTGCAGTCACTCACTTCACTCTCCTGCAAAGGGAATCTCTAATTCTTCCACAAAGTGCAGGCAAATGCCCACTGTATTGTGAGACACGGAGCAGCTGCTTCGTATTGCAGGACTTTTCCTGTTTGCAAATGATGCACCTATTTAACTTTAATTTCTCACTTGGGACACTCCGCACTGAAAATCTATAACCAATGTGGAATTTTATATATAAAATACCTCGATTCTCTACACACTGTTACATGTCCTTTTTTTTCCTCTGACATTTATGTACCCCCACTTTACTGCAACTGTGCTGATATATATATATATATATTTACTGAAAAAACCATAGGTTTCACACATGTTATAGTTAGCTGTACATTTTACTGATAAAAAACCAATGAAATTCCCCCGTTATAGTTACTGTAGGCAACTATAACTCACGCGACCGTAATCCTCTGCTGATGCTAATACTGTATTTAGACACTTATTTGCCCATGTCTTCTTCCATTAAATTTTAGCTATACATATATTACAAATATTTTTTTTTCATAAAGACACATGTCATCAGCAGAGGATTACGGTCGCGTGAGTTATAGTTGCCTACAGTAACTATAACGGGGGAATTTCATTGGTTTTTTATCAGTAAAATGTACAGCTAACTATAACATGTGTGAAACCTATGGTTTTTTCAGTGAATTTGCAAGGTTTTTTAAATGCTAATTCCTAACTATAACGTGTGTGAAACCTATGGTTTTTTCAGTGAATTTGTACGGTTTTTTAAATGCTAACTTACTTTACGCCATTCGTGGCGTGCGCGCCCAGTTAACGCAGTTCGTTCCGTGCGCGCACCGTGCGCGCACAGTGAGCACGCGGTGCGCTTCGCGCACCGCGCGCCCACATTACGCAGTTAGTGCCATGCACGCACGGTGGTCACGCGGTGCGCTACGCGCACCGCGTGCCCACATTATGCAGGATGGGCCATGTACGCACGATGCGCTTCGCGCACCGTGCGCACATGGGGGACATATTATGCGCATCGTTGTGAAATGTTTTTTTTATTATTTGCAACTGTTACATAAGCCATGCACAAATGGTGCCCTGCGGGCACCATTTGCACATGGGTTGTGGAGAGTGTGGATAGTATTTTTTTTTTAATTCAAATTTTACCGTACGTGTACGGTAAGCGTAATCGGCGATTTTTCGCCTTGGGGGTTGTTTGGGGGCCCGTATATCACTGCTGGGTGAATATTATCTCAATAAACTGCCCCTTTACACATTTTTGGGCTTCATTTATGCTGCCCCACTCAGTGCGAGAGAGAAAATGGCGGCCGCCGCTTCCTGGTTTCGGCCGATTCGAATGTTTACTAAGATCTAAGAGCCAATCAGAATCGCGCTCGCGCACGTCACCGTACGCGTACGGTAAGCGCACCGTAAGCGCACCGTAAGCTGGCTCAGATATATATATTGATTTAAAGGCTATTTTCTCAGAATCTACTGAACAGATTTACACCAAACCTACAAAAGGCACTTCCTTGACCTGAGGACTACCTCTCTGCCAAATTTCAAGTAATTCTGTTCAGCCGTTCGGGCTGTAGCTGTGTCTAAAGGTCCTATGGAAAAATGCATGGGAAAAACGCGTTTTGGGACCCCCCTTTTATCTCAGCCCCCGCTTGACGAATCCCCCCGAGACTTTCAGGGTAGGAGCGGAGCGTAGCGCCCCACCTATTTTGAAAAATTCACGAGGATTCGTCGACCGGCGCAAAAGTTATTCAAAATAGAATGTTGCGGATTTCCTATGGAAACGTGGTCCTAACTATAACTACCTACTGGCGACCGCCAGTAGGTAATATATTGTAATATCATTCACTGTGTCCACAGGAACCACTGTTTTTTGTTTAATTAGAAGTACCCTGGTTCCATGTGAGTAGGGTGTCTCTTGTGTTTTCTTACACTACTATTTAAAGGTGCACCATGGCACAAAGAGAAAAGTGTGCCTGCTGTGTAATAAGGCCCAGGCATACTATAATCACATTGACCTCTTTGGAACCACACTGTGAGACGAACCAGGGCACCATCATATACGAATGACTGGTTTGTGAGGAGTGGGATGGAGAATACGCCTTTTACATTTTGCTCCTTATCTTGAGGCTTTTCTGACTGGTGACAATTCAAACTGTCACACAGGCTGTCAGTGTCACAGAGCACCATAATGTACTTGTGTATGTAAATGAGGAGGAGGGTTTCCCTAGAAAAGCTCTCTCCAATAAACACACCACACTGTTCATGCCAATGCATAAGATTATGCGGAGGTGCTCCACAGTGAACTTTAAAGACCCTGCCAAATCCAGAGTAGTTCTCCAAAGGTAGAGAGAAAGTTTAAGCCCATTCCTCAAGATCCTTTGCTTATACACTGCGATGCACTGCCTGACTCCTGTGCATATGCCACATTAAAGTCTGAAGCTAGGAACAGGGGACTCTCCACCATCTGACCTGGAGAGTAAAAAGATCAGCACTGCAGGAAAGTGTGTAGCATTGGTTGCAATGCATGGCCCATTGCCAGTTAACAGTCCTGTTATCCAGGTATGGCAGACATCAAACACCTCCCAGAGGCACACAAAAGAAGGCAAAGGAGATTGTCCCGGTTGGCAAGGTTCCTTTGAAGCTGCCGATACTTTCGTTGGGCATGCTAATACTAGTATCCTGCTGTGGCGCCAGGCGTAGCTCAAGGTCTCAATATTCAGGCCCAAGGTTCAACCGCACGTAATAGGTCTTATGTTTGATGGACAACATCTGTTTGGGCCACAGGTGTAAGAAAATGCTTGAAAAGAATCAAAAGCTATACTGGCACTTGCATGGGTAATCTGTAGCACCAGGTGTAAAAACGGGGTTTCTGCAGATCACAAACCTGTGCAGCATCCTCCATTCCTAGACAGCCATACCAACCCAGCCGTCCTTTTAGGACGTTTCTGCTAGAGGCAGGGTATTTGTCTTTGGGATCTATGTCACCTGGACAGGGCTGTATATTATAGCCTAAAAGCTAACCTGTAGGCTGACTATACCCCGAAAGGCACACAAAACAGTTTAGAACAGGAAATGAGGGTGTAGGTTAGTTAAAGCCTTAAGTTATGAATTTGATTTAAAAGCTAGATTTGACTTTCTCGTTATATATACAAAATAGAGCAGCTTTCTTATTGAATTGTTTTTGTTTCTTTTTAAAATGGTAATCTTTAGGGTTCTTCCCATATTGTTGACTTAACATAGGGATTTGTAAATTAGGGCCAGACAAAACGTGTTTTGCCCATCGGTGGCACACATGTCTGGGGCTTTTTCAAGGATGTCTATAATTAGCATGCACATTCAAGCAGACCTATATGTTGAATCAAATTTATAATTGACATGGAACAGCCGTGCCCTCTTAGTTTTGTGCTCCTGGATCCTTTGCCCTCAATTGCCTCTTACCTTGCAGCACAATCCAATAGAAAGCAGGGGTTTGGCAAGCATGGGATTGTGCTCCAGGTTCTTCACCTTCTTGCCCTTGGAGGTCAAAATGCAGTGATCTCCAGCATCTGAAGCTTAGGTTAGTGGCACTGACCTGAAAGGGTAGGCCCACAGACTGCTGGCCCTACATGGCCTTTACTGCAGTAACAAGAACAGGAACATAGCAGGCAAGCAACAACCCTGCCTATGCATAAGCAAGCATGCATATGGCAGCTTACATGACACACATACCTCATCCTTTGCCTTAGCAGTGTATCTTTTGCTCTCCTTTCGTTCTGTTAAAGCTGCATCTCATTGCCTACTCTTCTCCTTTCACTGTGGTTCGTGCTGCGTCTGCTTCTTTGTTTCGATACTATGGAACTGCATCACTTGTGAAACTCCTTTTTACTGCTAGCCTCCCATCTTTCCATCAGAAACTGAAGGTCCACCTCTTAAATGATTTGTCTGTTTAGTCCTCTTCATGCCTCTTGTTTTCTCCTCTGCCTGGTCCAGGTGCTTTGAGAAAATAGGCTTTTATAATGCAATAGATGGTATTTCTGATCCCAGCAGCAGCTAAATCTAAACTTGCCAGTCGGATGCATATGAGTGGCTCTCTCCACCTGCTCAACATACAACCAATGCCAGGATTATGTGGATCCCGACTGAATACTCCGCATAAAGGAGCTGCTCAAGAAGAAACCTAAATACCACACTAAGGGCTTCATTATGAGCTACGTGCTAAATTCTGATATGCAGAAACTACCATTACTGCTTCTACACAAATTACAAGTATTGAGATTTTTTAAAAAAAGTATCCCGTAGATGAATTTCAGCAGATCCAACCAGTGGATATTTATCTGTGGGGAAAATGCTAGTAAGTACCGAGATATGCAAAGTTGTAGTAAGCATCAGAATCCTCAAGTTGTTCACCATTATCACCGTGAAAAAACCCATAACAGGGTGATATTTATGATAAATTCTGACTCGTATCATGTGTGAGTGATAAATAGACCAACTACGGCCCCTGGTAGTAAGGAATTACAAACTAACCAAGATCAACAGGACTAACTTGTGTGTCGACATTTGTTCCATCCTTGAACAGCTCATTCACCTGAGCACCTCCAGAGACCTATTTTATAGTTTTTACTGGCGCACCGAGGGGGGGAGCCTTCTGATACATTACCGGTTAAGCCTTGAGAATGATAAATCTTTGAACTTTTTATCCGCTGTTCTGTCTCGTTCAGTTTTCCCTTGGGTGCTTATACTGAAAGCCCATTGTGCTGGGAGGCACATACATTCCTAAATTGACTGTCAACTTTCTTGTGATCATATTTTAAAAGGACAACATCCTTCTTTATCTTTACTCAAACTAGGCAAGAAAATAGGTTGAGCAACCTAAGGGTCAAAGTGAATTTTCTGGAGCTCATACTTAGTTTGTGTTTTTTATTTATAACTTAATGGCTGGGGTCTAAGTCCAAGAGGAAGTTGGCAGGTGGGAAGTTAGTTAACTGCCTGGCAGCTGCTCTTGTCCCTGCTCTTATAGTTCTTTTACACTAAGTGATGAGATTGTGAAGCATACCTCTCGCTTTGCAATTGCATTAACCTCAAATGACATCTCACTAGCAACTAGAGACCAAGACACAGAGGATTAAACACATATTCTTCAGTTATTAGCTGAAAGAATAGGTTGCATGTGCAAGGGAGGACTTTTTGCTAATTCATAAACATTTCAATGGGCACCTTATCTAAGAAGTATGTGGACTCTTGACATTGTGTAACTATCCACAGGAGTTTGATGTTCACAAAAGTAGTTGACATTCCTATTTCTCTAATCCTACTAATACCCAATTTACACATGCATAATATTAGGAGGTTAAAGCTTTCCTTTTATTCCTGTGTTTGGAACTTTTTTCCAATTAAAAAAACTATCCATTAAGTATTTAGGGGCATATTATCAAGCACGGCGTTAAAATTATCGCCGCTTTAGCGGCAGAAAACTGCAGCTAAAGCGGCGATAATGGGCTTGATAATATGCCGCAGAGAATTCCAACAGAAGCCCATGTTGACACCAGAACATGGGCTTCTATGGGAATTTCATGGCAAGACCGAAGGCTATCATGCATATCCTTTTATTACTCCACTCCTTGCAGCACTTGGAAGTATTACATCGCCAAACCAAAACTTCTAGAACATAGAATGTCCAAACAATATATAATCCTCCACACAGCAGCCATCTTCCTCTTTTATTATGCCGCTCCTTGCAGATAAGTATAGTTTCTGTGCTTGTGTTTGAAAGGAAAACGTTTGATGAATTGTAGATGGTTGAAGAGAGAGAGAGTTCAAGGATGCATTTGGACGTTTCATAATGTGATCGTTTGAGTGAATCGAGTGATTGAGTTTAGCTGAATGTATTTTTGGCTTAACCCAATTTTCGGGTTAATAATGTTTAGTGATTAGGTTTTAGTAATAAGGTAGGTCAGGAGAGTTTTTATTTAGAGCGCTTAAAAAAAAAAGGAAAAACTAACTAATGTTTAAAAGGATTTTGGAAAGTCGCGAGTGTACTTACTCGTCTTGCGGCGGGTCTCGAGGCATCGGAAAGTGTGCTCGAGGGTTAGGAATTGAAGTGGAGATGGTACAAGGTGCGTCCATCACGCGTGCGTTCGTGGTGACGCACGGTGGCCATCTTGGATGAGGACTAGAGCGCGTAGCCTTTGTTGGCTGTAACGCGAAAGATTTTGACAGTTGCAACTGCCTCGGGCACAGAGAGGTCGGTTCAGCAGTTTAGTTAGTTAGTTAGGAAGGAAGTTGTTTAAGTGCCGTTTGGGGGAATATTGGGAGTGTTAGGAGTTGAATTGAATTCTATCATTTTAATTTGGGAATAGAATATTGAGAATAGCCAAGGTGCTGTGTCGGGGAACTCGGAGTTGAGGAAAATGGTGCAGGAGGAAATTAAAAGTTCTATGAAAGATGTTTTTAAAAATGTGCTGAAAAGGAGATTAGATGATGATTCTGAAGAAGAATTTTGGTCATTAAACGAAGAGGAGAGTAGTGAGAATAGAATTAAGGGGAAAAGAGAAGTTGGTGTTAAGTTTAAAAAAGGAAATGGTGTGTCAAGCGCCACAAGAGATGAAGGTGTCCATCGCGGCACAAAAGGTGTCCCTTGCGGCACAAAAGACATTGAAGAATCTCAAGATGAGATTTATGATGAGGAAAGTGAAGAGGATGATGATGAGTTCGTTCTGGACGATTATTTGGATGATGGTTGGGACATGGACAGAGATAAAATGGTTAAGGAGAGAAAGGAGAAGGGTTTGGTTAAAGACCCTCAGGGAGAGGATATGTTTAGTCCCGACTTAATTAGACATCCAAGGAGCACTGATTGGTGGCCATTGCCACATGTTGCTGAATTTATCAAACTATGGATTCGGAGGCCGTTGGAGAAGGAAGCCAGGGCAGCCATGAAGGCTGAATGTTCACGGCCCGTAGTTGACGGGAAGTCTTGTCATACTCCCGAATTGCACCCTGACCTGATTCGTTTTCTTTTTAAGATGGGTCGTGACCCACGGAAAGGTATAGAGAAGGCTTTAAAGCAATGTGATGACAGGTTATTAGACGTGTTGGGTGAAATTGCAAGGATACTTGATATGGTGGAGGAGGCCAAAATGAAGGTCGAAGTAGATTTAGATCTTCTTAGAGGTTGGTCACAAAGCTGTTTGCTTGTTAGGAAACACAAACGCATCATTAATTTCAGAGAGGAGGAAGGGAATTTTAATGAGCATTAGCCCAAAATTGGCAGAATTTTCAAAGAAGGAACCTTCAGATGACCCTAAAAGGCACCTCTTTGGAGAAGGCTTGGTGAAGGTGGTAGGGAAATACGTTGCTACCTTCACAAGCTTAGATAAAGCCCAAACTAGTCTGAAAAGGGTATTAATAGAGGTGTTTTTGACAGGGCCGGGGGAAGGGCCCGTTTCCCTGGCCATGGATTCTCAAGAGCTCAATACCAATCCAGTGGTAGAGCCGCCTTCAGGGGTTTCCAGTCTACACCTGGATTTTACCCTCCGAGAGGAAGAGCATCAGGAAGAGGGCGGCAGCCAAGGGGACGAGCACAGTTTGCTCAAGGATCACATGGTAAGTATGAGTACGAATTTTGGTTTTTCCCCAGACAAGATAGGGGGAAGGTTGAGATTTTTCGAAGAAAATTGGAAAAAGATAACAGGAGACAGTTGGGTCTTAGGAACCGTAAAGGGGTATGTGATAGAGCTGGTGGAGCTGCCTTTTCAAATGAGGGAGCCAAGTCAACTGATATTCAGCGGAGAATTAAAAGATATCGTAGGCATGGAGGTTATGGAAATGTTGAGGAAAGGGGCAATAGAGGAGGTTTCAGAGAAGTGCAAAGCGTTTGTAAGCACAATATTTTTGGTGGAAAAGAAAGGGAAAGGATGGAGGCCGGTGATAAATTTGAGATGTTTGAATCAGTTTGTGGTTTACAGGCATTTCAAGATGGAGGGTATCCATCTTTTAAGGGATATATTACAGCCCGAAGATTGGTTAGTGAAGTTGGAACTAAAGGATGCTTATTTCACGTTACCTATTGCCAAGGGAAGTCGGAGATTTCTGCAATTCAGATGAATGGGTCAATTGTTCCAGTTTACTTCTCTTCCGTTTGGCCTGGCTTCAGCGCCTTGGTGTTTCACGAAGGTGTTGAGACCTGTGGCGAAGTTTCTCAGGGAGAGAGGAGTTCGAATGATTATGTATCTGGACGACTTTTTGATTATGTCTCAGAGCCAGGAAGAATTGAGAGATCAGGTTTTGTTGTGTGTGGAGCTTCTGGAAGGTTTGGGTTTTGTGGTGAACAAGGAAAAGTCTGTCCTGGTTCCAAGTCAGTGTTTGGAGTTATTGGATTTCAATGTAAACACGGTGTCAAAGACTTTAAGTTTGCCGGAAAAAAAGGTAAGAAGATAAAATCAGAGGTGAGGAGTGTTTTGAAGAGGAGAATGGTGAATTTGAGAGCTTTGGCAAGAGTGATAGGGTTATCTTCTTCCTCAATTCAGGCAGTGTTTCTGGGGCCACTTCATTACAGGGCATTACAGAGGTTAAAAACATATGCTCTCAGGAAGGGCTTGTGGTATGGAGATCAGGTCATTATCACGGAAGAGGCTCGAGAGGAGTTGGTTTGGTGGTTGGAGAATCTGGAGGCGTGGAATGGTCGAGCAGTTTTTGGAATTTGTCCGGACTTTGTTTTGGAGACGGACGCAAGCCTCTTTGGCTGGGGTGCTTGTCTGGAGGAGCAGGAGACTGGAGGACGATGGTCTTTGGAGGAGAGTTCGGTGCACATAAATGGTTTAGAGATGATGGCGGGTCTTTATGCATTAAAGAGTTTTGGAAGGAAATTGAAGAACATCAATGTGTTGGCAGTACGGTATATAAATCGTTTGGGGGGGAAGCAGATCAAGGAATCTGTCTGTTAGCAAGGAAAATTTGGAATTTTTGTTTGGAAGAGAAGATTGGTTTGCAGGCAGAATATTTTCCAGGCCAGAGCAAGTTGTGGCAGATTGGAATTCAAGATATTTAAGGGATTACTGCGATTGGAAACTGAATGTACAGATTTTCAGGAGAATAGTAAAGAAGTGGGGCCCATTGGAAGTGGATCTTTTTGCGTCAAGGCTGACTTATCAGGTGGATCGGTATTACAGTTGGAGAGGAAGTGGATGCGTTTCAGCAGGACTGGAAGAAGGATCGATGTTATGCTTTTCCCCCGTTTGCAATGATACAGAGAGTGTTATTGATGGTAAGGAGGCAGAAGTGTCAGGTGGTGTTAGTGACGCCGTTTTGGGCTGGACAGGCTTGGTTTCCAGGTCTTTTGGAATTGGCAGTAGAGGAGCCTTTGCTGGTTCCAGACTCAGAGGGGGTTCTTTTAGGAGAAGGAGGGGTATTTCATCCTTTGGTTCAGGAAGGGGCCTTGAGCCTTCTTGTTTGGAGGATATCAGGAGAGAGGAGCAGTACGGAGAGCTTTCGGAACAGGCTCAGGAATTGCTCAATAAATCATGGGCTCCAGGTACTAGGAAGAGGCATTTGGGAGCATGGAGGAAGTGGTCTGGTTGGTGCTTGGAAAGGGGTCTGGATCCCGTGGAGGCTTCTGCCATAGAATTGGCAAATTTCTTGTCAACTTTGTTTGTTAAAGGTTTAAGTTTTAGGACTATTAATTATTATAGGTCTGCTATTGCAGCAGGTCAAAGTTTGGTAGGAGGTTCTTCAATTGGTAGAGAACCTTTGGTTTGCAGAGTTTTGAAAGGTGTTAAGTTAAGAAGACCTCCTAGGCCTAGGTATAGTGCTATGTGGGACATTAATAGAATCTTAATGTTGTTTGAAAATTGGCCAGCCAATAGGTTTTTGAGTCGAAAGCAGTTGTCAGGGAAATTAGCAATTCTTTTGTGTCTTATTTCTTTTCGAAGAGTTTCAGGCGTAAGGGCTTTAGATGTTCGTAACAGAAGCTTTACTCCGGATTGAGTTCTCTTTAGTATAACCAAAAGAACAAAATGCATGTCAAACTCAATTTTTTTTTTATCCAAGATTTGTGGAACATCCTAAATTATGCGTGGCGATGTGTTTAAAGGAGTACGAAGCTAGGATGAGTGAGTTTAGGAGAGATGCAGATTATCATTTGTTAATTTCTTTTGTGAAACCTTTTCGACCAGTAACTACAGCTACAATTGCAAGGTGGGTGAGATTTTGCATGTCTGAGGCTGGTGTGGATCTGAATGAGTTTGGTGCACATTCTGTTAGAGGTGCTATGGCGAGTAAGACTTTTTTGTCTGGTGGGCGTTTGGAGATCTTGTGTGCAGCTGATTGGTCCAGTGTGGAGGTTTTTGCAAAGTTTTATCTAAAACCTTTGGGGCATGTGTCGTCTGTGGTTTTGTCACAGCTTTAAACATGCATAATGATAGCCTCCGGTCTTGCCATGAAATGTAGGTTCTCCAAGTTTTGTGAAAAGAGAATCTGGATTTCGTTAAAGACACGGAGGCTAGCATTATCCCTCCCACCCTGCCTTGGTTTTGGGTGGGCTGTGGAGTAGTGAAATGTTGTGTGATTAATCTGGTTGTTATGTTTAGGTGGGTGTACAGTTGATTTAAAATGTTGTTTATTTTTCCAGATGTCCAGTAAGCGGATTTTTGTAGAAGTTCAGCTGCGGTTTGGTGTTTTTATGTTCTCTTCAGGAGCAGCGTAAAAGAGGAAGATGGCTGCTGTGTGGAGGATTATATATTGTTTGGTCTTTCTATGTTCTAGAAGTTGTGGTTTGGTGATGTAATACTTCTAAGTGCTGCAAGGAGTGGAGTAATAAAAGGATATGCATAATGCTAGCCTCCGTGTCTTTAATGAAATCCAGATTCTCTTTTCACAAAACTTGGAGAATCTACATTCTCACGGGCATATTATCAAGCCCATTATCGCCGCTTTAGCTGCAGTTTTCTGCCGCTAAAGCAGCGATAATTTTAACGCCGTTTCTTGATAATATGCCCCATAATTTTTTATATTGCATTAACATGCTGCATTTTAATCGCTTCTATTTTCCAAACCAACATAAACCAAAATGACGGTGGATATAATTGTTACCTTTGTAGATTAGTATGGTAATTACTGAGCCATAAACCATCAACAAGTTGTACTAGTTTTCAGGACAGAAGTCTCCTCAGTAGTTGGTGTTAGGCAGTTTTTTTGTGCATACCACTCTTCATTTAAATATTTTATGTTAGGTGAGCAGAGGTGAGTGTATATCCACATTACATATGATAGATTAACTTCCGGAGTCCTTGCATCAAGAGTCACAACATCTCCTGTAAATGTTCAGTACATTTCCATCGGAAGACATTAACATCGCATGGAACATTGCAGTGCAGGTAAGTATTGCTATTGTAAAAAAATGCTCTTAACGCCATCCATTTTATATATCTATTTCTATCTATTTACATAATATATATTTGTGTATCGAACATGAAACAAAAGTAGGGGTTACAATCAAGATAACATAATAAATATTAGCAGTTTTTTAAATAAAATTATATATGAGGGACCAAAATTGACAAAAATGATGTCAATCATATATATATATATATATATATATATATATATATATATATATATATATCCTAGGTGTAGGTGGCGAGCTGCTCCTGTTTAATAAGTTCATCCTGTTTTAAGAAATTAATTTACAATACCAGCATCACTGTAGATATGCCATCTACTAATATGTATTCTAGCTGAGCTTTTAAACAATCAAATTAGCATAGTGCTACCCAAGCTGTGCTGACAAATGACAAAAGCCTTTTACCATTCCAGGCACAGTATTTTGCCTTTTATTACCATCCGTATTACGTATTGTATTACGAATGGTAAAATACCATCCAAGCCAACCTGGAATAAAAAAAACCAGTGCCTGATACGTGTTTGTTTCGCTCTTAGTAGATTTCATCAGAACAGCATAGCATTGGCCTCGGCAAAAGGCGGCACCCACTATAGGTTAAAATTAAACCCAAACCTGCACAAATTAAAGCTAGGAACTCTGGGTAGTTATATGAAAATATATCAACGACAAGGGGGTTACCCATTAAAAGAATATACAACGTTAAATGTATAAAACAATAAGACTGTATAACATACCTACTAAATTGTATGTAATGGTACTGCTGATGTTATGGCCGTGATGTAGACTCCTGATGCTGTTGCCAGCGAGTAGCCCTAAAATGTTCTACTTTGTAGTATTCACAAAATCTGGACTGTATGTGTTTGATCGTTCATCAGACGTGTCCTCTTTTTTTTATGGTGAAAGCTTGAAATTCTCAAACCGTACACTCTTTATATTCTGCTCATAAACAAGTAGCTTCCTTAAATTTGATGTGCACTGTAGAAGTTTTGGAATTTCTTCGTTCCTAACCTCGATGTTGCCACTATGCAGAAGCTCACCTGTACATAATTGGCATCTCTGCCAACTGATCCACTGATTACCTTTACCACTGACCAGCCCACCGCACCTGTCCCTGGCTGCAGGTATTTGCCTATGAGTTTTTGCCTGCGGGCATTCGTTGCCCGTGTCTCCCCCTGTCCCTGGGCTCCCAGATCCTACATACGTATGTTTTTGTTTACCTAAATACTGACATTTTGTACCTAAGCAGATGGAGGATCTGACACTATGGACTACTTCTGTAGAGTTGAAATGAGGTCCTCCCGTACATGTTGGCATGTTTTACCTGGGCAGGGAACCACTGAACCTGGAATAAATGCATTTTTCCATGGGCAGGAAACTCCTTTACTTGGACAGTGATCCTTTTTACTTAGACACTAATTCTCTTCCAAAGATCAGGATCTGTTTTCCATCTGTAAATGCTCCTGCAACTTTTTTTAAATTCTCTTTATTTGGTTTTGTATAACAGAAACTTGCAGTAGCAGCTCAACAGATACAATGCACTTGATAGTATCACAAATATTATGTGCAGGAGAAGAGTCAGATCGGGCAACCTACGTTCTCGCCCTCCCTAGGGCGTCCACTGTTATAGTACTTTAACATCGTCAATTCTGATTTGTGTCCCGGGTCTCATGCCATGGGCCCCAAATCTTGGTGTGCCCTGTAGACCGCATCCTCTGCACACATGCACCAGTCCATTTTCTGGAACCATTCCACTACTGATGGCAATATATCTGAGCCCTGCAGTTTTATTATGTCCCTTTTGGTCACCATTAATGCTATATGACAGAATAGTAATGGGTATCTAGGTATTGTTTAGAAGTCCCAGATTCCCAGTAGTACCACCCTGGCATCCATTTTCATCTTTGTGTGCATGAGAGCCCTTAATTTATGTAGTATTGTATCCCAGAATGGTGTCGGGCACGGGCACGCCCATACTCTATGAAGCAGTTTTCCTGGGAGATTGCAACCCTGTAGGTACCCCTCATTCCCCATTTTTACCAGTCTGGTTCTAGTATAACATGCCCAGTGGAGGATTTCAAGTTGCACCAGCCGAAAAAACACATCTTATGGTCACTTGTCTCTGGTATTTACATGACCACAGTTTTTGTACAGGTATCCCTCCGGGTTGTGTTATGTCACTGTACAGTACATTTAGGTAATCCCTTGTTGCAAGTGTCTTCCTGTCCGCACTTACTGACAGCTCCTGCTGCTTCGCAAATTTCAAGTTGTTTTCTATGATCAGCTGGTTTGGCCAACAGTACAGCCGCAAATTTGATAGTGATAAACCCTAATGGTAAGGGCTGCCTGTAAGGGTTTTGAGTACTATTCTAGGAGGCCTCCCATCCCACAGGAGCGACCTGGTAACTGCGTCCACCCCTGCAAAGACGCCATCTCAGACCTCAAATGGTGCGTTTTGCAACCGGTACAGAAATCTTGGGAGAGTGATCATTTTATCAGCCCGCCCAAGTAGCAACAGCAGGAGTTTTCTCTAATGCTCAACACCCGACCGGTATTCATCAAGAATTCTGACCAGGTTCTTTCACATGGATTCCTTTAATCACTGGTGATGTATATACTAAGGTACCCAGTGCATGTCCAATGTATTTAACAGTCCTAGGCCTCAAATGGCCTCCAGTAAGTAAGGGGAAATGCCACTGAGTTTTGCCAATTAATATGTACCCTGAGTATATCTTCAATATACGTAGGATGTGAAGTATTCTATGATTGGATCATGAGGGGTCCACCAGACAGAGAAGGATATTGTCAGCAAAGCGGAATATGACGTCCTCCCAGTCTGGGTCCCTTCTTAGCCCATGTACTGGTGCATCCTATCAGGCGGATGGTTTAATTGCTAAGGAAAACATTAGAGAGGAAAGGGAACAACCAGGTCTTGTCCCTCAACCCAGGTGGAAGAGCCCTTAAAGTGTCCCATTAACCCTTACTCTAGCAATGGTCTTTGTTCAGCAAGTGGAACCAGTACAGACATGAACTCTGGTCCAAATCCCATTCTACCAAGGATCGTCATTCGAGCGAATCGAAGGCCTTTTCAGCATTCAAAGAGAGTATCAATGTGTTCCCCCTTTTCTCTAAGGCTTTGTATAAGACACTGTATTGGTGGCACAAATTGAGTTGTGTCAATCTATGGGGCATGAATCCCAAATGGTCTGCAGCTATGAGTTTGCTGACTACTTCATAAAGTAATGTGGTCAATATTTTGACCAGGATTTTTGTCTCAATGTTCAGTAAAGAGAAGCCTGTAGGCAGCACAGTCCTCCAACAGTTTCCTGGATTTGTGTATGAGGACAATATTGGCAGCATGGAGATCCTCTGGTAGTGAGCTCTCCTCTTGGGCCTCATAAAACATCAGTGTGAGAGATTCACTAAGATGGCAACCGATGTATTTGAAAACTTCAGATGGCAGCCCATTTGAGCAAGGAGTTTTGCCACTTTTGAGTTGCTTATTGACCTCCACCATCTCGTACAGTTTGGTCCTTTTCTCAAGTTTTACCCTGTCTTCAAGGGAGATAATGGGGAACGGTAGCTCTTCCACAAATCGTGTAATTTGCTCCGTTGTAAGTTCACCCCTCATGCGGTGTAGCTTGCTTAGGTAGTTTGCAAAAGTCTCAGCAATGTCTGAGGGAGAGTGGACCATTTTCCCCTGGGTTGTACATATGCCTCGCGCTCTTCTCCGGCCTGCCTCTGTGTGTGCAGCAATGGCAGGAGTTTACCCTACACAATGTGTCGTCCCCAGCAAGCGGTCTATATTCCTTTATGAGATAGTATGCAAAATTTCCAACCTTGCGTCATGAAGATATCCAGCTTATCATTTTGTGAGTCCCTGTTCAATGTCTTGCATCGCATTGAATTTTTCTGTGCATCTCCCAATGGAGGCAGCAATCAGGTGTCCCTTATAGACTTCCCGTAGTGTCACAGATGAGGTAACTGCCCCTGCATTTTCCAAGAAGTATTATGGTCAATTGTCTTCTAGCTTCCCAGTTACGAAGTTCCCAGGGGGCTTATCTCCAGGGCGCCCTCTGCTGGGGTGTTACTTGCTAATCTAGCAGATGGGGTGGATGGTGCGAAATACCCCTGGGCACGAACTGGGTATCCCTGAATCTCGAATCGTGCGTTGCCGGAACAAACAGATAGTCAAGTCTGGAGCATAAGCACAGACCTCTGGTAATTTATGAATATTGCTATTCCCCCAGATAGGCCATTTGCCAGAGGTCCACCAGACCCAGGACTCTAGTGAATTGAAGTAGTTGTTAGTCTTCCTTGCCCGCAAGAGAGGTGGGGGAGAATCTGTCAAGCTGTGTTTGCATTGTGAGATTGAAATCACCCTGCAAATCACTGGTGCTTCGGGGGCTTGTATAGATTGTTGCTGCTAAAATTTTCTCTACATTCCAGTTTCCCAATATAGCAGCATAGCAACCCCCGGGGTCAACCCATGTATGCAAGACCATAAGTGAGAGAGATTGACGGGACAATATTCCCACTCCTCAGGAACCTGATGTAAAGCCTGAGTGGGCTGGAACCTTAATCTACCCATACCCAGGAAGCCACAGTTATTCCATACCATGTGTGTTTCTTGTAGTAGTAAAAGGTCTGCCTCCTGCCTTGCCAGAAACTTTGTGACCACTCCCCGTTCTACCTTATTACTCAGGCCAGTCACATTCCATGTAAGGTCCAGAAGGACCACTTTACCATGTTCTATGTTGTCGGTAAATGTGTCTTCCCAGTGTTAGTCTCGCCATCCATCTCCTACCCCCGCTACTGCATTCACAAACACGGGTGTTGTATCACGAAGTGCCACCCTCTCCCTCTAACCAAAATCCACCAACCTCCCACCCTACTACCTCATGCTATGGGTTTAGAACTACCCACCACTCTAACTCTTGAGGTGTCTGAGGCCCCAACAAAACAGCACATCAAAAACAAAACGGAGCTAATGTTTCTTGTCCCTTCTCAACTGGGAACTACGGGTGTGTGACAATGGTGCATGACCTTGTGCCTCTCCAGCTGCCCCCAACTGCAGCTGGCTCTGTTTGATTAGCATTCCTGGCTCATTTTCCGTCAGACTTATGTCTTGTGCGTGTTAAAGGCTCCATCTTGTGAAAAGTCGATCTTCCTTGTGTGTGCTTCCGTAGGTGGCGGAGACAAGGAGCCTCTTATTCCATCTCGGGTCTTAACTTGATTCTTATGTTCGACCGGTTGCCAGCGCTCTAGCTATTCCCACACCTCTTCCGGTGTAGTAAAGAACCATGAGCAGAACTCAGAAATGTCTTTGTTTCGTTGGGGAGATCATTCTGTTTTGGATGTTATGCTTACGCAGTTCAACTTTTGCCTTGTCAAATGTACGCTGCCGTGCCTGGACTACTTGGTTTTAGTCAAGTAATACTATGATGGTCTTGTCATGTGTCTTAGTTAGGCCTGGGGAGAAACGCTGCCATTTTACCATGTACATGTTTCCTAAGTTGCTTTCTATTTCCCAGGATGACTTTTGACACACATTTGCGTGTGCGACAATGCAGGATTACTTTCTCTGGCTTACAAATTCCACTTAGTAAGAACATTAGCACAACACTTTGAACATCACATACAAGGCCTCAACACATATTGTGCAAATATCGTTATTTGTTTTCATCCATAAGGCGATGCAGCTATCAATAGATCATAACGATGTCGGCCTGGCTAAGGCCTCGACTCAGGGGGCAAGGATGCTTTTTGTTATAAATAAGCAAGCATTTCTGGGTTTTGGCAGAGGCGCACTTGCTGACATAGAGAAGTCACTACACGCTGAAACCTCAGCCCAGTTGCTTGCTGATCCCTCCACGAGGAGGGATGTCCAATCTGTGACCAAGACGGAGACCTACATTCTTTCCCTTCAGGTAACAGGGTTGAAACATGCAATAGGGGATTCTTGGCAGAATGCACACACACCCTAGACACTTGGGTTAGGGAACGCATAGTAGGAGTATGCTATCTAGATCTTGTTTTATATGCTTGCATAGATACATTGTTTTAGCAAGATGGTGGAACAGTTTATTCTGTTCACTGTCCTCATATTGCTAATTACTCTTATCTCCTTCTGTCTATTGATCATTGCAGCACATATATTCTATGGAAGAATCAAAATGGATCAATAAATATTGCAAATCTCCCCTCAGTGTATTCTTCGTATATTTCTCTGAGAGAAAGAGAGCATGAGTGTCTGAGCGAAAGGGTTCTAGGTCTGTTGCCATGATCCCTGGGGGGACCAGGGTTGTCATGTTCTGTGGTTGCCAAAACCATTTGCTACTTATCTAGGTTTAAGGATGCTGATGGTGGCACTGTGAGCTAGCTGGCATATAGGACAACATATCCCGAGGTGGTGCATGGAATCAGTCTGGCACCATTCCAGATTATGTTGCCCAACAAACGTGCAGTTCCTGCTGGAAGTGGAAACTACACAGCAGTCTGATTGTCAAATTGTATTTGGCTGCCTTGGTGGGCCACTCCAAGGACTGCGACCCAGTCTTTGTAGTTGAACACCCTAGCAATTAGTGGCCTTATGTCTCACTCCTGGCTTTGGTGGAGCTCCTGGGTTGTGGTGTGCTCTCTCAATGACAAAGTATGGGGAGAGTTCCACCGGTCCGATCGCCGTTTTGATTAATTGTTCCACAAATCGCTCAACTTCGCGGTCATTTGCTTTTTTTTGGCAGGCTCACCAGATAGATATTATTGTGCCTGGATCGTTCCTCTGCATCCTCCTCCCTGCCATGAAGGGGCTGGGTTTACATGAACAGATGCCCCACCTCTGTCTTGAAGGTAGCTATAGAGTCCTAGTGTTCACCAAAGTGCCCTCGGTCGTGTTCACTCTGGCTGTCATTTTGTGGAAATCGGCTCACTACAAATTTATGCCTATTGCCACATTATCCATTTTGGTTTCTAAGGATAAGCATAATTCCATGGCCTCTAGTAGCAGTTATTTCAACGTGCGGTCAGGGTCCCATGAGTTGTCCCAGTCCCGGTCATGGTCAAAGGGTTGTCCAGTGCCCTACAGGGGTAGATGTCTAAGGACATATTGTTTGAGGTTAGGTGATGGAACCGATTAGCCATGTTTATCATGGCTGTCTAACTGGGGAGGGATCCCAGTCAGGACAGTCCCTCAACTGACTATGTTTGCTCGTGGTTCTATTCGCCCTTCCTGTTTTGCATTTTAGGCCGTTATGCACAGCATAGCAAGCCACCCCTTGGCTCAAGATCGATTCAGAAGCCCCTGATCAGTTATGCCTGAGCCTTTCTCTGCCGCCACTGCCTTATTACGGGGATGGTGGGTCTGCCAATCACTCCCCCCGTCGCACAGTCTTGCCACTCGAAGTTAGCAGGTGTACCCTTCATCCCCCTCCTGCAGAATCTAGCTGTGTTGCCTTCATGACGTTTCTGTCCCCACGCACTTTGATCCCCCTGCCCACCATCCAGAGGGATTAGCAGCCGCTTCCGTTCCTCCTGCCAGAGGGTGCGGCAGGATTCTCAACCCTGCCCACTCAAATTCTTCAGGCCCCTCTTGAGTCAGTTTCGTTCCTTCGGGCGGCCGCCATTTTGGCCGCTATGTTTACGGGGATGACTCCTGTCTGGGCTGCTTTATAGGAGGCTGGGTGGCCCGCCAAGGACCCTAGGCAGCGCCTGCCTCCAAGGTGAGCTCAGGAATTTTGGGGTAATTAACGACCCCCTAGAGACAGGATTGTTGCCAGCTCCACCATCAGCTGCCTGAGCTTTGGCTTAGTGTGCCATCTTGCCACAAGCTACAAGCCACACCACTCCAAAATGCTTCCACTATTGTTTCCCTTTGTGCCCACCAGACAGGGCCCTCCCTCCCACATAGCAGGTGCAGCTACTACATCCATTCCTTCTAGTTGTGCGTGGGAGCCAGCAGTGAGCATTGCTTAATTTGCGCTGGTGTTTGCAGATGGTGTTGGTCACCAGCAGTCATATTTGGGGACTAGGACTTATTTTTCATTATCAGATTTTGACCAAAAGCAAGAGAGAGAGAGGGAGAGAGAAAGAAATGGAGAAGTAAAAGAAACATAGGAAAACAGTAACACAGAAAAAGTAGGGATGAAAAGGAACCTCCGACAGTGAGATTAATGAACAGGAAGTGGAAGGTGGTGGAAGAAAGAGACGTGAGCGTTAATCAGAACAGGGCAGCCTTGGTATTGAGCAACCCCATCATAAAGCAGGTCGGCCGATGGGCTCTTAAGAAAAACACAGGGCCTTCTGTGATTGCTACTTTTTATTTTACCAAATTAAGCCCCGACAGCGAGAGTCCTGTGCCATTACATTGGGGGACCGGATGTGTTGTGTGATTTCAAGTTGCAAGCCGTGACAGTGCTGTGCATGTATGTGGATGTGCAGTATTTGTATAGCACTCACCTAGCTGAAAGGCAGCAGAGCTCTGTGCCTGGTCGAGGATGCAGAGTGACGGGGGCGGGTAGGAGGGGGACTAGCTCACTTCTGAGAGTGGAGGTGGACTACTGTTTCATCATGATGTTTGCTCTTGAAAGAGGTGCGTCCTCAGATCTTTATAAAACCGCAGAAGCGTTGGGGGAGCCATGGTGGACCGAAGGATGTTGCCCTGTTCCTAGGTGCATTGATGGAGAGGGTCTCCTGCCCTGTTTTTTTTTCTTCCTTTTTTTTTTTTTTTACACCTCTGTGTTTCCAGTCTGATTGCGTCCTGGTTGCAGGTGTGCTTAGACCCGCCAGAGGTGCTGAGCTTGTCAACCAGAAATGCAGGGTGTCCACCTGTACCTCTGTGCGTGGGGTTCAGCAGTGACAGCCCAGTGGCATTGCATTCATCGGGAGTCCTCTGTGACAGCGCTAAGTAAACAATGCAGCAAACAGTTTTAAGTAGTAAGGACTGTGACATTGACTCAAACGCTCCCATGCCTTTACAAGGTGAGAGACATTGCACCACTGGGGTCAGATGTGACAGTGTTGTACCTTTGTACCTGTGAGTCAGCAGTCACAGTGTCAAGGAAGCAATAAAACAGAGTTAAGGATGGTAATGGTTGTGACATTGCACCTGGGGGTCTGATCTGTGACCGTGTTCAGTCCTCGTACTTGGGCGGAAGCAGTGACATTCCTCCTGGATGGAGACAGCCTCCCCTGAGCACCCTATCAGGAGGACAGTGATAAGGAGATGAAAGTCCGCTGCTTCAGCAGCTCTTAGCAGCCGCGTCAGCCCCCTCTGACGGGCAGGAGCAGGGCCCCGGGAGACTGCCGGCTCCTTCTCCACCCGGAAACCCCCATCCCAGCGCCATGTCTGCGGCTCGCCTGGTGCTGCGCCTGCTGCTCACCAGCCTGTGTGGTAAGCCCCGAAGTGCCTCTTGCGCACAGTAGTGTCTGTGTGTGGGGGAGTTAGGGGGGGGGGGGGCGTGAAAAGTGGCGCCATCTGTTGTGAGCCCTCTTTGGCATTTGGCGGGCATAGACAAACGTGGTGGCATTTGGTGCTTTTTTAAACTTGTCATAACTTTAAATTCTTCAAACACCTAGGATTGTGTGGAAACATTGTCGCAAATGGTGCATTTGTAAACATTTTGCTCATATTCGATATAACTTAGGATTTAAATATCACTTTATAGGGGTTTTGAGGTGCATCCCGTAATCGATGGGGCATTTGTAAACGTTTTAGGTCTGTTCCGGTGATGAAAACTGGACAGGACTTTAAAGATGGCATTCTGGGGATCACCCCGAATGATTATTCGAGAAACCTAGTGAGAATTTCACTTTTTAAGACATTTGGCGAGCAGGTTTTAAATTCCCTAACATAATAGCAACACTATGGAGTGGCAAGAAAGTGATGTGTCCGAAGCTGTGCAGTTAGTTCCGACTGCTCTCCTATATAGCGGGGTGAAGCCCAGTAGCACTCATAAGAAGAGCAGGAAGAGAGCAGCCATCCCCTACGGGACAGGAATCCGCGCAGGTGCAGCCCTAGCAGCTGGAAAAAAACACAAGGTTACAACACTTCAAAACCACATGAATGTCATGAGAGTCAAAACAGCAAATCGAGTAACTATTAATACGTGGGACTTGAACAGTTAAAGTCTGCAGTGTGCTAGTGAGGAGGGGGAAGTTTGGAGGGATTGGTGGCTTGAAAAAGCTGGCAGGGGTTTTAACGAGTCAGTCACTTGTCAGGCAGAGCTAACTGCAAGCCAGGCAATATCTTGAATTGGATTGACTCTGCCCCAGACCTATAGTTCTTTGAGAGACATTACTGTTGTAAAACACTACTGTTCGCCAGCACTGCCTATGCTTCAGAGACACCAGGGTGCAACCAGACCCAAACTTTTTGAGGGTGGGGGGAGGTAGCTAACATGTTACCCAATAAAGGCAGGAATAACATTTCAAGCAATGGTGCGGAGCTATCTTTAGAGCCAAGACTAGAAACTAGAATGATAAATTGTGCCTTTTATACATACTTGTCAAACCGAATACAATTACACATTTGACAATGTTTACTGGCTTCTAACAGAGGGCCCTAGTTACATGTTGCGGAGAGGGAACTCCATTTCAGTGGCGATGGAGGTTTTCTCCCTGCCAACACAGTGGTCCACCCCACTGATTTAAATGCATGCGGATAATAGGTTTGCTACGGTGATGACCACTCCATCACCACCGTAGTTAAACTTCTGCGATGGATTAAGGGCCATCGGAGAACTGGTTGTATATCTGTCTTCCCAATTAGCATGGGCAGCCATATACCAGTTCTTTACTGTTTGTCATCGCCAGGCACACCCTAGCTATAAAGGACAGTAAAAAAGACAAATAATGCCCCCCTCGCCATGGGAGATTACTTACATGGCAAGATGGGTATTGAATTTTTTATTTCCAAAAAGAAAATCTCACTGCGGGATTTTATTTTTGAACATTAAAAACAGTTTGGTGCAAGGCGCCAGTCATGTTGCTGAAGCCCTGCACCCAACTGCGAAAAGCATTTGCAGGAACCGCTCTGATGGTGGTTCCTGGCAATGCTTTAGAAGTGAATGCCAGCTTGGTGGTCATTTCTAAATCTGGCGGATGGTACCTCCGTCAGGCTGATGGAGTAATTTACCTTGCCGTCCTGGCGGAGAGACAGGGCGTCCACCAGAATAAAAATCAGGCCCAGAGCTCTTTAAAAAGGGGAATGAGTGATTTCACATCTAAAACACAACTTCTACAGATTTCAATATAGAGAACTTTAAAACCACTTTTCGCAAATCTATTTCAAGACGAGTACCCTTTCCCCAATGCAAAAACCAAAGGAAATGATGGACGGAGTGAATGAACATTGCAAGCACTCACCCCCAGTCAACTGATCTGGGTTTAATCCATCACCGTTCTTTAGCCCACTCTGCCACCCCAGTTCAGACATGGCCATATGCAAATCAGTCTGACCCTGTTACCCTTTCCCCAATACCTTCTGTGAATTGACAGTAAGCTTGTGGAGTATTTTTAATTCCATCTTTCGAAATAAGCTCCTGCCTGGCTGTTGCTCAAAGGTACATGTTCAGTCTGCTCATCGGTATGTTGCAACATATGCTTTTTTGAGGCCGCTCACAGGTACAGTTGTCAGAATATTGAGCTGAGTGGGTTAATAACCCTGATTTCGGGATGTGTGACAGGCAAGTCACAGTTTTGATTCTTAATGCATCTTTTGTTCCTTCTTAGATTGAATAAGTGAATGAAAATCAGATGGCAGTATTACCACCTGCACATTTCTCTGCCAGAATTCTGCACCATCCACAATCAAAATGAAATAGGTGTTGTTAGCACACCACATTAAGCAGTTCTCATAGGAAATTACTTTGCCAATTTCATGCACAAACCAAAGTCACCAGGCATAAAGAACTACATAACATTTAGTTGCATTGTAATAACTATGCAATAAATTGTGTTCATTCATACAAAGGGTGGAAGTATTCTTTTAAGATTCAGAACATATAGAATGAGTGGCTGATGAGCAATGCCCTGCAAAAATATCAAACCAAAAGAAACAGAAATTGACGCTCTTAATAGCAGATGTAATAATAACAACTAAGTCACATAGAGAGTATGACCTCCACTGGAACCAATTCTATCTACATGTGCAACTCTGCCATGTGCTCCTGCCCTATGCTTCTGGTTTGGAGAAGCTACCAGAGTTCAGTCCATTGGAGGCACAAGTATTACTTGGTGACCCCTACGACCCAAACTTTCAAAAATCTATAAATCTCTTGTCACACATACCCCCCAATTTCTTCCTTAGACTGCACACAGGTTGGACTCACAACCTTGCCAATTGGCAGACGAAGATTGGCAGGAAGCCTTGGTTTCCGCATGGGAGGCTGCTATTAAGGCCCAGATTTGCTTTATACAGTTGAAATACATAGACCCGTCTATCATACGAGCCCAGGTTGTGGAGAATGGGTGTGATTACTTCACTGCTTTGTCTGCGATGCTCTAACCATCGGGAGCCATTCTCCATGCAGTTTGGGGCTGCTGAGTCTTCACTACGTTTTTGGACTGGGTCTTGACATGCCTAAGGGGAGGGGTTGCTGGGCTGGCCCCAACCGAGGGATCCCAAATTAGCCCTTTTGCATGTCACTAACAACGTAGAAGATAACGGGTACAAGAGAGCCCTACTGTGGATTGGATTAGTGGTGGCCAAAGATGATATCGCCATAGAATGGAAAAAAGGTGAAGCTTCATCGTTGGCGAAATGTAAGACGGGCCTGGATGGAGGGATGGTCATGCAAAAACCAATTTACGTAGCTGGGGTTTCCCACATATGCCTGGCAATGTCTGGAGTGATTGGGCTAAGTACACAGGGAATCAACTTGACCCTTGCTACACATTAATCTGGTCTTTGGCCAAGGTGTACACCTTCGGGACTTGATGGAATAGAAGGGGCAAGGATGTGTTGTGGGGGGAGTGGAGGAGGATTGTTGCTAAGTAGTTCTTATGGCCTAGAAATGTGGATATATGATATGTTTTTTTTAGTTTGGATCTGTTACTTAGGAATGATACACTGTCAATTTGATATTGCTGTATAATATTTATGTTAAATGCCAATAGAATGTGTTATACAAAAATAACTAGATGTGCCCTCCCAGCTCGGTAGCAGCGTCCCCTTTGTTCACTACTGTAGATCCCAGAAAGGGATTGGTAATCCACTTGTTTCACCGTTCTTTAGGTGGTTTTTGAGCAAAGTAAACACACTTCAATTTTGATCTCGATTATTCAAAATTTCAATCCATCACAGAAATGCATAGAATCATATCCTGGATAAATGATGCCTATGTGTTCACACTGGTATATCCATCATAATCAATACATTCAATTGTCCCTATACATTTCAGGCTACGCACGCCTTCAGGGAATATGTTAACCTAAAAAGCAAAAGCGAATGAATTCAAACGTGTGTGTCTAAATCACTGACCTGACCTATGTGCTGAATACTAACCTAGTCCAGTGGCATAACAACACGTGAAAGATGGTCAAATAAAGGAAAAGTGTGATTCGGATGATTGTGAAAAACATCATCACTAAATGTTTTCATGGTGCTCAATCTGTGTCCGGCCATGCCACATGAGAATGAACCAAACACAAGGAGATGATAGACGGAGCACTGAAACTTTTCAGACACTCACCCCCCCGCTCACAGATCTGAGTTGAATCCATCATCGTTCTTTAGCTCACTTCAGTATCGCATTTCAGACCCAGCCATATGCAAATCAGTCTTGACTCTGTGCCTCATGGAAACAGTCCAGCTGGGATTGCCAAGCCAGGTCTTCACTGGACCGTAAACAAGCATCCTGGGACCGGTTTCAGTGTAACACGCCTCATCAACCAGGCTAGCTTGAATCCAGTGGTAAAGTGAGCAAGGGTCCCATGTCTGGGCATACCCTGCCAACTTAGGGCGAACAAAGCAAACACAAGGAGATGATGGACGGAGTGCTGAAACTTCTCAGACGCTCACCCCAGTCACAGATCTGAGTTGAATCCATCATCGTTCTTTAGCTCACAGCCACCCCAGTTCAGACCCAGCCATGTGTTAATCCGTCTTGACCCTGTGACTCATAGGAACAGTCCATCCTGAATTGCCAAGCCGGGTCTTCCCTGGACCAGAAACAAGCATCCTGGGGCCAGTTTTGGGGTAACACCCTTCATCAGCCAGGCTAGCTTGAATTCAGTGGCAAAGTGTGCAAGGGACCCATGTCAGGGCATACCCTGCCAATGTAAGGCAAACCAAGCAAACACAAGGAGATGATGGACGGAGCACTGCAACTTTTCAGACATTCACCCTCAGTCACAGATCTGGGTTGAATCCATCATCATTCTTTAGCTCACTTCGCCACCCCAGTTCAGACCCAGCCATATTCTAATCAGTCTTGAGCCTGTGCCTCATGTGAACAGTCCAGCCTGATTTGCCCGATCTGCCAGGCCAGGTCCTCCTTGGACCGTAAACAAGCATCCTGGGTCTGGTTTCGGGGTAAAACGGTCTTTCAGGCATAGTTATGGCACAGAACTAAGTTGGTATTCAGCACACGGGTAAGCTTGGCGATTCAGACATACACGTTTGAATTCACACAGGAGATGCGTCACAAGCCTTGTACATATTTAAGGATGAGAGTTTCCACGACCGTCCGAGTTACACTTTCCCTATTTTTCATTCACGGTCTCTAATGCTTGGGATACATTACATGGGTCAGGATTACCTATGGGACTACAATCCGGGCGCACTTGTTGGAATTCACATTAGATGTACTGGTTTGCACAGTGTACAATATTTTCACTGACCACTCCATAATGGTTGCCACTGTGATAAAGTGTGCATGCCGTTTTCAATTCTAGCACGTGCACTTGTGTATCACATGTGAATCTTTCTTTTATAGCTATGAAAAGAAGTTTTTCTTCCACTTATCAACTAGGCTAAAAGTTTGTACTACTGAGTCTATGTACTCCATTTGTGCTTATTTATTGTTTTGGTTATCATTCGCTTTCGCTTTTTAGGATAACATGTCCCCTGAAGAAGGGCATAGTCCAAAATGCATTGGGACAATTGAACCTATTGATTATGATGGATATACCAGTGTGAACACACAGGATGTTTTAAGCATCATTTATCAAGAATATGATTCTATCCATTTCTGTGATGGATTAAAATTTATAATAATCAAGATTACAA
The DNA here is from genome assembly GCF_964204655.1 of Triturus cristatus. Lineage (NCBI taxonomy): Eukaryota > Metazoa > Chordata > Amphibia > Caudata > Salamandridae > Triturus > Triturus cristatus. The sequence goes on from NC_140580.1 coordinate 988,217,604, forward strand.
TTGAAGTGTGTTTACTTTGCTAAAACACCACCTAAAGAACGGTGAAACAGGTGGATTACTAATCCCTTTCTGGGATTTATAGTAGTGAACAAAGGGGATGCTGCTCCCGAGCTTGGAGGACGCATCTAGTTAATTTGACACACGCCTATGATCAGTAGGCGATACCCTTGCACACACAGCAAATTTGACGAAACTGGATTATCTTCATTTACTTTATGGCGTGTGAATCCTCAATCTGAATAAAAAAAATGACAACAAACTTTTTTGCTTTCTATTAGCCCTGTCAGCCTTATGGTGGTCTTCCCCAAAACATTTTGCCTTCACCCCTCCTATTTTTCTTTAAATATTTTTGTTGGCCTTAGGACTCAGCGCACTTTACCACTGCTAACCAGTGCTAAAGTGCTTGTGCTCACTCCCTAAAATATAGTAAAATTGGCTTACACCTGATTGCATATTTGATTTACTTGTACGTCACCTAGTAAAGTGGTATACCATATACCTAGGGGCCTGTAGCACTTGTTGTGCCACCCACTTAAGTAGCCCCTTAAAACATGTCCCATCTCTACCATTGTAGCCTGTGTGCTGTTTTGAACTGCAAATCCGACTTGGCAAAATAAACTTCTTCCCATGCTTAAAACTCCCTTTAAAATATATGTAAAGTCACCCCTAAGGCAGGGTGCATTGTAATTAAAAACGTGGACATGGAATTTTACGTTTTACAAGTCCTGGTAGCGAAAAACGTTCAAATTTGTTATTCAATATTGTGAGGTCTACCTTCCCCATAAGATGACATTGGGTTACCTTATTACATGAAGAAAGTGCTAACTTTTGAGTGGGAGCAGGTAGGAAAGCCATGGTTAGAAACTGAGGAATTGTAATTTTAAATCCTCTTAAACCGTAAAGTCGGATTTTAAGTCTCAATAATGAAAATACCACTTTTAGAAAGTTGACATTTTCTTGTCCTAACAGTTTGGTGTCTGCAGCCTGGTCTGGGGCCACCTGACTAGTTGTGAGTGGCAGTTGGCCTTCGGATATTCCTCCCAGGCAGCCTCATAAAGGACAGTCTGGTTGTTGGCAGGATAGGCTATCGCTGACTTGATATGGGGGCGTAGATGTTACCTGTCTTCTTGTACTTGAAAGGCACTGGCTCGACTTACACACAGAGTACTTAATACAACCCTATTGTGCCCCAGACAGACTGAGAGCAGAGCAGGAAGGCAGGAAGAGACACTTCTTTGAGGAGAAAGCTTCTTTCACTTCAAAGGAGGCACCAGGTATAGACCCACTCTTCAGTACACTCCTGGACCTGTGGATACTACAGAAGGACACCCTGCTGCCCTGGTGCTTGAGGCCTGCCCTGCTTTTCTTGAAATCCATCTTTTTGATTTAACAAATATATAATGTATGCTCTATAAATATCTGAGATTCCTGCACTCTAAATCAAACTCATGTTTTGGGGACTTTAAACCCCTGCTTAAGGCACCTAAGCATATCTATATACAGAGGCATATTTTTGAGTGGTCTCCAATGACATTTAAATAACGCTTTTTACCTCATGTTAGGATGCTATATCACTTTTCCCACTTATGTAGTGGCGCTACAGATTGTGAGGAGTATGAAGAATATCAAGAAAATAACACAAACTGATGCTAATAGTAATTTTCTCATGTACCCTGTAGTACTACTTTCATAAGCATTTTGCTTAAAAGGCAAAATCCTTCAGCCATATAACAGTCTAAATTGTGCTTCTTTGGTTTTAATTGCTTGTCTTTTACTGCAGGGTGCGTGTTGCATGGTGCCCCTGCTGCGTATTTGTTGATAGGGTGGGTGCAGATAACAGCACCTTTCGTCTGTGCTACCCTCCTGGCACCTCATTATCTTCCTTAATAGGGAAATGATGAGGCAGGGCAATGCAGGGGGCACCCGAGTTAGTGGAAAACAAAAGAAAGCTAAGGAAGACTGGCTAGTTGCACTTCAATGTGCCTGAGGGCCGAAATTAACACTTTAAAGTGTCTGACATGCAGGTCATGCTGGAGGTCCAGCAGCCCCGCCCAACCCACAGGAACTGACGGGAGGGCTAAAGTTTGTTCAACCCAATGGGCATCGCGCGCCTGAGAGACACTTAGCCATGCCAGGTTTTCGGAGCCAGCACCCTGTTAATGTATGTACTTATATGCATCAGTGGGGTTCGGGATCTGAGAGGTATGACGTGCCCATACATTTTTAATTTTAGATAAACAGTTCACCTACTTTTGTGAAAAGACAACCAACTCGGAACGTTTAAGTCCGACAGTTGAAATGCCTCAACTGAAGTGTAAGGCATGGTTTCTCTTCTACAGTGAAACCTAGGGCGGTGCAGATAGCTAAACAAGTCTTCTTACTAGGCTGTCTGCTGCTCTGAAAGAAATGTAAATGTGTGCATCTGGTAAATCTGCAAACGTAAAGGGTGAGTGTAAGCCTTTATTGGGTTTAATTGATGGAATTATTTGAAGCTTACTGATGACACAGACCTATTCTTTTTGAGAGGTATTGTATGGGAGCTGCCAGCTAAGCTATGAAAAATCTGCTTCCTGAGGACACACATTTATTCTTTTGAGAGTATTGTAAGGCAACTACCAGCTAAGCTATGAAGTGTGAACTTTTAAAAACCAGTTATAAATAATATTGCACTACATACAGTCCGGGTATTACTAAAATCTATATTTTAGAAACACTTTTTTATCTTAAACTTTTTTGTATATTATGTAGCAGCCTAACTTATGCTTTGTGTAATACAAGTGTAAAATAATGACTCACAGTGCTTTATGTCACAGACTGGGAACTTTTAACACTAGACATACACAAGTCATTATTCTCCACTGCATCAACCAGGATTCAATTCTGTAGCTCTCTGGTGCAGTGTATTAAATAATATGGGTTTCATAATGTACGGTAGTGCATTTCCCACAGATTAAAATACTTTGCATTCATTTTTCACTTAAGCTGTGTGTTATTTTTCATGCAGTTACCTGAAGGTGAAAGACCAAAACATTTATAGAATATTCAGTTTTTTTTAGCTACGCCTTTCACCTCTTCCCCAAGCTTACTCACCCCACTCTGCTTGCCCAGCATCACAGTTTCCATACACTTTTTAATGCACTTCGACCACTGCATATGTGGTAGTGTGAAACTGGTCAAAAGGCAACAAAGCACTGTTAAGTTTCCTACTTTTCTATACAGCCAGTTCACCTCTGCACATCCATGATGTACTTATACTCATGGCCCTGTGATGGAGCTTTAAGTGCGGTCAATTTTGTACACCATTCCTCCTTTCTTTTCTGACACACATCCCTTTTCAATGGGTTAATGAGTAAGACCCCAAGCGGGAGTGGCTATATGAGACCACTTCTTTGGATTTGCTTAGATACACTTTGCTTATCCGTCTACAGCTGCAATGCTCCCACCATTCGATTAGCTGACCGTCCATCTACTAACTCTGGTGGAGATTCCTGTTGGCCAGCCAGCAGTGGTTTATTTGGTATCTATTTGCTGACACAACTCTTTTGGAAGTGATGAACTTATGGAAAACATTTCAATTGATCATAGTTGCATCTTGGAAATGCATTTTGTTGTATATTCTTGTTTTATTTAACTACTAAATCGTTGCTTGGTTTTACTACTGTCCAGAAACATATGTCACAGTAGAAACCATTTATATCTGGTCAACTGAAGTTTCCAGGTGAGATGCAAGCAAGGATTATGCTATAACTAATGAATTGAGGACGTCTGTTTCATTTCTGTACAGTGCGTGTGATGGACAACCCTCATATCAGATATGTCTTATGGGAATTTAAGAGGTATTAGTTAACATTTACTTCTGACCGCTGAGTATTATGGTTTTAGTATTATTGGGGTCATATCTCCTATAAATGCAAGTAGATAGCTATACAATGCCACAGCAAACCATAAGTCAGCCTTTCTTAGCTTAGCTGTATATTGAAAGCAGTTTGCTGATTGAGATGTTTGTAATTTGTGGGTGGTAAACGGAGGATTGCGCTTGAAGATGTAACTGTTTTATGGGCTCTGTAGCTGGAATGTGAGTGGTGCAGTTATCGAGGAAATAGCCATGTTTTCAGCTGTCTTCAGAAGTGAATATGCTTCTTGGTGCTTCCATTGTTGGTTGGTAGTGAGTTCCAGAGCTTAGCAGCTTGTACTGAGAAAGCAGCCCCTCCTATGTATTTGTTATGCTAAGGTGGTATGATAAGTGGTCAAGCCTGGTCGCAGTGTTCTGTTTTTTTTGTAATGCTTGAATTTATCTTGTAGCTAAAGCGGTCCTTTTCCTAGGGAGGCTCTGTGAACAATGTACTTATGCAGCGGAGCGGGTAGGTGAGCCGGACTGCTCGGAGCGGGAGCAGCGACACTACGTTGAGTGTCCATATACTCCGCTGCGGTCTGATGAAGCAGCACTTGAATCCTTAAGATGTTGGCTGCTTTTCTCCGGGGGACTATCCTACAGAGAGAAGGGGTATGTAGAACCACACCACACACTGTAGATAGTTTTCATTTAGTCACTAGGTCCTGAGGAATCGCCAACTGATCTATTAGAGACATTTTATAGGTGCGAAACATGTTGACCACTAAGGGGTAGAGCGTAATTTTTGTCAGATTAAAACAAAATAGTCGCCCTCATTCTTCTTTTTACTTTTTAATCAGGTTGTGACCTCTCCAGAATAAAAATAATTATAGAGGATTCCCTTACCTGTTTTAACCAATACACCACATCTACATCTTACCAGACCCCTCACACCCACGGCACCTATACCGCAAGGAACAAAAGATCTCCGATAAAGAGCCCCTTTATGGGTGCCTGTCGAGCATTGCAGCGTTGGCTCGACGAGGAGCAGACCCATATGATGAAGCATGACACCTAGCTTATTGGGTGTGTGAGGGTCCTAGTTCCGAAAGGAGGTATTTCCCACCTCCCCACCACTCTGAGTACTCACCAGGTGGCCAACTTGCCACCCAGGAACACCGTACCTCTTTTGTCTAACAATGTACTTATACAATGTTTTGGAAGCAGAAACCATTTCCCCCCGTGATGTGGAGTGAGGAGCAAAACGGTAACCTTTTCATAAATTGGTGTGAAAAAACATGTTTCGGCATATTTAGCCTTTCCTTTTGGTGTGAAAAAAATTGCCTGCCCAGTGTTCATGGTGCCTAGACCATAGGCCATTATAACCAATCATTTCCACGATTTAGCTTTTCTGAAATAATGTATTTTCACAGTAGTGAGAAGTGAAATCACATGTCCTTTAACATCATACATCAGAGGGAAGGACATGAATTGATTTGCCTGATCCAGATGGCAGGTTAATCACATTCTTATAATATTCGATTTGTGTAAAATAGAAGAACATCTAATTAAATATTGATTAGTAACAGATATAAACACCCAATTGCTAAAACAAGTATAAACTTAATAGTATGTTTACCTGTAAACAATCGTTTTTCAGATTAGTAAACCCGTACAAGTTACAGAGCAACCCAAGTCCTCATTTACAGTTTGGTGGCAAATGAAAACCCTCAAATTTCTGGAGGACACTCTAAAAACGGAGTAGATCTCCGCTAATGAATTTCTTCTGTCGGAGAAACTTCAGTTAGACAGTAAATTGTACATTTATTTATATTATAATTTATAAATTCTTCCGGAGATTGGAGGATTTTCTCTGCCTGTAAATGTAGCTCTTAGAGTGGTTGCAATGGCAGTGGCTGCTTCTCCAACACCCCTGCGTTTGTGCCTGCAATCAGTTTATATCAAACTATACTTAATTAGGATAGTGCAAGTCACCCAAAGTTCCCTGTGTCCCTATGCCAATATATGGTTACTGAAATTTGAGGTAACATGCCAAATACTGAACACTTTAGGTCTAGTGTACTCCTACCATACATGTATACAAGCTGATGAATTACTTGACCTGCCCTGTTTGCATTAGTTCTTGCCCTTTTGGGGCAACTTGGTATTCCAGAAGGGTGCACCAATGTTTGCGGAACCCCTTCTCATAATATCCACAGCACAGGTACCACCCTAGCACCAGTCCAATATAAAAAAGGTGTTTTCTCATTTCTGTATGAACCTGGCTTCGTGCAAGGGAGGGGATGCTTTCTTTTAGTTCCTGGTCCATATTACAGATGTATTGGCAGAAGGATCCAGGCTTAAATCTAGCTATATAAAAACATTGAAAATATTGTTATTTTGTGACCTACAGACAGCATAGATCTGTAGGGGAAAATGCCCAACGCTCACCTGGCCAACAACAACCAGTTCAAAATAACAATCTGTACCTCGTGACAAGGTTATTACGTGCTCTGCTGTTGCGCATGCACTGACATGATGTATATGTTGGAAAGCTGGCACAGCGTACATAAGTGTTCTGTCCTCTACCCCTCACTGTTCAACATCTGTATAGTAGCACCCCTTGGTGACCTGGTTGAAAACGTGAACAATACAATATGGCAATATCCAGATGACAGGCAACTGCATCTATGGATAACCGCGGAGCAAGGTATAACTCTCCAAGACCTACCCGATTGGATATCTGCACCCTCTAAAGCCCAGCCTCTAAACAGTATTACCTCTGCTCCTGTCTTTCACTATTGCCCTCCCTCTCCAAAGCTGGATGACCACACTGTATGATGTTGCAGTGTCCCCTACGTTTATATCTAATGCTAAATCTTAGGTGTCATCATGGACATCTTGACCATCACATGATATTGATAAATTAGCTCCATTTCAGCTCTTAAATTTAAAGCGTTTTCTGGATGAACCTTGATTGATCCATTTTCCTCTCCATGACCTCAAATTTTGGTATGGAATGTAAAACTATGTCCATTTTTAGGTCGAACATTCGAGACTTCCTGTATATTTTCTTTAGTATATACTTATATGTGTATGTACTTTGTGCTCTGGAGATCAGTCCTAGGACTGGTCTGCTTCCGCTTAGGGACTTTTTATCTGTTCAACTGCCTCTATTTAACTGGCTTCATCAAAAATAACCAGCAGAGGTCAGTAAAATACCAGAATTGCTTTCTGCTGAGGGACTTTCTTTTTTAGGTCTCGCCTGAGCCAGCGCTTTAGCGCTGCTCTGGCGAGAGCTATAGAAAACGGGGATCTGGAAGTGCAAACGAGGGCTTTTCAGTCCCCAACTACAGTGCATGTGCACCGGGCGCGCGCACCATTTGGCAGCCTGTGTGTACATTTCGCGGGCGCTTTGATGTTCTCAGTGAGCCGCGCGGCCACTGCGAACATCAAAGCGCCCGCAAAATGATTACTTTCACTTTAGTGGTAACGTTCGCACCTACTTGTTTCTGGAGCAAACCATGCGGCAGGCATGAACACTGCCTCGGCTGTGGGAGAGCGCTCACTTTATCGCGCACTTATTATTCACATTGACCACTTTTTACAAATGCCTGCACCGTTAAATCCTGGCTGGAAGCTTTGGTTGTGTGCACGTGCACACGTCTGCTAGAGGTTTGCGGTGGTATGGACAACGTATATTATCGCATTTTCCCAAGGCAGTCCAATCCACCACACTTTGCTCGTTGTTTACTTCAGTCACTAGTCCCTCCGTCTCTCACGTGCTTTTAACTCCCTCCCTGTCTCCGTTGTGTTGCTGCTCACTAACGTTCCCAACCGCAAATACCCCGTCCATGTTGTTTGATGCACTCCGTTTATTCTCAAACAGTACTGAATCCCTGAACACGTCCTAACTTCCTCCATTTACGGCCTCTCTTCTACAGTGTATCTGCATGGATTGAAATTAACTTTTGGATCTTGTTTTATTTCCAGTATTCAAAAAAGGAGAAAGGAGAGTGAGGAAACGGTGATGTGGATTTGCGTACGGGTTTGCATCAATGCTCGCCCCAGTGATAAAATTTACTCTGATATTGCTACTTTGCACTGCAGTCTCTGTCCGCTTAGCAACTGATCGTTTATCCCTCGCCTGTTTTCATTCCGTGCCAGTAACTTCCTGTTTGTCTTCAGGATATCTACCATCATACCTGCACAGGGTCAGTTTTACAGCCTACGTTTTTATCTGGTTTGTGGTTGCAGTTTCTGCCTGTGCAGAGCTGTTCCCAGTAAGGTCCCTTCCTCAATGAGCATGTATAGAGAGAGCATCCAATAATATTTTAGTTTTGTTTTGTTTTGTTCGGCTTTGTCTCTTTTTTTATGTGCAAATTACAGTGTGTGTTAGCCGCGCCATGGAGGCCCACTCAGAGACATTGGCACCAGGTGGCCCCCTTTGTTTATCTAACTCGGCTCAACCCCTCTTCCTCTTTTTCGCTTGTTTAATGGTTGTACTTTTTTATATAGATTGATCTCCCTAGCTGAAGAGTCCACCACTCCCTGTTCCTAAACCCTGCCACACCCTTCCATTCCCCGGCCATGGCAGCTGATGATAATCACCCTTAATGATGAAGAAGCCAAGCCAAGGTGGGAGAAAGGGGACAACTGAAGACAGAAGAAGACCTCTTTAAGTATATAACATGCAGTCATGCACAGTGCTCCACAACAGGCACATTAACCAGAAGTATTATCTTACCGCTTTAGACCCGCTGCATACACACAGATGTCAGCACTCGGCGCCTTAACCCAGTAAGCTACATTACCACCCAATATCCTGCCCACCAGATATTGCCATTAAAATAACTCACAAATTAATGCTGTTACTGAGAAAATCGATGGGCAATTTCAATGTTCCAGTTTGAGCTGTCTAGTGGCCACGTCAGCTTTTTATTCTTCCATTTACAACAAGCATTTGCAATGCAATAGGTCTCGCAGTTACACGAGTTAAAGCTATTGGCATTGTAAATGACAATACCAATAGGCATTGTTATTTGCAATGTCAATAGCTCAAACTCGCGTAAATGCGAGACCTAATGCATTGCAAATGCTTGTTTTGTTTTGGCAACTGCCTCTATTTAACTTTCTTGATTAAAAAAAAAAGACCAGCAGAGGTCAGTGAATAAACAGAATCACTTTAGCATTCTCTAGAATCCAGTCCATAGAAATTGTCTTCCATGAGCACCCGCTGACGATAATATGTTTTTCAAATCTTGAATTTTCAGTGATATGACCACTGAAGGCCCTGATTTTATATTAAAAACAGTGCTTTTGACTATGCCATTTCCTGCTGAAAGGCAATATTTCTCTCCATGTGTTCCTATATCTTGCGTGTCGCGCAGTTTGGTGCTTACTTCTCCTCCATGTTATAGAACAGTAGATGTTTCAGCACTCAGGCTAATGTGCTGCATAGCTAAGTACATATAAGGTCCCAAAGGCGAGACCGATTGCATTGCAAATGCTTGTTATAGGTACTTAGTGCTGAGTCCATTGGTTGTCATCGAAATGTTTACTTTATTCTTTCAGCTACGAGGTAACAATATAGCTCTTTGAGTGCTTGGATAATGTTCATTGTTTTATTTGTATTTTATGTTAGGCGGAACCTGGTAACACAATATCAGAGTCTTTGACGTTTTTTGATCTCTTTCTTAGATGCTCTTTCTTATAAAATGGCTTTCATGCTCCTCTTCGCCATCAACAGCCTATGTTTCTTGGGACTCTTGTTATATCTCTGTTCTCTAAGAGACCTTTAAAGGGGCCATTCAGTGACTCATGCCACCGAACATTTAAAAACTCAAGAAGACATCATGAAACAAACACCATTCCAGAATGTCTCTTGTCAGTGATTGATGAAGATACAGGACAGGGTAAAGAGAACCGTATTTCTCTACAATGGATGGCCCCTTTAATTTAACTGGGCTTGGCTGTGACATGACTCTTTATCACAGTGACGATGACAAAACCAGAGAAACAGAAGAAAGGGATATCTTTCAAGATCTCAGAACTGGAGGATGAATCTGTATTTTAGCTGCACATATTCTGTGTCAGGAATACCCCTCCCCCACTCCCTTCTGTGTTTTTTGCCCTGTTTATGCACAGTGTATCAGCTTTCTAAATCACCCTAAGAAGTCCTACAAAAACAACCGGGTGATTGCAGACGACTCTATATCAATGCAACAACACATCAAGGCTACTTGCGGGAAATGCTTAGCCATCTTCCAATTATTGAGAAGGTTGTTCAATTGGATTCCGATTGCTTGGTGGAAAACCATAGTCAAGGACTTGATTACTAATCGTTTGAACAAAGGTTATGCCCTCTTTGTGGGCATGGCAGATTACCTCTTTACCAGATTACAGGTCATTCAAAATACCACTTCCAAGCTCATTCGTAACACAGAAAGATGTGGCTCGGCATCATCTTGCCTGACAGCTCTACACTGGCTACCAGTTCGGAAAAGATCCAGCTTCAAACTCCTATGCCATGCCCGCAAGGCCTTGTATAACACTAGACCCAAGATTCTACAGGCCAGAGTTGAATTTTATAGGTCAGCATGGAATTTGAGATTCTGCAATTTGGCCTTAGCGAAGTCCACACAAATAAGGAAAACCAGAAGAGGGGGACGCTCATTTCCGCACTTGGCAGCAGTTCAGTGGAACTCCCTACCACTGGATCTCGCCCTACTGATAACCATCTTCAATTCAGAAAGAAATTGAAAACGTTGCTATTCTCCAGTTTGTGCTCCTTCTGAATATGAGAGGGCCGGCTGTGGGTTTTACCTAGATGAAATGAGTTAGAGCTTTACAGTACCGTGATTTCCCTTTAGGGGATGAGTGATGCGCTTTACAAAAACCCTCAACCCCTAAATAAATAAATAAACATAGCATGATAGTCATACATCACAGTGCAATCTGTGATGACAGAATTAATACATTTATATAGCACCCCCTACCACTAACATGATCTTGAGGTTCTGTGATAGAAACCCTGTGCTTTGATAGCCCTAGTGCTCAACTCCTTTTTTTATCCATTGGTCAAAGCATTGAGTTATCAGACTCTAACTGTCCAATAAGTGGCGGAGGACACAAGCATAGAAATGGGAGCCACGTAACAGAAATATTGCACTGATGCAAAAAAATGGCAAATGCATTTCACACTAAATTGATGATTGTGTAAATTGGAATGGAGCAAACACATTGAGCTACTCTCCATAACACAGAAAGAATTCTGAGGCATCTATAATGAAACGGATTGTGAAACCCTCGCTTGACACAGAATTATTGAGCTTAAGTCATTGTTTAATAGGTTGTTTAACAAAGAGATAATATTTTCAAAAGTTGTATTGTTTTTTACTTTTGTATCAGTAGATGGATTTTTTTTTCTAAACGGCTCCAATACTCCATCGGTGTTTCCCACTGCACTACCCTGCCTGCCCTGTCTCAAAGAAGAGCACTCAGGGTAGCAAAGGGATGGCCAAGAGTAGCCCTTCATGCATGGACAATGAATGGTGGAAACTCTTTAAAGCCGCCACCCAGTGAATGACAACAACAATAAAGTGATGAAAGGAAGGAATGCTTGAATTAATCTAAGCCAATGGCAATCACTCAGGCCGCGTTCCAGTCCATAATTTGTGACTTATCTTGCCACTCTAGACAAAGGCCCGCCTTATGCAAATCAGTACTGACCCTGCACCTCATGAGAACAGTCCATCCCGAACTGCGAGGCAAGGCACCATCCAGAAGGGAGCACAAGCAACCCTAGATCAGTTTCATCCTACTTCGGGCTTGTCAGTAGGATATAGTTTGAGTCCTATGGGGCAGTGAACAACTGGACCCATGTCTGGGCACGCCCATCACACTTGGTGTGACAATTGCAACAACAACAACGCGATAGATGAATGCTTGAATTAATCTCAACCATTGGCAATTGCTCTGGGTGCATATACCTTCCATTACCTTGTTGTTTTTGCATTAGGCACCCAGTGAATGATATCACAGCTCAAACCCCAGCTGACATGAACCAAAGCAATATTCTAGAAAGTTCATTGTAAGTGACTGCTAGAGATGCAGGACTGATTGGATTACCCCTTTTCAAATATATAGCATACTTGCCACTTGAGAGGCTCTTATAAGAACCACAAAGAGACAAAATAGGAAGACATTTCAAATGTTTTTTCTTACAGTGGCAAAGGTTGCTTTTTCTACCAGGACAGGTACAAAATTCGCTGTAGCAACTTCCTTTTTTATTGCTGGACACAGATTTTTCCAGTTTATGACTTGGTCACGCCACTGAGACGTCACTTCAAGCTGTAATCTACCAATAAACAGCCATTGGTACTAACATCCGAGTCATGTTACAGATAGGTTGCACTGGTGCAAAAACAGGGCGAACACGTTTCACACGAATTGGTTGCTTGTTTGGAAGAATAGTCCCCCTATTCTTCAGCCCCTGATCACCCCCTATCACCCAAAAAGAGACCTCCGGTCGTCTGTATCCCTCCTTGCTTGTCAACCTAAAATAAGGAGGACCAGATGTGGGGGCCGGTCCTTTGCATATAACGGTGCCATTGGCTGGAATGCCCTTCCACTCCATTTACGGAAGGAATCTAACCTTCTATCTTTCCGCAAGCTCCTAAAAACTTGCTTGTTCTAGCTCTTCCTTTGCCTTGCTCTCTGCCTGTTCTCTGTCCGCAGCGCTGGGAGGCCTCCGGGTAGCCAACGCGCTCTATAAATTCTACTTCATTCATTCATTCATTGTGTTATGAAATGGAGCAAACACACTTTACTCCGTTTCATAATACAGAAAGATTTTTGAACCAGAGGAAAATTGATGTAGTGGATTGTAAAACCATTGTTAAACGTATTACACCATACAAGTGATGTTTTAATTAATTTTAAGTGTGTAAAAGACTGTTCAACAAAAACCCGATTTGAATTATTTTTGATTCTTATGCATCCCAAAGTGGAACAAACAGGTTTTCCTGAAATTTAGCCTGCTTTAGATCTCTTATTGTCATGTAACCTGTTATTTTTACCAAAAATAGTATAAAAAAAAGTTCGGCCCATTTTTGGCCCAGGTGCAAAACTTTCATTTGGAACAAAATGCGAATGTTGATTTGACCTGTATTTTAATTTTCTTTCGCAAGTTTAAAGTTTCTATGCTAGAGCACAGCTGAAATATTGTCTTTGAACAATAAAGTAGGCTTGTCCTACTTTGGAATATTCACCTATTGCTGGTCATAACGTTGTTGGAGCTGTCATTCAATACAGGCAGAAAGATGGGTGCAAACTGCTGCAGTCAACACAGCAAGAGGGACAGTACAGGGTCCATGGTGTAACCACCCGGATGCAACCAAGAGGCAACCCACAGACCCCTCAGTCAAGGGCTTGCATGATCCATGTAGACTCTGTAGAGGTGCAACCCAAAGACTTTACATGCACCTTTTAGATGGTCTGTGGTGTGCTACCCATAGTGGTGGAGGTACAAGGATTACAGGCAAAACACCTTATTAGAGGGTCTGTGGTGTACCACCCATCGTGGTGGAGGTGCAACTCAAGGATTACAGACAAAACACCTTATTAGAGGGTCTGTGGTGTACCATCCAGAGTGGTCAAGGTGCAACCCACAGACATCTCAGAGGAGGATCAGTGGGATCCAGCGGTGTAGGGGAAATTTGGGAAAGCCTATGGAATGTGGCAGGAGGGAGGAGAGCCATTTAAGGAAGAAATCTGGGGAAAAGGTCAGGATTTCTGAGGGTTGGCTCTTTCACTGCCCTAAAAGCCCCAATCAAGGAAGCCATCACATGAAGATACTCCTCACCTCTTCAACCTTTATCTAGATGTCAGGGCTGGGCACTCTGGAAGCAGGAGCATAACTCATGCCCACGCATCCCCTGTGCTGAACAAGGCCCCCATCCTTTAGGGAGGCCCACTCAATGAAAAGCCTGTGGATATCTGGTAGTTACAGGAGTCTCAGGGGCTATTCAACACATTCTGTGGGGGGCATCATCTTGCCTTATGCCACCGCCTGGAAGGAGAGGTCAAATAGGGCATGGGAGGGATGGAAGACAGATTCCACAGAAGAGGTTGCAGGAGGGACAGAAGAGTAGACTTGGGGGAAGAAAGAACAGGAAATAGAAGGTCAGGTTGTACATACATGCAGCCCTAACTGGCCACAATCCCTGGTTTTAGAAACGACTGTAGAACAGGTACAACAGTTGTTGGGCAGTGAAAAAAACTCAGTCACCCCAAAATACCCAAAACACTCATTTTGGAGCACACTAAGCAAAAACGTTTTTTTTTTTTAATGTTATTCACCCAGTGCACTCCACCATCTTTTGGAGACTGCGGTTTATGATTTTTGAGGGAGCGGGAACAGAGAGCTTTGTATCTATTTCATTCTCTTGTGTGTTGACAGCCAATACAAGGTAGGGGTTTGTAGTGAACCGGGTAATAGGAACCCACCTTGATGGATTTTGTGACAGTCTTTTGTGAGTTCTGTGAGGAACTGGACTTGTTTAAGGGTTGGTTGGGGGACCATCGGAGATCTCTGCTTACATGATTAGATTTTTTTTTTAATTTTCATTAGTAAACGGATCAATTTAAATCCAAATGTGACCTGAGATAACATCACTTGAATCTTGTTTTCTGTTGATCTACAATGCAGTCCGTTAGCTAATATCAAAATAACACCAAGGGAAGTTTGCTTCGCTTGATACCCTTACCAATCCGAGGACAAAGCACTTATGGTGTTTGACTGAATAGACTCACTCATCGCGGTCACTCCTGGTTGAAAGATGAATTCTTTTTGGCTGCACGTGGCCAATTTTATGACCTCATTCTCTTTGAACTTTCAAGGAAATGTTAACTCAAATACCCTTCCCATTGTGGGAGTATTGGGCAAGAGCTGTATCTGTGAAGCCACTACTAAGTGAGATGGAAAAGAAGGGGGGGGGCTCTAAAAGGGGTGTGGCTAGGAAGCATCTCTAAGAAACCTCCACAAGAGTTGTGGTTTATGTACCTAGGGGATATAAGTTAGAATGTGTGAAATAGAATCATGTGTGCTTCATAAATATAGTCTTGTCGCCAAATAATGACCAGCAATCAGCAGGCAACAATATATTGTTGAAGAGTTTATATAGAATCATTATACAGGCCAAAAGCAGTAAACAATTCGACAAGGTATATTAAGCAGCACTTGACTGTGTGCCATCACTGCCCTCGGTGAGTCAAGTGTAGAAATGGCATAACTTAACTACTCAATTGGAATTTGTTGGAAATTTACCCTTTCTGCAGGGTCACCCTAAATTCTATTTGCCGTTTTGCTGGATCCTATTTTTGGCTACAGAACTCTGTGCTCTTTACCCATGCTAGCCAGCGGTAAAGTGTTTTTTACTCCTCCTTTTAGCATGGAAAAATTGGGTATAAACAGGGTGGGGGCGTGGCCTGAGGCGTCAAGATGGCGGTCGCACTCTAAGAGTGCTCGGGACCCCTCCGTCATCCGCCTCAAATCCAGCGCTCATCGCCACCCATCCGGACCTCCTACCTGACCGCTGTGGTTCCCCCGACTGGTGGTGCCCCTCATCTGGTGTTTTAGTGTAGATTTACGGCTCCAGTGGCTTCCTCTGGTGTGTGGCCTGTTGCGGCCTGCTGTCCCTGCAAGCGCGGCCCCTAGTCATCGAGGCCGCGGCAGCGGGTGATCGGCGGTGCTGAAAGGGGCCGGACGGCTGCCGGCGTCTGCGGAGGCTGTGCGGCGACAGCGGCTCCTGTTCTGTCCTGTGGGCAGCCTGCCACCGAGAGCGTGATCAGCCCTGCAAGACGTGGTGTGCCCCAGCCTGGGCTCGGCTGGCGCAGTGGCAGCAGAGGTGAGGACGGCGAGGACGGCCTGCGGGACGTGTGGCCGTGAACGCTGCGGCAGCTCCGTAAGGTGAGCGGGGGAAATGGCTGTCGGTCCGAGCAATGGCGGCGAAGGCGAGGGTGCAGATCACCAGCCTCCCCGCACCCCCCTGTACATCGTCGTGGCCTCTTGGGGTATGCGGCCTGTTGCGGCCTATAAGTCCTCGTATGCCTGGCCCTAGTCAGCGAGGCTGAGGTGTTGAAGATTGTTGGCGCTGAGGGGATGTGGCCAGCTGCGGCTTCTGAGGGGTCCACGCGGTGCCTGCGGCTCCCGGCCCGGGAAGGGCCTGCAATCCTGAGCTGAGACTGGCCTGAAGACGCTGCGGCAACTCTGGTAGGACACTGGCTGAGCGGAGGAGGCGTTTGGGGCCCCCGGGCGGTGCAGCTGATCCGTACGGTGAGTGGGGACCGGCTGTCGGTCGGGCAGCAGCTTTGGGGTTTGATATTGCCCTCCCCCCACTCCACTTCCATCTCAGGCACTATGCGGGGCCCTCTTCCTCTATGCTCTGTGCTGAGGCCGATTGAGAGACCTGACCGCGGTGCCCTGGGTGGCGGGGCCTGGTGGCATTGGGTCGGGCCCGTTGGTACTGTCTTGGAGTGGTGTTCCCCGCTCCTGGCAGTTGAGGCGGGAACCGGCTGCAGTGTCCAGGCCCCCCCCTTTATTTTGTTCTCAGCTTGTTGTGGACTTGTGTGGGGTCCCCTTCTCCTGGCTGTGGAGGGCCTGGTTCCCCACGGTCTGGCTGGTGGTTGGTGGAGTGGTTGGGGCCTTGGCCCATCCACGAGCAAGATCGGCCATCTCCTCGGGTGGCAGAGGGTGCTCTCTGCACACTGGTCCCGGAGGGAGCGTTTTCCAATACTTGGCCTCCTGAGTGAAACCCAGTGGAGCGCGCCATGGGCCCCCCTTGCCTCCGCCTTTGCAGATCTGTGGCCCCCACGCTGGCCTTCTGTCTCCCCGGGTTCCCCGCGGCCTCAGTGACATTGCACACTACCCCGACCATGGGGAGGGACAGGGGTCCCAAACCTACACCGGCCCCTACACAGACTAAAATGGACAGGTTTACCACCTCCGAGCAGGAACCGTCTGGGGGGCTGCGGGGGGACCACCTCCCCTCCAGACAAAGACCTTGACACCATCCTTCAGGCTATCAGGGCCTCACAGGCGTCTCTGGAGGGGAAAATTGGAGAAATCAAAATAGACGTGTCTCTCCTCTGGCAGGAGCTTCGCAATGCCACCGCGCGGCTGTCGGAAGCGGAGTCCCGCATATCCACGGCCGAAGATGATATCGCACAGCTCAAAGAGCAAGTGGCCCACCTTCGCACTCATACCAAGGAGCTCCACAGGTGGAGGCGGGTCAAGCCGCCACCTTTGTTGAAGACTGGTTCAGGGCATGGATGCCGGGAGGGGCCCTCTCAACATGATTTGTAGTCGAGAGGGCACACAGGTCCCTGGCACCCAACCCTCTTCCCGGTGCCGCACCCCGCCCTATTATCCTCAAAGTTCTCAACTTCAAGGACTGAGACGCCATCTTGCGGGAGGCTAGGGCTGCTGGGCCCCTCAAGTTTCAAAATGACGTTATCATGATATTCCCGGACTGCACCAGGGAGGTCCAGGACCTCTGGCGCTACTACACGGACGTCAAGAAAAAGCTGCGCGCCATGGGCCTACAATACCAACTTCAATTCCCGGCACGCCTTCAAGTCATTCTCTAAGGCAAGACACACTTCTTTGATGCACTCCAGGCGGCTTGGACATGGCTGGCGGAGGAACACCCTCTCCGCCAACAACGTGTCTCCTCCCCAGAACGCGGGGAGTCACAGACCGAGGGACGGCGATCGCCGGGATGCCAGCACCGGCATCGGATGCGGTCGCGCAGGGGGCGCCAATCACGAACATTGGTACTCAGGTCCTTGAGTGTGGCGGCTCCAGACCCTAGGGACTCCTCCAGCCGGTCGGGCTCTCCACCCGCATCAGGCATCGCTTCTCCAAGACCTCAACGGGCAGGTCTCTACCGATGGCCTAGGCGGACTCAGACCTTTCTCGTACACCTACTCTTTAATGGCAACGCAGTTAGAATTCAACGTATATGTCCACCATGGGTGGGGTAGCGGTCATTAGACTCTTGGTATGTCCTTATGATTATTTACAATGTTAAAGCCGATGCATTGATTATCCGTTCTTTTGGAGGGGTCCTCCACGCAACCAATACGAACGTTTTAGTTTGGTTTAGTTCCAAGGGGGTCGACAGATCCTTCCGTTCCCGAAGTATAGGGAGGGGGGTGGGGTTAGGGGGTGGGTTTGGTTGGGGGGGGTTCTTTGTTGTTGTGGGGAGCCAGGAATGTGTGCTCCCAGTGTTTAGTACGGTTTTATGTTGTTTTTCTGCACCACCGCTCACTCGGCACTTGGACTCTCTGTCATATGAGTCCACTATACAGGCTCCAGGCCCCGCATTTGCCACTGGCTTTCCAAGGCCCAATGAACCATTGTAATGATCTCCAGCCCCCATGAGTGAAATACCATCTCCGAAAGCAGTCCTCCATTATTTTATCATGGAACGTAAATGGCCTCTTAGACCCCCACAAGCGAACGGCCGTATTGCCCTACGCACAACGCCTCAACATAGATGCGCTTTTGCTTCAAGAGACACACCTGATGGGTAACCACTGACCCTTTCTAGTGCATTATGGCTACGACAGGGTTTGGCACTCGGGCTTGCCCGAGGTTCTCGTGGCGTGGCCATAATATTGAAGCGCACCCTTCCCTTTGTGCTGACGCAAGTTATTCACGACCCACAAGGCACGTTCATGATCGTTTGCTGTACTCACGGGGTCACCCCCCTTAACCTTATATCCATGAACTCACCCCCCTCGATGCTCGCCCTACCCCTGGGGCCCACCGTCATTGGGGGCGACTTTAATGCGGTCTCCTCCCCGCTTGTTGATATGACGGGGACCCCGTCTACTTCCAGGCAGTTAACAAACTGGGATGAAACCCTTGGCCTTTGTGACGCATGGCAAATCTGGCATCCACGCGCTAAACAGTTCACGCACACCTCCACTGCACATCACACGCAAACGCACATAGACTCACTCTTTATCCCGTCTATGGACTGCTCCATAATCCAAGATGTCCGCATACTTCCGAGAGGTATCTCTGACCACTCCCCGCTGCTCCTTAGTACAGGGACTCCTCCCCCAACTCCCGCCCAATGTGGCGGTTGAATGCCTGGTTTCTTCAAGACAAGGAACTCCAGAAAGCGGTGGGAGTGGAGCTGAAGCATTACTTCGCCACTAATGCGGGTTCGGTTCCATCCCCGGGTACCCTGTGGGAGGCGGGCAAGGCCACTATTCGGGGCTTCGCCAAGGGTCATGTCCAATGGCAGCGTCGGGCCCAACTGTTGCAGATCACCTCACTGGAGGCACAGGCCCTACGCCTTGAGCGCCCCCCCCTCCATGGATGGCGACACGGCTCAGGAGCGGCGCCTCACAAGTATTTGGAACGAAATCAAGCAACACTCGCTGGAAGCAGCCAAGCTTCTGTGGAGATCTTCCATGGCCAGAGTTTATGGTTGGGGTGACAAAAACAGCACGATCTTAAATAGGCTTGCCACATACCCCAGAGCGAACCGCATTATTCCAGAGATACTGGATCGGGGGTTGCTGCAGCAGTCCCCGGTGGCTATGGCCGGAGCATTCGCCGCCTTCTACCGCCAACTCCATGCCAAACGGATCCCGACACTGACGCTCCGTGAGCTGATGGGTGAGACGGGCGCCCTCCTCCCTCAGCTAGACTCTAATGTCCAAGCTGACCTTGACCGCCCTATCTCGCATGACGAGATTAACGAAGCTATCACGTCCAACCTGTCGGGTAAGACTCCTGGCCCGTATGGTCTCCCCAGGAATACTATGCAGCATACCTTGAGGCCCTTGTGCCCCGCCTCGCCGACCTGTATGTCGAGGCCCTGGAGAGAGGTTCCTTCCCGCCTGAGAAAGATATGGCCACTATCGGTGTCCTTCCAAAGTCACAACCACCATCTCCCCACTGTGCTGACTATCGTCCCATCTCCCTTATTAACACGGACGTTAAATTGTACGCTGCAATTCTTGCCCAACGGCTGAAGCCCTACCTTACCACATTGGTCCATCCAGGCCAGTGCGGTTTCATGCCCCAGCGAGGCACCAGACATTGCCTCCAGCGGCTGCACCTGGCCCTGGCTCACCGCCAAGTGCTTTCCCCTTATTTGGCACTCCTTCTCATCGATTTTGAGAAGGCGTTCGATTCCGTGGACTGGACGTACCTGGACGATGTGTTGGCGGCAATGGGTTTCGGCCCGCGCTTCTGTCAGCTGGTGAGGGTGCTGTATACCCAGACCCATTTGGGAAAAGGGGGTGGTGATGGACAGAGTTTCTGAATGATGCAGAATACTCTTACCAAGTCAAGAGATCATGGTTTTAATCCATCACCGTTTTTTAGCTCACTGCACCATCCCAGCTCAGAACCTGGCTACATGCAAATTAGTCTGTACCTGTCCCAGTGCATGATGGGAACAGGGCAAACCAAACTACCAAGCCAATTCTTATACTGGGAAGGAAACAAGCTTCCGGGGACCGGTTTCTGGCATCACAGCCTTCGTCGGCCCGGCTTGCCTGAATCCTGATGGTGCAATGAGCAAGGGACTCACGTCTGAGCATACCCTCCCACACTGAGTGTGGATAAAATCGATTTGGGAAAAGGGGGTGGTGATGGACAGAGTTTCTGAATGATGCAGAATACTCTTACCAAGTCAAGAGATCATGGTTTTAATCCATCACCGTTTTTTAGCTCACTGCACCATCCCAGCTCAGAACCTGGCTACATGCAAATTAGTCTGTACCTGTCCCAGTGCATGATGGGAACAGGGCAAACCAAACTACCAAGCCAATTCTTATACTGGGAAGGAAACAAGCTTCCGGGGACCGGTTTCTGGCATCACAGCCTTCGTCGGCCCGGCTTGCCTGAATCCTGATGGTGCAATGAGCAAGGGACTCACGTCTGAGCATACCCTCCCACACTGAGTGTGGATAAAATCGATTTGGGAAAAGGGGGTGGTGATGGACAGAGTTTCTGAATGATGCAGAATACTCTTACCAAGTCAAGAGATCATGGTTTTAATCCATCACCGTTTTTTAGCTCACTGCACCATCCCAGCTCAGAACCTGGCTACATGCAAATTAGTCTGTACCTGTCCCAGTGCATGATGGGAACAGGGCAAACCAAACTACCAAGCCAATTCTTATACTGGGAAGGAAACAAGCTTCCGGGGACCGGTTTCTGGCATCACAGCCTTCGTCGGCCCGGCTTGCCTGAATCCTGATGGTGCAATGAGCAAGGGACTCACGTCTGAGCATACCCTCCCACACTGAGTGTGGATAAAATCGATTTGGGAAAAGGGGGTGGTGATGGACAGAGTGGGCTAAAGAACGGTGATGGATCAAACCCAGATCCCTTGACTGGGTGTGAGTGTTTGATTGGTTCTGATGCTCCGTCCATCACCACCCCCTTTTGTACCGCTTTGTTCGCCATAAGTTGGCAGGGTATGCTCAGACGTGAGTCCCTTGCTCACTTTGCCACTGGATTCAAGCAAGCCTGGCTGAAGACGGCTGAAATGCCAGAAACCGGTCCTAGGAAGCTTGTTTCCGGTCCAGGGAAGGCATGGCTTGGCAGTTCGGGTTGGACTGTTCCCATGAGGCACAGGGTCAGACTGATTTGCATATGGCCATGTCTGAACTGGGGTGGCAGAGTGGGCTAAAGAACGGTGATGGATCAAACCCAGATCCCTTGACTGGGTGTGAGTGTTTGATTGGTTCTGATGCTCCGTCCATCACCACCCCCTTTTGTACCGCTTTGTTCGCCATAAGTTGGCAGGGTATGCTCAGACGTGAGTCCCTTGCTCACTTTGCCACTGGATTCAAGCAAGCCTGGCTGAAGACGGCTGAAATGCCAGAAACCGGTCCTAGGAAGCTTGTTTCCGGTCCAGGGAAGGCATGGCTTGGCAGTTCGGGCTGGACTGTTCCCATGAGGCACAGGGTCAGACTGATTTGCATATGGCCATGTCTGAACTGGGGTGGCAGAGTGGGCTAAAGAACGGTGATGGATCAAACCCAGATCCCTTGACTGGGTGTGAGTGTTTGATTGGTTCTGATGCTCCGTCCATCACCACCCCCTTTTGTACCGCTTTGTATACCCAGACCCAGGCATGCGTCTTGGTCAATGGGGTTCTTTCTGACGCCTTCCCCATTCAAAGGGGAACGAGACAGGGATGCCCCCTCTCACCTCTACTCTTCGCCTTGGCGATGGAACCCCTAGCAGCCCTGATTTGGTCCAAGAGTCTCGTTTGGGGGTGGGAATGGCCCAACTCTGAAGTGGATAAGATCGCTCTTTATGCGGATGATGTCTTGCTTTTCTTAAATGACCCAGCCCATTCTGGTCCTCGTTGTCTCCAGATCCTGCATTCATTCGGACAAACCTCTGGCCTCCACATGAATGCTAATAAGTCGATTCTGGTCCCGCTCCATCTCTCCAGAGAATGTTTCGACTGGCAGTCCTTTAAATATCTTGGGATATGGGTCACGCTCCTCCCGGAATTGGGATGGTCCCTCAATATCACCCCGCTTGTGAAGAAGGCTAGGGCAGATCTCCACAGTTGGCAGACATTGCCGTTGAACCCCTTGGGGAGGGTCGCCTTGTTTAAAATGATGATCCTTCCCAGATTTCTCTACGTCCTCCAAAAAACCCCCATTTGCTTTTCGCGGGTGTGGTTTCGGGAGATAGACACTATGGCTACTAAATTCCTATGGGGGGGAGGGAGTGCCCGGATGGCGTTACATACCTGTCAGATTCCAACATTCAACGGGGGTATGGGAATGACACATTTATACCTCTACTATCTGGCAACTCGTCTATTGAGTACTCATGACTGGTTCAATGGGGGGTGGTCAGACCCAGCCTATAGGCTTGAACTAAGCGAACTCGGCCTGCCCCAAATCCAATCCCTACTGTATGGGGAATCCCTCCCGTCCACCCTGCCTGACATCACACGATCCGTGCTTTTGGCCTGGCGGGCTGCTTTACGGCATACCAAATTGACGCGCAAACTCACTAGCACACGCCTCTATGGCACGGTACATGGCTGCTTGAGGTCAGTGGGCTACAGGGGTTCCAACAGTGGGATCTTATTGGGATCTCTCAGCTTGGCGATGTGTGGGTGAGCGGCCATATGTGCTCCTTTAAGAACCTACAATTCAAATATTCCGTGCATTCATCACAATTTACAAATATTTACAACAGCGGCATGCCCTCCTCATACATTTACCTGAGGACACTAGGATCCCTGAATATAGTCCCCCCCGAGGCACAGACCATGTTGGGTGACCTGTGGAAGGGGGGTATTTCCAGCATTTGGAAGACGCTGGTCAACAATACCCTGACTTCGCTTGACCAACTTCGGGACTAATGGGTGGGGTGGGTGGGTCACCTGGACGAGGTGGACTGGCGAGATGCCCTCATGTCGCCCAGGACGGTCACCACATCCGCCAAACTCCGCCTGATTCAATTATACTATATACACACTGCCTACCTAACCCCACAACGCCTGCATCGAGCCGGCCTCTTCCCATCTGCCTCATGCACAAGATGCGGTCAAGACCCGGCCGACTTCTTCCACATGGTATAGATGCCCTCGACTGGCGCAGTTCTGGGGAGAGATTGAAACTGAGCTGTCCGAGGTCCTGGGGTGGGAGGTTCCCCACGATCCACGTCACTCCCTCTTAGGGATTACAGATGGACTAGACAGGTCCAGGAACGAGAAATTATTCTACAATACAGCCATGGTCGTGGCAAAACGGAATATTGCCACTTCCTGGAAACTCCCTACATCATCAAGTTCTGATGGTTGGAGAAAGGGGGTGGATTGGTGTGCGGCACAAGAAAAACCCATGTACGAGTCACGGGGGTGTTCTAAGAAATACCGGAGGGTGTGGGGCAAATGGCTGGGTGCCGTGGAGTAGCATGTTCCTTCTACACAATGTATTGTACTCACTGCGGAAGGGTGGGGTCTGATTACAATGTCCGTGTTCCTCCAACTGTAATGCGTCAATATTGGTATTATGCAATGTCGAGTCAATGGTGTTTGCAATGCATTCTGTTAAAACAATAAAAATGAGTTTATAAAAAAAAAAAATTGAGTACAAATTCCAGATTAGCTTATTTAACACATTAAATATTCTGTGATATATATTACACAAAGTGTACCCAGGACCTGAAAGTAAAATTTAACCAGGGGCTGCAGCACCCGCACACACTGCAATGCCGCTTGCCCTGTGTAGCACAGTGGTGCTGTTTATAACTGCAGATGTAACCAGTCAGAATAACCCCTTTTGACATGCCTAAACCCTCCCCTATTTTTTAACTATTAATAAGGCACCTCTAAGTTGGCCTTACTGCCCATTAAGACAGGGAGCATGGTATATAAGAGTAGGGCATGTAATAGTTTAAACATGTCCTTACAGTGACTAGCACCTCAAAGCTATTTTCACTGCAGCAGGGATTGCTGTTCCATATAAAAGGTCTTGAGATCCAATACTCAATTGAATAAATGTTATCTCCACCTAAGAAGCAATTACAAATGTAATTGTTGAACTTTTTAAAATATTTATTATATGATCAATTTACTGGTGAAGACAGATTAGTAATAAATATTTTGGAAAGATGACTTTTAAAAAGTTCCCTTTGCCCTGCCTAAAGTTCCTAGAAGGTAAATTAGAATTCTGCTCTCTGCCTTCTGCCAGCCAGTAATTAGCATTTCAGTGTGTATGAGTGCAGTGTTAACTTGCTCCCAAAACAGAGACAAAAGGCCTTTAGTGTGGAGTGTGTATTGTTGTGCCCTTGACACGATGCCCCGTGGGCTGTGCCCAGGAATTTAATTAACTTCAAATAGCCCTACCCTGTCACAGGCAGATGTAGCTAACACCTGGGCCTGTCCCCTTCCTTTGCCCCCTAGTCATTCAGGCAGCAAGTCCAGTTAGGGAGGAGCTGCCCCTAAAACTGTTTTGAGCGACCATAGAGGAAGGGTTACTCATTTCCCTGGCTGCACATCTAGGCTGGGCATAAGGAGCTCTGTACAGGGGAAGAAAGGTTCTTCCATATTGGTTTTGGGTCTAGAGAGGCACTATAGAATTGTTTGCAGTAAAATCCTCAGGAAGTGCTGCAGAAGTCGGTAGGGTCAGCCCTAAGAATTTGTACCCAGTTGGTTAGGGAGTGGCGAGGAGTTTCACCCACCCACAGTCTGGCACTGGCATAAATGTGGTGTCCCCATTACCCTCCTTAGAACACTCCTGGGCCTCTGGAAGATCAGACGAGGACTGATTCGACTGAGTGAGACCAGAAAAGAGTCTAGAAGACAGGACTTGAGACAAAGTAGTGGACTCGAAGGGTCTTAAAGGCTGGCCCTCAGTTAAAGTTAAAGGAACATCAAATGCTACAATTGGCCTTTTCCTTCCACTGCCACTGTGACCTGTGACAACTAGACCTGGACTGGAACTTGCTGTGGCCTCTCCCTACCACCCTGTGAGTCTCTAATGCCTCTGCTGAGGTCCTGGGGGGCTTTAGCTCTGCACTCCTGTGGTGGATTAGGACTTAAAGGACTAAAGCCTAAAGGTAAATCTTTGGTCAGAATGGACCTGGTTAGTGTATCCGATCAGCGTCAAATTGTGCCAAGATTCTGTTCAACCATGACCATTGATGATCATTGGCACTTTGTGCTTCTTTGTGCTATTTCTGCTTAAAACTTTTAAAAATAAACACTCTTGTTCTCTTTATTATATTTTTGTCATGCTGGCGACATTATGTTAATTAATTTTTACTCTATTTTTCCAATTCTTTTTGGGATTTTTTATTGTTTTTCACTGTGACTTTATTACTTTTTTAGTTCTGCATAAATACTTTAGTGTGTAACAGACCATCAGTTAAAAAAGTTTTAGTGATTCCATAGCACTCTGGTTCAATGTCTGTTTATTTTGCTTTGCTATGGCTTAGCCCTGCAGGCCCGGTCCAATTAGGGCTTCATTACAAGCAGTATCCCCACTGTACCTGACTATGGGTTGCCCGTTATTCCTGCACCAGCAATTCCTGGGTGGGAGAACATTGGGATCAGCATTCGGTAAATCCGCTGGCAGCGCGGGGCCATGGGCTTTGGGTACTGGCATACTCTTTCTACGTGTTACTCTCCATTTTCAGGCCCAATAATCCTAAACAGCTGGATATTTTTGAGGAAATACAGACTGCAATTGTTAATTTCTGCCGCAGTGTCTCCCCAACATAAATTTGCCGTACTTGTAAAGATGACTTGGAGCCAACCATTGAGAGCTTTCAATTGAAATGTATGTGATTATTTAATGAACAAACCCCTAATATTATTGAAGATTGATGTGCCTTCGGTTATTTTCAAAATATAATTATTTTCACTATTTTTTTTTATTTTTTCAAAAAGACATTTAATAAAGACACCTGCCAAAAGTATTTAATCTCAAAGAAACTTATAAGGTCTTCAATAGCGTCAATATCTCTCATCAGCTGCTAAGTAACTATACCAATAGCAGCCACTAATGCAATCAGGTAGATATGTATCATAAATAAATTTGTTATCAACGTAAGTCAAACTGCTAGAATACAGGGCTTACTGTATAAACTATATTAGCAAGGAGTTCGTTTTTACTGCATGTAGAAACAATAAACATTCCTTCTTATCACTGAGTGGGTGATTTAACGATTTATTTTACTGAATAAAGATAGACTCTATAGAGATCAATGACAAAATTTTTGTGGTTGCGATCGCATGTGCAAAATACAGCAAGGTGCCTTAACGCACTGCCTCAATTTACTTACCATTTTGGAAGCCTGTTGGTGCAGCGCCACACAATGGATTGTGCAACGTTTAGTAAATGGCCCTCCTCTGTGACTAGCTTCTAGTAGGCACACAAAGTCAATCTGACAAAAAAAACTGAACAAAATCTAGGAATAGGGTTTGTTTTGTAACTACAGCAACATTCCATGATGGGATAGATATATTATCAGATTTTGGTTACCCAATGATAGTCTGTTTTCCCTCAGTGTTAGGAAGATCGTAGTATCTCTTTTGCAGTATCATTGTTAGCCGTCTGGTCTAGTCTAAATCATAATTTAGGAAGACATTTATTATTACATTCCTCCTGATTAACCTTGCTTTCAAGATATCAACTTTAACTAGATCAATTCAGATTGTGATGCAAAAGTTGAAGTTGAACTGTGTAGTCCTGGATGATGCTGAATCCAAATGAACCACAATGACGTTCGGGATATCCTTGGTGACGCCCCTGCCTCACCCAATCTCATATCTTATTTTAACCCATGCCACAATTGCCTTGTTCCAAAGGTCTGAGGTTTCACACCTAAACAGACAATGCTCAGGTGTACTTTAAACTTACTGGCAATTCCCCGTCAGATAAGCTCTAGTTATTTGACATTTACATAAAGGTTCAGTATTCGATAAAAGAAAATTGACACTTAGTGGTGCAACTGAATACAAGCTGGCATCAAGGAAGAAATTATATGATGTGTTTAAATTTGACAAAGTTGTCATTCCAGTAGTTTTCAGAGGTAAGATGTTGGAGGGACTCTGTTGAGACACATGTCTTTTTTATTTTATGCCTTCAGGTACATCTTAAAACAAACAAGCAAATTAGGAAGGAAAAAGGCTATACATCAGTCTTAGAACAGTCAGAATTAATGAAAACAAATGTACATGAGTAAAGATAAAGAAAAATATAGAAGATAGAAGAAAACCATGGAAGAACATTCCCATTTCAGATCTTCCCTTTACCCTATTCCCATTCTCTCCCCTAGCTCGCTATGACTTTTTCTTAACCATTTAAATAATGGAGCCCAAATCTTATCCCCTTTTTTTCTGGCACGATGGTCCTTGTTTTTATATAGAGCCATTTCCATATTATACATATTCAATATGCGATGAAGCCAGAGTGCATATATCGGTGGTTCCAAGTCTTTCCAAGCTGTAGCTATTAGTAGCCTAGCGACCGCTATTGAGACAAAAACAAAGTCCCTATGTGCCGATACTAGTCGAATTCGACTATCATACCCTAACAGCATCAGTGAAGCACTTATTTGGATTACACAATTAATCGATTCATGCCAAAAAATTTCTATACCCTTCTTTAAAGGGGTCAGGGTTTTGCATGCATAAAACATATGCGAGATATCCGCTGGACTATGGTGGCATCTGGGGCACTGATCATTATCTCTTTTCTCCCACCCGAAGAGTTTTGCTGGGGTGTAATATAGATTGAAAAGGGTTTTGTAATGTTGTGCCTGGAGATTAGCAGCTAAAAATATATCCTCGCCCAGTTTTAATGACATAACTATATCTATACCATCATCCCCTAGTTTAGATGCCCACTTTGTCTCAGTTTTCTCCACATTATCGGGTATTGTTTCCATTAGTATTTTATAGAGCTCCCCAATCCTCCCTTTTCCCCGATATACCTTATCCATTAGCGGTACTGGTCTGAGGTTTTCCTGTTTCTTGGCTTGATTCTTTATACACCCCCTTATTTGAATATATTTAAAATATGTTCTTTTATTAATCTCAAATTTCTGAGCCAGTTCTTGAAACGGTAATATGTCTAGCTTATCGTTAAGTAGGTTCCCAACTCGCTGTATGCCTGCCTGTGCCCACTCACTAGCCATATTGTCCGAGAGTTCGGCTGGAAAAATCGTAGTTCCCCACAAAGGGGTATATTTATTACATTTTGGGATGTTCATAATTTTACTTATTTGGCTCCATTCCGTTCTGGCAGCTTTCAAACATTTGAAACGTTTTTTTTAATAATATTTAGATTCTAACTGTCTGAGAAGGAGACCTGCTGCTTCTTTCCCCACAGCAAGCTGATATATAGAAGGTAAGTTGTCCTCACCCACGCGCCTATCTACACCCAGCAGATCACCCATTTCTTGCAGGAAGGTTGCCAAATAGTAATAATATAAGTTTGGAACAGCCCACCCCCCTCTCTCTCGTGGAAGAGTCATTGTCCTCAGAGCCTGTCTTGTTTTTTGATAGTTCCAAATAAAATTGGAAAAAATTGAGTTCATTTTCTGAAATGTACTAGCCGATAATTCTAGAGGGATTGCTCGAAATAAATACAGAATTCTAGGGAAGATCTTCATTTTTAAAACATTGACTCTGCCCACTATCGTTAAGTGCAATTTATCCAATCTTCGAAGCTCGGAGGATATATCCTCTAATACTGGATCAATATTATTTGCCCATAATGTATCCAAATCAGGCCCAATCTTTACCCCAAGATAGGTTGCAACATCTATCTGCCGCTGATCTTGTAAGCTTCCCTGTCTAGTGGAGATTATCTGAGTCTTCCCTTTATTCAAACAGTAACCTGATTTACTCCCAAATTCCTCTGCCAATCTCTCGATTTCTTCTATTGCTGATATTGGGCTTGATGTAACCACAGCGATGTCGTCTGCATATGCAAGTATTTTTGTCTCATATCCATTAGTTTTATAGGGTTCAATCACAGTGTTCTCTATTATCTGATTAATAAATGGATCCAGATATATAGCGAAGAGGATTGGGGAGCATGGACATCCTTGCCGGGTGCCTTTTGCCACCTCTATCGGACCTGATGCCATTCCCATCATTTGTAATCTAGCATAAGGTTGATGGTACATCGCCTGAATGGCTGTTATCATTTTGGGGCCTATCCCTCGCTCCGCTAGTGCCCCCCACAGATATTGCCACATCACTCTGTCAAAGACCTTCTCTGCGTCCAAGAGAATCACAGCCAGTCCATCCCCTCCTGCTGCGGCTATATCTAGCAAAGATATTCTTCGTCTGGTATGATCCGTTGTTCCCCTTCCTGGCACAAAGCCATGTTGCCAGGGTGAGACCAAGCTGGCTATGATTCTCTGGAGCCGGGTTGCTAGGACCTCTGAGTATATCTTCGCATCTGAGTTTATCAACGAGATGGGCTGATATGACCCTGGTACTGCCGGCGGTTTCCCCTTCTTATGAAATATGATTATATCTGTTTCCTTCCATGAATTAGGCGGAATCCCACGATATTGTACATCTAGAAAAAGATCCTGAAGGAAATTGGCCAACTGGCTTTGAAGCATTTTATATAACTCTAACGGGATTTTGTCTGGGCCGGCGGCCTTTCCTGAGGAGAGTGAATTTAAAGCTAGGACCGTCTCCTCCAGCGTGATCTCTTCTTCTAATTCCAGACGTATGGCTGGGTCTAATTTTCTAAGCTGTGGATATTCCCCTTCCGTAGCTGATTGAATATCGCAGGGATCTTGTTGATAAAGTTTACTATAATATTGCTTAAAAACCTCCATTATCTTAGCAGAGGTTGTTTCCGTTTGCCCCTCCAAATTTTTTATTTTTTTAATATTATTTCTGCTAACCTTTTGTCTGGTCCTAAGGGCCAGAAGTTTACCCGCCTTTTCTCCATATTCATACATCTCTTTTCGGTGTGATTGGTATGTCTGGGCTATTTGCATCTGGAACATGTTGTTAATCTCTGATTTACCAATCATTATCTGGTTATTAATGGTCCTTAATCTATCCCTCTCCCCCTGAGATAGTCATTTAGTGTGTTCTGTTTCTAGCTGTGCTAACCTACTCATTAGGGAGGTGACCTGACTTCTCCATACTTTCCGTTGTTGACCCACATAACTTATTATTTCGCCCCTTAGACACCCTGTATATGTATCCCGCACAATTGCTCGTGAGGCGCTATATCGGTTTATTTAAAAAAATCCTCTAGTCCACTTTTTAATGTACTTTATAAACTTTTCATCTATCAAAAATTTCCTGTCGAACGACCAGGAGCGAGGTTCTCTTTCCAGAGCCTGGCCCTTGATTTTAAGCAAAAGCGGATTGTGATCCGAAAAGATACGGGGCAGTTTATTGATCTCTGCTTCCCCCAGTAAATTAGCAGACATCAAAAAATAATCTAAGCGGAAATATTCCTCCCCCACCACCTTTAGGCTATCAAAATGAATATTAAAGTCACCACATACTATTAGTGGGGTTGACCATGTAGCAAGCTCCAATTCTAGCTCCTCCCAGAGCTCTGGATCGTCCTGATTTGATGCATAGACAGACACAATAGTTACACCAGTGCTTAATGTTATAATGGCCCATCTACCCCATTTGTCAGCCAAAGTCCGCTTAATAATGGCTGCTTGACGTTTGATAAAAATTGCTACACCTCTTATCATTGAGGTCTGCGAGGAGCATACTGCCAAATCATATCCTATAAGACTCCCCGATTGTTCCACGGAATATGGGTCTCCTGTAAGCAAATAATTTCCGGGGCAATAAATCTCAAAATCTCGAACACTTTTGCTCCCTTGGCTCTATCATTCAAGCCTGCGACATTAACGGTACAAATCTGTAATTTATCCATGCTTTACTGTGAAATTATACCAACATAATAGTTTAACATTTCAGATTTTATTCCTTCCTTCCTTTGCTACGCTTCTAGTTCTAGTCAACTTCATGTACCTGAACTGGCATTTCTTCCCCCCCCCGACCCTCCCCCATCCTCCCTATCCACCTTTACACCCCTCCCACCCCACCCACCCCACCCTGCCCTCAACCCACCCATGAAAGCCACTAGACCTTGGTCTAGTAGTGATGTGACCGCTCTTGGTGTAATCCTAGTGGCCCCCCATTTTATACTCTATCAAAAATCAAAAATAAATACATCCATAAGGCAAAAAAGGATCTTTGTGACGGACGCAATATCCTGGTTTCTTATCCACCTATTAGTTTATGAGTTCTTCATATCGCACCACCCCATGTGCTCTCCCGCATTTTCCTAGCTTTCCTATATTAATCTCACCTACACATTCTAATTTTTTCTATTTAACTCCTCCCCAATTATAATTTTTAGTTTTGCAGGGTTCAGGAGGAATGCCTGAGCTCCCTTTTCTTGGAAGGGAATGATCATCTGCCGTAACCGCCACCGTCTCTCCACTGTCACATGGCAGAAGTCTGGCCTTGTAAAAAATTCCACATCCTCCATACGTCTCTTACGATCTGGTCTTGCTTTTTCAAAAATTGATTGTCATGGGAGATAATTTCCAAAAAAGACAAGCACGGCCCGGGGTCTTGTAGTGTCACTTGTCTGCTGTTTCTGAGCTATTGGGACCCTATGTACACATTGCACTTTCTGATCCCAATTCCATCCTCCAATCTCGGGGAATGCCTTGGCCAACAGGTCAACCATATAGGTTTTGATATCCGCCGCACCTCCATCTTCGGGGATACCCATGAACCGCAGATTGTTTCTACGTTGGCGGTTTTTCTGATCTTCAAGTTTCCACTGTATGTCTACAAGTCTGGCCTCATGAGAAGTGGTCTGCTGCTGTGTTACCATCAACTCCGTCTCCATATTGCTCATTCTAGTTTCAAGATCTGTTAAACGGTCCGAAATCTCTGTGCATACTTTGGCTATCTTACGGACTGAACCTTGAATCTTCCGAATGGCAGCCTGGGATCGCCTATTATCTTGTTTAGATTCATCCCTGTGTGCCATGACCGACTGCAATATTGCGTCCAAGGTTGTCGTAGTCGCCGATCCCGTATTGGAGAGTGTTTCAGGTTTATCCCCCACAAGGTGGTTAGTGGATGAATAATCCCAGTTTAGATCTTGTGTTCCCCCTTTTGGTCGATTTGTAGCTGTCAAAGACTTAGCTAACCTTCGTATCGTTGTTGCGGAGTCTCTACCACTGGTATCTCTACCACTAGTGTCGTGTGGGCTTTCACTATCTTCTTCCACCTCACTGTCGCTACCGTTCATAGACTGGGCAGACCCCGCCAATGATTCTGATTCTGTGTCCTCAGAAAGAGAGTAATAATAGTCTGTCGTCTCAATATCTGTCTCCTTCCCCTGTTGTATTCTCCGTGAAAAATGCTTGGGTCGCACATGGGATGAATCATCCGTTATTTTTACTGTTTTTTTTAGCCTTTGACACAGGGAGGTTTGAGCTTGCTTCTTTACTGCAGGACCGGGCTGATCTTAATTTATCCCTATCCAGATATGTCGGTGTTATCTGTTTGAGTTTTGCATTACCATTACCATTACCACGGTCATGAGCCCCCTTAACCTGCTTGCCTTTTATCTGCTGCAACTGCAGTTGCTGTGTCTGGCCCCCCTCAGCTTGCCTGGTTTCCTCATCAAATATTGCTGCTGGAGCAGCGTTAATATCAATTATTGCCTCCTCATGTTGATCATCCCAGGCCCCATCAGTCATCAAGTTATTCTCCATCATTACATCATTTATTTCGTTAGAGGCTAAAGGTGTAGCAGACATAACTACAATACCCCCTGCCATAGCCGACTCTGCTATGTCAGTTACCTGTGAAGAGCATTCAGGTGTAATGTTTTGACTATCAGAGCGATCTCTCACCATATCCAGTCCCTCCTGACTTGCGTCGCTGGCCTTTTCCTTATCACTGCAGTTTGCCTGCTTTGCTTGTTTCTCCCGACTCTTCGTTAGCAGCTCCATTACGCTAGGACCGGCTGGTAGTTGCTGGGGCGTTCCTCTTCCCGGACAGTCCTTCCGGGTTGAATTCTGCCTGTGTCGTCCTAGCGGACGCGTCGCACCTCCTCCTGCAACAGCTGCGCCGTCCTCCAGCCGCCGAGAGGGTTTTGCTGCTATGCTGCTCGCTTTTCCTGGAGGGGGGGTATCCTCAACTGCATCCTTGGCTCCCACCTTCGCCCTGGGCTTCGGCTTCATCTCCTTGTAGCTCGCGCGCCGCTGCCCCACTAGCCACACGCTTGAAGACCCTCTCTGCTCCCGGCTCGCGACGATTCCGGAGGTCACCACACACCAACTCTGCCAACAGGTAACAGCCACTGTTTCCACTATAGCCGTCGAGGCTATTTCACAGTAGTTAATCCTTTCACCTCTGTTATCGAGGATTAAATTCTTGTTGGGGCCATACATCACCAGGATTAATTGCGGTGGGCGATCATATTCCACAAGTGGGGGGTCAATAGATCACACCATCGAGCTTCTGCGGCAGCCTAGCCTAGCCTAGCCTGCCGGCCGCCATCTTGCCTTCATCCCGCAAATCATCGGCCATCGCATTCACAGATTTTCCAACGCTGGTAGACCTCTTTAAGACACATGTCAATGCGGTAGCTTGCCTATGCCAGCAGTACTTGCTGATGGGGATGATTGCCAATCTGGCAGCTTACATTGGTTTGAGATGCCCACCACCAAGCAGCTGAAATTGGCATGATAATGTCCAAGAGGAGGCACATGTCACCTATTCTCAAGCAGCTGCCCTGGATACCTGTAAAACAGAGATTATTTTCAAGATTCTGTCCATTATAAAGGGTCCTCCTGATGGCAAGACATGGACTTTTAACGGTCATTGTACTAAAATGCATCAGGAACATCCCTTGAAACACTGAGCCAAAGTAGAAGACAAGAGAATTTTTGTTTGTGCAACTAGGCAGTGTAATTGCGGATTACATTACATTTTGTCATACGATGAAACCTATCCTGTTCTAATTCCCACTTTTTATCCTTTTTGTAAGTCTGTTACCATCAGGATTTCCTTCCTGGTTCTCTGAGTGCTTTATAGGTGAAATGGTGTTGGTTTAGGATTCAGATGCATTGTTTAAGCTGCTAAACCTAAGGCTCATTTGTGCCTTCGGATTGAAGGTAAATTCTGTGGGTCTCGTTTAATGGTGGGCAGTAAGGGGGCATCTCCCAAAAATTGTCACAATCCTTATCTTCTCACTTCTAACTCCTGATTTAGAGATGAGAGAACTGCTTTGTTTCCAATGGCAGAGCCTCGGCAGGGGTTCCATTTGATGAACCCACTCTTCTTTCTGTGCCTGGCCACTGAACATGTGGACACGTATCATGCATGTGCACCAGCTTCCATGCATTTTCATTCTCCTTACTTGAGACGACGGCAGGGACACAGGAAAAAATCTTTCTCAAGTCTTCATAGACTGTAGCTACAATAGCAAATTTTCCAGTCCTCAAATATATGGTTATATTTCTATGCCTTTTCTTCACTTTTGAAGGGAAGCATGGACATACACCTGATTCCAGGATGCATAAACATACGGGAGAGCTGAGCTTCAACAGTTGTAACACTTGCTCTGTCTTTTAAAAACCCCTTCTGGTGGATCACGTGCTGTAGAACCACCAGCCCTGTGGTGTTGCAAGGCACATCATTTCTAATGTGAGCTCCAGCGCTGTCTTTACCTATCTTGAACCTCCATGTACAACCCGGAAGTCCTGGACCAGAAAAAACTGGCAAATGTCCCCCATGTGCAGGGAGAAAACTCTGAGCACGCAAGGAACACATATTTTGTATATTAAGAGTGCCCAAGATGGTGGTCTAAAAATGCTAGCTAGCCTTTGCAACCATGGCATAATGGAATGACTGGCTTTGAGCATTTTCGCCAAGGTACTCCTTTTACAGTGATGGAAGGAAGCCCTTTTGGCAAACATTTTCCATGTACGGTGGCAGAAGCTTCAATATGACAAACTGGTAGATGTGGGGCCAACAACATAGGTGGGTCTTCAACACCCCCTTCGGCTAAATGAGACCATATATTATCATCCATCAATGCAGGCTTAGAACCCAACACAATCTGGAACAAAAAAGAAAACGCCAACTGAATACATCTTGATGAGGTTTCTTGCTTGGTTTATTACTCAATTACAAGAGCAAAGAGCACTACCTTCTCCTGGAGAACCCTATTTGCATTCATGCCTCACTCAGGAATTGTACTCATTATAGCAATCACAGAAATTCATCCAAAATGAATATCTCAAACTGACACTTCTATTTATCAGGACATTTCTGCATGTGATTTTAGTATTTATCAGTTTTGGAATGGATTGTAAAAACAAAAATAACTGAAAATCAATAATTTTCGAAATTGTAAAAGGATACATTTATTTTTCCTCCCTTGACAGATCAGTTGTACAAGAGTTAAAGTTGCACTAATTAAAGTTGTACTCTGGAAAACCAAAGTGTCCCATGCCATAACCAAAGTCTTTATTAACCCAAAAGAAATTATAAAAAGCTTGTGTTTCACGGATCTCTTCTAAATATATAAAAATGCATGTTAAAATTTTTTAGAATAGTATCTAATTTATATAATGTGTTTATTTAAATATCTTCTTACGCACAAAGAAGGCTGTGTCTAAAAGCATTAGAGTGCTGTATAGAGAGGAGTCGTAAGTTTGTGAGTACGTATAACATTTAACAATAAATATTAAGCATCCTTGAAATCTGAAAATATAATGCCGAGGCTGCCATATGAAGGTGGGTGTTAGGCAGTGAATACATGTTCTGCGTTCTAGAGCTTTGTGTGTTCTAAATTCTAATGTTTGTTGCTGCTGTGTTTGAGGAGCAATACATGTGGTATGCATAATATTAGCCTCCGTGCCTATGATATAATCATGATTTTCTACCCATTAAAACTGTGGAAAATCTGCATTATAACATAGAAGCATATAAGGACTGCAAGGCCAACTGTTGCCATGGAGGAAGCAATGGTGTCACAAAGTTACAGTGTCAATGTGGCCTAGAGATACGGAAGGGCAAGCCAGGCTCTAAGTTGGATCTGGAAACCCAGATTAGTGTTGGAGCGAAAAACTCTGGAAGAAGGGCAGCGAATTGTCTAGAGAGGTAGGAGAAAGTAAAATAGAAAGTCAATTATGTAGTACAACGTAGACACTGACTGAGAAGTAAGGAAGAGTTGATAAGGGAGCCCGGTCAGTTCGAACTTGGTTACCGGATCAAGGGCACTAAAGTCGAGAGGGGACTTTTGAATAGTTGTTTATAGGATCTGTTTTTAAATATTCAAACTGAGGCAGTAAAGTGGAATTTGAGGCAAAAGGAACTAGAGAGTTCTGGTAAAGTATCTTGAAACAGCTTGTGAGAGGGTGTGATGTTTCTTAAAACTTGGGGATTCGAGCCGCAGCATCTCAGTGCTCGAGGACATTTTCTGATCTGCCTAAAATGGCCAGGGTATCAGTAGCAGTCATCTTGCTTGAAGTCATCTATCAAATTATACATCTGCTATAACAGGAATTATTATGTGTATTGTCATAATGAAAAATGCTGAAAATCTAAAAATTGCAAACTTGTGATAAATCCATCACGCTTCTGTGTGAGAAGAAATATACATAGTGCAATAAGTTAAACATTCTTTTCAAATATCTTTTTATATATATATATATATATATATATCTTTTTATACCTTCTTTTTAAATATAAAAAGATATATATATATATATATATCTTTTTATACGTTCTTTTTATATCGGGCAGCCTTTGGCTCTATTTATTGCATTCCAGACGCAGAAAATAGTTCTCTCAAAGTCTATCAAAAGCTGTGGGACGTGGTTTGACCATTCCTTCCCTCCCAGACAACGTTCGAATTTCCTTTGATGTTTTTTTATTACCATTTAAAATTTTGCTTGATCATTTTGAAAATATTTAATGCGACTCTCCATCATCTTCACTAAGAGTTTTCTTTCTTTGAACAAATTGCCTTAACACTCTTAATAAGAAGGACAAGAACAATACTCACAAACTATTCAAAATGAGGGATTGTAAAGTACAGAAAATGGTGGTTTTCAGCATACTACGACATAATTAAGAATTCTGTTGATGGGTACAAGAAAGAATGGTTCCATCAGAAACTGTGTAATATGCATAGAAACTTGCTTTACAAAAAAGTGCATAGAATAAATTAAACAATCCATCTATTTCTAAAGCATTATATGAAGCAACATTTTAAAAATGTAAGTAAATTTTAGAAAGAAACACATACAGTATAGTTGTAATTTAGTGAGATTTGCGGGGCCGGGTCAAAGACATCAGTACCATGTTTGCTGTGGAGACTGTTTCCCCATCCTATTGTGAAAATGTATGGATAACTCATTTGACTATGTTATTTAAGAAAATGCCTCTTTTTGCAGGATCAGCCCCATTTTGTTTAACTGATGCGGTTGTTTTTGGACTCTGTACACTGGACCCTGCTAATCCGGCCCCATTGCATGTGCTCTGACCGCTAAAAACTTTTCAAACTGGCACATTTTACTTCCCTGTAAGTCCCCAGTACATGGTACTCATTGTACCCAGGGCCTGTAATTAAACATCAAAAGTGGACTGCAGCACCTATTGTGCCACTACTAAAGTGACAGTGCAAAGTATGTCTTCGGGCCTGCCCCTGCAGCCTGAGTTTGTTGTTTCAGTGGACCAGATTCGACACCCCTAAGGTAGGCCCTAAATTCCCATTCAGCAGGGTGCAAGGTATTTAAAACGTAAGACATGTGTACTTAAATTTTACATGTACCATGCACCCCTCCGCCCGTATTCGTCAGAATGAGCTGTTGTCTAGTCCAATTCTAATCATGAGTACAATACATCAGGGATGTCCCCTCTCACTTATCCTGTTTGCTATGGTGATTGAACAATTAGCTGCACAGCTGTGACATTAACATGCGGAAGGAGGCCTAAACGTCTTCTCATGACAAATTCTGGTGTCTCTATTTGGAGACGATGTAACACTTAATGTGAAAAGTCCAGAAGTAATCATTTCCCCATTGATCAATGAAGTCCTTGACCACTGTCAGGGCTATCCATCAACTGAGCCAAGTCCACGATTTTCCCATTAACCCAGTGCACCATGCAATGTGAGCTGTGAAGAGTGTGCGGCTTCTGTGAAGTATATATTTTTTTTACATGTGTTGTAAGTGAAAAATCTCCAAAGTGGTTTTTCACTGTGGCAATGCTAGCTCTTTCAAAGAAAAACACTGGATTACATTATAATGCTTTATAATGCATAACTTGAGCTTGGGAATTGCAAGAACAATTCAAGGACTCAAATGAATAGTAATTGAAAATCTAATCTGATGGTGAAGTCTGATTTTTAATACTGTTTTGAAAATGCCAATTTTAGAAAGTTGGCATTTTCCTGCCAAAGCCAAATGTGACTTTCTGCCAATGTTCAGTGTCACCGGACTGTTAATGGCTCTCTTGGGGTGAGTGAGATATGGTTGCTCCCAGACACTAGTACTAAAAATGTAGGTGCAGTGAGTTGTTTTCCCCTGACAGGATGACCATCTGGGATGTGCCCAGGAACTTAATTAAACCTCAGAAGATTCCTACCCTGTCACAAGCAGATGTAACTTACATCTATGCCTGACCTTTAATTGTCCTGTTAGCCAACTGGACACCAAGCCCAGTGGGAGAGCGGCTGCCCTCTGAACCAGTTTGGGTGGCCACAAGGAAGGGTTTTCCTATTATACTAGCCACACCCATGGGTGGGCTCAGAGAGCTCTGCACAAGTGAAGAAAGGTTTTGCTATATTAGCTTGAGGTAGAAAGGGCACTGTGGGATTGTTTACTATAAAACACACAGGAGTGCTGCAACAGTGAGCATGGACACCCCTGGGAACTTTTACGCCATTGGGTAGGTAGTGGCCAGGAGCTTCCCTCACCCGTAGGCTGCCACTGGGCATAAAACGAACACCCTCTGTACCCTCTTCAGAACACCTGTGGACCTGTAGAAGACAGAAGAATGACTGCACCTGCTTTTAAACCTGTGGAGAAAAACCCCAAGGGATGAACCTCCTCCCCACATGTACCCAGGACAGATTAATGGACTCCAAGAGCGAGTTGACTGGTCTCCTGTTCAGGGTCAGGAAAACAAAAGCTGCAAGGAGACCAAATCTCTGCTAAGTGCAGCTGATCAGTTCCAACTGGATCTGTCCTGGTCCCCTCTGGTGGCTTCTGAAAAATAGAGTCCTTATCCCCAAGTGGTGCCTTATCCCCAAGTGGTGCTCAAAATGTCCTGGACATTTGTCAGGTGTTTGAGCATATTCGTCCCTCCTTCAAAATTGCACGACTGGACACTTAGAAATTTTTTCTAAAAGCGGCTGCCAATGTACCACCGCTGAGCCACCAATTTCAAACTACAGGTAGGACTCAACTTGCTGCTTTCCCTCCTGAAAGGATCCTGACTTTCAGAAATGATTTAAAGTCCAAACATTGAGGACTTCAGAGAGACTAATGCTGAGCGGCACCCCAACAATGATGACACCTTTTTGGACCCTGTTTCAGACTTCGCCCACTCTGGGTTTTCCTGCTTTTGATGCCATTAGCCTCAAACGTCTTCAGGAGCAGAGGATCCCATGAGAGCCCGAGTGTCAGCTGGCCTCCATCGATGAGCCCCTTTTCAGGTCCAGCTTGCAGCATGATCTGCCAACAACCTCGTCGGCAAGGACTTTTCTCCAGAAAAACAACTAAATTCAAAGGTAAACTTTCCACCGAGACAAACCGGGTCCCAGAATCTGACCTGTGCTCCATCACGGTCAACCTTAACTTTTGGCTCAGTCAAGCATGATTAGATAACCACAGTTTATGCTTTGTGATTGTTGGTGCTAGAAGGATTTATAACTACTAAAAATCATTCCCTACTTCCAATTTTTTTTTAAAATATTTTTTTTTCATAATATTTTTTTTATATGTTTGTTGCCATTTCCATTAAGAACAAACATTTCAAACAACAAGCCGGTCACTTACAGTGTATCAGTATCTGATCATTCGTATAGTATTATCTTGCCTATAAACAAATCAAATATACAGTTCCAACCGTTCTGAGTAAATAGAATACACATATTTGTCAATACAGGGAGTACTTTATACAGAAGTGTCATAGATCACAATAAATAGTACATTTTTACCAACCAAACCCAGTCAGCCACGACCCCGCCAGTACTACAACTATGCAGGTGTGTCTAGCGTATATTATACATCACATTTTAGCATTCTCTGACAACAGAAGGCTGTCAAATGTCTGCCCGCGAGTCCCCCGGAGCTCCCAATGATCCCCCTCCCTCCTCCTGACGAGTGCGTGCCCACTCCACGAAAAGACTCCATATGTCCCTGGGCCTGGATGCCAACGGCATCAGCTCCCGATAGGTGGTTAGTTGCGTGTGGCCAAATGTGACATCCCTAACCCATTCTTTCAAAGTTGGCACCCCCTTAAGTCCCCAGTGCATAGCTATTCGGTGTTTGGCAAAATGCAAGAGCATAGCGTGTAGTTTGCGAATTACAATTAGTGTATCTTTAACATACCCCAGTAAACCTAATTGGGGGTCTGGGTCCAATGTTGTACCAATAATATCATGGATTGTAGTGAATATGGCTGTCCAATACATGGACAATCTCAAACCATGTGCAAAAATGTAGCCTGGGCATACCCACACCTCCAGCATCTATTGTCCTCCTTAATCCCCATACGGTGTAGTTGAAGGGCGGTTCTGTAGAATCTATGCAGAAACTTGAAATGTATTAAACGTAGTTTGTAGTTGGGTGATAATGCAGTGAGTTGGGCACAGCAGTATGACCATTGGTCTTCTGTCAGTGGGGTATGTAATTCTTCATTCCACGCCTGAAGTGCCTTAGGCTGCATTAACGGGGCTATGTTTTGCATGGTATTATAGATATGTGTAATTAATCTGCGGGGAGAGTTTGACTTTAGTATATTTTCGAGGGCTGGCAGTGTAGGTAGTGGGCTAGGGAATGTATTGTGTAATTGTGTAATGCCCTACATGTGGCCCTAAGTTTATAATATAGGAATAACTCTGAGAATGTTACAGTCTGCTGCTCTTCCATAGAAACCGGAGGGGCATAAATGATTCCTCCTGGTACAAGTCTGCGAATGTTACCAAACCCATCTTCTGTGCAAGTGTCTTGCTTGTGGCTTCTCCCATTGTGGGTATCATGGGGTTATATGTCAGTGGGATGGAGTGTGCATATAGGATTGTCAAGTTTGCTCCTTCCCGTAGTTTGTCCCATGCCCACCTCATGGTTTCCACAGTGTCTATGCCATTCCGGGGTC
Source organism: Triturus cristatus (assembly GCF_964204655.1). Lineage (NCBI taxonomy): Eukaryota > Metazoa > Chordata > Amphibia > Caudata > Salamandridae > Triturus > Triturus cristatus. The sequence goes on from NC_140580.1 coordinate 988,259,385, forward strand.
TTTTGTAGGCCTGATAGAGCGCTACCTGAAGGGGGATTGGTCTTGCCACATCCAGCTCCACAGATGTGTGCAGTTGGAACGGGGTTGGGTGAACCCAGTAATGGAGAAATTGAGCTTGGGCGCTTAGTGCATACAGCTGTAAATCTGGGGCTCCCAGACCACCCTGGTGTAGGGGAAGAGTCAGAAGTTCCCACGAGATCCATGCCTGACGCCCCGCCCAGACCATGGAAATGAGCAGAGACCGTAGAGATGTATAGAAGGCTTGAGTCAAGGGGATCGGAATGTTCATAAATAAATACAACAGCTTCTGCAAGACTACCATCTTTGCTACTGCGATTCTCCCGGCCAGAGACAGAGGGAGCCCAGCCCATGCCGAAACCTTTTCTTCCAGCCACGATACTGTGCGCCCGTAGTTCATGTCCCAAATGTCCTGCATGTCTCTACTTAACCACACACCTAGATATTTTACAGGCCCATCAGCCCAAGTAAGCGGGAATTCAGTTTGAAAAGGGGTGGTGTCATCCGTCAGGGGGAATATAGTAGATTTAGTCCAATTTATAGAGACTCCCAACAGGCCACCGAATTTGATGAATTCCCGAAGGCATATAATGAGATGAGAAGGGCCCTGGTGCTAAAGCCTATCCCCCGAGCTGTATGATGCTGCCTTATGCGTGCCACCAAAGGTTTTATTGCAATGGCAAAGAGCAGGGGGGACAGCGGCCACCCCTGCCGCGTTCCACGTGTGATAACAAATGGATCTGACAGCAAGCCATTTACTCTTATCCGAGCAGAGGGCCTAGTGTATAATAATCTCACCAAGCTGAGAAACAGAGGACTGAACCCCATCCTCTCCAGGACCACAAATAAATGGGACCACTCAAGCGTATCAAACGCTTTGGTAGCGTCAAGAAGAACTGCTGTTGCATGGGAGTTGGGATGTAAATAGTGAACCACCGTAAAGAAGGTCCTAAGATTGTGGGACGTGGAACGCCTAGTGATGAAACGTGATTGGTCAGGGCGGGCTATCAGTGGAAGCAAAGGCTGCAGACGATTAGCAACTAATTTAGCCAGAATTTTAACATCAACATTTATAAATGATAGGGGCCTGTAAGAATCAAGTTCATGTTCATGCTTCCCTGGCTTCAGCAGAGTAATAATAATGGCCTCACGTAACGACGGTGGCAGACACCCAGGGGTCTGAGCCTCCTCATACATTGCCACCAAATGAGGCGTGAGTGCTTCAGCATAGGTTTTGTAGAAGCCGTGGTTAAGTCGTCAGAGCCTGGGGCCTTTTTAATCGGCAAACCCTTAATCACCTCAGTGCCTACTTCCAATTTTTGACATTTTGGTATCTATCTGCTCATTAAAACGTACTCTATTTTAAAGATTGGAGTGGGATTTTTATCGAGTTGTGTTGTCTACTTTTTAACTGTTTTGGTACTAATAAATACTTCACACATTTCTCCTAAATTAAGCCTGCCTGCTCTGTGGCATAGTTACCATGGGTTACACTCAGGTTTAGATTAACTGGATTTAGTATGGATCTCTGACATTATTCCTTGGGAGGACTCACATCCCCTCCAACTAATAATCCATTTTCCCAAAATTATGCTTGAGTTCTGCCAACCTTTTGAATGCTATTCCTCAACAGGTGACTCCACCATGGCTATAAGTATGCCATAAGTATGTTAACTACAGAGGCAAGCAGCAGAGCTATTTCAATTGTCCCAGATGGTTAGACCAACAGTATCCTATAAACAAACTCTTCAGATGGATAGAGATTCTCTATCCAACCTTTTACTTTTTTTTCTTGAGACTGGCTGATTTCCTGAAACATGGATAAAAACATTATTTTTGCCCTTATGTAAAAAGGCAGCAGATCATTTATTGGCAGCCATTTGTTTGCTAGCATGGTGACCCCAAGTGAAGATTTTAGTCAGAATTCTTCTCACATGTTTAGTGAAATTGACATCAGAGTCTTTTTACTTTGTTCTTCAATCAAATGTTTTCTCAGGGGCACCGGTAAGTGAGCAATGCAAGATGTAGCGCACTCACCCTAAGGTCTAGAAAGAGTATCACTGATATTGCCACCCTGTTGTATTGTATATTTGTGGACTACCGCATAATCTTCGATAAAGTCAATAGTGGAATTCTGTAGGAGAACTCGATCCACCTCAAGTACAGTTAGTTGTTATTCTGGGTGAATTGCACAGCAATATATGGGGCCAGATTTGCTTCTAAGACAATGCATTATGTTCAAGAGTCCAATGTGAGCTGTGCAAGGATGTCTTCTGAAGGCCCATGTTATTTAATAAATATATCTGTTACATCATTATTGAGTGATCTAAAACAACCTTGTTTCCCCTCAAGACAGGTCTGTTCCCATATGCTGTATTGTCCATGCTGATGCCATTTTACTCATAGACTAAACACCTACCGGTCTCCAGAGACCCTTAGATGTGCTTTCTACACTCGCAGAACATAACTCACTAGTCCTCAACCTAACTAAGATGTAGATTATGTGTTTTGGTAACTCATTGAATAGCCACACTTGATTCCTTAAAGTTACATAAACTGCAGAGAATCCTGGCTACAAATACCTGAGTGCCCCAGTCTACTCTAATATGAAGTGGCACGCTGATTATCGGTTTAAAGAGAAGAGTGCTATCAGTATATCTAACGGCCTCTGCAGATTTGGAAGGAAATATAGAAGTTTATCCTCAGCACCAATATTGAAGAGATTTCACATGTCTGTCACAGAATCTACTCCATAGGTAAACTGGAAGCTGGTATTCTGCTTCGCGTATTTCCATCTTGCTAATATTACACCCTATGATGTAATTAGAGCTGAGTTTAATTTGCACTCAATATGGTGCCTCTCTTTTATCAAAATGCTACATTTTCTGTTCAAATCATCTAAGGCTCTGGATACAATGGTACCTGATGTAAATTTAGCTGAAGTTGCGTCATAATATGTCGCAATTTTGGCTGGATTGTTGAAGGGTTCTAGATGATTTAACTGCGGCCCCTTCCAAGTATCAGAATAAGATTAAACACACACCTTGTTCACTATGTGAGAACAGCTGAAAGCTAGGCTGTTGGTCTGAAGATGTCATACATATTGTGTGATCATATGCTATTCGCATTGATTGTTCAAGCTACCTTCAAAAGGGTTTAAGCCGTAAACTGAATTTTAATGAAAGGTTCCGCTTATGCAGGTTGTGCAGTTATAATATTGTGGGAACAAGTATAGTTACTTCTGAAAAGTATTTTTAACCTAATTCTGATCTAAGCTTTAGGATTCTTCCTCGGTGATGGTTGTAACACAGATAAAGTTAAATTATTTTTGGCATCTGATAATAGTACATTGGTTAAAATCTGTGTGTGAATTTTGGGATTATTTTGAATGTCTTGTGATTTCATATTTTTAAAATACTAATTTTGTCATTTCTGTATGTTATTGTAGTTGGTATTGTATATGGTACTATAGTTAATCTAAACCAATATAAAGCTCTTGCTAAACTATTACTAAGCTAAATCTAACTTGCGAGGAAGAGTTTGATTTGTGGTTTTGGTAATACCTGCTGCACATATGGGAGACTTGCCATTGTGGAGGCTACAGTTGTTCATGCTATCGTCTTACGAGGTTGGAATGATGGGGGTTATGTATGTTGCTTCTGTGTGTACTTTTGGTTGAACTGTATATGGTATGGTGGCCCCGGGAAGAGTTTCGGGTTGTAATGCACTTACTGAGGTTTATTGTACCTACCCTGATGCTCTCCTAATGGGGCCCTTTGTGTGATTCATGGTTTCTTTGGAGTTGTTTGGGTCTGGGTGTCATGAAGAGACCTCAATGAAGTGGTGCAATGTTCATGACTTAGGCATAGGCTGGTGCCTTTTCCAGGGTGTTGTGTGTGGGTGAATCAAGATAAGGTGAAGAGTATTGGTGGTGTTGCAGGTATTATGAGGGGCTAGTGCATCTCTCAATGCCCAATCTGAAGGAGAATGATTGAATTACTGTATGATTCTGCTTCTGGTTGGAGCCCTAGCAGTATGAGGAGTGGAAGAAGAGGACACCAGATATCTAAGATGAAATACCAATTGAATCCATTGTACGATCAATTGGGGAAGCTATTTTAACAACTGGACTACTCATAAATTAAATTGATTTATTTTGTAGTTTTCGCAATTTATTTCACCCATGTAGATACATTCAACACATTGTGATGCTTACGGACTGCAAAACAGGTAGCCTGAATTTTTCTTCAAATTCTATACTATCTCCCACATTTAAAAGATATCAAGGCTATTAGTATGCTCTATTCCTTGTTACGCAAGCATCAAATATAGTGCAAAATAAAATATTTTTTCCAAAAACAAAGGGCCTAGATTACATAAACTGCGAGGGTGAAGCATTTTTGTCTGTGCCAATTGGTCCAAGTTGTTAATTAACACCATCTTACATATTATTTCAAAGGGTGTGTTACTATGGTTTGTCTACACATATGCTGTTCTGTGGCATATCAATGTTCACATTGTGTCTCTTATAAATTAAGTAAAAACACAGACCAAAGAGTTATTGCCATGCTGGTAGTGTCTGCATTCTGATGCAAAAATATTTGGTCCTTTTTGTCTTAGTGAAACATTTTATGCAATATTGTCAAGAATATATGAGGTGAGTGTAAACAGCCATGCGGCGCCAGCGGAGGCCAGCTGTACTCCTCTGCTGCATAATCCCATTACACTGCCTTGCCCTCCCACATAAGAAATATCTGCTACAAGTTATGTCTACAAGCTAGTACTGTACCAGTCTACTGCAACAAGCCACTCTTCACCAACAAACAGGCATGGAATAACTGAAGAGACCTACCTAAAATCGCTAGCGAATTTAGTCCCCCAGAGATCGAAGCCGCGTAAAATTCTGGTCAACTTTCATACGTATGTGTTGAAGGAGCAGATTTTAAATTTGGCATTAAAGCAAAAATCTCTCGTAGGGAGTGGGTTTACTTTTTTAGTCAGGTCTGACCTCTCTAGAATTACATTGGAGAAGCAATGGGAGTTTGGGAGGCGACTGGATGCCTTTAGGAAAGTAGGAGCAACAGCTCAGCTCATGTTTCCGGCAGCCATCAAAGTTATGCATAATAATCGGATGTATAACATCAGGTCAGTTCAGGCAGCCGATGAGCTTCTGATGATGTTAGGCAAGGAGCATAAATAGGTTATATATGCTTTGAGATAGCCTTGGTGATTCTCTCTTGATAAGCCTTATAGATAGCGTTCACCTTTAATATATATAGGTCTATATAGGTCTAGGCTCCTCACTTTATGCCATATCTTCTTATCTATACAGATTAAAAAAAAAAAATTCTATCTCTGTGCAGCTAATCGGTTAAAGTAATTTTGGTTACTTTCTTTCCTACTGCTTGTCGGGTGGGGATTTCACTTTATCGTCGTGTATTTTTCACTTTCTATTTTCCATCGTTGGATGGGAGGGGTTTTTTTTTTGACGGGAGCTTGTCAAAGGGGTGCTTCTACCGGATTATTTTCCGGTTAGATAACACAACGGTTTTCCAAGGGGCGGGGGGTGGGCTGGAGATGTTGCACGGGGGTAGGAGGGGGGTTGGGGGGTTGCATAAATATAAAATGGTCCTCATTGCTCGAAGCAGCTTTATTAAAGATGGAAGTAGGTATATATTGACTCAAGAATCAATGCAACAAACGGTAATCTTGGCTTTTTTTTACTTTTTTTCTTTTTAAGTATGGGTAGTGTAAAATATATCTCCTGGAACGTTAATGGCCTCCGCACCAAGCCTAGAGCTAACAGAATCATGCAATATTTGCGGGACTTGGATGCGCAGGTCTTGGTGCTCCAGGAGACACACCTAACTCACACTGAAATGCTTACCCTTATTAAGAAAAACAGCTGGATAGACTTCGCAGTTTCAACTACCCAAACAACTAACACAAGAGGGGTCTCAGTTGTATTTAAAAAAGGAGCCAAAGCTAGGCTGATATCACAGGCAGTTGACCCAGGTGGCAGATGGGCCATAGTGTCAGTTGTTATGTCCGGTAAACAAAGTACAATTTTAGGATATTATGGTCCGAACCAGGACAACCCCTCCATTCTGGAGTCTATATTTTCACACTTGCTTACCTTCCCTGAACCCACTATCCTGGCAGGAGATTTTAAGATCGTACTGGATCCTTTGTTGGACAAATCACCCAATAATTGATCCTCTGTTTTTTCTAAGACTAGGGCCCTGCTCCAAAGTGCCATGAAGCAATATGGGTATGTTGATATCTGGAGAGTGAGGTCGGGGCAACAACAAGGGGTCTCTTTCCGGAACTATAAATATCACCACCAGTCCAGAATAGATTTCATCCTTATAAGTCTGAGGCTGGTGGATTCCGTAAAGAGTATTAGCTACCTCCCATCACATCTGTCGGACCATGCAGCGGTAGTAATGGAACTTGCCAGTTTGATTAAAAAAAGTTCCATCACATGGTCTTTTGACCGGTCTCTTCTCTCATCTTTAGAGGATATTACTTTTCTTAAATCAGAAACCCATAATTTTTTGAATTCCAACAGTGGCTCAGCTACGACTAGAATAATCTGGGATTCGTTTAAAGCTTTTTTGAGAGGGGTTATCATTGGGAAAGTTTCATACCGTAGGAAGTTACATAGAGAGGAAGTCACTTCCATTGAAGATCAGATATCTCAAATACAACAAGATATAGACTCCAACTGTATGGCTTCCGGTTTAGATCTGCCCACTCTCCATAATCAATTAGTGACTTTGAAGGGTAGTTTGAGTTCGATATTAAATCTTCGATTTCAACAAAGATGGGAAGCCAGTAAGTTGGCCCATTTTGAATACACTGAAGGTGCCGGGAAATTACTGGCCTGGAAAACCAAAACTGATCTGGTGCGGAATAACATTGCCGCAATAATGGTAGATAACACCTTCTCTTCAGATGAGGACATCAGGGCTGCCTTCAGAGATTACTTTCAGGTGATCTATAAGGAGGATAAGCAGATCTCGACAGACTCTGTTGAGGGTTGGTTAAGGGACATCAATTTACCTTCGCTATCTGCCGAGCAATCTCAATTTTTAGATAACGCTATCACTGAGGATGAGGTAAGATCTGCCATTAAAAGAAGTAAGAAGGGGAAGGCGGCTGGACCTGATGGTCTGCCGGCAGAAATTTATAGAGCCCTTGAAATAGAATTAGTCCCATTCCTCACCGTTCTTTTCAATCAAATCTTACTGGAAGGTCAGTTCCCGCCAGACTCCTGGGATAATGCCTCAATCACCTTATTCTGAAGCCAGGGAAACCAAAGACGGCTTGTGGATCTTATAGGCCAATTTCAATCCTGAATGTGGATTACAAGATCTTTACCACAATCTTGGCATCAAGGTTGGCTGTGATTGCGCCTTTGGTCCTTCACCCAGACCAAAAGGGCTTCGTTAAGGGGCGACAACTATTCGAGCTAACCTATGATTTAATAGGTGCCATAGATATAGCATCGGCTTGGACCCTCCCTTTGGCCGCCCTCACGTTAGATGCGACCAAGGCTTTCGACAGAGTCAACTGGGTATACCTGTCGGGGGCTTTGGCTAAGTTTGGCGTGGGGGTTGGGTTACGTAGGGCAATTGGCTTGTTATATCATAACCCTGTAGCACGCCTCTTGGTCAATGGAGATTTGTCTGATCCAGTTACTATCACTAGGGGGACACGGCAAGGCTGCCCACTTTCCCCCCTTTTGTTTGATTTTTATATCGAACCCTTTGCGCAACAACTGAGGGAGGAGACCTCTATTAAGCCTTTCTCGTATAAAGGGTGGGTAAGGAAAGTAGCCCTAAATGCCGATGACGTGCTTATTCTTACTTCAGATGTTGGCTCTGCACTCCCTATAATTTTAAGGATTGCTCGTTCATTTGGCCAAGTTTCCGGTTACGAAATTAATGATACTAAAACCGAGATGCTTGTTTGGAATCATGAAGGGCAAACTATAGACTTACAAGTGGGCTCCTCGATGAGGTATTTGGGTCTACAGATAGGGAAGGACATAGAAAAAATAGCTCAAATTAATTTAACATCGGTAGCTAAAGAATGCCGTAGGTTATTGCATTCATGGTCTCATATCCCACTATCTTTAATTGGGAGGGTCGACTTAATCAAAATGTCGATCCTTCCTAAAATTTCGTTTTTGTTTTGTACCATTCCCTTGCACTTCGATTATTCTTGTTTAGCTAAATTACAGTCAGACATAACATCTTTTATTTGGAACAACAAACAGGCAAGGATTTCTTGGAAAAAGCTTAGAAGGCGAAGGGACAAAGGGGGCTTGGCTGCCCCGGACTTGAAATTATATGCTTGGGCCTTCCAGTTAACTCACTCCCGTATGTTGTTAAAAATACCTACAGACTACGGGGTGGGTCTGATGTTCTCAGCCATGTTAGAAGGGGAAGAAGCTAGTCAATCAGCCTTTCTCTTCAAATTCGGCAACCCCAAGTACTTCAAAAAGATCAAATTGAAGGTATTACAAGGATTGGCAAAATTATGGGCCAAAGTCACAAGATCTATAAAATTAAGCTATTTTTGTGATAAGACGCCGCTATGGGGGCTTCCTGAAAACCCCGTTTGGCTTGGAGACATTTTAGCGGCTCCTATAAGAGACGCCGGCTTAGAGGTCTGGGGAGATCTTTTTTTTTGAAGGGGAGCTGCTCTCATGGGAACATCTTCAGGCTAAGATCGGCCCTAATCTATCAAGGCTCAAATACCTTCAAATACATAGTTGGACTCAGGCCTACAAATCTCAAGTTTTAGAAAGAAACAAGTTTCCACTTGGAGGATATAGCCTGCTCATAAATAACCTGATGAACAACCCCCTGGGAAAAAAGGAGACCTCACAGTGGTATAGACTCCTACTGGAGGAAACGGATGGAGTTTTCGATCTGCCTGATTCGCTTTGGAGCCCTTCAATCTCTGGCCCAAACTTACAAAATCTTTGGACAGACTCATTCGGCCTTTTGTGTAGCATAGTTAAGCCTTCTTGGTTACGGAGGAACCACTTGTTTACACTGCATAGGGCATATTATTCTCCTCTCAGACTATCTAAATTTTCCGAGGGCAACTCAATAGCTTGTTCTAGATGTGGGTTTCTGGCTGCACCAAACACCCATATGTTTTTTGACTGCCCCAGTTTAGTGTCATACTGGGCAGCTATTAGTAACATCCTAACCACTTCATTGGGTGTTAAAGTAAACATTGACTTACCTCTTGTGATCTTCGGGATTTTGGAAGGAGCTCAAGGTGCAGCCAAAAACTTAGTGTTCTATACGGTATTGTTGGCAAGAAGGGAGATCTGCAAGAAATGGAAGGACGTGTCCCCTCCATCCTTCGGCGAATGGCAGGCCTCCGTCATATATACATCACGTATGGACCTGGCTAGGGCTGGTAATCAGAGTAAAAGAGCTTTTTGGTATTTGTTGCCATGGGTACACTGAAATACCCGGGGTTTTTTTTTTTTTCCCGGGTCCGATGATTACCCTATTATGGTGTCCTAGCCATTCGTACCATACCTGGTCCTAGTCCGGGCTGACTTGGCTGCCACTTACACCAAGGTGGTTTATAAGAAGGGAAATGCCTGGTTCTTCGCCTTCCAAGATTGAGACTGCAATAGCTGAGGGATATCTTCTACCCACTTCCTTGGTCATATATCCCTGCCAGTTCTTTTATGAATTGAGACAGCTGACTGTAGGGTAATCTGGTATGGCACTGAAACCATGGTAGTAATGAGGACTAAAAAAAAAAAAAAAAAAAAGAATTTAGTCCACGGCTGCAAGTGCCTACTAACTGCACACAATGGCTTATTCTGACTTCTCACACCGACAATCATAAAAGTGATGATTGTAACAAAGCCCATCCCAGTGGATCTCCTGACCATCTCTCCAAACTATGCCTGTTGAGGACCATAAACATCAACAAAAGCACTCAGAAAGAACAACCCAGTGCAGTAAGGCGGTTACTCGACTCTGATCATAAGGAACACCATAAGGAATACCATAAAGGAACTTGCAGAGCAGCTAAAAGCTTCCAGCTTCTAGTAAACCAAAGTATGAATTTTTCTATCACAATCCTTCATTCATCACACTGCTGAGCACTGTGTCCCATAACTGAACCTCAGTGGTCCTCACGTACAATATGCAAACACATCCCACACAGGATCAAAACAAAGACAACCTCCTTCCAAGCGCACACACTACACTGTATAGCATGCTACCCATGTAAGCAAGTTCTTCAGCACCTCACATAGGGGTATTAAGTACTGTACAAATGCTATAATTGCTACAATGTAATATTGTTTATTGTCTCTTCATGTCTGTAGCTCAACAGGTTTCTTCTAGTAGCGGCTGCTCCGTCCCTCAAGACAAAAAATGTAACTTCGTCTGCGACTGCTGGAATTGCGCGGATGAAGAAGCGTGTGGTGAGTCTTTGCATCCTAAATGTCGCATACATCCTTTGTAGGCAGCCAACTTTACAACCCAATTTCACTGAATACAAGCAAGAAATATACTACATATCAGAAACATCTCTCTATATTATATGCATATTTTGCAAGCAATTCAGGCACATTATATTTATTTCATATTTTGGGGAGTATTTTTGTGGTGCGAAAATATCCCACGGGGCAGCAGAGCTTCTGTGGCCAATGATAACTTTCTGCTAGGGTCCTGGTTAGTGAGGAAGTTCAGTGCGGGGATTCCCAACACTGAGAATTACAGTTACCATCCGGTATCTCCGTTCAGAATTCTGCTTATTATGAGTTAAACCTCTCTGAATGGGGAATAATTGTGTGGACATGGAATTACCAAGCAGAGGTCCGTATGGTCTTTCATATTCCGCGGGATTTAAAGGCACACTTTTACCACCTGCTTCAAGCAAGTGATAGATGTGTGCTTGGGCTTCTGTGTGTGGGAAGAGGGGTTGTGTTTAGGGGAATGATAACTAGCAAGGAGGAGCATTTCATGCGCATTTTGGCAGAGAAAAACTTCGATGGGGAAGGGACTGAGGGAGCTAAGGGAACAAGGCTTGGCTGATGTTGCAGGCAAAGTATCATGCAATTTTACTGCCCAGAATCATCCACCAGTAGAATCAGGTCCTATGTGTCCATACCAGGCGCACAACACCTATTGGGCAGAACGGGTATCAGCCCTCCCCGTCAGCTGCCATCGGCTGGGCTGCCGTGGCTGGAGTTGGTGCCTGACAACCTGACCTTCAAGTAGGGTGACCAACCGTCTGTAAATTTCACGGACCGCCTGTGATTTGGATCTAGCGTCCGTTGTCCATGATGATCCCTTTCACGGACGCCATGTGTATTGCATTGTGCAGCACACATAGAAAAAGGAAAACACCTATTAGAATTGTCTTTGGGCAGGAAGGTGCCCATTTCTGCACAAAAACAATCCTGCATGCAACGGAGGCACCCTTGCACCATGGTTCAAGGGTGCCTGTGTTAGCACTAGGCTTCAGAAACGACACCAGCTCAGGGTGAAAGGACAAAAATATGATGTCTTCCTGCCATTTCACTTTGGCATAGGGCAGTACAGCCAGGTGTCTTGTTGCACTGCCCTATGCCAAAATTCCAAATATATTAGCTTTATTCGACAGTCATGTCATAAAAGCAGAGCACAATACATTGCAATATACATATAAAATAATAAATAATCTAAATCTAAAATCCTTTAAAAATGAATTAAACAAAATGCTGCCAAGTAAATTGATTGGAAAACCATTAAGATGCAGATACAGACAAATTGACACATGGAATTAATTTCATAATTTAGTCTGGACTTCATGACTGAGGCCAAATAGTCAAGTACCCTCAATCACCGCCCTGGCTCTAATGGACCAGGCCCAGCCTAGAAACTTAGCCATTGCAATTGCTATTGGCTGTAATGGGTCCATTGTAAGAATTCTTAGGGCATCATCATGCTTCCTAAAACCCAAAAGCTTACAAATAGGGATGACCCACATGGCCCGAGGTTTTTTATATAATGGACAAAAAAACAACAAATGGCTAACTGTTTCTACTTTATCTAAACATTTTGGGCAATCTTTCGTAGTAGTCCCCGCCCAATTACCAGTAAAAGATCTAACCCATCCCATTTGGAAGTATAACTTCCTATCTGAAGGTTTTTCAATAAAATCCCAATAGTCTTCTAGCGCAGGATTTGTCTTCAGTTCAAGGAATCGGCCTGTCAAATGTTTAGTAACACCCTTTGCTCGCGTTGTTGCCATTGTCATATCCCAGTACTTCTCCTTCAATAGCTTCTTTGACGGAAAAGAAGGATTTAGAGGCTCAACCCAGGGATCAATCAGGCCTAGGTTCACCAGTAGCAACCTTATCTCCCCTAGCCATTTAATCTTATGGAAAAAATCTGAGTCTATTACATCTTTTAGCCCTCTAGCATAGTGTGAGAGGTCCCTCGTGCACCACAATCTTCGCCAATATAAAAGAGGACGAAGTTTAGCCACATCCCTTATTGGTTTCCTCCCTAGGTCGAACAATAATGGGCACATAGGGGTACTTTTTGGTGCACCAACAGCCCTACGTAAACAAGAATTTTCAGCAGCCGTTAAAGTACATAGGTTCTGGAACCCCCATAATTCCGCACCATACAGAGTAGAGCTTAGGACTTTCAGACCATAAATCTCCATAAACGGGCCAAGTGGTTTGGAGAACGAGGTTTTAAAATTAGCTGCAAGGATCCCAGCCTGTTGTTTATACTTTAGGGTAGCTGCATTAGTTTGCTTGGACCAGCTCATATCAGATTGCAGCGTAACCCCCAGATAGGTAAAGGCATCTACTTTTTCAAGGGGTACATTATTCAAAAATACCTTACCCCGAAAGGATTTGTGCTCGTTAAATGTCATAAATTTAGTTTTTTCAGTATTAATTATAAGACCCTGATTTGTGCAGAAATCCTCAAACCTTCTAAGTGCCTTTTGTAGGCCACTAGGGGTCTTAGAAACTATCAATGTATCGTCCGCGAACATGAGGACAGGTATATGTTGTTTTGCCAATACAGGGGCATCGGTGGGGGTCTCCTGGAGGAAATCAACCACCCCATTCATGAAGAGCGAAAACAGAGTAGAGGCAAGCACGCAACCCTGGCGCACTCCTCTTTCAACGGGAAATGAATCGGTGACCTCACCCCTTGTCCCCCACCTGATCCGTGCATGGTTGTCCTCATGTAAGCGGACGATCAAGGACAGTAAATCAGCTGGCATCGCCATTTCATCCAAAACAGTCCATAGCTTACGTCGAGGTACCAGATCGAAGGCTGCTTTCAAATCAACGAATACCACATGCAGAGCACCTTTCCCCAATACGACTGTTTTCCAATAAATGTTGATAAAACGGAAAACCTAATCGATAGTACTCGTAAGGGGGCGAAAGCCTGCTTGCAATGGGGTAAGAATGTGCTCATCATCCATCCATGCCTGGAGCTTTTGAAGGATCAATCTCCCCATGACCTTTTGCATGGAATCTATAAGACTTATTGGTCTATAATTGGCTGCAGCGGATTTATCCCCCTTTTTAAAAACTGGTATAATCTCGGCCCCTTTCCAAGAGGCCGGAATTGGTGCCCCACAAGCTATAGCATTAGCTAGATGTCTTATATACAGGCGCCATGAGGATTTGTAGTTTAAAAACACATCACCAGGGATGTTATCCATTCCAGGAGCACGATTGGGGGTAATGGTGTCCAGAGCCCTGTCCACTTCTCTTAATGTAAACACCTCCCCAGAAAAAAAGGTTATATCGATAGGACCCAAGACTTGCTCGTCCTCCACAGAGGCGTACTGGGGTTTGAAGTATTCCACCCAAAGATGATGGGCAACATTATTCTGTGGGGGATCCGGAATCCCTCCCCTATCCCACTTGTACGTATCCCAAAATACTTTGGGGTTTCGTAACGTACAAGCATCTTTAAGTGCTATCCATCTTGCCTGATCCCAGAGTTTTTTCGCAACTTTAACAGCTTTTTTGAAGGAGTCCCGTGCCAGTCTTACTTTTACTATATCTCCTTCCCCTATGGCTAGCCCCAGGTTTCTCTGCAACTTGCGACAGTTATCAGTAAACCATCCCTTTATTTTTGTTTTCTTACCCTGGGATTTTTTTACAGGTTTCTGGAAGAACAATCCTATTTGATCAAATAATGCTGTATGCATTTCTGTTACATGGGTCATTGGAACTTGATTTCTTTCACCTAAACCCCAAACTTCTAGTACCCTATCCACCTCATTATTCATTGCGGTTATTGTTGCCTGGGAGCTTAAAACATTGGTCCATTTCAGATATCGTGTGTCATTAGACAACACCAGGTCACTGGCATTTGCCACTGGGGTAACCTGCTTGGTTTCCCCTAGCAAGCCATCCACTGTGACAGTGAGTGGGTCATGGTCACTCTCTACTCTGGAGACAACGACCATGTCCCTCACACAGTGCCACAGGGATAGGCCTACCAAGACATAGTCAACGCGGCTCGCCCTACGACCATTATTGAAGGTGTTAGCCCCATTCTTATCAGAAGGTGTACGCCCATTTACGGCCCTCAGTCGTTGCCCAATGCACAACCCTTTCAGCTGTATTGCCGCCTCTGTCCATTTTTTAATTGGTTCCACCTCAAGTGTGTGTATACCCCATAGTATATCCTCTTCCGCCGACAGATCTTGGTCTTTTAGTCCCAGGGGTTCAAAGGTAGTATTAAAATCCCCACGACCATCGGACTAGATTCCCTAGGTATATCGTCCAACAGCCTGTCCAGGTCAGTCACGACCTGAGAGCGTCGACCGCCGACCAATCCTCTTGCATAAACATTAAAAATGCATAAGCTGGGACTTTGCTCTGGGATTATTCTTATCCCTAGGATATCATTACTATTTATGGGTTTTGGGAAATTTTACACCTAAGTGCCTGACGTACCCATATAACTAAACCCCCCATTGGTCGACCCTTCAGTTGTCTAATCGCAGGAACCTGGAAAGAAAGATACCTCATACGAAACAGGGGTTCTGTTGCCCAAGATTCCTGAAAAAAAACACAGGTCATGGGTCTCAATAAAATCTGACCAATCGGCAAGTATCAATTTAGAACCCAGTGTCGGGATCCCACTGGTTCCGCTCCTCAGGATGACGCTGAAGCTTAAAGGGGTCCACCTCTCATCTGCCCCTAGTCCGGCGGATGTGTAATACACTCGGACGAAAGGGGTAGGTGAGCGAGGGAAGGACGGAAAGGGACGGCTGGGCGCGAAACCTGTGAATAGACAAACACACAATGAGTGATGGCTCCCTTCACCCGGCCCCCCGGCTTCCCCTTGGTGTTACTCTCTTACCGGTCGTCTCTTTCCGGGGGAGGAACAAGAGGGGTGTCTTCTCCTCTTTTCTGAGCGCACGAAGTTCTCCAGCACCGTTACGTCACGGAACTGTAAAGAACCTTGCCGTGGCGATCAGAGTCGCGGAGATGAGTTGTGTCAAGAGTCTGCGCTGCTACTCTAGGCTCAGCAAGGTCTCGAGCCGAGGAGCGCGATTCTGTGGGAATGCTGGGGCCCGGAAATCCGTGGGCACTGCCTGCGGTGTTTCGCTGCGACTCAATGCTCCAGGAGGAGCCGGGAGCAGAGGAGCGAAACCCCCAGGTGGAGATGCCCGGAAATCCGTGGGCGTTGCCTGTGGCGTTGCGCTGCTACTCAATGCTCCAGGAGGAGCCGGGAGCAGAGGAGCGAAACCCCCAGGTGGAGAGGCCCGGAAATCCTTGGGCGTTGTCTGCCTTAATACTCACAGGCTGTCCAGCGAGGAACAAGGAGGCGTCGAGGAGTAGTCGGCGTCTCTCGTGGTCTGGAGGTCAAGTCGCAGAGGAGGACCTTCCGCTCGGGTCTGGCGTAACCGAAGGCTTCAGAGAATCATCGGCACTGCTTCTCCGGGATTTGGCTGCTTTTCAACGTTTCCGGCAGCGTGAACTGTCACGTGGGACGTGAACTACCGGGAGCTCTGGGGGATGTAGTTCTTGCGGTCGCCGATTGCTCGGTCGTAGTCCAGGGGTCGAGGAGATGCGTCACTCAGCGCCACCCGAGCGCGGATCGTGACACCCAGTCCTGCTATGTTCCAAGATAACAACTTTAGGGCTGTTGGACTAGGGATACATAAATCGTTTGACATAGGGCACCCAGGGTGAGCAGGTGGAAAAGCCGAGAGCGTAATAGTCTCCATCTGCAATGCTGGGACAATAACCCCCTTTTCCCCTTTGTGCATCCCTCTATTGACAGATGAAGGGTTAGATACAGAAATCCTATCTAAAGGATAATTCGGTGCAATTGGGATTTTAGGGGCCGTAGCTAATGTCTTCAGGCCTAGAACAGGAGGAATAGCATCTTTGGGTGTACATTCCTGATGTTGATGCTTAATCATCATAATTTGTTGTCAATCACACTCCTCTAGGCAGGACAAGACCTCGAATCTGTTTTCTGTTGGAACTCCAAACTCCCCCCCAGGTCGCCCTACCAATCCACTCCTATATGCCCTAGTTTTCCAGGGGCCTAGTGGGGGGGCAGGGTAAAAATATGTTAGTGGAAGCGGCTTTATCCTAGAAGCCATACCTTGCCGATGCCAGCCACAAATAAATTCCCCTGTACTGACATCGCCAAAATTAATAACGATGCAATCACCCTCTATCGTTTTCTGTCTTGACCCAACCCAGCCCACCCTTCTTGCAAAAAGGATTTTAGCCGAGGCTCCATATGGTAGTGAACGATTCGTGTTTAACCAATGAATGCACTTGTTTTTTAAATCACTATAATTCTCCCGTTGTCCCGGTTTCAATGGGGGTACCCCCGTCAGAATGCACACATAGGGGGAGGATGCAGGAGGGAGGTCCAAACATGGAAGGCTATCCAGAGATGTGTCATAAGGCACTCTACTCCCCCTGTCGCAGACAGGGGGGATTAAGTTTGGACCATCCAACGCTACACCCTCCATGCTTGGATCCTGTGCTCCAGTTTTAGCGTGCAGGGAGGTCTGGGGAGTAGGAACACACACTGGCATGGTAGGGATACTTAAAGATACCGTTCTCTGTGGGACCTGTACTACTGGATTTAACCTTGCCATATTTTTAGTAGTCCCCTCCATACACTGTCCACTACTAGCATTGTCCGTAGGCCTCAGACTGTTAGTAATGTTAGTAGATTTACCTTCTACAACTTCTAGCAATCCTATTCTTTTTTCAATCATGGTTAATCTTTTAATAATAGGATTACAGATATTATTAATTAGCAATTCGATTTTGTCCCATACTGTCTGTGGTAAATCAGACAGGATATCTGTTCCTGGGTGCGTTACATGGTCTAACACAGTCAATATTGGGGATGGGGTCTCAACACTATTTCCTATAGGCACCATTTTTCCTCGAGGAGATTCAACTACAACGTTTGGCTTCTGGATTTTTGCCTTCCTGCCCTTCTGCACCTTACTCCCCCTTTTCCTCTTAGTTATTGGCAATGGGTAAACTACTTTTGCCCCACGTCTATAACTAGTCCTAGCATTGTTCCCTAAAGGAGCGGACAAGGTACTACCATCTAAAGTGTCTAAATGACCCTCAGAAGGTGATACAGGTATAGATGTAGAATCCAACCCCTTATGGGTATCACTTGGTGCTGAGTGTACTAATGCAGTATGAGCACCCAGATCATTAACTATGCACTCAGCCGGCTGAACAACTGGGCCAGGGATAATAGTAGAGATGGTTGTCGCAATGGGGGACACTACCCCAGCTAAAAGACCCAATGAAGACCTCCTATTGGCCGCAATATCCATAGACAATCTTTTTTCAGTGCGGTCAATTTCATGAGCTAAAATAGAAGTAGCACGTACAATAAATTGATCCAGTGTACCCATAACAGAGCCTGTGGGCACAACCTTCCTTCCCTTTCCTACTTTGCCCGATTTATTTGCCATTTCCTCCCTTTTCCCTTTCGACTCAGGTAAATGCACCAATAACCAAGTACATATGCATTGGATATCTCCAGATGTTATATAAAGGATACCAAGATGCAGAATAAGCAAAAATGATGTCCAACGGTAACCACAGAGAGGGGGAAAGTCCCAAATATCCAGGATTGCACAGGTGCACCACAATCAGACAGATCCCCACCCAGTCCGGCAGCCACAACAGGTCAACAATACCTTATGAGTACCAGCAGACAGTCAGCGTTAGGGGGGTGGCCCTGCCCTGCCTCTTCCTGGCTATGACGGGCAAGGACGGGCCCGCCCTTGGCCCGGGCTTTGCCCGGGCGCGGCCCGCGCGCGTCTCGCGCTGCGGTTCCCCTTTCGGCCTTAAATCCCTCCCCGGCGCTGCTTGATGATGTAATTAGCAGGCGCCCGGGGCAGGGAATGCTGGGAAATGGTGTTTTTGTTGGCCGTTCCCCTCACGGCAATGCGAGGTGCGTAGAAGCGCGTAGAAGCGCCGCCACCAGGACTCTGCTGCCGAGCACCGTTCCCCTCACGGCAGGACAAGTATCAGATAGCCTCAGGAATATGCCACCAGGTAGGTAAATGCGCGTCTCGCGCTGCGGTTCTCCTTTCGGCCTTAAATCCCTCCCCGGCGCTGCTTGATGACGTAATTAGCAGGCGCCCGGGGCAGGGAATGCTGGGAAATGGTGTTTTTGTTGGCCGTTCCCCTCACGGCAATGCGAGGTGCGTAGAAGCGCCGCCACCAGGACTCTGCTGCCGAGCACTGTTCCCCTCACGGCAGGACAAGTATCAGATAGCCTCAGGAATATGCCACCAGGTAGGTAAATGCGCGTCCCGCGCTGCGGTTCTCCTTTCGGCCTTAAATCCCTCCCCGGCGCTGCTTGATGACGTAATTAGCAGGCGCCCGGGGCAGGGAATGCTGGGAAATGGTGTTTTTGTTGGCCGTTCCCCTCACGGCAATGCGAGGTGCGTAGAAGCGCGTAGAAGTGCCGCCACCAGGACTCTGCTGCCGAGCACTGTTCCCCTCACGGCAGGACAAGTATCAGATAGCCTCAGGAATATGCCACCAGGTAGGTAAATGCGCGTCCCGCGCTGCTGTTCTCCTTTCGGCCTTAAATCCCTCCCCGGCGCTGCTTGATGACGTAATTAGCAGGTGCCCGGGGCAGGGAATGCTGGGAAATGGTGTTTTTGTTGGCCGTTCCCCTCACGGCAATGCGAGGTGCGTAGAAGCGCCGCCACCAGGACTCTGCTGCCGAGCACTGTTCCCCTCACGGCAGGACAAGTATCAGATAGCCTCAGGAATATGCCACCAGGTAGGTAAATGCGCGTCCCGCGCTGCGGTTCTCCTTTCGGCCTTAAATCCCTCCCCGGCGCTGCTTGATGACGTAATTAGCAGGCGCCCGGGGCAGGGAATGCTGGGAAATGGTGTTTTTGTTGGCCGTTCCCCTCACGGCAATGCGAGGTGCGTAGAAGCGCGTAGAAGTGCCGCCACCAGGACTCTGCTGCCGAGCACTGTTCCCCTCACGGCAGGACAAGTATCAGATAGCCTCAGGAATATGCCACCAGGTAGGTAAATGCGCGTCCCGCGCTGCTGTTCTCCTTTCGGCCTTAAATCCCTCCCCGGCGCTGCTTGATGACGTAATTAGCAGGTGCCCGGGGCAGGGAATGCTGGGAAATGGTGTTTTTGTTGGCCGTTCCCCTCACGGCAATGCGAGGTGCGTAGAAGCGCCGCCACCAGGACTCTGCTGCCGAGCACCGTTCCCCTCACGGCAGGACAAGTATCAGGTAGCCTCAGGAATATGCCACCAGGTACGTAAATGCGCGTCCCGCGCTGCGGTTCTCCTTTCGGCCTTAAATCCCTCCCCGGCGCTGCATGATGACGTAATTAGCAGGCGCCCGGGGCAGGGAATGCTGGGAAATGGTGTTTTTGTTGGCCGTTCCCCTCACGGCAATGCGAGGTGCGTAGAAGCGCGTAGAAGCGCCGCCACCAGGACTCTGCTGCCGAGCACCGTTCCCCTCACGGCAGGACAAGTATCAGATAGCCTCAGGAATATGCCACCAGGTAGGTAAATGCGCGTCTTTGGGCAGGAAGGTGCCCATTCCTGCACAAAAACAATCCTGCATGCAACGGAGGAACCCTTGCACCATGGTTCAAGGGTGCCTGTGTTAGCACTAGGCTTCAGAAACGACACCAGCTCAGAGTGAAAGGACAAAAATATGATGCCTTCCTGCCATTTCACTTTGGCATAGGGCAGTACAGCCAGGTGTCTTGTTGCACTGCCCTATGCCAAAATCCCATAAATAAGCCACTAAGAGGTAATACAGTTGTCATGTGCACCCTAAATGTGGCCTAGATTCTTATTATACATGTAGAAGCATTATAGACTATTAAATCAAATGCAAGACGTTTTTATAGAGTGCTCACATATTTCAAGGTAATGCCATGTGCAATAATAAAAGGAGGTATGGTGAAATTAAATATTGCCTAGGATCACTCCATTTAGTCAAGCAAGGAAGCTGGAATTGAACTCAGTTTTTCTGGTTTCTCATTGTGAATTTTAGACACTAGATGGCTATTACTTTTTCATGTTTTACATCACAGGTCAATGCTTTGTTTTTAATTCTTGCTGCATGAGGTTGGAGTGTGAGTGGAAGTGAAAAGCCTCAAGCAAACTTGGCTCTTTTTGGTCTTAAGGGTCTAAGAGGACCTCAAGGTGAGCCAGAGCACGGCATCTGTCTCGAGCCTGACTTGAACCTTCAGTAAGTCAAACCAACTATAAAGCCAGCCAGACATGGATTTGAATTTGAATTCCAACAAAGGCATATTACCTTTTCATCCTTCTGGGATCGATAAAATAGCTAATCCAATCCTGCAAAACTATAAAATATCCTGCAGCCTGTGTAATGTAGAACACAAATGTATATATTTAACTTAAACAGTTTTACAATGTGTTGTATACTAGAACTCCTATAAATAAAAGTCTCAAAAGTACAGAAGTGCATCAGTTATGTTGCTTTTTGAAAATCACAGCACTTGCAAATATCTTAATTATTTGAGTGCTGTGGAGTAATGGTTAGTCATTCAGAATTAGGTACAGCTTTAAAAGCACCATCAATTATGCTTTTCAAAAGCATTTGAGATATATATTTTTAAGTGTTGTAGTTTGTAGTTCCCACCTTTGTACCATGCTTAAAACTTTGAGTTATATGAACTTAAGTGGTTAAAGCCACCGATTTTGTTTGGCCTAGTTAATTTTGCAATGTATGGTAGCTCCTGGTACAGCACATATCCACATCGCAAGCCCCCAAACCACAACATTTTTCCCAGGTAAATTTCAACAGGTTTCCCTTTCCAAAATATACCTAGGAAAACCTTTGCTGGGGGATAAGTGCCTTGTAAATAACAGAGCAGAGAACAGTAAAACCTGTATCTTATGTCCCATTTTTAGACAAAACTCACAATTGATGCTATTTATCACACCGGATAAATTGAGACCCCCCTCTTAGTATCTAACTTAACATATGCAATAGATATCACACTCTCCTTCAAAGCCTAAGTAGAATTACGTAGTTTACAGTACAAAATTGTGCTGTCCTAATGAGCATAATTTTCAATGTGTTTTTGGGAAAAGATATATGCATGCAATATTGTTAGATACACTTAAGTTTGGAATGGAGCCAAGAGGAGTGAGAGATGCAAATACCTAACGCCAGTACATAGGTGACTGACTCAAATGAATAGCCCGGTCTTTACTGCATCCCTGAATCTGAGGTGGTTTGAGATGTTTCTTTGCAGGGAGTGAGTTTTAAAATGTTGCTTTGTGGACAGAGAAGGAAGTTACATCAGTGTGTAGCTTCCTGAAGGAAATTAATGAGGGCTGGGATGCCAGTTTTGAGGCCAGAGTTCTAGTCTGTGTGTATCAGTGAAACTTTGTTTAGATTCCCCTGTTGGTAATGAAAAGTGATTTTAAAGAGGAATATCTGACCAAGTATTTTGAGAGCAGGAGCTAATAGGGCAGGCCAAGAAGAACCCCTTGGAAGTAGAAGCTGCCCACCTTCTACATAGGTCCTCAAGGCAGACCGCTCATGATCCTTGCTATAATAGTTACATTTAGCTGAGGAGACAGCAGGAGGGAATGTGGAAGGAAGAGATGACTTATTCGAGGACAGCATGGTTGTCTTGTCTTCTGCAATAGTTTATTGGGCAGAAGGTAATGTTAGCAGGAGGGGCAGGGCTTAAAATGGATAATACTTTGTGAAGGTATTCTCTGTCTCTGCAGTAATTGCTTCCTGCTCAGATGAACCAATATGTTAACTCAAGTGAGGTTGGGATTAGGTTTGCAGGGCCTATCAATTGGCCTAATCTCCTGCCTGCCACAACAAAGCAGAGACTAGTTTGTCTGCAGTCCAGTCTTTTTCTCACACTATGATTACTCCAAAATGTTTTGCAATTGTTCTAATTTAGCCTCATCATTCTTATTTGACGACAGACTCAAGCATCCAAAGTTCTTTCTGGGATTACTTCATCATACTCCTACTAAGCTTCCACCCCAAGACTTCTTATTTCATACGTCATTTGCTTCATACAAGAATTCAATAGAAATCTGCACTGTTTTCAGTAAATACATTCTCATTCTTCGAGTACCCGTGCAAATTATTTTCACACATGTTATTGCTATTTAATAATCTGCTCCCATTTGTGTTCAGGGGTACATTGCAGGTTTGAATATCAGCCCTGAGCTGCCATGGCATTTATTCACTAAAATGGCAGCAAAAGCTGTAGTGACATCAAAGGTTGATACCTTTACACATGCTTAGCTCCACAAGAGCTACTTATTTGCTGCCGAGTGGCTAGGTAGAGGGACTGGAATGTAAAAAATACATAAGATTTACAAAGCTCTGTTTATTTTCTGATCCTTTCACTTGGACAAGGGGTACTGAGTGCAGTGTGATGAGTGCCAAATGGAAAACTAGGTCAACATATTTTACCCTTGGTAATCCCAGATTGACACCCATCTGTGATGTGGGGGTATCATCTATAATCAGGCTTGTGTACTCAGTTTCTATCCTTAATCTATGGTATTAGAGCAAATCTTATTAAACATGGGTTGTGTTTCTTGCTAAATGACTACCCAAGAATTTCAAATTCAAAAGTATTTGGTGGGAGTTGTCACAAAGTACCAAATAATATATATTCAACATTCTTTGTGCTATAGAGCTAGGATATGTGGCAGCTTCCCTCAGACAGCTACAAAGCTGTTTACTATACTAACATCATATTCAGAAAATAACATAAAAGTATTGTGTGCAGGTAAATGAAGCATGAACAGAGCAGTAACTAAATAAATGTGCTTAAACTGCATTATTTGCTTCCAGTTTTCAAAACCTTCCTTTGGTGGAAGGATGGTGAAATATCTAGTTAAAGATTTTTTTAAGACTAGTTAGTTTGACAAAACTGGCCCTGAGTGTTTGGAGTGTACGATTTGCCCGAGATTATGATGTAAAATAGAATTTGGTGTTTAACATTGCACCAGGTATACTGGTCTAATGTGTAATAAAATAGAACATTTGTCATTCACTATGCTAAAATTCCCTGAGAGCTCCAAAATCATCTTATGCCGAGAATAATGTTACTGACCCTGGTTGCTTTAAAATGCACTATTTGCCACATGTAGTCTCAAAGAATGACTGTGTTTTACGCACTACATCAGAGAAGTGAAGGGAGCCCCCCCACAAGTAATTTTGATTCAGCTCTTATGATGTCTCTGTCTCCACGAATCCACGTGTTAGCCCTCTCCCCCCCCGAAGTTTGTGTCTAATTGCGCCCCTGGTCCGTACCCAGGAAAACGGGTGACAGCAACACCCGGCCAATTGTGATTTGGCAGAACAGTATTCTATGGGGGGGGATACCTTGCTGCCATGGGCATCTGCAGACATTTTTTCAGGGAGGGGAGGGGAGGATCATTGAAAACATTTCAAGACTGCTTTGCCGGTATTATATCGGCAGCGCAATCTTGAATTTTTTTAAAGGGCTAGTTAAAATTCCAGGACCCCTTACCCCCACCCCCCTTTGCGGATCGCCCATGCCTTCTGCCTGAATCATATTCAGAAGCTCAGTGTTCCATACAGAAGCATAGGCCAACATTTACGAAAAGGTCCAGGAGAAAAAGAAATGGGCATGTGAAGATGCACATAAATGTACACATTGAACAGGAGGTAGAAAGAGGAAGGGAAGATATTTGTGAACTTTGGCATGGAGAAGGGGTTTGTGCGTTAGGTCAAGTATTAGAAAAGATAAAGGCTTTGAGTTCTCTCCTGGAGATGGGAAACAAATAGAGTGTCACCTTGGCTAACGTGGATTTTAACATCTCCGTTGCCCCTGTGTTACCCACCGAGGAGGCACCTTCCCTCGGTTCAGTGTGCAAAATGTACTGGTGGGAATGTGGCAACTGAATTATATGCGTGAGGGTATTCACAATTAAATTATGGGAATGATTTAATATTGAATTCTGTTCCATGAGTACAATAGTAAGGGCCTGATTAAGATGGTGGTGAACCCGCCACCGGCAAGCTGATGGGGGCGGATTCACCGCCATCGTAAGGTCTTTTTACGGCCTGCCAGATCAGGATGCCGGGCGGTATTCCTGGTGGGCATAAAGCCCGTCAACCATGGGTCCGACAGAGGCAATTGTTACGATTGCCTGTCGGACCCACCCCGCATCCACAAAATGGTGGCAGTGCCAAGCAGACACTGCCCGCCAGATTTGGATGCTGCATCTCCGCCAGCCTGTCTATGGCAGTTCAACCCCCATTGAAAGACTGGCGGGGATGTACTTTGGGAGCACATTTCAGGCCCCTTGTGCAGGGGCATGTGGAATTTGCACTTGGTGGGCACCTATGGTGTAACCATGAGTTACTGCGGGAGCGGGGCTCAACGCAAAGGAGGAAGGAGAGGAGTGGTGTCCTCCAATAGCGGGGCCACCCCCATGCACTCCGGGTTGCCGGAGGGCGGAGCCCTCCCTGCACAAGACACTGGTGAACCGGCGGGACGGCAGTGTTCGGCCCTCTTCCCCACTCCCCCCCTTTCTTTTTGCCCCTGTTCCCTGCGAGGCAGCGGGGGTTGATAACGGGACTTTGCACTCTGTGGCCTGACCTGGAGGACTGGCATTGCTGCGAATAGGGAGTGGGGGGCTCAAGTCTGTCCTCCTGTAAGATGATCTACGACCGTGGGGATCCCTAATGAACATGAAGATACTGCGGAGATAGGGATGGGACAGTAGCTGAAGTGGTGGCCATCTGGCAATCCCCTTTCTCCCCCGGCCCCCCCCCCCAACATTGAGGCTGGCACACCCTATGCGGCGGCATACTGCAGGCGGAGATTGCGGGGAGTCGTAATCTTGCTGAACATTGGAAGCAGCTGAGTGGTGTGTGGGAGCCTCACCACTTGGAAGGCTCCTGTGGCATGTGTTGTCTCCCTGGCACCTGCTACAGTGTACCCTGGAGCATAGGAGATCTACCCTGCCCGGCATTTGCAGTTGAGACGGAGAGAACGCCCAGATAGATATGTAGCTGCGTGATACCCATGGTGGGCTGCCTAGCGGGACTCCTCGTGCAATTGGTACACAGATCTCCTGCACAGCGTGGGTGGACAGGGATATACTGGGCGCTAAGGCCCACAGAACACTACCATAGCCGCTGCGACAATTCTGGGCTCTCTGACGCACAGATCAATCGCTCAAGGGCCATGACGCACTGAAAATAAGTGGAGTGATGGGCCGCACATGGGGTAAGATGCAGGAGGTCACAGCCACTAACCCTCAAGAAGTGGACTAGGACGACATAACACTGAGTATGCAATCACTCAATACGATCCCTCCCACAGCAGACGTGGGAGCACAGGACGGAGTCCAGGAGGGCCTTTGAACAGCAAATGGGCACCCTCACTACTGGTTTTACCTTACTGAAAGCAGACCACGTGAAGCTGGCTGACACGGTGAAGGAGCATAGCTCCACACTAGAA
Source organism: Triturus cristatus (assembly GCF_964204655.1). Lineage (NCBI taxonomy): Eukaryota > Metazoa > Chordata > Amphibia > Caudata > Salamandridae > Triturus > Triturus cristatus. Next base: position 988,285,438 of record NC_140580.1, read on the forward strand.
GACCTAGTGCCACAGCACAAGGACCATGCGAATCAGCTCCAATCCCTTCGGAAGCAGGTCACGGGATTGATGGACAGAGTCGAGGACGTGGAGGGCAGGGCACAGCGCAATAACATTCGTGTCATAGGGCTGCTGGAACGAAGCGAAGCAACTGATGCGACGGCTTACATGGAGCGCTGGTTCCGCACGCATGTGGCCCGGAGGGCCTCTCAGATTTTTTCTGCATTGAGAGGGCGCACCAGATTCCCACAGGCAGGTCGAAAGTGTGAGCCCGCAGAGACCCTTAATCGTGAAAATCCTCAACTACAGGGACCGTGATACGCTACAACAGAAAGCATGTGAAAAAAGCACAGATCCAGTTTAAGAACTGTCTAATCTCACTATATCCCGACTATACACTGCTGCTGCAATGGAGACCATCTTCATTTCAAGAGGTAAAGAGAAGGTTACGCACCATGAATCTCAAGTATGCTCTGTTGTTCCCCGCTCGTTTGAAGATAATCTATGAACAGAAGACCTACTTCTTCGAGAGCCCGGAAGACGTCGAAGAATGGCTTGAAGTTATGGAACCCACACAGCTCTCGGTCGGTCCTCTCCAGGATCACGTAGACCTAGAAATGCGGGACAATGACGATCACAACGAGTGACTGAGTCCACAAATGGGATGTCACTTCCCGGTCCCATGCAGAAAGAGGCCCAGACAAGCAAGGAGACAGCCCTGGCAGCTGCGAATGCCTTTAGAGACAGCACCTCCCGCAGATTGTCCGAATCGTCAGAACACAGTATGGTTCGCTTGGACTCTGAAGGCAGCTTAACAGTTTTTCCCTACAGTGACACCGCAAACGGCAGATGGGATACTGGGATAGCAACTGACTATGAGGGTTGAATAGCTGTAATCTGTCGTGGATGATAGCGCTACCGGCGCACTGCTCCTCTGAATTTACATATCCTTTTTCATTGTTTCTATATAAGTTGCTATGACAAATGTAATATCCTACATGATACGCTCGGGCTCTAGGGAGCTCCAGGATATGTGTTGAGTTACGCGATGGCTGCGACTGCCAGTCCCCACTTTGCAATGGCTACAGTTTATTGGGTATATGTTTATTGTTCATCTTGTTTGGTCTGGTCTGTTTTAGGTTGCAGGCATGACCTGGTATTGTGTTTAGGTTGGGGGTTACATTGCTCTGGTGCATTAAAAGCATTAAGTCTCACAAGATTGCACATGCTGCTGCAGGGTAGAGGAATCACGTGAGTGAATGGCTCAGCAGGTGTTCGATAAATATAAATTTGGCACATGGAATGTCCGGGGGTTAGGCTCTGTACACAAACAACATAGGGTACACACATTTTTGCTCCATCGAGGGGCGCAGCTAGTCTTCCTACAAGAGTCGCACCTGATGGAAACAGAGGCCGCGAAATTAAGGAAGAAATGGAGTGGCCAGGTCATTTACACAAATTACTCTGCCTTTGCCTGGGGGGTGACAATCTGGATAAGAGGGGGAGTACCATTTGTTGTGCTAGACAAATGAGTAGATAGACAGGGCAGGTACATATTTCTACGTGGTACGCTAGACGGAATACCGATTATACTTGGAAACATTTATGCTCCCCATCATGACCAACACAAATATTTCATGAGTCTGAACTCAGTACTGGCGGGGTGGGAAGCGCACCCATGGCTCATAGGGGGCGGCTGCAACGCAGTGATGGACACCACCCTAGATCGTTCACATCCTCCCCTGTGGGATGTGATAGCCAACTAGCAGGCAGCAGCACTCTGTGACTGGGTGACGGGTTGGTCCCTATGCGATACGTGGCCACTACGAAACCCGCTGCACAGGGAGTATTCCTTCTTCTCCCCGGTACACCAGTTGCATACCAGGATAGATAGGATAATGTGTTCCACCTCCATAGCTGGTCAAATTATATACACCACACACTTAGCAAAAACCTTCTCGGATCATAACCCTCTGGAGACAGTTTTTAGTTGGGGCAGAATACCGGCCCCTGTACCTATGTGGAGGCTCTGGCCCCAAACGCTAGAGGACTCTACGTTTCGCAAAACGCTCTCTACAACACTACAGAATTATTTTACAAAAAATAGGTACACTGCTACCACACCACTGGTGGAGTGGGATGCCATGAAGGTGGTCATCAGGTGCGCGGCGATTAGTGCCACAGTGGGGGCCAGACAAGAGGTGCATCGGAAGTTGCAGGACACAGAGACCAATATGTCAAGACTAGAACAGGAGGCAGTGCATGACACCACCAAACAAGCGTCACTGCAAGAGACACGTATCCAACATGAAGAATTGCTTGAAACGCTGAGGCTGATAGACTATAGAGCTTATACACAAACACACCATACAGACGCCGACAAATCGGGTACCCTCTTAGCGAAATTGATACGAAATGATCATCCCACTACTGTCATTAGCCGCATTGCACTGTCGGGAGGGGGGGATCGTGGGCACACAGTGTGCTATTAGCGACGCCTTTAGCGATTATTACTAGGGGCTGTACAGCGCCCCAAACCCCTTAGGGGAGTCTTCCACTGATGAGTTCCTTACGGACCTACCGCATCCACAAACCCCGCCAGGTATGCAGGAAGACCTGGAGGGACCTATTACCAGGGCAGAGATTAAAGCAGCTATAGGCGGACTCTCACGTAATAAAACACCGGGCCCGGGCAGGCTGCCGGTGGAATTCTTTGATAGGTTTTCTGAGATACAAGTTCCACGTTTGGAGGAGTTATATAAGACATCGCTTGAAGTGGGACATTTTCCCTGTACCACAGCACAGGCCCTGGTGGTGTCCATGCCTAAACCAGGCAGGGATCAGGCAGATATGTCAGACTATTGCCCCCTTTCACTGCTGTGTATGGAATACAACATTTTAAGTAAGGTATTGGCTAACAGAATTCAACAATACCTTAGTAGGTTGATTCATATAGATCAGTGTGGGTTTATACCAGCTAGGAATACCTCATTAAATCTACGCAGACTGCATCAGCTCATGTCTGCTGACCTCACACATCACCCAAATGTTGGCTGTATACCCCTGGATATGAGACAAGCATTCGGTACGTTGTAGTGGGAATACATGTTCAGGGCTATCGCATGCCTTGGCATACCCCCTGAATACGTGAAGTGGGTACAATTATTGTACACTGCACCCACTGCAAGAGTCCGCACTGGGAAGCTTATCTCCAGGGAATATAGTATCCACAGGAGTATGCGGCAAGGCTGTCCCCTGTCCCCGATATTGTTTGTTCTGGCCAAGCGCCTTTGGCACTCCGTATACGACAAGAGGCCACACAGTGCGGTATCCCTATAGGCACATCTATACACTTGATATCGGCGTACGCAGACAATCTCATTGTATACATGGCAGGCCTGTTGGAGGGACTGGGCTTGCTTCCCCGTATATTTGCTGACTTCGGATTGATATCAGGCTTATCCATCAATGAATCTAAGTCTAATGCCTTTTTCTTTCATGACCGAATACACCCAGACTGTATTGCTTTTGTAGAACTTAGGTTACCAGCAGCCCCTCACACCTTTAAATACCTGGGCATTAACGTGTACCGTTCACAAGCGAACATGCTGGAGGGTAACCTGGGTAAGACCATCCGGGGAATCCGATCGCAGGTAGCTTTCTGGACCGCATTGCCCTTATCGGCTATGGGTCGTGTGGCCTTATCTAAGATGGTAGTACTTCCCCGTCTTCTATATGACTTTACAAATCTGCAGTTGGTAATACCCGCAACGTCCCTTAATACACTTGACACTATCCTGATAGATTTGATATGGGGTACGATACGATGTTGAATAAGCCTTAAGAAACTCCAAATCAGCACACGTGGGGGCGGCCTGGGAGCTCCAGATTTCCGGACGTACTATTATGCATGTCAAGTTCAGTGGCTATCCTACTGGACTGCAGGGCGCAACTTGCAGGAAATTGATTATAACTCCAGTCACATTGAGCAGGGAACGCTCCATACTTTACAGTTGCCAAATAGTAAGGTGTTCCCGGCGCTTCCACACCTCCTCCAAACGGCACTACATTGTTGGGGTAAGGCACTACAATATACCTCTTGGGGCGGTAGATACGCCGCTAACATTCCATTGATTGGGGTGCCACTGATGAGCGGTAGACTAACGCAAAGGGTACTTGGACCCTCGTCGGATGTAGGGGTGGAGACTATAGGGGCACTTTTTGGAGATGGGACACTTATGGACCACGACGCCTTTACAGGTGCGACGGGAGTGCCAGCCACACTATACATGACACATGCCGCCCTATTACATTACATTAAAAGATAATGGGCTCCAGAACGGGAGGAACCCCTGACGAACGAGTTTGTCAAATCTCTGTATTACATGGGACACGGCAGTCACCTCATTAAATGGTTATACCTCAGTATCCGTACACATGCCCAAATCCCACTAGACGCCCTGCGGACACAGTGGGTGGCAGATGTAGGACGGGACTTAACGGACAGGGAATGGGGGGACATACTAGAATATCCGCGGAAAATACCACACAACGCCAAGTTCCAGTTTATTCAATATATGATCATACACAGAGCCTACTTGACCCCGCAAAGACTGCTCAGAAAGTACCCGGAAACAGCACATCACTGCCCCCGATGTAAACTACCTGAGGTGGACCTACTCCATATGGTGTGGGCGTGTGTATGCATTGGAGAGTTTTGGAGGGGTTTACACACATATTGGGAAATGTAACACACCTGCTTATGGGGAACACGGCCCTTGAGTAGGTAGTCGCAGACGAACGAAATCCCAAAAGGTTCAGCTCCGTTTTCTGGACTTAGTGCTTATAGTGGCATAAAGGTCCATCACCATGCGCTGGAAGTCCGCCAGGGCCCCCACCCTGTGTCTGTGGCATACTGAAGTGCTCGGATGGGTGGGAGCGGAAAGCGCGGCGCTGCGTAGAGAGGAAGCCCGTGGTCTGAGGAAGAACCCAATCTCCTTGGAGTGGGACACAATGGTGGAAGCATATAGAAAGCATCCCGGACAATACCCTAGCCATTCCAAGTACCCAATAATGACCAAACTAAAATGGTACTAAGTATATTAGTCCCCTGCAGTCTATAGAAGGAGCAGCGCGTTCAGACCCTACATGCAAAGTAATTAAACTTGATAGAGACGCTCAATTGATTTGCACACTATATCACCAGAGCCGGAAGGGGGGGGGGGGGCGCGGAGATAGAGGGAAGGAGGGGAGTGTTATTGAGTGATGATGTGCTATCAATATTCTGTTAAGCGACTGGTATCTTAAGACTGTGGGAATACACTGCATGGAACTAATTGTTGAGTGTAACGTCTCAGGATAAACACGATGATGAATACGTAACATATTTGATGCAGGCCTTATCCGTCAAAGGTTTATAACGTTGTATGGACGATATGTATAAAGTGATTGTCTGTTTGACAGCAGGAGAAAAAAGAAAAAAAAAAAACAAAGTTTGTTTAAAAAAAAATAAAAAGGCGTCAAACATCCTGCTTATATTTATCCCGAGCACAAAAAGTGTCCTCTGGCGGTTCTATCGCAGGCTGATGATCAAAAACCTCCTGCCTGCATCCCCTAAGCATCCAAATAACAGAACTTTCTTTGTAACAGATTCATATGTTTTTGGAGTTAGTGGTCACTAAGTTTTCAACGTTTCTTCGCCACGTTTTCCAGTTCTGAGATGATTTACTGGGACGCTGTCAAATAGAGGTAGTTGTGCCACCATGTTTAGGGTAGCCATGTCGAATTTACTCTTATCACCAAGTTTTATGTGTGTGTGTGTGATTTCACCATGTAGCTCTCTAGTTCCAACATATTTGTTTCACCATTACCATATGAGCGCTCCACGTTTTTGATTTAGTAGATTCCATAGAAACACAATGCAAAAAACTGAAAACATTATCTATTGTCAAAAAAAGCTGTGATATATGTAGTATATGCACTAATAAATAGCAAATCACAACAGTTTCGCACACCGTTACACGTTGCAGCCCAACCAGACCTAATGATCACTTTCACTGTTCCTGCATTGTTGTTGTTTCCACAACTGTATCCTCCCTGGATGCACGCCCTGCCCGCGAGGCACGATTTTTAACGCACTAGTGATAACGTGTTGCTTTCACCACTCACACTGCAGGTGTAGCATCCACAAGAGTAGAGAAAGCTTTGCCAAGTTCCAGCACTGCCTTTACTCCCTGAGTCACCAAGGACCTCGGCCTTCTCTCTTCTCATATTCCAGGTTATCGCACAAAGTCCCCTGGAGTTCCCTTCACCTGTGACTTTGAGGAGGACACCTGCGGCTGGCAGGACGTCAGCACCTCTGCATACAGATGGATCCGCGACCGAGGCGGCTTCTCCATGTATGGAACTGGGCCAGTTGCAGATCACACCCTGGGCACCGCCAGTGGTAGGTTTGGTTGCGAAAGAAGGTTCGGGGGTTCTCCTCCTGGACGTATTTACCTTATATCTTGTATTGGAGAAAGTAATTCTCGAGGTTTTGAACCTTTTATACCTCAGTTAATGATCAGTGAGGAGAGTGTGAGTACCTCCTCCTCCATTTCTCAGTTTATTTTAGGTAAGACATTTCATCCCGATTCCTGTTTACAGGAGATAGAGGAGGAGGTGCTCACACACTCCGTACTGCCAGTGGTAAGCCTTTCAACCCAGCCTCTTTAGTCAATTACTTCATTCTTGTGTGTGGACCTGAATTGCAAACCTTGCCATCAAGGAGATTCCCGAATGTATTTATTGATTGATTGATTTGTATTGATTGATTTTCTTTGTTCTGCAATCGGCCATCTCAAGGGTCTGGGTGGATAGGAGAGACCCAAAATCAGCCTCTGCAACATTTCTCCCACATTGCGCTGAGCGAGTGAGGATATAGATGAAGTCTGGCCAGGTGCAAAAAGGTGGGGGAGGATGAAGGGGCCACTCTACCCAGGAATATTTTGGGAAAAACGGAGGCCAAATGTGGCATTTGGCAGCTCGTTTCGAAATGTATTGGCTGAAAACCTGTAGGTTTTAGATGCAACTTTAAACTGGAGCCAGTAACATATTTCAGTGCTTCCGAGCCTGCCCCAGTACCGCAGAACACTATTGCTCCTAAGTATCAAATCCTGCTTGTCCCTATGAGAGAACTGTGTGCCCGACACACTGGGCCCACGGCAGGTGAAGGAGCTGAGGACAGGGTCTGTAGTTGTGGACAAGTAAACCTTCCATGGTGGTAGCTTTGACGGCAGGGGTGCTCATCACAATGCCTGATTTCCCCCCTGCTTCGCCTTGCCAGGCTTGGTGTGAATGCTCGCAGTGTAAGAGTGATTAGGTATGTGAATGGTCATAGCAGCCTTGAACCCGCTCAGTGCTAGGACTGATTCCTGGCTCAGACTTAGCTGGGCTTGCAGAGGAAGTCCTGAGGGGGGGCTTGTATTTTTGATTGGGTAGACAGGAAACACCATAACATTGTCCTAGTACATGTGCTGTAGTTCCCAGTAGAATTAGGGATACTGAAAACAAGATTCAACAAAGTGTTTAATTGATTTTGGGGAATTGGCGTTTTTGGTTTTATTGGAAGGATATGGTAGAGGGCCCTAAAATGCCCTTGAGACCGCTTCCTCAACCATCACTTGGATCAGTGCTTGTGCCATCTAGATAGCCAGTGGGGCCATTGATAAGAATCATTAAGGTTCATTGCTATGCCATTATGTTGGCTTGAGAGTCTTCGCTGGATTCATTCGGCCTCTAGTCTCAGAGCAGGTCTTACTGGTATAACTGGATTTCTGAACATCAGGGTGTGGGAAGCCAAGGTGATGTGCAAACAACCTCGGAAGTCGGACAGGCAGGAGACAAGATGCTTACCCTTATCTTCTAGGTCCTTCCCATGGATTCTGGATTTGAATGCACTCTTCTGAACTGTGTTCCCTGAACAGAAACCTTGGGCTCCCTCTAGCTAGCCAGGGCTGCAGAGTCCTGTCTGGAATCACCTTGCAGGTCACCTGCAAGGACATAGAGAGGTCTGGTCAAGGGCACCAGCTTTCCCAGAGAAACAGGTTCAAATGTCCCGTAGAATGCCTGCTTCATGAACCTGAATTGAGATGTTGGTGCAGTGCTACAAAGACGGCATTCATATAGGAAAATATATATCTTTAAAACAAATACGCATTCTTTGCTAAATAAAATTATGTGAATAATTCATATTTAATACCGCTGTGTAGGTAATTCGGAAATGGAGTAAAGCACTGTCCTATAAATTGGTCTTAAGACCCATGGTAGTAGGCCATTCTGTTTTTTCAGTTTTCTGTTTCTCCTTCACACCCTCACGGCTATCATTTTAGATTCTATGTTACTTTGCGGAAACCCAACTGTTGGAACAGCAAAAAATAAAAGCTGAGCTTTTTTTGGGGGGGGGGGCGAGGTTGTACTAATATTGAATTGCCACATGGGCTTGCTCTAGTGAGCGAAGAGCCAGAAGGGGGTATCATGGTGGGTTTGACCAACCTGGAGCTCAGTTGGGCGTTTCTCATCATGCATTATGTCCGTTCTTGCCCCCCAGTCTTGTGGATTTTAAGCTGGCTGGAGTATGATGTGGACGGAAATGGAGATAAATGGGGAAATGGAAGCTTGCATGATCCTGTTGGTGTTAGTTCTTGGTGCCTTTTTCCAAGAAGCATAGGTCTCTGAGATGTTTGTTAAAGAATGCCTCTTGGATCCTGTGGTAGAAAAGATGATGGCTTCTCGCATGAAGTACAACCACAGCCCTCAAGGCTGCAGGTGGACTAGCCCTAGTCGTGTTCATGCATACTACTTCAGTTGCATATAAACCTGAAGAACCACATGGGTCAAAAGGTCATATGAAGGTGCTCATCTAAAATTCTCTACGGCTACAGTTGAACCAGGTTTGGTTGGTTTGAGTTCAAACCACTTTAATAGCATATTAACCTCTGGAATTATTGGGATCAAATCGTTTTAGATATTCTGTCTGCATCGGCAAATTTATATTTGTTTCTGCAATGTCTATGAATCCATATGACTGATTTGCGTAGCATTTCCTTAGTCCAGGCAGGCATGTCAAGACAATTCAGAAAATGTTAAATCTGCATTAGGGAAATAATGAGTTTCTTTCATAGAGAGAAATGGTAATTGGCTTTGTGTAAGAGTACTGTAGGGAATGCTTCAGTATGATCCAAGAATATCAGGGGATCCGTACTGTCTTTGACCGGAGGCAGTCAGTCTGTCTGGTATTGGGTTGCAGGGAAAGTTGCATGTCTGAAGGTGTTTCAGGAGAGAGATGATAACATCTTTCCCACAAGCAAACCCATACAAGGTATGCTTGAAATGGTATTGTTATTTTGAGAATTTTCAAGATTGTCAGATTTAAGCGTCTTTTCAAGAAGTGCAAAGTACTTGATATATCTTAGATGTACCCTTTTTGTTTATTTCTTTGTGTATTTACAATTATTGTTCAACTCAAACCAGGCCAACTCAGTCATTGGAGAACTGGGCAGTGCATGTATATGATCATGTTTTGCTCTTGGGACGCGTTGAGGGTGGGGATCCAGATGCTGTATAGGGAAGAGACTTATTCCTTGACTGTGGTTGAAGACCGTGTGTGTAGACAGAGCCAGGAGCTAGTAATACTTGGAGATAGAACAATGAGGGCTGCTATATGAGTGGAAAGAGTAAAGATTTTGAGTAAGAAGAGAAGCCTTTCATTGCTGTCCTGTGTGGTCTACAATATTAGGGAAGACTGACTGCAGATGTGAGGCAGTTTGTTGTCTGATTTTGAGTGATATGTTGTTAAAGAACTGTAAGTCGTTTTCTCTGAGCCTGGAGGAGTTTGCTGGAATGGTGGTTGGTGACTGCTAATTTGTTGTTACAATGAAGGAAAATATGGGTGTAGAATGATAATTATTTTCTTGCTGGGCCTTTTGCTATTACAATGTTGGCTTTAAAGTTGTTGTTGCAGACAGGGCTTGTTTAAGCTTGTGGTGGTGACAAACAGAAACTTTCCTAATCTACATGGAGATGGTTTTTGGCCATTGTATTTCAAGTGGTACAAGGAGTTTACTGCCTATCTGCAACCCAAGGCCAACTCGATATCGGCGCATGAGGTCAGTCAATGCTATGGGAAAGGCCTGTAGAGAAGAGTAATGCAGTATTACACCCAGGTTGTTTCCGATGGAACAGGCGTGGAATTCTGTGTTTCTGTTTGAGAGTTTGTAGTTCACCTAGAGAACCCACAAATTGGTTTTGTAAAAGAGTATGCAGAACCCATGAACTTTCAGTAGTAATTGTGTATAATATTTGAAATCACCACAGAATATATTCAGTATTTCAAATCTCTGTAGAATTGTATTATTTGGAAAAGATGTTAAAAAAAAAACATGCACAAAAAAGTTTTTGAAACCGACTGTGTCCAGGTATTTTAATATTTCAGAACATGTGGCGCATTCATTAAAAAATATGCAGTATTGCAGATAGAGTTGAAAAGAACACAGAGCACATACTTATTCTCTCCAAATATCTGTCTTTTTTTTAATAGGTTGGTATATGGCTGCAGAAGCCCACAGAGGAAAATCCCCCGCCACAGCCAAGCTGAGATCTCCAACACTGCGAGATGCAGCAGCAACCTGTGAAGTGAGAATCCATTACCACATGTGGGATGGAGGTAAATGTGTTCATTCTACATCATACAATACCAAAAAGTTTGTATTCTTGGGTCCAAGGTACTTTGCAAACCTTTTGATGATAACAATGGGGACAGTCCTAATCATGCTGCACATGTCCGTATTATGCGGGTGGGGGCAGAGTTGTTATGCCATGAAATATTAAATAATACCAAAATAATTCCCTCATAGCTCATTGATGGCATGTCGTCCTTATCTAAATTATCTAGATAGGTTTCTTTAAACCCACAAAGTTCTTCTCTATTTCCTGCTATTAGAAAACTTGTGGATCACATTAGGCAAATGGATGTCTGTTTAAAAACCATGAATTGGTCTTGATTACAAACATAAGACTTGGTTGGACACTCGAGTTGTCGTTGATCAGCTATATTGAAATTATCTTTTTATGACTCATCTGGATTTTCTCACAACGATCAGTCTTCAGTCGTGGTGAACTTTTTGTCATTCAGTACAAGATAGTGCATTAATTGTATTTATTGAAATACTTAAATCAATGTGAAGGGAGATAGAAGAAGCTGTGATCATTCGGCTTCCAGCTAATCATTAATAATCAAGGGGAATGGATCACTTGTACCTGTCACCAGGGTTCGGTTGGTTGTTTCCGATATTTGGTAATATAAAAAATTGTAAAATTGGTTCATTCACGTAAAGCGGTTCAGGGGCGGTATATCTTGATTCTCCGCCTTGATTTTAACTACGTGACAGCATCATCATAGGGTTTTCTCTCATGCTTCCTCCGCCCGGAGGGAACCACCGGATGTTACAGTAGTGATCAGAGAAAGAATGTAAAAGTACAAAAAATGTGAAGTGCTCATGTGATGTGAAAAATTATGTTAAAAATTCCTCTTGCTGCCTGGACTCAATTTTATTCCGTTCGGTGCAAGGGATAGAAATAAAAATACAAAGATGTGCAGATAGGACGTGTAAAGAGTCCACTGCACTTTTACTCTGAGTAGTTGGTCGACATGTTTCAGCCCCTAGATTGCCCAGAAGGGTCGGGAGGCTTTCTTCAGGACCTCAGGAAAAAGTGATGTGTGAAGGAAATGGGAAATGTCCAAATTTGAAATGTTTTAAGTAAGACATACTTGAGTTATCACAGGTGATATGTGTTTTCATTTCTGTTAACAACATCCCATTTAGTTTATCTGGTGCAGGTGTGCTTACTGAATGGACTCCTGTTGTTGGTATTATTTGTGATTTCTTAGGTTAGGTGTGATTCACTGCTCTTCTGTTAGATATGTCGGAGACATAACCATCAGAATATAGAGTATGAAATAACAACAAGAGTATCATGAAGGCAAGCATATATAGGTAAATATGGGTTCATTATACTTTACCCTAGACACATGATCCATGATGATATATGTATTGCAAAGATACTTAGATGTGGAATTCAGAATAGTAAATCTATACTTACCGGTGTCTACTTATCTTCATGAGATTTTTGGCAGTTGGTATTTTGGCATGTCATTATTTTTTTCTCTGTATTCTGACATACACCCGGGGTAGGTGTTTTCTCAATGGATATTTTATGTTCCTTTTGATATTTGCATTCTTTTCAATGACATAGTGCAGAATTCCTTTTGCACATATATGTTCAAATTGGAATACATTGGTCAAGCCTTATTTTCATATGCATATTTGCTTTTGTGGAACTTTATTTGATTTGCATTGGTGGGACAAAATTGTCTTCAATTTAATAAGATTCCCTTCAGGTCTCTTGGTTGAACATGCTTGTTTTTTTCATTGTAAGATTACATTTTCTTTTTATGGGTGCAACATTTTTTGTCAATTTCCATTGATGGAGAATACTTAGTCTTTTCTTGATAAGCCACAACTGAGCTTATGATTTAAGCATAAGAAAGTTTCTGTTATTTTAGGGTCAAAAGAACTCACTGACTTGTGCAACTATCAGACTCCTTCCAAACATATAGTGTTTGGTATAGTCCAAAGATGAGTGTCTATGTTGAATGTATAACCACCAAAATAGTGAGTCTAAAATATTGACAAGCCAAAATATCGACAACCAGAGAATCATGATGGAAAGTATATGAAAATAAATATGGGCTTACTGTACTCAACCATACATATTTGAACGATATATGTGTGGGTGTGTGTGTATATATATATATATATATATATATATATATATATATATATGAACCAAACAACCAACTCCCACAGAAACTCCATAGAAAGCAGGCACGGACATGAAGTAGTTCTGGATTCGGCATTTCTTTATTTGTGCAGATCGCCCTCAATCCCAAGCACAAGGAGAGACACGTTTCGGCCTTCAAGAGACATTTGTCTATCTAGTTTGGCGATGTATTTCCCATATGTTATATAGCCCTTCCCACTGGAATAATTAATGAAAATAGAAGACATACTATAGCGCATGTGTTCATTTTACAGCCAAAATACAAAATGTAACATAAGCATGCTATAAGCTGGACACTAGCATAAATACTGGTAAGGCGCAACATCAAAAATATAATGCACAGTGCATTTTTTTTAGGTTGCTGAAATTGACCAATAATGCAGACAGAATGAACTATCAAACATGTAAACCAATTTGAACATAACACAGTGGGTTAGATGCGAGCATTTACACTATACAGCCAATCTCGAGACCCTGTGTTGCCAGTATAACATAAAATCTATCAAAACCAATTTAAAAATCAATGCTGCCGAACGTTGCTAATAATGTCCCATAGTGATTGCCAAAAACTCAGGAAGCTCTCCAAAGCTAATATCAAGTCTGCCACAGCATGACCTCTGACCCCGACTAAAAAGTCAAAAAGATTTGTGATATATATATATTGGTGTGCTGAGCAAGTTTTTACCTGAATAAATGCTTTCAACAGCGAGTCTCCTTCTGAGCGCGTCTCTAACTGGGGACAGTTTGGAGCTTTGATATATATATATATATCTGGTCAATAAACTTAGATGTAGAATTAAGAATATCACATCTATGCTTACTAATATATACTTATTATTATTATTATTAATTGATTTGTTAGGCGCGCAGCTACCCACAATGGGGTCTCCCGGCACCGCCGATGACCAGGCAATAAGGGGATCACTGTGGCTGAAATGTATTTGCGAGAAAATAACCAGGTTTTCAAATTCTTTCGAAAGTTCAAGTAATGAGCTTCAAAGACAGAGGTAGTGAGTTCCACAGCCTAGGAGCGAGACATGAGAAAGAACGACCTCCCATTCTAGACAGCCTAAAACGAGGAACATGAAAATTGCCCTGTGATGCAGATCTAAGTGGGCGGACAGGGACATAAGGATGGACAAGAGATTGCAAGTATGCAGGAGCAGTCTGATGTTTAATCTTGAACATTGTGCACAGTGTCTTGTGTTCGATGCGCTTGTCTATACGAAGCCAGTGTGTTCATGTTGTTCATTCTTGTTGTTGATATTTGGCATGTCAATATTTGTGTACTTTATATTCTTACATACATCCATGTTGGGTGCTTTCTTAGCAGGATATGTTATGTTTTTTTTATATTTGCATTCGCATTCGCTTTGATGAGACAACGCTGAATGGTTTTTGGAAGGATTTGTTCAAAATGGAGCACATCTGGCAACCCTTATTTTCATATCCAAATTTGCTTTTTTGGAACTTTATTTGATTTTCATTAGTGGGGCAAAATTATCTTCACCCTAATGATTCTCATGTTGAAAAGTGATTGGTCTCGCCATAGTACGATAACATTGTGTTTTATTGATGCAGTTTTGTTAATTACCTTTGATGGAGAATGATTGGTCTTTTCTTGATAAACTATGGCTGAGTTATGAACCAAGCATAACAAAGTTTCTGTTATTTTAGGGTCTAAAGAGGTCCCAGAGAAGTCCCTTTACGTACAAATTTCAGACTCCACCCAAACATATGAAGTTTGGCAGAGTCCAAAGAGAAGTGTCTATGCATGGAGGGAAATTGTCTTCTTCACCGGTAGGATCTCAGGAGAGTTTGATGTAAGTACGTTTACATTGTTCATTCTTTATCTTCCCTTTATACGGGCTATGCACTTTATGTTTTTATAATATACAAAGTAATCAGCTGAGGCACCATAAGATCAAGTGACTTGTCAAACTTGTAAAAACTGAGCTTCGAACTTTGAACTGATGACCCAAAACAAGTATCTTGACCAAAACAATCGCAACTGTTTCAGTTTTAAGTGAAGTTTTCTCATCCTCAGAGGACCTTTGCCCAGAATGCTCATACCAATGTTTAAAAAGAAATGTGAAACATATAATTGAAGTCACAGACAAGCCACCTCTTTAGCCTGCCACCTCTGTGTCCGACCATCTCTGCTGCATGTCGTCTTCGATGTTTCCACCACTTATCCTTCACTTTTACTGTATTCCAGGTCTGCCATAAGTCACCTTTACCTCATACCAAATGTGAACTCCAAGTTCCAGCTCTGTTATATGCCAGCTTTACCCCCATACAATGACTGCTGCACACCACCTACCCATCAGGTAGTCTACTCTGAATTCATAGCTGAGTTGCCCTCGCTCCAGAATGCAACTTCAGTTCCATACATCATCCCACACATGCCACCTGCTCTGTGGGCTATGTCTTTAATATGTCACCACTGCTTCCTGACAATTGTGCCGCCTCTAGTCCATATGTGTTCCAGTTCATGCAACTCTGTGTTTGTGTTCCTCCAGAGTTTTCCCTTCTTCTAGTGTATGCCCCATCTCCTATGACCAATCTCCGCTAAATGCTAACCCCGATATGCAGCTCTTCTGAGCCTTGGCGGAGGAGCCGCCACTGCCCTTAGGCACTGCTAGTCCGGGTTAATTGGTACAGATGGTTGCAGGTGGTGGGCACGCTCTTCCCTTAGGCCCAAGAGGTGCACCTTGAAGAATACACATTTTAATCACAAACAAGAACACGCTGCATTCCCAGTAGGATGATTTTTCCATGATAGATGATGGAGACTCCTTCATTTATCCTCATGCTGAACATCTACAATGCCAAACAGACCTCTACAGAACCTGTAAGAGTTCGAAACACATATGCTTAAGTGCTGTAGGGCTGTGATAGAGTCATTCTCATATCACGGAACGGACTGACGTGATGTATTCAGCCCTACCTGCCTTCAAGAGGCAGCGCCTTTCAGAAAATCTTATGATTACTGACCAAACCAATCCATCCCCAGGAACATCAAAGTTGTGCATCAGTAGCTGTGCAGGGGAGTGGTGCTGTGGATGGCACTTTACGAAACATCGAAATGCATCCGGCAGATCAAGGCCAGCAAGCAAAGACCTACCTTCATTTTGAGGAGAAATCCTGATTATCAAGTCATGTGATTCAGTAGGCCGTGTTGTTGTTGTTTTTATTTGACACTTATATACTGTTTGAACTGCAGGTGTTAGGGCTGGTGTTATGGCTGTTATTATGGCAGTCGTTATGGCATCGCAGTGGACTTAGTAGTTCCGGCATTTCCTCGCATATGGTGCCCAGGTTCCCATCGCAGACCGGAGAGTGGGTAGGGGTAACATTGGTGGAGATATGTTGTCAACAGTGTGAAGTGTTGAAGTTTGGGTAAGAAGAATCAAGCCATCCCCAATTCAAAAACATTTACTCTACAAACCAGCTCTTTTTCTTTCCTTTCTCCGCAGATAACTCTCTCATCAACTCGGAATTTTTCCAACAGAGCGGACTTGGCCATCGACGATGTATCGTTTCAGCATTGTGCTCTTCCACGTGAGCTTTGGAGCCTGTTTAAACCTTTATTCTTAGGAAGCATTTACACCAATCATGTCTTACTTAGCTTTTCCCACCGTCTCCCCCCATTATTTACCTAAACGTAACCATGATCCCCACATCAGCTCCTTTCTTTGCCAGATCACCAACACAGTGATTGGTCCAAAACTACATAAGAAAGTTAATGGACACTCCAGGGTGTGATTTAGAAAGAAGTAGGACATTTAGATCTGCCAGTGTCCAGTCAAGCATTTCGAAATTTACAATCTTTTCCCAATGTACAGATGGAAAACTGTTGGGATCAAAGGGTTTCCGGCATTCGCCTAGAAAACGTTTGTGAATTCAATTTTCTCATGTGAAAACATACACACATATATTTTTTACAGCAAATCTGCCTAAGACTTTCCCGGGCTGCGCGCGCTCACAGCCTGATCTCACAATCACTCAACACTCACTCCAACTCCGCAAGACATCACACAACAAAACAACACCGCAATCTACAAACATCTCACCCTATTCATACTCACTCCTCCTCAAACTGCTGCTTTCCGCCGCACCGCTACTCTCCATCAATCTCCATCAGTCCCCGTTGTCCGCTGCTCGCCATCCAATGAGTCACCATCACTTGACTTCTATGGGCCTCAAGGATCTCTTATCCTGATCTAGATCTCCCCTCGCTATCGGAAATAACCATCCTACTCTGCTACCAACTGATAGGGCCGGGTTCTTGCCTACCTGATTATCTCCAAGAACCCCCACAGGTCGCCAGGATCTTTTTATCTGCCAGATAGCGTAGAGGAGATGAACACAATTATCAAAATATATCTACCACAATTAGACTTCATTTGGGAAGAACCACTGACTCCGAATCTATAATTGAATCTATGATTGTAGGATTTTCTTACAATCAGAAATAACTGAACATACAAACACCTCAGTATAAGGTGTAACAGGTGAATAGGCACTAATACAAATGCAAGTCTACGCAAGATTCTCAAGCGGCTTAGAACAAAGAGGATTACTGATTCCAAAATCATCAAAAAGACAATGGTCAGTCCTACATCTAAATTAGAAATCATTAGTCATGGGAAAGAAAACATCAATCTGTCCCTACACTAACTCTAAAGTGACATCCCTACTTAGCATTCCCAACCCAGGCAAGAGAATCAAGGGGAAAAAAAAGGTGTCAGAAGTGAAGACCTCCTAAGAAGTTAATTCACTTAGTCAGAGCTCGATCTAAGATGCTCCTTCTAGCTTCCCGCCTAATTCTCATCTGCTCAACCCACGGGGCACTGTCCCTAATACAAAACCCCAAAATCGTAGAACACGCCCTTCGGCACACCTCTTCAGCCAGGTCTTTCTCCAGTACTTTTCCTGCAGTCCACGGATGGCATCCAACGACGGTTAGCCTGACCTTGGGTCCCAGGTACCTTCCATGCTAAAAGTATCTTCTTCACATTCCAATGCACTCCCCATTGGCTTCCCACAGCATCCTAACTCCTAAAACGAGCTAAATGTCCTTGCACCTGCAATAGAAACATGGGAACGAAAGAAGAAACATTTCACGTCTTAAGATTTTACATTTCTCTACAACCCAAAGCCTTTACCAAGGGAATCATTTTCGGCCTACAACATTAGCTAACATAAGAGAATGAAAAGGCATTATCTTCTAACGTATATGCAATTAAACCTTTCCAAAATTAAACACACTTCTAAATCACACTCTAAGCATTAGTTCATTATCCTCATGTACGTAAATAAGCAGCCTACAGATATAACGTTAACATGGCACACGTTTAAACTAATACATTACATTGTGCGAAACTAATCATTGTGCATTTTACTAAATACATTCACGATAACTTGCAACGTTGATCCTCACAAAAGCGTTATTACATTTCTAACCATCTCTATGTTAAACAATTACAGCAACACATTTCTATGGCACTTCTAAACATACATCGATTAATATGCGGGTGCTGACTAACGGTGTATATGACGCACCCCTACAAATTTCAGAATCTCATGGCGCTCTATCATCTGCAGTGCAAGGGCAAAGGCAGCTGCCAACCTTTTTTTCCTCTGCAAGGAAATTGTTTTGCCCTGTAGATAAAACCTTTCCCTTCCTTTCAAACGACCTCCTCTTCTCCTTTATCTCCTCCCCACTCCAGCTGCCTTCACTCTTCTGTCTTCCATCTAACTGCACACCCCTCTCGTCCAGATGTTGCTACTCTTTATTTAATGCTGGATTTAATCTAAGTTCTAGTTCATTGTTTTTGTCTTCTGCTACTGTAAAAAGATTCTGGTTGCCCCCGTTCTGGAGCTCTAGATACCTACCTGTCGTTCCTTTTGTAAACCACACCGATGACTATTTTAGAAAGAGCTGCACTATATACAAATGTGAAATAAATGTAAGAATAAAAAAGTATGTTGGTTTTCATTAACCTAGAGGGCATTCCTGCCATGCCACACCCAGCCCACTCCCCACGCACTTCATTCCCATTGTCTTAGAGTTGCTCACATACAATCTCAGTGTGAGGAAGCCAATTTATGAATAAAAAAACATTTTCCTAATGTATACAGCATGTTTTGCAGTGTAAATTCGATCCTCATTGACTTATTTTCTCTCAGTTTTCCACCATGTCCCCCTTTTTTTAACATATCTAGCTAAAGTAAATATCTAGTTAAGGGTCTCTTTTTTGAAAGTAGATGGAGGTGGTTATGTGATGGAACCACCCATGCGTTCACCACGCATGCCAGCTCCACGCGGTCTCAACCACGGAAGTCTTAACCACGCATATACCTGTACCACGCATGCCTTTACAACAAAATATACGTTGTTAAGGCATGTATGCCAAAGACATATCCGTGGTTAAGACTTGGCAGGTAAGTCTTAACCTCCCGATCCCTGCACCGCCCTGAGTCCTAAAACTACCCCCTTCTGAAAATCAAGCCAGAGCACTAAAAACCTCCCTGCCTCAGTCCTAAAAAACCACCCTCCCCTAACTCTAAATACTACCGAGCCCTAAAAAATACCCTGCCCCCAAGCCCAAAAAGTATCCAGACCCCTGCCCCCCAGCCTGAGCACTAAAACGGCCCCCCAAATCCCCACCCTGACATGTAAAACTTCCCCCTTTCTCCTAAAAACCAACCCCTCCCCAGCCCTAAAAACCTCCCTGCCCCCCCAAGCACTAAAAACTACACGGCCCTTCCCTAAGCACTAAAAACTACCCTGACCCCCCCCAGCGCTTAATACCTCCCCGACCCCATCCCTGAAAACTACCCGACCCTCCTTCAGCCCTGTAAACTACCTGACCCCCAGCCCTGAAAACTACCCGACCCCCTACCCTGAAAACTACCCCCAACCACCCTGCACTGAGAACTACCCCTAAACCAAACAAACTACACTCCACCCCCCATAACCTGGCCCCAGCCCCACTTACCGCACAGTGTCCTCTGGCTCCCCCAATCTTTCCTGCTTCTGCCCAGCAGCAGCTGGACTGCGCACTGCCTTAACCACGCAAATGTGTGGTTAAGGCAAGTGAGGTTGCACATGCGATGTTGGAACACGCGTGGCCCTGCCCGCGTTGTTCCGACTGTTTCCCAGATGGAGTAATTCCCACTGCTTAAAAAATGCCTAGAATAGAATAGAATAGAATGGAATAGAATTGACACAGAGAATCACTTCCTACACCTGCTGCCCATTGAACAGATGAGGTCCAGTGCTTAGTTTGAAAAAAAAATAAGTGCCAGGGCCTCTCATCAGGAGGCTGCTGCAGCTTACACCACACATTGCCCCTGCTATACTGTACATGATAGTAAGAATACAACTACTAACAACTACATTCCTGCAAGTGTGATAATTCGGACTATTTCAAGCTCCCAAAGCTATAACAATGGCTTGGGCAGCAGGTAATAGTCATTTTAGTGTATATTGAATTAAGAACTAACTGTTGTTGTGGTCATCTCTGAATTAGCTAGACCGCACCGCTTTCTGGCAGACTGTCACAAGTTCCGGTGTTGACAATTAAGTGCCTGTGCTGAGCACCGGAAACCGCCAACTCAAATTAAGCACTGCTGCCCTCTTGCGTAGCATGCTGTTCATGAGAGATGGAAATTGTGGGTAGACTCCTGATGTAACTGTCCAATAATAACTCCGATAATAACTCTTCTCCCTTCTCTCTTTCCTTCTTTACCTAGAGCCTCAGCGAGCCTGCCCACAGGATTGGTTCCAGTGCCCCGAGGGCTCGTGTGTTGAGCCAGATCGGGTTTGTGATGGCACCGCTGACTGTGGATCTAATGCTGACGAAGCAGCCTGTGAGTTTCGTTGGTACCCCTTTGAGCTCCATGGGTCAAACTGCCACCGATGGTAGATTGTAAATATATATTGCAAGTCACGGAGGAGTTCTGTGACCGTATACAATAAACAGACGAGAGGTTATATTTTATTCTTTATATTACATGATCCCATCATTACTTTTCACCCCAACTATATTTTAAGTTCTCAGTCTTGTAAATTCTTATGGACCTACGGAAAAAGGGAAATATCTACTGAAACGAACTTCATGGGGCATAGTCTGCCAGAGACCTCTCTGGTGGCAGCAATGCATTAATATGACTTGAGCAGCAATGTAATATTTATATTTGTATCCCATGGCAAATCTTACACAGACAGAGCTCTTGCTTTCTTGAGTTCTCAAGGTGATAAACAGAGGTTGCTGCCATAAAAAGTGACCAGGGCATCACTTTCTCTGATGCTCTAGTGGGATTGCTCGCTACCCATATATACAAGGTGGCGTTAAGCCACCTTGTAATTATTCCCTTTCCCGCAGCAGTCCGCTGCGGCAAAGGGGCGTGAAATGGCTGTTGCACTGGGCGTTCCACAGCAACATCCATTGCTTTTTGATGATGCCCCATATTTACAACTTGGTCTTAGGATAGCGATACAAGGAGAAATTGTACATTTTTCCTCGGAGTTTGCTCTTTTTATGTGTGCTACATTATGTAGCAAGCATAGGAACAGCAAATCAACTTTGAAGATTGTTTAAATGCAGGAAAGCTGTCCCTTCATGCACATAAACAATCCCCCCTGCAGCGCAGGCACCCTTGCAACATGACTCAAGAGTGCCTGTGCAAGTGCTAGGCAGTTTTTTTAGTGTCAGTGCTAGGGGAAACGCAGGGGTGCGCGGTATTTTTGTAAATACAGCGCATCCCTGCGTTTTGAAAATGTCAGAGTGCGGTGTTGCCAAATTTGGCATTACACCACACTCCGGCATTTTATTGTACATATCCCTCATGAGTGTAATATTCTAAAGAAACCGAGCTAAAAAGCTAGTTAGCACTTTAATTGTTTAAGATGCCAGTTGTAATATACATGGATACAAGTTTTTATACAGTTACCGCTTGCCTCCACATAATATAAAGACATGATTATCTATCACAGGGCACTGAGTTACCACTGCTTTCCAAATTGTTGAGGCACAGAAACACCCACCCAACTCCTCTATCCTACATCCTTGCATATTTATTTTCTGTTTGAGACCATATCCCTTAGTAGTTTGGAACATCATCCTTCCATGTGTAAATTATCTTCAACACAGAGTTTAAAGTTCTGAGTACGTCTCTAACCACCCTATAACTCATGAATAGATCAATATTGAATGAGTTGGTTGACTGTGTCTCTATGAGGCTTAAGACAACATATGGGACACACTCTTATGTGTCGAGAGGTGAGAGTGCAGAGAACAAGGTGCATAGAAGAGGTTGACGAAGAGCATCTTAGTGAACTCAGGTGATTTTCAATAGGCAGACACCGTCAGGAGTCCAGTGTGGTGGAGGATGCGAGATGCAGGCCCAGCAATGAAAAGGTGTTATTTAGAGTTTGGCAGATCCATTGTCCTCCAAAATTGTGGTGTTTGCCCACACCAGTTAAGTGTGTGGAGTGCTAGGCTTCTTCCAGTGGAACCACAGCTGGCTCCACCATCACAAACCTTTAGGCGATGGCCTGTCCGCCATAAGGCCGTCGGTCAATCTATGTCACAACAAGCATCCTGTTAAGGGCTGTCCTTCCACTGTATATGTTTTCTGTTGGACTGGCCAGGGAAAGCTTGGTTCTCCTTAACAGGGATCCACTTTAAACTCACAGGAGTAATACTTCAAGTGTATCAGGACCATTTATGGGTTTTTTTCAATAGCAAAATCCTGCTTTTGGAGTTTATTAATGAAAACAAAAAACTTTGCTGACTAGGCTCATCAACTTCAGAGCCAACTTAGTAAAGGATCATTGCCTTTACTGCAGCCACCAGAGTGGCAGCTCCATTGCAGTTACAGTGATCCCTGCTGGGCAGACGAGGATCTCTAAATCTGGAAGGTTGTCCTAAGCCAGATGAGCAGAGTCCATATACCTAGTGACCTGGTGGGCCGCAGACGATCTAACAGACGCTGAATAACCCAGAGTGTTGTTCACAGTGGGAGTTTGGCACTATGTAGAAATTATTGGGTATATTGCCTCATTTCCTTGTTGAACGTTGAGGCCAAAATTTTGGCCAAGGCATTAGCTAATCGCCTTCAACCTCATATAACTACTTTGCTCCATCCAGATCAGGCTGGCTTTATGCCCCAAAGGGCTACGCGCCACAACATTAGACAAGCCCACATTGCCATAGCCACCATTAAGGGAACAGGTGTAAAAGTCGCCATATTGCTGGCAGACATGGTTAAGGCTTTTGATTCCCTTAGCTGGATGTACTTGTTTGCACTCCTAGACCGTCTGAACCTGGGCCCGCGATTTTTGTCATATTTGAAGTTACTATATACTGGCCTCACGGCATCATTGCGTGTCGCAGGCTCTGTCTCCTTCACATTCCCCATTGGAAGGGGCACCTGTCAGGGGTGTCCCCTGTCGCCGTATCTTTTTGCGTTAGCAATGGAGCCCCTGGCGGTGTGGGTGCGGATGGATGCACAGGTGGCGGGCTTTGAGTGGGCTCATGGGCTTTCAGACCGCATTGCATTGTATGCGGATGATGTCCTATTCTTTTTAACAGACATCAGCAGGACGGGACCGAGGCTGCTCCGCATTATGCAAATCTTTGGGGAAACCTCGGGCCTATTTGTGAATCTGCATAAATCCAATTTGTGGGTGCTGGGGGAGCTGCAAAACTGAGGCCTTGGGCCTCAGCGATTCAGGTGACGACGGAAGGGGTGAAATACTTGGGAGTTTTCCTGTCGGAGGGGTGGCATGGGACAGAAATATTGTCCAGGTATGGACACGGGTGCATAAGGAGCTGAAAGTTTGGTCCCACATGCCCCTATCCATTTATGATAGATCAGCTATTTTTAAAATGGTGTTGTTGCTGCGCTTACTCTACCAATTGTAGAACCACCCATACCCAGTACTCCCTGCGTGGTTTCGCCAGGTTAATGCCGTACTGGGCCAGTTTCTGTGGGGTGGGCGGGAGGGGCAACCAAGGTGGCGCTGCGTACTTTTTTTTAATCGACGTATTGCGGAGGGCTGGCTACGTCAGATGTCCAATTGTATTATATGGCATCGCATTTATTGGTGCTGAACGAATGGTGGTATGGGGATAGGAAGGACCCCGTGTATGCAGTGGAACAGAGGTGTATGGGAGAGTCTACCCTTCACACCATATTGTATTCGGCGCCCATACGCAACTCGTTACCGCCGGCCACTTGTGTAGTATTCCAGGTGTGGAAACAATCTCTCCGCAGGATGGGGTGGTGGAACAGGCTGACTGGGGAAAGTCCGTTGTGGCATAATGGCGGATTGCCACAACTTGCTGCATTGCCCGGATTTCGTGGCTGGGACAATATAGGAATCTCTACGCTAGGAAATGTGATGCGGGGTTCGGTTCTGAAATCATTTCAAGATTTACAACAAGAATATCAGATGCCGAAAACTCAATTTTATAAATATCTTCAATTTCTACACTCCATTTACCCTAGCATCTTGAGGCTAGAGGCTCTCCCAGAGTTCAGTCCTATCGAAACCAAAGTGTTTATGGGTGATTTACAAGACCATAAAATGTCAAAGATTTATCAGTCCCTGGTGACTAACAGCCCTACTATGTTAGATAAACTCAGAGAAGCTTGGGTGGCTGACCTCAGCCCAATAGATGGGGACGATTGGATGGAAGCACTGGCCTCCCCTTGGGAAGCAGCATTGCAATGCGGTTGCATCTCATCCAATTTAAATACCTTCACCGGGTTTATTATACCAGACTCAGGCTGTGGAGGGCGGGTCTAGTGTCTTCCCTGACATGCCTGCGGTGCGGTCGGGAGGAGGGATCCCTAATACATACAATCTGGTATTGTACTGCACTCACGGGATTCTGGCGGATGGTTCTGGCCTGCCTTGCAGAAGTGTAGGGGTGGGAACTCCCCTCCTGCCCAAGATTAGTGTTTTTTTACATATTATGGAGGGCATAGGGGGTAATATATACAAGCGGCACTTGTTATTGCTGGGGTTGACTTTGGCAAAGAGGGATATAGCAAGGTTATGGAAGGCACCGACCCCACCTTCTCTCTCAGCATGGAAAAATGGCCTGGACTTCAGTATGGGATTGGAGATCCTAATATTCAGAGCCAAGGGATGTCCGCAAAAACACCAAGATCTGGAAAAGGTGGGCAGACTATTGGGCCTCTACTTGGATCCGTTACCTCCAGTGGACGCTTCTGTATCAGGGTTGCTATGTGGGCCTCTTGGGTAGAAGAGCAATTACGTAGTGATGTAATTTCTTTGGTAGGGTGGGTGATGTGGTGGCATCTGAAATGTAGTAGTTGAATAGTGCAATGGGGGGGGTTCGCTTGGTTTATGTTACAATGTTCTGCATGACGATGAGTATGATAAAGTATAAAATACATGTCAATGTCAGTCATTTGGAATGTCTAATATGGCAGATGTTTCCTGAGGTAAGGAGCACTGCACTGTACTTGACCTTTGACATAATAAAATTTGTCTTTAAAAAACAAAATTAAAAGGGTCCATAGCATGACATATAGATATATTTTCTTTCTTTTAAATAGAAATGTACATGCTAAACTATCATAAAATCTACAATGTTAAAGTAGGATTTCATGTTTTTACAGTGCTCTGAGTTATTTTTAGATATGATCTTTTAAAGAAAGTGACCAAGGAACCTACCAATACATTCAGTAGGAAGCGGGGCCTTAGCTTATTCTATATCAGGATCAATCAGAAATAAGTACATGCCCTTTGCTAAGACATTCTAAGCTGATAGTTTTATCCCTGCTTCTTCCCATCTCTTTTTCTTTTAGACCTGCAAGTGCTTATTACTTGAGCTGTTCTTGGGCTGGCTGCCATAGTTGTCCCTCTGATGCTGAGATCACTGCAGTCTCACATCTCAACTGGAAGACCTACAGTTATTTGCTGACCTTGCTCTACTTAATCAACTTAAACAACAGTTCTCAATGTGCATTCCAGGCACTTTAACCATCACTTTATGCTTGCTCCATGAGTGCTGTGATGTTGTTTTAATATAGCTCTGTGGTAGCCAAATTCTTGGCCACTTCACTGTAGGGGGCTTCAATTGCATGGATATCTTCAGTGGAGGGGCTCTGTATTGTCACAGTAAGGGATCTTTCACCTTTCCTCTTCATGCTATGAGTTTGTACAGTGTTACCTTTAAGGCGTCATCTGTCAGTTGTGGTTTTTCTGTGCACATGTCACCCATAAAAGCCATCGGGTCTTGAAACCCTCCATGTAACATAGATTAAGTAGCGGGATCTGTGGAGGTTCCCTGTCCAGAGCTCTGTAGGCGTTGGGGTTTGGGTCTCATAACTTTTCTTTAAACTTGTGTGAGTGAAAGTCATGATCTCCATTGAGAAGTATACGGATGAAGAGTGGAGGCGGGAGCGATAGGATGAAACAAATCATCTCATACACACATTCTATTTTTAAAGGCATGTCGTTCAAAGTGTGCTCCTTTGAAGAGGATAACTGTAATTGGGAAGAGGCGGCTTCTGATTTGAGCTGGTTAAGGACCAACAACGTTGGACCACCCAGAGACCACACCAGCAACAGACCTGAGGGTATGTACATCTTTCAAAAGTGCCTACCACTGCAACTTTAGAAATGAAGAACTTTCAGTGTAGCTAATAAACTGTTGTCAGAACTCGTGAGCCTCCTACAACAAGTGTATACAGGCACAGCCGTCACCTTACTTTTTCCTTGCCCATCACTTTGTAAAAAAATATCTATCTTCACTAAAATCTTGTAGCTACTCGAAGTATTTTCCCAGAATGCTCAGCATTGTGCGACAAAGGAGAGAGAACACTCTTCTCATTTTGTGATCAATGTTGATTTATGCAGGACAATCCAAAGCAATCCCATTCATCATTCATATCAATCATCACTTTATACTGTCTAGTATATCAGATAAACTGCAATAAAGAGATCATGGATTACTTGGTTAGGATGGTAGTCAATAAGGAGGGTAAGTAAAGAGCAGAAGATATTTTCACCAGTGTGTAAGCAGCTGAGCCAAGCTTGTTTGGAATAATGCTGATCAGGTCTGAAGAGCCTGTGAACATTCTCTTTTTTAAGTGCATTTCATAGATTGACAAGTTTTTTTTTTTTAATTCAGAAGTGCCCAAGCCTCGATATGTAAAGTCATTTAAATTATCCTGTAATGTGGAAGGCATACTCTAAACTGCGTGTACTTTGCTTTTATGGCAGGCTATTTTATGTTTGCTACAAACAACAGCATGGATGGTAAGGCAGGCCGAGCCACGCTGACCAGTCCAACCTTCAATGCGACGAGTGATGGCTCATGTTTTGTAAGTTGGATAATTTTTTAATAGTTGTGTACAGTATTGGGCTTTCGTTTTTGCAACTGGGACAGTATATCTAAACATTTGGGGAAAGGTCTGCGATTGAAAATTGATTAGATTTTAGGCTACAAGTATTAAGAACTTGTTGCAAAATACTATCGCAATTTCTGCTGAATATTAATGAGCTATGTCACAAAGTGGTGACCCACTATGATTTGCTACCATTACAGGAATGGTGGTCTACTGGGGTCCGAAGACCACCATGTCTGTGATTGCTTTTAAATAAAGTATTTGTTTTAAATGCAGCCAGTTTTACTCAAAGTTTTACAAAACATTTTAAGTGTAGGCAGTGGTCCATTGAACCACTGCCTACACTCCCAAAATGTTTTTGTTAACATTCACAAAAGGGAAAGCATTTGCAAATGGGTTACCACTACATTTTCGTAATTGGTAAAATATTATTATTTTGCAACCTGATTTCGGTTGCAAAACATTAATACATTGCATTCCGAATCAGTTTTTGGAAGGAACCCTCCCAAACAAGCGCCTTCCAAATACTGATTCAGTATTTAGTGGAAACCCCGAATTATGATTTACTAACATATTACCGAATCACAGTTTGGGTTTGTTACATGCCAAAAGGACTTTTTGCTATTGCAAAGGGCTGAGTTTGCAAATTGGACTTTTTGCGACCGCAAAATGCCTTTGTCCATCTGGCCCTTAATTTTTAAAGGATGAAAACTTGAAATAAAACATTATTAGCCACATGCAAATCCTGTGTGTTCCTTGGTGATCACGTTCCCTGTTGGGTCCTAAAGACCAGACTTAACAAGACGTTTCTTGTAATCTTCATTTTAGAAGACTTTCAGGAAATGGTATATAAGTGTTCAAATAGCATGTTCAGTCTTGTCCTGAAGTTCACAATTGGTTCATGATGATCCTATGAAGAAACTGAACATGCCTAAAAAAAGTCACCTCTACAAGATGTATTTAAATAGTTAACCACCTTCCTCTCTGCTCTCACTGTTGTAGCTCCACCTCCACCGATATTTTTCTTATGTACAGTGTTCTCTAGACTATACTTCTCCTGTCACTGATGTTTTAATGTTTTCTGCCTTGTTCACTGCTGCCCTTGTGTCCTGGTCAGTGCTATACAACTAACCTTTTATAAATAAATTATGTTTAAAATAATCAGCATTATTGGAAAATGCTCTTAAAATGGAGACTTTGGCCCTGATTACTAGTGGGCCAATAAATTCCAACCCATGCGTAAACCCTTGTTACACACAGGTCGGAATTTGTCTGTATTTAAGGCATCGGATAATTATCAAATGCATTAAATACCTCAGCTGTCGTTAAATTTAACAGGGGAAATTGTACAGTATTTATCGCACCACGCGGATGTTGGAGCATTAAACACCAAAATCCGCATGTTATTTCCCACAAACTCATGGTAGGTGTTATCCATCACACACAATAAATAACGTACCCCATGGGACTGTTATTTATAATGTGAAATAAATTACAACTAAACTCGTACTCAACTCCTATGTGGAACGGCTCTGAGATGCAGATTTAAGTGGGATACCAAAAAGAGCAAACACGCAGGATTTGTAGGGAGTCCTGACTTTAAGAATGACAGGAACAAAGGGTAAAACAGACAAATTGTTTTGTAATGTTTAATAGCCTCTAAACTGCCAAATGATGCCAAATAAATTCTGCTGCTAGGCAACTCACCCCTGTCTTGAATATGTTCCGATCCCACAACCACACTCTTCAAGATAAGCTTCCATTTGCTGTATTTCTGAATATTCTCAGATCAGTTGGAGCCAGAGAGCGTGGATCAGCCCACTCCATGCATAGGTGGGCTGGCCAATTTAGGTGGGAAAAGATTTTCTGATAGTCTGATGGCATTAAAAGGTCAGCAAGTTGTGATGGAGTTAGTATCACATCAGGCTTGCTTGTCAGGTTGCCTTGCAACCAGAGTTTTGTTGAGCCATATGTGCATCTTGCTCAGGAACAGTTGTCAAAATGGAGGCATTGAAAGCATGAGTTACATATTGCGCTGTCTCTGGGTCGAAGTAGTAATGTTCATCTTTGGTGGCTTGATTGGCATGGGGGTTCACAAAAGGCAGAATAGATGACATATTCTTGTGCACGGCCAGTGGGTATGGAAAAAGAGAAATTATGATTTGAATGATTGCTAAGAATGTCTATGGTACAGTCAAGACAATGACAAATATTCCTTATTTATTTTTATTTATTTATTTGAAAGGTTTTATAAAGGGGGAACAAGACCCATTTGGGTATCAGAGCGCTGTACAGACTTGTTAAGACAAGGGAACCAAACACAATGGGAAAATAGGTTCAGTACAACAAGCAGATCCAGTCATGAGTTGGGAGTGTCAGAAGTGCCCTAGAGAATGGGAACGCACCAGAGTAGTACAATAAGAATCAGAATGTTAACAAAACAAGAGCATGAAAACAAGTTAATGCTGTTAAAGTATGTTCAAGAGTAGCCGTTTGACCAGTTTCTTGAAAGATGCGGTGGAAGGATTGGATCTGATCTCGGGAGGCAGGAAGTTCCAGATTCTTGGAGCAAGACCGGTGAAAGTACGATTGTAAGATCTTTCCTTTTTGAATCTTGGTGGTTTCAAGAGTAGGGTGGACGTACTTCTATGGTTTCTGCCAGAGCCCGAAAGTTCAAGCTTATTTGCCAGGTAAATCGTGGTGTTGTAAGGCTTTATGGGTCAGGCAGGCTATCTTGAATCAGATTCTGGCTTCGATAGATAGTCAATTTAGTTGGAAAAGGTCAGGGGAGATGTTGTCATGCTTTCTAGAGCCCATGATGAGTCTAGCCGATGCGTTCAGGGTCGCTCAGAGTGGGGCCAAGGTTACTTTGGGAAATCCAGCAAGGGTCACCAGACCATATTCCAATCTAGAGATAACCAAGGATTAAACCGCCGGCCTGATGTCTTCGGGGGTAGGAAAGGTTTGATTTTCTTAAGAGTGTTAAGTTGAAAGCTGGCTCCCCTAATAGCTGCACTGATATGCGCTTGCATGTTTAAGTGTTTATCCAAAGTGATGCCTAAAGATTTGGCGGAGTCTACAACATGAGGGGTGCAGTTCAGAGCAGTGAGTTGTTTAAGCCATTCCAGGGTAGGAAGCGAGTGATTGGGGGGGGGGGGGAGAGATCAAAAGAAATTCCGTTTTGAGAGTATTTAACAGCAGATGGTTCCAGGCCCGGTACTAGAGGGTGGGCCAGGCCCATCCAAGGAAAATTCTCGCCTACCCAAGGCCATTCAAAAGTGAAAAAGCTGGTCCACATACCAGGGCCGACTTTCCTGCTGGCGCACAACCCAAAAAGCTGATACAGATTGGCTGTGACTCTCGGCAAGCCACAGTCAGGACGGTCCATTGTCATGGGCTGAATGACAATGGACCGACAGAGGAGGCACAGCATGGTGCATCTCCTCCCATCTCAGGCCTCGGGAGGTGGCGGAGTCCTCGGGGAGCTGCTGATGCTTTTAAGCAGTGCAGGTGACGTTGGCTTTAGTCCCTCGCAGCAGGCCACAACGATCGGTAGTAAAGCTACAGTGGGAGTTTGGGTGATGGGTGGGGGGTGGGGGGATAGTGCCAGCTGTCTTGGTTTAAAATACTGTGCAGTAGCATACCAGCTGTAGATACCAGATTGGAAGTTGCATTCTAATGAATTTCCATCTGTTTATGAAATGGGGAGGGTGCTGTGCACTGCGGAGAGCAATGGAACTTCAGAATTAAAACACACTTTGTCATAAT
This sequence comes from Triturus cristatus, assembly GCF_964204655.1. Lineage (NCBI taxonomy): Eukaryota > Metazoa > Chordata > Amphibia > Caudata > Salamandridae > Triturus > Triturus cristatus. The sequence continues at coordinate 988,316,488 of NC_140580.1, forward strand.
CGAATTTTCCTTTTACCCATTTCTGGTCATATTTTTCTTCAAATGTAAATTTACATTTAAAGAAAAATATGACTAGAAATGGGTAAAAGTAAAATTCGATTTTGACAAAGTTTCAGTGAAATAATTAATTAACCTTCTTTGATGGGGCAAAAGGAGAGGCAAGAGGAAAGGAGAGATAAAAAGAAAGAGAAAAGGAAATAAGAGATGGAGTGGGGAGTAGAGATAAAAGGAGAGAGGAAGAGGAAAGAGGGAAAAATGATTGACAAGAGAAGAGAGAAAAAGAGGCTAGAGGGGAGGGGGGAGGGAAATAACTCTAGATAAGCACAGTAAGGGAGAGGGAGAAAGAGGTAAACAACAAAAGAAAAGATGAAGTGAGGACAAACTAAGTGGAGAGAAGGGTGGAACAAGAGATTGGAAATGGTAGGGTAGGAAGCGAAAGGGGAGAGAAGGGTGATGGTAAAGGGAGAAACAGAACAGTGAATGACAAAGTAAAGGATCGATGCAGAAGAGGGTGTTAGAAGTTTCCTGGTCAGTAATAAGAAAAGGGTGGAGCAAGGCCTCACAAACACTTCTTATTCTGACGTCCCAGCAGCCCACAGCCTGATTTAGAGGTTGGCAATACCTAGAGGTGGTGCCAAATCTAGAGTAAAACCCAAGAAAGGGATAGTATGGTACTACCCCTTCAAAGAAAGGATTGTATGATAAAAGAAATGACACCTGTGGATTCTCCACTGTTTCTAACAATTTCTCCAGAAATAGGTGGATTTTCCTTTACCACTCAACAATAAAACATACTTTTGGTCTGATTACTACTAAAGTTAGAATAAGGCCCCTACACTTTCCTGAATCACCTTTGGAAGCTGCAGACCTGAAAACACTCACAAGGACAGGAATCTATTTAATGTCTCCAGAAAATGGTCTTTTGCAAATGTCAAGGTTTGATAAAAACAAGTTGTTTCTGACAGCAACAAGTCAGTAAATTGGGCACAACGAAATATAACAGGTGTAGGGAAATGAGGGTAACTGGCATGAGAAAACACAATTGAAGAATGGGAGAATTTTTCAGATCGGAAAAACAACTGACGTCAAACTTGAAGAGGCAATATAAATTGAGAGAGTGGAGAATAAGGACATGGGAGGTAGAAAAAGAATGAAGGACAGAGTGTATGTGGGAGACAGAGGAGTGAGAAAGAGGGGGAGTTTACAGACTAACAGAGGGAAATAGTGCAGGGGTGATGGAAATAGGGAAAATCAGGGCAACCACAGAGAGAGAGAGAGAGACAGGAAAGAAGTGGAAAACAAGAGAGGCAGAATAATGGGAGGGAGAATGATATAGGAGGGGATTAAAATAGAGAGATATGTAAAATGACAGAAAGACAGAGGGCGGGAGACAGAATGAAAAGTTTGTATGATATATGGACAGACATACAGAAACATAGAAAATCTAATCGATGTGGAGGGGTGGGAATGTTAGAGTGCAGGTGAAATGAGAGGAAAGAAATGGAAGACAGGGATAAACACTAGCAGGAGGAGTGAAGGACTGGTCATAAGTGTGCAGGAGCGAAAGAGAGAGCAAGGGCACAGGTAATATACACACAAAGAAAAGAATGGCTGTAGTTGAAGTGATTTCCTTCAGCATGTCAAGCAGATTCAGATCATGTCTCTTCCCACAGTATAAAAGTCAACAAGTACTAAGCTCTGTTACACCCTCTAAGACATCACACTCAGAAAGACTTCTGTGTGGCAATCAAAAGGTCCATGAAAGGCTTGGCTGTGTACTGCCACTGAAGCCTGAAGTTTAGCAGTGCGTTTTCTGACTTATTATATCAGGAGACCTAAGGTGACTGGGAAAGTCAGTGATCTGAAGGGAAACAGGATCTTCTGGAATGTGAAATTAAGAGGTTTCGGAAACTTGAGGATGCCATGTGCCCCACGGGCGTAAGGTGGACCAGAGCTCCAATGAATAATGTCCCTGAGAAGGAACCTCTGGTTACTTGAGTGGGGCCAGGAGCCACAAGTAAATGACACGTAGCATGAGCCTTAGCACCCCCTGGTGAGCAAGAACCATTGGGACATGCATTAAAGACCTTGGAGTGAGCAATGTTTTGGGCAACTTGGAGTGAGCGTAAACCTCAGGACCCTGAGGGTGAGCGTGAGGCTCAGGGACCTGAACTGAGCAATGCCCCTGAAGTATATGTTCTCACCCCCAATGCCCGCTGCAAGGACTGAAGGTGAGCAGGAGCTTCAGTCGTCTGGTGTTGATGGAACACCTCATGCCCGTAGGGTGAGCAAAATATCAAGGAAGCTATATGGATATATAAGTAATGCGGAATCTCATGGTAAACTTGGTCCTTAGGAAAATGAGGCTGTCCCAGAGCTTCCAGGTAAGAGTAAACAAGAGCTACAGGGTGCTACAGTGAACAGGGAAATCAGGTGACCAGACGATGAGTGAGTTGGAACCTTAAGGACTTGAGCACAAGCAGGAGCTTCAGAGGACCACAGAGTGGAAATGAACTTCAGGGTCCTGTTAATAAGTGGGTCGTTAAGAGACCAACTGATGGTGAGCAAGAGTCTGAAGGTCTTAGGATGAGCAGCACCTATGGATTCTTAAGTGTGAACAGAAGCCTACAGACAAGAGGATATGCTGAGCTTCTGGGGTCATGTTGTTGAGGGCCAAGCAAGGATGCGTAAGAATGACCAGGGTTTTTTGGACCTGATGTATTTCAGTGCCTTAAAGATAGGTGTTTTAAGGTTCATAGTGCACCCTCTTTTTACCCTTACCTCATGTGGCAGTCTTTTTTATTACATGAGTGGCTACGCAGAGCTCTGTAGTGCATATTGTAGAGTTGTCTATTCTGAGCATGTTTGTTTAGTATAGGGCACTGCAGTATTGTTATCCTGAGTAACACTTCTTTTATTACTTGGTACACATTAATTACCATATACACATTGCAAACCAAAGACACGCTACAAAACAACCAGACAACTCAATACTAGCAGTTCAAGCATGTTGTTACTTCTTTCATAAAGGTGGAGATGTGAATGCTGGAAGTATTACCACTACAGGGAAGACTGCTAGAGGCCATAATGGTCAAAAAGACAATATTTCAGAAAAATACGTGGATGGGCTCAAAACAGATAGGAGAAAGACCCAGGCCCAGTTGAGGTGATTTTGCACGTTTGCCAAAACCATAAATCAGTTTTATTTTTTATTTTTAAAAAAAATTTTTATTCATGCTCGTGAATACATACAAACAAGCTGGGGACAGACAACATTTAAACAGTTCAAAATACAAAAAAAAGTATAACTTTTGTTAGTCAAATTCACTAATCCAGTCATTAAGTGGTCTCCAGATCTTAAGTCCCTTGATTCTTCCTTTTTTCCCTTTTCGGATATAGAGGGCTTTCTCCAAATTGAATATATGAAGCATACGCATTTTCCATTGTCCAAAAGTAGGTAGTAGCGGATCTAACCACGAGGAGGCGATACATAATCTAAGTATTGACATAGCAATAAATAGAAACTCCGTGCTATTATCTACTGGTGTAGATACACCCAAAAGCATAAGTTGGGGGGTTAGCAGAAAATTTCTATTCAAAACATATTGTAAAAATATTGTAACCTCCTGCCTTAAATTATCCAAAGCCAGACATGTAGAAAAAATATGAACCAGGTCCGCCCCCAAAATATCTAAAACAATGGATACCCTCCGCGCCACCCCATTTAGCAATTTTCGAAGGGGTAATATAAAGATCAAAAAAAGTCTTATAACATTGCGCCCTAAGATTTGCTGTAGTTAATACAGTGTTAGCCAAAACAACAGCTCTTTCCAACCCTGAGTCTGTAATCTCGAGCCTTTCCTGCCATTTTAGAGAGTGTTTCTCAATATCGTCAGAAACCCCTTCGAGAAATATTTTATAAAGTTCGGAGATTGATGGAGGAGAATCGCTGGTAATAGCCTCCAACAGGGGTATCACAGAATAGCCTTTCACACCACCTCTTTTTTTAGTTATAAAATCCCTCAATTGTAGAAATTTAAAGAAGTCTCTATTACTAAGATGAAATCTGTTTTTAATTATTTCAAATGTGGCTGGTTGGTCACCGACCAATAAATCAGAGATTCTACAAACCCCCGCCTTTATCAACCTCCCTAAACATCCGTCAAACAGCGTTGCAGAGATCTGAGTATTATCTAGAAATGGGGCTATATCTACTAAACCTGCCCAAACCAAGTTTATTTCTAACATGTGTCCAATTTTTATATGCTGTGATCAAGATCTTAAATCGTGTCTTTTTAAAATAGCTAGGCTCATATATTTTTAATAGGCATCCTGACCCATTAAGATCTCAAATATGGAAGGGACATCTTTCAAGATCGGAGAAGCCTTTTTATCTGCTCGAAACATAGGCCAATAGTATTTAAATGATGCTGCTAGATAATACAGTCTAATATCGGGTCATCCTAATCCTCCTCTTTCCACTGGGAGTGTTAAAAAACAATTTGCACGGCGTATTTTTTTAAAAGACCAAATAAACCTAGCGATCTCGCGGTCAATCTGCTGAAACCAAGTATTGTGAATTTCTAAAGGTATTGTGCGAAAAATATATAGAAGCTTTGGAAGGACAGTCATTTTGATCAGGTTGCATCTCCCTATTATAGATAATTTCAAATTATCCCATCGACCCGTATCCTTCTTAATTTTCGAAATAATAGGGGTAAGATTAACATCGACTATTTCCTTCGTTTGGGCCTTTACTCTAATCCCAAGATATATCGCCTCCTCTACTATTCTTTCGTCCATATAGGCCAGATGTTTGTTTAGTAAAATCTGAGTTTTACCCCTATTAAGCTTGTAGCCAGAAACTCTGCCAAATTTTTCTGCCAAAGTTCCAACTTCGACCAACGTATTAGATAATTCCGAAGTCACAATAGCGACATCATCTGCATATGCCAAAATTTTCGTAGAAAAATCGTTCAAAATAAAAGGGGATATGTTCTCAGAGGCCTCCAAAACCCTAAGGAAAGGATCCATATATAACGCATATAGCAGAGGGGAGGATGGGCAGCCTTGTCTTGTCCCTCTTTCTATAGGAAAGGGTTCGGAAAGACAACCCATAATCTGAACCTGTGCTACTGGTTTATGGTAAAGAGCCTGAATTGCCCTGATAAAACCTTCTCCTAAATTATTCGCTTCCAAGCATTTCCAAAGATAGCTCCAGGAAACGCGATCGAACGCCTTTTCTGCATCTAAAAAAGCAACCGCTAAGGGAAGCTTTGTAACATCGGAGACATCCAATAATGTAATAAGTCTTCTAATATGATCCTCTGTCCCCCTTCCCTGGATAAATCCGTGTTGCCATCGGGAAACAAGATGTAACATAACTCTATTGAGACGTGAGGCAAAGATCTTGGAGTATAATTTAGTATCACTATTTAAAAGAGTGATTGGTCTATAGGAGCCCATATTTAGCGGGTCCTTCTCCTTCTTTAGAAATACAACAATATTTGCCAGCCCCCTAGACATCGGTGGGACCTCTCCAGCTTTGACAAAGTTGAAGAGAGCTAAAAGCTCCCTTCGTGTCTCCTTGAAAAAAGTTTTATAAAACTCTAATGGTATACCATCTATACCCATAGCTTTACCTGATGGTAAATCAAATAGCGCTTTCTGTAATTCCTCATACAAAATTTCTAAATCAAGATGAGATGCCTCCTCATCTGTTAATTTTGCTTTGGGGAGAAAAAAAGGGTCACAGACTGTGTCCAATGAAATATCTGCTGTATATAAGGCCCTATAATAATCTTTAAACGAATCTCTAATTTCTTTCTCATCAGAAATGATATCGCCATTGATGTTTCTAACTTGATCTATATGTCGAGCGGATATCTGTTGCCTGGTTTTAACTGCAAGTAATCGCCCAACCATCTCGCTGTATTCGTAACAATCCTGCTTTCTAGCTAGATAAATGCCAGCTAGCTTATTTAAATACAAATCGCTTAGAGCCGTTTTAGTTACTGAAATTGAATCCAAAGTTCCTGTTAGTTCAGTCTTATTTCCCACTTTAGCTATTAATTCTGTTTCCAGCTGAGAAAGCTTCTGATAATAATTCTTAACTTGCAAGATATATTTCCTCTTTTTGAGCGCACCAAAACTAATAGTTTCACCTCGTGTCCAAGCCTTGAATGTATCCCAAACAATCCCTAGAGATGCAGTACCATTATTAATCCTAAAGAATTCCCCTATTCTAGTTCTCATATAATCTCTATAATCTTTATCTAAAAGGATGGCCCTTTCAAATGTCCATTTTTTACCTATGTTTACCATACCATCCAAGGGAATTTGGAGAACTAAAGGGTTGTGATCTGATAGAACCCTTGGATATAATTCAATTTTTGCTTCCTTTAATAACAAGGGGGAGACTAAAAAATAGTCGAGCCTGGCAAATTTCTGATGGGGGGCTGAAAAATAAGTAAATCCCAGATCCGGACCTCTTAATTTAGGCCAGACATCGATTAGCCCCAGATCAGTTATCAGATCATTAAATGCCTTACGTATTTGTGGTTTACGTTCTGCGGTCGCTATACTATCTGCCTTTTTGGCACCATTGATATTTAAATCCCCACATAAGACATAGGGTGCTGGCCATGATGGAAGCTCCATTGCAATATATCTCAAAACTGAAGGATCATCTAGTACAGGAGAGTATATTGAGGCTAAAGTAAACACACTTGATCCACATTTAATGGTCATTAAGGTCCATCTTCCCAGCCTATCCGCAACCTTTCTATCGCATCTAATACTGCTATTTCTAGATAGTACAGCAACACCCTTTATCCTGCAATCCTGTGTAGTATGGACAAGTCTTTTAAACCCCAAGCTATCTAATAAATTGCTATCTCTACTAGCTATATGCGTCTCTTGCAGACATAACAAGTCTATATTCAAAAATGTAAGATCTTCTTGGAGCTTTCTTCTTTTGTTTTTATCATTAAGACCGCAAATATTAATAGAGGCTATACGAATAACCGATCTAGCCATTATTTACTAATATCAATTTTCTCAATATTATCTTGCCACTAAGATACTTTTTTTTTTACATTGACAGCCTTATTTTTCAGAGGCTCATTATGAACAATGGATCCTTTGAAAATCAAATCCAAATAAAAAAAGTAACACACCAAATTAAAAAAACACATCTCTGTCACCAGCTGTGCAGAGCTGAGAATACTTGTGTCAATTATGTCAAAAACAAGCATTTTTTTTTATACCCAGCCCCCCCAAATCTCCCCTCCCCCCACTCCCAAGCAAATCCACCCAACCCACCCAACAATGCGGTCTCGTCCCACTCCAAAGATAGCTCCAGGAAACGCGATCGAACGCCTTTTCTGCATCTAAAAAAGCAACCGCTAAGGGAAGCTTTGTAACATCGGAGACATCCAATAATGTAATAAGTCTTCTAATATGATCCTCTGTCCCCCTTCCCTGGATAAATCCGTGTTGCCATCGGGAAACAAGATGTAACATAACTCTATTGAGACGTGAGGCAAAGATCTTGGAGTATAATTTAGTATCACTATTTAAAAGAGTGATTGGTCTATAGGAGCTCATATTTAGCGGGTCCTTCTCCTTCTTTAGAAATACAACAATATTTGCCAGCCCCCTAGACATCGGTGGGACCTCTCCAGCTTTGACAAAGTTGAAGAGAGCTAAAAGCTCCCTTCGTGTCTCCTTGAAAAAAGTTTTATAAAACTCTAATGGTATACCATCTATACCCATAGCTTTACCTGATGGTAAATCAAATAGCGCTTTCTGTAATTCCTCATACGAAATTTCTAAATCAAGATGAGATGCCTCCTCATCTGTTAATTTTGCTTTGGGGAGAACGAGGCATTAGGACCAATGGTCCCTCCCGAGGATGTATCGAGCCGAGCTGCCCCAGACCAACCCCACGGTGGCAGAATGAATATATACTTACAAAGAACATTTAGCAGATTTCCAAATTATTTTATCTTGCATAAAGCACACTACACGCCCATTCAAAGTGCCAAAGATAAACCAGAGAAAAAAACACCTTTCCAAAATAATATTATAGTGAAAGTAGAAATATCTTAGCTGCCGCTTCTGAGGTGAAAAACTTTGTTTGATTCTTACTCACTATCTTAAGTTTGGCAGGATTTAAAAGATACGCTTGAGCTCCTTTATTATTAAAAGGTGTAATAAGCTGTCGCAGCTTCCATCTAGTTTCAACTGTTACCGGGCAATAATCTGGGCGCACAAAAAACTCAACCCCTTTACCCATTTTTTTTCGGTCAGGGCGGGCTAAATCATATAGGGCCTCTCTTGCTAGAAAGCTATGAACAGAAATTAAAATAGCTCTAGGACGAGGGGAACCTTGTGCTTGATTAGGTCTACCTCGTTGAATAAAGGGAGAACTATGAGCGCGCAATATCTCTGTATTCCAGTCCCATTGGGTTAAGGTAGGAAAGGCTTCAATAAACAGATCAATAATAAATTGACGAGCATCAGATCCTTCCAACCCCTCCGGAATGTCAATAACACGTAGGTTATTCCTGCGCAAGCGATTTTCCAAATCAGTTAGTTTCCAGGCAGTGTCATTTTTTGCTGCGCTTAGAGTCTCTGTGGTAATTTTCTGAGCAGCTAGCTCATCTTCTAAACTGGAGATTCTCGCTTCAGCCTCCGTAAAGCGCGCCGTAAACTCAGCACAGGATTTCTCTATGCGCCTCACCGTATTCTGCAGTTTGCGACAAGCACCCTGCACCCTTTGACTTTCCACTCTGGTTTCTTCCCTATGTGCTTTAATGCTCTGAAATATATCTGCCAAAGAAACATTTTCAGCAGCATCTAGCGGACTGATAGCACTACCACTGACCGCTTCAAATTGTGGGGTAAATGAGTAATGCCATTGTAATTTCTCTAATTCTTCTTCAGGAGTAGCTAACGTGATTGGACCCCTGTGGCTATTCTTTTTCCGTACAGTTTGAGAGTTTTCAACAGCCGCATTGCTCCATTTTTCTTTTTCAACCTCTTGGCACTCGCTCGCCTTACGTTCATTTATTTTAGCCACAGGGCTCTCGCTATCTGATAAATTAAGCTCACCGTCAGATGAACCAGAGAGAGAAAAAAAGTCACCAGAATCCAAATCCTTAACACCCTCCTGCTGTGGAGCCTTAGCTGGGTGCTTTAGAGCTAAATTAGGCACATTAGCCACAGGCGTCTGAATGCTCATTAAATTGCTTGTGTCAGCAGATAATCCATCTTTTTTATCTTTTTTCCCCTCCAATCCATCAATAATTACACCATTTCCAGTGATCAATGTTGCTCCTAAGTTTGATTTTTCAGTTATCTCTGTGTTTATTAACTCAGTCAGTGATTTATCTGTAGCATCATGCTCTGGCGTTTTCTCACCAATTACAGCTGCACCCTGCGAGAGAAGATTGAGTCCTGCTGTGTTGTTTTCAATATTGACAAGTGAGGAAGCAGCGTTTTTCTTGCCCTTACTAGTAAAAATTGTAGGGACTAGGGGAATAGTACGCTTACCCCCTTCAGTCTTCCTCTCCGCCGGGGTTGCAGCTTTCCCCTTAGTGTTTTCTCCAAACGCCGAGCCGCCAGCAGCTGCACCGCCAGTGGTCCCGCTCTCGGCTGCTCCGTGAACTCTGCCCCGCCCAGCCTTCTGCGGCATCCTAGAAATTGTTGCTGGTTCGCCGCTACCCCGCCACGGCCATCCTAAGACCCAAGCCTGCGTCCAGAGCCTTCTTGCCGCGGACAGTGTTGGGGAATACTGCAGAAACAGCCAGAGCATATCGGTGCACTATGCGGTAGGTGGAGAATAGCGTAGTAGGTCAGTCCGCTGTCGATCCGCCGTCAATCCGCCATCATTCCGTCCCTGGTTAGTCCGGGGCAGGGATCCCAGCTCACACAGCCGTATCAACGGCCTCCATCTTGCCTCCCCATAAGTCAGTTTTAATTGTGTTATTTTTAAAAGACAAGTGCACAGAAAGGAAGGATACATGATGGTAAAATCTGTATTATTTTGTTAAGTAGGGGTGTGCAAAGTTGTCAGAGGGCTTGCTGTAAACTTCAATGCTTAGCAAATTCCAAAGCTGACAATTTAAAAATAATATTATATATATATATATATATATATATATATATATATATATATATATATATATATTATCTACTGGCAGTCGCCAGTAGATAGTTATAGTTAGGACCGTGTTTCCATAGGAAATCAGAAAATTCTATTTTGAATAAGTTTGGCGCCGGTTGACGAATCTTTGCGAAATTTTCAAAACTAATGGGGCGCTCCGCTCAGCTCCTACCCTGAAAGTCTCGGGGGGATTCGTCAAGCGGGGGCCAAGAAAAAAGGGGGGTCCCATAACGCGTTTTCCCCATGCATTTTCCCATAGGACCTTTAGTCGAAGGTACAGCCCGAACGGCTGAACAGAATTACTTGAAATTTGGCAGGGAGGTAGTCCTCAGGTCAGGAATGTGCCTTTTGCATATATGGAGTCAATCTGTTCAGTAGTTCCTGAGAAAATTGCAGTTAAAAGCACATACATATCTATAGCCGCGCACCGTGAGCGCTCCGTGCGAGCACCCTAACGTGCGCGAGCGTAATTCTAATTGGTGGTTACATGTTAGTCTACGTTCGAATCGGTCGAAATCAGGAAGTGTCGGCCGCCATTTTGTTATTTTTCAGTGCGAGAGTGAAAAAGGAAGGTGGCGAACGTGAAAAGGGGGCAGGGTAGAGAGTTCCTGACCCCCTAGCCTTTGTCAGGGGGTCCCTGAAGGACCCCGAAGGCAGAACATTTTTTTTTTTAAATCGCGGGGGTGTGCGCACCGTGCGCGCATGGTGAAAAACCCAAAAAAAAAAAAAAAAATGTTAATACGTAGTTTATTGTAAAATAAATATATAAAAAAATAATAATACATACATAACTTAGCATTTAAAAAACCGTACAAATTCACTGAAAAAACATAGGTTTCACACACGTTATAGTTAGGAATTAGCATTTAAAAAACATGGCAAATTCACTTAAAAAACCATAGGTTTCACACATGTTATAGTTAGGTGGATATTTCACTCGTAAAAAACCAATGAAATTCCCCCGTTATAGTTAGTTCAGATAACTATAACTCGTGCGACCGCCACTCTATCACAAGGATGATGTCATCAGTGATGTCATGAGTGATGCCACTGACCATGTCATGAGTGATGTAATATGTGACGTCATGAGCAGGATTGCGGGCGCGCGAGTTATAGTTATCTGAACTAACTATAACGGGGGAATTTCATTGGTTTTTTACGAGTGAAATATCCACCTAACTATAACATGTGTGAAACCTATGGTTTTTATATATATATATATATATATATATATATATATATATATATATATATATATATGATCCACAAATGAATGGGAACACCCGTTGCCTCCAGAACGAAGGGCGCGTCGAAGAAGAGACCTCCCAAACGCGGTCACAAATATTGTCCAAAACTTCTCCAAGTTAAAGAAAAGCAATCGACGCCGTGTCTGTGCTGAAAGTTATTTATTGCCAGCCGAAAAAGCTAGACGCGTTTCGCCTGTCCTGCAGGCTTGTTCACTAGCAGTTTGGTAAAGTTTTCAAAGGCAATTTAAAACAGTGAGTGACGATCAAGGCACGTGATGGACTACAAGACACAATGGCTGAAATTATTTTCAGAGCGTCTGATCACTTGATCTAATCACCCGTGTAATGCATTAACCTTGCCAGTTAAATATTGACTTGGTTTTAATGTTTCATGACAGGAACACTTGGTTAATAATTGTGTTATAATTGATGAATGTTACCGAATACTCCAAATCTTATGAGTTCATATTATGTTCTACTGACTGTAATGAATTGGTCTTACACTTTGTGGCACTTGCCTGGACTGTTTATCTATTGCAGTTTGGTGAACTACGAGTCTGCTGTTTATTTCTATACTTGTAGTCCATCACGTGCCTTGATCGTCACTCACTGTTTTAAATTGCCTTTGAAAACTTTACCAAACTGCTAGTGAACAAGCCTGCAGGACAGGCGAAACGCGTCTAGCTTTTTCGGCTGGCAATAAATAACTTTCAGCACAGACACGGCGTCGATTGCTTTTCTTTAACTTGGAGAAGTTTTGGACAATATATATATATATATATATATTTTGCCTCGGGACTCAATATCCCAGCATGCATTCCAACAGGAAGTTGTACTAAACCAGCATGCACTCCAACAGGAAGTTGCACTAAGCCAATCAATTTAAAGGCACTGAGCCAATAGGAAAGTACTCACCGTGCTCCATGTGTACATATTGCCCTGGAAGAAGAGGTCTTTACCTCGAAACGCGTCGGCATGAGTGAGAGAGTTCGGGAGTGCTGGAGGAGGTGGAAGAGATGCAAGCTGTCGTGTGCCTCCCTAAGATCTGGACGCTTTGGAGAGGAATATATATATATATATATATATATATATATATATATATATATATATATATATATATATATATATATATATATATATATATATATATATATATATATATATATATATATATATATATATATATATATATATATGAAATATATTGCAGCAGGATTGTTTCTGCACATGACCAGGAGCAGGCTACAGCCCATCTCCATGCTGCATCCCTCCCTTTCAACAAAGGCGGAAGCGCAGCAGGGAAAGCAAAATAGGTACCTCGTTGGTGGGTGATTATGGTGTTAAAATGTCAAAGGTCGACAAAGCCTGTACCTAAAATATCAGATCCCTGCAATACGTTGTACCACTGCCCATTTAATCTGCGTGGCCCACCCATCCTTGTTCATGGCCCTCCCTGAGCAAGAATCCTAGAGCCGGGCCTGGATGGTTCTGAGCTAACCATTGTTGGGTTTGTGCAAGTGCAGCATTTAGCGTTTTTATGTCCTCTTGAGAGGAGATCTTCAGGTACAGTTGTCTATCATCCACATATATGTGATACTGAATGTTAGCAAGGGTCAGAATGACAGAAAGTGGCTCCATTAAATGGTTTAAGAGAGTGGGCGAGAGCGCTGATCCTTGAGGCACTCCGATCATGACAGGGGTACTGGATGCAAGGGAATGGTTAATTGTTATCCTTTGTGTGCAGTTATGCAGGAAAGAGGCAAGCCAATTTAGGGCCAGGCCTGAGAGACCCATCCTGTGATGAAGAAGATCAATCAGGTTATCATGTTTGATGGTATCAAATGCTGAGGACAGGTCCAGAAGGATCAGGAGACAAGGGACATTTTGGTCAAGGGATCTCAAGGCATCATCTAAAATGTGAGTTAGTGCTATTTCAGTACTGTGCCCTGTTCTGAAACCTGGCTGATGGGGGTCAAGGAGTTGATATTTCCCAATGTGGTTTCATAGCTGCGAGTGGACGCTTTTTTCGAGCAATTTAGCTAGTGTCATAATGCAGGTGATAGGTCTGAAGTTGTTAGGGTCCAACAGGTCCACTTTGGGCTTCTTAAGAATGGGAGTAACTTGCCCAACCTTGAGGCAGTCAGGTATCTTTCCCTGTAAGAGGGATTCATGCATGATCCTGGACCAAAGAGAGAGAATGGCAAGCTTAGCAGGTATAGGATCGCTGAAATGGTTGGAGGGTTTAAAGGACGCCATGTTGTGTAGAAGCTCCGTGACATCTTGGAGGAGAAAGGAATTCCAAGAGTTGTTATTTTTGAGCGAGCATCCTAAGGTCGAGGATATTGTCGAGGAGTCTGCCAGCTCAGCTGGTAATACGGATGGTGTCGGAAGCCTCAGAGTTGGGGTGACAGGTAGTAGCTCCAGCTCGATTTCCCTTGTTTTTTCAGAGAAGTGAACTGTGAAATCATCACCTCTAGGAAGTAAGGATACCGGCGTAGTGATAGGGTTAGGAGAATGGTTAGCTTGTTCCTTGATGATTTCAAAGAGCTTCTTGGGTCTCTTTTTGGCTCCATCCAGCTGAGTCCTGAAGTGGTCTATTTTAGCCAAGCAGATGTGTTTGTTGTAAGTACTTCTCACTTTCCTAAGTTGAGTGAGACTAGTGGTGGAGGGCGTGTCTCTCCAGAGCCTCTCTGAAAGTCTAAGATTGCGGTGCTCATAATTTAGGGCACCATTAAACCAAGGTTTGGATTGTTTGACGGGAATCCTTTTGAGTTGCTTTGGTGCAATAGTATCAAGAATGTTAGACACCATGTTAATGTAGTGATCGGAGAGATCTTCAAGGTTGGTCATGTTGGGGAGGTGCTGTAGTCTATTTTTGGTGATTGAAGTTAGCAAATTTATGTGGAGGTCTCTCATATTGCGCGTCAGTTGTTTCGCTTCAATAGGTTGGCCCTGTCTACCCGGGCCCTTTTCCAAGATGAGGAAGGGAATTTGATGATGATCCGACCAGTCACAGGGTAGGATGTCACCTATTTGTATGCAATTGTCTTTAGCAATAATAAGGTCGAGAGTGGCGCCCTTATTGTGTGTAGAGTCTTTACAGAGCTGTGAGAGGTTAAGGTCAGAGAGGAAAGTTTTAAAGGAACAGACTATAAGATCATTTGCGTCATTCCAGTGAAGGTTAAAGTCTCCGAGGAAGATGTGGCAGAGTTGATCCAAGCTTGAGCTAATGACCTCCATGATTTGCTCTATGAAGACCAGATTTTCAGCCAGTGGATGATAGATCGAGTGCAGCACACAAACCTTCTTGCCTTTATTCCAGATTTCGGTGACCAGCTTTTCACAGGAGGATAACACAGTGCTCTGTGGCCGGTTCACAGAACTAATCTGAGACAAAATCCTAAACTTACTACCTTTGGTATTCACAGAAGGCATTTAGTAGTAGTAAAGTTAGGATTCCTAACTTTACTACTACTAAATGCCTTTTGTGAATACCGAAAGTCGTAAAGTTAGGATTTTGTCTCAGTTTAGTAGTAGTAAAGTTAGGAATCCTAACTTTACTACTACTAAATACCGAAAGTCGTAAAGTTAGGATTTTATCTCAGATCACTTTTGGGAATCGGGCCCATAGAGATTGTTTTAAAGTGAGGTTGGAGCAATGAATGCATGCAATGCCCCCCCACCTCTGGTTTTAACAAGTTAATTGCTTCCGATAGGTGCGTAGCCAGGGGGGATTAAGATGTCGAGAACTGGGGAGGAGGTATCATTGAGCCAAGTTTCAGTGAGAATCAGTAGGTCAATGTTTTGTTCAATGATGAGTTCTGAAATATCCACTGCATGTTTCACAGCTGATCTACAGTTGAGTAGCACCGATTTGACGTGCAGGTTGGAGGTGATCACTTCATGATGAGAGGTGGTTATGTTGAGTAGGCTTTCTTTGTTCACCGATCTGTGCTTAAGACTCGGTTCCCTGTCAGGGTCCGAGGTGATAGAGGGGATGTTGAGAGTAGGGTAGGAGGAGGAGACAGTCCTTGAGTCAGTGTAAGAGAATAGGAGGAAGAGAATGTCCTCCTCAGATAGCTGAGGCAGGAGTCTATGGGGCCTAGAGTGATGGTTAGGTGAAGGCCTAGAGCTCCCACTAAGAGGGGAGTGGACAGAGGAAAGGTTGTTAGGTGCGCAGATCATATTCTGAGTGTTGTATTTTTACTGTTCCTCTGAGTGGGGGGAGGAATCCAGAGCTTCTCCATCTTCAAGGAGAACTGTAGTATGACCTGCACGATCTCTTTAACAGCCAAGAGATCATGCTTCAGGTCAGCAAACTTCTCCTTGTCCTTCTCCTTCTCCTTGTCCTTTTCCACAGAACCAGAATGAGATGCTTGGACAGACCCAGCAGCGAGAGGGTTGAGTAGGACCCTTACCACAGTTACAGGGGGAGATAAAGTCATGCTTGAGACTGGAATTGGAGCCCGGAGTGGGAATGGAGACAGGCAGAATGAATTTAGGAGAGGCAGTAGGTGTAGCATGTAAGGTGTGAGAGGGTGAGTGCAGGTTACATGTCAACAGACTGGAGACAACAACTAGATCCCGAGCCCTAGAATTGAAAGATCCTGAGTCTAAGGGAAGAATACCAGCGCTATTCTGCTTGTTAATGTTGGAGTGGTGCCCAGCACCCCAGTTGTTGGAGCGTGAAATGGGTGACGAAGGGGACACAAGCTAAGAGGGAGGGCGTGGTAAAGGAGGAGCTGTGCTGGGGACAGCAGTTGGGTGGGCGGTACTCAGGTCGGATGAACCATAGCCCACGTGAGGCAAAATAGGTATGTCCGGGTTAAGGGTGTGGGTAATAAACACATCCTTCGTGTTGTTGGATAGGTCCTTATCATGAAGCCCTGACACAGTGTGCCCTGATATAAACTTGCCCAGGCAGATTGTGATATTGAGCTTCCAAAAAGGTGCGTCTCAATTTTATGGGCTCTTGAGGATTGATTCTGATATGAAGGAGTGTGAAGTTCTTTGAGTAATATTGGTCCACATTCTTTCCCCAGCTGGTGCTCTACTATTTTATGTCCGGCTCTGATACGAACATCCTCAACATTCACTACAACATTGGCAGTAACGTATCTCTCATCTTGGAATCGACACATGAAGGAGAGATGGGAGATCATTGGTTCAGAGACAGGGTGGTCTTCAATGTCACTCAAGGGACGTTCCAGGTATGGTATTCTACTATGATCGCTTCCTGGGAACAAGGAGAGATTATGGCAAATCCATAATAATTCTGTGGAGAAGTGGGAGTACTGTTGTTCAGGATTAAGAACCTGATATATAGTTTAGTGGACAGGTACTTTGTGACAAACTTGATCGATATTGCACCCGCTTTATAAGTGCATTAGGATACAATGCACTTGTAATAGGGAGGATGGGATATCTGTCACATTTGTGACGGAGCATCTGCACACTAAACTTTAAATGAGACTCTAAATCGCTAACTTTCTTACAGGAAACAGAAATGGGGACTTTAGTCACTATTTACATTGAAATAGCACTATAACTACAGGGTAGGTACACACCACACAAATGAATGACATGGGGACATATGTTATTCTACATGTTTCACTAGTTTTACCTTCCACTAGTAGAATAAAATAATCTTATTTGCATCTTAAATTCATGAATCCTATGTACACTCTACCCAAAAGAGAGATCTTAGTTCAATTTTCACATTTAGACATTTAAAATAAACACCAAGGGGCATATTATCAAGACCGGCATTAAAATTATCGCCGCTTTAGCAACAGGAAACTGCCGCGAAAGCGGCGATAATGGGCTTGATAATATGCCCTTGAGAATTCCAATAGAAGCCCATGTTCACACCAGAACATGGGCTTCTATTGGAATTCTACTCTACTCTAATCTCTATCATTTTCTACACAAAAACCAGAGTTGGAGTTCTAAAAAATTATTCCTAAAAATAGAAAATGTCCAAATGTGTGAAAGATGTATAAGCATGTATTTCCCAAAATCAGTAGTTCATCTTATTCAGTAGTGGTGAAGTTACTGTTTCATAAATTGTAGATTTCCTTCCCTTCAAACAAAGGTGTGATAGTATTTAAAGAAGTGCTATTAATCAGTTCCAAAATGTTCCTTAACATATAATCTGGATCATAATACTAAATTAAAAAATATATATCTCATACATTCCAGTGCATTAGATTGCAACCAGCTATACCACTGGAATTTCAGATATATTTTAGAATGTTCTGGCTTGTGTGTCCAGCATAATCTTTTTTAAGGCCTAAGGAAGGTCTTACAACTTTTTTATAGACTTTTCCCATATTAGCTGAAAGGTCAAATACTTAGCTCAAGTGAGCTGCTGGTTGTAGTATTTATGGATATAGCGCTGTTTTAATCACAAAACACCATCCCGAAGGTATCCACCTTCAACCACCAACAGTGGTTAGAGCTAGCTTGACCAAACAGAAAAATGCATGAAAGAAAGTAATAAAGAGAATAAGATAGAAAAGAACACTCAGATGCCCTCCAGAACTAATATTCCAGCATACCAATAATCAACACTTTCGAATGGCTTTAAAAAAGAAATGCTGTTTTACGTAAATGCTACCGATCCCTCATCAGATGCTTTTAGATTGTACAACTCCCACCACTTATAACCCATCTTGACTGGGATTTTGTCAGCTAGAAATATTTCAGTTTCGATTATTGACAGTCCAGCACATTGACTGTCCCTTACAATCTTGTGCAATTATTAATCTTGCAACAATACCTATTTATAACATAACTGACAATCCATGTGCAAATTAGTAGTAACAGAGTTCGTAAAGATTAAAGCAACTTTGTCCACTATGAAAATATTAGCAGAAGTATCCCTGTTCAAGTAACTGAGATACACAACCACAGTTTCCAAAGTAGAGGACATCCATGAACATATAAGGGTGATTGATCACTACCTCTCCTTATCTTGGACAGGCTGAAAGCAACCTTATCATCTTCATATTGTTCAGCTTTGTAGGGATGTAATATCCCAGATGACTGGAATGCATTATTTTGTGCTTTTTAAGAACACGTTTTGCTTAGCTGTAAAGTTTAAAAACATAGTAGTGCAACCAAATGGGCAACTAATACAATGAACTATCAAGTTCACTTCTGGAGTTACTTTAAAAAGCCGTAGCTAACTTTTTTCATACACAGGCTAGGATATCAAATACACAAAATACAATAAACATAACTGTAGAAGAGAAGTCAATATGCCACTGTAATTATGCATGGCTAAACCCATATATTTAAATCCAGACCACAATAGCCGTTTCATTCATGACAAATCTTGGTGATTCTCCAAGGGCAATATCATCTGGTGTAAACAACTGTTTCTGACTGCATACACCAGCCATATTGTTTTATCAAATATCCAATCATGAAAGCAGCCAGATCTAGTCACCACCAACCAAAGACTACAAAAGGTATTTGAATATTTCAATGAGTTGCATGTGTCTCATAAGTCAAATGGAACTGTTTACGTTGCCTTGGTTAACCTACACATGAGCCCTATCCCAGCAACCTTAAGAAGTAGGCAGTGCCTCATTGTGTGGATGCAAATACCATTTTGAGTACTTCGCTCAAACCTGTCATCGGAGGCCTTCTAAAGGACTGGAGTCAGGCAAAATACAGTTGTTGACATTGATATCTAGAGGCACAGCCTCCCATCGTAATGTAGCCATACCCTCACTCCGAATCTTCTTTCATCAGATTGATGACCCCCCTTTACCCAATTTGTTATGATTTGAGTAGACATATGCACCTCAGTCTTATTGTTGGTCTCTCCCAAAATCGCTATCCTTTGAGAAACAGTCTGATTATTAAAGACTTTACCCAAATAACAGATTCACTAGTATGATCGGATGCATCACATAATTACTCATATTGACAAAACAAAAGAATGCTTTAAATTGTAAATAGATCGAGAAAGTAAATTGCTGACCCACCATCATCTGAATTTCCTTCTATGCACCTAAGATCCCCATCCATTTGAATAAAAGACCCAACCTCCCTAAAAGTAAAATCAGTAGGAAGGGAGACACTTCTAGGATGAATTTCAGAGTTTCAAAAGCATAAGGATTGCGGGTGAACGTAGAATCTCTGAATGCTTTCCTATCCTCCAAACAGGTAAAACAGATGCCTTCCACTATTTTAAGGCAACCCTTCTTAAATTCTCATCTGAGATATCAGGTAGCATAAGATATTAAAAAATGATAGGTATGCAATAGAGTTCTGATACAAATGGCTTGCCAAAAGGTACTGGATAATCTCATCAGGCTGCTATAAAATATTTCTGAAAGCTAGGTCTCAAAAAACCACACTGATGAATTTCACTAGTTAGCTTTTGGCGGGAAATACAAACCCCACTGTTAAGACTGGCTCAGTCATTTTATTTAGTTTTATTTAGTTTACTCTCAACTATAATCAATAAATATTTTGTATATACATATTTTCTTTTTTTTGTGTGTCCCATTTCACCTGATCATTTTGGGTTCTATTAATATAAATGTCCTATCAACCCACATTTCTTTGCATGGCAGTAGTGCCTTACAGCAGCAAGCTTAAGAGGGGCAAAGAATGTACCTGATTTGTAGACATTTGGTTTGTCTTGGCAGATTGTCATTGAGGGCATAGTAAAGATGGGAGGAATTGCTTTGGATGATCTCATCATATCACCTGGATGCAAACAGTCTGATGGTGAGTACATGCTTTTGGGGACCATCAAACCTAAACCTTGCCTTTACTATTGAGGTAGCATCAACACCTCTGATGACATATTTTGAACCATTGGACGAGTGAACTGCACCTGCTGCAAAAGTGGAGATGTTTCTCTTAATACTGCACATGATCAAGACCTTCTCTATGGTTTGTTTGTCCTCATGTCCATGATGGCCCTACACCTATGCCAATATGCAGTATAATACTAAATCCTGCACCATTCACCTGTCTGTTATGGTATTCACTAAAGACAGTACCACTCTTGGGGAAGCTGAAGAGATTTCAAAAATAGGATTATGATCCTGTGACAGAAAGCAGAGGCAAACAAGTAGATCTCACAGGTAATCCACTTTAGACACAGCAATAGCTGGCTAGAAAATATGTATTTATTATATATGTGTATATGAGATACAAATCTGTCTTTTCATAGCAGAATGCAATGAGCTAATCTTAATGGGCTTTCTTCAAATTGAGTCAATACCTGTAACTTGCATGGTATCCATTGACAAAGCAAGAGTCAAAAGAGATCTAAACGATGTAATTAAGTTGGGGAACAATCCCCTGTATGGATAGTAAATGACAACCATAATAGGAGTGCAATGGACACTTATACCCCAGAAACCTAGATGCCACTGCACCTGTGCAATAATTATAGCACCACCCCAGACAGTGACTAAGAGGCATGTTTGGATTGGGGTAAGCCAGGCCACACAATGACTGGTTGCATGCTAGCTCATGGTCTGATAATCAGAAAAGCAATGGTAATGTAATTGCTTGTGTGGTACTGCAACATTGTTGTCGTAACACTGTTTGACGTAAATGATGTGTCCTAAACATTGTCTACAAAGATATTGCCTCCCATGTTAGAAAATAGAAAGTGGGACAATATTTTTGTAAAGGATATTTATGACACAATATTTATGTCAGATGATAGTTCTATATGTGATATTCTGACATAGAATTGGATATTTTCCTAGGTGTAATTTCTGAAGGTTTCTCTGCTGCAGAAAGTTCCTTTGTCGTGCTATAGAATGACAAAAGTAAATTTTCTGGTGGAATTTCTGTCAGTGGAAATGTCACTGCTTTTCAGGTGATGATACACTACCACTCTTCTTTGAATCAAGCCCTGTTAGAATAAAGAAGGGTGTTGATAAAGTGAGCAAATTTGTCTTCTTTTAGCGACACTTTGATGGCAGGTATTTTCCTCAACTTCTGCCTTCCTCACTCTCTATCACACAAATCCCATGACACTTTGTCCTCTAGCAAACCAACTTCCATGATGTCCTAGAGCTTTCTTTACTCTCTACAGGATCCACTCCAGGCTGTTCCCCTAGTTTGAGGCTAACAGATGGAAAGCGGGTGAGCTCTTGATGTCAACAGGTGGTCAAAGGGCAAGTAATGTCTCTCTCACTATGCCTTGCCTTTCACTGCATCAACACCCATTACAAGGACGGCGGTAGCAGTGTAGGCACCTCTAGCCCAAAAAGGGGCTATTTACATATGTTGTAGAGTGTGGACTCATTTGGTTGCTACATTTTAAAGAGTCAGTTCACAAGCCTTGGCACAGTGAGGAGCTGTTGACTTGATAATATGGAACGAGGTCTTCTAGTTCTTATTGAATTGACTGATGCCATTATTTGTGGCTTGTGCAGAATGCTGAAAGAGTTGCCTCATTTATTACTAAGCAAGCCACATAAATACTGAAGAAATGGATTACCAATAAGACTGTGCACCATGGGGTGTAATTTTCAAGGAACTATACAAGGCATTACAGAGAACTTAACTATACAGTGCCTCATGCATGCTCTTATGGATTAGTAATAAAGATATAGTCCATGTAATATGGAACTCACTGTTTCAAAATGTATCTCTACTTAGAGCAATAGCTGCTGAGAGACTAGTGCGAAAGCCTCTCTAGTACGAATGGTGCCTTTATTATGGGTATCAATGTACATATTGATAATCTCATAAAACAGTAAATTAAGGGCTCACGTCTGAGATCGGTATGACCTGGAGGCCACAAGTACAAATCCCGGCTAAGTGGACTCAGCCTTTCATGTTCTCCATATTAAGGCCCTCGCTCCAAGCGCTGAGAAAATCCTGTTTTCAGCACAAACCAGAGTTGTTTTGAGCTTTGCTGTTTATATCACACTCTTCCTTTCCCCAGGAAACTTCGGATGAAATTTATCTGAGGAAAAGGGGCGAAAAAGAGGCAACGCTTGCTTTAAAAGGGTGCACATACTCTGATAGCACGCTATGCTTCATTCCAAACTGTGGAACTTGGAATTAGTTGGTAATACAACACCTGGTAAAAGCAAAAACCTTGCTGTAGCTGTATTCTATCACCCAAATTACCAGGACACTCATATTGAGGGCCTAAGATGGGTAAGAGTTAACACCTCTTGGTTATACAGATTATACTAGGTATAATAATGAGTCCGTAGGTTGATGATTTCTTACAGCAAGGACTGTTTGCAGAACATTGTTAAGAACTGATAGATGAGTTGTTTTTCATAAAGAGGTATGTACAATTAAGAAAAACATGTCTGTAGGTTCTATGCATTTGTAAATCATCACAAATGTAGTGTCGCGAAGTAGCAATGCCGGAGACAGTTTCCCAAAACAAACTTGGAGCCTCTTAATAGAATAAGGTAAGTTTGAGAAAAGTTATCGGAAGGAGCTGAGCACTTCACCATATTGATGAAAGGTTTGAGCAGAGGAATATAAGTCTGAATTTAAAGGAGCATTGCTTGCTACCTAACCTCTAGACCTACAGGGGGAGTATAGACCTGATGTAGGGAAGAAGAGGATGCTGAGTTGCATTACCAAGCAAGGAGGCCCAAAGTTCAATGAAGACCTGGATGGTGTCCCCTTCATAATAAGCCCAGCCTTAGTGAATTTGATAGGGCCCACTAAAGGACTTAAAGGGGCCATCTGGTGAATGATGCCAGAGTACATCTCAAAATCCCTGCTGACTTCATCAATCAAAGCAATATTTTAGAATGCATATTGTTGGTGATTGTTAGCAATGCAGCATTGGCAGGAGAAAATAGTACTTTTCTCTTCACTAACTAGCCCTCAGGAAGCCGTCTACCATCTATACCTTAGCAGTTGTAGCAGGGGATCTGCGCACCCAAATATTTAGAGCCTGCTGTGCGTTTACAGATGAGATGACCATTTGTTCAAATGCTTTGTGTGTAATCTACATTAAGAGTGATCCCAACTGTCTGGTTCTTTGCAGTACCCTTAAACTCTTTTATTGATCCATATGTTTAGTGTGTTCTACAATAACAGTGGTCCAGGCTATTTGATTCTTTACAGTAAAGCTTGAAATCTTTTATGATCCTTGGCAGAAATTTGATGGCCAATTGAGGTCTTCACAGAATGGGAAGAAAATAGCATAATCACTGTAAATATGTTCAGTATTACAACAATGGGTTCATTTCCTTATCCATAGTCAATGGATAGTTGCACTTTCTGCGAGCGGCACAGTTTGATTTAGGACCTGTTTATCAACTTGTTAAGGAGTCCACATCAAAGAAGGTCTGTTTTTTGTCTGAGTTCAAACATACTCAAGTATTATGTGTTTCATCGAGGTGGGATGCCGGATGCAAAAGGTTAGACACACAGTTGTGTATATTACCTTGCCCTGTAGTAAACACAGCAATATAGTTTGTAGGTGAGAACTTTTGAAGCTGAAAGTTTCCTCAGGGGTGACAAAGCATTCGCGACAAAACATTCAGGGGTTTGTGATCCCTTTCTATAAGTCTTTCTGTGATTATCCACTGCCTGCCAGTCATTCAAAAAGTCTCTCTCAATTTTATCATTGCTGTGCTATGAAGTATAAGTGACAGATCTTCCAAGAATAGAAAAAGGAAAAAAATATATATTTAGGGGCTAAAATGTTGACAAACGCTCTGAAGAAATACATTTTTTTTAAAGAAGTTTAAGACATGAAAATGCCCTGTGTGTGTGTGTGTGTGTATAGATACATATTAGTGATCCACTTCTCCGATGCCCATAGAGAAAGAGGGAGACACTCGACTGCAAGCATCCAATCTATTTTATTTTCGCCAGGACATAACACATAGAGTGCCTCCCGATGCGTTTCGGTCTCCTGACCTTACTCATGGGTGTACCAGGCAAACCAACTTGTTACATGACTGCTGATCTTTATACCAACGGCACTTCTGATACACCAGCCAATCAGAGTTGCAGATGATGCATTATGGTCTAAATAGGAAATCAAGATAATCTTGTTTTTATAAACAGCAATCCGACTGGAATAGATCTTTATGTATAAATGTCACAGTTCTTATAATTACTTTCAATAGGTTCACTTTAGTCATGTCCATTAAACAATCACTTTGCTTGCTATCCTATGTATAGCCGTACTCCAGAGGCAAACATGGGCCCTCTACGCAGTAAAATCTGCTTCAGCACCAGTCACCTATGATCCGCCAGGCGACACAGTGCTTACATTTACGAGGAGGTGCCATCCCCTGCAGGCATTGGGCTACGCCATCAAATATATAATCCACTTCTTTGATGCCCATAGAGAAAGAGGGAGGCACTCGACTGCAAGCATTCAATCTATTTTATTTTCACCAAGACATAACACAAAGAGAGCCTCCCCGACGCGTTTCGATCTCCTGACCTTACTCATGGGTGTAGCAGGCAAATCAACTTGTTACGTGACTGCTGTCCTTTATACCAATGTCACTTCTGATACACCAGCCAATCGGAGTTGCAGATAATGTATTATGGTTTAAATAGGAAATCATAATAAGCATGTTTTTATAAACAGCAATCCGACTGGAATACTTCTTTAGGTATAAATGTCACAGTTCTTATAACTACTTTCAATAGGTTCACTTTAGTCATGTGCATTAAACAATCACTTTGCTTGCTGTCCCATGTATAGCCCTACTTCAAAGGCAAACACGGACCCTAAGCGCAGTAAAATCTTTGGCAACACCAGTCACCTTCGATCCTCAGATGACACAGTGCTGACATTTGCGAGGTGGTGCCGTCCCATACTGGCGTTGGGCTACACTGTCAAATTTATAATCCACATCTCCGAGGTAAACAGCCATTAGTTCGTAGTCATTACTTCGCATACCATTACAACGCATGCATTACCACGCATGCGCTGTACAGCGCAAAGTAATTACTATGCTTTTTTTACTTCACAAGTGCAAATACCACGCATGCCTTTACAAAGAAATTCGTTGTAAAGACATGTATGGTATGCTTTTACAACGAATTTCGTTGTAAAGGTATTCACATTGCAACTAAAAACAAAAAAAATGATCCATGTTGTTGTGAGGAAACAGGCTGTTTCCTCACAACGACGTGCACCACTCCTCGGAGACAACGTGAAGAAGGTCCCAGGAGGAGAGAGGAACCACGAGGAGAGAGAGGTAAGGGGGATTGGGTAGTGTAGTGGTGTTTGTGTAGTGTAGGGGTCCGTGCTGGGGGTAGTGTTTTAGGGTTTTGGGTAGTGTTGTGGTGTTAGTGTAGTGTAGAGGGTCGTGCTGGGGGTAGTGTTTTAGGGTTTAGGGTAGTGTTGTGGTGTTTGTGTAGGGTAGTGTTTTAGGGTTTAGGGTAGTGTAGGGGGTCGTGCTGGGTAGTATTTGAGTGTACAGACAGGACTGGGGGTCGGGGGTCGTGCTGGGGTAGTGGTTTAGGGTTTAGGGTAGTGTAGTGGTGTTTGTGTAGTGCAGGGGGTCGTGCTGTGGGTAGTGTTTTAGGGTTTAGGGTAGTGTTGTGGTGCATGTGTAGTGTTGTTGTACTGAATGTGTAGTGTAGGGTAGTGTTTTAGGGTTTAGGGTAGTGTAGTGGTGTATGTATAGTGTATGGGGCATGCTGGGGGTAGTATTTTAGGGTTTAGGGTAGTGTTGTGGTGTTTGTGTAGTGCAGGGGGTCGTGCTGTGGGTAGTGTTTTAGGGTTTAGGGTAGTGTTGTGGTGTTTGTGTAGTGCAGGGGGTCGTGCTGTGGGTAGTGTTTTAGGGTTTAGGGTAGTGTTGTGGTGCATGTGTAGTGTTGTTGTACTGAATGTGTAGTGTAGGGTAGTGTTTTAGGGTTTAGGGTAGTGTAGTGGTGTATGTATAGTGTATGGGGCATGCTGGGGGTAGTATTTTAGGGTTTAGGGTAGTGTTGTGGTGTTTGTGTAGTGTAGGGGGTCGTGCTGGGGTTAGTTGTTTAGTGTTTAGGGTAGTGTTGTGGTGCAAGTGTAGTGTAGTGCAGTGTAGTGTTTTAGGGTTTAGGGTAGTGTAGGGGGTCGTGCTGGGTAGTGTAAATGTAGTGAGAGGACTGTCACTTGCCTTAAAAACATTTACCACGACTATACCTTTATCACGCATGTTTTTGCGTTGTAATGGCATGCGTGGTAAAGGCATAGTCATGCTAAAAGTTTTGCATAGTAATGATATCTCGTTGTAATTGTCTATGTGTACTAATACACGCTTTGTAATGGTACGCGTTGAATTTGTATGCATTGTAACGACTCATATTCCATCTCCGATGCCCATAGAGAAAGAGGGAGGCACTCGACTGCATATACCATATATATGTATGCACACAGTTTTTAAACTGCTTTTCTCTCCCCCTCCAAAGGCTTAAAAATGTCGTGGGGACCACCATATCCTGGGGCTAATTATATTATTAGCATATTAGCATATGATATGCTTGGGGGGGCCTTGCAGACCGCCCCCCGAGCCCAAGGGACCACCACCTCCCCGGGGCTTAAAATAAAATGCTTAGGGGGCCGCGCAGACCACCTAGTCCCCGCGGGCTAACTTAAATATGGAGGGGGGCCATGCGGACCCCCGCACCCCGGAGACCACTACCTCCCTGTGGCTATCTTTTTTTTTTTTTTTAAATAAGCAACAGGGAAGGCCCGATAAAGTGAAAGGAGGGTCCTGTGCAGCCGCCCTCATGAAGCCAATAATGGCCTTGGGACTCCTCCCATATCCCAGAGTGTCTACCCCAGGGACATAGCTGTTTGCTGTAACTTGGCGGGAGCTTTGACAAGTCAGAGCAATCATTCAGCTTCCAGCAAGCGGGAGCTAACAAAATGCTCTCGCTTGCTGGAAGCGGAGGTTCTGTCTGTTTCTCTGCCAATTGCCAAGTGGGCAGTGAAAAAGATTAACGATTGCTCTAACGGACAGGGAGCTACATGTTTAGCAGCTCCCTGTCTGTGAGAGCACTGATAGCTCCCGCAGGAGGCGGGGAGCCACCAGGGGCCGCAGGGGCTTTGAGGTTCCCCCTGGGGTCCCCGGGGAAAAGAGCAGAAAGAGGAAAATAAAGGTGAGAAACGAGCAGAAAGAGGCAGAAAAAAGGTCAGCAATGAGCAGTAAGAGGCAAGATAAAGGTGAGAAACGAGCAGAAAGAGGCAGAATAAAGGTCAGGAACTAGCAGAAAGAGGCAATATAAAGGTCAAAAAGAGGCAGAATAAAGGTCAGAAACAAGCAGAAAGAGGCTGAATAAAGGTCAGCAATGAGCCGAAAGAGGCAAGATAAAGATGTAAAATGAGCAGAAAGAGGCAGAATAGGTAGAAACCTTGAAATCTGTGGATTGGTGGGTACACGTTAAGCGAATCAAATTAGATAAATTCTTTCAGCCAATGGGTATAGGGTGGGTGGGAGAGGGGGCGGAAATGGAAGCCTGCGAGTCAGTTTTCGCGTTCGCCATATAGTCTCTTTTGTGGCTTTAGAACTGCAATAGATTCCCTCGAAAGTGGGATCACTTTGTGCTCGTTGGTATGTAACGTTTCTAAATTCTCTCTTAACTGTTTATCTTGGACATGCCTGGCTAATTAACACAAAAGCCACAAGGGCATGAATGTGTGCCACATGGCACTTTAAAAAAAGCAAAAAAGTGCTTTTATAAAGGAAATCGCTAATTACCACCAACTTGAAGTTGGTGGTAATTAGAGATTCTTTAAGGCTAAAGTGCACTTACTTTTGTGCTACTTACATTGCATTTAAGGAATCACAATTTCCGATTCCTTAAATGCAAGAGCAAACTAAGGAATCGCAATTTTGCAATTCCTTTTTTTGCTAGTAGGTTTAAACTCACCTACATTGCTCGCAGCCAAATAGCAATCGCAAACGCTGGAATTCTGCTAATTTCTGCGTTACCGATTGCTATTTGGCCAACTACATCTGGCCCCAAATGGAATAATAGCAGCCCAGCAGCGTAACTAAACAGTAGTTGGTCGGTGCTGCTTCCTGCAAAACAGAAGAAAAACGCAAGTGACGTTTCGCATCGCGAGCCAACCATAAGCAAGATAACAACAACAATGCAACGTTAAACAAAGGGCGAGCAGCAGTACATATTAGCCGCCAATAGGTGGAGTTTCACTCAACAATACAGATTACTTGATGTCTCGGAGAGCAGCGCATGCGCGCTGCCTAGGTCAAACCTAAAAAGGCAAGATAAAGGTGAGAAACGAGCAGAAAGAGGCAAAATAAAGGCCAAAAGGGAGCAGAAAGAGGCAGAATAAAGGTCAGCAACAAGCAGAAAGAGGCAAACTAAAGGTCAGCAATGAGCAGAAAGAGGCTAAATAGAGATTAGAAATTAGCAGGAAGAGGCAAAAGAAAGGTCAGCAACAAGCAGAAAGAGGCAAAATAGAGATCAGAAATGAGTAGAAAAAGGCATTCAGACATTCACGTGCCCTCTCACAGACCCACACAGACTCATGGACTTGCTCACAGACCCAGTCAGACACTGCTGCACCGACTAATAGACCCACTCACACACTCATGCACCTATTCACAGAGCCACTCAGACACTCACGCTTCCAGTCACAGACCCACACGGACATGCATGCCCCCACTTACAGAGATCCACACAGGCACTCCTACACCCACTTACACAGCTATGTACACACCCATACAGTCACTCACACACCCACTCACAGACCCATACAGCCACTCACACACCCACAAACCAACTCACACACCCACTGAGACCCATACAGCCACAACATCTCTGTCATCTCTATCAGCCACACCTCTGAGCCAAATTGGACCGACCACCACTGCTTCTACTTCTTCACCAAACCCACATTACACCACCACATCTTCCACTAGTCTCGCAAAAACTGGAACAAGCTCACCGAAGACCAACTCACCACCTCCCTCAGCAAAACTCCACCACTGACATCCATGGATGCCAACGTCTCAGCACGCAACCTCCACAGATAGATTTCCGACTACGCCAACACACTCGCCCCCCTCAGGAAACCCTCAGGCAAGCTGCCCTCCAAGAAAGCCAGCTGGTTCTCCTCCTCCCTCCAAGAGTCCAGGCTCACCTGCAGATGGTTTGAGAAAAGATGGAGGAGCAGCAAGATCATGGCAGACCACGCAGCTTACAAAACAGCCATCACCGCACCGCACAACCACCTCATCAGAATAACAATGAAAGCAGCCATACAGGAACGCATCAACGCCAACGCACACAACAAAAAATAACTTCACTGTGGTCAAATAATTTGACAAACCCAGCACAGAGACAGCAACCCAAGAAACACACACCTCACCCGGAACCACCCTACCCAATGGCTCCAGTTCCCAGCATACCATGCCCAACTGGACCACCCTCGCCTCTGACAACACCCTCAGGATCATGAAGAGCATCCACTCCAGAGCCCCTCGGATCCCTGCCCTCACCACATATTCAACAGAGGTAGCACCCACCTCCATTACACCCGAACTCTGCTGCATCATTAGCTGCTCCATCGAGTCCACCACCTTCCCTGAAGACTGAAAATACCTGCTGAAGAAACCCTCTGCCAACCCAACGGACCTCAGGAACTGCAGACCCATCTCTCTGCTCCCCTTCCCAGTAATCAAGAAAGCCATCAAGCCCAGCTCTCTGAGTTCATCGAAATGAACCTTATCCTGGACCTCTCCCAATCAGGCTTCAGAAGCAACCACAGCACAGAGACTGCTCTCTCCACTGCTACAGATGACATCCGCACCCTCTTCAAGCGAGGCAAGACTGCTGCCCTCATCCTTCTGGAATTCTCAACTGCCTTCGACAACGTCTCCCACAACACCCTCTGAACAAGACTCCACGACATTGGCATCTGTGACAAAGCCTTAGAATGGATCCATTATTTCCTCATCGGCCAAACACAGAGAGTCAGACTTCCACTGTTCACCTCAGAACCCACAGAGATCAGCTGCAAAGTGCCTCAGGAATCCTACCTGAGCCCCACCCTCTTCAACATCTATGTGGCCCCGCTTGCAACTATCATCAGAAGCCACACACTCAACATTGTCTCCTAAGCCGACGACACCCAGCTGATTCTCTCCCTCACAGACAAACCCACAGCCACCAAGAGCAACTTCCACAATGGGATAAAACAGTTGCCACCTGGATGAAGAACATCTGTCTCAAGCTCAACTCAGACAAGACCAAAGTCCTCATCCTGGGCTTCACCCCCTTCATCTGCGGCGACTCCTGGTGGCCCGCAGCACTCAAAACCCCTCCCACAACTGTGGACCACGCAAGAAACCTCAGCATCATCTTGGACTCCTTGCTTTTTATGAACCACTAAATCAACACCGTCTCGTCCTCCAGCTTCTATACGCCCCACCTGCTTTGTAAGATCTTCAAGTGGATCCCCACCAAGTCCTAGAAAACCATCATCCATGCGCTCGTCAGCAGCAGACTCGACTACAGCAATGCACTCTACGCCGGCACACCCAAAAAGTCCTAAAGAAACTGCAGAATATCCAGAACGTCTACGCCAGACCCATCTTGAACAATCCCTGCCATAGCCACATCACTAGTCACCTGAGACACTTTCACTGGTTACCTATCAAAAATGAATTTCCTTCAAGCTTCTCAAGCATGCCTACAAAGCCCTCCACAATGCTGGACCTACATACCTCAACCACCGCCTCCTTCTACACTCCCACCAGATATCTCCGCTCCACCCAACTGGCACTGGCCATCATCCCACAGATCTGCAAAACCACGGCTGGGGGAAGATCCATCTCCTACCTCGTTGCAAAGACCTGGAACTCCCTGCCACTACACCTCAGGCAATCACCGTCACTGCGTCAATTCAGGAAGGACCTCAAGACCTGGCTCTTCGACTGAACTGCAGATCTACCCCCCCACTCAGCGCCTTGAGACCCTAACAGGTGAGTAGTATACAAGAAACATGAATAACTGACTCACACACCCACTCATCTACCTAAACAGCCACTCACACACTCTCAAAGGTTACACGTTATAGTTAGAAAATAACAATTTTAAAAACATTGAAATTCACTGAAACCAACAAAGGTTACAGGGACATTACAGTTAGGAAATATATTTTTTTAAACTTAGAAATTAACAGAAAAAATAAAAAAAGGTTACAGGGACGCTCTATTTAGGCTCAGATTTCACTTGTACAAAACCACTGAAAATCAGCAGTTATAGTTACCTAAGACAACTGTAACTTATGCCCCGGCAATGTACTGCTTATGACCTTACATATTGTATCACTCATGACATGGTCAGTTACATCACCTATGACATCATTGATGACATCTCATATGACATCACTGAAGATATCATCCACAGAACCACTCATACACCCACTCACATCCCCATACAACCTCTCATACACCCACACAACCACTCATATACCCATTCACAGACCCATACAATTACTGATACACATACTCATTCACCCATACAGCTACTCACACAGCCACTTATTTACACATACAGCTACTAACAGAGCTACTCCCTCACCCATACAGCCACTCATACATCCATTCATTCATCCATCACTCATGCACCCACTCATTCATCTATACAGCCACTCACACAAACACTTACTGTGTGCAAAAAAGCCACTCATACACCACTTACATACTCATACACCCAAACAGCCACTCAATTACACATACATCCACTTACATACCCAGTCACTCAACCATAGAGCCATTCACAGAGCCACTCAGTCATCCATACAGCCACTGACATGCACACTCATCCACCCATAGATCCACTCACACAGCCACCAAAATCATCCATACAGCCACTAATACACACACTCACCCACCCATACAGCAACTCACACAGTCATTCACTCACTCATACAGCTACTCACACACCCATGTATTCACCCATACAGACACTCAGACATCCACTCCCACACTGATACAGTCAAAGTGTCACTCAGATGACATACATTACAAACAGTATCACTCAGTAGTACAAAAAGAATAGTAATTTAACGTATGCAGTACCTTAGGGATATTTAACTCTCAGAATCTTTTATGAAACACTTACATTCACTGAATGATATCATCAGTGATTTCGTTTGAGATGTCATTAGTGATGTCACTGACCATGTTATGAGTGATGTAATATGTGAGGTCACAAGCTGTGCGTTGCGGGGGCGTTAGTTATAGTTAGCTTCGTTAACTATAACTGCTGAATTTTAATAGTTTTGAATGAGTGAAATCTGAGCCTAACTATAAAGTCCCTGTAGCCTTTGTTGATTTCAGTGATATATATATATATATATATATATATATATAGATATATATATATATATTATATACTGGCGGTTGCCAGTAGATAGTTATAGTTAGGACCGTGTTTCCATAGGAAATCTGAAAATTCTATTTTGAATAACTTTGGCGCCGGTTGACGAATCCTCGCGAATTTTTCAAAATAGGTGGGGCGCTCCGCTCCTACCCTGAAAGTCTCGGGGTGATTAGTCAAGCGGGGGCCGAGAAAAAAGGGGGTCCCAAAACGCTTGCACGGTGAAAAACCTGAAAAAAAATATATTAATAAATACATAACTTAGCATTTAAAAAACCGTACAAATTCACTTAAAAAACCATAGGTTTCACACATGTTATAGTTAGCTGGACATTTCCCTTGTAAAAAACCAATGAAATTCCCCCGTTATAGTTAGTGCAGGCAACTATAACTCACGCGACCGCAATCCTCTGCTGATGACGTCAGATATTACATCACTGATTACATATGTGTCTTTCTGAAAAATAAATATTTGTAATATATGTATAGCTAAAGATTAATGGAAGAAGACATGGGTAAATAGGTGTCTAAATACAGTGATGTAATATCTGACGTCATCAGCAGAGGATTGCGGTCGCGTGAGTTATAGTTGCCTGCACTAACTATAACGGGGGAATTTCATTGGTTTTTTACGAGGGAAATGTCCAGCTAACTATAACATGTGTGAAACCTATGGTTTTTTAAGTGAATATATATAAAGACAATCCAACTCCCAGCAAGAGGAGGCACGTACACGAAGTAGGTGAGAATAAGGCTTATTTATTGAGCTTCAGGTCTCCCCCGACCCCGCATTGAAAGAGAGACGCATTTCGCCTGCACAGCAGGCTTTGTCAATCTGATATATATATATTATATCAAACTAGATCCTATATATACTGCCAGTAGGTATTATATATATATATATATATATATATATAATACCTACTGGCCAGTAGGTATTATATATATATATATATATTCACTTAAAAAACCATAAGTTTCACACATGTTATAGTTAGGTGGACATTTCACTCGTAAAAAACCAATGAAATTCCCCCGTTATAGTTAGTTCAGATAACTATAACTCACGCGCCCGCAATCCACTGCTCATGACGTCACATATTACATCACTCATGACATGGTCAGTGGCATCACTGATGACATCACTGATGACATCATCCTTTTGATAGAGTGGCGGTCGCGCGACGTGAAATATCCACCTAACTATAACATGTGTGAAACCTATGGTTTTTAAAGTGAATTTGCAAGGGTTTTTAAATGCTAATTCCTAACTATAACGTGTGTGAAACCTATGTTTTTTTCAGTGAATTTGTACGGTTTTTTAAATGCTAAGTTATGTATTTATTATTATATTTTTTATATATTTATTTTACAATAAACTATGTATTAAAAATTATTATTATTTTTTTTTTTTTTTTTTTTTTTTTTGAAAACCTTTATTGACAGTTCAATAAGAACAAGTATGGGCCTACAACCCCCCGGGGCCGGCCGCTAAGCAATCAGAGCAATAACGACAAGTATCAACACAGGCAGCACTTCAGGGAGCAAAATCGTACTGCTAATACTGTGAACAGCGTAAGTAGGGCACCAGGAGAAAAAGGTTTTCATTTTATGATGAAACAAGGCAGAAGGATCAGGTGACAAGCAATTTTAAAACAACGATCACGGATATGCAGAGTAATGAACGTTAGCGATTTACAGCAATATATTCGGTCAATGGCGCAAACACAAGAACATCAGGATGGAGAAAAACATAGTCTACAGCTGCGCCCACAGTCCCCCGCCAGAACTCCCCAAGAACACCCCGAAAGTTGTGAACACATGGAACGGCAACGAGGCATAGCAAAAGGAGGTGTCTCACGCTGATCCCAGAAAAAGAAAGACAAAAAGAATCAGAGAAGAAAAAGGAGGCCGTGGAAAAAGATGAAGGAATACAGAGTCCCCTCCCCCAACCCCCCACCCTGCACCTCTGCAGATGAGTACGGCCCCCCCCCCCAGCAGTGTGCCTGTCGCCCTGGAACCAGACCCGAAATGTAGGAGAATAGGGAAAAAGAAGTAGGAAAGGACCCCCACCAGACGGGGGGGTAGAGAAAGTATTTATAAACTGGAGGAGGGCCTTCAAAACAGACTATTATTATTTTTTTAATGGTTTTTCACCGTGCGCGCAACCCGCGATTTTCTTTAAAAAAAATTAAAATGGTTTTTTCTGCCTTCGTGGTCCTTCAGGGACCCCCTGACAAAGGCTAGGGGGTCAGGAACTCTCTACCCTGCCCCCTTTTCACGTTCGCCACCTTCCTTTTTCACTCTCGCACTCAAAACAAACAAAATGGCGGCCGACACTTCCTGATTTCGACCGATTCGAACGTTGACTGACATGTAACCACCAATCAGAATTACGCTCGCGCACGTTAGGGTGCGCGCACGGTGCGTGGCTATAGATATTTATGGACTGTAACTGCAATTTTCTCAGGAACTACTGAACAGATTGACTCCATATATGCAAAAGGCACATCCCTGACCTGAGGACTACCTCTTTGCCAAATTTCAAGTAATTCTGTTCAGCCGTTCGGGCTGTACCTTCGACTAAAGGTCCTATGGGAAAATGCACGGGGAAAACGCGTTTTGGGACCCCCCTTTTTTCTCGGCTCCCGCTTGACGAATCCCCCCCGAGGCTTTCAGGGTAGGAGCTGAGCAGAGCGCCCCATTAGTTTTGAAAATTTCGCGAGGATTCATCAACCGGCGCCAAAGTTATTCAAAATAGAATTTTGAGATTTCCTATGGAAACACGGTCCTAACTATAACTATAAATATATATATATATAAAAAACATGTTGGGACAGGTGTACGATCAAAAGAGTAATACTTCTCTAACCCTATGAATTGCTGCATTGATGGTTATATATCTTTTTACATAAAAAGTGGATAATCTGATGCTTAGACAACTTTACATGCAATGAGGATAAAATATGTGTTTTTTATATAAATATTTTTTATAAAAATCCTATTTATTAGCATATTTTTTAGTTTTTAGAATGATTTTAGGTATTACTATTTTTATTTGGTTGTACAATGTAAAACAACTGTCAATTTACAAGCATTTAAGCAGTAATGATTTAGCACATGTTTAGAAAACAGACTTATCGCATCCCCAATGTTTGGTAGTGTTTTACCTATTTTTTATGTCTATGCACCATGTGATGTTGACACTCCAATCACTGTATAGCATTTAAAAGCAATGACGAAAGTGTTTCAAGCTGACTTGTGAGCAAGGGCTTTTGTAGCCCGAAACGCGTCAGGTTCGAGGTTAACAAAAAGAATAAACTCCATCTAACCTCATTCGTTGGGTTCGCGTCTCTGTTCGCCATCGTTGTGGAGGTGCAGAGAAAATCTTCGTTGTTTTCTATATTGAGTTACGGAAGTCGGCTTTCTTCCGTAGGTGAACCCACTCCCTTTCAAGTTGGCGGCCGCTGAAAAACCGTTGTGAAGAGTGCAAAGTTCGAGAAAGGAGCTTGTAAACGGCAGCCCCTGGTATCACTAAGCAATACACTTCGCCAGCCGGAAGGAGGATCGACCCGTGAGCCAAGTCAACAACGGGCTTTTGGTCGTAAGAGTATCCAAGGCGGTGAGTGGTGTGAATCTTGGTGAAATAATACCGGTGGGGGAGGTGAAAGAGGAGCATCAGTAGTTATGTGGCGTTAACTAACTGAGACGGAGAATATACTGAATTAGTATAACCTCGACATGTCAGCTGAGGCAGTGCGCGAAAGGGAAGCGGCAGCAGAGGAGTTGTTTAGCAGTATACCTAAG
This sequence comes from Triturus cristatus, assembly GCF_964204655.1. Classification (NCBI taxonomy): domain Eukaryota; kingdom Metazoa; phylum Chordata; class Amphibia; order Caudata; family Salamandridae; genus Triturus; species Triturus cristatus. Next base: position 988,353,046 of record NC_140580.1, read on the forward strand.
ACGAGTAACACGTTCATATCGTCTACAGAGGAAAATGCAGGAAAAAATGGGGACCTGAAGGTTCTGTTAAAAAAACTAGAAAAATGCATGAAAACGAAAATCACAAAGTGGTGGGAACAGAAATCCCTGTCGAAATATATTGAAGCAGGAAGAGTCCCGAGGGGGCTTAGAATTCTTTTGGCACCCAGTTACGAATGCCCCAACCCAAATATGTTAAGAGAGTGGGGCGAAAGTAATCTGCAAGCATCGTCAAATCTGGTGAAAATATTGATCAAATACGCTGATATTGACAGAGAAATATTGTTGCGGGAGATTGAACAGATCAATGAAAGCTTGAGCAAAATGGAACCTAATGATCTCATTACCAAAACAAGGGCAGAAATAAAAGAACGTTTAAAAAAGCGGAAGAAAAAATAAAAGCACGCAAAGCCTTCAAATTCTCTAGGGACCAAGCGGATTATGAACATGGCCGTATCTATACCTTTGCCCGCAAGTATGAGACAGCAAAACGCAATAGTAACAGCAATAAAGGAAACAAAGGAAATCAGCTGCCAGAACAGAGCTCCAGCACCAACTCTAACTGTGCTAGCAATGAACAGACGACATTATCAGACAATGAATCACCCACAAGTGAGAATTCATCGGAAAGAGGAAGCAATATGGGGGATGAAATGCCAAACAGAGTACTAAACCTAGGGGAGGAGGTGGATTTTTAGCGCTGGACCGGCGCCAAACACTACGACCACGACAGCCAACAAGGAGAGAAAACGCAAGAGAAATAATATACGAAGGAGGGAAAGGCCGAAAAGCCACAACAAAGAAGCCAAAAAAGACTTTCTGGCACAAAAAGCAGATGTAGATGAAAATACGATCATCAATTTGTCCACCCTTATCCCTACCCAAGCAGAAAAGCAATTATTATCATTGGGACTCTTTTTCTGCACAATCAGCGATTTCAATTACACCCGCACAAGGATTGATATTTTCTGTTTTATACGAACATTAAAACTAAAAAAAATGTTGCCATCAAAGAAGGTTTCAAAGACTCTCAAACAGAGGGAAATGTGAATAGAGAAAAAATAGAACTACAAGCTAAGGATGTTCCATCGCTCTTGACTTTACACCATCTATTTGAGAATGCAACTCAGGAAAATACTGATCTATCGAATACACAAGAGCGTTTAGCAGCTGCACATATCAAACAAAGCGGCGCTGGTATAAGTCCTTTTAAACCGAAATCACGATTTATCCCAATGATGCCAAAGGACGATATTGACATTTTTCATGAAGTGATAGTAGAGGACATCAAAAAACTACACTATCAAACCAAGCACAAAAAACGTCATAAGAGCTACCAGGAAACAAAATACTTTGAACTTATGAAAAAACTCAAGTCAAATCATGAAATCTTGGTAACTAAATCGGACAAAGGAGGTAATGTTGTACTCTGGCCTCAAAAGGATTATAAAATAGAAGCACAAAGGCATCTGGATGATAATACATACTATGAAAAAGTGGACCACAAAACATACAATGCAGCCAGTAGTGGTCTGAAAAGCAAGCTGCTACAATGGAAAAGAGATGGGTGTATCTCTTCTGATGAATTTAACTTTTTATTTGTGGAACATCCAGTTTTACCTAGGTTATATTTTATTCCCAAGGTCCACAAATTGACCAATCCAGTGCCGGGGAGACCGATAATAGCAGCAATTGGCAGTATGTGAGAACACATCACACAATACGTGGATTTCTTCCTACAAGATTTGGTCAAGGAACTCCCAACATATATCAAAGACACCAGTGATCTATCAAATAAACTGACCAACATACAATGGACGGAAGACATGCTGCTCATTTCATTGGACATAGAATCACTCTATACTAGTATTGAACACAAAACAGGGCTAAATGCCCTGTCACACTTTTTGGGAACAAGATCATTAGATATGTACAACCATAATAAGATGTTAGTAGATCTAGTAACATGGTGTCTGTTCAACAACTATTTTCTGTTTGGAAATGAAGTATATGTACAGAAGAGAGGCGTAGCGATGGGAGCCTGCTTCTCCCCCAGCTATGCATGCTTGCATGTAGGGTGGTGGGAGGAGCAGGTCCTCAAATGCACATTCCAAGATGATTATTGCACCCATATAATCCAGTGGTGGCGTTACATCGATGATGTCCTTATTATTTGGAGAGGGGATGAGCTAAGTGTAAAAAACTTTATTGACAAAATCAACGATAACATCTATAATCTCAAATTTACATCTCATTTGAGTACAAAACAAATAGATTTTCTAGATGTTAGAATCTATGTAAAAGACAAACAGCTGGCTACTTCCCTTCACAGGAAATCAACAGCAGGGAATACCACGTTACACGCCAGCAGCGCACATCCCCACCACACAATCAGAAGCATACCTCAAGGGGAGTTAACACGCCTAAAACACATTTGTAGTACGTCTGAGGACGAATTGCTGCATTGATGGTTATATATCTTTTTACAAAAAAAGTGAATAATCTGATGCTTAGACAACTTGATATGCAATGAGGATAAAATATGTGTTTTTTTAATATAAATAATTTTTATAAAAATCCTATTTATTAGCATATTTTTTAGTTTTTAGAATGATTTTAGGTATTACTATTTTTATTTGGTTGTACAATGTAAAACAACTGTCAATTTACAAGCATTTAAGCAGTAATGATTTAGCACATGTTTAGAAAACAGTCTTATCGCATCACCAATGTTTGGCAGTGTTTTGCCTATTTTATATGTCTATGCACCATGTGGTGTTGACACTCCAATCACTGTATAGCATTTAAAAGCAATGACGAAAGTGTTTCAAGCTGACTTGTGAGCAAGGGCTTTTGTAGCCCGAAACGCGTCAGGTTCGAGGTTAACAAAAAGAATAAACTCCAGCTAACCTCATTCGTTGGGTTTGCGTCTCTGTTCGCCATCGTTGTGGAGGTGCAGAGAAAATCTTCGTTGTTTTATATATATATATATATATATATTCACTGAAAAAACCATAGGTTTCACACACGTTATAGTTAGGAATTAGCATTTAAAAAACCTTGCAAATTCACTGAAAAAACCATAGGTTTCACACAAGTTATAGTTAGCTGTACATTTCACTCGTAAAAAACCAATGAAATTCCACGTTATAGTTAGTGCAGGCAACTATAACTCACGCGACCGCAATCCTCTGCTAATGACATATGTGTCTTTATGAAAAAAAAATATTTGTAATATATGTATAGCTAAAATTTAATGGAAGAAGACATGGGCAAATAAGTGTCTAAATACAGTATTAGCATCAGCAGAGGATTGCGGTCGCGTGAGTTATAGTTGCCTGCACTAACTATAACGTGGAATTTCATTGGTTTTTTACGAGTGAAATGTACAGCTAACTATAACTTGTGTGAAACCTATGGTTTTTTCAGTGAATTTGCAAGGTTTTTTAAATGCTAATTCCTAACTATAACGTGTGTGAAACCTATGGTTTTTTCAGTGAATTTGTACGGTTTTTTAAATGCTAAGTTACTTTACGCCGTTCGTGCCGTGCGCGCCCACTTCACGCAGTTCGTTCCGTGCCCACGTTACGCTCGATGGGCCATGTACGCACGATGCCCTTCGCGCACCGTCCGCACACGGAGGACATATTATGCGCTTCGTTGTGAAAGGTTTTCTACTAAATGTTCAGTAAATAGGGTAATATGCCATGCACACGGGGGGGGGGGGAATATATGGATTTTTTTTTTTTTATTTAATTTTTCACCGTAAGCGTATTCGGCGTTTTTTAAAAAAAAAGAATTTTTTATTTTTTGGCTTAGGATGGCCTTCTGGCACACCATAACCAAGGCTAGGTGGTTAGGAGCTGTCTAGCCTGACCCCTTTTTATGATATCCAACTTTGTTTTTCCTCCCCCCCTCAGAGTGCGAGAGAGAAAATGGCGGCCGATACTTCCTGGTTTCGACCGATTCGAATGTTTACTAAGATCTAACAGCCAATCAGAATCGCGCTCGCGCACGGCACCGTACGCGTACGGTAAGCTTACGGTGCGCGCTCGGAGCGCGCTTACAGATATATGTATTGATTTAAATGCTATTTTCTCAGGAACTACTGAACAGATTTACACCAGACCTACAAAAGGCACTTCCTTGACCTGAGGACTACCTCTCTGCCAAATTACAAGTAATTCTGTTCAGCCGTTCGGGCTGTAGCTGTGTCTAAAGGTCCTATGGAAAAATGCATGGGGAAAACGCGTTTTGGGACCCCCCTTTTTTCTCAGCCCCCGCTTGACGAATCCCCCCGAGACTTTCAGGGTAGGAGCACCGTGCTCACTGTGCGCCCTGGTGCGTTAAGTGGGCGCGCACTCCACGAATGGCGTAAAGTAACTTAGCATTTAAAAGACCGTACAAATTCACTGAAAAATCCATAGGTTTCACACACGTTATAGTTAGGAATTAGCATTTAAAAAACCTTGCAAATTCACTGAAAAAACCATAGGTTTCACACATGTTATAGTTAGCTGGACATTTTACTGATAAAAAACCAATGAAATTCCCCCGTTATAGTTAGTGCAGGCAACTATAACTCACGCGACCGCAATCCTCTGCTGATGACATATGTGTCTTTATGAAAAAAAAATATTTGTAATATATGTATAGCTAAAATTTAATGGAAGAAGACATGGGCAAATAATTGTCTAAATACAGTATTAGCATCAGCAGAGGATTGCGGTCGCGTGAGTTATAGTTGCCTGCACTAACTATAACGGGGGAATTTCATTGGTTTTTTATCAGTAAAATGTCCAGCTAACTATATAACATGTGTGAAACCTATGGTTTTTTCAGTGAATATATATATATATATATATATATATATATATATATATATATATATATATGTACCACATATATGATGCATGAATATAGGGACGTCTAGGTGAAATGTTATTTTTAATATACACATGGCCATTGGTCACGTGAGAAACAATATGGTAGCCCACATGGGCTGGATTGTAGCAATATTAAATTTTGGCATTTTCATATTTTTGAGGTGTCCATTTCACCGTAATGTCCACAAAAATAACGTTCTTTTCATTAATGATGACACAACACAATATAAATTGTTATGATTGTTATTATTGAATGTTATTTTGCATTTAAGTCTTTACGTGCATATGATGGCCTGGATTATTGACCAATGTGGGCTAAATCTGAATTTTCAGTGATGATAAAGGATTGATTTTAATGTGTTTATGAATTTTAATAGACATGTTTTTAAATTCTTGCGACTTTGCACATAACATGCAGTTATTTGCACATGTATAAAGCATATTCAGTACAAGTAACAGCAATATGTATTTGTCCACGCTACTGAAGTTTCGGTTTAAACGTGTTTATGAAGTCAATAGACATGTATGTTAACCAATGCGAATTTGCACAAAAAAGAGCAGCATTTTGCACATTTATGAAACAATATTTGCACTAGTCAATTTATATTGTCGATGTCTATAGGTCTATAACTTGCTTCTTGAGACATCGTTTTTAAATGTCTGCAAATTTTCACAAAGAAAAACAGTATTTTGCACATTTGAAAAACTTCGAAGTATTTTGTCGATGTTTATGTACCCATAATCACATGGTTGTTGCACTGGCACTTTAAATTCTATGGTCACTCCTGGCGTCATGTGGTCAAGGCTTCTTCGGAGCCAAAACGCGTCATGGCGGCAGTGCCGGTTTAAAGAAAATGAAATAATCAGCACTTATATCTGGGTCCGTACCGTCTTTTACGCAGCGCCTGGGAAGTGGAGTAATGCGACGGATTGCGTGTGCATATACATAGATATATATATATATTTTTTTTTCGATATAGATAGTGATCTTTTTATCCTCGATATTCTGACATAATTTTTTTTTAAACTTTTCTACCTCTGCAGAAATGCCACTCCCTACATTGAGTGTGCCTCATTCACACCAGTTTGTAAACTTGCTTCCTTCGCACTGTGTTCTTTTCTTGACAGGAAATCAGCCCCCTGGGACGTTGGCTCCACAAGCAACAACCACAACTGCAACTGCAATCGCAACCACAATCGCAGCCTCAAACACATCCGCCACCACAATCATCTCCAATCCCCCATATGAGAAAAGACTTTTCCGCTGTGCCAATGGGAAGATCTTGGCAGAGCACGAGGTCTGCAACTTTAAGGACGACTGCAACAAAGGCACTGATGAAATAACCTGTAATAAAGGCCAACTGACATGTAAGAGATACCTTTTAACATAGCTAAATCATGTGGGTTCTTTGACTCAAGCATTCTGAGTAAGATCATCTCTGCAACACCAAGAATGTGACATATATTGCCTCACAATAGCCACGTCATGCGCAATTATGTGTATTTTTACTAGCAGATGGGTAGTGCCAAGATAGATAATTTGCAAACATTCTTGATTTTCCGTGTGCTGTATAATGAACCACATTAGGTTTAGAATTTACACTATATTCATATTTTGTGTATGGTCTTATCTGCTACTGCTGTTGATAAGGACACCTGGTTCACCCTCACACAATTCCTCATTGTTAGTGAAACTAGTATATTTGTGTGTCTGCTGTATTCACAGGTCGTCGTGAGGATACCCTTGGCAAATACAATATTCTTCCCTCTGAACAGGAGTGGACCTTGTTAAACATGCCTACTTTTCTGTATGGGATTCACTTGTAACAAATAAAGGCAGTTGCCAAGAAACATAGGCTTTCTAGAAAGAGGAGAGAGTATGTGGTTATGTACTGGGCAGGCAAGCATATTTGTCAGCAGAAGGCACATCTAGCCCCAATATAAATTCTTACCTTGGACTCTCCTTTTCACATAACAACAAAGGTGCAAATCTTGAACTTCTAAAGAAGACAGTATATTGCTGTCAATTAAACACAAGGGCCAGACTATGTGCAGTGGAGTTTGGGTAGCCATTATATCCAGATTATTCCAAAGAAGTCCACCTGTAGCACTAGATAAAACAAGCATTGGCAAAGCCAATAGGTCTTGGCAATCCCCGAGCTATTGGCCTTGTCAATGTGAATGTCTTTTAGCCATGTTGTCTAGCAGCACATCTGCTGTTCAGCATTGCTGAAAGGCATTAAAAGTGCAGAATCACAGGATGTCAAGCCAACGCCATGTCTTGTCAGCCCCCCATGTTGGGTTTATTGTCCTGCCCCTCCTAACACAAAAAAAGTGCTATGACCTGGCCTGCGCTGGCCACATCATCACTTTTTTCAGTGACTTTCAGCCATTGTGAACAGTAGATGTGCTGATAGACAACATAGCTAAAAGACATTCACATTGACAATGCCACTCGCTCGAGCATTGCCCAGATCTATTGGCTTTGCCAATGCTTGTTTGGTGTTGACTGGGTCTTGCTGAACAAATGTGGAAGTGATAGTGAGAAACAGCTGAGGAGCTTTGAAGTAAAGCAAGGTTGTGGCATAATGGCCAGAGCTGCCAACAGGAGAACAGGGGAACCACGTTCAAATCTCTGGTTTGGCTGAAACATTTGTGATTCTGGGCAAATCACTTACGCTTCCACCTGCATACATCAATGAAAGTTTAATTGTGTAATGTAGCTGGTGAGCACTTAACACACTCCAATACCATTGGCTGGTGTTAGCACTATGACAAGATGGAGGACAGAGCAAGTGCTCCAATACCATCGGATCATGAAAAACAATTTAATTATTAAAAGCAGCAGCAAGGAGGGAGGTGTTGGAGGGTGGGTGAGGCAGGGAAGCAGGAGGAGGTGGGCAAGCAATGATGAGAGAGGGCGGGAGGAAGCAACAATGAAGGGGGAAAAATCCCCTAATTGAACCAGGATAAGCGACAAAAATTAATGTGTCATTGTAGAATGTAACTGGTGAGCACCTAAAGAGCTCCAATACCATTGACTTGTGTTTGCGCTATGGCAAGACGGAAGATGGAGCGAGCACTCTAATACTATCGGATCATGCAAAAAAAAAATAACCAAGTGTTGTTCATGTTTTAACAACTTTTTGTCAAACGTTTATTTAATTTTTTTTTTGTTTGTGGCATAGTCAACAATAAGGCTATCAAGTCGCCCCTCGCAGGGGGGGATTAGCGTATGTAAGAAAAACATAAGCGGCTAGCAAGAAACATTATACAATCGGAGTTCACTGCCGTCGTTGAAGGGTTATCAAATAAGGGTTACAGTTCCTTATAACGACGGGAAGCGAGATCAGCCAACCTCAAGTGGCAAGGGAAAGAGCCAGTCCACCTGAGTGTCTCCCATCTTTCTTTTCGATGTGAGGCAGGATGGCCCCCAGTCCAGGGCGGACATTGAGATAGCAGGGCCCTATGCGAAGAGTCTCTAAGTAAAAGCACAAAAAAGAAAAACACAACACCCACCCCTATCCCTCCCCCACCCCGACAATGGTGGCGGCAATGAGCAAGCAAGTGGTCGTGGAAAAGCCAAGCAAAGACGTCTAAATCTGAAACAGATGAAGAGCTCTAAGCGACGAAGGGCATACAGCAGACGGTAGACCCCTTGAGAGGAAGGCAACCAGGGGTCCCCACCGGTACTCAAAATTCTTAAAGTCATCCCGGAAGACAGCTGACATGCGCTCCAGACTGAGTAGTTTCCAGAGCCTGGAATGCCAGAGTGAGACCGCTAGTGCCTCCCTGTTTTTCCAGGCAGCAGCTAAAGTGATTTTCGCTGCTCCAATGCAGAGCCACATAATAGTCTTATCAGCTCGTGTTTGGTGCTCCAGTGTTGGATCACGGAGACCCAGAAGGACACCCAGCATGGTGTTTGGGATAGGGTACCCCAATATATCTTTGATGTGTGCCAATATTTCCTCCCAGAACGGCCGAATAGTGGAGCAGTCCCACCAGATGTGCTGAAAATCTCCCAGGAGCCCACAGCCTCTCCAGCATCTATCGGAGGCGGTAGGGAAGATTTGATGGAGCCTAGAGGGGTGAAGGTACCAGTCCATCATGGTCTTTATGTGAGCTTCCTGGAGGCCAGAGGAGTGATTGAAACGATGGATGTTTAACCATAGGTGTCCCATTCAACGTCTGAGATAGCGCGTTGGAGGGTGTTTTCCCACATGGGCATGTAACGGGGCCTCGGGGAGTCTGTAGTGGTGAGAAGGAATTTATAGTGGAACGAAATAGCTCCCTTTAGAGCTGAGGCCTTAGCGAGGAAGGTTTCACATTGCGTGGGGGGGGCACGTAGCAGCTTCTCGTATGGGGGGTGTGAGGGCCCAATGCATTAGCTGAAGGTAGTGGTAGTTTTCCGAGGCGTTCAGCTCGTAATCACGTCTGCAGTTGTCGAAGGTGAGGGGTGCATGATTGTGGAAAAGTGAGTTAGAGCAAGGCATCCCCTCTCCCTCCACGTGTCAAACGGGCCCTCCAGATTACCCGATGGGAACTCCGGGTTAAAGTGGAGCGGGGTGAACGGCGAGGGGAAGGAGGTCCACCTTGCATCTTCTGCCACCGTGTCCCATACTTTCAGCGTGGTGCGTGTAGGTGTAGCAATGTATGCATTTTTGGGTCTATCTTTTTTAGGGTGCCAAATTAAGTCCCAGGTAGGTCTGGCGGTCACACTCCGATCCATGTGTAGCCTGTTTTTTCTCGGAGTCCCTCTTGGACCACTCCACTAGTATTCGCAACTGGGCAGCTTTGTAATACATTTGGATGTCGGGGAGGCCCACTCCTCCGTCCGCGCGGAGGCGCCGCAACAAGGAGAAAGAAAAGCGAGCGCGGCCCCCTTGCCAAATAAAATGTAAAATCATTGTCTTGACCCGACGGAAGAAATCCTTCTTCAATTCTATAGGGAGAGCCTGGAATAGATAGAGGAGCTTAGGGAGAAGGGTCATTTTCACGGCATGTATTCTGCCGAGGCAGGACAAGAAAAGATGTTTCCACTTTGTGAGGTCCGCTTGGATACGTGTGAGGATGGGCTACAAGGTAAAAAAACGCCACCATGTCCCCTCCCTAATCCACCCCAGGCCCCACACATAAAGAAAAAACTGTAAAAAACAATACATTTCCAAAACTTGTAATCAGAACTCAAATGGGGGTGAGAAGCACCCGCAAAATACAGGGGGAACAACGGGTCCGAGGGCACGGCCCACGTCCGCCCCAACAGGTAACTAAAAAGAGGGAACACTTAGTAGAGTCTAGGAGCAAAGAATGAGTGAGCACCAGCCCCCCTCCACCCGGCCCAGAAGCCCGCCCCAAGTGGCCATACACAGGGACAGAGCCCAGCAAGTCCACAATCAGTCTGAGAGAGAGACCCCAGTAGGTGTGAAAATCAATACCCTCCAATGGAATAAACAGTTCGTCCCTGGACAAGAACAGTAAAGAAAAGAGCCATGCTAACAGCAACGTTCTTACTTTGGAGAGAAGGCAATCCACGGCTGGTTCCACTCCCCCCTGCCTGGTCAGAGTTCCAAATGGTCGGGACCAAGGGGGTTCCGGCGAGAGCAATAGAAGGCATTGGAGGAGGAGCCGCTGGAAGCTGAGTGGACAGTCACAGTAGCCGGCCCCCCTCAGGCAGGGGGCTCTGTAGGTAGTCAACAGTAGGGCAGAACTGAGTTCAAGGTCGGGCCCAAGGAGGTAGTAGGTGATCAGTCCCATCAGGGGCCCAGCATTCAGCGAGGACCCCTGCGTGTATTCATGGACCACCCAGTGGCGGACGGGGATCGTTGGGCTCGGTCACCATGGCTGTCCTGTGCGGTCTCCAGGCTGTCCGTCGGCAAACCCAAGAGCTCCAACCCCTCCTGGAGGTCCGTGATGTGACGCCGCTTGTTTTTAAACTCAAAACTAACGCCAAAAGGGTAGGTCCATCTGTACTGGATGTGGTCCTCGCGAAGTTTGGTGGTAATGCTTCTGAATTGCTGTCTCCGTGCTAGAGTGGCCGGCGCTAGGTCTTGATAGACTGAGCAGGAGTGGTCTTGGAAAGAGATGGTGCTCCTCGCTCTGGCTACCTGTAAGACCTCCTCCTTCACCTTGAACAAGTGAAATGGCGCCAAAATGTCACGCGTCGTTTCTTGTCAGTAGATTGCAGGGTGCCCACACGGTGGACTCGGTCAAGTTTGATTTTAAGCGTCTGCGGGGCCAAGATATCAGCAAACAGCCCCTCCATGAAGGTTGCCAGGTCCGATTCTTCTGCGCCTTCCTCCAGGTCCCTGACGCGGATGTTCTCCCTCCGCGAGCGGTTTTCATGATCTTCGGACTTGAGGAGGGACTGGTGTAGTTTCTCTTGAAGTTAGCGAACATCATCCCGTAGTTCAGAGGTTGCTCGGTCATGATCTTGTGAGCGAGCCTCCAGATCGAGGGTCCCGGTGCCAATAGAGTCCACGTCCTGCTGGAGGGTGGACAATCGATCCGTTAAGTTGTACCGCAATTGGTCGATCGAGGTGGTAATGTCCTGGTGTAGGTCGTTGCGGAGTTCAGTTCTGAATTCCTTGAACATCGCCTCCAGATCTGCTTTTGTGATCGCTATGGTGGCGGTCCCTGCGTCGCCCCGCAGCGTCGGGTGGGCGTGTGGAGGGGTGAAAAAGTCAGAGAGTTTACTTGACTGCCTGCCCGTCGACTTCTTAGGCGGCATAGGGTGGAGGCTTAGTCGGCACTTGCTGGGTCGCCGGTGGGGATCGGCCACAAGGCTGCCAATCGTATGGGAACTACAGAATGGAGGAGTTACAGTGTAATTGGTAAAGGAAAGGCCGGGGTGTCAGTCAGTCACAGCCCCAGAGGTGAGGGGTTGAGTTGAATTCATGCTGGATTAGTTCAGTTTACAGGAGTGTTTTCTAAAGGTTGTAGTGTACCTCTGCTATGGCACTTGGGTTCTGTGAATTCCACAGTCTGGGACTCTGGACTTACAGGGAGATATGGTTTGCGCTTGTTGATCGCAGTTTTCTGTTTGGCACATAGTGAGTTGCCAATCTCCACAGGATCCAGGACCTCTGTCCCAGCAAGTCTTGTGCATGGTGCATAGAACTATCTTGTATCTCCTAAGAGGTAGGGGAGTTTATCAAAAATGGTCTTAAGCAGTTGCGCCGCCCCACCTTCAAACACATTATGTCCTCTGTGTTCTGGAGCCTTTAAGACCTGTCAATAAGTTTAAGTAGAAGCCTGGTGTAAACAATGTCACAATCACCTATGGCCACCACAAAGGCTCTAGTCAGCTCAGCACAGCGACTGCTTCAGGGGAGAGGGGGAGTTGCAGATTGATGCCCTTGACCATTTCATTGACCTGGGGAACAAAGGAGAGTTCAGACTAGAATGTCAGTGAGGTGGAGTCCCATATATCAGAGCATGGATGTACATTTCAGAATAGCAGGATAGAAAATTCAAGTGTGACAAAAAGATAATTTAATATAGAAATTATCAAACATAATTTATTAATATGTACTGAGATTTCCAACTCTGCACAAATTAATTTTTGTTTTCTTAAGTTATAATTAAAAAAAAGATAATACACCACAATTACCTAGACCAGTCATTCCACAACACATGAAAGTTCACTGATCAATCATGAAGAGCAAAGTGCCTAAAGTAGACACAGCATCCACAATACACAGAGAGGCTATACAAATAGAGCTACATAATTAGCATAACCAAAAGATATACTTTTTTTCTGTTTTTCACAACGTGCTTGAGGGTTTTTCCAGTGAATTCTAGTTTTGGCATCATTTCGGAAAGGAACGTAAATAACGAACAACTTTTCTGAAATCTTTTAAGCAAAATTGTTTGAAAATGTATTTTATGTTGGCATGCCTATAATATGCGATTCCTTGGTAACTCAAAGTCAAACAATCCAAGTTATCAAAATCATAACAATAAAGAATGAAGACACAAGAGGGAGTATTCCAACTGGTTTAATATTCCATTGAATATCCCATGCATGATAGATGCACACAACCACTGTAGCACTTGTGAGCCCGTTCTGGGTCGGACACAAAATGGCTGGTATTTCCCTCATTCTCCTGCCTCCCCAGGTTATCAATATCAGAGGCATCTGTATCTCAGTGGGGCAGATAGTTCACAGATTACAAATGGATTCCTGGGGATCCCCTCAGAAATAAGAATTTATTAAGGGAATTGGGACCCAAAATCGAACCCGAACCCGATCCAACCCGATCCTTTCTGGAGTTTCACCCTGAGATTTCACCTACTTTAGCAGCCAAATGGAAAAGGTGAAATATATTTAATATGTGGTATTAACATTGATCTTGTAATTCAAAAGTGGCTGTTAAATATAGTTACAACCCCTTCGAAATTAAACAGGCACTCTTAATGAGGCATACTCATTAATGATGGATAGTAATGCATTGGCCAAAAAATCCAATTAATGGAGGAATTATGTAGGAGTGATAACATAATTACAATACAATGTGAAACCCCTCTATCTTTTATATACAGCCATATGAAAGAAATATAGAAAATATTAGAATATGAGCATCTTTTTTTAAAGATTTAAACAAATACAGAAAACGTTACAAAGTCATTTACCAATCTAAATTACACTCTCAAGTGTCCAGAGACTGTAATAGGTAACATTCCCACTGCTAGGTTAGGTGGTTTTCAATTAGGATTTGAGTTGATTAATTAAATGAGTCTAAAATTAAACAAACCAGAAGAAGACTATCAAAATCACACAATATTATGTGCCTGTTCAAAATGTTTACTTACTAAATGGTAAGGTGCTGAATTAAATTTTACAGAAGTATATTTCTTTCAAGTCGATCTACATCTCTGAGCAAGTTACTGACAAAGTACTAACAGAACAGTCTACATATCAATCAAAAGATATTGTGGAAGGGGGGGGCGTGGCCAACCGGGCAACATGGCGGACGCGGGCTACTGAGGCTCCGACCGCTACCTCCTGGCGATCCTGGAAATAATCCTGTGAGGGGGCAGATCGCGGTGGCTGGGCACGGGCCCGGTGTGGGGAAGCGGCGAGGAGTCTGCACAGCCCAGCGGGCGGCGATTGCAGGGCGCCGGGAACCGGCGTGGCTCAGGAGGAGAGGATGCGCGCGGCGGCCTGTGAGGAGGGGCCGGCCGCTGGAGCCCGCGCTGGCACTGGGAGGCAATTTGGAGACGGCGCTGTACGAGGGGTCCCTTCACCCCGTGAACGGAGTGCCCTGAAGGCTGCGGGCTGACGCCGCCTGAGGGCGCGGACTGGCGGGAGCCCCTGCCGGGTGCTGGGGTGTTGCGAGTGGCCCAGAGGAGGTGGCGCGCGGCAGAGTACAGCGCCCTGGACTGCACACTGGAGGCCTGCTGCACCCTGTGGGGCGATCAGCGGCGGAGCACCATGGAGCTGCGGCCCGGGAGGACGACGAGGTCCGGAATGAAGGGGGAGCCTGAGGTCTCGAGCCGTTGCTGAGGTCCGGACAGCGAGGTGAGCTGGGGCCGGGGGCCTATGCAGGTCACTCTGATAAAGTGAGCCCGCAGTGACTGTGTGCGCGACGTGCAGTGAGGAGGGCCCAGGCATCGGGGGTGATGCATGGTCGCACCCGCGGCAAGACATGGGTAAAGGAACCTGGACTGGGGTGGCTCGGAGCCGGTGCACGTCGAGGGATGTAAGGCGGAGAGAGGTGCAGAAGCGCGCCTGGAGAGCCCGGAGGACCCGGAGGCTGCGACGCGGGCGGCCCGCTGCTGACTCTGAGGCCTGGCATAGGCAGGGGTGGGCGCCATCCCGTGAGGGACGCCATTTTGTGTGCGGTCGCGGCGGCGCATGGTGTGCCGGACACTGCAGGGATCGCCAGACGGCACGCAGCAGAGCAGTCTGGGGCCCCCTCATGAGACTGTGAGCTGGGGAGCAGAGCGTAGAGACTGAGGGAGTGGGGCCGCTGCTGTGAAGCCGGCTGACGGGGCTGACACGCCCAGACTGACTAACACTCCAGTGGGCGCAAAGTCAAGATGGCACAGCCCGAGTGAGCCTGGGCACGCAGCAGTCTGCTGGCGGGCACCAGTCGGGTGTACTTGGCAGGGCCGGAGCGGGCCTGGATTAGACGTCGGCCGGTTGCCGCATCGGGGGACAAGTACAGGGGTGCGGCGCCCTGAGGGGTAAGAGGCAAACAGTTCTATGCGCCCCGTCTGAGCGGGGGAGCCTTCCTGGTGTGCTTCCTCTCTGGAGCCTGTTGCTTGCGCGGGCTGTGGGGTGTCCTCGGTCCCCCTCCGGCTGTTTGCGGCCAAGCGGTTGGGCCCTGGGGACTGAGAAGAGCTCCGGCGGCCGCGCAGGACAGAGTGTTGGCGGGATCGGAGAGCCCACGCCCGGCTGTGCCTACGACGTCTGGGGACGAGCTGTGAATGCCGACTGCTCAGCAGTACGCGATGGGTGCGGCTTCGAGACAAATCGCAGCAAGGACAGCTGCGCGCCGGGAGCCTGGACCCCCCACAGGGGCAGTCGGGAGGAGACATGGAGCCGCAAACGGCGGCCCTCTCCACTAAAATGGACACCATACTTGCGGCGGTGGAGAGACTTAGCACTACCTTGGACCAAACACGGGAGTCCGTCAAAACGAGGATTGAAAAGGTAGCATCGGACTTCACCCTCCTTCACGCTGACCATCGCAAACTGGCCGAGAGGGTAGCGACACACGACCAAACGCTTCAGGAGCTCCAACCTGTTGTCCAGAGTCATAGCGCAGCATTGCAGGATGTGCTGGACCGGGTCCATGCGCTTGAAGATCGGGTGGACCACGCGGAGGGACGCTCCCGGCGCAATGATATCCGTGCGGTGGGTCTTCCGGAAGGAGTGGAGGGTAGGCACCCGGAGCGATACGTGGAAAACTGGCTGAAGGGATCTTCTGCCTCAAGGGGTACTGTGTCAGCACTTCGTTGTGGAAAGGGCACACAGGGTGCCGGCGCAGAAGCCCAAGCCGGGGGCCCGGCCCCGACCGTTTCTCTTCAAGCTCCTCAACTACCGGGACAGGGATGCAGTTCTGAGTGAAACTAGGAAGTCTGGCGACCTGACTGTGGGCAGTAGCCGAGTCATGTTATTTCCAGACTACATCGCAGCCGTGCAGCGGCGCAGAAGCAACTACATGACGGTGAAGCGACAGCTCCGGGAGCTGGCGCTACCTTACTCCCTGCTGTTCCCGGCCCGCCTACGAGTGGTAGCAAAAGAGGAGACCCGCTTCTTCGACTCCCCAGCGGACGTGTGGGACTGGCTGGAGGAGTCGGGGCAGTGGACGGGGGCGAGGCCCGATGGTCCGGATATCGACGGCCGCCCAGGGAGACGATCTAGGCGTAGAGGGGCACGACAGCTGGCGCGTCCGGGACCGGTGGCGCCTAGCCCGGAGAGTATGCGGATGGAGCGGCAGGAGGCACTTGAGGCGGTGGCGACGCTTGGTGCATCACCTGCCAGTGGGCGACTGGAGAATGGTGCGCACAGTGCCCCGGGCACGAGCGGGGCGTCGTCCCCGTCCACGGTGGTCTCGGAAGACTTGATTTTGCCAGTGGTGACCCCACAGACTGCTGACTTGATTGTGTGATCACATGTTGCAATGTTACAGTCTGGGCAGGGACTACGCATACTAGACAGGGCCACGTGCCTGCCGTGGCATCGTGCTGGGTGGTCCTGGGGCTCTGGGACCTACTGGGGGGGCGTGGGACTAGCGCTGGGAGCGACTGGGCTCGCGGGGGCGGGTAGGACATGGTGCGCCCCACTAGATGTCACAGCTGCGGGCTCCCTACGCCACGACTTGCACTGGGCCTGCACGGCAGTTCAGTCCTTGACACGATGCTGCTCCTCCTTCTTTCAGCGGAGATAAGGGAGGGGAACTAGTACCAACACGTAGCTACGCTCGCACGCACCCCATCAGGCACTACACTGCAATAGCCTAATCTTACTTAGCATTCCAGAGGATTGGACGGATGCCCTGTTGGGAATACGCCCTATTTGTTAAATTGTTCATAATAGTTACACTGTTTACATGGCAGCGCATTAACATGCTCCCTCCGGACTGTGGCCCACCCCCCTCCCCTGGCGCGGACACTTTGCCCCCAGCCCGGCTTGCTCGACTAGCTTCGCGATGGCGTACACTAACGTTGTGACCTGGAACATACGGGGCATGCACACGCCGTCCAAGCGTTACTCCATCTTTTCCTATCTGCAGCGACACTCCGTTGGGATTGCCCTCCTACAGGAGACGCATATGACCCAGACGGAGCTGGGAAGGCTCTCCAGGCGCTGGAGAGGGCAAACTTATGGCACCGTTTACTCGGCGCACACGTGGGGCACGCTGATCTGGGTGCGAGCAGGCGTCCCCTTCGATTGCAAAGAGGTGGTGGTGGACCGGGAAGGCAGGTACACGTTAGTGCGGGGGAAGCTGAATGGTCAAGAGATGTTGCTGGGCTCGTTATATGCGCCTAACGTGGATCAGGCCTCCTTTTTAGTGCGACTGACGCAGCTTCTACACCCTTATGCTGGGCTCCCCTGGATGTTGGGAGGAGACTTCAACATGGTGTTGGATGTCCAGTTGGACAGATCCTTCCCTCCCCTCCGTGCCACGGTAGCGGAGTCCGGCCCCTGGGCGCTAGGAGACTGGCTCACGCACTGGTCGCTGCAGGACTTGTGGCGCATACTACACCCGCAGGATAGGATATATTCTTACTACTCAGCAGTTCACGACCTGCACGTACGGTTGGATAGGATAGTGGGCTCCCGGTCCTTGCTCCCACTCATCGAGCAGTCGGAGTACCTGGGGCGGACGCACTCCGACCATAACCCCTTATGGTTTCGGATTGGCTGGGTGGCGGATCGCCCGCCGGTGCCCACCTGGCGACTTCAGCCGAGCGCGCTGGAGGACTCGGAGTTCCGCTCCTCCCTTGGCACGGCTATGCTAGCATACTTTGACGCAAATGAGGGGACGGCAAGCAGTGCCTTGGTGGAATGGGACGCCCATAAGGTGGCCGTTCGGGGGCACTGCCTGGGGGCCCTCTGTCCCCGTTGCTGTTCGCCCTGGCGATGGAACCCCTGGCGGCGGCCGTGCGGACGACCCTAGGAGATGGTATACCGCTGGGAGACGCTGTTCACCAGGTGTCGCTCTATGCCGACGACCTGTTAGTATACGTCAAGGATGTGGGATGTATGCCGGAGCAGCTGGCCCAGTTGTTGCAGTCCTTCGCCACTATTTCGGGGCTCCGTGTTAACGCAGGTAAATCTTGTCTGTACGCTTTTAGCGCAGGGACTGAGGACCCGGGTTATCGCCTGAATGGCACGCCGGTTCAATGGAGGGAAGGCACCTTTCGATATCTGGGGCTACAAATATACCGCTGCCCGACTGACTTATTTGATGGTAACCTGGGAAGGGTGGTCACGGCGCTCAGGTCGCAGGTGCACTTTTGGAGCACACTCCCACTGACGACCACGGGCAGGGTGGCACTAGCCAAAATGGTCATGCTTCCCCGCCTCCTGTACTACTTTGTTAATTTACCGATGTATGTCCCCCCCGACTTTTTTGGTAGGCTTAATAGGATGCTGCGGGATTTTGTTTGGGGAACCGCCAGACACAGTTTGGCGCTCGCAAAACTATTCCTGCCAACGGACAGGGGTGGTCTGGTGGCTCCTTGTTTTGAACACTACTACCTGGCCGCTCAGCTACAATGGGTCGCCCGCTGGCTGGCTGATGGAGGCATGGACGACACGGCCACGGCGCCCTATTCGCTGGAGCGTGTGACCGGACTCTTTCACCCCTTAGCTACGGTTACGGGACCGCTGCCGCTTCTCCTAGCTGTGGCACATAAGTGCTTTCGGAGGGCTTTGTTCCTCACTCGCGCGGTTGTTCCATACGTGCCGGCAATACCCCTGGAGGGCTCCCCCGGAGGTGGAGGGGTACTTGCGGCCCCCACACTGACGGGCTGGTGGGAAGCAGATGTGCACACGCTGGGGGACCTATACAGACACGGTGAGCTTATACCGTATTAGCCTTAGTGTCGGAGGACGGGCTCCCACCCGGTGGGTTCCTTACGCACCGCTCACTCCTGGCGAGATTGACCGCCAAATGGGGGAACATGACTACGGAGCCTCGTCAGCACCTAACCATGCAATACCTGCATGTCATGGGGAGGGGCGGACATCTGGTCCGCTGGTTCGTGGCTTAGTTACGGGAGCACACGGCAGTTAGTCTGGGCCCGCTCCGCGACAAATGGGAGTGAGATCTGGGGAGGCCATTCGCAGACAAGGAGTGGGAGAGGGTCCTTAAAGGCCCAGTGCGTGTCCCTAGAAATATGCAGTTCTGCCAAATCCAGCTGTTCATAGTACACAGGGCCTACCTCACACCTGAGTTGATTAACAGGTACTTTCACCACAATGACGCACTCTGCCCTAGGTGCAGAGAGCTAGGGGCGGGGTTTTTGCACATGCTGTGGAGCTGCCCTGGGTTGAGCGCCTATTGGAGAGAGGTCAATGGGCTGCTGCAGGGGAGTGTGGGTCGCAACATCCCATTAGACTGGCCCGAACACATTTTACACCACTTTAAAAGATCGCCCAAAGACAAGGTAACGTCCAGATTTCTGGACCTGGAGCTCGTAGTAGCAAAACGCCTCATCACCAGAAGATGGAAGGCACATGACTCACCACACACACGGGCATGGAGCTCCTCATTCCAGGCATGGGCTAGAGCGGAGGGGACGGCCATCCGCAGGGAGGAAACCCTGGGGCTGCAGAAGGAACCTATGGCGGATCGCTGGGAGCAGTTGCTTGCTGAGCTCCGGCGCTTGGAAGGGGAGGGTCACACGGGCCACATGGGGATGGTTGGAAATGCCTGCGCAAGCGACGGCGTACTGCCGGCTGCCCCGTAGACGGGGTAGCATAACCCCTACTGCCTCTGACCTGCGGGTAGGGGCGTATGCGAACACATGGGGATGGCTGCAACCATGGGGGTTGGGGGGGTGATCACGGGGGTGGAGGGGGGTGGAGTCGAGGGTAGGACAAGGGGGGGAGCACTCTATGTGTACAACTGTTCACGCTGCCACTGTTATGAGTTCTTCTTTTGAATTGTTAGTGACTCATCTGTTCTCAACGCCTCAGTTGTGTGGGCGACAAAAGTTTGCATGTACGGCTAAGTGGCTGGTATATGGTGGCTGCTGCCCCTCTTTAAGAGACAACACCAGAACTGATGAGGTAAATGCAGCCGGCTCCTGTGCAGGTGGCGGTTGGTACATTACTCGACTGCAGGTGATATTCAATTGACTAGGCTGGGCACGGATCAGCAACCCGCATATGTCCATGAACTTCTGTGTGTAATGTATCCTGCCGAACCATGTATTCTTTTACTAAACCTAAAAAGTAATAAAAACAGATTTGCAAAAAAAAATAGATATTGTGGAAGGGGGGTTTAGATGCAACCTTACCTATCTAGGCAGGTCCCCAAGCATTTAAAAAGTGCTGATGCCCATTGATCAGATTTAACACCGCTTCACTCACCAGATTGTCCTTGGTGGCATATACCAAATGATCCGTAGAATTTTACCTGTGGCCCTGCTGCTAGCGATGTAGCCAATCATAGCCCTTGCCTCTCTTGCATACCAGTCAACGGTTCTCTTTGGGGAAGCAATCTGAAGTGCACAAGTTCTTTTCACGGTAACCTCAAAAGTGAACTTTGTGTAAGACTCTTGAATTGACCAAAAGGCAATTGGGTCGTGTAGCATATGAAAGCAGTAGTATGTTGTTGGTGATTTCTTCATAAATAAATCTATATACTTCTAGACCATTAGACTTTGATGATCACATCAATAAAAGGTATTTGTATGTGGCCACGAAACGTGCACCACAATTTTATAGCCGTTGTTTAACCTGGTAAAAAAACCTTCAGATGGGAATAGCCGGCCTTACAAACTGAATATCATGTAATTTGTACCAGAATCTATTTCAGATGTTTTCGAATTAGAAAGAGGTATCAATCAGTGTATACAGTGACTCAAAAATAGTCAATACACAGATATGGCAGCCTCGGTCAAAAGTTGTCATTATACTAATATCTTTCTTTAAGCTTTATTTCGGCTTATATAGCCATAAAAGCAAGAATACATAAAACATTTCCAAAATACAAATACGGAGGGCAAACAACAATTAATCATCTCGGTTGTGCAACTTACAGCTTTAAAATCAAAGACATACATTATAATTTGATTTAAAAGCCAGATTTTTTAAAAACTTTGTTCCTAAAAACATATTAAAAAGGAGGAATCAGTGCAATTCTTAATAACTAACCAGGCCAGGGGAGGGTGCAAACCGCTTCTGTACATTACAACTTGCAACCTATCTGTTTCCTTATAAGGTACGCATTAAATAGGAACCTACTTGTACAAAACACTACTAGTTGCGAGGTATTTGACTTGAGTATCCTTTCTGCCTCTTTGTAGGACCTAATCGCCATGTTTTTACATAAGGGTTTGATCCAACGGTCCCTTGATTTTTTATAGGCTGGGCAGAAAAGCAATAGATGGGCATCATCTTCTTTTGCTTTTTAAAAGCAAAGGGTACACAGCCCACTGGCCTCCTTACCCCCCCCCCCACCTACAAGTGTTTGCAGAAGTCTGTAAGACCCCGTATCTAAATTGCAAATATAAAGTTTTTGCTAAGGGTGGTCTTATCTCGTCCATGAATTGTTCAAATTCAGGAATATCCTTTATGGTCAGAAATCTCTGGGTCAGTGTGCCCAATCTTGAACTAAAAAATAGTTTGCCATTGATATATTTCCAGAAAGTAGACTTCACAAGCTTTTTGAAGGGCGGTGTCATGTTCTGAGGTTCTTCCCAAAAGTGGGAGAACCCTAGCCTGGTAAACCACTGGGAAATGTGCTTTAGCCACGCAATCTTCTTATACCCATCAATCCGGATTATTTCTATCAGTCCACTCTTATAGTCACTCAACTCCGGAGTTGTCCATAACCTAACCCAGTACAATAGTGGCCTTAGTGTGGCTTGGTAGTCTGTCCTTTTAAGGTTAATATCCATAAACACTGGAACTATGGCGGTTCTGATTGGTATTTTAAGCAACCTACGTATAAAATAATTTTCTTCCTTCTCGAAGTTGCTTTTACAAGAGTGCCCCCATACTTCAGCGCCATAAAGTGCCGCTGATTGAGCCTTCGCTTTAAATAATTCGAGTGCCGGCGTAATAGCTTTAGAATGACTACTGCCGTGCACCTTTAGAATAGGCATCGAATTTTGTTTTAAGATTAGTTTACTTTTTTCCAACTGCCCCTTCCAAGAAGGCGTACTATCCAGCATGATTCCTAGATAATTAAAACTCTCCACATACTCCAATGTTTGGTTATTTAAGGCCAAATTCTTCCTAAAAGACTTCTGGGGATTTATGGACATATATTTTGTTTGAGATAAATTTATTTCTAACCCCTTCCCCACACAGTAATTATTAAAGGAATTCACTAAGTTTTGCAGACCCTTTGGAGTCTGTGAGATGAGAATTGTATCATCAGCAAAAAGTAATGCAGTGATCGCCTCATCTCCTAGTTTCGGGGAGTCATGTTTACAGTCTCTTAAGTAAGTAGGTATATCGTTAACGTATAATGAAAAGAGTGTAGGCGCCAGCACACAGCCTTGGCGTACACCCCGTCCTACTGGAATAGCTTTTGAGGTTTCACCTCCCTTCCCCCATCTAACTTTGGCATAATTCCCTGTGTGTAGTCTAATGAGTTCTTTAAGTAACTCACTAGGGACCGCCATGTTCTCTAGAGTAGACCACAACAATTTACGTGGTACGAGGTCAAAGGCGGCCCTCAAGTCAATAAATTCCACGTACAAACTGCCCTTCCTTATGTTAATGTATTTCCAGCAGATGCACGTGAACCTGAATACTTGATCAACCGTGCTGGTTTTTGACCAAAACCCTGCCTGGTATTTAGTTAATATCTGAGTCTCCTCTATCCATACTAAAAGTCTATTTAAAATATGTCTGGCAAAAACCTTTTGTAAAAGATCTATTAAACTTATAGGACAGTAGTTGGCCGGATCATAACGGTCGCCTTTCTTAAAAATCGTTACAATTTCAGCCCCTTTCCAGGTTTCGGGAATTGGCGTTCCGGCCACTATAGAATTACATAGAAAATTAATATAGGGCCCCCAAACTTCCACATCGTGCTTTAATAGATCACCAGGGATTTTGTCAGGTCCAGGGGCTTTACCCATTTTGACGGCCTGTAATGCCTCGATAGTCTCTTCTAGACCAAATCGCAAGGGAGAGTTATCCAATGTTAGATTAGTCTCTTGGTCCCCCATGGTCAACCCCTCACTAACATTAGAATATAATTTAGAAAAATGGTCACACCATGTTTTTTCGTCTAAATAGATATCCCTAGGTGATCTCCCCTTCTTATTTCCTTTTGAGATTAAATTCCAAAAGGCGCCCTGATCTCTCAGTTTAACCGCATTTCGAAGATCATCCCATAGGGCATCATCTCACGCTTTTTTTGCTTGGGTCAGTGTTTTATTATATGCCTGTCTGCTATCACTTATACCCTGGGGGTTCTTTAGTCTAACAGCCTGGATCAGAATGAACTTGGCTACACGACAATCCTTATTATACCATTGATTAACTGCCTCTAAATGATTTTCTTTCTGGTTCTTATCCTTTTTGCAAATTTTACTTAAATGAGGACTTAGCGCATCTACTAATTTATAATGTAGATCTAAAACACCCTGGGTGCCCAATAAGGGCATCTGGCTTGCTTCAATGGTATCAGCAAAGGTATTGTAAATATTTAGCATCGTCTCTTCTTTAGCCAGGATGTAGGGCCATCTTATAGCACGCCTATTGTTTGTTACCTGGAGTTCCCCAAGGGGGCTACTTAACATAACTTCTACAGCTATGTTTGATATAAAAGGCTCTGAGTATAACCATAGTTGAAGAGGGAGATGGTCACTCTCTGTCCTATGATCTATTTTAAAATCAATTATCAGGTACCATAGGCTCATGGAGACCAATATAAAATCTATATGTGACCTACAGTTGCCTTTACAAAATGTTGGAGCCGATGGTCTATCGGACTGGAAACGGCCATTACATGCCCTTAAATCATGGGTCACTGACATTTGTAAAATCTGCATAGCAGCTATAGAGTTTTTAGCTGAACCAGTGGAATCCAGAGGCAGGACATTGTTTGCAGTATCCTGTTCATCAAATAGAATGTCCAGGCCCAACACCGGTTCGTATTTACAATTAAAATCCCCTCCAACTACTACCTGTTCATTTGGTCTTAGTGTATCTAAAAAAGAATCCAAGAGCTCTACCACCTTCGATTCCTTATTAAGAGGGTGTGGTCTATTATAAATATTTAGCAAATATATAGTTTCTTTTCCCCTAGTCACCAGTTTTAATCCCAGTAAATCGGGGGAAGAAATCGACAATTGGGTGATATCTAGTTCCAGAGTAACCCTTACCCAGATCACCAAGCCCCCAGACGCTCTTCCTCTTACTGACGGGGTTGCGTCACAACAAAATGATTTGTACCCTAGTCAATGCGGCATTTCTATAGCCCAAGTCTCCTGAAGGAGAATGATGTCATACTCCTCAATATAGGAACACCAGGCTGCATCCCGTTGGTTCCTGGCTATCCCTGCTATATTCCATGATGTTAATCTAACAGGTAAATGTTCTTTTGGGCAAGTTACAGATACATTCACCAATCTGTCATGCCTTGCTGCACCATCTACAGGGCTACTTGACAATTAATTCCATCAACTGGGAGTTTTACAGTATTAATCCCCTCTATCTCAATACTCCTAATGCAGCACTGTCCAGCCTCACTCAGACTAGCATTACTAGCTCCTATATTGTTTGGGAGCTCATCAATTACCATAGCTTTAAGAGTCGAGACAGGCCTAGCTCTAGCATCATAAGATAATGTGGGAGCCTCCATCTTTGTTTGTTCAGGCTCTATGATACTCGAATTCATATCCCCAGCCTGAGTGACTGCAGTTGCCTCTATATCGGAATTACTGACCGACGAAAGTCAATCATTCTGATCCAGGGTACTTAATGCCAAGTATATGTTATTTGTAGGAATCTGGAAGGTTGGGCATTTGTTAGAATTCTGAAACCTACTTAGAATGTTAACCGGTGGAGCCCTGGCTAGATGACTATAGAAATATCCCAAGGGATGCACACCCACACTATTCTCTCCCAGTACCAACGATGCTGCTCTGAGTAACACAGTTGCGACATGTTGGGGATATTTAAAATTTATAATTATACAATCGCTTCTACAGGTTTTCCTGGCATTACCAATCCATGAAACCCGTCTAGTCGATAGTATCTGGTCTGAATAGTTTACGGGGAACCCACAATTTTTGTTCAACCAGGACACTGTTTTCCGTTTGAGAGAGTCATGTGATTCATTTCGTGTACTAGGCTGTGAGGAGTCAAGGAGTGGAACGTTTGAAAGAACAACAACATATGGCTCACACTCTGGAGGTAGATTAATGGAGCGTATTTTTTTGTTGGGACCGGAGTCCATGCTGGTCTGGTTGAAGCTATTTTAGACGGGGTGGTTTTATTGGCCATCCGGCTTCTCACCCTGGGATTAGGTGAGCAAATACTCTCAGTCAACGGTAGCTGTACAGCTTTTCCATGTTGTTCCACTATCTCACTCTGTGGATTACTCTGAACGTCAGTTATTTTAGATAGAAGACCACCCAATCTAGTCACTTCTGCTGATAATAAATCTATCTTTTCAACAAGTGGTTTAACGACAGATTCCAGTTTGGCTTCTAATACCTTGGCTATATGAGCCAAAATTTCTGAGCTCATATCTATATTAGAGCCACAGTTATTGGTCATAGTCTCCTTATGGCCAATGGAACTTCTCTGAGCTGGTTCGGGTAGTAGCTTATGCTGTACACCCCCCCCCCCCGCTTAAATTGCGTTTTCCTACACTTCCTTACCGCTCTCTTTACAGGAGAGTGTACTATTGGAATGACCCTGGGCTCGTTCAATAAATTCAGGTCTAATACATCCTGGTCCACAACCATTAGTGCAGGAGGCTCCGCTAGTAAGCAGTCAGTGACAAGAGGTGCAATAACATTAGGGCTGGTGCCAATGTCAATAGTCGTAGACGTTAACTCCATGCTACTATCCCGTCCCAATGATTTTCTTCTGTCATTATTAATTTTACTCACCACCTTTACTAGGTAGTTATCCATGGTTGATTTGTTTTTAGCCATTGGTGTACTTATATTACACTTTTTAACTCTTAGGCTAAATAACAAACACTTCACGTAAATGCTACCAACAGTGTTCAAGCTTTACAATACTTGTTAAATAATCACCCAAACATTAAGCACAAAACACAAACGCAAAAGAAAATCTTAGTGCTGCGACCAAGCGTAATTAAGAAACGCAACAGTCCGGGCGTAGCCGTATCCGTAACGGAAAAACAAACGACAAGCAGTCCCGCCCCTCTCCTTTCTCCTTTCACCTGGCGTGGAGTAAGGAGCTCAACCCACAAAGTACCTCCAGAAGCGTTCAAGCGATAAGGTAAGAAAGCCCACGATATTTTGGGGAACTCTTCGCTCAGTCACACGATAGAACACAGGAGCAACAGAAAAACCGTCATCAGCACCCCCCAGGAGCTGGCCACCGAGGCAACACAAGTCACAGCACAAATAAGGGGGCTCTGTCAATAATATGTGGTTGGGTCCTTACAACGGATGGTTAACACAGTCAATGTGCAACAGGGGAACTATCATTGATCAAGGGTTGTCCCCCATCTTACCTCGCGGAAAGGGGGTGGCCCAGCCCTGCCTCTCCCTGCCCCGGATGGCCACAAACGGCCCGCCCTTTGCCCGGGCTTAACCCGGCGCCGCCCGCGCGCGTCCCGCAACGCGGGTCCTCTGCTCGCGCTTTATGCCTCCTGGCGTGATTGACTAGCGGCGTCTTCTGGCCGCTGAGGCTTCTGGGGCTCGTAGTCCCCCCACACTGCGGCCGCGATGGTTGTTGCTGCTGCGGCGGCGGGAGGGAACGGTGGTTGCAGTGGCCGGGTATCAGGGTCAATATGCTCAGGACCCAATGCAGGAAGACAAGCGGTGAGTCCCGCTACAATTTACAAGGCACCCGCTCCGTCGGGCCTCTGCTCGCGCTTTATGCCTCCTGGCACGATTGACTAGCGGCGTCTTCCGGCCGCTGAGGCTTCTGGGGCTCATAGTCCCCCCACACTGCGGCCGCGATGGTTGTTGCTGCTGCGGCGGCGGGAGGGAACGGTGATTGCAGTGGCCGGGTATGAGGGTCAATATGCTCAGGACCCAATGCAGGAAGACAAGCGGTGAGTCCCGCTACAATTTACAAGGCACCCGCTCCGTCGGGCCTCTGCTCGCGCTTTATGCCTCCTGGCGCGATTGACTAGCGGCGTCTTCCGGCCGCTGAGGCTTCTGGGGCTCGTAGTCCCCCCACACTGCAGCCGCGATGGTTGTTGCTGCTGCGGCGGCTGGAGGGAACGGTGGTTGCAGTGGCCGGGTATCAGGGTCAATATGCTCAGGACCCAATGCAGGAAGACAAGCGATGAGTCCCGCTACAATTTACAAGTCACCCCACATTCAGGACCTCATCCCTAGTATCTTTCCGCTGAAGGACAAACATATTTTGAAACATAAACTACAAGGTCAAAATAAAAGAGATGGTCCAGTATAGAATATCTTTTATGGTTGGGTTTCAGTACTTATAAGGTTGTGTCCTGAAGAATGTTTGTATACAGCATCACCACATCAACCGTGATAACAAACAGTTCAGAAAACAAACGTTCCACCTATTCAAATAATTCTGCTATGATCAGTTATTGAGATAAGTGGCACCTCCTTCAACATGGTTGGACAAAAAAAAATCCAAGTAGTGAGACAAGCTCTAGTACATTTCCATTAACACCTGAAACAGAAGGTCTGGTCAGTTTAAGGCCCAGTGTGTGAAGCTGCTGCATACTCAGGCACATCAACTATTCTTCCCATTAGTTGGAGCTGTACCAGTGGCACACACAATGTATTAAAGTATGTAAGAGCAACAAAGCAACTCCTGCCTTTTCAGCTCAACTGCGTTTTTTGCTTCTTTCTCCTCGCACAATGGTCAATCTCACAAATGCATCAGAAAATAAATAATCCCTTAAACTTTTCGACACAATGTATGTGTCTCCTCAGGGATCTCATCCATTTATTAAACCCATAAACTTGTAGCTTTAGGTGCTGTTCTCTGCATTATATTTTTGTAACATTTTCTTTGGCTTCTTCCAAATTTATTTGTAAAAAAAAACTAAGAAGACTTAATTATTCCACTGATTTTTGTTCTTTTCTACTCTGGCATATTCTACATGTATTCCTGCCCTGGGATCACCGCTGTTCGCAGCATATAGAGGTATTCCAGCAATGCATGCATAAGAATAGGCCTGTAAACCCCACCCTTTCCAGTCTATTATAGGTGCATTCATGTACACATCAATTAAGTGGGCATGTTATTTATTTGTGTTTGGTTATGAGAGGCTGTCAAGCAGTCTGTTCTACTCTCAATTTAGACAAAGTGTGTGTGGCTTGATGTGAAAGTAAAATGATTTTGATTTTGGAAGATCTCTGTGAAGGTTTATGCGTACTGGTGGGTTTGCCAAAGGGCTTTTCTATTTTTTCATTCCGTTGGTTGGTTGTCCTTTACTCTGCTGGTGCATCACAATCCAGGTAGGTCATTATGATGTAATCTTGTGCTCTTGAGGATGTGGTATTCTTATGAAGGTATTGTGTGAGTGATGCCACTGTGCATGTTGGTGTGGTGAGCGATAGTGCTGTTGGTTTGGCAGCGCTTTACCACATATGTGGCTTTGGTAAGGGGTCTCGCTGCGGTGTTCTGAGGAGATGACTATTTGCGCATTATTGAATATCGAAATGGTGTTTTGTGAATGTGATAAGGACAAATTGTAATGTGGTGACTGGGAAGATGCCAGATGTGATCTTTGGTTTGGGTGACGTGAGCATCTTAAAAACTGCCTGTTCTGTAACCACAACACTATAGAAGTATGTCAGATATTATGCAGTACGTCCTGAAGGTTCAGTGGCCTGTCCTGTAAGGCAGGCATGGCAGGCAGAGCAAACCATCGCAGTCTTCGGATCATCATTGCCTGGCTAAAACAGGTAAACCAATTAGTAAGTACAAAGCACAATTTAGAATTGACTGCATAATTTGTGGTATGGACATTAAGGGGTCCATTAGGCTAACGGGCGGATCACCACCGCCTGTATGGCGGTGGTGATCCACCCGCCAAAAACCTCTGCACGCTTAGGATTTCCCCCCGCCACATTACCATGGCGGGGGGGGCCCTGGCGGACGGGGGCCCTGGCGGACGGGAAGACCGTCAGCCGGTTTTCCGCCGGTAGGCAATCCGTCCGATTGCCTACCGGGCGGAAAAGCATTTTATATGGTGGCGGTGTCTGGTAGACACCACCATCCATATTATTATGCAGGCGGGGACCTACCTTTCGGAAAGGCAGGCGGTTTTTGCCATTGGGGGCCCATAGCGGGCCCCCAGGGATCCTGGGGGGTGGGGGGTGCACATGGGGGGTACCTATGGTACCCCCCTGCAGTTCCATGCACAACATGGCAAGCACCGCGCGGTGCCTGCCATGTTGTGCATGGAAGTGCACGACATGCCTTCTTGGCATTGTGGCGGGCGGTGCTTTCTGCACCGCCCGCCGCAATGTTAACAATGCGGGATGCACCCGCCAGTGTGGCGGGCGCATCCTAATTGTAACTGCGGGACCGCCGCATGCATTGCAGGTGGTCCCATTTCCCGGGGCAAAGTCCGCCCGCCATGCTAATGGTGCCCTAAGTGTGGTTGGACAAAAAATACGTGCAAGAAGTATGATAACAACCATGTCACGTTTGATGACTTGGGTCTGACTGCTCCTGGACAGCGGTGAAAGACGCATCAGTCCAGGAGTCCCCCTGGAAAACTATGTGAATTCTGATTTACATTCATGCACAGCCATTTCCGCACACATAATTGTACAGAGTGTACAACCTCACATTTGAAAATGATTTTATATTAGAGCAATTGCACTGTTCGTTTCTTCGGCACAGGCAATTTCTTTCTTTGTGGAGACATTCACCCACATCCTCACCAATTTTGGGGGTGTTCCAGGCCAATTCCTGCCCTAGAAACAGAATACTCATGTCTCGACAGCAGTAACTCGTCCATTATTCTCAGGGTAGAAATGGGTCATGGAAATTATTTTGAACACCCTAAAAAATATTAGTGTAAGAGTGTTCCCAAACGTTCAGATAATTCACACTCTAGAACACACTAACCCTGCACCTGCTAGTAGATTTACAACCAGGTACAACTACACAATATAGGAGTAATACAGCCCTGCTTGCCCACTGCCACATACATAGAGTGTGTGGACACCTGAGTGAGGCAGAAGAAGCGGGGCGACACAAGGCAGTCTTCTGTGAGCACCATGAGATCGCAACAGCAATGTTGAAGTAATAGGGAGCCACACATGATAGGTATTTCAGAAGGAAAGCAAATCTACAGTAGGTTCCCAGATGACCAATGCAGTCTGCCTTGATATTTTATTAGATTGATGGAATGAAGTAAAGATGGTACAGGGCAGCATCATGCAGGTGAGCCTACTTCAAAGCCATAATTTGCTTAAAGTGATTTACCAACAGCCTCTCTACCTCATGAGTGGAAGAGCAGACCATGGCTAGTGACGGAGTGACATGCGGTGGCAACATCGAGTAAGGTCTGGTTGAGGTTTGAGAATGGTTCTTGCTTCTAAAGCACATGGAGCATTGGGGCGTTTCAAAAGCTGAAAAAGAAATGAGCACACATGCAATCATGGATCCTTACCAACCAGCATGGTAGATACTGGGGAAGGGAGAGATGAAGACTGGACTTTGCCTTGAGAAGGGTATACTGAAAAACTAAAAACATATCTTTCTGCTCTTTGAGACACCAGCTGCAATGGTCCTTCATTAAAAATTATTTTGTTTCTACAGGGGAAACCAACATCAGGATGATCAACGGTAACTGGAAGGATCACAGTGTAGGGCGACTGAAGTGGGCAGAACTAAATACATCTGATAACAATCAAAACACAAGCTTTGTTGAAGGTAACCATTTAACTAATGCCAGATCTCCTTAGTAGAGCGTTCGCTTTATTTAGGTGCAAATATATTTGTCTTTGTATAAAATACAGGGAGGGTGTATAGATATGTGTATGTGAATTGTATGTAGCTTCATAGATTACTTTACCCCATTGAAGACAGAAAGAGATATGATTTTTTTTCAAAGTTACTAACTATATTTGTTGGCTATAAGAAAATGACTCCATGTGACTTTTGAACTTGGTGAAGTCAACCTAAGTAACAGATAACACTATGTAGAAAATGTATTGCCTGCTTCCAGGGCGGGTCATGAGCTTTTACCCCACATATATTTTCTGGGCTGAAGCTGCCTCGCTTCCTCTTCTTCTTTAGGCAGGGGTTGGAAATGTACTTCTATGTATTGACTGCTTCAAGGTCTACTACTTTCTCTACGCTTGCTTGTACCTTTTCTGCTGCATCTGGGCCTGCTTCTCCATTTTTGAATTAAAGAAACACAGTGGTTCTCCTGAAATCACTTATTTTTGAAATTATACTGTACAATTATTTGTGTGAGCAGTGGGTTCTCTAATTTGCATTAATTTCATATAAGGTATGGGAGAGGATGTTGCCTTTTACCTAGAGCCGTTGACCTCGAAGCTGGGGAACCGGTTTCGAGTCTCAGCAACGACGCTCAACATCCTATGATTCTGGGCAAATTACTTAATCTACTGTGCCTAACAAAAATGAATGTGTCCATCTGTAACGAAACTGGTGCTCATCTAAAGCACTCTGATACCTGATATCTTCGGGTCTAGTTTGCGCTATATCAAACAAAAACAAAAAAAAGTGTATAGAGGTATACATTTGGTACCCTTGCATGTGAATGAAAGAATAATTTACTACTAAGTGCTTCTGAGGGAACTACTGTGTTTCTACAATTCAAGTTTATCTACGTTCACTAGAACTAAAGGGTTACCCCTTGTTTGTTGTAAATCTCTTCTCACCTTTAAGCTCTGTCCAGGTTATATTCTCCTTTTTTCTGGGAGTGTCTGGGCCTTTTGTTTCTCTTCTCTGGGCTGTTCAGCCTGTAAGTGAGACGACTTGGTGTTTTCTTTGTTTAGCATTTGTTTATCTGTTGTATTTTACATTATTCCGAGGAGTTGCTTTTAATTAGTTTTGTACATAATCATTTTTTTTTAAAGTCAGTCTTAAGTCTGAATCTTGTTTGGGCTTATGGTGGCTGAATAGTACCACTTTTTAGGCCACTGATGAAGTAGCCGCTCGCCCTAGTTGTAGAGCCTGGATGGGGCGTTTCAATCTTCTGCCATACTGTTTAATCAGGATGCAAGCATGGCTACGTGCTGCTGGCGCGCCGCCGGCGCACCAGTGGCAGGCCCAGATCACAGCCACCACCACCTGCTGCCCTTTCTTCCCCAGAACTGGCAAGAATTGTTTTCAGTAAGGCCCCTCTTCTCAGCCTTCAACCACCCAAATGTAATTACCATCTCTCTTGTGACATAGAAAGCAACAGCAAGTTTTCATGTCCAAACTGTGGCTTTCAATTACATCTTAACACGAGTTTCCCTGTATTAGACCCTCGATATCTTCTCACAAGCACCACAAGAGACTTTCCCATAGGGAACACATGAGGCCATCTCAATAGGGAAATATTAGACTGACCTCAAACGATTCTATAATTCCCAAACTAAATTTACATGCAGATGGTGTTTTAAAATCCTGCTCAATAAATGTTAGATCACTTCCCAAACATAAAATAGAACTTTGGCATATTTTACATGAAAACAACTGTGATCATATTTTTCGTACCAAAACATAGCTGAACAAAATGTGGGCCTGGATCTTGAATCAGCCATTGCTAATGGAGGCTCTATCTCACATTTAGATAGAACCAGGGCAGTGGGTGGTGGGGTGGCCATCATTTACCGCTCCAAGTTCCTTTGCCCTGTACATCCAGTGGATGTACAGGGCAAAGCTGAGGCCCTTGCTTTTTACCATAAAGGTCTTGGTCAATTTCTTCCTCCGAAGGCCGACTCACAGTTTTGTGAGATTTTAGACAATGCTAATATGTACCTTGGTCCTCCAAAATTTTGATTTGATGGTGCTGAGTGACTGCAACATTCATGTTGAAAATCCGTCATGCAAAGCTGCTGAACAGCTGATTGAAGCAATGTTTGACTTTAAATTAGTTCAAAATGTTGCTGTCCCCACACTTATTGGCGGCCACACTTTGACGTTATTTTCTCTAATTTGCCCACCCTTAAGTGGAGAAAACACTCCCCCTAGCTTGATCAGATCATCATCTAATTTCTTTTCAATTTAAATCACCCTCTCAGCAGGTCCCAAAAGCAAATAAGGTGGTGATGTATCACGGCCTTGGCAATCAGTCTCGGATGCAGTACTGAATGTGACCTGCACTCAAGTTAAGGTTGATCAGTCTGGTGATATTGATAAGGCAATTATAGCCTTTGATTTTGATCTAAGATCAAATTTTTATAAAATTGTGCATTTGAAAAAAGTTTTTTTCCTCAGCTCCGTTGTGCTCTGCAGAACTGAAAGCAGAAAAACGTAAATGCAAAAAACTAGAGAGGAAATGGCAACGTAATTTTGCAGCTACACATAAACTCATTTGCAAGCCTGCATTGAAGCAGTTTAGGAAAAACATAAGAAGTGCTAAAGCCTGCATGCAAATTGAGCAAACTGACAAGTACCCAGAACCATATTTAAAATTGTAGACTCCTTCCTGAATCCGAAATCAGACAAATAATCACTTCCCTCTTCTCAAGAATTCTCCCAAAAACTTGTTTTTTCCATGACAAAGTTTTAAAAATGTACTCCAGATTCAAAGACAGTCAGAATACTGCTCCCCCTCCCCCCCTCTCTACTAAAACCTCACAGCATCCTGTCACAGCTAACCACTTTTGGCAGGATGTCTCTGAAGGACTCTGAACGGATTATTATTCAAACAAGCATTAGAAATGCAATAGGTCTTACATTTTTTTGAGTAGGAGCTATTGGCATAGCTCAACAGCTACCGGACAGAAATTGCCACTTTGCAGGTGCCAACAGAGCATTGGTCCGTGAAACGGCCTAAAACGATGTTGATAGCCTAGAAAATAAAAGGGCAGATCAGGATGAGACAGGAGGAACCCCGGACTTATTGGGATGACCAACGCAAGCAAACAATGAGTGAAATCGCCTTGGCGTGACCCAAGCACGCAAAGGTGGGATAATCAGACCCAATGCACCAATAAAAACCCCGTATTTCTAAATGGCACAACAACGAACAAATGGCAGTTCATGGGCATGCCAAAGCCGATAGAGGAGATAACAACAGGTCTTGCAGACAGCGCATGCGCGCTGCCTAGGCTCAACCTAAAAAAATGGATGTGGCTCCCCACTAGACGTCTCTCCTCTGCATATAATCAAACGTGCAATTAATTCTCTCATTCTACAGATTAACTTTCTGTTTAATCTTTCCTTATAAACTGGAACGGTACCTATAAATTGGAAATAAGCAATGGTACTCCCTTTGCTGAAAAAAACTAATTTAGACCCATTAAATCAGAGCAACTATAGACCCATCTCCTTAGTCCCGGTGATGGGGAAGATGTTAGAATCTTAATTGCCAAATTATCAAATTTATAGTTGAGAACAACTGTCTGCACCCCTCCCAGTCTGATTTTTTGGGCTGGTTTCAGTACAGAATCAGCCCTTCTGGAAGTGACAGACTTTATTAAAATCCTGCTTCACTTTGGGAAAAAATGATGTTAGTCCTACGTGATCTATCGGCTGCTTTTGATATGGTTTCTCATTAAATCTTTTTGCAGCGACTGGAAGAAATTGGTATAGCAAACACCGTCTGGAGCTGGACATCCTTCCTTTCAGGCAGAAAGCAAGCCGTCCACCTAACCCTCTACACCTCAGAATTTATGGAAGTTAACTGCGGCATACCCCAGGGCTCGGCCCTCAGTCCTACTTTATTTAACATTACATGGCCCCCCTCGCTGCTATTGCACAGGCCTGGGGGTTTATTGTTGTGTCCTATGCGAATAATACCCAACTGTTGTTTGTCTTTAATGGTGAGGATTCTGTTATAGCCACCCTCCAGGGTATCTTGCAAGGGTCGAAATGGATTCATAAGTGCTGCCTCTGCCTAAACTCTGACAAATTCAAATTCCTGGTGTTTGGCACATCCTTCCTGCTTGATACAATGAGAATTTGGCCATCAGAATTGGGACAAGCCCTAGGACACACCACCGTGGCAAAAAACCTGAGGGTTAATATAAACACCTCACTTTCTTTTAAGCCACAAGTCAAGGCCACTGCCAGAATTTGTTTTGCCTTACTGAAATTACTTAGAATTTTTTTTAATTTCTACAAGACAATGCACGAAAGTGCATCACTCATGCCTTAATCACATCTAGACTAGATTATGCAAAAGTCCTGTTACTTGGGGCCCGTTAAGAGCTTGTAAATAGACTAAAGCGGGTTCAGAACTCCGTGCCTCCCCTTGTGCTGAACATTCCACAACCCAGTTTAATCCCAAAGCGGTTTAAAACACTCCACTGGCATCCTATCAGCCAAAGAATAAAACTCAAAGCACTCTTATTCACCTTTAGGGCACTGCAAATGAGGGGCCCGAATTACATTCAAAACAAGATTAAAAAGTATCAACCTTGCAAAAACGTACATTCTACCCACGAAAAGTTTCAGTGTATCCCAAGAATACATAAACCTATAGCTGGAGGCAGGGCCTTTTCCTCTTTGGCTCCCAAACTTTGAAACTCTCTTCCTGACCATCTTCAGAATATGTCTTCAGAGGCTATGCTCAAAGCCCTTTCAAAGATGCATCTTTTTAAAGAAATATGCATCTTTTTTCCTCGCCTCTCTGTAGAAAGAAATTGCTAGTGGTTTACTAGCACTGGGGTGCTCTCGTTGGAGCAGCTGCTGCACTTTATAAATTCCTCTCATTCATTCATTCATCTTCTCTGAGCTTCTTATCCCCTTGGCCATGTCTGGCACATTTTTTTCTGAGCTTCATCTCATCCATATAGTCTTCTTTTCTAGGCCATATTTCTGGTTGACATGTTTGGGCCACGTCCTCCCTTGTTCTGTGCTTCATATGGGCCTCATATTCCTGTTTTCTTGTCCACGTCTTGGCTGTTTCTTACTGGAGCATGTTTGGTCATCACCCTCTTCTCTGCACAGCGCCTAATCTGCTTGTTCTCTCGGCTGTGCCTTCCTTTTCTCTGAGCTATCTCTCGGGTGCTGGTTTGTTTTCCCTTGGCAGCTTTATTTCTGGAAAATTACTACCGACATCTTCGTGTCGGGTTTGGGTTGATTTCCTTGTGGTTTCTTACAGCTAAAATGGAGCAGGGAATTTGCGAATTTGATAGAGGGTGTAGTGCCAACAATGTATGGAGAAGCTCCTGTCCTCAAACCCCCCTAAGTCTGCTTGCATGTTGATGTTTAAGAAGCTCCTGTCCTCAAACCCCCCTAAGTCTGCTTGCATGTTGATGTTTAAGAAGCTCATGTCCTCAAACCCCCCTAAGTCTGCTTGCATGTTGATGTTTAAGAAGATCATGTCCTCAAACCCCCCTAAGTCTGCTTGCATGTTGATGTTTAAGAAGCTCATGTCCTCAAACCCCCCTAAGTCTGCTTGCATGTTGATGTTTAAGAATCTCACTAAAAATTGTGATCTTTCTTTTTGCTCGCCTCATTTTTGTGTAGAGATTCAGGGTATACAATCATGTTTTTAGATTTGGTCTAATTATGTGTTTTACACTGTTAATCTTTTGGCAGTGCGTTTTATCTGTCACTGATTGGCAAAAGAGCTGGTTTGCAAGACATCTTGCTCACAAGTCATTAGCCATACAGGACACTTGCCACACATTTCAGGATTTAGTCACTTAATGCTTGGCGTATTGACATGCACCTGTGGAAAGTCTGTAGCACCATGTGCATGAGAGAGTGGTGAAAACATGATACAACACAAACCAAAATTCAAAGCTGACAAGTGGCACAATCAGTGGCTGTCCCTGCAAGTGAGCGCGGTGCGGTGTGAGAGGGGTGAGGGGATGGAAGTGACACGACGGAATAGGGAAAATAAAATAAATAAATAATACCACTTAACTTACGGCAATGCGGCAAGCGCAAGGTAAGTGGTTTCATTTATCTATTTTATTTTCCCTATTCCATTGTTTGTCACTTCCCATCCGCCCTGCCATGCCCCCGTGCTGCCAAACAGCGCTTACCTGCACGAGCCACGACTGGGCACAATGTGATGCGTGACCCCTTCAGCCAGCCCTATTTCTTTTTCCCAACCATACGTTGACGACTGGGTTATTTGAGCCCAAACTTACAAAGTTGAAAAGTAAATCAACTAGTTTAAGAATTCAAAATGTCGTTGGTTAATAAGTCAGGACTGTTTAGAAGTGTGGTTTTGCTGCTGTGAATATCCACCACGGTCGGTCTGGCCTATAGGGCAAGCAGGCAGCGCCCGATGGCTGGTCTGAAAGGTCAATGTGTGGGCCGGCTTTTTAGCCATTTGTGGGCCTCTTTTATGGCCTGGTGCCATGGTTTAAACTGCTTATATTCTTGATATTATGAGAGCACATTGCCTGCAGCAAACACCAGTCTCCTTCCGCTTACAAAATACCCATTCAGCGTGTCTGTACAAGTTTAAAACTGGCTTTATTTGCAAATGTGGGACACATTTTTAGCCCTCTGGTTCGCGAATGGCGCCAATTTTATTTTGGATCCAGGGTTTGATTTCAGTGCCATATCGACCCTGATAGCCACACAATACCAGTACCACTTCCGTGCTGCAGGAATCATGGTTCTGTTGTGTAAAAATGTAGTGGTACAGATTAATCTGGTGTACGTCAGAGATTTGGAAATTCCACAAAATATCGTCATGTTTTCGTAGCTTAGAGCCCTGCAGATATCATACTATCCAATATGTATTAGGCGAATGGCCATTAACTGTGTCCAAGCATTAGTTTGCTAAACAATATTTGAATATGAATAATTTCGAGTCATAGACAGATCCCCATGAAAGTGTGGGAGGCAATGAGCATGTGAGAGGGCTTGTAAGAAAACAAGAGAATGAGTAAATTGTAAAGAGCCACAGAGTCTGACTGAGATCAACACTTCCATGAAAAATACAGAAACACCGTCCTAAGCCATCTACGGTATGTCCAACTGGTGATGCCCTGCATCATTCCTCCTTTAAAGAAAATTTGCATTTTCAGCTGGCACTGGAGTAAAAGAAACTAGTTTGTAAACAAAGGAAAATAACATGTTTGTGCATTTACAGAGGCTCTTCGAGCTGAGGAATATGATCTATTTTTGTTGCTCACAAATGGCTCTGTCAGGCGCGTTGCGTGCTCCCTGGAGCTATATGATGAGTGTTTGTCTGTGTGTGATAATGTGGTATTTTTTATAGTGCAAAGCTAGTCGAAAGCCAGCAGAGCGCTCTATAGGGTTAAAGGCTAAATATACTCAATGGGGCATATTATCAAGAACGTGTGGTAATCATCGCAAAGGTAACTTAACACAACCTACAACATCGCAGTCTATCGCGGGAAATTTACGCAGTGTCAACCAAGTATTCACAACACAGCGGAACCATGCAATAGTCACCAGATAACGCATCAAATGGCCGCGTTAAAAACAATGCCATGCCGCAAAAATGTGAAACACGAACACCAAACAAGCTGCGATGAGGCCAAGCGAGATACAAAAAGCTGCGAAAACCTGCCACAGGCCTGCAAATCCCAAGCGTCTGGCAGGAAAATGCACTATAAAAGAAAGGAAAAAAAAAACACCCAAACCAATTCAAACTGCGTCGCTCCATGGATGCACCTGGACCAAGTGCAGAGGACAAGCCGAACTCCACAAGCCCCACGGAAGACCAGCATGGAACCCCGTGTTCGGGGAAGGGCAAGGAGAAGAGAAAGAGGAAGACGGGTTCAGTCCGCAGGAAGACTGGATCATCGTCATGGAGGTGATAGAACACCATCAACAACTGTTCAGCACCTCCACTGCGGCACTGGCAACCCAAACGGAAATATGGCAGTCCATCGTCACCAAAGTCAATGCAGTCGGAGTACCGGGGAGGTCAATGGAGGAGGTCAAGAGGCGCTGGCATGATGTGAAAAGGCAGACCAAACAGAAACTCGCCGCCAACAGGAAGGCAGCAACTGCGACTGGAGATGGGAGTCCTGCGACACAGGAGATGCTGGATGAGCTGGAGGAAATGGTGGACACAGTCAGCAGTGTGGAGACGGTGGCAGGATTTGGGGCCCTGGACACAACTCGATACGACCTGACCCAACAGCAACAGGGTGAGTAACAACCAGGGAGTGGGGGCACGGGGGGATTTGGGCACAATGGCGCACATGCACAATTATGTGTAGCACACTGCACACCCACAATGATTGTGGAATACGTCCCACACAGCCTTGGCACACTGCAGCACACATAGACACACCAAGTAGGCCCCCGTCCACAATGTGCACAAAGGGGCCCCCATCCCTATCACCAATACCACAACCTACCCATGCACATGTGCTGAATCCAGCAAAGCAGCGGCTCTGTGAGCTACACTGACTATGCAAGTGACACTTCATGCCCGATACATGGCAGCAGCCCAAAAACATGACATGGTTCACAAATCGACATGGAGGTGGCCCAGTGCTAATCACATCTGTAAAGGAGCAGGTCACACTCTGACAAATCCACATGGACCCACAACCCATTTTGTACAATACACACAGCAGACGAACAATTCACCAGGCCACAAAATCTGTCCAAGAGCACATATGGCCCAAGTCCCATACAATTCAGCCCCTGAAAAGCACACAGTTCAAAGGCACCCCGCCTCAAAGGAAGAAGGATACACAAAATCAGAGCTGCAGGGGCAACTCCCCCACAATGCAGCACACACACATAGCAATCACAGAACATCAGCAATGACGGCAATGTGGTACAAAGTGCAACACCAACACCAAAGGACAGAGCTCACAACAGGTTCCGCCCGTGCGTAGTAACTGTCCACTCACATCTGACATTGCCTGACACTGTGTGATGATAATGTACGGGTACTACCACATATCCGTCATGTAGTCGAAAAACACACCGACTGCCATCAAATAGCCAGCTCCACCCAAACAGTCACAATGTACATTGGCATGCAGTCTGTATGTAAACATCTGCAAATCTTCAACATACATGTGAAACTCTGTTAACCTGCATTTCCCCTTTACGTTGCAGAGGGACAAACAACACCTCCTGCAGAGCACACCACACTTCTCATCATTGATGATGAAGAGGACAACCTGCACACATGTCAAGACACCCTCCAACGGATAATGGACAGCCTCCGTACCCCATCCCCAGGAGCAGGGCAGGCCTGCTGCCTCAAGGTCGCCCCACCACCTGCACAGACGACACAGCAGGAAACACACACCACCACGGCTGTCTCCCACGACCCCCTGACCAATACATTGAATTCCAACGGCGTGTGTTGGGTTGCCAGGTGGAGTTGGCTGATTAGCTGCGGGTGGGTTTCGAGCTCGTGGCTGCCAAACTCGATGCCATACGTGGGTGTCTGAGTCCCATCAGGGACCACGTACAGTCCGTATCGGACACCCCCTGTTCGCACCATGCTTCACCACAGACCTTGGCTGACTTCGCTGGGGCCATTAATCGGATACAAGAACTGTCTGGTCAGACAGGCACCAGCAATGACAGCACAGAGTTGGCACAGATGTGGAGGTCAATGGAGACCATGGAGCAGATGCAGGCTTGAAGTATGGCTGCCATGGCTGGACACCAGCGAGTAGTAGCTGGGAACTTCAATGCCCTGCAGTTCATTATCTTGCTATTGCTGAAAACTAAGCCTGTCCCAGATGACTGCAGCGGGAACATCGACACACACAGCTCCGACCCCTGATGTGTCAGTGGCACACAGTGATGCAGCCCCATCACCTTCGCAGTCTGATGTGTCAGTGGCACACAGTGATGCAGCCATTACCCGCCACACACACCAGACACACCGGACACAGAACCCGTATCAGGGGAGTAAGATGACAACCGAACTTCACGTCGCATACCTACCCACACAAATCTGTGTGGACACGTCCTGTTATTATTCATTACATTGTTCCACATGGTCTGAGTTTGGACACCATAGTCACATTGCTGAAGTCACGTAAGTGCACAGGTCGGCCAGCAACTATCCCAAAACTATGTCTGGCTCACAGAGGTGAAGCTTGCAAAAGGGAGCCACCCCTATTGTACATGCGTCAGTCAGTTCCTCTCTGTGTCGGGACGATGCTCATTGTGGCACACGAGTGGACAATCTAATCAACACTCATCACAGTTAAACACCACTGGAGTTGCATAGACTTTATTGGCATGTGCGTGTCAGTACGGACGAGGCAAAGGCCACAACAGGCAGGGACATACTTAAGACACATACATGCAGCATGGGAACATGTCAAGGTACAGAAAATGGTGAGGCAAAAATGGACAACAATCATCACGGATGGCAACGGTCTCAGCCCACCTTGCCGTGCTCCATGAAAGAGATGCAGGAACGTAGTTACTCGTCCATGAATGCCCGCGCAGCTTCATGTGCAATGTGTTCCAATAGTACGTCGTTATCCTGTTCAAGGAACACCAGGGTGAGCCAATCCATTAACTGGTCCAGGCAGGTGTGCTCAGCCTACGCCGTTTCACCAATCCGCAACACAGCCCAATAGGGGAGAACCTCGATGTGGTCACTGCACACGAGGAATTATGCAATCTCCCATGCACAACTGTCAACACATACGCAGTATGTCAAGGCATACCATGCATGGCTGTCTCGGTTACACTCCTATTCGTGATCCAACAGGGGGCGCACACACAAATCATAGTCCAATTCATCTACGGTTGTGTTGGATAGGTAGACATCCATGGGACACTTGAATCTGCATGTTCGGCAGTGGAACCAGGGCTGGACCCAGGTGACGTAGGCAAGGTGGAAGCTCAGCCAGTAACTGATCCCCAGCATTGCCAGTGGCAGTGCACCCACTAAATGCAGCATACATGCACGGTACTGTTCCACGTCACGGGGGCTGTGCATGTGCCCGGAATGGCCTGCCATTGCGTTGGTGCGTCTCGTGGAACCGGCACTCTTCTGAACTGCGGGAGTTGTGTGGAGGATATGCCACAGCTCTTAGCAATGATTCGAATGTGTGTGCAATGTTGGGGAGAATGGGTTGCTGTTTCCATGAGTGTCAAGGGTATCCCATGCGGGAGTACCTCAGGCGGGGGCTTCTGTGTGTGGGGTGCGGATAATTTGGATAGTTTATTTGCGCAATGCATGGTGTGGGAGTCGTCCCCATCTGCCATGGCATCTCTCTCAGGGTGTTCCAGTCACATTCAGGACGAAGGTCAGAGGTGCAGGTGTCCTCCCGCCTTCTGCATTGGAACAAAGGAGCTTTCATCCCTATGTTTGCCTGACTACTACTTGCGTTTTCGGAATGTAATGTGGCTTTGGCGCTGAGATTGAGACAAGGCCTTGGGCTCATGGTGTACCAATGGTGATACACACACACAAGTTGGCAAGTGGAGCCAGGTGCCCGAGAGGCCTTGCGCTGCTTGTGCAATTTCACTCCGTCTCTCTTCCTCGCTCTCTCCCTTTCTTTCCTTTGTTGGGCGCATGGCACACTTTCTTCTCTTGGATTCTGTCTTCCAGACTGTGTCCTACAGATTGTCCTGTGAGGACCCACTAGGACTCATCCGAATGGTTGTTTTGGCTTT
This sequence comes from Triturus cristatus, assembly GCF_964204655.1. Lineage (NCBI taxonomy): Eukaryota > Metazoa > Chordata > Amphibia > Caudata > Salamandridae > Triturus > Triturus cristatus. The sequence continues at coordinate 988,395,991 of NC_140580.1, forward strand.
TGTTTGAATGGTGTTTTGTGTTGGTGATTGCATTGCTGTATGACTGATTCTCCATTTTCTGGCCACGCATGGTCAAGCAAATTATTTTGTTTTGGGATTCGTAGTGTTAGTGTGCAGTATCTTTGTCTGGGTTTGGGGGGGCCCGGGGTGGGGGCCAGGGGTTGCGGGCCTGGGTGTGGTGTTGGTGGTTGTTGTGGCCCTCTTGGGTATCCTTGCTGCATGGGCAGTTGCTCGGGGGCATCTGCTGTTCTTCATGTGTGGCTATGGGCTGTGCTCCATTGTCTGGTGCCAGTTGTGGTCTGACTTTGCACAAGGTCAGAGCAGGTGTTAATTTCCTGGTGCTAACGTGCCTTATCGCATGTTTTGTGTTCTTATCGCAGATCTGGCTGGTCATTGAGACTGTTGCGGAGTGATGTTGTTGCTGCTTTTTGCTCGGGAACGCCTACTCTGCATCTCATTAGCGATAGTTGCCGGGGTCATCCGTGGCGATGTTTGTTGCGGATGCTAATGCCGAAAAAGTGGTGCTGTCTGCTGTTTGCACCAGCTTGTAAATGGGGCGGTAAATTTATCACAACTTTTGCTGCGCTAAAGTGCCGTTAATTCGGAGATAGCTCCTTGAGCATATGGCGATGAGTGATTGGTTCTGCGTTGTGATATCACGTTCTTTAAAGAGATGTATCTTGAGCTCTTTCTTAAATTGGAGCAGGGTTGGCGTGGTCTTGATGGGTATGGGAATGTCATTCCAGATTCTTTGAGCATTGAACGGGAGGGTTGGTTGCCTTTTATTTATTTTATCTGACTATGAGTGTACTGACATCCACTGAAGTGGTTAGCTTGACATCCATATAAGCAGGAATGCTGGCTGTGATGGATTTGTAGATGATGCAGCTAGTTTTTAATTGAGTGCAGGCAGGTAAGTGGATCCAGTTGTGTTTCATCAAAGAGGAGAGGAGTTGGCCTAAGGCTAGGGTGGTCATCCTCGAGTCTGGGGAACCGGGTTTGAGTCTTGGCAATGACGCTGAACATCCTGTGATTCTGGGCAAATCACTTAATCTCCCCGTGCCTAACAAAAATGAATGTGTCCTCATGTAATGTAACTGGTGCTATGTAAAGTGCTCTGATACCCGATACCGGGTCAAGTTTGTTCTTATTAAAACTCTGTAAAAAAAAGAAAAAGGGGTGATTTTCTCATATTTTGTTAGGCCCTAGATTAGACATACTGTGAATTGTTGGATGCACTTGAGTAGGAGACCGTGGCAGGTGTTGGAGGCCACTTACCAGGATGTTGCCACCATTACAATGCAAGTATACAAGAGAGCAGTTCTGAAGTTGCTTTTGGGGTGGAGTGGATTAATTTTCTTTATTATGGAGTCCTGGTACCAGGATGTGTTTGTTAAGGATTTGATCGGTGTCCAGAGTGAAACCAATAGACACTGTATTGTGTTGAAGTTGCAGACTGAATTTGTCAAGGCTCATGTCCTTGAGCCAGTTTCGGACAATTTAATGTTTATTGTTCTCATGATTGTTTTGGTGGGGGTTGAGCTTCATATAGGCGACAGACATCCAGGTCTGGATGAGGTGCAAGTAGTTTTTGAGGCATTTGATGCCTGAATTAGAGGAGACTTTCAAGTAGAGTATCATTGGTGTTTGTTTGCATTTTGATTCTGTTGTCGGTGAATAGAATCCTAATGGACTCAATACAGAGGTTGAAGGTGATTGTGGCAGGATGGAACCCTAAGGTGATGGGAATCTTCATGGACCTAAAAGTGCCCATGTGAATGAACTGGTGTCAGTGGATAGATAAGATGAGGACCAGTATAGGGTGTTGCCTCAGAATTGCCCTGGGGACTTCAGGGTGGCGACAGCATTGAATGGGCAACAGTGTAAAAGGCGGCTCCGAGGTCCAACAATATCAAGAGGCAGGGTTATCATTATCTGTGGTCAGGTGCTTGTTAACTGTCATTTGTACGGAAGCTGTCACTGTACTGCAACATTATCTAAAGCCAGATTGATAGATCTGGGTGAGATGGCTTGACTGAATGTGGTCTTGAATTTGTGCATACATTGTTTCTTGATGATTGCTTTTTGATGATCTTGCCAAAAAATGATGCATGAGTAATCGGCCAAAAGTAGAAGATGTCATCATAGTGTAGTGTGGATTTTATCAGGAGTGGGAGGGTTTGGTGTTTGAGTAAGGGAAAAATAACAGCGGTTCACTCGGGACTTATTTTGACAATTAACACTGAGTTAATGGATGTGTAAATTACACAGGTTTGAAGCAAGCAGGGGAGAGGAGTTGGCCATAACAGCTAGGGCGCTCGACCTCGGACCAGGTGAACTCGGTTCGAGTCTCGGTAACGACGCTGAACATCCCGTGATTCTGGGAAAATCACTTATTCTCCCCGTGCCTAACAAAAGAATGAATGTGTGTCCTCATGTAACGTAACTGGTGCTTTGTGAAGCGCTCTGATACCTGATTGGATTCGGGTCAAGTTCGTGCTATATAAAACTCTGCAAAAAAAAAAAAAAAGCAAGTAGGTAACCTGGCCAGCAAAATATATATTTAATACTTATGCATACATAAGTTGTCCAGTGTTTTTTCAGTCGTAACAGTTGAGTGCTCAAAAAAGGTGATCACAGAGTGTGACAAATGTGAGGTCGTGATGTCTATACGGGTGCAGAAATGACTCTGAACCCAGGTAGATACATAAAAAGGCATGGCCAATGAGTCTAGTCTAGGTTTATATGAGTCAACGCCTTTTCGACCAGTCATTTGGATTGAATGTCATTATAAGGACTAGGGATCAATTTCAAGTACTCCTGGAAAATGGCTGATCATTCCATAGAGAAAATTACTTCTAAGAGCAAGATGTGCCATAAGACAAGCAATTTAAAAAAAGTAAAAGCATTAAGTCACTGAAAGGGGCTTGAGATACGGCAATGAATATTATGTTGAGGAGAACTTTGAAACGTTGCAGAGAGGGGGCTAAAACAAGGTCCACCTCCTGGATATGATCAGCAACGGGGAGAAGGTACTACTCAAAGAGTCCTGTTTTTTGGCAAGGTATTGAGGTAGTGGGTGAGAGACCCGCACAATTAGGCATCATGAATGAAACACATCAACAAAGAAATTGAATAGACTGAACTGCGGTTCAGTGAAATATAATTATTGAACCAGATCTATTCTACCCAGGTATGATTTAACCTTCTAACTTTCAATTTGTGTGCTGATTTGTTCCCCTCGGGATGCATAATTTTGTGGATATGGGCTCTAGGGTGGACAACCCAAATGTGTATTTGGCATTGAAAGGTATAAATCTGCAAAAAACTTGGAAACTGGAAGACACACATGAATTGTACTAAGACTCAATCACAACTGCAGGGATGAAGAAACCACCATCTGTCCATGCTTTGAGCCTTTCCAGGAGGATCCAATGCTATGCATAGAAATCACACATACACAAAGCCACGTACAAGGTTTAAGACATACTCCTTATACAAGGTTTGAGACATGTACTGATAATGCTCACCTCACTTTAACATAATCCCCCCAAGGCCGTCAAAAGGCTCCTGGCAAAGTCATGCAGTAGGGGCATGAAGATCTCCCCAAATAGGGTTAAACACGGCGGGTGCTTCAAAGCTACAGCTAAATATCACCAATGTCAAATAGAGCTACAGGTAAAATGTACATAAAAAGAGCCAGTGATGGACACTCCCCCAGACACAGTGGTGACAGACACAGGACATCCTTAAATACAGCTAGAGATTGAGACTCCAAATGAAGCGTGAGAGCAGGAGAATCCCCTAGAAGGAGTTAGAGATAGAAGGCCATATAAATTGAGTTAAGGATGAAGACAACCCCTTGTCAGTGGGAGCTGCAGATAAAGTCCCCAGATTAATAATTAAGTGTTCCTCTGGCAGAGATAGAGATTGATACCTAGTCAGAGGTTAAAATTGAGACTCTCCCCAGAAAGAGCTAGTGATGGAGGCTCCATTTTGGAGAGAATCCTGTCACAACTAAGACAAACCCTACCCCAGGGAGCGGTAAGTCCAGCATGGAGCAAGATATTGTTAGACACCCCAAAGCAGAAAGTGTAGAGAAGTTGAAGCTATAGCTTGTGTTAATGTACACATCCCCATTTCTTTCTTCAAAAGTAACCCAAACTATGTTGTTTTGTTTCACACAGAACCTTCCATGATTTTGCAGGGTGCCGGGGGGCAGATGCTGACTCCAGCAGAGATGCGCACTGCTTCATTGCAGCCCTCAGGTGTGGGCTGTACCATGAGTCTGTCCTACTTTCTGAAAGGTGAACATGCAGGTAATTATTTTGAGTTACTTCTTTTAATTACTGGCCCTGAGGCTAATCAATGCAGTCCCTACCAGTAGTACTCACTATAGGTAGAGTCAGGTTTCATGTCAGAAAGCTTCAGTTGGGACATTTCAGAAGGGGTGTGTGTGTGTGTCTATGTGTGTGTGTGTGTGTGTGTGTGTGTGTGTGTGTGTGTGTGTGTGTGTGTGTGTGTGTGTGTGTGTCTTTTGTGTGTGTGTTGTGTGTGTCCCTGTCAATATGGCCTATACAAATATATAGAACCACTCTATTTAGATGCTTACTTAATGAAACAATTTCATCCTATGTCCCTGATCTCACAGGTTATTCAACAGTGTGTGGCAAGAAACTAAACTTCTTCTCAAATCTGTAAAACCATGTGTAGGTATTAACTTGCATTGATGTAATACTACATTGTACATCTTTTATAGTTTTGGTTTATACTTGGCTTTTATCATCTGTACATTTATGTTGAACTTGTGTTAAAATATTTTTAGAAACTATAAATAAAAAGTAAAAAAAGAAAGAAAAGTATATGTGCATGCACGCAGAACAAGGTCATGTCCCCATTCACCGGCGCAGTGCAGTGTAGCCTTGCAAATACTGTTATTTTCTTCTGAACAGTGTGGACTTAAATCTGTTTTCTTCATGCTCCATGTTTTTGGTCCACCTATTTTCATCCAGGGTAGCCACTGCCACACCACTTTGATTTCAAGACATACTAATTATGCCACATGCATTTGCAGCAGCTGACCTGCATTCGTACTGTGTATCTGGCATGGGGAAACCATTTAGTGCTCGACTGTGCTTTGTGTGTAGCCATCACAATAAGCTCTCTGAAGAATCTCCCATTGCCTATTCAAAGCATAGCCACAAGAGATGCTGGATTTAATTTAATATTTGTCAGAACTCCTCTCAGAGAGCCGCGGGGTGACACAATGGTTACTTGGCCCAACTGTGGGGTTGTGGCCTTTTACTCCTAATGCCTCGGACCCAACCTTCTATGGATCCTGCTCAACTGGGCCAAGTACCCTTCTGTGCTTGACTCTCAGTGGTAGCTGTGGTCGATAAGTCAAGGCTTCCTCGGGGATATAGATAAAGTTCAGTGAACACGACTCATACCTCAAAGTGCAAACAGTATGAACAATAAATCAATGTCCAGCCAAATACTTGCTTTTATAAGGAAAGTAGTTTTATATTTTTAACTACACACATGCAATGAAGTATGACATTCAGAAGAAACATCACAATCCCCCCTTAGTAGTTATTGGGGCACATCCCTGTCCCACCCTTCTTTGGGTAACATGTTTAGTTTTATTCCCCCTTCACTGGTGGCCACATCCAGGGAATGCGAACTATTAGGCCATACTCAAGAGGTCTCCCTTCGACTCTTCAGGAATTAGTTAAAAGTGTCTATGGTGCTGTAGCACCATTAACAGCAAGTCCCATTGGCCCCAAGGGTCTGGTTTAATTCTTACCTGCTCAGGTGGTATGGAAGTCTTCAGGGTGCAGTGAACACACTCTCCTTAGGCGCTCCCAAGTCTGGATTCTGTAAAGTGAAGTCGAGCCCCTGGCAAATGATACACAGCAGCAACCAAGTCCTTCCTGTCGAGCAGCCCTGATGATCGGTTTCCAGTGATTGGAGCTGCTCCAGCTCAGCGGAAACTAAAGGTAAGTAGCTCTTCCCCTAACAAAGGGAGAGAAATTCTCAGGCTCCCGACTGGAGCTCCAGTGAGGGTGCGATGTCCTCAGCAGTGTGCTGAGATCCTCTGGGAAAGAGTCAGGTGCAGTCGGCGGACTTGACCTGCTGGTCACGGCAGTAATCACCTCGTCTGGGCTATGACATTTGGCCACAGTGATACCGACAGCTTCTTTTGGCCTATGGGGTTGCTGCGTTGCTCACTATCGGGCACAGACTCTTCTCTGTGATCCCCCTCAATACATCGGACAAAACAATTTCACACTCTGGCCCAATTAAGTTCACTGGTGGCCCCTTCTGGCATTCAGAGTCATCGGGGCGTGGCGTGTGGATCTGGTGCTTACTGCATGGTGCTCTTCACATGGCTGAGATCAAGGCTCCCTTTTTTTGGCACATGAGGCTCATCGGATTGTTCCTGCACATGGACAATGACCTGATCAGTGCGCAGCCATTCTCCTCACACCTCGCTCAGGGATTCCTCTTGGTAGGGCTCTCCGTTGGGCCTTGCTTCATCCAGTGCTCTCTTCTTCCTCACAAGGCACACTGGTCTTGGCAAGCAGGGAGGCAATGGTGCTCCAGTGCAGGTGATTTTGGCTTCTCTGGGTAATGTCCCCTCAACCAACAGGGAGTCTACCAGGCCATGGCCCACAATCCTGGTCATAGGCAGAAGTCTTGCAGTGCTTCCACTTCTCACACAGTCTGTCTGGCTGCTTGGCAGATGATATATTTTGGGGGGACTTAACCTCCTCTTCTTACAGTCTTTTCTAGTTGGATTTCTGCCTCCTTTGAAGTGGGCACTTCTGCTTTTCATCTTCCTCCATGAAAAAGGTCTGTCGGAGCAGACACGACTTTGAAGCTGATTGTCGACATAATTCTTGGGAGTCACCAGAGTTCACACCTGGATGTCAGTCACAGTGATATGTTCATCAGAAGATTAATCCCAGAACCTTTATGATTGTCTTATCAGCCCCATCTCCATTTCTGGGATGTGTCCAGGCCTCTTCCTTGTGACCTATTACTGAATCAAAAAGCAGTCTTTTGAAATGTAAAAGGAGTCTCTTCCTTTTTCCTCCAGTGTGTCCCTGCCCAGATAACAGGAATGCAGTAATACACATATCTGTCTGGGGTGAATCCTCTCCTCCTTATGTGTTTACCAGCTAGGCCAAGGCTTGCCAAAATGGAACCTTGGGTCCTCCATACAATGTACTATTGCAGGCACAATCACTCAGTTTACTTTCAGAGCACACATTCAGTCCAGCACTTTTCCTCCACGGATTGTACCCTCACATGTACCCATGCATCCAGCACACACACTCAGCCTGCGCACACTGTTCAGCACTGAAGCTTTTTTATATTAAACCAGGATGTGCTCTTTTACAAACACACATACTGCCAGCACACACACTCACTATGTGCGCACTGTTCATTTTTCATCTATTGTACTTCACGCAAACACACCCAAATTCAGCACATGCTTTAACCACACATACACTGCACAGCACTTCACCTCTCATTCAATGTATCCCTCTCAGCTTACATACACCCAGTACATGAACTAAACACACATGCACTGCACAGGACTGTGCATCCTTGTACTTTAACCTCCCCAGGAACACACAAAAGAAATGAAGAGTCACTACTCTTGCGCTATGCAGCGTTCCACATCTTACCTAATGTAGGCCAAGGGTGAGTTAAGCACATAGCAGTGGAACTTTTAAAAAAGGTGAGTGAGCATGTAGGCCTCACTCCAATGACACAGGTTGTTAAGGTCCTGTTCACTGCAACTCATCACTACACGGTATGCTGCCACTGCTGGCTCGTGCTGGCTAAATCATGGTGAATGCAATAGCCTTCCACCAATGTGAGGGTAGGACTTTCGGTGCCCCCACCGGTCTAACAAGGCCACAATCTGTGAGACCGGTCCATGTCATGGTACACACGCATAATCCATGTTTGCCTGTGTCAAAAAATCAACAGTAGGGATCCAGAAAACAGAACAGTTGGACACGCAGGGCAGGGATACATATCTTTATCATGCAGAGGGACTTTCCCGGCCCAACAGTTCTTAATTTGAGCTGGTGGGCACAAAAAATAATTTTGGGATAGGGACCAAGAGCAAAAGAGAGCTAGAGAGAAAATGAGAAAGCAGGGAGGAAAAAGGGGAGGAATATGTTCATTGCGCTCTAGTTTGGATGCTCCAGTTCAGACTAGCCTTGATTTCAAGAAGCTTCACCAAGATCCTTGCTTCTCTGGTAGGTATACTGCATCCCAGTAGGTCCCAGTCTTTCTCTACCTGGATGATTGGTTAATCTGTTCTTCTTTCAAAAGGTAAAAGATGATCAGCTGGTTTATGATGTCCTGTATTCCCACGGATTCCTACTGAACTCCACTAAATCACACCTCATACCATTTCAGTCCCTCTGTTTAATTGGAAGAGTATTTCAAACAGACCTGGAACAGGTGTTCCTTCTTTCTCTAAGGAACAAAAAGAAATTTGCTTGACTTTCATCTTTATTGGAAGTCTAAGAATTTAGAGCTCAGGATTGTCTGAGACTGTAGTAAGACATGACAGCATGCCTTCTGGCGGTCGTCTGGGCTCGTTTACATCTTCATACACTCATTCGTCATGGGCTATCAGAACCCCTGCTCAGCAGACTTCAAGGTCATGATTCCGGTTACCCCTTCAGATTAACAGACCTTCCAATGGTGGCTAACCACGAGCCACTTGGACATAGCAATTTTGCAGGCTTCTCACCCTCTTTTGATCGTAACCACTGATGCCAGCAGTAAGAGATGGAACTCACCTTCGGAAGATGCCTGATCTCAGGGCTTTTGTTCTCAGATTGTATCAGCCGGTCCTCTAATTTGAGTTGGCAGTAGTCTTCAGGATACTCTTGTTTTTTGTTTCCCGTCTTCAAACTAAAGCATTCCATGCCTTGACACACAATCAGTTTACCTGAGCATATAACTCAGTGGAACAAGGCAGACCAGGGTTTCCAGTCTGGTAGTTCTAGCTCAAGAAATCAGAGTCTGGACAAAGTGTCACATCTAGTCTGCCTCCGGGGATGGAGAATGGGCATGCAGATCACTTGAGTCAGGGCTTCCCATTTTTCATCTTACTTTGTATTTGCCCCCAACTTTTTCAAGCTATCATGAAGTAGTACAGTCTTTCTCAATTAGACCTCTTCACTTCTGAACAGCATTCTATCCCAACACCTCTCTCAGGGCATGGGTTGTTGATCCTGAATTTTGACATGGCCACTTGGAATACTTTATACCATTCCCCTTTTGAGCCAAAGAATCAGGACAGTTGTGTAGAAGTCCTCTTAATAGCTCCATAACTGCTTTGAAGACCTTTGTTTCCCAAGTTACAGCTTCTCTTAGTGCTCTTAGTGCTCCCCTTGGAGTATTCCCATTAAACAACCTCTAAAAACTTCTCTGCTTGCAGAGTGCTTCTTGCTGCACAAAATGTTGTGAAGCTGGAACTTAAAAGGTTGTCTTCAGGCTGAGGTTGTTCCAGAGGTGTTAGTCTCTGAAAAAAGAGCCTAAGCATCCAAAAGCCCATAAGGTTTATGCTTGACAATGGGAAAATTGTAATTTTGTTTTTCTTCCAGGGTGTCTTAAGGCTGCCTTTTGTAATCCTTCAAATATATCGGAATTTCTCCAAGATTGGTTTCTTTTGGGTCTGGCAGTCTCCACTTAATAAAACAATTTGCCTGCTATTCAGGCTTTCCTAGATTCAGAGGTGTCCCAGGTGTCTCAATTAGCTGTTCAGCTAGTCCATTTATGTGATCTTTCATTGGTTCCTCAGGGGATGCAGTTTGATTCTTTTGAGCTTTTGGATTCTACTTCCTTGCAATAACTAATTGCCAAAGTTATGCACCCAGTAGTCTGCTTAGGTCATCATATGGCTGAATTAGATACCTCACTTTACTGTGACCTTTTTCTTCGTTTCTCTCTGTTTTCTCCATCCTACTCCTTGTTTTCTTCCCAATGTTACTTCAGAGTTTCCAGCTCACAATATATTTGTCTTGCAGTTTGTTTCCTTCTCCTTCCTCAGCTGAGGAGATTCAGTTACATTCTTTAGATATTCACCAAGCTTTCTCATACTGAATGGCCTCTTTACATAAATCAGAATCTCTATTTTTGCTACATATGGAGTACTAGTGAAAAAAGATTTACTAATCTAGTGGTCGACCACTAAGGCAAGCAGTGTTATTATGGCTACTACTAAGTGTACCAGTAGAATGTAGTTTGATAGCTATACCTCCGTACAGAGACGTTTTAAGGCATGAGCAAAGTGGCCAAGGGGTATCTGAGAAAGTTAACTTTCTCTCTAGCTCCCATCTGTCTATTTCTTCATCTTTCGCTTCAGCATTTTATTCAATATTGTTTGACATCATTGGGCTGGAATAAGAAGACAATGAGCAATAAAAGACAACATTGTTCCGAATGGGGGCCCCTAAAGTATGCTTGCCGAGGGACCCCTGAAATCCTTAAGTTGACCCTGCCTCCATACTGCCCAATCAAGTTAAGAACCAGAATACAAGGTTATGCATAACCTTGTAAATGAGATGACTGATCAAGCACATGTCAATGTCCTAAGACCTAATCGATACATCTTTGCATTTGCTGAACACTGGCCTCACCAGGAGGTGCTATGAGTTTGCCAAACTTGACCAAAGTTTGTCAACTTAAACCTGGACTGTTGGGACAAAGTCGTTCATCTGCTGTTGGACACATGCGTGTTCTAGTGACACATACCTTCCTTTCAGTTAGCAAAGGACTTAGGGGGCATATGTATCAAAGGATATTGTATTTGCAAACGCTGCGAATCGCAAAAAAACAGCGTTTGCGAATACAAAATCGCAAAAGGAGATGTATGAGGCATTTCAGCCTCGCAATCTTAAGGAATCGCTAAATTTGCGATTTCTGAAGTTTGCGTAAGCATTTAAGAAATCGCAAATTGCGATTTCTTAAATGCAATGTAACACGCACCCAAGTTTCTCCTTAAGAAATCGCAAATTACCACCAACTTCAAGTTGGTGGTAAGTTGCGATTTCTTTGAAATATGCACTTTTTTGCATATTTCAAAGTGCCATGTGGTGCACATACATGCCCTCAGGGCATGTATGTGCGCCATATGTGCAGACATGCTGATTTCAGGGGTGCATCAGGGTGTCATCATGACACCCTTGCACCTTTGAAAATATTCTCAATTTGCGATTAGCAAATAGAGATTCGCAAATTGAGAAGGACTTCCCATTCATTGCCATGGGCCTCCTGGCCCATAGGAATGAATGGGAAGGTATTCCTTAATTGCGATTTCGCCATTTGCTAATCGCAATTAAGGAATTTTAAGAAATCGCAAAATTTGTGCGATTTTTTAAATACATCCGTTTTGCAATTCTCAAATAGCGATTTGAGAATCGCAAATGGAGATGATGATACATATGCCCCTTACATTGTTTGAAGGAGAGCCTTCCTTTCCTTCAAACTCACAGGAAATGGATGCACTTCTGAATGAAGGGGCTTTAATAACAAATGTGCAGTATTAAGGCTCCTGTTAAAAAATATATATGCCATATTTGTATTGTAGCCCAAAGACAGACACACACACACTTGTCTCCTGCTGAGGCAATAACAACAGACGAGGGACGACCCTCTACTCCTCCCTGCAACATAGACTCAGCTTGAGCACCTCATCAAGCTGAGACCCTTTGCACGCATATGCCTTTCGTCAACAATCTGGCTGTCTTGGCAGCTGTCTAGAAATCATCCACAAGGTGCAAGTACAGGAGTAAGTGGCAGCGGCTGTGTCTTTGGGCCCTGATCAAGTCTTTTGAGAGTACCTGGTAAAATCCAGCACACAGAGTTCATTTAGTTGTCAGTGCCACACACAGTAACAAGCCGGGGAAATCTTTTTCCACTTCCAGTGAGGCCATCTGTGGGCCACAAGGGCTGTGGCTTGATGGAATTCAATCCTCATTATCTTTTATTTCTTGCCTGTGCTGTGTAAACCATTAGCCTAATGACAGCTCATGCTACATTCTTGGAAGACAGCCTTGCTGGTCTCCATGGCGTCTGCCAAGGCAGCAGCAAATTGCAATTGAAATCGCTTCACCGTATGCCATCCATCTTTTGTACCCAACGTGTTGCCAGAATTCCACCTGAATTAGATAGTGTATCCCCTGGTCTTCTTACTGCATCTTTCTCTTTCAGTCCTTAATGGCATTGATTTTAGGTGCACTTTTGATTGTACGTGAGCGGGAGAAAGGATCTTTGTTCCTGCGTGCTGGTATTTACACAGGCAACCAACCTTCTTACTCCCATTGATAAACTCTTGAAATCAATATTGTTACTTTTTGCTTGGGACATCTCCTTCAGTGAGCGTCTCTCTTTTTCACTAACTCTGGAAATCACCAACACACTGCATTAGGAGAGAGTTAGAACATAAGATTTCTGTACCCTTTGCTTCTGCTCCAGAACTCCCAGAATGAGTTTGTGGTGCTTTGTGTCAACTCCGGATTACCTAGACTGCTAGTGTGACATCCTTTATTTCTGCCCCAATATGCCTAGCACAAGATCAGTGTGTTTTCTGTCTGCCTGAGGGTTCCCAGAACACATTCTTTGTTTGATGCATTCTCCAGTACTCCCAGAATGAGATCTTCGCTCAGGTTTGTTTCTGCTCCTACAGATTACAATTGGATCATTGTGCTATATGTGTACTCAGCACTCTGAGAACGAGATTTCTTTGATCTTCCTGTCTGCTCTGAAACTCAGAGACCAGGATCATTATGGTATGTGTCTGCTTCAGTGAAATCTTCATGCTGTGGGTTTCTGCTCGTGGATTCCCAGAATTACATGTTTGCACTTTTTGTGTCTGCCCTTGGACTCCTAGATTGAGATTTTTGAGTGTGTGTTCAACTTGGACTGAGAATGAACTGCTCTTTGCGTCTTTTCTTGCACTCGCACTTTGAGATCCAAGGGCTAGATGTACGAAATAGTTATTTTGCATTTCTAAATAGTGACTCCTTAGAAATCACTATTTAGGAAATGCAAAATGATATGTATGAAACTACCGTTTTCCTAATAGCGATTCCTACAGAGTAGGTATCACTATTAGTAAATCCCATGCCATTCGTACCAATAGCAATTTTCTATTAGGAAATGCTAAACCAAGGATAGCTATGGGCATAAGGCCCCCCGTATGGCACCCCACAAATAGTGGTACACGTGTAGAGGGGGCATGTGTGGTCTCTATTGCACTTTAAAAAAAGCATCTTGGGGTGCTTTTTTTTAATTTGCACATGGTTGCCATCAACTTTGAGTCAATGGTAATTGCACTTTGTCCTCGACATTTAGTACAATTGATATCCTGACTTTGCTATTTGGTTTGCACACATTTCCCTTTTATTCCCAGTTTAGTTGTTTTGGGGCCTATTTTCAAAGGCAAATAAGAGCACTACAGAAACACTTGATACATGCTCTTGTATTCCTTTGTGAATAGGTCTATGCGCATTGGCTGCAGAGGGATGAGCGCGGTAGGTGTGTTGCTGTACATTTTCAATCCTTTGGGGCCTGGAGACTATAGCGCAGAACAGTGATGAGCATGGCTGCCCATGGCATAGATCATTCTGCAGACATTCAACAATTCAGGGGCATTATAAATGCTTGTCATGATCCATTTGGAGGTTATTGTTGCCAGTTCTCTGCATCACACAATCAATGTTTTCTCCTGTTTCCTGTGATAGGTGTCCTTTCCGCCAGTGTTGTAGACTCTACCTTTGGAACACACCACCTGGTGTGGTATGTGCAAGGCGGGCACAACACAAACTGGACCCATGTGTCTATCCCACTTGGAGAAAGACTGACGCCGTACCAGGTAAAGAATGGATCTTCTGATAATGGGCCCCTAGATGGCCACTGCTTACAGATACCTTTTATGTGGACTAGTTTCCCAAAATGTCAAACTAAGACACCTAGTTGACCAAATATAGTTACAGCTTCGAATGTACTATCCATGATCGGAGACTGCAAGTGGCCATGATTCGTGGTGTTGTTTCTTGTCCAGGTTCTCTGTGTTTAGAATTATCTCCTAGACTCAAGGCCGTCCATGTTGTTTGCACATGTTTTAGAAACTTTAATAAGCTGGCCACATTTTTAGAAAGGTCCGTGATTTCATATTCTCAATTCTAGCACCAGGGTTGAATAACAGATCGAGGTAAGACACCCTAGCCCTCAGCCACCCTCAACAGACCAGATCTCACCTCATCAACTCAGTCTTGCATGCCTTGTATGCTCCTCACCCTCATGCGTCTTCCTGTTACCACACAGCCTTAACACTGCTTTCTCATACATGGTGAACCTTTCCTTAAATGCAATGCCTCTTTTAAACATGAGTGTTTCTGTTCTCGCATTTTGTTTTATAAATCATTTTCATATACTTGCCTGGCATGTTAAATATCCATCACCCTGGTGTAAAGTGTACTTTGTACTGAGCGCTGCCCTGGCAGCATTTGTGCCAGTCTCCCACTCCTTCCCTATACCCATCTGCACTCCTCAGCCCCTCCCTAATGCTCTGATCTGCTTTATCATCCTCCCCCTTCCTTTCTCCACGTGCAGCATCCCTGTTCAGTTTTAGATCACACTCTTGACTAGAATGTCCTGAAAATCACTGCACTCACTAGTATAACTTTTTTATTTACTTTTGGACTTTTCTGGAAGTGAATAGTCTAGCACCGTTTATGACATATTATTTTTCGTAGCTGTTCTGTAGAATAGATGGCATTTAGCATGTTTACAATGATTTTTTATAATGTCTACAACTTGTGTTAAAACGTAAATATGAGTATTTTATGGATTTATTGCAGCCCGTTTTGTCGCTTGTATTGTGAGTGTGAAAAGAGCCTCACACTGCAGTGATAATCTACCTCCTAGTTAGGCAATCGTTCCTTCTCTGAAAAAAACGTGCTAGTGACCGACAGGTAACCTCTAGAGTAGTCTAGAGTCAAGAGATAATCAGTATTTGTCCCAAACCAATTTACAAAAAAATATTACAAATATTTTAAAATTGGGTAAATCAGTTCGTAGTTATAGATTTTTGACGAAGTTTATTTGATTATGAGTTCAGCATGAAAGTTAGTGGAATTCTCTCTACGCGTTATCAACGAGTGGCCCCGGGTGCACATTCCAGGCTTGTTCTAAATGCTCATTTAAAGGCACCAGTCTTTACAGTCAGCCTGACTAAGGTAAGGTGGGTGGATGTCCGTGCACTGTCCTCCTTCCCTGACCACGCCTAAATTTACTAGTATTTTAATCCCTTACAGTCAAAACCTTTCAAAGTGAGTGGACAGTCACGAGGTTTCCAAAAATGTCTCAACCCTTCACTCATGCTAATGGCTACAGAAGGATCCATGTCACGGGCTACCTGCATTTAATACCTCCCGGTAAAGGGAGAACATGCCTGGACCAGTTTGGTTGCCTATGACCCCACAACCCCTAACAAAGCAGATTTCAGCCATGTATTTCCTTCCCAATCCTCAGCTCATTTGTGCCTTCTTTGAAGTTAGCCAATCAAGTTGCCCAACACATTCCTTTGCAATATCATCTTCCTGTGTGCCTCCCTCCCACCTTCTTTCAGGAGTGTAGCTTCAGGGGAGCTGTTGGGTGTGATACCCCGAAATAAATGCATTCTTGGCTTAGTAGTTGGTTCTGAGGGCCCTGAGTCGGGTTTGCTATATCTGTATTGGTTTTTCTCGTTGCCCTGATTTCAGTAAGAGGTTTTGACTAGTTAATTTTTTTGGGCCAGGAACCTAAATATACAGTGATCAGTTTCCAAAAACAGTTGTAAATTTGTACCCTTAGAAGTCTTTTAATAGATGTATATTTATTACTTTTTTTAATTCACAAACATTAGCAGTAGTAAGATTGGAAAGTTGCCCTGGTCTCAGATTTCCAGGTATACTTCTGGCAATTAAATACCCAGAAGATGAGGAAACGAATGGTTGCAAGTAGTTTAACCACTAACATTGGTAGGAACTGCTGTCATGGCAATTTCTGTCAATGTAAAAAAAAAGTTTGACGGACAGCTTCATCACACATGATGACCAGCCGTCTAACTTTTCCAAAGTTTATTTTGAAAAACAAACTGGTTAAGCAGGAGTTTGTTTAAAAAAAGATAATGTCCCCCGTACACCATGGGAGTTTCCTTCCATTGTGTGGGAGTAATTTTTTATTTTTTTTATTTACTGTCCCCCAATGGCAGGAAATACCGGGCAGTGACAGTTAAAGAAAGCAATCCGACTATCCACTAGAAATAGTTTGGATGTTTGGATGACTTATCCCTGATGGCTCCTACTCCATGGGGCTATCGGAGGAAGTTTTACACCCACAGAGTAAATTATACTTCATTTGTGTAAAACTTGCAGTTCACTCAACTTATCTAATCGGGCAGGTAGACTTGAGTTTGACAGAGAAGATACTCTGTCACTGTTGTGTTAAAATACCCTGGCCTCCAAATTCTAAATAAGCCCCAGGGTCCCACCTAATGCAAAGCAGGACGGACTCTGATCATCATTGGAACAGTTCATCTGAAACCTTGGTTATCCCATCCAATCACACTGCAGCCCAATGCTTTTTAGGTGGGAAATTTGAGATTCAGCTCCCCCGCCCCTGAATCTCACTGACTCAGCGACACCCCTGCCTCCGTCCAGGACCCGTTTAAGGGATGTGGAGAGGCGATCCTCTCCTCCACTCCATGAGCAAGCCTACTCTCTGATTTCCTCAATGAAAAGTACATGGAAGTGTTTGTCCCTGAAGCTGAGTCAGAAACGTTATACGAATTCCTACCCAAACCTTCTGCATGTTACAATAAAATTACCCTACCTCATGGGGATTCCTGTTAGTTAAAGGGAACAAATCTATCTGCATCGGTGTGCTCACTCCCTTGGCGATGCTCCACAGTGAAATCCATTTCTAGCACACAACCATCTGCTAATGTGTGCTAGTGGTGGGTCCTGTCTCTCTTTATTTATCTGAGATAGAATCTCCTTGATGCCATGCTCCAAAGCACCTGTCTGCATAACAAGCTCCTTGCTTTAGCCTAATGCTCTGAGCACTTGTGCCGTGCATAAGACCTCCTTCTTAGTGCCAAACACCTCAGTCCACTGAACTACTGTGAGCTGCGTTGTAGAAGTCAGCTCAGTCAATGCTCCTGTACCCTTTCACAAATCTTCTGTAGCTCCTAAAAAGCTCTCATTTGAGTTTGAGTCTTGGGTGTCTCTTGAGGTGAAATGACTCACCTGTGCCTATCTGGCGAACAAGGCAGCACAGATCCTGTTTGTTTTTGTATGTGGTATTAGTAGGATGATCGTCTAGCTGAAGGCAGCAGAGCACTATAAACATACAGGACACAGTTGACCAACCTTTGGAAGGCAGCAGGTTCATATTTTAGCCCATCAGGCAATACCTTAAACTGAAAGCGACTCTCTGGCATTGAAGTTGCAGACTTCTTCTTTCCACACTCTGGCACGGTAAGTACTGTGGTGCCAAATCAAAGGCACTCGGAAGCTTTGAAGCTCCTAACTTGCCAATGAGCTTGTCAGCTCAAGGTATGGCAGTGCGCTTCATTCTTGGTAACAGAGGTGAAGCCACATATTCTACAAACATTCCATGGTGACATTTCGAACCAGAATCACGAGAATGGCAGGAAGACTCCAATAGGGTTTAATCATCCCCAGGGTCAACATTTTAGAAACCTCCTCCTTAATATTAGCCCCTACTTTTTCTGCATCTCTAAATTTTGCTTTTAACAGGTCTCTTGTGTTGATGTATAATGCACTTCCCTGTTCTAAACCTTTCTAGTGCTGCCCATATTGTCCTTCTTGAGATCAGACCACTGCCCATCTTCAAACAGCCTCCCATCTAAAGCTCTTCCATTTCTTCAAGGAGGTTCATGGAGCTTTCCCTCCCCCTCCATTGTGACGTAAGCAGTATCTTGTAAACAGTACACATAAGGCCTTTGGGCTTTGAGTTTTTCTAAAGTTGAAACCGCTCACTTTCCTGAAACTCAAAGTCTTTTTATCAGCACTCAAATGACGTGAGGGTTATTTTGACAACATAGTTGACATTGATCTGCGGCCATTGATTTCCCAGTGACTATTGATGCCAGGAATGGACAAAAATCTGGGGATTAGCAGCAAAATAAGCCAGCTGACATGTAGCACTGTAGCGGCGTCATGGAGTCTTGGGCATGTCATATTTTTTAGATAGTTACCGAAAATGACTGTTTGTTTTCTCCACTGCAAAATTATATATACATTAGGACGGTATAGAAAGGGTTTATAAAACTGCTGCACCAATGTTCCTCATTATGAAGCACACACATGGTCCAATACGTTTTCGAAAGCCGGTCAACGCTGATGACGCTCAATACGGACAGTTTTGAGTAATATTTTCTGTAATGTACATCATAGAGATGCCCGTGTCAAAAACGTGTCCCAAAATGACATTTTCGAAGAAGAAATCTTTAGCCTAACCTCATGTGTTCAAGAAATTGGATGTGTGCCCCAGACGGCTGTTCGAAATGTTGGTGAACTCTAGTCATAGACTTCCAAAGTCCTGGAACTTTCAGTGGATGAAGCTGAGAGTGCATAGTGTGTACCCTCATGCTTAGCTCCCAGTTTACATGATGATGGTGCAATGGCAGAACACTTTTCAGAGACCACAATGAAATTGAATTTTTATTAGGATCTTCGACTTGTTCTCACCCGAAACAATACCTCGAAGATTGACGGCGTTTCTTTGCACCTCATCAACAAGGAGAGACTGGCAACCGGGCTAGTGCTGTAGTCGAAAGAGAGAAGAACCTTAGGAAGTAGTTTTAAAAGGAACACATCATGGCAGGACCAATCAGAGCAGCAGCCTTGC
The DNA here is from genome assembly GCF_964204655.1 of Triturus cristatus. NCBI lineage: Eukaryota > Metazoa > Chordata > Amphibia > Caudata > Salamandridae > Triturus > Triturus cristatus. Next base: position 988,414,948 of record NC_140580.1, read on the forward strand.
GAATCTAAAATACTTCACGATTTATGTATGACTGGTCTCTCTGGAATGGGATAGTGGGCAGGCAAAATTGAACGGAATGCAGCCCCAGTAGTTATCAGTGGCTGGGAATAATTCAAGCATTCTACCCATCACTTTTTTGTTTTTCTAATGGTGTGACACTATGTGCCGTGGATATTATGCGCATATGCCTAGACTTGTGTTCAGTTCTCCCCGTGCCATAGGCCTCAAGCTACACCTCACCGTAAATGCTCCAACAGGCTGAACATGGTCTGGGGTTGCTTGTTTTCCCATGTAGGGGCGAATTGGCCAGACAGGAACATCTAAACTGTTCCTAATGAAGAAGGATCACAAATGCTATAGTGGTAAAAATGATGGAATGGAATACAGCCCTGAGCAATTGCCAGTGACTGAGATTAATTCAAGAATGACACCCATTACTTTTGTTCTTATATTTGAAATAGGCATCTAGACATAGCCAGCAAAATCAAATTTAACAGAGGGAGTGTATCATATTGTATCCATTTCCAAATCGGATTTTATGAAAGAGCTGGTCAAATCTGGCTGGGCTTGTAAAGGCCACTAATACAGCACCCATAATCAGCTGTATAATGATTTGGAATAGAGCAAATAAGAATAGATGGCCTTTTGTGAAGTGAATTTACAATCCACTGAGGGGACTGCCTTATCTATGGCACCTGTGGGTTCAGCTACTCTTCTGGACTGTAATCCTACCCCTTGATTTAGGCTTGGGCATAATGTCAATTACACTAAAAAAATTGCGAAATTATTAAAAAACTTGCATTACATACTTTTGCCTAACTTTTGTTTATAAGAACACACATTTAGTGTACAAATGTCTTTTAAGATGTCAGTAGGAAACTGGTATACATAGAAATAGTGTCTCTGAGAAAAGATCTTCTACTTAAACTGGTCTCCTGCCCGTACCGCGCTAAACGTTTATATGAAAGGTGCATGCTCTCTCAAAAAAATAATGCGCGATAACAGTGAACCATATTTTGACCAAAAGTATAATTTTAGGAAATTGTCATAGACTTTTATTAAATATTCATGGAATTATGAGAAATTTCGTAATTTTTTGTTGCTATTTCCCACTCCCCTTTTTCAGGAAGAGTGAGTGCTACAACTCCCAGCATGATCCTTGACCTGTACCACTAGTCAAGGCTGGGCTTATAAAGGAGAAAGAACCATTCACCCTGGGACTGGTATTGCCCATAAAGCATCCTTCTGTAGGAGAGATGACAGAAGAGGGCCCTGGCTTCATGGAGCGGCCAGGATAGCCTAGCACATGAAGTTTTGTAAGGACAGGAAGGGTGTGGCTGTTGCTTAGGATTTGCCTCTAGAGTCGGATAATGATCCCTCAGAATTCTTGAAGAATAGAGGTGGGTTAAATCACCCTCATTTCATTTGGTTTTTTAGGCCTCACTGTAATCTGCTATAAAGACAGGGTAAGCTCATGATGGTGCTCAGTCCCTCACTGTACTGTAGACTCTGCTTCATGCAGAACAGCCATCTGTCCAGAGCTCGCTCTCTTCTCCTGCTGGTGAACCAGGAGTGAAGATCTGAATGGCGGTACTACTAACTTCTGCTTTGCAGATCATCTTAGTGTGTCTCCTTCTGGACAGACTTTTTTTGTAATTCATTTCTGTACACAGGCGTACGGCCTCTGTCCAGGAAACGCATTGTACGCCACTTCGCCACTACATTGTGTCATCCACACTAGCTGACCCAAACCTTCTCCACAGCGGTCTGCTTCTTTGACCCACTGGACAAGTAAGATTACTATACTTTCCTCCTGATGCCAGACGGGTCCCAGGTAGAATTCTACATTAACCATCTAAGCCGACAAGGATTGGAATATATAGAGTGAGTTTCCCAAGAGACAATCAGACTTTGCCGGAGGGAATCTGAATTTCTGGCATTGTTGATAACTTCTGGAAGGGCGCTGCACCAGCGCATCCTTTGTCCTTGCAAACAGATGTTTTATTTCCTTGTAAATCTTGGACCACTGCTGTTAGTGGTCCCCTTGTTTCTATTGTACCCCACCTTGCAGATGCCTCATCAGCCGCTAGGTCCAGCAAAGTGAACCATTCCCCACTCCTTTACTGGGTCTTCTGTGGCCTGGTCAATGCAGTGTGTCCGACTCACCTTGGCTGCACTTTCTTTTCTCGGCTTAGAACCAGGCTGTTCCTCTCACCTTTTGCTGCTGCCCTCTATGGATTCAGTCAGAGGTAGCGGTACTGAACTGTGCACCTTACTTCTAATGCATTTGTTACCACAGGGTGCTTGGTCTTTAATTCAAAGGCCCCATCTATGATGTCCAACATGTCTGAACACTGGGGGAGGCAGTGCACTCCTAGGAAGGACCCACGTAGCTAGGGCCCCATAGTCGACTTGTGCACTGTTTACTGCAAATGCTCTGTTGCACTAACCATTTCCTTCCTGCAAATTGAGATAATAAACCTTGTTTTTTGTTTCTTGCAAGCTTTGTCTATTAGGTGTGTCTTACCTTGTTCTCTTGGTTTAGTCATGAGGATTGTAGCATACCAGGTGTCTTGTCGTTCAAGTGTCTGCTCTTTTGAGTGATTTGTCCCAAAATGTCCATGTCACTGAAGCAAACGTTTCTTTGTAGTCAGACTTACTCTCTTAAAGCATCCTACAACATGGCTGGGAGCTCCGAAGAACTCTCCTGAAGATGCAGTTCTTTCTGTTCCTTACTTCACTTCTCAGGACGCCTGTTCCTCACTGTGCCCAAGCACTCCCCAAGTGGTGACACTGTCTATACTCCTATTTGTCTCTGAATGACCAGAAACCTGCAAGCCTACACTATAATTGTTTTCAACAAAAATGAACTTGGCTCTCCTTTGCAGATCACGTGACCCTCAGCACTAATCTAAACTATTCACTCTCTTGTGAGGGCCATGAGGCTCAGGTTCCATAGCAGCTAAGGACAGACATTATTTTGTTTCATGTATTTTTGTGTTAAAGTGAAAAAAACATGCTCGGCCCCTTCAAATAAACAAGTTGATTACTGAAGAGTGTTGTGAATTGGATTGGATGCACTCAGGTAATCCTATGGATCGGAAATGGGGTAAAAAATAGCATAAGCATTTACATGTGTGGTCTGTAGTGTATTTCTGTTGATGGGTCTGGAAGCTTGAGGGAATATGCATGGATGAGACAAATTGTTGCTGGTCCTGCAAGAAGAGCACATGAATGGAGTGTGGGAGGGTGCACCTCACGTTTTCTTATTCTGTCTTGCAATAGGTCATGATCCGTGGCTGGGCGCATCTAAATGAAGACAACAAACAAAGCCCTGGTGTTAAAAACATCCAGTTTGTGGACTGCGAGCTGAGCACAACTAATGCAAGAAGTAGGTGTTCCTCACACCCCATTGTTAGCACAATAGCATCCCCGCCATACATCGGTCATGGTCCCTGTATGTTACTTTCTAGAGCGTGGGCACATAAAAATTCCCAAAAATGCATTTTTCTTTGAATTTAGCCACCAGCATGTCCACCAAACTTTATTGTTCAGACATAAACAGTACTCAGCTAAAAGTTATGTACCGTTTCCTTTGCTTAACTGTCATTTCTTGGTTTCAACAGAAGTACGCACTTAACAAATACACCACAGTGTGACACAATAATATCATACGCTTCATTTGCTCCACCAGAGGGACTTTAAACTCTTTCATTTATTTTACTGCATAGATAGGTTAATAGCTTTTTTTTTATATCAGTTTTAATCACTGTATGTAGACTTAAATACAAAGATAGACAACTAGCTGGTTAACAATTACAGCCTGGATGCCTTGGCCAGCGCCAGGTTACAACAACGATAAGGAAGTCAATGCCAGTAGATAGAAACAACATGGTCATCTGATCCATTGGAAGGCCTCCAGCATTAGATCAGTGGTGGCCAAAATTGTAATTATAGGGCATTGGCAGGCAACAAACTTGATATCCAGGTCTGGACCTCAGCGCCGCCTTCGACACGGTAAGTCATCATCTGCTGCTGTCTCGACTCCGGAACATCGGGGTAACTGGGAAAGCCATGGAGTGGTTGAGATCTTTTCTCGAGGAAAGATATTTTCAGGTGTTTGAGGGTAACAACTGCTCTCGCCTGTTAGCGTTACAGTGTGGGGTACCACAGGGGTCGTCCCTTAGCCCCACACTGTTTAATGTCTACATGGCCCCATTGGCGGACCTAGTTGCTCCGTTTGGCATCCAGTTAATAAGCTACGCGGATGACACCCAGCTGGTGTTTTCCTTGCAACAAACAGATGCTCCCCCGAACAATCTGGCTAATTGTTTGGAGGTGGTAGTAAACTGGATGAATTTGTCTCAGCTCAGACTTAACGGAGGAAAAACCGAGCTGATGCTCTTAGGAAAGCAGGATATCCCTGACAGTCTAGCTTGGCCCACTTGTATGGGTGCCATACCACCACCCAAACCAGAAATAAAAAGTTTAGGCTTCTGGCTCGACAACGCGTTGTCCTTCGAAACACAAGCCAGAAAGACCTCTGCAGTTTGTCATGGGATACTCAAATCCCTGCGCAAAATCCTGCCCCAACTCCCTGAAAAAGCAAAGAAGACCATAGTTCAATCCTTGGTTTTATCACGAATTGACTACGGGAATGCTATATACCTTGGGGCACCGGCATCCACTTTTAAAACCTTACAAGTGGCTCAGAACTATGCCGCCAGGATTTTGACTGGAACTAGTCGATATATGTCGGCGAAGCCAGCTCTAAGATCACTCCATTGGCTCCCTGTGAAGGAACAGGTGCGATTTAAATCCCTATGCATCACATACAAGATCATGCATGGAGAAGGCCCTTCCATATTGGAAAATATGATAAGTCCCTATAAGCCCCAACTTAATCTCCGCTCGAGTGACCACAACCTGGCAATCATTCCCAGGATAAAGCGAGCCCGCTTGGGCGGCCGGCTCTTTTCTCTGCAAGCAGCAAGAGAATGGAATGCCCTCCCATGCAACTTGAGGCAGGAACAGACCTTCCTTCAGTTTAGGAAGAAACTCAAAACCTTCCTATTCCCCAGAAATTAGCTTGCAGTAGGAATGTAGATCGGACTAGCCCAGGGTCACCGTTGCCAAGAGCGCTGGGATGCCTACGGGTAGCCATGCGCTATATAAGTGATTTTACAATTACAATTACAATTTCTAGGTCACAGTATTTGAGTAAGCTACAACCTAGACACTTGAATCAATGATAATTCGCAAAATGGATATATGTGTCAATTTCAGGCTACATCGCCCTGCGTTAATTGACTTGGCTCTTCATTTACAATTTCCTTAACCCATGGTCTTTCACAGAGGCTATACTCACATGCCTCACACTTTATCACTTATGCTGACCCCAATGACTGATGGTTCTTTTTAGATTTTCTGGTCCCTCCTGCTTTTGTTGACCACAGTTGAACATCCTTTATAGATCAAAACACTTGCTACCCTTGAAGCATATTGATCAGCATTGGGCTTGTTTTCATCTTACCTCACCTATCACTTCTCCTCCATGGTCTGGTGCTCCTTGCTCGCTCCATAAGTTCGGACATCCTTAAAGATTCCATCTTGATGACTTTCCCTCTACACCATCTTAAATGACATTATCTCCTTAGTGTGCTTTTCTTACCCCATTCCCAACACTCTGGCCCTCCATCAATCCTTGCATGTCTGACTATCAATCTACAGTCCAACATTTCATGGTGCTCCACTCTCATTCTGCACTCCTCCAACATTTGAATTATTTCCCCACATCCATGCCATTTGGTATTCTGCCAGCTTCCATCTAAGTTCCCCTTAGCATCCTCTCTCCATTCACCTTTTTTACAACCTTGAAGTGCTTGTCAGTCCTGCCATCGCGCTAGATTGCTTTATACTCAACACAGACACCTCTGCCATGTTTCAGGTTTGGAACACTGGGAATCCCCTGTTTTTTCATTTAACCTCAGCTGCAAACAACGTCCTTGTAAAGCAGAATCTTTTACTGTGCCAGCCTTGTAGACCATCTTCCTTAGAATTCTTGATCCCCCCGGACAGATAACTAACTTTGCAACAACCAACATCTTCAGCATGCCTAGGCTCATACCTACTGGCACCGGATTGGCTGGTTGTCTGCTTAACAATGAGCCCTTTACAAACTACTCCCATAGGTCTGTAAAGTGATCCAAATAACTGTCCAAAGTACTGCTAAAATATTTGCTATTTACACTACCATCCAGAATTTGTACTTCTCTATCCAGAACTAATTGCTCTTCTAAATATCCTTGTGTCGCATCAAGAACCTAGTCCTTGAACATATTGGGACCCTTTTGGGAAATCACTGCCTGCAACCTGTGTGCCATCTCCTCCACTGGAACAACCTTAAAAAGAATCCTCATGATGAATGGGCACAAAAACAAATTAATTTATTTTTCTTACCCACATATCCAAATCTGTCATGGAACGAGTAATGTAATTATGGCTCAGTGAGTTGAAGTCTCACCTTCAAAACATTCAGGAATGGGTATAAAATAAAATTGGGTAATAGTAACACTTTTTAAGCGTGCTATTAAGTGATACATAAAAATGAGTTATTATTAAACAGATTGTAATTAAAATCAATAGCCATGTCTCATTCATGTAAGTGGTCTGGGGCCATTTAGGCTTAGGAAACCACTATACTATACAATACAAAACTATACAATAAGTGCAATAGTTTCCTGCCATTCCATTACCTTTATATGCATCCTATGAACACAACAATCTTCCTATGTACAGCATGCTCATATAAAGAACACTTATGTTACAAATTCTACTCAAATAATTGAACTACACAATTCAAAATAAGAAGTAAGCCAAAAACTAAATTCTTCAATATTAGGGCCAACAATGTTCTGCCATCTAAACATGTATATATGGTGGGCCAAAAACTACTTACAGTGTGACTCACAAACCTTATGTGAGTCAGGTTTTGTCCACATGGGGAAGAATAGGGGTGGGGTATGAGTTTATGATTCCATTCATTAGGCTAAATCTGGCTGTTTCTGCACCCATTCCTGTTTAAGGACATACACACCATGGATGCCCACTCTCCTCATTGCTATTTGCCATAGCTAAAGAACCACAAGCACATTTTCTATGTGAAGATCATAGTCAGAGGGAGATTACATTCTGAACGAGCAGGTTGTTTATACCACTATATGCAGATGATGTACGATGTTTGGAAAAAAAAATAATCTCTCATCAATCATCAGAGAATTTGTTCAGTTCAGTGGATTTTCGGGAATCACAATATATTGGGAACAATCAACCATATTACAACTATTGGATTCCACTGTCCAATATTACACCTTAATAGGGAGTATTAAGGTACACAGGAATATTGGAACTATTACATGTGAAAATTATGGTTCTGTAATAAAAGATAAAATTAAGAATTTGACAATGGATGAATCAGTCCCTATCTTTTATAATGCTTATGAAGATGGAGGTATTACCTAACTTAATAGATTTATTCATAAATATATAAAAAAAAAAAAATGGTGAATTCTTCAGGGAACTTAAAACTTTGATAATTACACCGGCATGAGCTGGTAAATCACCCAGTATTAAATGGGAAGCACTTATTCTGCCTACAAAGGGGGGTGGTTGCTGCACCCAATTGTCTTTTATACTGTTATTATATTGCTCAGGCGATGCATTTCCATGCTTGATATTTCCTTAAGCCACTTATGCCACATTTGGTGGTAGAAGAAGATATAGTGTGACCTTGCCTATTGGTCACATGTACGTAGAACTAGTGGCATGTACGGTATCGGCATGGAGCAGTCTTGCAGGGATGGCAGGGAAGTCTAGACTGCATGCACCTACATTAATACTCAAATCCAATCCATTGCTGACTTTATTGCTAGAAACCGAAGCACAAGACAACTTTAGAGAGTGAACTTTCAATACCTGTTAAAACTATACTCAGAAAGGAAATTCCTAGATAAGGACGCATTTATAAAGGAAGGCGGAACCTCCCCATTAGACATATTCCTGTATATTAGATTGAAGACTACCATGCAGGAGATATGCCTTCATTTAAGAAAGAGCCCCAATTATTAGAAACGTTGGTGTGATTGCTCTTTACCCCATCTCAAAGAAATCTTATAACACTGGAGCTCAATAGGGGATAGAGAGAGACACACATAGGGTGCATCACAAATGGAATGAGGATCTTAGTACCCCACTGACAGATACACAAAGGAAATGTTGTTGTAAACTTTCTAGAGAGATATCATTAAAAAAAGTAGACATTGACTGGTAAATTACGGATTTTTGTTGCAGGTTTTTCACACCCCAAAGAGCCTGAAATGGATATATGACGGAACCACGCATTCGGTTGTAACGCATGCCGCTACAACACACCCATTATAATGCGAATGCCATTTCCCCGCATAGAACAGATGCATGCTGGTTGTTGTGGTCCGAGTGGGTGTCTATACAATGATAGGGTCACTCCAAACACCTAGTGATGTCCCAAATCGTTGGTCACGGGCCACACACCAGCTCAGGTGCCCGACAGAATGCAAAAAAGTATTTTTGTCGGACCCCTTACTCAGGCAATACATATTACCTACTCTCTCCCCTTGTGCAGCAAAATAAAACCACGATGGTGATAAAAGCTGCCGGGGGGCTCTGCGTATTGCAGTCCAACTACAAACTTCCAAGATGCTGGTCTCACCCAGTGCTCCTAATCGAGAGGGTGTGTCATGAGTCAGCGACCCGCCTGCTGACAACACATAAAACAAACGCCTGATGCCAGGTAGGAAAGGCACGACACAACTCCGGGGTCTTTGAAAAAGAGGCTTTAGTGATGTTATCTCGCGTAGTGCTGGCAATCCATGAAACACTTGGGCAGACGCGTTTCAGCCTTCATTGGCTTTCTTCAGTGCCAGTTCCACGGGCTCCACACTCTCTCAGGGGGTTAGACAGGATGCAGGTGATGTTATAACCGCCCCTAGTCAGATGGTATCACACCCCTCTCCTCCAATTAGAGGTGCACTGTCATTACGCATTCACCCTCCCGAGCAGATGCATGCTGGTCGTTGTGGTCCGAGTGGGTGTCTATACAATGATAGGGTCACTCCAAACACCTAGTGATGTCCCAAATCGTTGGTCACGCGTGACACACCAGCTCAGGTGCCCGGCAGAATGCAAAAAAGTATTTTTGTCGGACCCCTTACTCAGGCAATACATATTGCCTCCTCTCTCCCCTTGTGCAGCAAAATAAAACCACAATGGTGATAAAAGCTGCCGGGGGGCTCTGCGTATTGCAGTCCAACTATACAAACTTCCAAGGTGCTGGTCTCACCCAGTGCTCCTAATCGAGAGGGTGTGTCGTGAGTCAGTGACCCGCCTGCTGACAATACATAAAACAAACGCCTGATCCCAGGTAGATAAGGCACGACACAACTCCGGGGTCTTTGAAAAAGAGGCTTTAATGATGTTATCTTGCGTAGTGCTGGCAGTCCATGAAACGCTTGGGCCGACGTGTTTCAGCCTTCATTGGCTTTCTTCAGTGCCAGTTCCACGGGCTCCACACTCTCTCAGGGGGATAGACAGGATGCAGATGATGTTATAACCGCCCCAAGTCAGATGGCATCACACCCCTCTCCTCCAATTAAAGGTGCACTTTCATTACGCATTCACCCTCCTGAGCAGATGCATGCTGGTCGTTGTGGTCCGAGTGGGTGTCTATACAATGATAGGGTCACTCCAAACACCTAGTGATGTCCCAAATCGTTGGTCACGGGCCACACACCAACTCAGGTGCCCGGCAGAATGCAAAAAAGTCTTTTTGTCGGACCCCTACATATATATTGCCATGACTCACCGTAGCACTTTGGAGGAGGATAAAAATGAAACTTGCATCAGTTCCAGGGCCCACAGGAGGGCAATAATATGATTAAAGAAACGTGCTTGAAGCGGAGCCCACCGGAGGGTGTAAAATTACTCTGACATGAACTATGTGTCCCAGCATGCATTGGGGAGGTACAGAAGATTCACGCACTAAGCAAAACCCACTGGGGGTATTTAAGGAGCCATGCCGTGAATGATCAGAGCCATCTTCTGTGCGCATGACTAATCATCCATGACTAAGAGGCAGGAGACTCGAAACGCGTCGGAAGGAACACTAATGATGAATGCTGTTGCTCGTTTCTTTCCTGAATAAATCTTCAGTTTCCTCCAATTTGTGTGTGCTCTCAACTGCTCTGGGCACTTTGGACATCATATACATATATATATACATATATGTATATATGTGTGTGTATATATATATATATATATATATATATATACACATATATATATATCGTCTCTTGCGCGTGTATGCTGCGCAACCTTTGAGGCGATTCCTTGTGGCATATATATATATATATATATATATATATATATATATATATATATATATATATATACACCAATTACGTGGTCGTCTTCTATGACCTGTTCTACCGCGGCACAAACTCCTCAAACACCGTCACTTGTAATTTGTATGCTTTTTTTCTTTATTTTTCCAGTTGGTCCCCAGTCATACATTTCAAAGAGGCAAGAATAATTATTAAAGTGCAATATAAATAACAAATTACATCAGTCTTCCATATATGTAGAATGTGTTGCAGGGATTCTGCACATACACAGTACTATGCACAGGAAACCAGGACCTCGGTGTATTGTGGTGTACCAAAAACACGCCTCAGTGCCCAGAACCCCTATCCGGCTAGCTATTTTATCGCATTCGTTCTCCGTACTACAGCGGAGCTACCAATGATTGGATATCCTAGAACACATGACTCAGGGCCTCTCAGCATTCATGGGAACAAGACACTCTTTCGCTTAGGAACTCATACCTGTTCACAATGTGAGTAACCAGAGACAATGTATAGTTTAAAATGTTTATTTAAACTAGCATGCTCTGTAATGCAGTACACTTGCTAACACTAGCAAAGAAATGCATAAAAACAATAAAATCAGCATGGTTACAATTCCATATAATACGAACGGGCAAAGCATATTATAATGACAGTGGATGAAGCCATATAGCGCTTTACCACCCTCCCCGTGCTCAAAGCTATGTTTATTATATCAGTGGAAGACCTCTGGGCTTGGACAGCGCAACCCCCTACCTCAAGTCTTAGATGATAGGATTTACATCCCCGCACAAGCACAGCTCTTCCTCTGGAAAGGTTTTCTCCAAGTGTTGATATCTTGCATCCCATGCAATATTAAAAGCACCCGAAAAGTCAGAAGCACAGCTGTGTTCCATGTTATGTCTATATGTGTGTGGGACGGACCAAAGCCGATTAACCAGTGGAGTTGTTTTCTGGCCTTGAACACGAAGTACAGACGAGAACTCAGAGCACAACAGAAATAGTGAAAGGCAGACAGTTCTCATGTGAAGCAGCATGAGCAAAAGTGTTTACGGGAACCAAGGCATGTAGTGTCGTGTGCATAAGCGGCAAGATGGCGGTGATGCAAAGCACGGACTAATGCTAACTTAGCAACATCCGCTGGCACCCCTAAACCCTCACAACAAGGGTTTATATTTTCCTGTGAAATACTTACATTTTCATTGTAAAGGCATGCATGGCAAAGGCATATGCTTGCTAAAAAATGTACAGGTTGGTACAAACATTTTATTTGTACACACACACACATATATATATATATATATATTGTTTAAATAAATATATGTATATATGCATATATATGTATAATTTTATATAGTTACACATGCACAACTGCATATGAATGTGCATGTGTATATATACATAATAGTAAATACAAATATATATATATACATCTCCTTGAAACCCCAAAACCTCTCAACAGATATCTAACCTAAACCCTAAAAAACATACCTTGCCATTCAAAAACTCATGCACACCACAAACTCTGAAATAACCTTTGCTACCCAAAAACTCAAAGCCATCCTAAACTCTAAAAATGCCCTTGCCACCCAAAAACTAAGATCCACCCTAAACCCTAAAACGTATCCTTGCCACCCAAGAACCCATACCCACCCTAAACCCCACAACTACCCTTGCCACCCAAAAACCCATACCCACCCTAAACTATAAACATTCCCTTTCAACCTAAAAATCCATACCCACCCTTAAATCTAAAAATTCCCTTGCCACCCAAAATCCCTTACCCACCCAGAACCCTAAAACTACCCTTGCCACCCAAAAACCCTTACTCACCCTAAACCCAATAATTATCCTTGACACCCAAAAATCCATACCCACTCTAAACCCTAAAAATGCCCACCGTAAACACTTTTTAAAAAAAACATTCCCCCGCAAATAAATATTTATAGAAATGTACCTAAACTTACATTTAAAACCCTAGCCATACCAACCCTAAACCCTAAAAATGCTCACCCTATACCCTTTTAAAACATTTCATATATAGATATATAAACTCTAAATACTTGCCTAATACTAACATTTGAACCGGATATGCCTTTACAAGGAAATTAATTGTAAAGGCATGCGCGGTAAAGGCATATGCGTTGTTAAATCCTGCATGGTAATGGCATGCATGGCAACAGTACCTGCGTTCTAATGGCTGTCTTCCATCTGAAAGAGCTCGGATTACTTGACGATGCGATGTGCACAGGATGCAATGCGTCATTTGGCATGGCATTTCTTGAGGGTGTGTATATACTGGTCTACAAAATTGTGATGCAGTCAGATGTGATAGGTGTACAGCTTGAAGCCTCGCCTTTAGTGGCAGTTCTAATTGTATTTAGCCAAGGTTCCATGAGGAGTGTGCAAAGTTGTTGCATATGAGCTGCTGTTGTCAAAGAGAAGAATGGCTCTTTGTTGGGAAAGAGGACCAGCTTTGATAGTGAAAGAGAAGATTAAAGATTTGGGGTCCTCCGTCACAAACCGATATTCCGCCTGCCGTATTACAATTGCATTATATCCAATGTTATGTTATGTTATGTTATGGGAGCTTATATAGCGCGCAGCTACCTCCAACGGAGGTGTCCTGGCGCTGTTACTAATCATGTGGACCTGAACGGAAAAGAGCTGTGACCAGTGAGGAGATGAATCAATGCAAAAGAAAAAGCCAGGTTTTCAAGGCCTTTCTGAAGACATTTTCTTTCTCAAGCGCTCTAAGATCCTTCGGCATAGAATTCCAAATAGTGGGTGCCCGGACAGAAAATGACCGACCGCCCATACTGACCTTTCTAAATTTAGGTACCTTAAGAAGATTCAGATTATTAGATCTTAAAAGTCTATTTTGCGAGTACCTTTGAATTCTAGCTCTAAGATATAGAGGGCCGATATTATGCAAGGCACGATGGATTAGTACCATAGCCTTAAAAAGCACTCTTTTCTTTATAGGTAGCCAGTGTAAACTGGCCAGATGAGGGGAGATTCTATGGCGGACAGGGATATTTCTGATTAATCTAGCTGCTGCGTTTTGGATTAGCTGAAGCCTGGCTGTCAGATAGTCTGGAAGTCCAATGAATAGACTGTTTGCGTAATCCAGGCGTGAAGTGATGGTGGCATGCACCACCGTTTGACGACAGTCTACAGGCAGGAAGTGAAGAAAACGGCGCAGCATTCTAAGCTTCCAAAAACAAACTGCGGAGAGCTGCGCAATGTGATCCTTTCCAGAAAGCTCTGTATCCATTTTAACGCCTAGGTTCCGAGCCACCCTGACTGGAGCCGGTGCAGGATTTAAGGTGGCAGGCCACCAACATTCTGAGGACAATGGAGATTTGTTATTAAAAAATAAAACCTCCGTCTTTTCTGTGTTCAACTTTAGACAGTTGTCCGACATCCAAGATACTATATCCAACATACAGCTCTTAACACTCAACATCCTTCCTCCATCCTTTTCATCAAAGGAGAAAAGGAGCTGGGTGTCGTTGTGGGAAGATGGCCTGATATGTAGTGCTCACTATTCTAGTGATCACTGTGTATCATTCCAAACGACCCTTATTGATGATTGGTTGTAAGTCAACCTTATAGACCAGCTATCCTAGTAGCGTGGACAAGAGCAGTCTTCAGGCTAAACTCTAGAGGGCGTGTTAAGCCAGCTGTTTACCATCACATATACCCCTTGAACGCCAAGTGAAAGGACACCACACAAGTTGTTATGAAAATAAAGGATATTTATTTATAACAAGACTACCCTGGCTCTTTATGAGTCAGGGAGCTAAGCACACTACAAAACTCTTAGAAAAATACTTCTGGTTGCACAATTTACACAAATGCCCGAAGGGCACGAAACCATTCCACTGCAAGTGGAATGGGAGAGGTTAGAAAGTTTAAAGTGACTGATTCCGGAGGAATCCGATCAGTGGGACTAAACGAAAAAGGAACTGGACATTTGTAGAGTGAACCTACGATGGAGCACCGAGATGCTCGAGTTACCTAGCCCCGAGGCTGCGGCTGCGTGGGGTTCAGCAAGATGTCGGGAGTCCTCGTTGTAGTCTCAGGAGCCTGAAAGAAGAAGTTGCTGGCAGGCGACCAGTGTCGATGTTCAGCGAGATCCAAGCCTGGATCGGTGATGAAGGAAACCTGAAAGCAGAGGGGACTCAGTTCTCAACCGCTAGCCAGCGATCGTGTGGGTACCAGGAAGGTACCGGCTGAAGTCACCTCGACCAGGTGAGTGGATGACGTCGGACTCGGCTGGCGCGGCGGCGACCAGGATGGAGGGCGGGCTGTCCCACGAAGGTGTCTGCTGTCGATGATGCTGGGCCCAGGAATGGGGCAGCAGGTCTTGGCAGTGGCAAACCCACGCGGTGGAGTCAAGATGGCGTCGGGAGTGGACCAGGAGGGTCCGAGGTACTCCTCTGTTGAAGGGGAGCAAGAGCCAGTCTGGAGCAACCAGACCAGTGATGAAAGTCTGTCGTGGTGCGTCGTGAAGAGGGCCACAAGCCGGTCGGCGAGTGGTCGGACAACGCGGTGAGCAGCAAGGAGCAGAAGGGCCCCCACGCAGATCTCGTGGATGCTGGGGAGGCAGACTTCGGTGCTGGAGCTGCTCAGGGTTAGGGCTTCTCAAACCCTAGGTGTACTCACTCGAGGGTCCCTCGGTGGGCGTACTAGATAAGCGTCGTGCAGGTTCTGAAGATGGCCGGCCCCGCAGGTCTCGTCACACCTACGAATCTCAGCTGGGCTGATGATGTAGGTAGAGGTCAGAGATGGCAGGGAACCCGGGTCTCGTCGAGCTGGGCAGTCTTGATTCGTGGGAGAGACGTACAGCAAACCGCAAGCGCTTAGGTGGTGCCTGCTGGTGCAGGGTGGCTACTCCTTAGCCACAAGGGAGAGTCTTCAGAAATAGTCAAGAGTTCCTTTCGTGGAAAGTAGTTCAAGATTCAGAATTATCCAATTTGGGAAGGGGACTCGCTCCTACCTTTATTCTAAGAAAAGGGGCTGGCCCGTGACTAGGTCCTACCTATGGGTGGGGCCAGGAGGGGGGTGGTTACACCCCTATCCTTTGTCCGGCTTCGCCCCAGCTCAGGGGCTGGTGTGCCCCCGAAACTGGTTTGAGCCGGGCTATGCACAGTGAGCACCGGGGTGCCACTTGCAATCACCTTCCTTTCAGCCCTGCCTACCTGGGATACACAAACCCTGTCTGGGATGGTGCTAACACCGCCCTCGACAGGAAACCCTTTGTCCAAGCTCCCCTCGCTGGAAGGTCTCCCAGCAGCAGGAGGTCAGACTTGTGTCTGGTGGCAGCATCCATTTTGTGATGCTGAGGCTTGAGTCAACTTTAACCGGGGTTCAAGGTTACTTCCATGTCGTGTCCCTCTAGAAGGGTGGAATGCTAACCCCGTCGCCAGAACTGGCGAGGGGTTCGTATTCCAATTCGTATGACACCTTACTCGACATGTTTGGGTGATGCGATGCCAAAGTTAGCAAATAACCGCGAGGATTATAATGCACTTTAAGGTAGTTGGCCCGCGTCACCATGGAACGGCTATTAGGATTTGGCTCCGCAAGCCGTCGACGGGCTCAGCTCGCGCCAGAGCACCATCTCACATGATTCCCAGCACTCTGCCTTCAGGATTGATAAGGCCTGCCATAGGAGTGACTGATAGGAATTCATGTGTCCATTTTAGGGTTAGGTATAGGAATACTACACCTACAGCAACGGGTGATTACACCACCTTGCCCCAGCTGTCGTGCAGCCAGTTGTGTCAGATTTGGGCGGCCATCCAGGGGTGGCATAATACATGCTGCAGCCCCTGGTAGGCCCTGGGTACACCGATGCCCTGGATACCTATGGTATGCTGATACAGGGACTGATAAGGCGGCCCAGTTCCAATTAGTGGATGCACCTAATGTACATGTGTGTTAATTTCGAGAGAGAACAGCTAGGCTGTGGGTCTGATTGGCAGGCCCACAGCCAGGGAAAGTCGTAAACCAATGAAGCAAAAGCAAAAAATCTGGGTGATCATAGGATTGCAGACCCTACTCTCCTACAGTCGTCAGCATAGTTGACAACACGCAGGCCGTGTTTCTCAATTATAGGGGCTAGGGGAGCCAGGTAAACATTAAAAAGTGTCGGGCTCAGTGCAGAGCCCTGAGGAACTCCGCATGACAGCAATTTTATTTGTGAGGAATGCGGACCCAACACCACCTGTTACGAGCGTCCCTCCAAAAAAGTCTGAAACCACGACAAAACTGCTCCTGATAGACCAACGTTCTCTAATCTGTGCAGTAGGATTTTATGGGACACGGTATCAAATGCCGCAGAAAGATCTAATAACACAAGCATTGCACAGTGTCCTTTGTCCACAGTTTCTCTCAGAATCTCCGTAGCCTCCAGGAGTGCGGTCTCAGTGCTAAATGTAGCTCTAAAACCAGACTGGGAGTCATGCAACAGGTTGTTGGCATCCAGGAACCTCGAGAGTTGCCTCTGAACTTCCTTCTCCAAAACTTTAGCTGGAGCTGAGAGTAAAGAGATAGGGCGATAGTTTTTTAATACCAAGGGATCAACTCCTTCTTTTTTTAAGACGGGTCTAACCAAGGCTTTCCTACACTCAGCTGGATAGTTTCCAGTTTTCAGCGACTGGTTCCAGATAATATCCAGGACTGGATTTAGCCCCTGAGCAAGAGTCTTGTAGAACCTGGCAATAACACTTGCAATACGGCAGGTGAGATATCTGTCATGTTTATGATGGAGTATCCCATTTGCTGAATTCCAAATCAGGCCCTTGATCTGCTACAATTTAATGTCAGACCCATGTAATATGCCTCTGCCAATTTCATTTAGTCGAAGTGATGCTTAGGCTCCCTAACTGACTACGCTATGCTGTATTTGGCTAAAATCTAAAGAGGAAGCAACTGTACAGCTTGATGTCCTGAATGAACCTGGAAAATATTGGTATTAAAGCTAGATTTTAGAATACTTTGATTGAGATGCCAGTAGGGAGCTACATAGTACTTGTGTAGGGGTACTTAGGATGGAGATTTTGACTGTACACACTGCAATGGTGTATGTTAAACCATCTACAAGATTAACACAAAGTAATTCAGCTAGATCTTATATGTTATTTTTGTATATAGTCACTTACAGTGTTTCTGATTGTTCATTTGAGTGAGTTTGTGATGTATGACAAAATCAAAAAAATAATTGAAAAATGTTTAATTCACATGAACATGTAATTAAGTGGAATGGTTGGATTTCACATGATTAATTTCTCACACGCTAAGCATATATGACAAGTGAAAGGTAAGAAAGCTAAGGTCGTTAACATACGACATGACAATCTTGATCAGCTGCACAGGATAGTAAATAAAGCAGAAGGTAATTAGTTACTGAAAGATGTGACTGCATATGTTTTTCCGTTTATGAGCTTGGCTTCTGTTTTCATCCCTAGTGGACATTTCTTGCAACTTTGAGACTGATATGTGTGGCTGGTACCAGGACCAAAGAGATGACTTTGAATGGGCATTTGGAGATGCGAGCCAAGATCCTGTCTCTAACCACATGCCTAATTTTGACCATACTACTGGAAAAGGTATGAATAGTTCACAGACTATGGCACTGTATTTCAGATCTCTGTGTTTACTAATGGTGAAGGAATGCCATGGATACCTGTACTTACAGAGAGTATTCAATGCTCGCACCACATTTTGGAACTCTGAGGTTCAAGTTCCGTATACGTTGACTTCTCTCCAGTTCTTGAGCTCCAGCCCTGTAAACAACTGAGAGCCTCCAGCTTGGAACATACAGATTGCTGAGGGGAGGAAGGTGTTCTGCAGTTATTGGCACCTTCTTACAACTGCAGTGAAAGAAGGTGCATTGCATCCAATCAATTATCTTCTGATATAGTCTGGGAGTTGCTACACAACAGGGTCTCAAGTGCTTAAATATGTGTTCTGACATTATGATACTTAGATCACCTCTCCAGAACATTTTGTCATTACAATCCCTACAGACAGTTCCATGCCAGAAGAGATTGTGTGCTTACATTTCCTGTGCTACATGCGGTATTGGCTTGAATCCTCATCTCAAGACGCTTAAGCAACAGATGGGTGCCATAGTGGCTTCCGCCGAGTGCCACCTGCCAGACAGTGATTTGGGAAGTAATACCCCAGAAATGACTTAATTGACTCTGATGCCTCTTGTCTTTTTCAGTGGGGGGGGGGGGGGGGGTCACTTCTGCCGAGACTGATAGAGATGTTCTGTGTCCATCGGCATTCAACATCTGGTCTTCCTCTGGTGACATCACTGTCTAGCATAATCTTCAGCCAGGATGGTCTTCACTTGGCAAACACCATCTGTGTTAGAATTTATCCTACCTGATCTTCCCAGACATAAAAAACACAATATCCTAACTGTTCAAGTAACAACAAAGGGATACACTTTACTAGTACATGGCATTTAATGAATTTGTTGCTGTTGAAAAATACCATATTGAGAGAAGAGGAAAATGAAGATACAGGTTTGGTGCAACTTAGAGAGCCACATTATAAGCTACCATGAGCTCTCAATTCATGCAACAAGAGCATAAAAGGAAATGTCATTCTCATTGCTGATTGGCTGGCATCTCTGTAGAGCCTGCCAGCTAGAGTTCCAACTATGACTATGTTATTTCAACAGAAAGCATGACTGGCCAGTGGAAACCAGAACAAGACAGCCGGTGGACAGCCACCATGCAGTTCAGTTTGCAGAACCGGTCTATATAACTCCGTCAGTGTGTTGGTTCTTAGTGTTTGACATTTGTACTTTCATTTGTTTGTTAAGCCAGATAGTTAGTCTTGGTTATGACATTCCGCTTTTGGCCTCGGTTGGCTTGAAAATAATGTCTTGGTGGCAAAGGATTGTCTGTCCTTCAGACAGCAGATTGAACGATCCACTCATGCTAATAATTATAATGAGTGCTTCCTGTTATGCAGATATGGGTGCTTTGTGCCAAGTTCTGTAATACTGTTTGTGTGTAATGTGGGCATATAACTTGGCTTCACCCGACTGCATTATCCTTTCCATCCCATTGACCATGGCCATCTATCTCTAAGACAGTAGCCACATAGGGCTGCTGTGTCTTTGAGATGAGCGCATACTACTATTAGCCTTCATGTTCCAGTGTTAACCCGTGATGTTGTTTCCAATACTTGCAAGTCTGTTGGTCATGAACAGCCTTTTCTTGGTTCTTAGGTAAATTCCTCTATGCAGACACCTCCTCTGGTTTGCATCGTGGCACGAGAACCCGCCTTCACACCTCCCCGCAGAAGCCCGTTTCTGGCGTACAGAAACAGTGCCTCTCGTTTTGGTATCACATGTATGGACCTCACATTGGTAAGTTTCATTCCATGGTGGCCGAGATCTAGCCATTCAGAAAGAAGGGAAGTTTGTTGCCCCTCGTTCAAAATATTGTTTCAGGTCTGATTTGGAGATGGTAGTAATAGAAAATCCTTTGCTTTGTGGCGATGATGTAGGATTCTTCAGAAGAATCCCATTACTGCCCATTTACATTCATTCATATTCTTCATTCAAAGCACACAGTGATTACACTAAGTTAAACAAGCATTGGCATAGCCAATAGGTCTCGCCTTTGGGACCTTATAAGTGTTTAGCCATGCAACAGTTGCATAACTAAACACTTATAAGGTCCCAAAAGCGAGACCTATTGGCTATGCCAATGCTTGTTTTAACTGCTGCAATCTATTGAAGCCTCACGGAAAACATCAAAGCGGCCGCGAAAGTGATCGCGATCAAACATCAAAGCGGCCGCGAAAGTGAAAGTAATCACGGTAAAGTGCGACGCGCGCGCCCGCGCACATGCACTGTAGCTCTAGGCTGGCCTGGTAGCACTTTTTGGAGCCCTCTCAAAATGTCTCGCTAGACCAGCGCATGTGCTGGGTCAGGCGAGACCTAAAAAGGGCACGACACCATGCAAATATTAACAGCATGATGAAAGTCTGATTGTGTTTATTCATTAAAAAGCAAAATTACCATAGTATGAAAACTGACCTTCAGAACTCTATTACAGAAACAGGAAGAACAGTGACAAATGCTGGTCAGTCACAATCAGTGGCGGCTGGTGGATTTTAAATGTGGTGAGCGAAAATTGTAGACCTGTGAAAATGTGCGAGCAAGCACAACAAGCTTGCCTAAACTGAAAAGGGGGAACAATGCTGGGGTGTATTCCCCACCCAAGAACATTTTGGGGAAAAACTGATTAGAATGGTGAAATTTACAATGCACTGTCAACCACGGAAATCTTTGCATTTCAGTGTAACGCATACAGCAACACCACAGTGCGCAGTATTTTCACCTACACCTAACCCCACACAAATACAAGTGTGTACTGCCATAAGAACAATTTAGATCTCAGTAAAAACAATTGTATTTTTGAACAACAAGGTTCCCTCATCCTAAGCAAGCTTCTAGCGATAGAGGTGCCTTACTACTGGCAATACCCATGCATTGCACTGTTGTTGAACTGCACTATTCACCCTGACCATGTTCCACTGAGATCCTCAATGCATGCTTTGTTGGCTGTACAAGTGCCATGCTTTCCCATGTCTGCAGATCACACCAGGGCATTGTCGGCTGATGTGACCATTTTTCATTGATTCACCGAAGAGAAGGGACCTAGTGGCCGCAGCAGCCACCCATGCAGCTCTACTTTATCTTTCTTCCACTGCCTATCCTCTCTCCTGTGACCTCCCTCCAGGTATTTCGAATATGTTTTCTCCCTATTCATCATTCTGTCTGTTCCTCGCCCCTTCTGTCCCTGCCCTGCACCTTCTCCTCTCCACCACAGCTCTTTTCTGTCTAGTCAGCAGTCCTTATCAGCTCGGTCTCCACTTTACATATTCACTGCTCCTTCTCAGCTGTTTTGTTTCTCTCCTCTCTATTCCAAAGTTCGTTTCCCTTTTGTCCCATCTCTCTCTCCTTCACATCTGTTCTGCCTGCCTTCTCTCTCCCGCAGTATTTGGTTTGCTCTCCTCCCTCTCTTCTTCCCTGCTCTCTTTCAATTTTCTTTTCCATTGTTGACAGGGGAACATGTTGTTCCCCTGCAGTTCTGCTCCCTTTCGTCTCACCTTGACCACTTCTCTCTCTCCTTTCTCAGGACTACACATCTCCTTGTTGAAAAACACCCTGAGGTGGGCACACCTCTGTAATTGCATCTGATTGCATTAATTACAGACAAAAAGCAGAGGCCCACAGACCTCTTAGGGGTGATTTTGTGACTTTGTTCCCTATGCCCATCGCAGGTACTGGGTTTGACATATGACAATGACACAGGGTGACCCTGCTGATGATAAAGACACGGGGCTTAATGACAATGCTCAATATGTCAGTGAGAAAACACGAATATTGTTTTTTCCATGTATTTCAAGTGCGTTACATAAACTAAGATGTGACCTTGTACAGGGCTAATATCCAAAACAGAATCAGCACTGGGTATTCTGCCTAAATGGGCACAGTGCGACAAGGAAATGCATGTTGAGCAGCACTCTGAATTCAGAGGCAGTTTCTGATGAGGTTGCAGTGATCCGTGGGCAAGCCGTCACGCAGGGAATGGTCCAAACTACAAACATGCTCATACTTTGGTTTAGCTAATACTTTTTTACATATGAAATTAGATGTGTATATCACGTGTACAAGAAACAATATGCTACATATCCATCTCATTTTTTTTCAAATGTAATTGTAGGAATAGCAGATCCCAGTAGTGACTACTCTAAAGGCGGTATGATTGGAACAGTCCCAAATGCACACTACTATGACGCCTCACCCAAAGGCTCCACAATGTGCTTAAATGCACTGTAGAGATTTTCTCAACACACCGCACAAACGTCACCTCACAAATGTCAGCGCCAGTCACCCATACTGTCTGAATATTCAACGCTAAGGGTTAGCACAAGGCTTTCTGCTGCAAAGCACTCTGTGGCACGCAACCACTAAAGGATCAGTGTGAAGACCTTGTCCTCCAAACTATGCACACCTCCTCAGCAAACGTTTCTTTATCAAACAACCTCTGCTCAAACACACGTCTAACGAGCAGCAGTAAGGCACATTCTGCTTGCACCATCACTCCTGTTAGGAGACAGTGACAAAGCACCTCCTCACCACTCCCACCAATGGTGCAACGCCAAGCACGCAGCATCCAATGTGTCATTACCAATCATGCAAAAAACCTGACTTAAATTAGAACTACTGCCAATCACCCAAAAGTCTACTGAAACAAGCATTGGCATAGCCAATAGGTCTCGCCTTTGTGACCTTATAAGTGTTTAGCCATGCAACAGTTGATGTTGTTGCACCAAGGATATTGTACTGCATAACTAAATACTTATAAGGTTCCAAAGGCGAGACCTATTGGCTATGCCAATGCTTGTTTACTTTTAACTTTAGCACACATGCCTTTACTACGTATCTCGTAGTAAAGGTATGCGTGGTAAAAGCTATTAGTTGTAACCACGCATGCGTTGTAATGCATGCGTGGTTATGGTTATGCGTGGAAACGGCCGCGTTATAGTGGCCGTTTCCCAAAGGGCAATTGGTATGACCATGAATATTGCAAATTGTATAAACATGTTATGTTTGAATAAACTGCGACCTTTTAAGGCACCAAAGCACGTTGTCAATGGTGCGACTTGAAGGTTAATATGGACACAGTTTGTAATAAGGGAGGGGGGGGCAAGGACTGAAAAAACACGCTGAACAACGCAACCTGAAGTGACATCTGAGGGAACCAACGAGGAGGAAACAAAAAGATGCGTGGTGAAGGTCATTGAATAAACTAGCACGAAAGCGGATAAGTGACGCAATGGGAAGTGTTGGCAGGGTAGCGCCATTCCTGGACTTGAATACTAGTCCTCCTCTGCTGACCTGGAAGACCCGCCCTCTGATCTTGAGGCTTCACCATATACTGAACCACTTAATCTTACTTTGTTCCATCTCCAAATGAAAGCTTCAGTTTTATAATAAACTTAAGTCAGATTTAAGGTGAGAATATTCTGTACGGGAATTTCCAAGCTAATTCTAAAAAACATAACACATTGTTTACTCCCTGCTCTTGTACCTTTGCTTCCTGCACACTCAGCACTAAATTCGGTTGGCCAAAAGACTGCATTTTGCACAGTGGGGTTCCAAACTTTGGTGCAAACATTAAAAGACAAAAATGTATTATTTTCGACGAAGTTCCATTTTTAAATATATATTTATGTATAAAAAATGGTTTTAAACTGTGATGTGTATTTGACTTTTCTCTTTTATTCTCCCTTAAGATATTCCCTGTTGATTCAATTTTCTGACTGCATATTGTAATGGAGGAAAAATCTTTTTGCATGACTCGTTGTCCTGATTGTCACCCTCGCACACCGTCATCTCTTACGATGAGTCCAGTGTACCGATGCTTCTGACGTTTTGCAACATCGGGAAAACCTTTTTTAGTGACAGCCTCTTTCTTGGCATGTCGTCTCTGAAAGACGTGTGTCTGCTACGAACGGCACATGGAATGTAATCACTCTTTACGCTGCCTTACTATCACATATCAAAGCTGTCACTACTGTGGCGTGCTCCTCTCTTAGCCAAGATGCACTAGCTTCACCGCGCTTCTTTGATTGTAAATATGTATTGGTTCTCGGTGTTGTCGTGACCATGGATGTCCAAAGCAGATAATTGAGAGTGCGAGCCAAGACGTGTTCAGGGTCACTGTAGACTATGTAAATGAGGTACATGATGGTATGTAAATCTATGCTTTGTGGATTTCCTTTACACTTTATGAACAACTAGAAAACAAATGGAAAAGGTCTTCCCTACAAGCTCAGGGGCAGATTTACAAGCCTCTTGCACCTCATTTACGCTGCCGTTGCATCACTTTTGTGACGCAGCAGCAGCGCAAAACCAGCGCCATGCTGGGTATTTACAACCTGACGCATCTGGGAGATGCGTCACGTTGTAAAGCCCTGCGCCAGAAGTAGGCGTTGCTGCGCAGGGGGGGGGGGGCGTTCCATTGCAGGAACACTTCCCAAAAGTGGCTGAGTGATATCTACAAGATTTCACTCAGTCACTTTTGAGCCCAGTCTGCGTCAAAACCCTGCGCCTGCTTGAAGCAGGCGTAAGGATTGACAAAGCATTGTTACGATAGGGCACCCCAGAGCCTTGCTGGAGCTGCGTCGTGCTTGCGATGCAACTCCAGCAATGCGGCGCCTTTATGGCACAGATGCGTCACACATCTGTCTGTTTTTGCCCCATGCTGCGCCGCATTGTAAATGCGGCGCATCCATGGTGGCGGAGCCGTGACGCACAATAACTGGCGCATCCCTGCTGATAGGCAGGGATGCGCCAGTTATTGTAAATCTGCCTCTCAGTATTTTATTCCGTGTAAGTCTTGCAGTTCAACTTGACACAAACATATTTCACCCTTAAATTTAAATCGTGGTCTCAAATAAGTATTTATGTTTTTTACTGGTATAAAGTGCTTGTGGCACACACTGCTGCTACGCTCAAACGTGCAGCCACAAATGACTCGGTTAAATAAAGTGCCTTTTACAACAGATTTATTTGACAGGTGGAGTTCAGCCTCTAGCATTTCTGAAAAATATGTATATTAGAAAATGCAGTATGGTTTTCATGCCCAGAACTGGCTCACGGAGAACATCAAAGCGGCCCTGCTGCCGCGAAAGTGAAAGTGATCCGATCAAGCCGGCACGCATGCCCGCACACATGCACTGTAGCTCTAGGCTGGCCATGGCAGCACTTTTTTGAGCCCTCACAAAAAGTCTTGCCGCACCAGCGCATGCGCTGGGTCAGGCGAGACCTAAAAAGGTATAGGAGTGTCAAGACCCTCTCCACACTGGGTAATGTACGTACCAGATTCCACTTTGAGAGTGACCCCATTTTCCAAGTCTTCCAACTCCTATTAGGTCTGGCCCGAGGTATCCCCGAATAAACTAAAGCTGTGCCTTCCCCCCAGTTCTAGAAACTTTGTGCCCCTTCCCTGTCTTGCAACCCGAGCCAAACATCTGAGGGCCCTGCAGTTCACAGTTTATCCAGGTCCCCCTCCCTCTACCCACTTCTAGCAGTATTTTCTACCCAGTACAGCCTCGCCACAGCCCCAGCCGGCCTCCATCGGCTCCCCACAGATCGCATTGCTACCAGGTACTAGACACGGAGGAAAGCTAGAGACGCAACTGGGAGCAAATGGGGACAGGCGATGAGAAAAGACACTTACTAATTAACAAGGACCTCCGATCCAGTGTGTCAACATTTATTGTTTCCCAAAGCTGGATCATTCCTTCTTCTGGGTCCGTGCCAGATAAGGCGCCTACTGAAGTGGCAACCTCAGGCTGAGTTTCATAATGTTTTTGAATGTGAAACCATACGCAATACTGAAACACGTGCTACTGCACATTTATCCGAAGCGAGGAAAGCAGATCTCTGCACCCCCTCCTACAGCCCGACCCCTCGTGATGATTAACAAATAGTTGCCACCCACTGCCCCATTGTCGCCTTTGGCCTGCGCCAGTCATTGAAATTAATAGAGTTTTGTTAATTTCTCCCAGGGCCACTATGTGTGCGCTGAAAAAACAACCCAATACATTTTTTACATTTTATTTTTGCAATTTTATATAGCCCGGACATGGCCCGAAGGCATCAGAGCACTTTACAACAGTAGCAGGACACAAGGGTACAGCAAGTTATAGTTAGAATAATTAACGTTCAAACATTTGCAGATGGTGGAGACACACAATGGAGGTAGCTTGTCTCCTGGATAGAGTTCTTAGGTATGGTTGAGGTTAATTGACCCAGGTGTCTGTCAAATAGGAGGAGCTTGAGGTCCTTTTTGAAGGTGGTTATGCAGGTTGTTAGGCAAAGGGAGTCAGGTAAGGAGTTCCAGATTCTTGTAGCACTACCAAAGAATGGCTAGCTCATGTACCATTCTCAACGGAATTTTGGGGCCCATGAGCAGGGATTGGACATTTCTGGAACCCCTATTTGCTCCAGGGATTTTCAGTTTCTCACTTTGATTGGAGGGTGAAGAGGAGTGCAGTGCTCTGTGGTTAATGCAGGCGCCTTTGAATTGGGCGAGAGCTTCAATGGGAAGCCATTGGAGGATTAGCAGGGCTGGGGAAATGTGGTCACATTTCTTGAGACCTTACACGGAGTGTGCTCCTGCATGTAGTGTTGGTCTCAGTGGGCCTAGATGAACTTTGTGAATGCCTGAGAGAAAGGTAATTCCGTAGTCTAGTTTGGAGAGGATGCGAGACTGCACCACTGTTTTGAGGTCTTGTCTAGGGATTAATTGTCTGACGCCCCACAGCTGTCTGAGTTGGTGATGTGTGCTTTTGGCCATGGCTGTGATGTGGCTGTGAAGGTATAGATGATTGTCAAGGGTGATATAAAGGGATCTAGCACTCTGGACAATGGCAGGGCAGCCATCCATGCCTGTACTGGGGTTTTTGCTTTCAGAGATGAGATCAAAAGAAATTCTGTTTTAGTTAGGTTGAGTTTTGGATGATGGTTAGACATCCAGTTATGAATCGTTAGGTGGGTGAGTGAATGGAGGGCAAGGTCTTCAGGGGAAGAGATTTTCATGTATATTTGAGTGTAGAGGTGGAAGAGAATCCCAGCATTTTTGAGAATCACACATGGTGGTTCTAGGTAAAGGTTAAAGAGGGTTGGGGAGAGGATCGAGCCTTGAGGGACCCTTGATGTACATTGACTGCTCTTGAGAACAAGTTTCACATTTTCACAATTTGGGCACGGTTGGTTAGGTAAGAGGAGAACCAATTGAGGACTGTGCCTCCACAGTCCATGCGTTGTTCAAGAGTGCGAAGGAGGTCCAGATGGTTGACAGTGTCGAATGCAGTAGACAAGCCCAGGAGGACCAGGAGGCAGGAGTTCCCGGAGTCGAGAATTCTAAGGGAGTCATCGACTATTTGTAGGATAGCAGCTTCTGTACTGTGGCCCTGGCGGAAACCTGTTTGGAGAGAGTGTAGGAGGTTTTTTGTTTAAATGTGTGACGTGATCTGGGGAGCAATGCAACTTTTAATGACTTTGCCTAAAAATGGAAGTGTCGAGACTGGACAGTAGTTGTTCATGTTCTCTGGGTCGAGACTGAGGTTGTTTTTTCAAGAGAAGAGAGACTTGACCCACTTTTAATCATTCTGGAAATAGGCCCTATTGAAGAGAGGAGTTGACCATGTTGGTCCATAAGGGGAGAAGGTGTGTGGCATGAGATTTGCTTGTAGACCCTGGAATTGCATCCTGAAGGTGATTCAAGGGTTTCTCTTTGGGGATTGTTCTCTGCAAGTCTCGTTCAGAAATTGGGGAGAAAGAGGACCATGAATGAAGCACCCTGCAAGGTAGAATCTCAGTTTCTGTAGGTTCACAGGTATGTAGCGAGATATGGATGTCTCTGACTTTTCTATCAAAGAAATCCACAAAGTTATTGGAGTGGGCCACTGATGACTCAAGAGTTGAAGAAGTGGATGAGTTTGTAGTTTGAGCGAGAAACTCGAACAGGTGCTTTGGTCTGTTATTTGCAGAATTCATGAGTGCTCTGAAGTAAGAGGATTTGGCTCTAAAGATTTGGTCTTTGTTTTCCTGCTATCCAAAGCTTATTCATACTTAGGTGAGAGGGTGCTAATCTGCATTCTTTCTCACACTTTCTGATAAGCTTTCTTTCTTCGTAAAGTTTTTTGAGAACTGAGGATTGGAGGGTTTTGGTCTAGGTAATTTGCACTTCAGGGGTGCAAATTTATCGATAAGGGATTCCATGCAGGAGTTGCATTTGTCAGTGGCCTCATTAATAGGGTGGAGTGTGATTGAGATTAGGGTGGGAAGTGCCATGATGACCATAGCTTCTGTGTCAAGGTTGGATGCGTCCCTGAGCCATATTTTCTCTTTCTTGGGTTTCCTGGACGTTTTGTTATAAGAGCTGTAGAGGGAGAATGTGATCTGCATGTGGTGAGACCAATCGGCTGGAATGGGCTTGTATGACTGTAGATTGGGGGAATTGAAGATTATCAGATCAAGAATGGTGTCTTTGTCGTGTGTAGGTTTAAGACAGTGTTGTTGGAAATCATTGTCTTTGAGGAAGGCTGTAAAGGTGTCCACCAGGCTGTTACCCTCCAATCCCCAGTGGAAGTTTTGAACTTGTAGCGCGATTCCGCGTAACGGGAAAACGGTAGCCACTTCATTAATTCTACGATAGGTAATACTGCGATACTTCTACTATAATGATGGAATAAGAACTGTACGGTGACTATCATATCACAATTGCATTGGATGACGCCATAATAACGATAATTTGGAAGATAGCTAACACATTTCCCTCAACCTAGAAGTTGATTTATATCTAACGGGCAGATAGGACGCTTTGGATTAGGACGACATGGTCACAAATTTTATATCGGCTTTTTTGTGACAATCAGGAATGCCCTGAAGACGTTCTCTGTGGAGAACGAAACGCGTTGGCTGTTTGTTTTCTATAAACAAGAAGATTACGAATCAATAATAAAGAGGGACAACTGAATATTTGATGGACTTTATGTGGACCATTTGATTATATTGAATAATAGTGGTGCAATCACAATACAAGTTTATTTGCTTTATTGACCCTGTTTTTCAGGGTGGTTCCTTTGGACAGAGGGCGCCTTTGTGAGTTTGCACACAGAAGGATTGGTGCCTCCTGCCTAGTTGGTTCTCTGTCCGGTTTTGTTTAAAGCAATCCCCAGTGGATGTTGAAGTCTCCAAGGAATATCGTGTTGTCTGAGCTGATCAGTTGAGAGGGGAAGAGATCCCTACATTCCTCAATGAAGGAATTGTTTTGACCCGGTGGATGGTAACCAACATTCCGTCTGATGTCGGAGGTAGTGGATGTGGGCATTTCCACCAACATGCATTTGAAAGACTGAAATGGAGTCATTTGGAGGATCCTGCATATCAGTGAGCTTCTGAGAATGAATGCGAGACCTACGCCTAGTCTATCTCCCCAGTCTCTACGTAAAATGGAGTAATTGGGAGGAAGTAGAAGGTCTAGAGTGTAGTTAGATGAGTCGTTGAGCTGCGTTTCACTGAGGAACAGGATATCAAGACTATGGTCCAGCATGGAGGCCGATATCTCTAGACAATGTTTTACTGCAGACTGACAATTGTGTAGCATGCATTTCAGGGAGAAACTGTTAACATTCTGGCAAGGCTGTTCAGGGAGGGAGGTTGAGATTTGTATCAAGTTAAAAGGGGGGGTTATTGTACACCAGGATGGTGTGTGTTAGTTTGACTGCAGTCTGAGATAATAGAGGAGATGAGGTAGCCCACTGCGGGAATAGAGGGTGGAGGAGTGGAACATGAAGCTGCGTAACTCTCTAAGAGATAGGATAGTTCTGAAATGTCTATGGGTGAGTGTGTCCATTTGGGTCTGGGTAGACGGCTTTCTCTCGGTATGAAGGAGGGTATGGGGTGGATGGTCGGTATGTCGGTGGGGGTGAAGGAAGGAGCAGCAACAGGAGGATAGAGAGATGCTTAGAAAGGTAAGAGCAGATGACAGATGAGCAGACTACTTTTAACTATATGTGTTGCGCTGTGTCACTGACTGCTGTGGGTGACACACAAGCGCTTTTTGTTCTTTCTGCTTTGCCTGTGTTGTATTTGTATTTTACTGGAGTTTGGGTGAGCTGAAGGGAGGGGATTCAGGGGATTGCAACAGATCTTTAAAAATAACCGCACTTACCCGCACTATAAAACTTCCTTCACTCCCGCATTTTGCGAGGAATAGAGCACTGGATTCTTCCCCTCGAGAAGCCGAGAAGACTATCTCCCCACTTCCGGTCGCCACTTGAGCATCGCCATTTTGGTCGGCTCTCTAGTGGTTGAACCGCTGCAGCTGGTCCACTACTTTAGGAGGGGCCACGCAAGCGCGCAGCCCCAGGACTGCTTTTAACTATATGTGTTGCGCTGTGTCACTGACTGCTGTGGGTGACACGCGAGGGCTTTTTGTTCTTTCTGCTTTGCCTGTGTTGTATTTGTATTTTACTGGAGTTTGGGTGAGCTGAAGGGAGGGGATTCAGGGGATTGCAACAGATCTTTAAAAATAACCGCACTATAAAACGTCCTTCACTCCCGCATTTTGCGAGGGATAGAGCACTGGATTCTTCCCCTCGAGAAGCCGAGAAGACTATCTCCCCACTTCCGGTCGCCACTTATGCGTCGCCATTTTGGTCGGCTCTCTAGTGGTTGAACTGCTGCAGATGGTCCACTACTTTAGGAGGGGCCATGCAAGCGCGCAGCGCGCGCAGCGCGCGCGCCGGAGGCGCGCCAGAGGCAAGCCCGTCTGCGCCCGTCCGCGCCTCGACCGCACCCAGCGCCAGCCACGCTGCTCGTGCCAGCCAAATTCCACTTAAATACACTAAGGAACAGCTACTAGATATTGGGAACAAGGTTAGTAGGGGGGAGACGGGTGTTGAGGCGCTGCAGCCCAGCCCGGTTCTTGAGTGTGGTCTGCTTAACTGTCGTTCCCTGGCCAAACATCATCAGGAAGTTTTAAATTTGGTGGAAGATCTGGAACTGGACGTGTTATTTCTTACGGAGACGTGGTGTAGTAATGACTCTCTGGTGGAACTGGGGTTTGCCTGCCCGGAGGGCTATAAGATTTTTCATAAGCCCAGAGTAACGGGGAGAGGTGGAGGGGTTGGGGTGATGTTTAAGGACACCTGGGACTTTGCCCCGTTTGAGGTTGATGAGGTCGCGGGCATTGAGCTCTTAGGATTCTCCCTACAAGAACAGAGGGGGAGGCTCCTTACTGGGATGGTCGGCTATAGACCCCCTAGCTCTAACACTCAGTACCAGGCGCTCCTGGATGTCATTGCGGCCCAGTCACTAACCCATTCTAGAATGCTGCTTCTGGGTGATTTCAATTTGTGGGAGAATGGTACTTTAAGAGATCTCAGGGAAACTTGTGAGAGTTGTAACCTGCATCAGCTGGTCCAGCAACCCACCCATCAAGGAGGGCATATTTTGGACCTTCTGTTTGCTGACTGTTCTGAAACCGAGGTGGTTAACATTTTACCTCAGACCTGGACAGATCACTCGCTGATTCGGTTTCGGATTCGAATACCTGGAGGTAAAACAGCTGGACTGCCTCCTGTAATATATCGCATGGGGAGAGATTGGGCAAAACTTATGAAAAGCAGGGCGGAGCCACTCTTTCAAAACCTGCCTCAATTTGACCCTCATGAGTCAGTGGGTACGAACTACCGCCTGTATCACAACTATATCCATGAAGTATTAGACCGGCATGCGCCTTTGAAGCACCTGAAGGCCAGAATAAAACATTCTGCACTTTGGTATACCGAAGAGCTGAGGAATACACGTAGATCCTGCCGGCATGCAGAGAGGAAATGGAGCAGGCACTATGCTGAGCATGATAAAATGGTCCTTAGAAGGGTGTTGGCTCAGTATAAAGAGCTGATTGCTAAGGCCAAGGCGGACTTTTTTACGAACACCATTCTGTCAGCATCAAACAGCGCCAGAGCTCTCTTTAAGATTGTTAGAGACCTCTCTACCCCCACTAGTCTGGGAAACAAAGTGGTTGCCTCGCAGGCGCTATGCGATAAAATTGCCTCCCACTTTGAGGAGAAAATTTCAAAAATTGTAGGGGGCTAACTTCATGTGATCCCACCCTCCAAAACATTCATGGACACAGGTCTTCGGAAGAACCAGGGGCGGTAACTTCATTGGATCACTTCACACCCCTTACAGACGAGTTGTTTAATAGCTGTGCACAGAATGTGAGGTCAGGGTCTCCGTTAGACCCCCTACCTAACAAGATCTGGAAAGAGCATGCACAGGCACTGCTCCCTCGGATGCGGCAAATATGCTGCCAATCCTTGGAGGAAGGGGTGGTGCCTGAAGCCTGGAAGCTGGCAGTGGTCACTCCACTATTAAAGAAGCCTTCCTTGGACCCAGGAGATCCTGCTAGTTTTAGACCTATCTCCTTGCTGCTGTTTCCTATTAACATTGTTGAAAAGGTAGTGAGTAGATCCCTGTCAGGGTATCTGGAAGAGTTCCATCTTCTGGACAGAAACCAGTTTGGCTTTCGGCCAGGTCATGGGACGGAGACAGCTCTGGTCACCGTGTTGGATAACCTGCGGATGCGGGCTGACAGAGGCATTTTGTCGGTACTGGTCCTCTTAGATATGTCAGCAGCGTTCGACACGGTTAACCACCGAATTCTGCTGAACAGATTGGAGCGTCTGGGAGTTAAGGGACGGGCTATGAGATGGATGCAATCCTACCTCGCAGGGAGACAACAGATGGTTACCTTGTCCCCTTCACCTCTAGCAGGACCTTGGTGGAGCATGGGGTCCCTCAGGGATCGGCCATTAGCCCCATCCTCTTCAATATTTACTTGCAGCCACTAATCCCTATTATCAAATCGCATGGGATTGACGTGGTCAACTATGCAGGCGACACCCAACTGGTGTTTTCTTTGGAGGGAAAGGGCGCATTGAATATGGACAGCTTCCAGAAATGTATGCGTCAGACTTCGGACTGGCTCAGGGTCAACTCCCTGCAATTTAATGGAGGAAAGACAGAGGTGATCTACTGTCCCTCGTCGGGAGTTCGAGACATGCCTTTTGACCTCAGACTGGCCCCAGAGGCGGCACCCATTGTCCCTGTGACAACGGTGCGGAATCTGGGGGTCATGTTTGACGATAATCTTCAAATGGCTTCCCAAGCCAAAAAAACTATTGGAATGGGCTTTGCTCTCCTGAAAGCCCTACGACAGATTCTACCTCTTTTGCCTGTAGGGAAAGACCTCTGGTGGTACGTAGTATCATCTTGAGTAGGCTGGACTACTGCAACTCCCTGTATTTGGGAGCTCCTCTTTACATCTATCAGAGCTTGCAGAGGGTCCAGTCTATGGCGGCCAAATTAGCACTGAACAGAAAACGCGGATCTTCAACCACGTTAGCGCTACAAGAGCTTCACTGGCTTCCTATAAGGGAAAGGGTCATGTTTAAATCCCTATGTATTGTTTACAGAGCGGCACACGGCCTCGGCCCAATTTCTCTGCAGGAGAAATTATCCTGGTATAAGCCTCAAAGAACTCTACGCTCTTCGAATGCCTCTTTGCTAATCACTGGCAGGGTCAAGAAAGCCAGGATGGGGGGCAGGGCCTTTGGTACAGTGGCCTCGCGTTGCTGGAATGACCTCCCTCTGAATGTTAGACAGGCCAACTCCCTGATGGATTTTAGGCGAAGTCTGAAAACCTGGCTCTTCCCTAGGGAGGGGCCCATGATCTCCTAATCCTGCATTCTGTGGCCGGCCTTTGCCTTTTCTATCTCTCCTTTTTTCCCGTCTTTGTTTGTGGACACTTGGTTGGTTAAAAGTCTTTTTTCCATCTTAGTTCTAGCGCCAGGATACCCGTAGGGTGACAGCTGCGCGATATAAGAATAAAATACAATACAATACAATACAATACAATGAGAGGATGTTGATTCTTTGAGAGAGGTGCAAGAATTAGGAAAGGAGCTTGTTGAGCAGAGGCCAGTTATGTTAATCAGTTATGATTGTGGGCGATGTGGGTTATTGGTATGTGGTGTTGGGAGAAGTTAGGGCAGTGGGCGATGAAGGAGGGGAGGAGCAGGGAGGCATGTGGGTCGACTGTGTAGCGGAGAAGAAGGTGGGGAGGAGGAGATACTAGTGTGTGGGTGGTTGGAGATGAGCGGTGCGGAGATTGTCTGGGGGGAGGTGTCCAGGGTGTGGTGTTGGCTGTGAGCAATGGTTTGAGGGCGGCATATCGGACTGTGGGGTAGTCCAGGGAGAGAGCGGTTGTCTAGGTGGACCTTAAGAGGTGTGGAGTGGGTGAGCCTTGTGAGGGATGAACAGAGAGGTGGAGCGTGGAGGATCGTCGGATGGCTTGAGGGTGGTATAAATAAGGTCGACTGTGGCCACGATTGTGTCGTTGGCTTAGAACATGATTTTCCTGTTGTAGTAGATGGAGATAGCAAGGTTGCCCGAGAGGCCAAAGGGAGAAAAGCATTTGAGTTTGCAACCAAATGGTATGTTAGAGAGAGAGGAGGATGGGAGAAAATTGCGTAGGGACCTGATCCATAGGTCAGTGTTATGTGCGAAGAGGAGGAGGTCGGTTTTGAGGCCACCTTTGCATTGGTAATGGTATTGGTCTGCAAAGAGGGTTTCTTAGGCTCCTATGTTTCAGGGTTTTCTTTGCGTATTTGGAAAGATTCGGGGGAGTATTTGATCTTGAAAGCATTGGTGCCAGATGTGGACAGGTGCGATGGTGGGTGTCTCCATCATGTTTGAGGGTGATACAAGGCGGAAGGTTCTAGGTATTATTTAGATAACCATTGCTAGGGTAGAGATCAGCGTTGTGCAATCACCCGCAGCCTTGTGAGGTGAACTTTGTTTTTTTTGTCAAAATTGTGTTTATTAGCAACAGAAAGAAAGTACAAACCATGACATCTATAACACAACGGAATGGACTTGCAAGTAATAATTAGGAGAGAAAAAAGTACAAACCCAGACCCGGACGTGGAAGAGGCGAGCTTCACCAATAACAACATACGCTAATGTAGGGATACAGTAGTGCGAAAGAGGAGGCGAAGCACGCCCTAAAACTATGCCCTGGAGACCCCCAATGGGCAATACCTAGAGTCTGGTAGTCCGGTATCCGCAGTCTATGTGGAGAGGAAGTGTCCATTCAAGCCGGAGCCTCCGCGTCATGGAACATCAAACTCGTTTTATAGGAAACCTAACACCCCAAAATTGTTTTTAAAAATCCCACCCCCTCCCACCCCTCGTACCCAGTTAAAGAAAAGCGAGAGCGGTAGAGAGAGAGAAAGAGGAGAGACCCGGGGACGGACCAAGCAAGGGTGGGGTCAGGGCAACGCCTCATCCAGGCGGCATAGTGACTGTGAAATGAACTACCAGGGGGACCCACCAGTAGTGGCTTCAGCGGGCTACAATTGGAACAGCCGCAACCCTCCAACATGGGGCGGGCAAACAGCCGCCGGTAGACCCTGAGAGAGGAATGTCACCAGCGGTCCCCATTTGAGCTCGAATGCAGCGTAGTCATCCCTAAAAATATCTGCCATTCTCTCTAAACTCAGAAGCCTCCAGAGGCGGGAATGCCACATCGAGGCCGTGGGGGCCGCCTGTTTCTTCCAGTTGGTGGCGATAGCCACTTTCGCTGCCCCTAGGCACAGCCACATAACGGCCTTATCTGCTCGGGTTTGGTAGCGCAGGGAGGGGTCTCGAAGGCCCAATAGCGCAGCCTCAATGGAGGTGGGGATCGGGTAGCCCAGCATAGTCTTGATTTGCGCCAGTATCTCTTCCCAGAATGGGCGAATAGTCGGACAGGTCCACCAGATGTGTTGAAAGTCCCCCAGCAACCCGCACCCTCTCCAGCAGCGGTCAGAAGAGCCCGGGAATATGCGCCTCCGTTTAGCCGGGTATAGGTACCAATCCACCATCACTTTCGTGTGTGCTTCCCTTAGTTCTATCGAGTGGTTGTGGTTTGTGATGTCGGACCATAGGGCCTCCCACTCCCGCTCCTCAATAGGCCTATTCACCACCTCCTCCCATTTAACCTTGAATCGTGGGGTCGGTGAGACCACAGTGGCCAGAAGATGACTGTAGAGGAAAGAAATTGCCCCCTTCATGGTGGTGGTAGAGCGTATGAATTTTTCAAACGGGGTCTGGGACCTGTTGATCGCCGCCTGCATTGCGGGCGACTGGAGCCAGTGTCGCAATTGGAGATATCTGTAGTGTTCAGTCTGCGGGAGGCGAAAGTCAGTCCTGCATTCCGAGAATGTCATCATCCTAGTGCCTCTAAGTAAATGTCCAGTCATTAAGCAACCCCCCTCCTCACAGGCGGTGAATGGCCCTCTGGTGAACGCCGGTGGAAAGGCCGCATGCCCATGGATGGGGGTGTGAGGGGAAGGGAAAGTGGTCCATCGATCATCCTGTGAGAGAGTATCCCAGACCCGTAGTGTCGTTCTAGTGGGCGTACTAATGTACGTGTTATCCGGCCTATCGTGCTTGGAGCGCCATACCAGGTCCCAGATTGTCCGTCCCGCAACCGACCTATCCATATGTAACCAATGTTTATCTGACTCTCTTTTAGACCATTCAAACAGCACCCGCAGCTGTGCCGCCTTATAGTAGAGATGGAAGTCGGGAAGGCCCGCTCCGCCCGCAGAGCGGGGCCTCCGTAACAGGGAATACGACAGGCGGGCTCTCCCTCCCTGCCAGATATAACGGGAATAGAGAGAGCGCATGGTCGAGAAGAAGGAGAGGGGGACCTCAATGGGGAGGGCCTGAAATAAATGGAGCAGCTTCGGCAAGACCGTCATTTTAAGCGAGTGTATGTGCCCCAACCAAGAGATAAATAGCGGTTTCCAGCGCGCTATATCAGCCTTAATTTGAGTAAGAAGGGGGGGGGAATTAGCCTTATACAAATCCTCCACTAACGGAGTAAGCCGAACGCCCAGGTATTGGAGTGAGTTAGTCGCCCATTGGAAAGTCGTGCTCTGTTGGAGCCTCGGGAGCTCTTCATTGGGTATCATAAGGTTTAGAATATAGGATTTGTCTAAATTTACCTTGAACCCCGCTACCCGTTCGAAGCGCTGCAGCTCTTCATGTAGAGTCGGGAGTGACGTAGATGGTTGAGTGAGGGAGAGGAGAATGTCGTCCGCAAAATGGGATATCTTGTGTTCCTCCCCCGCAAATGGAATGCCCGATATCTGTGGGTTATGACGTATGGCCAGCGCAAGGGGTTCTATACTCAAGGCAAACAAAAGGGGGGAAAGGGGGCAACCCTGCCTCGTGCCTCTAGAAAGGGTAAAAGGAGCCGAACAAGTCCAGTTGACTTGGACGCGCGAGGTGGGATTCCGATAGTTGGCCTGAATCATAGCAATGAATGCATCAGCAAAGCCCATCTGCCGCATGGTGGAGAATAAGAATCCCCAATCCACCCGGTCGAACGCTTTTTCAGCATCCAGACCGACTAGGAGGTTTTTTCTATCAGATGTACAATACGGCACGTGTTATCGTGAGTTTGCCTTCCTGGAATAAATCCCGATTGATCGGGGTGTATCAATGCTGCCATAAGGGGATTGAGCCTAGCGGCCAGGATAGCAGAGTACAATTTAGCGTCTAAGTTCAATAGCGCGATAGGGCGATAGGAGGAACACTGATCCTTGCGTTTTCCAGGTTTCGGGATGACCGTAATGACAGCTTCCGCAATGGAAGGCGAAACGGCACCCTGGGCGATTATGGTGTTAAAAAGAGATTGCAGGCGCGGGGCGAGGTCTGGCGCGAAGGTGCGATAAAAGAGGGCTGTGAGGCCATCTGGCCCCGGCGCTTTGTTGAGTTTGAGCGCCATAATGGCTTTGGTGACCTCTTCTAACGAGATGGGGGCACAGAGCTCTGCATTGGTAGAGGCGGCGACCTTGGGTAGTGACAGACCCTGCAAATAGTCATGCTGCGCTGGGGCCTCAAGAGAGTCGGAGGTATACAGTCGGTTGTAGAAGGATCGAAAACAGTCAGCCTTCCCTTTATCGGAGTGTATGACCGTGTCTGTAGTGTCTCGTACCCCCTCTATATAGTCTTTGTCCCTTTTAACGCGGAGCTGCTGGGCTAGATGTCTCCCAATTTTATTCCCCTGCGCATATGAGGTTTGGCGCAGGCGCAAGAGAGTGAGTTCGGCCCTGTTTGTGTATATCGCCTTCAGTTTGCCCCTTAAAGCCGTAAGGGGCCGTAAGCTAATGCGGGAGGGCTTGGCCTTATGGACCTGCTCTGCAGCCACCAGCTCCGCATCCAATCGTTCACGCTCAGCTGCTCTCTGACGGTTGAGCGCAGAGTTAAGTGCGATGCATTTGCCCCTAAGTACCGCCTTAAAGGCGTCCCACCGGGTCAGCTCCGAAGTCGCCTCTGTGTCATTAAGGGCAAAGAATTCTTCAATGGCCTCTCGTAGCGATTGGCGCAGCACAATGTCTCTAGTGAGAGAGGCGGGAAGTAACACTTAGGTTGGCGATCCCGTGGGCCATCCCAATGGAGGGTGACTATAACGAGACTATGGTCAGAGACGGAAAGGGGGAGAATCTGAGCGTCTCTCATAGACCCCAACAAAAAACGATTAATGAAAATGTAATCAAGACGGGAGTAGGATTGATGGACATGCGAAAAATGGGTATAATCTTTTGAGGAGGAGTGTAGTGTGTGCCATGCATCGCAGAGGCCAAGGTCCGAAAAGCGCTGTTTGGTGGCAGGGGAGAATGAACCCGATTCCGCCCTCTTCGCGTGAGAACTGTCAAGGTCCACTTGCCATACAAGATTAAAGTCCCCCAACAGGACGACTGAGCCCTCCGCAAACTGCTCCAATTTTGTGCAAATGGTGGACAGACACCCCGCCTGGCCCGTGTTTGGTGCGTATATTGCGGTAAAAGTACATTTCTGACCCCTGATAATCCCCTTCACCATCACCCATCTCCCCTCCCTGTCGGAGCGCACATCTAAGGGTTGGAACTTCACCCCGCTATGGAACATCAACACCACTCCCCGATGCTTAGTGGTGGCTGAGGAGCTGTATATGAGTGGGTATGACCTATGTTGCAACCTATGTTCATCCCCCTTGCTAAGGTGTGTTTCTTGGAGTGCAACTATGTCCAGGTGGTGGTCGGAGATGTATTTCAGCACCCTCTGGCGTTTCTGGGGAGAATTAAGCCCTTGCACATTCCTTGAACCTATGGACAAAGCCATCGTAGGTCTTGTAGCAGTTCCCTGGCATAAGCAGATCTCAAAGCCCGTTCCCCCCTTCCCCCGTCCCACTCCACCCCCCACGAAGATCCCCCCACTCTCCTAGACAAAAAGAGAAAAAGATAGGTAGAAGAGAAAGAAAAGAGAAAAAGAAACATCCGAAGAATCCCAATAGCACATACCATCTAGGAGCAAAGGTCTCGGAGGGCCGTGACAACCCGCCCACCCTCACCCCGGTTGCATAAATCTAAAAGAGAAAAAGAAAGATGAAAACATCCACAAGTGCTGAACCCAGGCCCCAAACGATGCAGGTTCATATAAGCAGCTACTCCGAGTGTCCCTTCCTCCATTATCGGTATCAACCCCCGGCGGAGTATCCGCCACATGGAGCCGGCAGGGTCTGCACCAGCCACACAGGATCTCCCCCTGTAGTGAAGTCCTCCTCAGGGCAGCCTCCCACAGGGAATCAACGGGGAGGAGAGCGACCCACCGTGGCCCACTCCCCAGCCATCACCCCAGAGCCGCCGGCCGCCGTGTCTCCCACATCCTCCTGCACGTCCCCCGAGGGGGAGAGTCCCAACAAGGCCCGGCCGACCGCGAGGTCCACAACAGTCCGCTGCTTGTTTTTGTATTCAAAAGATAGGCCAAAAGGGAAGGTCCATCTGTATCTGATGCGCTCAGCTCTCAACTTGGCTGTCAGTGGCCTAAAGGATTGTCGTCTCGCCAGTGTAGCCGGGGACAGGTCCTGAAACAATGAACACGTAAAGCTTTGAAACGAGACCTCCGAGGACGATCTGGCCGCCACCAGGACTACCTCCTTGACTTTGTAGGAGTGGAATTTAGCTAGAATGTCCCTAGCCCGCCTTCTGTCACCTGGCTCCAGGAAACCGACCCTGTGCACCCTGTCGAGCTTGATTTTTAGCATTTGTGGCTTCACCACCTCCGCAAAAAGGCCCTCCAAGAGATCGGGGCCCTCCGCCTGCTCCTCCAGGTGGCGCACACGGATGTTATCGCGCCGGGTACGGTTTTCCAGGTCCTCAGCTTTGAGCTGCGCCTGTGTTAATTGTTCTTGGAGGGCCTGGATCTGTCGGGAATGATCCAAGGATCTGCCGTCCAGGTCCTGTTGTTGAGCCTCCAGATCCAGCACCCGCACGCCCACCGCGTCGACATCCTGTCGGAGGCCGGACAGTTTGTCCTGAAGGTCTGAGCGCAGCTGGTCGATGGAATGCTGTACATCCCGGCTGATCTCCGCCCGTAGTTCGGCCTTGCAGTCTCTCAGAGAGGCCAGGAGGTCCTCCTTGGTCAGCGCCATTGCCCCCGACGGGTCGGCCGGTGCCCCGGAAGATCTCTTATCCGCTGGGGTGAAGAAGGTGGTCACCGAGGCGTTCCGTTTGACCTGTCCCCTCTTAGCAGGCATAGGGCTTCCCCCGTCCGGGCACCACGCTCACCCAGTGAAAGACGGTGCCCCCTGGCAGGAGCGCAAATATTGCGTGGCGCTGCACTGGTCGCTATAGGTGGGCGCAACGGTGATAGGGCCTCCACCGCAGGGAATGTGGCGTTCACTGATGGGCCCCCAGCAGCACCCCGGCCTCCTGACCGCTCTGTAGTTGTGCGTCTTGTGCTGTTGGGCCCCCTCGCCGAAGTCTCGTCCGCCACTGCACGGTCTCCGGAGCCTCCCCGGGCGGCCCGTGAGGAAAGCACGGCTACTGTCCCCTCCGCCGAGCTAGGTCTCCTCCACTCCAAGGCTGGGAAGTGTGCGCCCCCCGCCGAAGGCCTCCGTTATCCCCCCGGGGGAAGGCACGCTGTGTGGGGAGTCCGTGTGTGCCCAGATGATGCCCCCTTCACTCTCCAGGGGAGGTCGCTTCACTCACCCGTTGGGCCGGGACGTCTCCTCCAGCCGACCCGTCGGATAGGGTCCCAGACACCGCCGCGAAGAGAGCTCCGCCCCCGCAGCCGCTCCAGCTCCACCAACACCAAGCAGAGAGGGATCCCCACCTTACACCTCGCCGGTAGTGCGCCGCATCACTGGGGGCCGCCATGTTGCGGATCTCGCCCGCTGCGCTGCTCGTCGTTCTGCGGGAGCCTCAGACGGGCAGATGATCGGCCCGGAACTTGCCCCCCTGTGCCCGGTCTGCAATGGAGGCACCCAGTGGAAGGTGGGGCCGCCTGTCGCGTTCCATTCCCCGCCGGCTCGGCTTAATCAGGTGGGCATCGCGGTCACGTCTCTGGGGGCCACCATTTTGCGGGACTCCGCCGTGGCTGTACGTGGCGGGCGGCGGGCGCTTCAAACGGCCAGGAAGCCAGCCCTGACCACACCAACGCGCGCCCAGCCGTTAATCATGGCATCCGAAGGATGGCAGGGCCGCCTGGGAGCCCTGGGACAGCTCAGCAACCGGGGTAACACCAGAGTGGCACGGGAGCCGACTCGGATTAGGTCCGATCGGCCATCTTGCCCAAGCCACGCCCCGCACTTTGTTTTTTGAGATAGAGGGACACAATCTCAAAGTTATCTGTATGTTGATCAGATGGGATTGTACAGATATTCTGAAGTTAACTGGGCTGGTTATGTTGAGTCGGAGGGACTGGCCATTAAAGGACAAACATGTCTGGATGGCTCAAGTAATTTGTAACTCTCCAGAGGATGAGATTAAAGCCAATTCAAGATGAACGCCGTTTAGTGGAGGAATGAAGTCCTCTTTCTATTGCGGTGAATTTCAGAAGGGGAGTTACTGGCAAGCAGAAGGTTCATAAAGAAGCCGCCTGACCTTGACATAAATCAGGTCAGTCAGTGGGCATAATCACGTAATATTAATTTATTGTAAGGCTTTTGAAGCTTAAAGGCACCAGGATCGGCGGTTATCACAGTAGCAAGCACAATGTCTTTTTGGTGGCCATGTTAGGGTCAGGTGGGGTGGCATCAGTAGAGAAAAACAATGCTGATATTGGTGGAATGCTGTTATAAGGAAAAAGGTACCTGCCACTGGGTTTGTAGACTGCAGTCTCTTGTGTAAGCATTTATATTCCCGGAGTGACTGAATCGCGGGGGGTCAGCACGTTGTAATTACCTACGCCTTCTAATGTTACATCACTGCTGTAGCATGT
This sequence comes from Triturus cristatus, assembly GCF_964204655.1. Taxonomy (NCBI): domain Eukaryota; kingdom Metazoa; phylum Chordata; class Amphibia; order Caudata; family Salamandridae; genus Triturus; species Triturus cristatus. The sequence goes on from NC_140580.1 coordinate 988,457,332, forward strand.
GTCTGCGGGTCAAAGAATACCTCACCCTGCTGGCACATGCATAGCAGGACATTATCAAAATCCATCTACCTTCCCCCCTAATAAAAAACACACAGATTCAGACCACTTTATCACCGTGCAGCAAGTGGTAATTTCTATCTAGCTGCTCTTTGTTTTTTCTTCTTTTCTTGCCTCTCCCCACAGGGTGGTAGGGCAATGCCCCATACGCTAATTAACACCAGCTTCCCCTGGTCACAATGCTCATTGAGAAATGCTTAAACTTAAGAAAACCTAGTTACTCCAAATCCAAATGAATAATCAGTGACCAAAACATTACCTACTACCTCTAGCTTTATCTGTCTGCACACAGTGATGGTCATTCTTCTGCAGCCCCCTCAGATAAGCTGGTGGCACAAGTACAAATCCTTCATCTTTTCACACTTAGACAGGGTTGTTGGCTGGAAGTTGCATATCTAGACTCCTTATGAGGAGATCCTTGGTGATCACTCACAACCAGAGCACTGCAGTAAGGTGACACAGAGGATGAAAGTGAAAATGTACGAACACGTATGAAGACTTGAATAAGGATTCGAGGAAAGTACAGTTGATTAAAAGAGATAAAGACACTTTTAGGGTCAATCAGCACAGATGTGGGTTGTGACAGCTGGCTGCAAGGCTTGGTCCCCCACAAAGAAAACCTATCAGTAACAAGGGGCCATTAGAAATACGAACCAATTCTATATTAATGTACCAAACAAAAGAACAACGAATGCAGCAGAAATGTATTTGAGGGTGAACAAATCCTATCAATGAGAATAGGGGTTAGTGATCTAGGGGATCTTCATCACGTAGACGGGCTAAATGTATCATGCCAGATGACTAACCTATAGGTGGGTAATACCCCTAACAACCTGCAATTCAACAAATAGTAACCAAGGGTATAGGTTAGCCTTGTGCAATATATGTCAAAAATCCAAAATTAATTATATGAAAATGTTAAATACAAGGTAGATTGATTTATCATTTTAAGTTGTGGTGTATTATTTTTGCAATTCTTGATGGTTTTCAAACATTATAGGCTTGTTAAAAAAATTTAGGAATCGTGACCAGCCGGCACGTGTTTCACCAATGCGGCGCATATGCCTCGGGCTATTTCAAGGCTGTATATACATTTCATAAAATCATAGGTGAACACAATAATATTATAACATGTGTAAAATAGGTATTAAATAAATAGAAGCAAAAAGGAAATCGCAACATTTCTGTGTAATAGTCATACCCATATTGTAAGTTAAATAACAAAGTGAGAAAGGAAAGGAAAGATTTTCAAGCACTGAAATGACGTAAAAAAAAGGACAAACGAAAAATCAGAAAAACAAAGAAGGATTATCAATTAACATACTACCATATCATTGGTCTAGTCAGTATCTAGAATTTGTTGCATAATGAGTGCACTGTATCCATGTGAAATCAATTCCCAAAAGAGGGACACTGCACACAGATGGTTGGTCAACAAGGTCCTACATAAAGGGGTTGCACAGCAGTGCTGGTGTATTGGTGTACATGCCTGTTGGGACTACTCATGCATGGAAAGCCTTGGGGAAAAAAATCAGTTCCACTATGCAGTGCTAGAGATAGGTATCATATGGTATACTGGTATCCATTAGAAGAAACGATTTTGGGGCTGGGGCCATTGTGAGGTGAGGCGAACATTCAGTATCATTATGCTAAGTGATGGGGAGAGAGAAAGCCTACTGAAAACCAAGGTCTTGCCAAAGTAAAGTTTTCAATGTTTGATCTAGGAGAGGGATTGAAAAAATTATAGTATGAATGTTAAAATAAAAGGAGGCCGAAAATCGGGTTGTCGAAGGGGAGAGAATACCTTAGGTAATACAGGTAGTCCAAATTGTACAGCATGCGGAAATGGTATTGAATGGCGTCTAAAAGAAGGTTTATAAAAAAATATTAGTAACTCAAGTTTTGAAAGTGTCTCAAGGCATGTGGGAGGTTCGGAGGAAAAGAGCTCTGTGCTTACCTCCAGAAAACGGGGGATTGATAGTCACTGTGGTCTTTAGGAGTGGATAAGTTACTCCCCATGGTAATCATTGCAGTTGTCTATTCGGAGACCGTGGGGCCCAAGGTTTTTAAAGCTACTAATCTTCAATTTAGTGTTGCTGCAAAGGTCAAGCAATAGTATGTGACAGGAGCATCCATAATAGGATAAGGAAAGTAGTGGAACAAGGCGGCCATCTTGTAATGGGTGAGGTCGAAATGCATAAGTGTCTACAGACAGGCACGGATGCTGAGTGAAGTGGAGCTTATCTTGGTCAAGTGAACATGTAAAGGAGTTTCCTATTAAGGAGAGCCCAAGCATTATAACATCCCGGAAAATACTATAGTATTAGAACTTAGTCATTGCCCTACCAACAAGAAACTAGCTCAGTTCTGGACTCACTGGGAAGTGGAGTAGAAGCTAAAACCTCCAAACTCAGTGTTAATTTTTTCAAACAAGTTTGAAGACATCGCCTCAGTATTTGGAATCAAAACATACCCGATACCAGAACAAAGGTTCTCAAAACCTCACAACAGGCAGACACTCCAGGAGTAACTACACGAACACGAAGGAAGGAACAAGAAAAAGAAACCAAGAACCAAACCAATTGATGATAAATCTTTCCAATATCAACATACGTAAGCACCAAATTGAGCTCATCAACCAAGGCTTCACATTTTGCCCTGCTGCATACTGGGACCTTACAAAAACTTAAATTGATCTGTTCAACTTCACTGAAACATACATCTTTCTTCAGCAGCAAACGTAAGAACCCCACCAAAGAAAGACCAATAATGACTAGTACACTATCAGTCCAGGACCTGGAAGACATACATCTGATTGCTACTCTCTCATCATTATCAGAGGATCTAAAATCCTCTTCTTTCTCACTGCCCCAAGGTCTTGGAATTGATACTCCCCCTACTCTGAGTGACATTATAACTACCAAGTCAGTCTTCTGTCCACAACCACCGGCAGGAAATACTGTAGATCTATTTTGCACAGTAGTATCTCAGGATTTGGAAGAAGAATATAAATAATATAATTCTATGCCATTTTCGCATGCTGGACAATTTGGAATACCTGTATCACCTAACGTATTCTCTCTCCTTTGACCACAGGGTTTTTCTACCTCCTTTTATTTAACATTTATACTATAATGTTTTCGATCTCTCTTATAAATAGAATGTTGAAAACGTTACTTTATCAGACATAGGTTTCTTTTGTAGGCTTTCTTTCTCCGCGTCACTTAGCATGATGATGCTGAATGCTTCCCTCACCTCATAGTGGCCCCTGCCCCGAAATCATTCCTTCTAATAGGTACCGGTGTACCTTACGATACCTACCACTAACACTGCATAGTAGAACTGCTTTTTCCAAGGCTTTCCATGCATGAGTATGGCCCAACATGCATGTACACCAATACACCAGCAGGGCTCTGCCAGTCTTTTATGTAGGACCTTATGGACCAACCACCAGTGTTCCAAGTTTTGAATTGCTTTGACACAGATACAATGCACTCATTATGCAAAATGCTGTTGATACTGGCTAGACCACTGATATGCAAGATAGTTAATTGATCATTTTTCTTTGTTTTACTAATCTTTTGTTTGTCATTTTTGTGTGTCATTTCATTGCTTGGAAATCTTTCTTTTCCTTTTTCAGTTTGCTATATAACGTACAATATGGTTATGACTAATATGACACAAATATGCAATTTCCTTTTTGTTTCTATTTATTTAATACCTACTTCACACATATTATAATATTATTGTGTTCACTTACGGTGTTATGAAATGTATTTACAGCCTTGAAAAGGCCAGAGGCCTATGCACCACATTGGGCGAAACACATGTCGCCCGGTCTTAAATCTTAATCTTAATCCTTACGTTTTTTACCGAGTCAATAATGTTTGAAGACCATCAAGAATTATAAAAATAATAAACCACTACAGCTTAAACAGATAAATCAATCTACCTTGTATTTAACATTTTCAGAATAATCCATTTTGGAATTTGGCTTATTTATTGCTCAAGACTAACCTATACCCTTGGTTACCACTTGTAGCAAATCCTGTATTAAGCCATGAGACAGTCATACTTCCACTGAATGCCTTTTGCTGTATCACAGGCATGTTGAATCTGAAGATCAGACATGGAGAATCTGAGACCCTCCTCTGGACCCAAACAGGAACCCATGGGAACGCTTGGCACCTCGGATATCAAACAATTGACCACAGCGGGGAAGAATACCAGGTAATTTCACTTTCTTTGTGTTTGCATTTATTTCACCTACATATGAAACAGATGTGCTGCCTAGAGTTTACTGTAAAAGGTACTTAGAAATCAGTGACTGCTAACATAAACTAACATGTGGCATTAAGAGTGGATAGTGAGCAGCACAAGACCACTATACATCTACACATTGTCACTAGAGTGATAGTAATGCATTAGGGTCTAAGTGACATCAGCCAGATGAGGGATCTAGCCAGCTATTGAGGACCATTTTTAGGTGCTCAAGCAATAGTTAGATCTAAGGTCGATAGAGCAGACTTTCCATTGGAGGGGTGCCAGGAACGAAAATTAAATCACCTATGGGCCGGAGTAGTTTGATACTGACAAAGCGGTGTGTTTCAATTATGCAACGAGGAGGCAGATGGAGTTGTACAGGCAACTGTATGCATGGTAGGCTGAGGGCAAGGTTGGGATTCTTACATGCCTATTTCAGTCTAAATCATCCTTTTCGAGGTCTGTAGAGGGAATGTGAACTGAGTCTTAGAAGATTGTTAGGAGTTTGAAGAGTTAGAACAAGGAATGAATGGAAAGGAAAGCAGGAGTTTGCTGCAAAAGTCATGCTTGAAGATGTCTTTAGTACATTAATTGTAGTCATGGTGTTGGCAAAGTGCAGTGTGAGATGTGGTACATTTTCCCGATGTTGAAATCATAGCAGTGGGGGAGGTGGCATTTCAGCCGATGAAGATAAAGTGCACCCTTTAGCTGAACATTGATGCTAAGTTTAGAGGTAGAAGCGTGTGGGGAATAGAATCAGAATAGAAAATGTGTGAGAAACAATGATTTTGGTACAAAGAAAAGTTGTCTACCATCTTTACTGATTTTATTTAATGGATAATCCTATATCCCCTGAGAAATCTGAGTACATATTACAAGATAGCAAGGATTTCCAAAGGCAACCATTCTTTTATATTGGAATTATTCAAACAAACTGGGTGGATTTTTCCCTTGTCCACAATTAAATATTTTTATCTGGATATATGCAATCAATCAATCAGAGCTATGACACAAAAGAGACATGTTTATACAAATTGTGGGCAGAAATCAAACCAATATTAATCAATTCCATACAAATGATTGAAGAAATGGTGTGATAAATAGCGTGTCAACACTTTAAATAAAAGATCAAAAAGGAGTGATATGGCTCATACATGAGAATCAGATGTTTGATGCTAGAAACATTTTGATTATGTATTCAACAACTGTTATTGACCATCATCAGGATCAAGAATATACGTGACATACCCATAGACCCGGGTTTTATAACTTCTTCTGTTACGGAAAGGACCCCATGTTTCAATCATTGTCCAAGCCAACTCAATTCAATTCAATGCAACAACTGAAAGCAACTAATCAGAACAGTGAAAAATCACTTGAGACTGCAGGTTTGTTGAGCTGCAAGCTCCAGCAGAAACAAAGTCTGCGAATCAGCTAGAAGGAAAGGGGATGCAAATATGAAAAATAATATTCAATTTGCCACTTTGTATGCTGGAAAAGGTTCAAATCTAGAAACTTACTTAGGGATAGAAGTCTCTGATCTTAGTATGCGATTCAAAGTAGAAATAACAACATTATTGAACCCCTTGTCCAAATTTGACCTCAAAAGTTAGGAGTACCTTTTAGGATGATATACACAACTTCAACTTCTTTTGGTCACCTATGTAGCTTCCACTTTTATTAACAAAATATTATGATTTCTAACATGGGCAGTGCAGAGCCTGGAAGAGATAGAAGGTTCCTTATCACAAATTTTATCTGAATAAAAAATATTTATATATGTGTTCATTGTAGGTGAAATGTGGTTTTCGCACTGTGCAGGTGCAGAGATTTAACCAGCCTCTTTACCAGACCTTATTTTTTTTTTTGTTTAAATATCTTTATTGGTCTTTTCATATTTTTCCATTTTCTCAAGGTACATGCATTAACAGAGTGTAAAAGAAACCAACAATATTTTCAATTACATATTACATTTTCGCAACAGTACTGTTGTGGATTAACTACTCATGTTACAGCAGATCGTATTTCGATGCGTTACAACACATCAACTTAACATTAAGGCTGTCTCTCATAGCGTCTTCGTGATCCTCTGACCTGCATTCCTTCCCACATTACTTAATCGCCTGTGGAGAAAGAGGTGTTCAACCAGAAGGAAAAAGGACAGAGAAAAAGGTGCCCAATACCACATGATGATATCGCCTATAACATTAAAGCCACCCACTCACTCTGGTAGGATGGCCCAATCGGGAACACTACTACACGAATAGCGCGCTTCGCACATGGACGGGATGTGTCTTAACGGAGGCAGCGTCCCTTTTCGAGGACGGGCAACTAAGACCGTTCCATAGTTTGGTGGAGGAATACGGGCTTCCCCCAGGGCAGTTCCTGCTTCACCGCCAACTCCTAGATAGCTACCGACCGCATCAGGACCTAAGTAGCGGGGAACCACACCCACACCCAGTGCTACACACGATCCTACATATGGGAGCAGGACGCCATCTAACTACATGGCTTTACAAAGCCATACGGGAATTGACTAATAAACCATTGGCGACCCTCCGGGCCACCTGGGAGGCAGAAATCGGGCGGGTGCTCCATGAAGGGGAGTGGGAGAAGGCTTTGAGATACCCTAAGAAAGTCTCCAGAAACGCACGATTTAAAAACATCCAATATTATATCCTACACAGGGCCTATCTCACACCTGCACGCCTCCAACGATTCTACCCTGACACTCAGTTCCTATGCCCCAGATGTCACGAACAAAATGCAGACTTTCGGCATATGTTTTGGAGCTGCTCTGTCATTCAAATCTTCTGGCACCACATTCACACCGCTTTGGGTACCCTCACTGGGCTAACTTGCATGAACACTTGGGAGGCCAGCGCCATAGGCATCTTTCGCGTCAGTAAGCAGCACAAGATGCAGACTCGCTTCCTCTCCTTAGCGGTGCTCTTGGCCAAACGCAGCATAGCCATGCATTGGCGTTCCCCCACCGGCCATCCGGTGGCAGCGTGGGTGGGAGCTACACTCAAATGGGCGGCGGCGGAGGAGGAGACATTACGGGAGGAGGAGGTGAAAGGGACCCGCAAGCACCCTATATCAATGGAATGGGCCATGTTATTATACCAGTTTAGGCAGCTCTCCCCGGGGGCGGACCCACCAGATGACGCATCTACACAACTAATCCGGAATACACAATCACAGGCTCTGCCCACCTGAATCCGTAGGCTCCCAGCCGCGCGAGGCCTTGACAAACCCTAGCTCCAGGCGCACTATTACGATTTTCGGTCGTAACGACCAGGATAGGCACACATGAGTATCAGAGGTGCCTCACCATCACGACGCTGCATTCCCCCCCCAGTGCAATTGGATATACTCTTCCATATTCATTCCCTAGTTTACACCTCTGTTAAACCCCAGTTCCTTTGCCATATATGGAACCCGAGATCGTAGGATGTGAACGTCACGATAACTGTATACACTGTTTATGCCTCTTGGTAACGAATCATCAATCAATACAATTGTTAAGTAACCTTACAGGATGTATGATCGGACACGACCACTTGAAAAATATGAATGATGTACAATGTATGAAATGAGAAAATGGCAATAAAAATAAGTTTAAAAAAAAAAAAAAAACATTAAAGCCACCCAGATCTGATCGCCCTGAAATTAGCAAATGTTGAAAACAGTCTTATGTGGCCAGTGTGATAGGCCGACAGTGGGATTGTTCCAAAGGTAAAAGGAGGATAGAAGCAAATACACCAATAAAGTAAACATTTACAATATAATAACTGTTAACAACATAATTAAAGGGCTGCCATCCAGAAACCATTATGAAAGCCATTAATTACCAGACCTTATTATACAGAGATATTCACCAATCCTGCTAGAGTTGCCGGAAAATCAGAGGTCGAACACAGCCAAGTTAATTCATTATTACACTGAACATAGGCCTAGAATCCTTCAGAGACTGGACGGTGATCATAGCACACTGATAGTACAGTTTGAATATTGAAAAGGAATCTCACCTCCAGGCAGTTGAGACATCTTTTCCTAAGTGAAGTACTTGAAGATGCCGGCAAAGTATACCTTGCTTTGTCTTATGTACCTCAACTGATCCTTAAGTCCTTAAGGCACTAAATTCTCCATGCACATTATAAAACTTAGTACTTGTCGGACACATTTGGTGATGGCAGGGAGAGAAACAGCAACATTCTTATGGTAAATATTGTCCTTTTGAATGAGCTTTTAACCTAAAGAGCTGTTTTACTCACCATTATTACTTATGCTATAGACTGATGGCCTTAACTGGGAAGTTTTACGCCTAATAAAGGGATTGATTTGACTTGTTCTCAAATCCCATAGTCAAACAGATGGCTGAGACAGTTGCACCTTGGGTTTGGAGAGCCTAACTAACTCCAGGTTTTCACATGTTGTCCCAAAGATAGCAGTGTTCTGCTAGTTCTGTCCTGCTAGTCTACAATCCTCTTGGCAACCCATTTAAGGCATCATTTTGCCATGCAGCTGGAGCAGCAGAGGCAGTATCTCCTCCTTCACAGCCACAGTGGGCTACCGAATCCAGAGTTACCTGCCTTTCTACAGTAATGACGATATCAGTAAATGTACTAAGTACTGTGATGATTCCCATGGCATTCACCTTTAAGATAAATATTCTCTGCAAGATTCCTTGACATTCTGGTTTCTGTTCATTGCAGCTGATCTTCGATGCAGTGCTTGGTGGCCCCTTGGGCAACATTGCCATTGATGACATCACCGTGCAGTCGGGGCCCTGTGTAGCTCCGGTGCACTGCTCCTTTGAGGAAGGCCTGTGTGGTTATTCCAATGATACAACCCACTTGTGGGTCCGACAAAGCAACTTCAGCGGCATCACCAGAGGAGGGCCTCCTCTGGATCACACCACAGAGACCATCATGGGTAGGACATTCTTAAGCCAATGATGGTGGATAGTAACATGTGCCTGATGTAACTTCACTTAGGAAGTTTCTTTGATGTCATATTTTTCAAGGTTTTTTCATCATTCAAATTTTCATTGTGGAGCAGATTAGAGAAGAATAAATTAGTTTTTTTCTTTGCAGGTGTAATATAGCTGCGGATTGTGCTTACTATTGATCTGTGATGATGCCACTTCCTGGATCAAGGACTGATAGTAGTGCCCAAATTGCAGGGCAGACAAATTAAGAAAAACTCTTTAAACAAGTTAGAAATAAGATAGATTGAAAACGTATTTAAAGTGGAAATCCAGCGGAAGTTAAAACATCAATAGAGTAGGTCAACATTATAATTTTAAAAAATGAGCATGTTCCTTCAAGTTTTGCTCCTAGTGTGGATTTTGAATACTGGTGTTACTCCATTACAAACCACTGGTTGTCTTCATTAGCTGGTCATCCTTGGGCCTTCCTTTCCTTTTTCAAGGCAGAGGTCTAAACATCTTTGTAAATTCTGACTGTGGCTTTTTCAAAGATACCATCTTCAAAGTCTATGGCTTCCTGAATGGGCATCTGTGAGAAAGTGCCATCTTTCTTGCATGGTATCCCCCACTTTTTGCTGAATTGCTGACTGTACTTTGACTGAGTGTGCCCTGGGCTCCTGCCAATCAGGTGCCCAGGGCCTATGTTCCTTCCCTAAAACCTAAAACCCAAATTGGCAAACCCTGGCCACATGTCAGCCCCTGGTAAATGGTACCCTAGGTACCCAGGCCCTTGTGACCAGGGAAGGCCTCTAAGGGCTGCAGAACTCATTGTGCCACTCTTAGAGGCCCTGTACCCTAACACAAACACACTGCCCTTGCAGGCTGAGTGTCTGGGTACAAGACAAAACAAAGAGTCGACATGGCCCACATCCCTGTGTGCCATGCCCACAACCTACACTGCCCTGGCATACACCAGCCACCCCTCTAGCTGGGTGCCCTATGCCAGTGGTGTTGACACAGGAGCATGAGCCCTGTGCCCCTACAGTACCCAGGTCCATTCCTGGGCACTGTAAGTGCAGTGCTGCCATTTAAGAGTATATGGTGCTGGGAGCTCGTCAAACACGAACTCCACAGCACCATAATGGCAACACTGAAGACTGAGAAATTTGGTATCAAACTTCTCAGCACATTAAACCCTCACTGATGCCATTGTGGGATTTATTGTACAAAGCACTACAGAGGGCATCTCAGAGATGCGCCCTGAAACCGACCCTACAATCCACGTCTTGTCTGAAAGGCTGCCTAGGCTGCCACACAGCAGACATGTTGCTGGACCCCTGGGTGGAGAGCCCCCGCTCTCCTGGGCCTGCAACAATGCACATCCTGGGCGAGGAGCAAGGTCTCCTCCCCCAGGATGGGCAGGGGGAAGCTTCAAAGGCATGCCGCCTTTGTGAGCTTCTCCAGGCCATTTGCTGTACCCAGCAACTGGCCCCTACTGGCTCTGACCCCCACTCTGGCGGGAAGACTGTCCAGAAACCCCAAGTAAGGACAGGGGATGTGCCAGCCTCTGCCAACCCCACCCCTCAGGTGGGGGAGGCGAGGTGAAGCACATCTCCGGGCTCTCGTCATCTTGAAGATGGGAAGCCCTGCCCAATCAGGACTAGGCTACTGCCCCCCTCCCACAGGAGAGTGGCAGGATAGGGGGTGTACCCACCCCAGGGCAGGGACCCATTGGTCTTTACCTACCTGTAACGCCCCTAAATCTAATATTTAGGGGCACCCTGAACCTTCCCTCCTCAGATTCCAGATTCCAAAAAAGCAAAGAAGAACAAGAAGAAAGAAGACCTGCCGTGGAGCTGCTAAGAAGAGGAAGACACCAACTGCTTTGGCCCCAGCCCTACCGGCCTGTCGACCCTCGAACCTGCTCCTGCTAAATCCCGGCACCTCCTGTAGCCAGCAACCTCACAAACCCCGGAGGACCTGGCTACCTTGTGACTCTGAGCATCTGGGACTCCCATGTGCAGTGGCTCTGCTCAAAGCAAGTTTCTAACCACTGGCATCAGCCCGGAACCGCGAACCCTGCACACTCTGCACCCGCCAAGCCTGGCCTGTGTCGGAGTGGATAAAAACCCCGAGGACGTCCCCCCGGCGACTGTGACCCCGAATCTGGCACCCAAGGACCTACCTCGACGCTCCTGACAACGCCTGCAGCCTCAGAACCAGGGACCCCCCCAACCGCGATCAACAGAGGGTAAGATTTCCCGACATCAAAAGGCACCCCTGCACCCGGCGCCCTGCGGCCCCCTGTGCCCGACTCCTGGGTACCTACCTATCCTCCAACTACTCAACTTACCTCTCGAAGTGGTGGTGGCACCTGAAGAGTCTTCGTCCCCGAGCTTGCAGCCTTTGTTCGTCCTTGAGCTTTCCCATTGAAATCCATTGAGCTCCCGAAGGTTCAAAAGCACCCTGCAGCCAGCCGCCCGAGTGGCCCTGGCAGTGCAACTTCTACTCCTACATACTTCCCCATTTGCCCTGAGCAAGTGACCAGGGGCTCAGCTCCCACAGCCCCGTGGCCTGCTGGCCTGCTAGTCAGCAGCCACCAACCAAGGTCCCCCTGCCTCCCATTGAATAACATTGGGCCTAACTCACTCTGCTCCCGGCTGCCCCTGTGCCGCTGAGGGTGTACCAACTGTACCTACCTGACCCTGGGAGACCCCTGAGTCAATGCCCTGAACCTTAACTCTGCCAGTCGAGTACTTACCCAAAAGCCGATAACTCACTTTTCTTCCATAGGGTAACATTGACTGGCTTCTTCTGAAATTTCTTCTAAGTGTGGCGTTTCTAAACTTTAAAATATTCACCTAAAATCAACCGAGTAACGAAAACGGAAATACTCACCTGCTATTAGGAGAGATCCCAGTGCTGGATCTTGGTGCCCAGCACTGACCCTGAAAAGTACTTACAACCGTACTTACCACTAACCCAATTTTCTCCCATAGGAAACCATTGACTGTTTTTCGGTGAAATTTCTTGTGTCGGTTTTTGCAAACTACAAATATTCTTTAAAAATCATATCCAATTACTTACCTGTTTTAGATAGATGCCCCAGTGCTGAGCCTATGAGCCCAGCACTGGATTACAAAAGTAATGAGAACATACTTTACCCGTAACTTGAATTTTTTCCCATAGGAAACCAGTGACTGTTTTTCTATGAAATTTCTTCTGTGTCGATTTTGCACACTTATAAATATTCCTTAAAAATCGCCTGTATAACTTAAACGCAGTTTCTCAACTGCTTACAGGTGGTACACTAGTGCTGGATCCAGGATCCAACACTGACCTAGAAAAAGTACCCATAACCCCACTTACCTGTTAAGTGAATTTCCTTCCATAGGATAACATTGGTAATTTGATCAGAAGAAGTTTCTGTCAACTTTTAAAATAGCAAAATATTGTTTAAAAGTCACAACAGTAACTTAACTGAATTTACTCACTTGTTTCCAAGAACTGTCCCAGGACTAAATCTAGGATCCAGTCCTGGAGTTAGAAAAGTAATCCTGAAAGTAATCAAGTGCACATAACTTAAAATTCCCATTGAGCTCAATGTATTATTGTGCCTATAGCAACAACCTCTAACTATTGCCTACAAAAGTCAATTCCATATTGAAAAAGTATTTAACTAAAGCATCTCATTCTGAGAAAGTATATTTTGATACCTATTGTTGGTTCTAAAATAAAACAACCATATATTTTTTATATAAACCATTGGCCTAGAGTTCAGTTCTTGAGTGTGTGAGACCATTTGCTGACTGAGTGTGTACAACAAATGCTTTACACTGTCCTCTGATACTGCCTTACTGCTCGACCAAGCTACCACTTTAGAGAGTAAGGTTATATCTAACTTTAACCTCTGCCAAACCTCTGGGGACTGTGGACTCTGTACACACTGTACCTATTAGGGAACAGTATATACAGAGCGACTTTCTCACAGCATCCAGACCAGATGATATTATATATATCAGATTATTTCTATATCGATATTGAAACATCAAACTAGAAAAATATTGCAACCATTGCATTGCCTACCAATACATTGTCAAGGTAAGTGTATATGTGCTATTCTACCAGAAGAACCAGAAGAACAGGCCTAAAACAAAGGGAAAAGGTGTGTTTTAATGGTCTTGTGGAATGCCAGATATTTGTCAATGCTACGGATGTGTGCAGTTAGAGAATTCCACAGTTTTGCAGCCAGGGTGTGGAAGGAGCGTCCTCCTGCACGCACCTTCCTCGTTCGAGGGACAACCGCCAGATGCTGGCCCATATATCGCAGTAGGCGAGTAGGTGTATAGGGTGAAAGCAGGTTCGCCAGAATATCTGGGAAGGAGAAGTTCATGATTTTGAAGGCAATGCATAGAAACCTGAACACGATACGCCTCTCCACCGGCAGCCAATGTAGTAGGCGGATGGCGTTGGTCGTAGGGCAAGTTCTAGGGAGGCCAAGAAGAGTTCTAGCTGCAGCATTTTGAACCCTCTGCAGACAAATGATTTCAGCCTTATTCATCCCCAGGTAGAGAGAACTGGCATAGTCCAGCCTAGACATGATGGATGCCTGGATGATGACTTGACGGACTGTGGGATCAAAAAAGCCCAACAGGGGTTTGAGCCCTCGCAGGACACCAAAGCAGGTCCCAGCAACTTTTTTAGTTTGAATCTGGAAGCTGAGGGTCGCGTCGACTCATACACCCAGGTTTTTAGCCACCTGTTTAGAGGCGGATGCGCAAACCAAGGTCGCTGGCCACCAGCTCTCACTCCACAGCTCGGGATCTCTCCCTACTAGCAGAATCTCGGATTTGCTAGCGTTAAGCTGGAGGCAGTTGGCAGTCATCCACTCTGCGACAGCAGCAAGATCTCTCCTGAACTTAAAAGCATCCCAAGTGCAGTCATCAGAGTGCTACTACCAACTGAGTATCATCAGCATATGATACCACCGTTAGTCCTCTACTCCTAGCCACTTCTGCTAGAGGTTGGACATACAAGTTAAATAATGTAGAGCTCAATGCTGTGCCCTGTGGAACCCCTTGTTTGATAGCATGTGTCCGGGAGGCGAAAGGGGGAGCCGACACCTGGAAGGTTCTCTCAGAAAAAAAAAGAGGCAAACCATCCCAGGGCCAGGCCCTCGATACCAGCCTCCTTCAACCGCTGCAACAGGATCTGATATGAAACCACGTGGAATGCGGTGCTGAGATCTAATAGTATCAGCGCCGAGGTACGTCCAGCATCCAAGGCCTCCCTCAGGTGTTCGGTCACAGCTAGGAGAGCAGTCTCCGTGCTGTGACCCGGGCGAAAACCATTCTGAGAGGAGTCAAGCGAGCTGTTGTTTTCCAAGTGTCCTGTCAGAATGGAGTTAATGTAAGCCTCGGTGACCTTGGACACCCACAGCAGGAGAGAGATGGGACGAAAGTTCTCCGCTTTGGCAGCATCCAATGTGGTGTTTCTTTAACAGAGGGACCACCATGGCTTATTTCCAATCCCTGGGGACAGCCACCATGGACAGAGACAGATTAATCTGCTGACACAGTGGTGTAAGGCGTGAAGACAAAGATTTAAGAAATAGCATTATTTTTTCAAAACTATTTTTAAAGATCTTCTGAGCTTACAATTACCCTTCTCAGACATTCGACAGTGAGGTCAACCCAAATCTATGTTGTGGGCTGGAGTGTCCATTTAAACACATTTGATTTGGAATGTGACAAAGACCGTCCCCACTTTCCTTTACCTTGTCACTTTCAACAGGTATTCACTTATTTATAAGAACTGTTCCAGGGCATCTTGGTTCTTGGGTAAATTCCCATCTTTCCACTAGTAGGGTTACTGATAAGATAACGTATTCACTGTTCTTTAAGTTTGAACCTCTTTTTTTTTTTTACATATTTATATAGTGCAAACTTGACCCGAAGATATAAGGTATAAGAGCGCTTTACCTGAGCACCAGTTTCGTTACAGATGGATACATTCATTTTTTTTTGTTCGGCACAGGGAGATTAAGTGATTTGCCCAGAATCACAGGATGTTGAGTGTCGCTGACGAGATGTGAACCCGGTTCCCCAGCTCCTCTCCCTTGTCTTCAGGTCAAAAAGTATAAGTCTTTTGGTGATTAGTTGTGCTCTGAAAATATTCACTTTGTCATGTGGGTTCTGTACTGTTGTAATGTGGTAATTCTGGAGGCAGGTGAAATGCTCTCATGTTTGGTACTTTAAAAAGTAAGCATTTGTTTGCTGCTAAATCATGCCTGCATCTTTAATCTTCTTCTTGAGGATGTTAATTCCCATGTGCCACAGGGAGTGTGAAAAATAAGGGATGGGGCAGATTAAAAAGGGATGGCATTTCCAATGTATTCAGTCTTGTTTGTTCTTCTTTTACAGGGCAATATATGATTGTGGACACAAGCAAAGTGGCTATGGCCAGTGGGACTTCCTTTTTAATGAGATCAGAGGTGCATGAGCCACTCTATGAGAATGGATGCCTTGGGCTATGGTACCATGTGAGTGGCACAAATGCAGGTAAGGCTGCTATATTAACAGGCGACCCTCATATTGAATCTCATAACTTAAAATTCCCACCATTTCTTCATTTACAATTCAAGAACCACCTTTGCTTCTGGAGGCAAGCATTCTAAAATAAGTGCTCCTAATGAGCAAGCTTTACAGTCTCTGTTGGATGCTATAGAGACTATGGGGCCTATTCACAAACAGAATTTTGTTGTACATTTAGTAGTACTAAAATACTACTGCTGAAATGCTACAAATCACTATTCACAAACCTTTAAGTAGAAATCACCACCTCTACCGGTCCTATCTTTTCCATGGGGACATCCTTACACTTTTAAGTTTACTATTTAGTAGTAAATATGGGAGGGATTGGGGAGTGAACACAAGGAGATGATGGACGGAGCGCTGAAACTTTTCAGAAACTCACCCCAGTCACAGATCTGGGTTGAATCCATCATAACTCTTTAGCTCACTTCGCCACCTCAGTCCTGACCCAGCTATATGCAAATCAGTCCTGACCCTGTGCCTCATGGGAACAGTCCAGCCCGAACTGCCAAGCCAAGTCTTTACTGAACCGGAAACCAGCATCCTGGGACCGGTGTCTGGGTAACACCCTTCATCAGCCAGGCTAGCTTGAATCCAGTGGCAAAATGAGCAAGGAACCCACATCTCAGCATACCCTGCCAACTTAAGGCCAACAAACCAAACACAAGGAGATGATGGACGGAGCGCTGAAACTTTTCAGACACTCAACCTCAGTCACAGATCTGGTTTGAATCCATCATCATTCTGTAGCTCACTTCGCCTCCTCAGTTCGGACCCAGCTATATGCAAATCAGTCTTGACCCTGTGCCTCCCTGGAACAGTCCAGCCAGAACTGCCAAGCAAGGTCTTTCCTGAACTGGAAACAAGCATCCTGGGACCAGTTTCTGGGTAACACCCTTCATCAGCCAGGCTAGCTTGAATCCAGTGGCAAAGTGAGCAAGGGACCCACGTCTGGACATTCCCTGCCAACTAAAGGTGAACAAAGCAAACACAAGGAGATGATGGAAGGAGCGCTGAAACTTTTCAGACACTCACCCCCAGATCTGGGTTGAATCCATCATCATTCTTTATCTCACTTTGCCACCTCAGTTCAGACCCAGCTATATGCAAATCAGTCTTGACTGGGGTCGGGGGAGTGGCTGGAAAAAGGGGCATACTTACTACTGTATGGGATGGGTTTAGGAAGTACTAAGGAGACGCTTACTGAGGGGTTTAGGAGGGGCGTGCACCGACCCACAAAAGAGTAAGCCCATAGCTATTCACAAGCTTCACTTCTAAAGTTACTAGCGCCAAACAGGGACCCAAATAGGTAGTAAATGACTTCTATTCAGAACTGGAATATATCCAGCACCACTTATGGCCAACCACTGGTACTGCAAACCCTCCCACAGAAAAAAAATGGAAATAGGAATTTAGAATAAAACTCAATAGACAATGATGTTAAACTAAATTAAAATAGTTAAAATCCAAATAAATATAATTTAATGTTCAAATCTATTTAAAATTAGCACATATTCATCACTTAATTGTGAACAACCAACTCTGAATATAGATATTAATGTAAGATTAAATTTTGTGAAAATATATTTAAATTACATTTAATCATTTCTATACATCACATTAAATATTTATTAATGTATAGTAAAACAAGTTTCATTTTCCCACTTTAGTGCGAATAGTTTTTTAATTTCAACTTTAAAACTGTTATTATATTTAAATTAATTACAGATTCAATGTAAAATTAGGCTAATAGTGCTGTAGCTTTTTGTTCTATATTTAAATTATATAAGAATTAATTTAGAATAATACTTAACTAAAAAGATTCTTACAATTCTTTTAAATTAAATAACCTTTGTTTTAACTTTTCCCTATACTTTACCAAAGGCAGATTCCTTCCACAGTCCAGGTGGAGATCTCCTTATGGTAAACAAAAGGAAAAACTGAAAACTTGTATTAAAATTTATAATGAATCAGTAAAAATATTTGTGCACTAAATATTATTGTAAATGAATTTCATATATTATTATTAAAGGTAGAAACCAAACACATAAAATCATTTTTAGTTAACTCTTTAATTAAAGTAAGTATTGTCCATTGAAATTAAAATTATTTAAATTAAAAATAAATTCCCACATGAAGTAAAAGCAAATATTTTACATTAATCATTATTATTATTAAAAGTAATGTATAGAATTAATTACAATTAGTTGAATTATATTTTAATAAAAATATGCTAATGTATACATTCAAAAAAAGTAGTTAAAATAGTTTTAAAATGATAAATATATTTGAACTTTATTTGTTAACATTACATCATATGTATTTATATTTTAAACTATTTTAAATAATTGAATTTAATTTAACAATATTTTCTATAGGATTTTATATTAAGTCCTTGTCTCTATTGTTTTATTTGGGAGGGTAATGCAGTATCTCTGGTTGGCCATGTGTTGTGCTGGACTTGCTACTCTTTCTTTTTTGCAGAAGTAACTTACACTCATACATTTGGCCCCACTCCCTTTTTCAGTAACTTTACATTTGGATGTTGGTAATAGCCAAAAGTAGTAAAGTAACTAAAAAGTGTAAGACTAAATTACGTGCGTAAATTACTTACCTTTGTGAATAGACCTGAATAACTTCAGAGTGTACTAGTCGGCCAAAGACCACAATGTGGTGAGTCTGTTACATCACACTGCAGAAGGCTGCTTTAACAGTGTGACATTTGACAATCAACCTTATACAGGATTGTGGGATTGTAGCAAGTTAACAACAATGTTGGCAACTACATTTCTTGTCTCTTCTGAAGCCACTCTTGCTGTCCTTGCATCTCTCCAAGACATCCTCATTGTTTCTCAAGCTCGATATATAGTCCCTGTTATATCATTTAAATTTAACATTGCATTTGATCATACCTTTGGCCAGACTCACATTTTGCTCCTCTAAATATTTTATTATAACTTATTTAAACATTTTATAAAGCTACCCTCACACAAAGGTGTTATGGGATTCTGTACACTGTACAAAAAATAAAACAGAACAATGACGACAATTACTTAAATCCAAAATAAGGCAGTTGTTGGAGTAAAGATACAGCCCAAACTGAACAAAATGTAAAACAAATATAAAAGAGAACGGAACTCTTGGTAACAACGCACAAAAGACAAACTAAGAAGGAAATTCTTATATAAATATGTGCATCTTCAGTGATTTTTAAATGAACAGATGATCCTAGTATTGAAAATTGTGACAGACATAGAATTTCATGGGCCTGGTAATGCAATAGAAATTCTTAATCCAATACTTGTCAAGCCTAAGCCTTGGAATTTCTTAATATTGCAATAACTTGCTATTATCACCCTAATGACTGTATCATACATTGTTTCTTATCAATTTGCACAGACTGTCTCTATGTGATACTTGCATATTCCAATGTTTTCTCGTCTGGCCTTTTGGTGAAGCAATCAATGACTAACAAGAGTATATTTGTTAGAATTATTTTCAACATTCCGATTCATAGAGCCTTTATATGCTTGGTTAAGATCTCCATAACATGAAACAAATGAAGAGTAATATTCTGTTTCCTACAAGCTAATTGTTCATGGTTTTACAGCCAGGAATTATCTCTTGCTTCTCTATCTAAGTCATCCTAAAGTCCTGCTGCTTCATCTGGTATAAAATGTCTTAGGGCCTGATTAAAAGTTTGGTGGTGTGGCAGCGGGCCGCCAACCCAGCGCCCCGCTGCCACACTGCCAAACTTATCCGCATACCTGGCAGATTGCAAGTTCATTCGTGGTCTGGTGGGTAGTGCTTTGGCGGTCCTACAGCGGTGCCAAAGCATGTTCCTGCACAGCATGGATGGTGCAGTCCATGCTGTGCAGTAACAGGTGGTCCATACTGATAGGGGCCACAACCAGTGCCACCCTGCATGCACCCCCAGGCCTGGAGGCACAAGGGGGCCCTAGGACCCCCTTTGTTTCCTCCCCGACACACTTTTCATGGCAAGCCCAAAGCTATGAAAACTGTGGCGTGAGGAAACTCGTAATACGCTTGGCGGTGCTGCAGCCGTGGGGGCAGGGATCCCTGGCGGTAGCAGCGGTCTCATGGTGGTCCAACCACCAAAGTTGTAATACGGCGGACGGTAGCCGCAGTGCCACTGCGGGTTTAGTGGACCATCAGACGTCCAAACCCATAATTAGCCCCTTAATAAGAACTTAACTAAAAGCTGAACCTGCACGTTTATGTCCCTTGGCACTCATTATTGAAAAATGTCTTAAGCCTGCAATCCTGTTTCCCAAAATCAGTGCCATATGTACGAATCTTCATGCTATTACATCAGTCTAGCTACTGAGAAGTTGGTTTTGTTTTGATGATACCTTCTGTACATTAAAAAAAAAGGTCTATTTTTGAGTTTTATATCGTGCAAACTCAACCCAAAGATATCAGCTATCAGAGGGCTTTACATGAGCACCAGTTTCGTTACAGACGGACACATTCATTTTGGTTAGGCACGGGGAGATTCAGTGATTTGGCCAGAATCACAGGATGTTGAGCGTCCGAGCAGAGACATGAACCCAGTTCCCCACCATTCTAGCCGTAAGGCTACATCCCCTCCCCTAATTTGCCAGTCTAACGCTACAGATAGGGAATTCTTTAGCATGAGAATAATCTTCCACGCTTGGAACAACCTTAGCTCAACATATTCCCTTTCAACATTTTCTACAAGTATTTTCCAACAATCCTATTCTTTCCATTCAACAATTAGCTTTTGTCCCATATAAATATATATTTTCCACTCCTTCCTTAAGACCCATCTTTAGAAAGCAGACCTAAATGTAACACTTCACTTAATGTTATCTTCACTGAACACACTTATCTACAAATTAGGTAGAAAGGTTAACTTGATAAAGGTTTTGCAAATGAAGGAGACTTTTAGGAAGCACAACGCAGAACGCACTGATCTTCTGATCTAGGATACTGTTCCTGGTTACACGTGCACCGCTGCACCGCGCCCTCTTGCCGCTGCGAGGTTAGGTACAAGCACTGTGTTAATTTTAGTCATTGTTGGAATCTTATTTTTATATTGTCAAAATACTTTTAATACTGCCAAACACCACTCTGCCCACTTACCCGCACCATAAAAATATCGGCACATCACCTCGCTACTTAGCGAGACAACAAGAGAATCCATTAGTTCAGTGCCATCCACCGAGCGCCATCTTGGTTAGCGCTCTAGTGGCTTGCTCTATTTAGGTAGGGGGAATGCAAGCGTGCAGCGCGTGCGCCGATAGCGCGCCAGAGGCAATCCTGTCTGCGCCCGTCTGCGCACCGGCCGCACCCAGCGCCAGCAATGCTGCCCGAACACACACTGGTAGGATTTGCTATTCCAGGGAGACACTGTTTAATATCAGTATGGGGGGTCGGGGGGAGTACCAAATGGTCTCAACATGTGGCCCGATTAACAGCAGGTCCCTGATAAAACACCACCAAGATATCTCCAGTCTGCTGGAAGATCTGGACCTAGACTTTCTATTCATTACAGAGACCTGGACTAACCCAGACTCAGTGGAGATTGGTTTTGCGTGTCCAGCAGGCTATAAAATCCTTCACAAACCACAGCCAACAGGGAGAGGAGGGGGGGGGGGGGGTTGGGATAATTTTTAAAGAGAGATGGAGCTGTGCTCCGTTACAGATAAAGGAGATTGCTGGGTATGAGCTCCTGGGCTTCATATTGCAAGAGCTAAAATGAAGAGTGTTGACTGGCCTGGTGTGTTATAGACCCCCGGGCTTAGATCCCCACCACCAGGCACTACTTGACACCATTGCCACCCTAGCGCTGACACACTCTAGACTGTTACTCCTAGGAGATTTCAATCTTTGGGACACCAGGAGCTTGGGGACCCACCTGCAAGCTCTGAGCCAAAACTGTGAGAATCTTGCCTTACACCAGCTTATTCAAGAGCCAACTCACCAGGGAGGGCATATGCTCGATCTTGTGTTTACCAATCAGTCGGAGACAGAAGTGCTTAACATATCACCTCTAAGCTGGACCAATCATTTTCTCATACATTTCAGGATGACTATACCTAAGGCCACATTGGATAGGAAAAATCAAACTGCCTATCGGTGGGGGAGAGACTGGGCAAAACTTTCAAAAGATAGCCCAGTCCCTCTCTTCCCAAAACAGACTCTTTTTAATCCGTCTGAGTCAGTAGATGAGAATTACAATAGATATAGCAACTTTGTCATCAATATCCTTGATGGATGTGTCCCTAGGAAAAAGTTTAAGGTTAGGAGAATACCCTCGGACCCTTGGTTCAGCGAGGAGCTGAGGTCGCTACGCTCTGCTCGCCAACAGGCCGAGAGAAGGTGGCGCAGATCTTATTCAGAAACAGATAAAAAAGCACTGAAAGTAGCATAGGCACAATATAAACAGGCCATTAGTGGGGCCAAATCGCAATTTTATGCCAGCTCTATTTTGCAGGCACCCAATGGGACAAAGGCTCTCTTTCATATCGTGAGGGACCTCTGCAACCCCAGGTGCCTGGCCAGCAGAGTTCAGGCATCACAAAAACTCTGTGATGAAGTTGCCACCTTCTTCGACGACAAGGTTGCTAAAATTGTGGGGGGGTTGACCAGGGCATCACTAGTACCCTGTTGACCGATGAGGAAGTCAGGACTGATATATCTCTTGATTACTTCCAACCCCTTACTGAAGATCTCTTTAACAGTATCGCCCAGGAGATATCCTCTGATTCGCCACTTGACCCTCTCTCCCTCATAAGACCTGGAAGGAGTATGGCCCTGACCTATTTCCATGGCTGCGCCAAATATGTTGCCAATCCCTGAGTGTAGGAGTAGTCCCTGAGGGTTGGAAGCAGGCAGTGGTTGCCCCCCTGCTGAAGAAGCCATCTCTGGATCCAACAATACCAGCCAACTTTCGACCCATATCCCTTTTGCCGTGTCCTATCAAGATCTTGGAAAAGATGGTTAGTAAGTCCTTGTCATGTTATCTGGAAGAAAAACATTTTCTGGACAGGGACCAGTTTGGATTTCGGCCTGGGTATGGGACAGAAACTGCTTTGAGAACTGTGTTGGATAAACTTCGAATGCGAGCCGACAACGGTGACTCCTCGGTGTTGGTGTTACTGGATATGTCGGCCGCATTCGACACAGTTAGCCACGCGGTACTGGTAGCGAGGCTGGAGAGACTGGGGTGAAGGGCTGTGCCCTGAAATGGCTACAATCCTATTTGTCAAATCGACAACAGGCGGTTACCATGGCGCCATTTGTCTCCCCCTGGTCTCCGTTCCGCTATGTAGTGCCCCAGGGCTCGGCAATCAGTCCGATCCTTTTTAATGTTTATCTATGCTCTTTGATCCCTATTATAAAATCCTTTGGGATCGACGTGGTCAATTACGCCGATGATACCCAACTGTTGTTTTCCCTGGAAGGGAAGCATGCGCTGCCTATGAACACCTTTCAGGCGTGTATGGGTCAGGTCTCAGATTGGCTGAGGGCCAACTCCTTGCAGTTTAATGGTGGGAAGACAGAGTGGTTGTATTAATCTGCTGCAAGAGTACCTAAACACCTGCTGGGAGAATTTAGGCTTAAGCCAGAGGATGACCCCATAGTGCCAGCAAAAACAGTCCGCAACCTGGGGGTTATGGTGGATGATGCAATCTCAGGCCAATAAAACAATCAGCATCTGTATTGCCTTGTTGAGAGCTTTTCGGCAAATTCTTCCCCTTCTACCCAGCGAGGCTAGACCCCTGGTGGTTAGAAGTATAATCCTGAGCAGACTGGACTATTGCAACTCCCTGTATTTGGGTGCCCCTCAATACATCCTGCAGGGGTTGCAAAGAGTCCATTCTATAGCAGCCAAACTAGCTCTTAATAGACAGCGTGGCTCCTCCGCTGCCTTGGCATTGAGGGACCTTCACTGGCTGCCCATCAAAGACAGAATCAGCTTTAAGTCTCTTTGCATGGTTTACAGAGCATTACATAACACAGGTCCGATACCCCTGCAAGAGTGATTCTCCTGGTATGAGCCAAAAGACTCCTCCGGTCCACTAGTCAAAGCCTGGTGTCTATTGCTAGAGTAAAGCTGGCCAGGATGGGAGGTAGGGCCTTCGGCACAGCAGCAGCATGTCTTTGGAATGAGATACCCAAAAACCTTAGACAAGCGGACTCCCTGCTGGATTTCAGGAAGAACCTTAAGACCTGGCTATTTGCCAGGAATAGGTAGTAATACTCCTGATTAGTAGCTCAGCCATTTCTGCTGCTGTAGGGCAACATGGTCTCTAAGCGCCAGGATGCCCGTTGGGTGACAGCTGCGCTATACAAAAACTCTATACAATACAACTTGATAAAGGTTTTGCAAATTCCCTGTCCTGTTCATATCTACCCTTGAGCCATGCAACTGTTTGTTTCCTGTTGGTATTACTTTAGATATCTCGCAAAGTACAATTATGACTTAATGGCTTTCTCTGGAGTGGAAGAAACATTGTAAAGTGGCATTTTTCCTCTTCTACCAAAACCTCTTCTTTCTCTGTTCTGTTTAGTGCTAGTGAAAGTACTAGATAACTACTGGTGCAGCCTCCACTGGCTCTGCCAGTGACAACCCTTGACCCAGCGGTTTATCCACCATAGGACCACTGGGTTGCAGTGATGGTCGTCCCGTACTATTTAGAGCAAGATGACGACCCATCCACCAGGTGGGCGAAGGTTACAATCTCCCACCCCCGGTGGGTCAGGAGGGCACATGCCAAGGAGTAAATAAGGGCCTTATTTTTTAATCAACTGCTATCTACCTTCATCAAGACAGTAGAACAACATGGTTTTAATAGAGCATTCAAACCTTTTCAATAAGTTTAACAAAATGAACTTAATTGATATGGCTCTTTTTAGTGTTGGTTTTTAATGCACGAAGTGCAGCTGTTGATTTTGTTGAGAGCACTATGAACTCCAGAGTAATTAATACTATGGAGAAACTGAACATTAGGGTCTTCAGATTTACCACCAGTGTCAGGAAATGTTCCTGGAAGTTCCAATTGTGAACATAGCCCCTCTTCTTCAGTTACAGATTACAAATATGTGTTAGGACCTTTGTGTTCCATTTTTTGGAAACTGATGTCATTTAACATGGCCTGAGCAATGTAATATATGAGGTCAGAAGTAGTGCATTGCAGAGGTGCAAGTTAAAGTTAGTTCAGTAAACTATAACTGGTGAATTTCAGTGCTTATTTGCTTTTTTTTATTTTAAACCTGAGTTTTTATATTATTACGAAGCCTAACTTTAGCTTTTTTTTCAGAGAATTTCTATATTTTTATCGTAAAGTAAGATCTTACTACCATACTAAACTATAACATCAAAGTAACCGTTGTATTCCACCAACTCCACCACTGAGCATAGCTTATGACCGTGCTCAGGAGGGGTTGGACACACAGCCTGGTCTGCGTTCAGGTCCTATGCCCAATCTCTTGTGGGCCACCGACCTCCTACCACGTACGGCCTTTGTGTGATTTTTCTAAACCTCACCTAGTATTTTAAAAATATATATTACCAACTGGTGATCTTGAATCTGTACTCCTAATTTTCAGTTAATTAAAACAACTTTAGAAAATGGATATGGAAGCACACACCCACTGGGTTAATAGTTGTTAGTAAACCTGTAAAGTGCATATATGAGAGGTTGGTACTATTGCCATACATGATTTACTAGATGATGGTTTTCATATATGAACATGTTGATGCTGCTAATTTGTATATTTGTATGCTAATGTGTGGTTTTTAGGGTATAGGCTATTATCTGAAAATTCCACACATTGACTGAAATTAATGGATTACTTATTTTTTATAAAGTTGCAATCTTGTTTGGAAGCGTTGAAGTCTTTCATCTGTTTTCACAAAGCATAGCATTTGTATTGAGGGAGTGTTGGGCACTGTGGGGTTTGACAAAGGCTTAACATCGAAATGCGCAACCCCTGAAATATAGAAACCTTTCAATTAGAATCCTGAAGTTCCAGTTGTTTCCTTTATGATGGTTTACACGTTTTGTGTGATTTAATATGGGAACTGCAACAGTAACCGACACCTCCAATGAAAGCATGGATGTGATGGGCCTAATATTGTAGTAAGGGAGGCCGTGTTTATAGGTTTATATTTATTTGCATTCCTCCATTACTTAAGGCCAAAAAGTGCAGCAACACACAGAGGTACATTACAAGACAGGACAACAGCCAGTTCCTTAAACAAAAGCTACTTTTGACCACAATGTGTAAAAGCGTAAACACAAGGTTTTTCACCATTTCCCTTATTAGAAATGACTAGACCAGCACATTGTCAGTTCTGAATACGGAACAGAAATGCGCCATTTTAAACACAGATGCATTTCATAAAAACACTGTCCTTTTTAAGGAAGTAACAACTAGTTGTACAATTACCTCTAGCCATTTTAATGACACTGTACAGTTTTGTAGATCACATAGTTCAATATAATTTTAAACATTATATTAACAAGGAAGAATTAATTTACCAAATCACATCATGTAAAGGTCAACATATTTACAATAATGAGTGTCCCATTTCTTCATTTCAGATAACTTTCCCAGTTATTGATATATGGTTTGGCTGTATCATTCCCATTACTCACTAGTGTATATCAAAACATTCAACAATCATTCTTCTTGTTGATGCGCATCTCCCGACATTTAATTTCCCTTAAATTTGCCCATCAGCTGCTTATGTGTACTTCCAACATCTTTACACTGCTACATGGACTATTAGATTTAACATAAATAACAGTTTACTGTGTACCTCCATCAAACCCATCTGTACATTTCATACCAACAAATTTTCACATAAACAGTGCATTGAATCCATAAATAAATATAATACAATAATCCATATCAGCAACTCACATATTAATGATACCGTTTACTACATCATCCATATGAGATCTAACCCATCTATAGTGTTTCACATGATGGTATACATGAGTATACATTGTTATAAAGATGGATAGTGCTTTCATGGTTATAAGTTGAAAAAATACCATATGTGTTAAATTAAATGTAAGTGCCATGCACATATTTAAAGTGACAACCCCATACATACAGATATTGATATTATACAAGTGACCTGTGCAATAAAGTGACCATTGTCTGATCTTGACCATTCCCATCACAAAATAATTTGGAAAACATGCTTAATATTAGGTAGCATTGCCTTGTGTCTTAAAAGAAGTGGGTCACAAAAATGTAGCATGTATTGTTTAATAGAGTACTGTGCACATACTTTATTTCTATTTATTGAAGTCATTCTTTTGAAATGTTACCTAGATTTTAAACTCACATATATATGCATTCGACTCAGTCAATCCATTGCCTAACGATTTGGTGACAGATCTTGTGTATTGGATATGACAGTGCCATGTGTAGAATTCCCTTTCAATACATACATATATATATATTCACTGAAAAAATCATAGGTTTCAGGGATGTTATAGTTAGGAATTAGCATTTAAAAAAACCTTAGGAATTCACTGAAAAAGCATAGGTTTCAGGGACGTTATACTTAGTTGGATATTTGCCTTATATAAAACCAGAGAAATTCGCCTGTTATAGTTAGTTGAGCTAACTATAACTCGCGCCCCCGCAATGCACTGCTGATGACGTCACATATTACATCACTCATGACATGGTCAGTGACATCACTGATGACATCACTGATGACATCATCCACGTGAAAATCAGATGCACCCGATCAGACCTTAATATAACACTTGATACACCCAGTCTAAAATACAGACTATAATTTTCAAAACCGTGAACACACCAATACCAGTTAGTGCATATCCACTCTCTAATTTGTAGGTCTACACACATCCACGTCAGGTATTGTTAAATATGACAATCGTTCTCTGTCAACTATAGTGCTTGAAGTTAACGAACACTCTTCACATTTATGTTCTCATTTGTAACTGAGTAATAAATAAACTCTCAATCTGAATTCCTTCATCTTCTAGTACTCCAAGCATAACCATCAGAAATTCTTGTGCATCTTGCTGTATATTAGCACTGAATGTTAAAGATCCAGTACATGTATCCAACAGTTGGCGAATACCAGAAGCAGAATGAATCTTACTTCTATCAGTTCTCAATTCTTGAAATAAAGTGTAGAGTGCAGAACATAAAGTTTTTTCCTGACTTTCCATAATTTCACCACAAACATCTTCAAGATAAAATATAACATTTAGAATGACATTACCATAGCAGTTGACACCAGAAGCATTTTCTAATTGGTATCCAACAACATCATCACTTGTTTGTATTTTCTGCTTCTTTACATCTTTTCTTTTCTGTTTATTTTCTTTCTGCTTTTCAACCATAGTTAACTCTTCAACATATTTGCGTTTTGAACACACAACACGTTTCTCATAAATAGGATATTCACCTAAATGGGGAGCATAAAGCCTTCTCAAACGATTATATTCTGTTACACAATTAACATCAGCACTAACCTTGTTCTCATCAAAATCAATTAAATACAAACCAGACATTCTAACTCGAGATAATGCAACATATACCATTCCCTCTTTAAACACAGTTTTTCCAACATTTACCAAAGCATTATATACACTTAAACCTTGTGATTTGTGAATAGTTACTGCATATGCTAAACAGAAGGGAAACTGTTTTCTACGAACATACAAGTCTTTTACAAGCAAAAAACGTGCGGCAGAACTTTCAAAAATTCAATTCCATTTCTATTTTGATATTTCACAAAATCAACAACTTTCCCCATTGCTCCATTCACTAATCCTTCTTCTACATTCAGATTACGCTTCAAAATTACCCGACAGTTTAAACATTTTTTTCTTTCATTTTTCTTGTACATTACTTCTGCTGGTGTGTTTTCATTTGTAAACAAGTTCTTTAGTAGACGACTTTGAAAAGCTTCTTTACCATGTTTGCTTAGAACACCAATTCTTACAACTTTTAGAATATTTGCATAATCTTCATCTCTTGCTTGTCGCATATACTGAGTGAGTTCTTTATATTCAAAATTTAACTACAGATTCACATTTCCAATACTTCCCAGAGATTTCTTTGTGTCTTCATGTAGAAGAGTTTTAAACACTGGTTCTCCTTTTACAGGGGTTAGTTGTAGCAAATCTCCAAATACAATTAAATGTTTTCCTCCAAAGAGAACGTCGTAATCTGTTTTTAATACCTGTTGCATTCTTAAGTGTACAAAAGCAAGCATTAAGTTTGAGACCATGCTCACCTCATCAATAATTAAAAGTTTCATTTTCTTCAGCACTCTTGACACTTCATAAGAAGCTTCTCCAGACAACTTCGGATATTCTAATTTATTATCATGCTCCACTGGTAACATCAATAATCTATGCAAAGTAACTCCTTTAACATTGTGTGCAGCTAATCCAGTTGGAGATGTTACCACACAACATAAATGTGAACCAGTAGTTTTTTGAAGATAACTGGTCAAAACTTTAATTAAAAAACTTTTACCTGTCCCAGCATGACCACTGATGTACATCAGAAGAAGTTTAAAAGATGAACACAGACATTCTTTTTTTTCATGCAACAAACCATGTTCTATCTGTTCTCTCACTTGCACATATATTTCTTTCTGTTCAACATTTACTTGTTCTTCTAACTTTTCCAATGATATATTCTCCTCGTGTACTTGTTGCATTTCAATTTCGACTTCATACATAGCAATCGCTGCTTCATTTTCCAGCATTGGTTGTCCAAGAGGATCTTGACTACATGGACCACTACTTTGACTATCTTGGGGACCTTTATGAGCTATTTCAGCTGTAATAGTCTTTTCCTGGTCAACTTCATCATTCAACATTTTTAAACATGTAGGGAAAATTGGACATCGAATGCTATCTTTACAAGCATTAAAAGAATCTTCGTAGCAGTCAAACTCTCCAAGTAATTCACTTTCGCTACGCCATGGTTTAAACAGCTGCAGAAGTGCAAAATAGTAAAATTCTCGCTTATCTGGAGTTTCACAACTAAGTTTCTTGTGGTTTATAAGATTACCCTTTGCATGTTTTACTAAACAACCATCACATCCAACTACTGCAAACTTTCCTTCTTTTAAATTCTCTTTAACATTTCTTTTGAAGCTGTAATGTTGAAGTACTTCATACAGACATAGCTGTTCCAGATGTTGACTCCTTTTCGGATACTATGTGTCCAACATATTAGTTTTAAGAATGTCTGTACTATCTGGCTCATTTGCTGCTAATTGTTAAATTTCTTCCAATGATTTCAATTCAATTCAAAAAGTCTTTATTGCGATTATTCATCTTAAAAGACAAAACAGTCAGTATATTAAAATTAGATACAACCACATATATACCATACCAAGACCTAAGACTGGTTTACAAGTTTCTCAGTAAGGTTTAAAAAAAACAAAAAAAAAAACTATATTTACATATTAAAACAGTTCCTAATACAACATTAAATATATCCCACGCACAAGACTTTGAGCACATCATAAAAAAACCATAAAAATACATAATTCCACGTAGTTTGTTCAATACCCCAAGGGAAAATATCTTAGCTATTAGGGCCCCCCATTTTTCATCCGCAACACCCATGCCCAACTCAGGAACTTAGCTACTCCTATTACTGCGATCTCATTATAGCCAGATTTCAGCAGCCTCTTAGCGGCCATCGCAGAGCTGGTTCCTAAGGACCGACATGCTGGTTTTAGCCACAAGCTACGAGGTTTGTGATAGACCGGACATACAAATAGGAGATGGTCAATATCTTCAGTATGATCCGGGCAAAATCGGCACTTATCACCAATTCCTGGTTGCCACTTACATGTAAACTTCCGGAGTGGCAATGACCCAACTCTGAATTGGTGGTAAAGCTTGCTGTCTGATGGCTTTGATATAAGGTCCCAATAGCTTTCCAGGCAGGGTTCATCTTTTAGATCTAAAAAATCTCTAGACAGAATGGGGCTAGTGACAGAGGAGAAGTTCCTTATTTTAAATAGCTCCCAATATGCTGCTCGATAGGATTCTTTGGAAGGAAATTCCACCGATTCAGGGCTCTCCCAAAGTTCCCTCATCCCCATGTCAATAAGGAGAGATTTTATGCCAATCAGCCAAGGGATCCTCTGCCGGCGATTCAATCCCCTTACTTCGGACAAAGCCCTAGCAAAGAGATGGAGCTCTGGAGTAATCCAGAGACGTCGCCAAAAGCCAACGGCCTATAACAGGCGGTATCCTCAATACTATGACAGCCTAAGTCAAACAGCAGTGGAGTACGGGGGGACGATTGGGGCAGGCCCACAACCGATCTCATAAATTTATTCTGGGCTGTGGACAATTGGGTCAGGTTACAAAACCCCCAGATTTCAGCACCATATAAAATAGCGGGAATAATTTTAGTCGTGTAAATTTTGACCACTGGAGCTATTGGCTTAGTTAATGATAGCCTGTGTTCCTTGGTCAATGCTCCCGCTAATTGAGTGTGTTTCAGTGCGAGGATCTTAACTTGGGGATCCCAGCTCAACTTATCGCCAAAGGTGACACCCAAATAGGTGAAGACTTTTGTCTGCTCCAGAGGTTTCCCACCCATGCTTTAATGGGCTTGGACCCATGGAGCACCATAAACTTAGTCTTCCCTATGTTAACCACAAGCTCATGTTCGCAGCAAAATTCCTCAAAACGAGACAGAGCTAACTGCAACCCCTGTCTCGTCTTGGATAGTACCAGCGTATCATCCGCGAACATGAGCAGGGGCACCTTTTGGCCGGCGAGCATCGGTGCGTCCGTTGGTTGGTCAACAAAATACTGTACTACCCCGTTAATAAATAGAGAAAACAGGGTTGGTGCCAGCACACACCCTTGCCGGACGCCCTTTGCTACCTCAAATTTCTTTGTAACCTTGCCCAGTTTCCCCCAACGAACCTGAGCATACGTTGATTCGTGGAGTCTAACCACGAGGGAGACTAACTCTTTAGGCATCCCCAGTCTCAATAGGACCTCCCATAATTTTGCTCTTGGCACGAGGTCGAAGGCAGATTCTAGATCCACAAAGGCAGCAACGAGCATTCTCCTACCCAAAAAGACCTCCTTCCAATATATAAGGACAAATCTAAAAGCCTGATCCAAAGTCCCCATATGACACCGGATCCCCGCCTGTAAAGGAGATAAAATGTCATTTTCAGACATCCAGCCCTGGATCCTACCCAATATTACACGTGCTGTTATCTTTTGAATAGCGTCAATTAAGCTGAGGGGCCTATAATTGGCCGGAGCGGAACGATCACCCTTCTTATAGATAGGGATGATTTCCGCTCCGGACCCTGATGCAGGAATTGGGGCTCCACCAGCTATCGAATTAATTACATTTGTAATATAGGGTATCCATAAATCAAAATCCTGTTTGAATAAATCGGCTGGAATGCAGTCAGGCCCCGGTGCCTTACCACTTGGGATAGACTTAAGAACTGTCTGTACCTCTTTTGTGTTAAACAGCAGAGGGACGTCAATTTGGATTTGTGGGACAACCCCTGACCTCTCTGAAACCAGTTGGAATTGTGTTTCGAAGAAGACAACCCATTGCTGCGGTTCGACATTATTATTCGGGATTATTGACCGATGTCCATTCTCCCATTTAATAAGATCCCAGAATTGGGTCATATTCCTGCCTCTACATGCTATCAACAGACAACGCCAACGATCCTCATCCCATTCTTTCTTGGCGTGTCTGATAGCCGTTTTATAAGTTACTCTACACTGCTTGATAATACCATGGATCCTAGATTTAATGGCTACCACTAGAGCTTTGAGAGCTAGCCTACACGTGTTATTATACCACAAGTTAGGTTTATACATACTAATCTTTTTAGCAGGTCCAGCGTTTATGAAAAACCTTTTTAGGCCGCTAAAGAGGTCACTATGGATTCCCCCAACTTGGCATTTAGGACCTCCTGAGAGCCACATTCGGAAAGTTCCCTTAAAGAACCTGACACTAGAGCCCTAATTTCATCCATTGCTACCTTGGCCCACCGTACCCTTCTTAAATCATTCGCAAAAGTTACTATATTGGGGCAAGTGTCGCCTTCCATCAATACTGGACCACAAAAACTCCTATCATCAAATTTAAGAACCGAGGGGTTGTGGTCACTTTCAGGGCGACATTGCACTTCCATGTCTAAAACTAGTATCCATTTCTCCACATTCACAAGGATATAGTCGATGCGGCTTTTGGATCTACCATTATCAAATGTCACCGCACCCTTGGCATTGGACTTAGTCCTACCGTTAACTGCCCTTAGGCCTCGTTCCAGGCATTACCCTTTCATTTGAAGTGCGGCCTCAGTCCATTTTCTAATAGGCTCGAGATCCAGTTGCGGGATCCCCCAAAGTGCATCAATCTCTTCACTAAGCCTGCCATCTTCTAAATCTAGTGGTTCAAAGCAGGTATTGAAATCCCCTGCAATAACTAAATCATCATTGGGGGCCAATTGGGACAAATGATTCTCTAAAGCCATTATGACCTGGGAGCACCTCCCACCAGGTTGACCCCTAGCGTAAACATTATACAAAATTAAATCAAGGCCGCTCACTGATCTAACCCTTCTGGCCAGAAATCTGAAATTTGTGCATAACTTCACACAAAAATTCTAGAATGTATATTAATTGGTTTTCCTCATGGAAACAGGAATACCGGCAACATTACAATATCCTTTTCCAGTGTTGTTTTTGCTTTTGTGATAATAAAACGTGAGAAAACAAAATGTAGTTTATACTTTGACTTTTCTATGACAGTGACTCACAATGACTTAATTCTCTTGGCTTGATAACTAGATGAACTTTGATTAGGCTTTTTGCCAACACAACTCAGAGACAAGATCAAGGGCAGTCTAGGGTGGGCGGAGAAACCAGACAAGTGTGGAAGCCCAAATAGAGGACATGGCAATAACCCATGGCTTAAGAATAGTTAAAGGGAACACAAGATCAGATATTCACGCTCTCCCAACCTTTAAAAGAGAGATTCGCATGTTATACCTTGGCACCTAAAACAATAGTCAGTTTGATTGAAACTGTAAACGGAAGGAATGTCATATGGTCAATACTGGCAACTGACGTTAAGGCCCAATCCCAAATATGTGAGCTCTTTGTGACAACAATGTCCCTAATTGAGACATTAGATATGACCAAGGTAAAATGTATTACCCTGCACTGCCAACTGATGGAAGAGATGAAGAATTTCTTTGTGGTAAAAGGGTAGAGGGGACGTTGTCCAAAAAGAATGCTAAGTTAGTACTCAAAAAATTCCTGCCACTCAGAAAAGGTCCTCCTAGAAGCCATTAAGAAGGGCAATTGCCAAGACATTGTTACCGCAAGAAAAAGTTATAAGACAACCCTTAGTAAGGCCAAAAAGGGTTGGGAAGTGGAGCAATGGTCATTAATGACGGATGACCTCCAGTACAAGAATAGCAAGCTCTTCTGGAAGATTATCGCAACAGGCTCACATATAATTGACAACTATCTTCAATTAGTGATCCAGTCAGACATGTGGGTAGCTCACTTTAGGGCCCTTTACACTGCTTGCCTCAAGATCAGGATCATGCTGGGCTGAATCCCGTTAGGTATCCCACCAAATTTAAGAAGGGTGTTCTAGACTTTAACTTGGCAGAAACAGCCAATGCACTAAAGCAGATGAAGAAATTAAAAGCCCCTGGGTTGGATGGAATTCCAGGAGACTTGTACCTCTCTCTACCTGAGGTTTGTGTACCCTATCTTAATGTCTTGAGCAATGCCATAATGAGGGGGAAGAATATCCCCCAACGTGGCGTGGCACTGTTATTGTCGCAAAATACAAGAAGTTGAGCAGGGATACACCAGCCAACTATAGACCCATAAATCTAATTGACATTAGTCAAAAATATTTTGTAGGCACGTCTTGGTAAGGCACCAAACCTGGTTGTCTGAAAATCATATACATTAGGACACCCAAGCGGGCTTTAGGAAAAGGGTCAGTACCCTCAATCAGGTCTTCCATTTTAACATTCTATGCTGGAAATACATTGCCATTAGGCGAGATCATTTCTATGTTGCCTTTATAGACTTAAAAAGAGCGGCATTCAACCTGATCCCTAAGGAAAATACGTGGAGGGCCTTGGAACTCTAAGGCGTCCCTTCTGACCTCCTCTAGATTTTAAAAGTCCTTCACACTGACATGTATGCAAGGGTGAGAGGGAACATGGAGGGAGACCTTACACCTAGGATACCTATAAACAAGGTGGTCAGGCAGGGATGCATATTTGCGCCAACACTATTCAGCCTATACATAAATGGTGTGGTAAAGTGGCTAACACAGTGTAAGCAAGATACCCCTAAGTCCACTAGAGTTCCTGTTTCAATTCTAATGTTTGCGGACGATACACTCCTCATCTCC
Organism: Triturus cristatus; assembly: GCF_964204655.1. Lineage (NCBI taxonomy): Eukaryota > Metazoa > Chordata > Amphibia > Caudata > Salamandridae > Triturus > Triturus cristatus. Next base: position 988,492,639 of record NC_140580.1, read on the forward strand.
AGAACCCCGATGAGCTTACAAGCCAAGCTGGATATGGCAATAAGCTCGCACCTGTCTTTTAGAGGCCGAATCACAATTGAGGTGGGTCCCACTTGAGCAGGTCAAGAACTCTGACTACTTAGGAGTAAGGCTTGTTGACAATATGACTGTGGGAATGGAAATTGAGAAAAGCAAAACTATTCTTCATCAAAGGTCCTCAACAATGGGTAGGAAATGCAAGTCCACTTTGGGGAGCTCTGTATCGCCAGCTCTTAGACTTTACAGAGCTGGTGCTGTGGCAGCAGCCACCTACAGAGCTGAACTGTGGGGCTACACTGATGCAACTGCGCTAACCAGGTATGAAATTAAGTTCATCAGGGCCCTCCTCAATCTTCCACCAAGCACCCTGCTCACACCACTAAGATTCGATCTAGCGATCAATAGCATCTATCTAATAACTACCCTGAAGCCATTGTTATACTTACTGGGTGCACCTTTGGTCCACTATAGAGCTGTCACCTTATAGGTACACCCTACTGGAATTAATTACTTATGATAAGCAAACATACACCCATGGCTCAGAAAAGCTAAGAATCTTTGCAAAATGGTGAAAACCGACGAAGTATGGAATTCTCCTTCTGAACTACCTAAAGGTGTAACACAGAAAGTGAAAAGAGCTTATTGCGAATGTGCCATGTTGCAGATCTGGAATGACCAAAACGAAGAGAGCATAACCGGGCAGTTTTTGAACTACAAATGTACTCTCAGTTTTGAATCCTACCTGGATAGAAGCTACACATTCCAGGTGAAATGCGTGTATGCAAAATTTAGAATGGGTGTACTGCCGTTAAAAGCATTCACCTCAAAATGGGACAAAAAAAGCTCCCAATCACCTGATTGTCCACACTGTCCGCAGCACAGAGTGACACAAGAACACTTTCTGTTCTTTTGTCCAAAGTACAAACAGCCTCGAAAGAAATGGGTTGTTGCAGTATGTAACTTACTAGGCGTTTGTCACTATTTGGATGCCCTTAGGATTTTAAAGAGTAATACAAGAGAGCAGATTAGGTTTGTAACTTCTCGATTTCTGCTGTGGGCATGGAAAATCTGGTCGCAGAGCTTACCTGCTAAAATCCCTTATCACACTTGAATAGATCGTTTGAGGCAATATGCAATGCTGTCAGTGCCCACAAGGTTGAACTAAGCTAGAATGTGGCGCCTTCTGCAAATGTCCTTGCCATAAGTTAAGTATGGTTAGCGTGCCTGTATTCACGCTAATAGCAGGCACTTGGGGTAATGATTGCCTGTTTATGCAATAATGATATTTGGTTTTGAAAACCTTTTACCACGCCACTTTGCAGTTTACGGGATCAACTGAGATTAACTGAATTTAACTACATTTGTATAATTTTATAATGTGTTATTTATGTACACTGATGATTGTTTTAATTGATGACTGTGTATTTTTTATTTGTTTATAATTGTACTATGTAAAGCTTTTACGGCTCTCTCAAGACCAATTAAAGATTATATATATTTATAAACAAAATCCATATATCAATCACTTAAAATGTTAGTTCAATAAGGATGTAAAAAGCACTAAAGTGACATGTACATATCCCCATATCTAGCTAAAGAAAATTAGTAAAATCATGAAAACAGTTACTGCAACTTAGAGGCATATTCCCAACAAGTCTTGATAAGAGGATACAACCTCACATTTGAAAATCAAATAGCTAATCCTAATATTTCTAGTTCTAATGTAGGTGTGATAAAGTGACTAATTCACAAGATGGCTTATATATCTTATTGGACAAATCCCATCAAATCCTGGTAGGGGTAAAACGTTGCATCAATCTAACACCATATTCAACAACATTAAAGTGCAGCAGTCATATGCAATCTCCACATTAGTATGTTGGAGAGCATAGAGTTTTGTTCTATTATTCCACACATTGATAAATAGTTGAAAATCAATATCTCTAAAGTGTGCTCATGGTAAGGCATTATATATCAAATATATATAACTGGCGGTAGTTATAGTTAAGGTTGCCAGAGATCAGAATTCTTAGGATTTTTGATCTGTAATAACTTTGCCCATGTTTGAGGAATTGCCATAAAACCTTCCAGACTGTAGTTATTTTTATGTTGGCTGATTAAGGAACGTTTTGTGGATGATTCGTTAAGGAAGTGCAAAGAAAAAGGGAGGGGGGTGTCTCAAAACAGGTTTTTCAACCAATGCCTTTTGTATAGAAAAGAGAAAAAACAGCTGAACAGAGTTTACTTAAATTTGGCAGGAACATAGATTAAGGTATGTAGATGATTCATTTGGGGATTTGAACCCAATAGGTTCAGTAGTTTTTAAAATCAAAGCACAAAAACTTACACATACACATTAAGGGCCTCATATACGAGGTTTTGCAGTAGGGCAGCATTGCAGGCCTTCCTGAAGCACTGCCCTACGGCAAAAGAAAAGGGCAGGACTGCACCGTATCTATTGGCTACGGGACATTCCTGTCCTTTTTTCCCTGCGCCGGAACACAATAGACTGCTGTGCACCAACGCAGGCACCTTTGCACCATTATGCAGGAAGGAAAACCTTCCTGCACAAAATCAATCACAAGATGCTTTTTCCTCTTTCTATGTGTGCTGCAGAATGTAGCACACATAGAAAAAGTAGAAACTAGGTGAAATAAAAATATTTCTCCTCGTTGTGCCTCAAGGAGTGCCTGTGACTTCTTTCTGGAGCGTTGATATATATCTATATCTCTATATCTCTATAGCTATATATCTATCTATATATCTATCTATTTATATATCTATATATATATATATATATTCTCTTTCAGCTCACAGATCCTTCATCTCCTGTAAGTACGAGCCACACGAATCCAGTTGAGTTGCAATATTTTAATGTTTACGGGCAAACAAAAATGACGCGTTTCGAGCAAACGTGCTCTTGGTCACATGACCATAAGTTCCGAGTTCAATGTATTTAAAGTCATACAGGGACATAAACAACAGACTTTTCAATTCATTCATTTAAAAGAAAAATAACAATGGTATTTTTATAAATCATCAAGCTGCTGCGCAACGGTAATCATAAACATGAGAGAATGTAATTTAAAGAATTTAGAAAATATAAAGGAACACCATTTGTTTTCTAATGCGTCTCCTGTGAAAATCACATATATAAGGAGGACAAGCAGAATTTACATACTTCATTATGTTATATTTATGTGAGTACAGATCAAACTTATAGTAAGTCAAATTCAACATAGATTTTGCCGCCGCCAAGATATACAAAGAAAATAATAAATGATTCATTATTCTTAGGTTTCACCAGAAATCAAGGTATAGTACCCTATCAAGCTAAAGAAAAGTGTGTTTCGAGCTCTGTTTATTACATACTATGATAGAAATCACGGTGACCCTTAAGGAGATGGTGCTAAAATATAGTCACCAAGTACTCCGTGCTCGTATCAGATAACAGTAACGGTGGTGTCTGAGAGTTTCCAGGTCCCATCTAGATGTAAAAAACAAGAATAAAATTTATATTAGAGCACATAGTACAGTGTCATTTGAAACACACAATTATAATGTAGTATATCTGGACTTTCACCTACCAAAAGAAAAAAGATTTTAAATACAAAAGCATATCTACAGCAGGGGTCATAAAATCAACCAAGATAAATTCTGCAGTCATGAATGGTGGCCTATTATACAAAGTAAATAGATTTTCTAGTACAAAAGGTTTCATGAATAATACCATGCATTGCAGCTAAAAAGACGATCTACAGTGAACTCATATAGCTTGGAACAGGAGTAACTGAATTACTTGAGGCTAAAACTGCATCTATCAACAATATACAATTTACAGATGCACATGCATCTCTTCGTCATTATTCATCCCGAATGGGGCTACACTTCCTGCTTGTAAGATGAACTTGGATTCTGCTCTACGTAGGGCCTGAATTCTGTTCCCTCCTCGGGGGTCTTTAGTTATAGTGTCTAAGGCAAAAAACTTCGCCTTGGTCCAATCTCCATTGTGTTCTTTATGAAAGTGTCTGGCTGTACTATAACTAAAGTCTTTGTTGGTTATGGCACGCCAATGTTCCAGTATTCTCTTCTTCACTGGAAACATGGTGGAACCTATGTACCACTTGCCACTAGGGTTTACACCAGGATATGATCCGAGTATTCTCCGAAATAAATCCAGCGGCACACCAAGGACAACACAATACGCCTTTATTGTGTCACAAAAACAGAACTACGCGTTTCGGCGAAGCCTTTGTCAAGTTGCTGACCTATGCCCAAATTCCCCTAGAAATACAGGTCAAAGTTCATAGACATGAAAGAAAAACTTTGCGAGCGCCCCGTTTGAAACAAAAACAATTACATTCATCAATGATCGTTTTTCATCCAAATATGTGCAAATAGAATTCACAGTTATATAATTTATAGAGGGCGAAGAAATAATTTCTTTTCAGTTTTCGAAAAAACATAAGTAATAAACTCAAAGTTATTATTATTATCTCCTAGGCAAGTGCCTATGTCATCCATTGTTGCACATTTTTTGTCAAGCAGAAAGGTTTCATGATCAAATTAATTAAGGGCAATGACTCGAAAAAAACTTGATATACGGCACTTTCGGATTCATGGAAGATAAGAAAATACATACAAATTAAACAATTATAATTATACAGACAAGGGTAATGTACCCACAATATTAACATCTGATAGACAAGTGCCTATGTCATATAACAGCCCATATTATGCATATTTCATCAGAAAAATTATGGTAAGCACAATTGCTATGGGTAATGTACCCAATCCATCTATCTGCAAACAATCAGTAAGCAATCATTATGCACCGGGCTATTTTAAAGAATTCAGATTTCGTATCCAACCCCAATCAATTAGACGTTAGGACACGTATGTATGATTTTTCTGCCAGTCAAGTTCATATAACATTCCACATCATAGAGGGGGAATATATGAACTGCTCCCGCCGCTTCCATTACAGTGACATCGATATTCTTGGGTAAGCGGGCGTGTTTGGGAACAGGCGGGGAGGTGTCCTGAATTCACACCGGAGGGTGGGGTTTGAGGCAGTATCTCTGTCTGTATCTCGTTTCCGCCTACGCTACCGGTATCGGAACAATTGGGAAGCAGACGCAGCACCCTGGCACAGAATCTTGCGCTGGGTGCCGAGGGACACGTTTGTGAATAGACTTCTGATATATGTACATAACATGAATGAATGGGAAACTCAGAGAAGGAACGAAGCACTATCCTTATTCGATGAAGGCTTGGATAATATAAGTGTCCCAACAACGACAAATGTCAGTGGAAATACAGCGGAATCTTCCTTGAAACAGAAGTTGTTCCAACTTGAAAAGCTATCAAAAAGAGAGATAAATAAATGGTGGGAAATAACATCGTTAACCAACTACATAGGGGTAAATAGAGTACCTAGAGGACTCAGGATTGCCATCATTCCAACTTATGAAACCTGTATTTCTAGGGGAATTTGGGCATAGGTCAGCAACTTGACAAAGGTTTCGCCGAAACGCGTAGTTCTGTTTTTGCGACACAATAAAGGCGTATTGTGTTGTCCTTGGTGTGCCGCTGGATTTATTTCGGAGAATACTCGGATCATATCCTGGTGTAAAACATTTGAGGCGGAGTTGTGACCGTTGCTGGCACCGGCGTCGCGAGGGAGGAGAGCGGTGAACTCACAACAAACTTTTGGAAACATATATATATATATATATATATGCACGCAGTATTCCTCAGTTTTGCGCAAACAAGAATACACGAACTCCTCTTCGTCGGTGAACACTCTTTATTTCAAAAAGAGTCTCCCTTCTGTCATGACGCGTTTCGCCACCGGAGTGGCTTGATCACATGGGACAAACTTTGCGTATGACGCTATTTAAAAAGGCAAACACCCCTATCACATGATGGAGAGGAAATAGAAGACATACTATCATTTTGCATTTTCAACTTCCTGCGAAAAGACAGACTCTTAATAAATGCACGTAATTTGCTTGTAAACATAATCAAATGTAAATATGGCCCGATCTACCGAGTTAAACACTATATACAAAGTTTAAATACATATTGTTGTAGTGAACTCGGAACACATAAAAAAATATATATAAATTTTTCATCATCTGTGTTAAAATGAGGTCATATGTGATACATGGGCAATTCAAGACAGATCTAGTGTGAAATATAAATCATACACAATAGAAAAATAATAAATATACGTACAGATATAGTCAGCAATGTATTCTGACACTACTCCACAAATGTAATCTGGATAAAATCCAAAACGCAGTAATATCATATGTTAAATGAATTTAGTCATAACAATCCTCTCCGGATGTACTCTAATATTTCCTATCGATATGAGTAATAATTGATTTTTAATTTGATATTTTTTAAAAAAATATTATGTATATTTTTTTTGTTAATAATTTATTAATTTAATATGTATAGACATTTTACGTAAAGTGCGATAGTGCCTAAAGGTGCAATGAATAAGGTACTAAAGTGCAAAAGTGCAATTTAAGACATTGTGCAAATCCGCAATAAATATATCGAATATAAAACTATTTGTAAAACTCATACATTAGGTAATACATACCGATATGATCTCAATATTACCTAAAATTAGGATATTGGAATAATGTAGTGAAGTGGGTGTATTTTTTTCTTAGTTACTTTCTTAAAGTGAAGCAGCATTTTATATATCAGATCTTGATAGATAATCATAAAGTATAGAATTGCTAATACTTCGTAACATACACCACCAGACCCGAAACCACCTAAGCATATGGTTTAAGGCAAAGAGGTAGAAACCTATGAATTGACAAGGAGTAAATATGAAAAAAAGCACAACAAGATAATATTTCTGCTATCATTATCACTAGACTTTTATAGGAAGTTGTGCATATCTTCCGTTGTGTTGAGCCCGAAAGGTGTTTTATTGTCGAGCTCAATGATTACTCGTGTTTCCAATTGTCTGAGCATACGCTCTCTATTACCCCCTTGTTTTAATTTCGGGATTGCATCAATTACATAGTAAGAGAGACAGGTAAGGTCATTGTCATGAACAGCTCTAAAGTGACGGGCCACAGGATAGGTGGAATCATTATTCACGATGGCCCTGAGGTGCTGTAAAATGCGTGCATGAACTTGTAATTTAGTGCTACCTACGTATCTGAGACCGCAGGTGCAAGTTAAGACATACACTGCAAAATCCGTGCGGCAGGTGTAATGCCCCCTGATTTGTACTGGAGTGGGACTGAAAGGAGTGTTATACTGCAAAGTATTCACTCCAAACTTACATGCCCTGCACGAAGTGCATTTGAAGAAACCTTTTCTTTGCAACCAATTTGTTTTGGTAATGGTTTCAGCATTTTTAGACACCAACTGGTTTCTCATCGAAACTGCCCGTCTAAAAGTAATGGTGGGAGTGGATGGTAATCTAGGGGTCAACACTGCGTCTGTTTTCAGTATTGGCCAGTTACGATTAACTATCCTCCTGAGCTGGTTATGCTGTTTGTTGTATGTAATGATAAGACGGGGTGTATTACTTTCTTGAGAACTATTGGTCACAGGTGTAACAACATTTATCTTAGGGGATAGAAGGTCCTCTCGGGATTTCAGAGCCACCTTCACCTGGGCTTGTTTAAGGATGTTATTTTTGTATCCCCTTTCCCTGAATCTGGACAATGCCTGTTCAGAGCATTTAACAAATTCCTCATCAGTGCTGCAGATTCGTTTCAGCCTAAGAAGCTCCCCATAGGGGATGCTTCTAATCAGATGGCCGGGGTGAGAGCTAGTTGCATGTAGGGTGGCGTTCCCTGCTGTGGGCTTTCTAAAGAGTGTAGATGCAAGACGACCATCCTGGATGTAAATCATAGTGTCTAGAAAGGGAACCTCAGAGGCGCTGATTGATGCAGTGAATTTAAGGTTGCATGTGTTGTTGTTAAGTTCATTAATAAACAATAAAGCACTCTCACGATCACCTTTCCAAATGAAAAAAACATTGTCTATATATCTAAGCCAATGCATCACTTGTTTATCCGCCACTCTAGCCAAAGTGCCATGGAGGGTCTGCTCCTCCCACCAGCCCACATGTAAGCATGCGTAGCTGGGAGAGAAGCAAGCCCCCATGGCTACACCCCTTGTCTGACGGTATACTGAATTCTCAAACATGAAGAAATTGTTAAAAAGACACCATTTGACCATCTCTAGAAGCATAATGTTGTGGTTATACAGGCCAAGGGGTCTATTGTCCAAATAATGCTTGATAGCTGACAAACCAGCATGATGGTCAATGCTGGTGTACAAAGACTCAATGTCCATAACCACTAATAACAGATCATCTTCCCATTTAATGTTTTGAATTTTGTTTAAAAAATCACCTGTATCTCTAATATAGGATGGCAGTCCTTGTACAAAAGGTTGTAAAAAATAGTCAACATATTCGGTGATATGCTCACTCATTCCTCCTATCGCCGAAATGATCGGTCTGCCAGGCGGGGGATTAATTTGTTTATGTACCTTTGGTATTAGATACAGGGTGGGAATGATGGGAAAGTCATTGAGCATAAAGTTCAGTTCTTGACTGGAAATAAGACCCTGTCGTTTCCAGTTCATGAGATCTTTCTTAATCGTATCTTTAGCTTTATGATATTCACTTAGTGTGGTTTTGGAATAGCAATCAGTATTGGACAATTGTGTCTGGGCCTCTTTTATGTATTGTTCCTTCGGCCAGATGACCACATTGCCACCCTTGTCCGACATAGAAATGACAATGTCCTTTCTGTCCCTTAATTTGCGAACAAGATTCTCATATTGCAAATTGTGGTGTTTAAGTCTGGTTTTGTTGTGATTGGTTCGATGATATAGTTTCTTGATGTCCTCTGTTAAGCGTTCGTGAAAAATGTCTATGGCGTCCTTGGGCATCATCGGATAAAATTTAGATTTGGCCTTGAAAGGACTAAGCCCAGCACTAGATTCTGTCAGATTGTGTATACCAAGTCTTTCTTGAGTGGAAAATTGACTCATGGTAGGGACATCGGTAAAACGATTTTCATTATTAAGTTCGCTGATTGTGAGCATGATGGAAGCATCAGATGCTGCAAGGTTGGGCTGGTTGCTAATGTTCGAAGTGCTTACATTGTCAGGCAGGACTGAGGTGGTATTGCCCTCTTTAATGGTGAAGAATTTTTGTAATTTCAGCTGCCTAATATATTTATAGATGTCGATGCGAGTTTTCGCATAATTGAAGCTGCTCTCCGGGCAAAAAGATAGACCGAGTGCAAGGATCTGTGTTTCCGCTTTGGTGAGGACAAGTTGTGACAGATTAACAACCGTATTGCTGTTGACCATTATCTCCTGCGCCACTGTTTTTTTGATTTGCCTCTTCCTGCATTTGCGCCTTTCTCGGCGACGCTGGTTTTTTCGCTTGTTGTTGTTTGCGGCAGGTTCCGGTTTCGTGGTCGCAGTGTTTGTAGCCGGTCCTCCGCTAAAAAATTAAGCTCCTCAGCCGGACTAAGAATATTCACCTGATCACCCGCTCTTTGATTTGTATTGATGCCATCATCAGATTCGTATTCGCTCGTCAATGAGCTTGTCTCTGAGCTCAATTCTCCTCTATCATTCCTGGTTACTGCAGTTTCTGTGCTGGGGACCACATTTTTTTGAATTGTGCGTCCCGACATGTTTTTCTTGGCATAATCGTACTTGCGGGAGAACGTGAATATTTGTCCCAACTCGTAGTCGGTTTTGTCCCTCGCGTATTTGAATGCCTTACGTATTTTAATCCTGTCCTCATGTTTTTTCATCCTTTCGCCAATTTCTTTCTTTGTTTTGATAATGTATTCAGTTTGTTCAAGTTTGTTCAATTGCTCATTGATATCCCCAATTTCTTTCAATAAGCTCTCACGATCAATTTTGGCGTGTTTGATGAGTATGATGACCATATTCATTGATGCAGCCAAATTATTTGCTGCCCATTCCTTTAACATATCCGGGTTGGGTTTTTCATAATATATATATATATATATATATATATATTACCTACTGGCGGTCGCCAGTAGGTAGTTATAGTTAGGACCACGTTTCCATAGGAAAACCTCAACATTCTATTTTGAATAACTTTGGCGCCGGTCGACGAATCCTCGCGAATTTTTCAAAATAGGTGGGGCGCTACGCTCCGCTCCTACCCTGAAAGTCTCGGGGGGATTCGTCAAGCGGGGGCTGAGATAAAAGGGGGGTCCCAAAACGCGTTTTTCCCATGCATTTTTCCATAGGACCTTTAGACAGGGCTACAGCCCGAACGGCTGAACAGAATTACTAGAAATTTGGCAGAGAGGTAGTCCTCAGGTCAAGGAAGTGCCTTTTGTAGGTTTGGTGTAAATCTGTTCAGTAGATTCTGAGAAAATAGCCTTTAAATCAATATATATATCTGAGCCAGCTTACGGTGCGCTTACGGTACGCTTACCGTACGCGTACGGTGGCGTGCGCGAGCGCGATTCTGATTGGCCCTTAGATCTTAGTAAACATTCGAATCGGTCGAAACCAGGAAGCGGCGGCCGCCATTTTCTCTCTCGCACTCTGAGGGGGGAGCTGATAAACAAATGCCAAAAACATATAAAGGGGCTGTTTAGACAGCGCCCATGCACATAACCATGTTAGTTGAGTCTTCAAAGATCCCCCAAGGCAAAAAACGGTAATTTTTAATTTTTCGAAAATTTCGCCGATTACGCTTACCGTACGCGTATGGTAAAAAATAATAAAAAAAAAAATCCACACTCTCTCCACCCCGTGTGCAAAAGTTGGCCGAAGGCCACCATTTGTGCATGGCTTATTTGAGCACAGCATTTCCCCAAAAAATTTCAACAGATTACCTATCACAAGGAAGCGCATAATATGTCCTCCATGTGCGCACGGTGCGCGAAGCGCATCGTGCGTACATGGCCCATCTAGCGTAACGTGGGCACGCGGTGCGCGTAGCGCACCGCGTGCCCACCGTGCGTGCACGGCACTAACTGCGTAAAGAGGGCGCGCGGTGCGCGAAGCGCACCGCGTGCTCACTGTGCGCGCACGGTGCGCGAAGCGCACCGTGCGCGCACGGAACGAACTGCGTTAAGTGGGCACGCACGCCACGAATGGCGTAAAGTAACTTAGCATTTAAAAAACCGTACAAATTCACTGAAAAAACCATAGGTTTCACACACGTTATAGTTAGGAATTAGCATTTAAAAAACCTTGCAAATTCACTGAAAAAACCATAGGTTTCACACATGTTATAGTTAGCGGAAATTTTACTGATAAAAAACCAATGAAATTCCCCCGTTATAGTTAGTGCAGGCAACTATAACTCACGCGACCGCAATCTTCTGCTGATGACATATGTGTCTTTATGAAAAAAAAATATTTGTAATATATGTATAGCTAAAAATGTATGGAAGAAGACATGGGCAAATAAGTGTCTAAATACAGTATTAGCATCAGCAGAGGATTGCGGTCGCGTGAGTTATAGTTGCCTGCACTAACTATAACGTGGGAATTTCATTGGTTTTTTATCAGTAAAATTTCCGCTAACTATAACATGTGTGAAACCTATGGTTTTTTCAGTGAATATATATATATATATATATATATATATATATATATATTACCTACTGGTGGTCGCCAGTAGGTAGTTATAGTTAGGACCCTGTTTCCATAGGAAAACCGCAACATTCTATTTTGAATAACTTTGGCGCCGGTCGACGAATCCTCGCCAAATTTTCAAAGTAGGTGGGGCGCTGTGCTCCGCTCCTACCCTGAAAGTCTCTGGGGGATTCGTCAAGCGGGGGCTGAGATAAAAGGGGGGGTCCCAAAACGCATTTTTCCCATGCATTTTTCCATAGGACCTTTAGACACAGCTACAGCCCGAATGGCTGAACAGAGTTAAATGAAATTTGGCAGAGAGGTAGTCCTCAGGTCAAGGAAGTGCCTTTTGTAGGTTTGGTGTAAATCTGTTCAGTAGATTCTGAGAAAATAGCCTTTAAATCAATATATATATCTGAGCCAGCTTACGGTGCGCTTACGGTGCGCTTACCGTACGCGTACGGTGACGTGCGCGAGCGCGATTCTGATTGGCTGTTCGATCTAAGTAAACATTTGAATCGGTCGAAACCAGGAAGCGGCGGCCGCCATTTTCTCTCTCGCACTCTGAGGGGGGCAGCATAAACAAAGTCCAAAAACATCTAAAGGGGCAGTATATTCAGTTCTAAACCACCCAGCATCGATATAGGTGTTCCCCAACAACCCCCAAGGCCAAAAAAACAATTTTAATTTTTTTCGAAAAATCGCCGATTACGCTTACCGTACGCATACGGTTAAAAAGATTTAAAAAAAGAAAATGATCCACACTTTCCCCACCCCGTGTGCAAATGGTGCCCGTAGCGCACCATTTGTGCATGGCATATAAATTTATTGAAACTACAAATGAATTCCTTTCACAAGGAAGCGCATAATATGTCCCCCATGTGCGCATGGCCCATCCCGCGTAACGTGGGCACGTGGTGCGCGCAGCGCACCGCGTGACCACCGTGCGTGCACGGCACTAACTGTGTAAAGTGGGCGCGCGGTGCGCGAAGCACGGAACGAACTGCGTTAACTGGGCGCGCACGCCACGAATGGCGTAAAGTAACTTAGCATTTAAAAAACCGTACAAATTCACTGAAAAAACCATAGGTTTCACACACGTTATAGTTAGGAATTAGCATTTAAAAAACCTTGCAAATTCACTGAAAAAAACCATAGGTTTCACACAAGTTATAGTTAGCTGTACATTTCACTCGTAAAAAACCAATGAAATTCCCCCGTTATAGTTAGTGCAGGCAACTATAACTCACGCGACCGCAATCCTCTGCTGATGACATATGTGTCTTTATGAAAAAAAAATATTTGTAATATATGTATAGCTAAAATTTAATGGAAGAAGACATGGGCAAATAAGTGTCTAAATACAGTATTAGCATCAGCAGAGGATTGCGGTCGCGTGAGTTATAGTTGCCTGCACTAACTATAACGGGGGAATTTCATTGGTTTTTTTACGAGTGAAATGTACAGCTAACTATAACTTGTGTGAAACCTATGGTTTTTTTCAGTGAATATATATATATATATATATTACCTACTGGCGGTCGCCAGTAGGTAGTTATAGTTAGATCCGTTTCATCTCAAAGGCTTCTGATGAAGAGGAAAAGAATCCTTGAAACGCGTTAAGCTGGGGGACAGATGAACGGAATGAGAAGCTGCCTGCTATTATGAAAATAAAGGTTGTGTCCTTACCTGTAGCTGGAGTGCGGCTTTGCTTTGCTGGTGTAAATTTTGGGAAATGTTTGACACGGCGCGCTCCAGGCCGTGAAAGCGACGCACCCCCCATGAACATCGAAGGGGCCAGGTGGGGGGAAAATTTCATCTTGCTATGGCACTGCAGGTCATTTTGAAACTAGCAGGCAGAGTCTTATTCGGGAGCTCAATGTGGGCTGAAAATAGTCCCTGGAAAAGTTGTTTTGAATCGGGCCCATTGGAGGGAGTAAAAGATGCAGTAAAAACCACAATTACCAGCGTGCAACAGGAAGAAATGACATTAAAGGCACACCTGAGGCCAATTCTCCTAAATATAAAATGCGCAAGGTAAACATGGGAAATGCACGTAAAGATCCGTTTCATCTCAAAGGCTTCTGATGAAGAGGAAAAGAATCCTTGAAACGCGTTAAGGTGGGGGACAGATGAACGGAATGAGAAGCTGCCTGCTATTATGAAAATAAAGGTTGTGTCCTTACCTGTAGCTGGAGTGCGGCTTTGCTGGTGCAAATTTTGGGAAATATATATATATATATATATATTACCTACTGGCGGACGCCAGTAGGTAGTTATAGTTAGGACTTAGTTTCCATAGGAAAAGCATTTTTTCTTTTCGTAATAACTTTGGCGCCTGTTGACAAATCTTCGCTACATTTTCAAAACTAGTGGCCCGCTCCGTTCAGCTCCTGTCTTGAAAGCTTCGGTGTGATTCGTCAAGCGGGGACTGCGAAAAAGGGGGGTCCTAAAACGTGTTTTCCCCATGTTAATTTCCATAGGAAACTTTAGACAAAGCTACTGCCCGAACTGCTGAACAGATTTACAACAAATTTGGCAAAAGGTAGCCCTTGGTTCAGAAAGAGTCCTTTTTGTGAAATGGTGTAAATCCATTTAGTAGTTCCTGCGAAATTTGAAAAAGAAAAAGTTTCGATATCTAGGGACGCGGTGGATTTGCGAACCCTCCCGAGCACGAGCTTCATTCTCATTGGCTGCCAACACTCCAAACTGGGAACTGTTGGCAGCCATTTTGTGACTCTGTAGAATCGAGTCACAAGAAAACAGTAAAATAAATATTAAAAAACAATAAAAGGGGGGAGGAGCCTAGCGCTTGACCAAGATGGCCGCGTCAGCTCTGAGCTCCCGAGACCCCCGTGCCCTCCGTCGACTATCCTGTCTCTAATCCTGTCTGTATGCATGGCATCGTGTAGATGACCTGTCAGGGAGGCGATTGATGCTACCCGCGGTCGGATCGCCCACCGGGAACCGGACTTATGCCTGGCAGAAGATTGCGGCCTATCTCCGAGGGATGCCAGGGGCTAGAGTTGGCAGGATGCCCGACTTCTAGTTGAACAACAACAGCCAGGCGAGGTGTGAACTGTCGGACGGAGGTCCCCGTCCTTTCACTTTCGCTTTCTCTCCCTTTGTCTGCCCTGCCCCTGGAGAGCTCTTGGTGGCTTTATTATCCTTTGGACGCTCTACATGCTACTCTGGCGGCCCACTGCAGAACTGATCACTCCTGATTCCTCTCGTTGAGAGAGGGCCGTCTTATCTGAGCCGACCTGCTTGGTACCAACCATGTCGGGCAAAGCAGAGGTGGATCGGCTGAAGACTAAGTCTACCAGGCGGGGAGCCTATACCCAAGTCAATAGTATGGACCGCTATGCTCTGCAGAAGGGATCACCGAGTGTGTCGAGCCAGTCGCCGGATACCCAGAAGGCGGCCTCGCCCTTGGCCCCGGAGCTCTCACTGCAGGATGTTATGGGCGCGCTCGAAGGGATGCAGACTTCGATTGGGAGACAGTTTGATGCCCTGGCGCATAAGGTGGATGCCATCTTGGTGGATGTTAACCTGATCCGTGCGGACTTGGGCAAAACGAATGAACGGGTTAAAACCCTGGACCTCAAGACCACGGGCCTCGCCGACGATGTCACGGAACTGCAGACCGAGGTTCGTAAGCTGAGGACCGAGAGTGATCTCGCCGCCCGCCGGCTGGAGGACTTTGAGAGCCGGGCCAGGCGCAACAACGTGCGCGTCATCGGGGTCCCGGAGTCCTCGGATGAGGCTTCGGTTGACCTGCTTGTCGAGGACTTGGTGCTTAACCATCTGCAGCCTAAGGGTCTTGGAAAGTTCTTTGCGGTTGAAAGGGCCCATAGAGTGCCGGGTGGGAGGCCCAAGGTGGGTGCCCCACCGAGGCCGATTGTCGCCCGGCTCTTTCATTTTCGAGATCGGGACGCTATCCTGCAAGCATCGAGGGTGACGGGACCGGTCCCCTTCCAGAACGCGTCGGTGAATTTCTATCCGGACTTTACCCAGCAGGTGCAGAGGCAGAGACAGGGCTTTCTGGGGGTGAAGAGGCGACTTCGGGAGAGGGATCTGAAGTATGCCATGCTCTTCCCGGCCAGACTACGTGTGGTGCACGAAGATCGGACATTCTTCTTTGAGTCTCCTGTTATGGCCGATGAATGGCTGGACGCTTTGCCCCGGCGGCGGATGGGAGAGGACACTGCCGAGGATGGGGACAGTGGCCGGGATGGGCAGGGCTGAATTTTCGGAGCCGGTCTGACTCGATTTGACTTTATTTGATGACTTGAATAGAGTGCAGTAAATGCGGAGGGTTGCGGGAGGACGAGGGGTGCTCTTTCCTCCCTTAGGGTGCTTTTTGTAGATTTTGGGTTTGGTAGGGCGACAGGCACACTGCAAGTTGGGGGGGGGCTTTGTAAGCTGCAGCAGGGGTGCAGGGTGGGGGGGATGGTTGGGATTTTGGGGTTGTTGTTGGGGGGTTTGTTTCTGCAAGGCGTAGTGATCATCTTCGGTATTGTCCCATGGTGGCTCTTCGGGGGGGGGGCCGGCCTCTTTGTGTTTAGGGATGGGGGGTAGAGGTTTAAGTGTTATTAGCTGGAATGTCAATGGTTTGGGGGATCGCATTAAGCGCGGGATAGTTTTGCAACACTTGAAACGGTCAATGCCAGATGTTGCCCTATTGCAGGAGACACACCTTATAGGTAACACGTGCTACGCTCTTAATAGGAAGGGTTATAAATTCATAGCTAATTCGGGATTTTCCTCCGGGTCTAGGGGTGTGGGCATCCTAGTCAGGGCCTCGCTACCATTTGAGGTGGACTCCACAGTTGTTGACGATAGGGGGAGGTTTGTGGCGGTGGCGGGGAGGTGGGAAGGTAGAACTTTGGTTTTAGTTTCGGTTTATGTCCCTCCGGCCCTGCAGGCCTCCACGTTTGTAGATCTGGGTAGGGCCTTGCTGGATCTCCCGGGGGGTATGCTAGTGGTGGGGGGGGATTTCAATGCTGTCGGCTCTGGACTGCTGGATAGGTACCCGCCCAGAGACACAGGGGGGGCTCAGAAGTGGCTTCCAGACTTCCTCGACACACTTGGCCTGATAGACTGCTGGAGGCTCCGGCACCCCACACAGCGTCAATACACTTTCCACTCCGGGGCGCATGGTAGCCTTTCTAGGATTGACTACCTGCTCACTTCGGCTGCGCACGCCCCTTTGGTGTCTGAGGCCAGGCACATGGCGCGTGGCATATCGGACCATTCGCCAGTGTGGGTCAGGCTGGATGTCGGCCGAGAGGGAGGGGGAAGGTTGGCTCCTATTAACCCCTGGTACTTTCGAGATTCCAAGATGCGCAGCGCACTGGTGAAGACAGTTGATAATTTTTTTAAGGACAATCAGGGGTCCGTGGACTCGGCAGTATCGCTCTGGGAAGCATTTAAGACCGTGCTGCGAGGGGAGGCCCTCTCACTTGTAGTGGCGGCCAAGCGGCGGAGAGATGGCGAGGTTATGCAGGTGGAGGAGGAGATCGTGGCTTTGGAGGGAGCGCTAGAGGAGGAGGTAACAGCGGCCTCACTGCATGAGCTGAGCTTGAAGCAAGCCGAGTATAAGGACCTTGTGACAAATGCCGCTAAGACCCTCAGTAGGGAACAGCAGGGCCGCCTGTATGATGTTGGCGACAAGGCCGGGAAGCTCCTAGCTTGGCTGGATAAAAAAGAACGGGTTAATAGAGTAGTGCCGGAGCTGACGGGAGAGGTGATTGTGGAACCTGAGGGGATTGTCCAGTGTTTCTCGGACTATTTCCGTAAGGTTTATGCCTCAGTGTCGGATAGGCCGCCCGAGGACTCGCGTGACCTCTTGCGGGATATCGCTCTGCCCTGTCTTTCTGATGTAGATAGAGATGATCTTGATGGAGACTTAACGGTCGATGAGGTGGCAGGAGCTATTCGCGCGCTGAACTCGGGCAAGGCCTCGGGCCCGAATGGCTTGCCGATCGACCTGTATAAACTGTTCCCGGATAGGGTAGCCCCTCACCTGCGCGCCATGTTCGTTGAGGCGCGGGGGAGTGGGACCCTCCCGTTGGACCAGAGGCTGGCGACAATTGTTGTGATACATAAAGATAGTAAACCCCGAGATAAGTGTGCCTCATATAGGCCCATATCACTCCTCAACGCCGAGCCGAAGATCCTAGCTAAAATCCTGGCGGGCCGATTGGTCAGGGTACTTGGAGACTTGATCCACCCTGATCAATCCGTTTTTATTCCGCATCGCAACACCGCGTTGAATCTTCGGCGCCTTCATGGTGTGATCGCCAAGGCTGGCACGCTGCGAGAACCGGCTATTGTGGCGTCTCTTGATGCCACGATGGCCTTCGATACGGTGGAATGGGAGTATTTGTGGGCTGTGCTAGCCAAGTTCGGCTTTGGCCCTGGTTTCGTGAGCTGGGTGAGGTTGCTGTATGAGGGACCCCTTGCGAGTGTGGTGGTGAATGGCCGGGCATCGACTCCGTTCCGGCTTGGGAGGGGGACCCGGCAGGGCTGCCCCCTGTCGCCTCTGTTGTTCGCCCTTGCTCTTGAACCGCTGGCGGCGTGGATACGCTGGCACCCGGATATACGTGGCCTTCGGTGGTCGCCCGAGCACGAGGACCGCATTTCGCTATATGCTGATGACATCTTGTTGTACCTTGCCTCGCCCAAGAACTCACTCATAGTGGTCTGTGACGTTCTTACATCCTTCGGTAGGAATTCGGGTCTCGTCATTAACTGGAGTAAATCGTATTTATACGTCCTGAGTGGTGAGGTTCCGCCGGTCCCGCGAACTTGTTCGATCCAGATTGCTCAGCAGGGCTTCGTGTATCTGGGGATCTTTATCTCCATGGACCCCGCTTTGCGGTATGAGAGAAACCTGCTCCCCCCCCTGGCACGCCTGCGGCGGGATGTTGAGGGCTGGCGGAGGCTGCCGCTCTCCCTCGTCGGGCGCGCTGCCTTGTTCAAAATGATGTCCCTTCCTCGGTTCCTCTACGCATTGCAAAATACTCTAGATTGGGTGCCGGCCAAGTACTTTCGGGAGGTCGAAAGCCTCCAACGGACGTTGTTGTGGGATGGGCGGCCGCGGATAGCGATTGCTAAATTGACGCTTCCATGGTATGACGGGGGTATCGCGCTTCCAGACATCCGACGCTATTATTGGGCCACCCAGTTGTCCGCGATTAACCATGGTTTCTATGGCCCGGCTCTCAGCCCTGGTTATGCCATGGACAGATGGTTGTTGCGCGGTGGGAACTATCTTAGGGCGTTGTACTCGCGGTCCCTCGACTCATCCCTCACGGGGCCCACTGGGGTGGCGGTGCGTGTATGGAAGATGGCGACTGACTCTCTGGGCTGGAAGGATAGGCTCACCCTAGCTGCGCCGTTGTTTGAATCTGACAGGTTGGGTAGGCTTTGGCATACGAAAGGGTTTGATAAATGGGACTTGATCGGCATCTCCAGGGTTGGAGATATGCTGATTAAGGGTAGGGTGAAGTCGGGGGGCGTGGCCAAGCCGCGGGCTAAGATGGCCGCACGGCGTTGAAGCTCCGCCATCGACCCGGCGCAAACCCTGATTTCCTCGCCATCCTGATGCGGGCGCGGGACGCCAGACACCTCCGCTGACCCTGCTACAGCCCCGGAGTGCGCTGGGATGCAGAACGGACCTCCCGGGCCGCGGGGGCGCCCGGCGACGACCACACTATCCTGAGGCCTAAGATGGCGGGCTGATCCGGGATTGAGGGACCCGAGTGCGAGGAGAGCGGCCGGCCGAGAGACAGGTACCCGGGGGGCTCAGGGGGGGGGGGGCATTGAGCACCGTGGTGCTGCCTGGCGGGGGCCCGCTTCTCTCCCTGCACCGTTGCGGACCGGAGGACGACCGGGCGCTCGGCTCTTGCCCGGCGCTCCGGCCGCGGCCTCGCTCGTTATCTCCTCCCTGGGGGCCCCGGGCTAATTCGGTCGGGGAGCCTGGGGGGGGGTGGCGAGACGGCCTGCTGGCGGTGTGGGGGGGGCGGTTGGGGCTCCGCGCTGGGCACGGTACCCGGGTTGTCTCTGCCTCGTTCCTTGGGCCCTCTCGGGGTTTGCCATGTGCTCCACGGCCGGTTAGTGCGATCCTCCCTTGCCCCTTCCGGAGACGCCGAGTAGCGGCTGCTGACTACATCGCGCTGGCGCACTTGATGCTCCCTTGGGGCCCTGCTGGCTATATGGAGTTGTGGCCCTTGCCTGCTGCACGGTGACGTCGAGATTTGTCCGGTGCCCGGTGGGCCCCCCATCGCCAGTGTTCCAGACCAGATTGGCTGAGGATTGGCCGGCGCCGTTTGCCTGACGCTCCATCGCTCCATCGCCTCCCCTGCTCTACGCACGACTGGCGAGTGGCCGTCTGGCGGTTGTGGGCATGGGTCGTAAAGACCCCAAACAGAAAACGCTGCAGTTCGAGAAACTGTCTGAGCAGCCCACGGAAAACCCCCCTGACATGCCGGACCCGGCTGGTGGGGCGACCGGCGGCTCGACGGCCCGTGCCCCGTCCCCGGACTGGCTGCAGGAGATGCGGGCCGGGTTCAGGGCCCTGGATGGTCGCTTTGATGCCCTAGATAAGACGCTGGAAACTATGGGGGCCAAAATCCAGGCCCACGACAAGTGTTTGGGAGAGGCGGAGGCCCGGATCTCTGCAGTGGAGGATAAATCGGTGCAGGAGATCAAAAGGGTGGACAGATTGGAGCGCATACTGAAGGAAGTGGCCAGCAAAAACGAGGATTTGGAATCGCGCAGTCGGCGCAACAATGTGCGGATCATTGGGGTTCCGGAGTCCACGGCCACGGGCAGGCTGGATGTTTTTGTGGAACAACTGTTGGCAGATATCTTTGGGAGAGACTCCTTCACGCCTGGCTTCGTGGTGGAGCGTGCTCACCGCTCCATGGGGCCGAGGCCTAACCCGGGGCTTCCGCCTCGCCCGCTGATTGCCCGCATTATGAACTTCCGAGACCGCGACACTGCCCTGTGGCTTGCCAGAGAGAAGGGCGAGATTACTTGGCAAGGCTCAAGACTTTCATTCTACCCGGACTTCACCGCCATGGTCCAGGAGGCCAGGCGTAAGTATGCGGGGGTGAAGGCGGCGCTCCGGAACCTGGGCCTTAAATATGGCATGCTCTATCCGGCCCGGCTCCGGGTCGAGGTGGATGGCCGAGCTCGGCTATTTGACAATCCCGCTGCGGTGCAGGATTTTTGCCGTACCTACAAGCCGCGCAGAGGCCCGCCGGGGGGGAAAGAGGGTGGACGGTCTCCCCCTGGTAGTGGGTCTGCGGGCAGCCAGGACCTGTTCTCGACCTCCGGTGTCGGCTGAGTCGGCGCCCGTCTCCGAACTTTGCACTGTTTAGACTTTGGTTCTTTGAGGACGTATGAACATTCGGAGTATATTTGTGCTGCAGCGCTGGGTTGATTGCGGATCGTTGTCACCCCCCTTTGGTTGAAACCGATGGGATCGTTTTTTGTTGCGATGCTCTGCTTTTTGCTATTTGGTTACTTGGTTACACTTGGTATTACTATCTAGAGCTATGTTCCTTTTTTTCCAGGATTGGGTTTGCCTCACGTTTGCGTGGTTTGGCTGGGTGGGGGGAGGGGGGTAGGGGTAAGCAATTTTGATTCTTCTAATGCGGCTATGTGTGAACGAACTTTATTGATCCACAGTGACATCCCGATTTTGTTGCTCCCATCACTTGCTGACTGGCATCAATGGCCCACATAGGTCTGAATGAAGCTCCTCTCAATCTATCGTTAATGACTTGGAATGTCCGGGGCCTGAACAACCGGAGCAAATGCAAACATGTACTGCATTACTTAAATCGTCACCGGGTGGACATTGCTTTTCTTCAGGAGACTCATCTGCACGCCCCAATGACCTCCCGCTTTGCAGCTTCCTGGGGCGCTCACCGATACTTTGCCAATTTCAGTAATTACGCCAGAGGCACTGCGGTGCTGATCCATAAGAGAGTCCCGTTTCAGTGCCAGACGTTCCTGGGAGACAGGGAGGGGCGCTACTGTATTGTCAAGGGGGTCCTGATGGGCCATGTTGTCACTCTTGTCTGTGTGTATGCCCCCAACACTGATTCCCCGGACTTTTTCAACGCGCTTGCGGCCCAGCTGGTAACCCTAGCGCCGGCTGGCGTCGTGCTAGGCGGCGACCTAAACATGTTGCTGGATGTGGGGTGTGATAGCACCTCTGGGGCCCCAGACTCTAAGCCTAGGGCAAGGCGCGCGTTCCAGGACCTTTGCCGTCGGTTCTCGCTAACGGATATATGGCGCAGGCGACACCCGAACACTACTGACTACACACACTTTTCAGGGCAGCACAACACTTGGACCAGAATCGACTACTGGCTCCTCTCCCCGGGCCTGTCCCCTTGGTTCCGCGCGTTGAGGACGTTCCCGAGGACGTACTCGGACCACTCGCCGGTCCTGCTTGGCTTAGACGTTCCCCGACCTGAGGGGTTTGAGCGGCAGTGGCGCTTCCCTGGGAGGGCGCTACTGGATGATCTTTTTGTGCACGAGGTTTCCGAGGCGATAGAGGACTACTTCACCATAAATACTGGCTCGGTGGCCTCGTGGGCAGTACTCTGGGATGGGTTCAAGGCATATATTAGAAGGGTCTGCATAGCTAAGCACGCGGGGGTCCTGAAGGTGTTGCGCGCCACAATAGCACGACTGGAGACACAGCTAGACGCGCTGGACACTGAGGCGCAGCAGGCACCTTCTGACAAGGTATTTGCCAGGCGCTTACGCCTGTTGTCCGACTTTCGGGAGGCCGCGGACAGGGAGATCCTTTATCTAGGGAAATACCAGGCTGCGCGTAGGTATGGAGAGGGGGACAGACCAGGGCGCACGCTAGCGCAGGCCTTGCGACCACCATACAGCAAATCCCTGATCGCCGAGGTGCGGGGCACGGACGGGGAGCTCCGCACAACGCCCGCTGAGATCCGGGACGAATTCCTGGCCTACTACACAGATCTATACACCACCAAGCTGGGTGACTCCGCGGCCGCTCGTGCGGCCTATCTATCGGAAATCGCTCTTGTGTTCCTGGATAGGGGCATGCAGGAGTTCATGGCGGAACCCATCACGGTGGCGGAAGTGCGGGGGGCGATCAAAGTGCTTCGGGGCTCTTCAGCCCCGGGCCTTGATGGCTTCTCCGCTGACTTTTACAAGGCCTTTTCTGATCTGCTGGCGCCCAAGCTAATAGAGGTGTATGCGGAGGCCTTGGAGCGTGGCTCCCTCCCGTCCACTCTGAGTGAGGCGGTCATTGTGCTGCTCCCGAAGCCGAATAAGGACCCGACGTTGTGTGGGTCGTACAGGCCCCTCTCCCTCTTAAACACTGATTATAAGATCTTGGCCAAAATAGTGGCCAACAGGCTTTCCCAGCTGATGGAATTCATTATATCGCCCGCACAGTCTGGCTTTGTCCCCCGCTGATCGACGTCGCTGAATTTGCGTACGCTCTTCACGGTTCTGCACAGAATTAACCCGTCCACACCGGCTGCAGCGATCCTACTAGACACCGAAAAAGCGTTCGATTCCTTAGAATGGCCTTTCTTTCTTTCCGTCATGGAGCGCATGGGCATGCCTGCGAACTTCCTAGCTACTGTCAGACTCCTCTATAGTCGCCCTACGGCCCGTTTGCGTCTCAACGGCACGCTATCTCGCCCATTCTCGCTCACGCGCGGTACGCGGCAGGGTTGCCCGCTTTCACCGCTCCTGTTTATTGTGGCGATGGACCCCCTGATTCGGCATTTCCAAGAGCGGCACCTCCACAGGGGTCTCCAGTTTCGGACGGGCCCACTACTGGCCTCTCTCTATGCCGATGACACAATCCTGTATGTCAGGGAGCCGCAGGCCAACCTTGCCCCCTTGATACATGAGATCCTTCGTTTCGGTAGCCATTCGGGCCTGGGCATAAACTGGCATAAGTCCATCATCTTCCCACTGACTAGCGGCACCTCCCCATGGCAGTGTGAGTTCCCTCTGGAGTGGTGCCCGGACTCGGTGCGGTACTTGGGCATACAAATACATTTGAACACGGACGAAATTATCCGCCTCAACTATGGCCGCGCGATTGCGCGACTGGAGACTCAGGTGGATGGATGGCTGCGGCTCCCGCTCTCTATGTCCGCTAGGATAGCTATTCTTAAAATGATAGTGCTCCCCAAATTTTTGTATCTCTTCAATAACATCCCTATCCCTCTGACCCGGGCCTTTTTCTCTACCCTGCGGTCCCTCATGATTAGACTGGTCTGGGGCGGGAAACACCCCCGGATCCGCTGGGCGACTCTCATACTCCCCCAGGAGCGTGGGGGCCTTGGAGTGCCTGACTTATATCTATACTATCTAGTCGCTCAGTGTGCGCACGCCTATGCCTGGTACCACCCTGATGCTCGGATCCCATTCCTTCGCCCAGAGGCGGACTTTGTCCTCCCGGGTCGCTTGTCGACGGTGTTGCCCAAAGGTATCCCCAGAGACCCAAAGGACATTCAAACGGTATCTACCACCAGCTGGGCGTGGAGCAGGCTCTCGCGCTATCTGGCTCAGCCTCTGCTGTATTCGTCTTCCCTCCCGATACCCAACCCTGGGATGTTACCGGGCACGGATGAAGCACTAGTGCGACGTACGTTGACGAAATTTGACCTCACCAAGATCGGGGACTTATACCCAGGTGGGCACATCTTCTCAGCGTCGGAGGATGCGCGATTCAGTGACGCTACATTCATGGACCGGTTCGTTCTTCGCCGGCTCTACTGCGCCGCCCGGGCGAAGATTCAGGGATTCCCCCTCGAGCCGGCCTCCTTGGAGCCCCTCACCACCCTGATTGACACCGATACGGGGGCACATATTGTTTCCAAGCTGTACAAGGCGTGCGCGGCACGGGTCCCCTGCGCGGACGATCGTGCGCGGGAGGAATGGGGGACAGACCTGGGTAGGCCTATCACGGACGAACAATAGACGGCATGTTGCAAGGTCACCGACACGGTATCACTGAACAGTCGTCACAAACTCCTACACTATAAATTCCTACGCCGTTGGTATATGACCCCTGTTAGACTCCACGCGATTGATCCCGCGCGGCCACACACCTGCTGGAAATGCGCTGCACCACATGCCGATTTTGCACACATGTCCTGGACATGCCCGAGACTGCAGACATTCTGGGCACAGGTTCACAAGATCCTAGAAGAGATGCTAGGGCTGACACTGATTCCCACTCCTGAGGTCGCACTGTTGGGTTATACCGTCAATTTCCCAAAGAATGTCCGTAAACTCGCCTCTCTGGGGCTTCTGCTGGCCAAGAGGGAGATAGCAAGGCACTGGGGGAGGAAGACAGCCCCCACGTCCAAGACGTGGCTTACGGCCATGGCTTTCTGTAGCACGAATAGCGAGATCTACGCTAGTCTCCTCCCCACGATAGCGCGTCCTAGGGACATCTGGGGCCCTTATAAAACATACATTGCGGGCTTGCCTGGCTCGACCCCGCCATCCCCGAGTCCCGGAATAGCTCCCACTGGAGTGGGGTAGGTCGTACCAACCCAATGTTACGCAGATGTAGTGGTCCTGCGGGGGTGCAGACGCAGGGATATTCAGCTCTTGGGGTCAGGTACTGTTCGCCGAATGGCGTTTCCCCATGCTAAGAGATTGGAGCGGGGGAGGGGGGCGGCTTTAGTACCCTGGAGACAGATCATGGGTCAGAGATCCCCCTGGTTCGGGCTCGGGCAAATGTTGATGATGGATTGGCAGTTGGGGTCTTGTTGTCGGTTGCAATGATGATGTGGTATTGTTCACGTAAGGACCGGAAGTGTCACAATGTTGCTACTGATTTGCTTTTTGTTGCTCACACAGCCGCAAACTCTGTATTATTTGATTTGTCTAATTTCAATAAAACTTTAAAAAAAAAAAAAAAAAGGGTAGGGTGAAGTCCTTTGAAGAGTTGCAGAAGGAGTACGAGTTGGGGGCGTCTGAGTTCTTCCGATATGTTCAGGTGCGTCATGCCCTGCGGTCAGTCCTCGTGGAGGGTGAGAAGGTGCCCGAGTCCTCTCCTTTGGAGGACCGGATCCTTGATGGCCATATGCCGGAGAGCACGATCTCGCTCATCTACAAGAAACTGATAAATGTTCGGGCTGATATGCTACTGGGGCTGCGGGAACAGTGGACTAGGGACGGACTCGAGTTGGATGATGAGGACTGGCAGTCTGCTGTTTCCTCTCCTAAGGAGGTTGCGATCCCGTCGCGTCTGAGGCTGGTGCAGCTCAAGATCCTGCATCGAGTGTATGTGACGGGGCCGCGACTGGTTCATATGGGATTCTCTGAGGAAGGCCTATGTAGGAGGGGATGCGGTATGGTGGGTACTTTCCTACATATCATCTGGGAATGTGGTGTCATCACGGAATTTTGGAGGCGAGTTCATGCGGTGATGGGGGAGGTGACGGGCATTGCTATGCAGCCGGAAGCGCGGTGTTGTCTCCTGAATGTCTGGGGGCCCACTGATCATGATGAGGCACAGACCCAGTGGGTGACCCTGGGTAACATGGTTGCTAAGAGGGACATCGCGCGATTGTGGGGTTCCGAGGGGCCCCCCACGTTAACTGCTTGGAAAGAAAATATGGACTGGAGTATGCTCAGGGAGAAGACAGTATATTGCGCCAGAGGCCGCCCTCAGAAGTGGCATGCCATCTGGGGGCGGTGGAATCAATACAGGGGGGGAATATGTCTTCCCCCTGATCTGGATCCCCCCGAGGAACAGCTTTCTTTTTGACTTTTTTCCAGCTCAGTCTGCAGATGTGATGGTTAATCGGCTTCTTGGGCCTCTGCTTTTCCCCCTTTTCCCTCTTATCATAGTACTGTGACTGTTAGACGATTGGGGTCCGGCGCCCCCTGAGGGGCTAACACCGTGGGCATTCAGTCTTGTTGCCTTGCTGGGGTTTGTTGTGTGTTTGTAAGTATTAAAAATGGAACCTTCTCATTGCTCCTTCAATGCACTGTGGACGATTCTTTGTATTCTACTACCGAAGCTGCCGAACCTCCGGGTTGTCGGCTGAATAGCTGTGTCCAGATTCTTGAAGAAATAAAGGTTTTTAAAAAAAAAAAAAAAACAATAAAAGGGGGCAGAGTAGAAACACTCTGACCCCTTAGACCTGTTCTGGGGATCCCACAAGGAACCCCAGGGCCAAAAAAACGTATTTTTTAAAAAATAATTTTGGTGGAAAGCGCGATGGGGTATCGAATCCCACTGAAATTGTTTTTAAAAATGATTTGCAGGCTTCCGCGCTTGATTAAAATGAGGCCCCCAGGTGGACCAGGTCCCAGGGGCATTGCCCTATTCATAATTGCGGGGGGCCCGCTGGGCCCCTGCAGCCCCGGGGACCGCCACCTCCCCAAGGCTATGTAAAGTATATGCGAGAGGGCAAGCTGCCCCGGGGACCGCCACATCCCCAGCTAATCTTCAACCTTTCCCATTCTTCCTCATCTGCTCTTAATGTCCAGACAGTTATGACATTCATTCAGGATTGGATGAACTGCAACCACCTCAAACTCAACCCGGACAAGACCGAGTTGGTCTTGACCGGAGGTGGTTGCAGTCCGCGGTCTCCCTCCTGCTGGCCTTTGTCACTCGGTGCCCCCCCACTTCCCGTACCTAAAGTCAAAACTCTTGGGATTCTCCTGAACTCACAACTCTCTGTTCACTCACAAGTTGGTTCAGTGGTTTCCTCTTGTTTTTTTTCCCTTAGGATAATTAGGAAAGTTTCCCGTTTTTTTTCTTTCTCTGCTTTAAAGATTATTGTGTTGGCCATGGTACTATCGCGCATTGACTATGGCAACATAATCTATAATGGGGCTCCTGCTTATGCGATTCACCGCTTACAGCTGATACAGAACCAGGCTGCCCGTTTGATTCATGGCCTACCTAGATACCATCGGGCCACTCCACTGCTCAAAGCACTGCACTGGCTTCCGGTGAGAGAGCGCGCCCTTTTTAAACTTGGCTGCCTCACCTTCCAGGCTAGGTCGGGCACCGCTCCTGAGTTCATATGCTCAGTCATTAAGCCCTACCTCCCGGGCAGAGAACTTCGCTCCACCCATATGGCTCTCTTGGCCACTCCCCGCTTTAAGAAACAGAAGTCTGGTGGAGCGAGGTTTGCTGTTCTCGCTCCAGTATTCTGGAATTCCCTTCCTGCTGCTCTCCGCACATCGCTTATGTACAGTTTCGGAAGGATCTCAAAACCTTCCTATTTGTGCGAGCTTACACTGCCTAGCCTTTCGCTGCTGATGACCACTGCACCACATAAAGCGCCATGAAACCGCTTGGTAAAAGCGCGCTTAATAAATGCTTTTAAATTCAAATTCAAATGAATCTGTGGGGGGGCCTCCAAGGCCCCCAAGCCCCAGAGACCGCCACCCCCTGGGGCTTTTCTTAAATATTCACAGGGGCACAGGATTCCCCCGCTGCCCCGGGGACCGCCACCTACCCAGGGCTCTATTTTTAAGAAAATTACCTGTGTGGGGGGCTTGAGCCCCTTCATATGCCCTGGGGACCACCACCTCCCCGGGGCACTAAGTATGTAAATGCAGGGGTCAGTTACGGACCCCCGAGCCGTGGGGACCACCACCTCCCCGGGGCTTTAAATAGTAAAGAGGGGGGCCACTCGGCCCCCCTCCTGGAGCGCTTGATGGCCCTGGGGACCGCCACCCCCCAGGGACGGGTCCTGCAGTGTCCCGGGGTGGCCACCCCCGGAAAACTGCTGTTTGCTATGACAGGGCGGGAGTCGTGTGGCTCCCGTCCTGTCATAGCAAACGCAACTTTGGAGTTTGGTAGCAAGAGCAGGTTTCCTGCTCTCGCTTCCAAAATCCAGAGCGGATTGCTTTTCCACACGGGGAGCTGTATGTTAGCAGTTCCCCGTGTGGAAAAGCAATGCCGGCTCCCACAGGAGACGGTGAGACGGCGGGACCGTGGGGGCATTGGGGCTCCCCCCACGGTCCCTAACCATGAGGCCAGGTCCCGGGAGGTGGGTCCCCAGGGCCCATAATGACCCAAGAGTGGGGTGGCAGTCTCCCCTCCTCCGTTTAAAAAAAAAAGTATATTTGGGCATGCCCCGAGGGATCGGGTTCCCGGGGCAAATGTAAATTAATGGAAGTGGGCGGTTTAAAAAAAAGCACGACCCCCTAGTGTGAATTCGGTGGGTGTGCAGCGCTCAGCGCAGCCCCCTCATGTGAACGCGATGGGTGCGCGGTGCTCAGCGTGGCCCCCTAGTGTGAACGCGATGGGTGCACGGCGCTCAGTGTGGCCCCTAGTGTGAATTCGATGGGTGCGCTGCTTTACGTCGCGCTGGGTACGCGGCTCCAAGCAAAATTAATTGAGATTTTCTTTTTATATAAACCTAGGTTATATGTTGGGTTATTGGGTGGCTCTAAAAAGAGCCCTTGTGTTTATTATGAGTTTCTTGCAGCTACATGTAAGTGCGGATGCAGAGCTTCAGGTTGTTGAGAAACACTCTGTTCCCTTCATCAGTGAAGTGTACTCCGTCACTCCTATAGATGCTCTCCATATGGAAACGTAAATTGTTGTTATATATGGAGCCCATTCTATGGTCTCTGAGGTGAGCAGAAACAGCTTTATTGACATTTTTTCTAGCTTTCTCAATCTGAGAACAAAATTGATTGGACCACTTCCATTTCTGTCTTTGGCATATTTTAGAGTATACAAAGGCAGTTTGGGGGAAAAGCAACATCAATTCTGCAAAGGTGTCCTTCATTAGCATTTCCAGACCTACCCCTGTCAATGTGCCTTGGTCATTGCCTCCACAGTGCACAATCATGAGGTCAGGGGGTTGGAGATGCAAAAAGGTTTTAACCACAGGCATCAAGTGGTGCCACTTTAATCCTCCCTGTCCAATCCATTTAATGTCTACATTTTGCAAAGCTAGGTCTTTGTCAATACCTATGCGTTCAACATACCTTATTCACCAGAAAACATAGCTGTGCCCAACAATCCACACTGAAAGCGTCTTGAAGTGATGACTGTAGGTAATGAAAAGATGTCTGTAGCTGAGGTAGTCAATTGGTAGAATGAGAGATATCTAAAATGGTGGACAAGATTCTGTTTTAAAGAAAGTAGAGATTTGATTGGTTGTTTCAGAACATTGTACATTCAAAAATAGGGTGCATTTTACTTTGTTTAAAAAGCAAGTTTCTTATTGGTTAGTAAAAAATGTGTGAAAGGTACAGCAGAAAGGATAAGGTCATCTTTTGCAATGCCAACCACACCTGCTGTTCTCATTTGCAACATTGTGTGGTGAACTTGTGACCTGTGAGTTAAGTTGAATATTGCATGACCTGTTGCTTTGGAAACTGACATTAAGCAAAAGGGGTAAAGAAGTCAGTTGATAAGGGTTATTATCTGTGACGAATTGAATTGTGTTTTACAATTTGAAAAACTCTGGGAAGCAATGTCATTTGTTGCTTATGTGTATTTGTATGGGTAAACAGAGGGAAACCTTGCCATTACTGGTTTTACCTTGCTAGTGATTTATATTGACTATGTGTAAAAGAAAATCCTGTCTGAGGGCCCGATTCACAGAACTAACTTAAGACAAAATCCTAAACTTACTACCATTTTGGTATTCACAGAAGGCACTTACTCATTTTGGTATTCACAGAAGGCACGTACTCATTTCGGTATTCACAGAAGTTAGGAGTCCATACCTTCTGTGAATACCGAAAGTCTTAAAATTAGGATTTTTCTCAGTTTAGGAGTAGCAAAGTTAGGACTCCTAACTTTAGGACTCCTAAATGCCTTCTGTGAATCCCAAAAGTCTTAAAATTAGGATTTTTCTCAATTTAGTAGTAGCAAAGTTAGGACTCCTAACTTTAGGACTCCTAAATGCCTTCTGTGAATCCCAAAAGTCTTAAAATTAGGATTTTTCTCAATTTAGTAGTAGTAAAGTTAGGACTCCTAACTTTAGGACTCCTAAATGCCTTCTGTGTATACCGAAAATCCTAAAATTAGGATTTTTCTCAGTTTAGTAGTAGTAAAGTTAGGACTCCTAACTTTAGGACTCCTAAACTGAGAAAAATCCTAACTTTAAGACTAATATATAAAAAAAAAAATACATACATGACTTAGCATTTAAAAAACCGTACAAATTCACTGAAAAAACCATAGGTTTCATACACGTTATAGTTAGGAATTAGCATTTAAAAAACCGTGCAAATTCACTTAAAAAACCATAGGTTTCACACATGTTATAGTTAGGTGGATATTTCACTCGTAAAAAACCAATGAAATTCCCCCGTTATAGTTAGTTCAGATAACTATAACTCGCGCGACCGCCACTCTATCACAAGGATGATGTCATCAGTGATGTCATGAGTGATGTAATATGTGACGTCATCAGCAGTGCATTGCGGGCGCGCGAGTTATAGTTATCTGAACTAAATATAACGGGGGAATTTCGTTGGTTTTTTACGAGTGAAATATCCCCCTAACTATAACATGTGTGAAACCTATGGTTTTTAAGTGAATATATATATATATATATATATATATATATAATTCACTGAAAAAACCATAGGTTTCAGGACGTTATAGTTAGAAATTAGCATTTAAAAAACCCTAGAAATTCACTATAAAAAACATAGGTTTCAGGGACGTTGCAGTAACAAATTAGCATTTAAAAAAAAAAACGAGAAATTCACTGAAAAAACCATAGGTTTCAGGGACGTTATAGTTAGTTGGATATTTTACTCATACAAAACCATAGAAATTCCACCGATATAGTTAGTTCAGCTAACTATAACTCGCGTCCCGGCAATGCACTGCTGATGACGTCCCACATTACATCATTCATGACATGGTCAGTGACATTCACTGATGACATCACTGATGACATCTCAAATGACACCAAGTAGCAGGCACAGTGCCTGCTACGTAGTGCAGTGAAATGCACAACATGCTCGTTTTCGCAACACAGCGGTGCTGCTGCAAGCGCTGCCCACCACAATGTTAAAGCTGCGGAATCTGACCGCTGCGGTGGCGGGCCCATCATAATACAACTGGCGGAACCGCCGCACGCATGGCGGTCGGACCCAATCTCCGCTACGTGGCGGCTGTAAAAAATCAGACCGCCATCCTAATGACCCCCCATATGTCCATGTCTTCGCATGGGATTAAAAACAATTTGGAAATGTATTGAATTGCATGTGAGCTATACCAACCAAATTTATAGAAAAGCATTTTAATTCAAACAGTCCATCCTTTGCAAGCAATTCTTAGAATGCAACTGAAATCAGGACATTTTCAGCCACATGAATTAGTACACGCAATCAAAGGAAAAAATGTTTTCCCTCCTTTAGAATTCAACAAAAACATAACCACTCTTGGGATACCAATGTAAATGGAGGAACCTTTAGTGGTTTTAGTCAATGGAGTACCTACAAAAGTCAAAAATGTTCGCCAACAATTAATAAGTATCAAGAAATTGCAAAAAGCTTTACATCACCTTCCCAAGAAGAACATATGCTATAAAGATTTAAACATTGGTAACTTTGTCATCTACATGCTTATCATTTAGAAAAGAAAATCCTACTGGACGATTTTGGGAGATTAATCGGGAAGAAGCTGAACAACTATATGAGCATTTAAATATACATCCACTTCACTCAAGAGACCTAATGGGTGATGCTTTAGAGCTGTATTAGATGAGGGAGCTAGAAGAGATCCAATTAGTGTCTGGGGGAAAAAGACTCTATTTGTAAGATGCTATCCACATCTACTCCCCACTGGGAAAGGGGGACGATATGATGATTGTCCAGTACACAATTCTGCTTTGGAGTAACAAGCAACAAGATTATGATCAGAGGATCCATGTTTTCATCAAGGCATTCCTTACATTTTCACACTACTATATGAAAGTGAACTTTCATTCACGTCATGTGCTGTTGCACATGCTATGCTAACTGGACCTGTCTTTACTTCTATAACAGCTCAGGATTTTCTTGAAAAGATACATCATAACGATGAGAATCTAGAATATAAATTGATCAACATCATGGCGTATCAACAAGGCACAAATGAATATTGGTTTCTAAGACATGGAGAATTGAAATGCATGCCCAGAAATTTAGGTCCACCTACTTGATTTATCAATTCAAGCTGTGCTGAGTATGTCTAGGACGACGTGTATCAATTTGTACTTGAAGCAAATGCTAATATAAGAGACATTAACTCCAAAACACCCACTGAATTAAGTTATTTGACTCCTGCAAATGTTTGCAGATATTTCAACCAAGAAATTTCAAACTATGCTTCACTTCTTAAGCAGCAAAAACAAAAAACCCATTGGACAGGTACTTGATTTCTTTTGGAGAAAATAGTATCAAACAAGTGGTGCACCATACAGTCATATGCTTTTGTGGATTAAATATGGACCAAAGTTTTGATACGACTGTAATGAATCTGTTCTACATTTAATTGAAATTTATGTCATTTGTGAAATACCAAACAAAAGCACACAAAAAACTCTTTCAGCAAGTATTATGCTTTCAATCACATAAGTGTGGAAAGGACTGCTTACGAAAATATATCAGAACAAATCAAAACATTATTCTAAGTATCACTTTGGATTTCCAAGACTTATTCTACAAAAGGAAGAGTGAACAATTTATTGTCATCTGTAATACGGTAAAGAGTCAGAATATCGAGTTGGAAATGTCGACTTGCACTAATATTGAGTGCAAAATCAGGGGAGATACATAAATATTGACTGTAAGAATATCTTGGTCAAGAATATCGAGTTTAAGGTAAGAAGTCGTTTTCCAAAATATCGGAGTCATTAATATCATTTGCAAAAATATAGTTGTTAAAAATATTGTTTTTTTAGTTAGTGTTATGTATTTTAGTATATATTTTAAATGTATGTGCTCAATTTTTTTGTCTAAGTATTGCATTTGTTTTTTAATATGTGTTAAATTTTTAGAAGTTATTAATTTTATTTTAATTAAATGTTGCGTTTTAGTTCCGTATCGGGTTGTGGGTTCATAGGGGAATAGGGTGGGAAGTAATTGAATTATAAATAATTAATAATTAATATGTATTTATTTAATATTTTAAAAAAATTATTGTGGGAATTAATTTAGTATTAATTATTTATTAATTGGTTGTTAATTATGATTAATTAATTGGTAATTATGTTAATTGTGTCATTTTTTTAGGAGCAAGTTGTGGGTTGATAGGGGAGTAGGGTGGGAAGTAATTTAATTATAATTAATTTTTTGTTGAGTTTTACAATGAGAGTACATCATGAGAATAAGAATAATAAAGCAGTAAAAAATTGGTAGTAAATAGGTAAAAGAATTTAGAGAGGTAAGAAGTAGCAGTAGATATATGACGTTTGTTATTAAATAAAGCATATTAATATGAGATATATAAATAAGTACATTGCAAATAAATAATAAATAATTGAGTAGATATAGAGATAGAAAGTAAGAAAGCAAAGAGTAAAAGGAAAAATAGTGGGCAAAGGGGAGGGAAGAAGAATGTAGGAAGAGTAAAAATGTATAAATATGTAAATGACATAGATAAAAAATAAATATAGTGTACATTATGAATTCATTAAATATAATTAGCACAAGGATAGATATATATGTCAATGAATATATAAGGAAACAGCAGAATAATCACATAACAATGTGCTACCATAGGAAAGTACTCACCTTGCAGAAGATTAAGACAACGTAGATTGGGGAGAAAAGAGGATAATAATGTAAATATGAGAAAAGGAGAAGAGAATAAGATAGGAGGAATAATATGAAGGAATGAGCCAGGGTACGAAGAAATGGGGGTGAGAAAATAGAAAGAGAAGGGAGGTAATGAGAAAAGAACATGGGAAGAATGGAAGAGGCAAAACAAATCATAAAACAGAGTAAACAAGGATGTAGGACAATGAGTTAGTCTCCTTGGTTGGGTGTATTGGGAGGAACAAAAGAGTTAAGAGGGTCAACAGCTTTTGTTTTTAGAAAAGGTGACCACGTCTGAAGAAATATGTCAGTTTGATCCTGAAGGTTATAAATTGTTCGTTCATGTGAAGCAGTTTGTATTTTGGCTACCAACCATTCTTCCTGGGAGGGTGGTGAGGACGATTTCCAATGACGTAGAATACATATTTTAGCTGTGGCCAATGCAGTGTGGAAAAGAGGATGTTGTGGTTTAGAGAGCTTTGGGAAATGGCGTAAATCATGTAAGTGAATATTGGCTGGTGTGAGTAACAAATGTAGGGGCATTATGGAGTGCAAGGTTATACCAATGTAATTCCAAAAAGATTGTATACTTGGACATTCACAAACAATGTGAGTTGTATCGCAACCAGAATTGGAGCATCTCCAGCAAGTAGGATGGGAGAGTAGACCAGCTTTATGCAATTTGACAGGCTACCAGTGCCAATCGTGGAGTATTTTGAATAAACAGAATTTGAGCCTTGCTTCACGGGCTCCTTTATGCAGATTCTCTAAAAGCTGTTCCCATTCAGTGTGTGTATAAGAGTCTGATAAACAGGATTGCCATTTACATTGAAGATTATGAGAGAGAGGTTGAGGAAAAAGATGAGGTAAAGGTTTTATAGAGACTAGAAGTCACTCCTTTAAGTTTCCCCCATGTAGTTAAATAGGATAATTTTGGAGAAGTGTGAAACGACCAAGGGGGTGGTCACAATTGTTTTTTCAAACACTGTTCGAGTTGGAGGTATTTGGAAGAATGTTGTGTAGGAAGATTAAATTCCTCACTTAGTTGTGAGATTTTTTTATTTTTTTTGCAGAGTTTTATATAGCGCGAACTTGACCCGAATCCAATCAGGTATCAGAGCGCTTTACATAGCACCAGTTATGTTACATGAGGACACACATTCATTTTTTTTGTTTTTTTGTTAGGCACAGGGAGATTAAGTGATTTGCCCAGAATCACAGGATGTTCAGCGTCATTACCGAGACTCGAACCCAGTACCCCAGGTCCGAGGTCGAGCGCCCTAGCCGTTAGGCCAACTCCTCTCCCAAGAATGATTTGAAGTTGCCATTATGAAGAAGTTGATCCGGAAAGTGAATGCCTGCTGCTTGCCACAAAGGCCAAGATGAAGTACGGCCATTAATACGAACACCTGAGTTATTCCAGAAGGGGGCCTTGCTATGGATACGCGGGTTTGAATCTAATAAACGATGTCCTCTCTGCCAGGATTTATGCATAACTG
Organism: Triturus cristatus; assembly: GCF_964204655.1. Classification (NCBI taxonomy): domain Eukaryota; kingdom Metazoa; phylum Chordata; class Amphibia; order Caudata; family Salamandridae; genus Triturus; species Triturus cristatus. The sequence goes on from NC_140580.1 coordinate 988,528,581, forward strand.
ATAAAATTGGGTTTTTAGAGTCAGAACGACTAGTACCACTACCATACAAAAGAGAGAGACCGGAGTCTGTGGATAACAGATGGCATTCGATATGAACCCATTGTGGAGTTTCTTTGATTCCTGGTAACAAATAAGAAAGTTGAGAGATGTGCAATGCGAGGGTATAGTGTTCAATGGATGGGAGGCCAATTCCTCCGTATAATTGGTGAGCCTTCAGGTTTGTCATGGCAAGACAAGGCTTACTCGAACACCAGATAAATGTTTTAATCTTGGAATCCATTGATCGGAGTATGGATAAGGGGATCTGGTGGGGAAGCATGCCCAAGATGTAGATGAACCGCGGTAGGGTGACCATTTTAATAGCTTGGGCTCTGCCCCAAAGGGAAAGTCACAAAGCCCTTAATTTGTCAAAATCACGCTGCATTTGAGAAATAAGTGGAGTTATATTGTCTATAACATATCTTCTAAACCTTTATTGACTAGAATGCCCAGATACTTAAGGCACAAGGATTGCCAATGAAAAGGGAATCCGTGTATAGCTGCTTTTCAGAAATGGGTAACGCCTCAATCTTGTCCCAATTAGTTTTGTAACCCGAAAAAAAAGAAAAATCATTGATGATTTAAAGAAGGGATGGAAGAGATCAGGGGAGGTTTGTAAGAGTAAGTAGGATATCATCGGCATATAAGTATATTTTAGAGTGTCCAATTGGGAGGGGAATACTTGTAATTTCATCAGTTTGGCGGATGGTTGCAGCCAATGGCTCCATAGCTAAGAGGAAAAGGAGGGGAGATAAAGGGCAACCTTGGCGCATCCCTCTCCGACTCGGGAATGTGTCAGATAAAAACCCACACAACACTTAAGAATGGGGGACAGGGAGCGTATTCAAAAAAGCTAGGTCCAGTACCGTTGCTCCCAAGGACTAACATGAAATCACTGTGTGGTAACTGTTCCTAAAACATGGACCCATAACCAACCTGGTTATGCATGACAGGGAAATGCAGTGCAGTGTGCATGACAGGGAAATGCATGCAGTTGTGCATGCGGGTGTGTGGGCCCACACACCCGCATGCACAACTGCGGTGTCTCCTAAAAGATCTCCGACAAAGAGATATCTCGCGGGTCCCGTGGGGGACAGCAGCGCCACCCCCACGAGGATCAACGCCCAATGATGAAGCATGACACTCGCAAGAGTGTGTGAGGGCACTAATTTCTAAAGGAGAAATTCCCCCACCTTCATCAACTGGGAACCACACATAGCGACCATCTTACCTCCCTTTCTCTATTTTCCCTGTCATGCATAACCAAGTTGGTTATGGATCCTTGTTTTAGGAACAGTTACCACACAGTGATTTCAGATAAAAACCCACCACAGTTCACCTGAGCAGAAGGATTGTCGCATAGTAAGCGTACCTTAGCTATAAATTGATTACCCAATCCGAATCGTTCCATTACCGTCAAAAGGTAGTCCCACTCAATGCGATCAAATGCTTTTTCTGCGTCAAGCAAAAGAGCTAGTGCATCATCTGAAAGGTGTTTAGCCAACCACAGTGTATGGGCCAATGTGCGAAGATGATTCAGAGAGGAACGCCCCGGGACAAAACCAACTTGAGTGTGGTGTATCAAGGAAGGTAATACTATACGGAGGCGGGACGCTAGGATGCTAGCTAAAATTTTAATATCCGAATTTAATAATGAAATGGGACGATAGCTACTGCATAACAGAGGATCTTTACCAGGTTTGGGAAAGACAGCGATAATAGCTTTGTTGGAGAGAGGCCCTAATGAAGATACATTATCCGCTTCTTGGAATGCAGCATATAAGGTATCGATAACATTGTGTCCTGCCCATCGATAGAATTCGGCAGGGAATCCATCTTCCCCAGGAGCTTTATGATAAGGTAAGGCAGCGATAGCACAGGAAATCTCGTCTTTGGTGATTTTACCTTCAAGTAGGGCTCTACCATCATCACAGAGACGAGGAAGGTCCACCTTTGTAAGAAAAGTAGACATCTTATCCAAGTCTATCTGGTTACCTGTGGTATAGAGAGATTGGTGAAAGGAGGCGAATTCATTGACAATGGTTAGAGGTTTCATAAGCATATCTCCTCGTGTCGTTCGAATGCTGGGATAGCCATAGCAGCCTCTCTTCGGCGTAATTGTGCAGCTAATAATCTCCCCGCCTTTTCTCCCTGTTCGTAGTGTCGCCCCTTCATTTTCTGCAGAGCATATTCGTCTTTGGATGTAAAAAGGCTATTTAGGGCCATGCAAGCTTGTTGTGATTTACAATTCTGCAATGTTGGGGTTAGTGTGTACAAGCGAGAGTAATATTGAGTGTCGCATTAGAGTTCTATTTGTCGAATAGAGTTCTGTTTGTTCACAAGTGCTGCATCGCGCATTAATTGACCCCTGATAGTGGCTTTAGCTGCAGCCCAAATAGTCCTGCTGGATGTTACAGAGCCCTGATTTGTGGAAAGATAGTCTTGAGGATGTGATTGTAATTGAGATTTACCCTTTGGAGTTCTATGCCGCTGGATGTTCATGCACCAGGGTTTACGCCCTGGTCTAGAGAGTCCCAGTTCAAGGGATAGAAGGACAGGGGAGTGGTCAGACAAAGCCATTTCCAAGATGCAGGATTCCGTGACCAGCTGAACTACCTTCTGTGATGTCAAAAAATTGTCCAAACGAGAGAATGTGCAATGAGTGGAAGAAAAGAAGGTGTATTCCGTATCTGTTGGATGACTAAGATGCCAATGGTCAACTAATCCGTTATCCGATATTACGTCACCTAATCGAGCTCTATCTGCAGCATTTCCCCTGTCTAATGGACCTGTTTTATCTAGAATGGGGTCTTGCGTCAGATTCCAATCACCGTAAATTAGGTATTGTGATGCATTTATTTCTGTTAAAAGACGGGACAACTGAAGAAAGAATTATTTTTTTGGTACCTGTAGGGGCATAGACGGATCCTACGCAAATGTGTGTGTCTCCAATTCCTAATTTAGCAAATACATAATGTCCATCAGGATCCGACCATGTTTTTGAGACAGTGACTGGAAGTGATTTGGAATAAGGATTGCAACTCCACATTTGCGAATAGGGCCAGCGTCTGTGGATTCACCCTTTTGAATACTACTGTGAATGACCTTCCCCACCCAGTCTCTGCATAGTTTATCAGATTCTAGCGTGTCTAGATGAGCTTCTTGCAGCAAGGCCACATCTACATGTTTGGACTGGAGATAAGAAAGCACTTTCTTCCGTTTAATGTAGTGGGTGAGACCATGAACATTCCATGTAATTGTACATAGAGGGTGTGAGTTTGTCATATTAAAGTAGTGTCAATATCAATAGCAGAAAATTAATAAAACAATATTCAATGTCCTTATCGAAGTGAGGAGAACAGGAAGTTAGAAAGAGTATAATATAAGGAGGGAAGAAGAGAAAGAAAAGAGGTACCCTGGCTCAGCGCAAAGACACCAGTATGTGGGTATATAGGAACAATCAAGGATGAAGAAAATTAAGCTAGGCAGATAATATAGCGTAGACAATGTAATACGATGTTGTTGGGAGTATATGAAGGAGAAGAGGGAGAGAAGGAGTGAGGGTATAATATGAGAGTAAAATGAGAGGAGAGAGTATATATGAAACAAAGTTGAGGTATTAAAATAACCTGTAGAGTAATAAGGTTTCGCAGAAGAGAATTTGCAAGAACAAAGGTATCAAAAATAAGAAACGAACAAAAGCATAAAAAGGAAAAGTGTAAAAAATAGACAAAATTTTAACTTTAGCCACGGGTCTGGGCTCACAAGAGCACCGCCACGGGTAGGAACCCCGTCAGAAGGGTTGAAATTTGATGAGGACCATGTAGGAGAGAAGTAAAGATCTGAAGAGTGAAGTATGTGTAAAGAGAATGTAAAGAGCCAAGCATGCATGAGAATAGTTACTGAAAGGGGGGAGACAAATGTTTTAAGAGAATGCATAAATATACTTAAAAATATATATGAGTTCAATATCATTTAAATATAAGCTAAAATATAAAGTAATGTACTAATTATTGACATTTATGAATAGGATATGTTAAACAATAAATTTGCTTATAGTAAGAATAGTAAGGTAATTAAATACAAATATATTTATAAATAGTAACTACGAGCGTGAAGAAAAACATCTGTAAAAAAGGGAGAGGGTAAGAACTAAAAGAATAGAAAATTATATATTAGAGGAAACATATGTTCATTAATACACAAGTATAGGCACAAAATGTGTAACAATTGACTTAGTATTAAAGATAGGGAGATAAAAGTAGTTACATATATATATAAATAGTAATCAGAGGTTTGAAGAAGAACACCTGAGTATAATGTGGAACAATTGATTAATAACTTACAACTTTAAATAAAATACAGTAAACAATAAATATCTTTGGATTAAGCGTGGTATTATAAGCTGAGGTGCGAATATAAATACAGATGTGAGCAAAAAGAATGACAGAAAGCACTGCTGAAAAGAAAAGGGATGAGGACTAATAGAATATATAGTTAGACCTAAGATATGTGTAAGTTCAGGAACAGAGAGATAGAAGCAGAGAGTGTGGAGAAAGGGAATTAAAAACGTGCATAGTTATAAATAAGATACTGTCAACAATAAGTATACACTGTATAAAAAATGGTAATACAAACTTGGATATGTATATAGATATAAATATTATTGAATACATATTGTAAAGTACGAACAAATAAGTAAATAAGACATTTTCAATCGATTAAATGATAGGTGAATGAAAGTCGTTTGGTATATAACAATAAATATCAAGCAAGAAATAATTCTATATAAACTAGTAATAAATAGGGTCATATCTGTAGTCAATTGAAGAACAATATAGGTATAAAATGCAGTTATAAATAGAAATATTATCTAATATATAGTAATAACATATGCAACATTGATTAATAGAAGGAAGGATCCAAGCTGATAATACTTTAGAAGGGTATAGTAAAACATTTATAATTCTAAAATATATAGAAGATTATAGGTAAATTACATGTTGAGAATCACTTAATAAACCATAACACTTAACATCAAATATAGTAGATATCACATAAGGTAAGGCTAATAGCACATTGCGATAAATAACAGTTAATAAAGAATCCTGTAATCGTCCTAAATTGAGAAACAATTGTGTGGTAAAACAGATAAAACCTCCCTATAATAAACTACTCTGATGTGAGGAGCTGGAGAAGAGGTGAAAAGAGGATATGAACTATGGATCATATCTGCAAGAGGATATAAATATTAAGGTCATTTGTCATCCGAAGCAGATTTTAAGGGAGATGGAGATTTATCTCTATGCAGATCTTTTGTGAAGGTAGAGGATGCCTGAAGGGCAGAGATTTTAGCTACATTAATACGGATCGATCTTTCAATGTCTCTGCCACTATGGCGAACTTCACCAGCGATGCAAAGTCGAGTATCTGATAGCTGGGGAGAATGTTGAGAACCGTGGGAAGATTGATCAATAGGAGAATGCTGTGTGTCCATGTCCTGAATGTTCAGCTCATTTAGAAAGTGTTGCAAATCTTCAGGATTATAAACATCTTTGGATTCACCATGTTTGGAAATGCGAAAACGGGCAGGGTCAAACAAACCATATTTGATGTCAATTTTCCACAACTGTGGTCTCATAGAGAGGAAAGCCTTCCTTCTTTCATTAGTTTCTCGTGAGAAGTCCGCCGCAATGCGTATTTTGTGGCCAGCATAGAGATACAAACCTTGTGTGCGCGCTTCTATTAATATTTGTCTTACTTGCTCATGTCTCAAGAAGCAAGTGATGAGGGGTCATGGTCGAGAATCTGCGGCAGTGTGCGGAGGACCAATTCGGTGGGCACGCTGAATTTCAAGCGGTGGATTAAAGGTGATGCCCAGTAGCTTAGGAAGGACATTACATAAGAAGGTTCTGGCATTCTGGCCTTCAAGCTTTTCAGGAAAGCCAAAAAAGCGGATATTATCTTGCCGGCTGCAGTTTTCTAAATCAATTAGCTTACTGCGGAGAAGTAAGAGATCTTGATCCCTGTTTTGCATGGAGTCAGTCTTGGTTTCTACCACTGTTAATCGTTGGTCCAATCTGTCTGTTTTAGTATTAAATTGTACAATTTCTGCTCAGATAGATGTGGCCTCTGTGGTGAGGGAAGAGATATTAATGTCCATGTCTGTCAAACGACAACTGATAGTTGAAATTTCTTGTAAAATACGATCCATAGATTCCCTTGTCATTGTAGAGGAGGTGGCTGAAGACGGATTAGACCTTGACGAGCCTGAGCCTTTCACAGTCATGCTTTGTGATTTTTTGAGCACTTCAGCAAAAAGAGGTGACTTGGAATTTTTGGTCTCATTCTTATAGTTAGGCATTTGGAGATCGTCTGCTTTGTATTAAAGAAGATTAATAGCAGTAGCACTAGATCTCTCGTCTGAATTATAACAGTGACTAAGTCTAACAAATTAAGTATATGCAGTATGTAGTAGTAGCGACACAGTTAATGCAAAAATTCTATATCAAAAGTAGCTCAGTTTATTAATAAAGTTTTGTAGACAAGAAAAGCGAGCAAGTCAAAATATAGCAACAATATACGTTGAAGGGAATGCTCCATTTTCAAAAGTTGAATAATGTTGATAACGTTACATCACAAAAGATTTAACTGCAGCTGTCCTTGAGAAAATGAAACATTTGAAGATGAGGCTTCAAAACAATGCGCGCTTGAACTAATATTCCATTAATGCGCTTATTTAAATAGGAAGCATATTGCCATTGTAATCTTTAGAGCTGGTGTACACAAAAAACACCATAGCCTAAGTTTCTCAAAAGTAACAGGTTAAAGTGTATCTGTGTAACAGAACGTCCATAGACGTATAACGCATTACAGTGCTGGTTACGAGAAATGGCTGTGAAGTCATGTCAAATAGAAATACCACAGACCTGCATTTAAATAAAGCTGTGGTTTCCAATATGTAAATAGTCTTGCATTCTTGGTTATTTAGAAATTAGATGCTTCCAAGGTCAGAGTGTTCCATGAAAAATGAAAAAGGTGAGGAGAGCATTCCTTACTTTTTTTGTTGTAGAAAATGTATTTGTCACTGTTGTAGCTAGCGCTTACAGAGCCCGCCGTGTACTGGCTTTGATGAGCCCTCGCTGACCGGCAGTCGCGCGTGTGGGCCGAGGCTTCCGGAATTCCTCAGGGCCAGCGAGGTGTTCAGCGCCTCATAACCTCACCTCCTCATAAATTGCGCAAATGGGTGTCATTTTTCGTCGGAGTTGAAGCCAGTTGCTCCGGCACTCCATGACGTCCCGAAAATTGCACTGCGGCGTCTCAGGTAGCACTGAAGAGAGTGTTACCTCCGTTCGAGGTGCGTCCCGCGGCGGAGCTGTATCTTCAGGCGACAACTTTCCTGCGTGGCCAAACCATGCCCCCCTATAATGAATTTATTAATGTTTTTAATATAATCTTTAATTAATTTTATTGTATAGTGTTAATTGTGTGGATTAATTTATTAATAATTAATTATATTTGGCTTGTTTATTGTTATTAATTAATTAATTGTTAATTAATTATGTTAGTCAGTAGTAGTCACACAGATTTATTTATTTAATTATGTTAATTGTGTCATGTTTTACGAAATTGGTGGTGGCATTTCTGGGGGAATATGGTGGGAGGTAAATTATTTATAATTAATTATTATTTGTTAATTAATGCTAATTAATTAATTAAATATGCTAATTGTGTAATAATGTTGATGTGTGAGTTATGGGGTTTATAGTGGTAAATGGTGGGAAGTAAAACACTTTAAATTAATTCATGATTTGTTGTTAACTGTTATTAATTTATTAATGTAAAATTAGTTATGGAAATTGTGGAAATATTTTTTGCTGTGTGTTTTGGTGTCTATTGTGTTAGAGGGTGGAAAGTAATTTAGTTTAAATTAATTAATCATTACTTGATAATTAATATTCATTTATTAATAGATTACAAAAAATTGGTAATTGTTTAGTTTTTACTTTGTGGATTTAGGTGCAATAGCAGTAACGTTTGGTTAGTACATTAATTTTTATTTTTTTAAATGTGTTTTTTTAATTATTAATATTTGTCTGATTGATAATTAATTGTGTTAATTATGAAGATACACGTTTTTTTTAAATTTAGATGTGTGTTGTAAATTGTGTGGTGTTATAGGGTAGGAAAATAAATATTACATGTATGTAATATTTATTTATTTGATTACAATTAATTTGCATTACAAAATATGTATTTGTTTGTAAATGTTTTGTTAAACTAAAAAAATATATTTTTTTATTTCAATTTGAGATATTTGCTACATTATAATATTTTTCTATGTTTTGTTAATTTTTATATTTTATATATGTTTTGGTTTAGGTTTTTTTATTATATTTTGTGTTGTAGTTGATATTTTGTTTGTTTTTAAATTTCAATTTCGGGGCTCATTATGATTATGATTATGACATCAGTCCAATGTTAAAAGGCCAAGATGTGCATTTCCATGCACAACGTGGCAAGCACCACGCGGTGCCTGCCACCCTGTGCATGGAAATGTAGGGGGGTACCCCCCGTATACCCCCAACCCCCACAAAGGGGGCCCGCAACGGGCCCCCAAAGCCATTCTCCACTTGTCTTTTTGCGGCAGGATATTCGCCACAAAAAGACAGGCGGAAGGGCTCATCCTAATCTACGTACGGCTCCACCGCAATGATGCCCTGGTTCCGGGTTCCATAAGGTGGGCAGAAAAGGACTGCCTTGCGGGACCATGGCGGACGGACTTTCTGTCCGCCATGGAACCAATGTGATTCCCACCGCCATCCTAATTTGGCGGTGGGTGAATCACATTGTGATGGTGGGAGGATCGCCACCGCCGGGCCGGCGGGTGGCGATCATCCCGCCATCATAATGAGCCTCTTTGTTCTGTGGGAATAGTACTTTTTTGCCCTCCGCTATCCAACACTTTCCCTACTGTTTCACTCATTAGGGTGGGAATAGTAATGTTTACCCCTCCGCTATCCAACACTTTCCCTACTGTTGTACTCCCTGGAGAGGGAATAGTAATTTTTTCCCCTCCGCTATCCAACACTTTCCCTACTGTTGCACTCATTGGAGTGGGAATAGTAAATTAATACCCTCCACTAGCCAACACTTTCCCTACTGTTGCACTCACTGGAGTGGGAATAGTAATTTTTACTCCTACGCTACCCAACACTTTCCCTACTGTTGCACTCGCTGGCGTGGGAATAGTAATTTTTATCCCTCCGCTATCCAACACTTTCCCTACTGTTGCACTTGCTAAAGTGGGAATAGTTAATTATTCCCCTCCGCTATCCAACACTTTCCCTACAATTGCACTCGCTGGAGTGGGAATAGTAAATTATTACCCTCCGCTATACAACACTTTCCCTACTGTTGCACTCGCTGGAGTGGGAATAGTATTTTTTCCCTTCCGCTATCCAACACTTTCCCTACTGTTGCACTCATTGGAGTGGGAATAGTAAATTATTCCCCTCCGCTATCCAACACTTTTCCTACTGTTGCACTCACTGGAGTGGGAATAGTAAATTATTACCCTCCGCTATCCAACACTTTTCCTACTGTTGCACTTGCTGGAGTTGGAATACTAATTTTTTCTCCTCCGCTATCCAACCCTTTCCCTACTGTTGCACTCCTTGGAGTGGGAATAGTGAATGATTCCCCTCCGCTATCCAACCCTTTCCCTACTGTTGCACTCGCTGGAGTGGGGATAGTAAATTATTACCCTCTGCTATCCAACACTTTTCCTACTGTTGCAGTTGCTGGAGTTGGAATACTAATTTTTTCTCCTCCGCTATCCAACCCTTTCCCTACTGTTGCACTCCTTGGAGTGGGAATAGTGAATGATTCCCCTCCGCTATCCAACACTTTCCCTACTGTTGCACTCGCTGGAGTGTGGATAGTAATTTTTTCCCCTCCGCTATCCAACACTTTCCCTACTGTTGCAGTAAATGTAGTGTAAAATGGAATTTCAGTCCCCAGCAAACGTTACAATTTGACAATGCAATAAATGACAGCAGTAGCTATTGTTAGTCACAAACAAATATATACAGAAATCAAAGTTGTTTCTTCAATCTTTATTCCTTTTTATGGATTCTTTGTGAACAGATCTTAAGCCAACACATGTTTTGTCGCCTCAGTGATATGAACATGCGACTTTCTCAAGGCTAAGTGGAAACATCGGATACAGTCACTAATACAGTCTTGCCAGCAACTGTATATCTACAATATATTTCTGTAATACCTCCACAATGAAATGTTCACATATTATCAATAAATCTTCACTTCTCTTTATTAATCATGCATCATTAGACCAAACTCTGGTCTTGACATCACCACAAACGTGAATAAACACAAAAAAGTCTGGTGATCCAAAACTATTGGACCCGTAAAAAAACACCAGCAATGTGCTATATGCTAAATTATATCCTTATGTGCATTTATCTCACCATAAACTTTGCACCAATGAGTCAATAAGGTAGGTAAAGAAACCATCATCCACTTGTGAGTGCCACACCACACACACAGGTGCAAACGTATAAAAACCAAACCGACCTTCACTGTTTTCTGTTTATATATCTATATATCAATGACAAAGACAACGACAATATGTAAGTAGGAGCAGAAAGGCCTCCATACTTCTTAGTAGAGAATTCATTTGTAATTATACATTAGTTAAACACCAATCTTTTACCTACTTGAAGTGTGGTGATAAATCCATCCCACACTGTCCTTAGGCGTGGGGGAGACTAGTAGAAATGCGTTTCAGAAATAAATAATCTTGCTCTTCAATAATAGGGTTCGGTCACTGCAAAGACAAATCAGACACAAAACGTCTGAGAAGGTGCCTACATCTGAAAAGCAGTAGACACTTGCGACCTGCTCTCAGTTCAGTTTTCCCTATTATCACCATCTCATGTCATTCCTTGGCATTGTAGACTGAGTATTACATATGTACTGTACGGAACTATCGAGTTCCAATCCTCTAATTTTTAAGTTTCCTTAATCATAGTATCAATACACCCAATCCTTATTGCTATCAGTACATAAAACATAGAAATACACGCATATTAGTTGCCAGTTATCTCCCACTATTATCCTACCTATGCCTTTCGCCATGCAAGCCTGGCCATACTCTATTATCACCTCGGGATAAATCCCAGTATGCGTTCCCTTCTTACCATCTCGGTATTACTGCAAACATCCTAAGCCCACACGCCGACTTCTCGAGTACGAGGCAGAGTGCTATGATGCTGGCACTCTTATGCTACCGTCATCGACCACGTGACCGTGACCATAACATGCCTTATAAGTTTCAGTAAATTATCAGCGCCATCTTGGAATGTACTCTAGTATATATATCGGTCCTCAAAAGACTATTTAAAGGTCTCCTTACTCATTTCCCGTTTAGCACTGCATTAACAAAATTTTGCCCGTATTTCTGCAATCATTTTCTACTAATTCTCTCCAAAAAACATTCAAATAATTGTATTGATACGTATGACCAATTACAAGCCGCATTAAACTAAAACTATTCATTGGAAGTGAGTACTACTCTCACTTGGTACTGCTCCTAGACCCAAAATAACCTAAAAGAATGTGAATAATTTAAAGGACACACTATGATTCCCTAATATCCGAACCGTAGCTTGTTATCCAGTTGCAAAGCAGGCAACTGTAAGCGCCATCTTGGAGTGTAATACATACGTATCCAAAACGAACCTCACTGCATTGTAAATAAGTCCACTTAGTCTCTTGTGTACTAAGTCAGCGAGTGCATGGGAACATACAGAAATGTTAATCAACATGATAGAACTGATTTTAGACAATAATATCTTCTTATTCAAAGAGAAGTGGTACCAACAGAAACAGGGAGTGGCCATGGGCTCCAGATTTTCTCCCTCGTATGCCAACCATTTTATGGGCTGGCTGGCTGGAGGTGTGGATCTGGAGTGCCATGGGCACGTAATGGAATGATTAAATTCTGTTTTGGGGGCGGTACATCGATGACTGCCTGACAGTTTGTACAGGAGACGCTGGGAAACTGGTTGATTTTGTTGAGCATTTGAACAATAATGATTTTAATATCAGATTCACCCATTAGATTTTTAGATACAGAATTGTACATAAGGGATAATCAGATTCATAGTCGGATATTCCGCAAGACTACAGCATGTAATTGAGTCTTACACGCGTCCAGTTCACATCCTTCACACCAGATTAAGGCAAGGTTGCAGTTTCAATGGCGGTATTTAGGACCTCCGTGAGAGGGCAGGCGAGTGTCTCGACTAACATATGGCTTATTTTTGGAGGACAAGGGTCCAGTGGGGATCCTGACCTAGTTGCTACCAGAATCTTGGCGGTTAGTTCATGAGACATTAATGTAAAGATTAAAAGACCGGATGGAATGCGATCGCGGGCCATGGTGGACATGTCAGAACATGACTTTTCCGTCACAGTTCGCGGGGCCTGAGCAGTTACAGAGTGGGTCATGAATGTATTATAAATAACAGAGACTTTATCACAAGAGTATGAGGCCAAATTGTCACAGAACGCTTGATCTGCTGTGGTTTGACTTGTCTCTTGTAAATGGCTAAGTTTCAAAACTGTAGCAAATAGCTCCTTGGAATTGTTCTGTGCCCCTTCTATTTTTTCAGAGTAATATCTGATTTTAGTGTTTTTAATCAATTCTTTATATTGTGCTAATCTTGACTTGTATTTTTCTTTTTCCTTAAGATCATAACGTTTGCGCCAGCATCTTTCTTGGCTGCGACAAAGTCTCCTTAATGATCTTAGTTCTTTGGAAAACAACAGTTCCGTGGGTGCAGTCCTGCTAGCTTTACCAGTTCTCTGTGGGATAGTTATATGAGCTGCTGTTGAAATCCAGTCATGATATTGTAAAGATGCCGTTTCTGAATCTGTAGAAAGACATGGTTTGCTTTGGTTTAGTTGATCAGTGAAGGCGTTTTTATCGAACCGCTGCCACAAATAGCTTTTTACGCTGCTTGCTTGCCCAAGTTTAGAGCGTGTTACAGGCGGTATATCGAGGGTTAGCATAACTGCCGAATGGTCTGACCACGGCAGTTGCAGGTTGCTGTTGAATTTAAGCAGAGGACAATCGGAAAAAACAGCGTCCAGGAGATGGCCCGCGGTATGAGTATGTCCTATTACCATCTGTTCTAGACCTGCGCCTGTCACTAGGTCCATCAAGGCCTGTGAGTCTTTGTCAGACATCATGTCTAAATAAAAATTGAAATTGCCTAAAATGGTGAAGTTTTGAGAGTTAACTTTATATTCCAAGAGATTGCCCATGGTTTGCAGAAAATGATTTCTGGGCCCGGGGGCCTGTAAACTAATAGCCCATCGAACGAGAGGACATGACTGGCTGCTATCTTAAAAGAGAGCACCTCTACATGTGAATCTGTGGGAATCGTTTTAAAAGATGCTTTTAAATAATCCTTATAAATTATCGCCAGCCCGCTCCCTTTCTGCCAACATGGTCTTTCCTAGCTATTGCAAATCCAGGTGGGATTGCTATCGCCAGGTTTGGGCCTGAGGAATCCTCCGCCCAGGTTTGGTGTGACAAAAATAAGGACTAGGTCATTGAAATTAACAAAAATGCCAAATTTGTGCTTGTGTTTAATCAGTGACCGTGCATTTAACAATGCATATAATAGTCCTTGAGATTTTTTTTGTCTTATGGTTATTGAGATCCCTCCTTGTTCCCACCTGAGGGCCGTTCTTACTATCCATAGCAGCCTCGTCGGAGAGACACTTGACTTTTATATCAGTTAGTTTCAATTTACAATTCGGGCAAGTCTGAACCCCGGTGCCCTGGAAACCTCCCAGCCGCTGTCCTGAATATTTCTGACTCCGGTGAAGTGCATCAAGGAGCTCACCTCTGGTATAGGAGTACGAGGTTGCCATTCCTGACCCAAAACCGGCAGCACGGCTGGCGCTGAGCGCTTCCCGGGCACGGACGGGCGCAGACAGGGCTTGCCTTAGGCGCGCCCGCTGCGCGCGTCCGCTGCGCATCCGCGTCTGGGGAGTTTAAGTACTCCTCCCCGTTATGTGGTTGCTATGACTAGAGCTGACTGTACACACTGATGCTATTGCTTGGTCGGGCTATAAGAAAGAATGCACAGTTATAACTATAACGTTTGAATTTCAAATGTCTGTGTAGTTTAAAATGTATGATATAATTATAATATTTAACATATTCCTAGCTATAACTAAGCTTTAACTTTTGTTGTTTACCTCGAATATATATTTTCACTTAAAAAGAAAAGGTTAAAGTGATGTTATAATTAGGTATGGTAAAAATATCTTACTTTGCATTAAACAAAAACTTAGAAATTTACTGAAAACCACAGGTTAAAGGCACGTAATAGTTAGGTGTAAATGTCAGTTAAAAACACAGTTTTAAGCAAACAAAACCACTGAAATTCACCAGTTATCTCAAGAAGCTATAACTCTGGTCCTAAAGTAACTATAACTCACGCCCCTCCCAAAGGCTCAGAACACAAAAATATAACAAGTGGGCCCATTGGCTTTATGAGGGGGTCAGAATATCAAAATTTATAAAGCAAATGTGTTGTCTGTGTCAGAAAAGAACCAATAATTCAAATGAAATGTATATTTAATTAATTTACACAGTTCAATGTTTAATAAAAGTGAATGTCATTATGGGTGGGCAGACCCCCTTCATTGCATGACACAGCCCTGGGGAGGTGATGGCCTGCGGAGGCCACGCGGCCCCCTGACTTTAATTCTTAACATTTGCCATGAGAAGGTGGTGGTCCCAGGGGGTGCCCCACAGGCCCCCCGCATTCATTTCATTTTAGCCCCGGGTAGGTGGCGGTCCCTGGGTGCTGCAGGGGGGCAACGCAAGCCCCTCCACATTAATTCAACATTTGCCATGTGGAGGTCGCAGTCCCCAGGGCACAGGGGTTGCTGAGCAGGCAACCCTAACATAAATTATAATCAATGCCCCAGAGAGGTGCTGGTCTCTGGGGTTTTATGAGCCCCGGGAGGGTGGCCCTGTGCACCCTTCTCTTACATATATTCTAAATGCACCAGAGACCTGGTCAAGATTACAGTGCGACTCCTGCTGAAATAGTTTTAAAAAAATGCTGTTTTGGCCCTGTGGGAGCACCCAAAGATGCCTGGGGGGTTAGGGTGTTTCTACCCTGCCGCCTTTTCTTTTCTTTTTTGCAGTCGTTTCTGTGACTCAGTTCAAGCCGAGTCACAGGATGGCTGCCAACACTTCCTTTCTGCTGACAAATTTGGTGTAATTCCGTTCATCAGTTTGGGATGTAGCCGTGTCTAAAGTTTCTCTGGAAATTAACCTGGGGAAAATACTTTTTATGACCCCCACATTTTTCTCAGCCCCTGCTTGACAGATCACCTTGAAACTTTCAAAACAGCAGCTGAAGTGAGCGGCAAACTAGTTTTGAAAATTGTGCGAGAATTCGTCAAACAACGTCAAAGTAATTGGCAAATGAAAAAACTCTCTTCCTAAAGAAACTAGGTCCTAACTATAACTACCTACTGCCGACTGCCTGTAGGTAATATATACATGCATATATATATACATATTAACTCAAAAAAACACTGAAATTCACCAGTTATAGTTAACTGAAGAAATTGTAACTCGCACCCCGCTATGCACAGTGTTGTCATCAATGATGTAATTTCAGATGTTTACACAGGATGAGAGTTTTTTGTTTTGCTAATAACTTTAGGCCATTTCACCAATTTGCACAAATCTTTCCAAGCAAAGTTCATCCACCTAAACCCCTTCCTGGAAAGTTTTACACCAATCCATCAAGCTGGGCTAAGCAAATGGAAGGGGCTGCAAAACATTGATTTCCCTTGTTAATTCCCAAAGGAAACTTTGCTCTCTGACACAGGAAAGACAGCAGAACGCAATTACACACAGTTTAGCAAAATGTTAGAATTTTACTCAGAAAGCGTTTTGTGATATGGTGAAAATCCGTTCAGCTGTTTTCGTGACATTTGCGTTTAAAGAGATACTCACGTTGGACTTGATGGGGTTAGAAAGTTAGGTTTATCTGGAATGCTAGTCTCACTGGAATGTTGGTGGTGCCAAAAATAAAAAACACAGGGCCCTTTGATAGGCTGAGGAAGATTTTTCTCATATTTGCTCTTTCTATACCACCGGACAGCTCCGTTTTCTGCAGGACCAAATGATCTCATTGGCTTGCCACAACCCAGAGAACAGAGTTTCAGCAGTCAGAACAGGATTCGTGAACTCAGGCCCTCTATTCTGAAAACATTTTCTAAAAAAGTATAAAGGGGCAAGTTAGGGACACCTTGACCACTTGGCACTTGTGAGGTGGATCCATAGAGACCCCAGGGGCAAAAATGTAAAAATAGAATTTGTACCGTGGTACTTGCACTAGACTGAGTGCAGCCCTCCTCTGAGGTACCGCAATAGTGCCACTGGAGTTGTCATGCAAGCTTCACCCACACTGTACCATGGGGACAAAGCTTGTGTGGTGGGTACCACAGAAGTATTCAGTACCCAAAGTAAAATAAGACATTTGGGTTGGCGGCCCCTGGGAGTCTTGGATGCAGGGTCTGGCCAGTGGCCAGGCCCTGTGGCCAACTCTCCACTACACACAGGCCAAAGGCCATGCACATAGGAGGGGTGGCCGCCCGTGGCGTGGTTACAAGTCACACAGCTTATGTGCAAACAGGCATATAGGTGGCTAACAGCCTCACCAATATTTTGAGCCACCGCAGGCGTCCGCCAATCCAAACTCCATTAAGGGAGGAATGAGATTTGAGCCATGTATCCAGGCAATCTACATCATCCCTTAGATACTCTACATATGGCTTCACATTCTCCAACATTATTAACACATTTCTTAATTGATAATCCACTGATGTATGGCCTGCCCATCATATGGTGCTGACTTATTTGTGCAGCCCCTTGGAATTAAATGACAATGCCCTTTGGCAACTTGTACAAACCCCTTTGTACCCCTGTTTGGTGAATGTGTGTGTGGGCTGTACCCCTCCCTTGTGTTCCCAACTGAACGTGAAACTGGCGTGTGTGTAGGCTTAGGCCTGTCCCTGATATTGCCAGGTCCAGAACCTGTTCTGGCACCTGGAGTGGAGCACAAAGTGTGCTCTCATAGAGAGCATAGGACTAATGTGTTCTATGTACTAAAGCGGTGGTGGCAACCAACCAAGTTTTTGTGAATGTTAAGAATAACCAGAACATTTACTCTGTTAGGAGAAAGCACAGATTACAGATCTCTCCTGTGTAAAATTCTACTTTGATGCAAATCCAGACTTGGTGCTGACTTTGTGTGTGTGTGTCTATGTGCGGTGACTGTGTAGCACATAAATGGTGTTCTTGACCAAGGAAGGGAGTGGTCCACAGAGTACTTAAAGGACTCCTGCATGACCAGCACTGATGTCTGCATGACGGGACATAATATGAAGTCTGCATCTTCTGCTGGAGGAGCTGAGGGTCTGCTTAGAGCCTAGAAGCCTGCATCCCTGCTGGAAAAGAGAAGGAGAGTGTTTCTCCCTTCCAGAGCCGACACAGTCCAAGTGTAGGAGCACAGCATGTTACTGGCATGAGAAATGCCCATAGGAAGTGGACTACCAAAAAGGAGGCTAAGCCAGGAGCGACTGAAGTTGTGAAGAGGTTGCCCTGACTCCCCAAGCGATTCTTGCTGTCAACTGCTCCATGGCTTACAAGTGCTATGCATAATCGTGTTGTTCGGAATACTGTCATGTGCCCACTGTTGCTGACACCACTGACATCAGAGTTGAAGATCTTTCATTGCCACCAAAGCAAAAGCCTTGGTTGGCCAGGAGACTGCAACTGCCGGAGACACCCTCCCTCTGATCACTAGCCTGAAGGCCGCACATGGCATGTCTAAGTGCCTATCTGGTCCTGGCTAGGGAGGCTCCCACTCCTTAACATGAGTGCTGTTATGTGAGCCTGCGAAACTGTTTCTGCCCAGCAGCCAGGTGTGGTCGCCATGAGGTCCCTGCAATTACATGAGCTGCTGCCGCAAGAGCAGGAATGCGGAAGATGTATGCCTGCATAGACAGAACTGCACCTACTGGGAACAGTGTCTTAACTAAGAGTGGAACAAGAGACTGATAGTGCAGAAGAATTATGCTGTATGAACTTTTGTTTTATGAATTCTGCTGTATGACTTTTGCTGGGTGAACCTGAGTTGGTGAAAGCTATTGAACCTGGTTTGAGCATCTAGGCAGTGGGGTACTTTTGAGTGGACTGCACCTGTGCTGAATCAATGCCTACACTCATGCCACACATGATGCAGGATGCACTAGGAAACTCCTATTGCAGGGTGAGAGTACTAAAAGAGGAGTTAACGACTTAATGAAGGCTGCAAATAAGATAATCCTATAACTGAGCCCCCTTTTGAGTTGTGTAGTATTTAATTTTGCTGTACATTATTTTACCTAACACTTGAGCACTGGGCTGAACAATACATTATTGTGTCTAGTGGTTGACTGTTGAGTCCTGAGATTTTGTCCCCCACACTACCTCCCTGCAAGAAGCTTTTGACTTCTCGCCTCCACTACCCTTAAATTCAACTGCGAAGAGGGTTTACTTGTTTAGGACACCAGTGGCAAAAAGCCTCAACTACCACGGTCGGTCCCCATGGCCTGTCTACTCTGTGGCCACTGAATGAGCTCTGACACCCCAACATACAAGACAAAGCATCAACAAAACTCTGTAATGTACAGCCTCTGAGACCTCTGACTCCACCTTGGTCAATAAATACCTAGACTCGATCTCCCTTTGAAAAATATTGGTTAAGTATATCACTTAACGTGGAGGAAAGGAAAATATGTTTTTGAAAGTGAATTTCCCCTAATGGTTTCTCTTCTGTGTTGGCAGGAACGCTGAACATATATGTGGAAGAGAAGACCAGAAAGCAGGTGCTGAAACTCAGTGATATTCCAGGGGGCACCTGGCACTACAGCAACGTCAGCATCCAAGTAGATGCGCAGTGGAAGGTGGGCAAGCTCTCCAGTACCCTCTGAATCATGAGCAGTGAGTGTGTGAAGGAAAAGGCTAGGGTGGTGTGGAAGTGGAAAGGTGGAATGGCAAAGAAAGTGTAACGTGTGCATTGGGAGAGAAAGGAGAAGTGTAGGTTGGGAAAGAAAGAAGCATTGTGGTTTGGGATGAAGATGGGGGTGTGGGTGTAATGAAAGAGATTGTGGCACAGTAGGAAAGTATGGGAGGCAAACTGGAATGCTGGTGCAGAAAGAGAAAGTATAATGTGGAATTAATTTAGACCTGACAGCCTTGGAGTGATTTTCCCCCAAACATTTTGCCTTAACCCCTCCTGCTTTGCTGAACTCATGTTTTGTTGTCTTTAAGACTCTGTGCACTGCACCATTGCTAACCATTGCTACAGTGCTAGTACTCTCTCCTTCAAACATGGTACAATTGGTCTACACCTAAGTGACACATTTAATTGACTTGCAAGTCCCTAGTAAATGGTAATGCATGTACACAGTCTGTAAATTAAATGCTACTAGTTAGAAGATAGTCCCCCCACACAAAGGCTGGCATCAGGTGTAAATATTGGACCTCCAGAGCCACTCTTCAGAACACTCCAGGGCCTGTGAAAGTTACAGAAGGACTACCCTGCTGCCAAAGGACTGCCCTGTTACTTGAAGGACTGCTGTGCTGCCTGAGAAGGAAAATTGGACCTGCTTGCCTTCAATCTAATTCCTGCCTAACCAGAGTGACTCCAAAGGTCAGTTGGCTAACCTCCAGTGTCGGCTACAGGGACACAACAAGCATCAGAGGCCTTCCTGGAACTGCCCAACTACCTGCTACAAGTGGACCTGCTTGAGCCCTGCTGGCCTCTTCTGGAGTGAGTCGCTGATCCCCAAGAGGTGCCTTCCCCGGTCCCGAACCCTTAGTTGGCATTTCTAAAGAAAAGGTGAAAATGCTGAGGTTTGGGCTCATCACGACCTGGCCCATTTGGACCAAGACTGAGCTGCCCATGACGACTGCCAACTTTAAGTTCTGCTGAGACCTGCTCTTAGTGTCGACAACCACTGCCAGTGATGACCAGCAATGCGAGACCCGCACTTCCCTCTACATCAACGTCAGCCCACAACAACTGTCTGTGACATTTTACTGACTCTTCTTGCTACAGTTATGGTGGTCTGCAACACTCAGCCTCCACCTCACGTCCTTCTCCACCCCAAATGGAACTCTTTACGCCGGACTCTCAAGGTAACTCTTCTGTGGGACTAGCCTGGTACCTGGATCCGACCCATGATTTATCACAGTCAGCCTCAACTTGTGACTTCCCCCAGCTAGCGCAACTAGATGACTGTGAGTGGCGCTTTGTGCTTATATGCAGTATTTTCACTAAACATTTTAGAATTTAATATTTTCAGTTGTACTGATGGGATTATTGTTGTTCTGGAATAATTTTAGTTATTGCAATTTACACTGTTTTTCTACATTGGTTTGCAGTTTTACTTGTGCTGTGTTTTCACTTTACACTTTACTGCTGTTTGTGTGTTGCATAATTACTTTACACATTGCCTGTAAGTTAAATCTGACTGATTTGTGCCAAGCTACCAGAGGGTTACGCACAGGTTAATTTAGTGACTTTTTGTATTTTGCCCTGAAAAGGCTTGTGGTTGTTGCCTGAGTAAGGCTTTCACCCCCCTCAACCAATAACCCAGTTTCTTTTAAAGAGAAAGTAGTGTGAGCAGCTTTTTGTCATATTTTCGGCAGTGATGCCACATTGCAGGAGTTGCACAAACAAAAAGCACAAGTGACTAACAATTCTTAGAGCCCAGGTGCACACAGCACTCACTTCTATGGCAGTAAGAGGGATGTGTCATCTGAAAGGCTGGAATCTCTGGGAAACCTGGCATTGATGAAATTCAGAATTTACTGGTGCCTCCAGTCAGTTTTATGAGACAACTTGAAGAGTAGCAGATGAAACCACCAAAACAACAAATCTCCGCACACCATCTGTGATAATAACATATAAAATGTATAATATGAAATTTGCTGTTTATCCAGTAATCTAAGTGTTAGAACATTAGATTCAATAGGTATTTAGGGGCACATGTATCAAGCTAATTACAGGTCGCAAAGGGGGCCAATTTGCAGAATCGGCCCCTTTGCAACCTGTAATTAGCCTTTTGGGATGCATCAAGCCCAAAGCCATTCGCAAAATAGGTAATCGCAAAATTTGCGATTACCTATTTTGCGAATGCAGTTAGGGAATCGCAATTTGTGATTCCCTAAATGCAATACAAGATTCCTTCACAGAATGCAACTTTGCATTAAGGAATTGCAAATTAGCATCAACTTCAAGTTGATGTTAATTTACAATTCCTTAGAAAAATGCACAAAATTGCATTTTTCTAAGTGCCCCAAAGGGGCATGTGTGTGCGCCACATGTGCACACATGATAATTTGGGGGGATGCATCAGGGTGGCCATTTGGCTCCCTAGCACACTTGAAATTGCATGTGCAATTTGCAATTACCTTTTTTGTAATTGCAAATTGCAAATGGTTTCCCATTCATTCCTATGGGCCTAGAGGCCCATAGGAATGAAGGGGAAGGCCTTCCCTAATAGCGAATCACAAATTGCGATTCGCTAATAGAGAATGTGTAGGAATCGCAATTTATTTAGCGATTCCTACATGCATAAGGAATTGCAATTCCTCAATAGCGATTCCTAAATAATCCCTATTAAGGAATCACAATTCCTTATGTTGATGCATGTGCCCCTTAGTGCTTAAACTCAAAGGCAATATTATTACCCTCTACTACGGTGTTATGATTTTGTTTATATTTTCTTTAAAATGTGAACAGATGTCTAGGGTGTATATTTTCTTTTTACACGCTCTGGATTCTTGTTCTTTAGTCCAACAACCTCATAACTGTGTTTGGACCTTCCAAACAGCACCCAGTACCATTCCACATTATCGGGATGTCTTTATCCTTGCCTGGAGTATGGAAACCTTGACAGATTGACTGTCAGGGGAAGCATGATCTGATAAACCTGGGTAGACCTGAATACAAGTCCAACAACCAACCGTGCTTCATGTAAAACAGTAATGTTGTGTACATCCAGTTCATGACGTAAATATCTGATTTTGCTACATTTCTATCTGCAGAAACGAAATAACACACAGCATAGCTTGTATCTTCACCCTTACTTCATCACAATTAGCATAATTAGCACACATTGCACACTGAAGTGTCTTCACAATAGTACATTTATATTGTTACTCCTTTGCAATGAGCTTCGTTCTGTGCCTGAGCTCTGGTCTGGCTGTATTTGTTGATTCTACCCACCCAGAGCTGTCACCTAACAGACAACAATAAACAAGGATAATTTGCACAGTGTGCCTAGTCCTTGTACAGAAGGTTCTAGGAGATGATAATATGCCTACGAAGAAATGTATATGTAAGCAAATCCTTTCCGAGTACATTATCATATTCGGGTGCGCAAACAAATGTGTGTCAGAAATCACCATCTAGAAGAGGTCTCTTTTAAACATGAGCATGTAAAATGGAAGAGTTTGTACCAAGAGGCTGAACAACCACACAATTCTTCTATAGTTCTAATACAATAACACCTGTTAGATAATCCACACGTTTTGTCATGATGGGAAAATGGACGTGTGGTAGTGTAGTGTTTGGTAAAACAGAAGAGAGAGAAAGGATGTGGTGGTGTGAGCTGTAAGAGGATTCACTCTATGGGAAGCAAAGGAGCATGGTAATATGGTAGTCCATTTAACCTATGTGAAGTTACTGTGTTAGTAAAAAAATACAGGGAAGAGCCATAGCAAAATGAAGCCTTTAACTGCATGGCAAGCTTTGCAGTCTCACCCATCAATGACCAGCAGCCCTGCTCCAGAAGCTTTTTTTTTTTGTAACATACTTTATTTAAAGACCATTATATCAAATCCAATGCAATGAGAATTTACATAGAGACAGTCATTTTGCTCTTACAATGGATACAGTATAAATACTTCACAAAATTACCATCTTTCCCCCCTCCCTCCGTTAGGCTGAAAACGGGAAATTAATAAGGTCTGGTGAGTGCTCCAGAAGCTTAAAAGTGTTGGGTTTTTTCCTAGTTTGATCTTTTTTTATTAAAATGTTTAGTTAGATAAATAACAGCATCTATGATGCAAATGCTTTAATAATTGATATTGAAAATAAGAGTATTGTGAGAAGAAAAAAGAAACAGCACTGTTCGACTTATGATTTCTTAAAACTTTGTATTTGATAACATACCGCATATGATTAGAAGAACAGCGCAGAAGGAGTTTTAAAAGATGTTTCAGGAGAGAACAATAAGGGAGTTGTAAAAAGAAGAGAGGAGGAATATTATTGTTTTTTAATGTAATACTCCATGCCTGCTCTTTCTTAGAGGCTGCAAGCAAGGGAGTCAGTTGTTGCCAGTTGTCATGTAACCTAGCATTAATGTATTTTTTTTATAAAGTGCTGCACATCTCCTAGGTCACCTTACTGCTCTGAAACATACTGGAAAATATAGCAGCGAGAGGTTCAGAGCGCATATGACTTATAACCTAGCAGCAGGCTTAGGGTGACTCTAGATCTGGAATTCTTTGGTCACTTCAATATGGCTCCTGAGTTTATCTGAAAGCCTGTTTGAGAGTTTGGCTTTCATGAGCTTCCTGAACTGAAAACAAACAAACAAATTACGTCTAACGGCTAGGGCGGTCGACCTGAAATCTGAGGAACCTGGTTCGAATCTCAGCAATGACGCTCAACATCCTGTGATTCTGGGCATATCACGTAATCTCCCCGTACCTAACAAAAATGAATGTGTCCTTGCGTAACGCAACTGGTGCTCATGTAAAGCGCTCTGATACCCGATACATTCGGGTCAAGTTCACGCTATATGAAACTCTGTAAACAAACAATCGCATTTGAAAATGGGGGCTAAGGCTGTTCTCAGACCCTGAGCTGCCAACTATCTTGTGCCATATTTAGCATTCTTGTGCCATTGTTTGATAAACGTATGCAATCAAGAGTGCAGATTTCTAAATGGATGATAGCAGCATGGCTCAGGACCTTTGCCCAATATACTTTGTGCATAAGCCATAGAGCTTTGATCCAAAATTCTCCTGGGGGCTAATGGAGATCTCTGGTGGCTGGTTACTGCAGTTCCATTTAGATAGGTGGAAGCACCTGATTCTGTACACTTTTCATAGTGGTGATAAGACTTCATGAGAGGCCAGGGGAGAATACATTACAGTTATTGAATCAAGACATGCTAGAGCATGTGTTAGCTAAATTTGGTGGTTAGTTTGGAGGCGCAAGCATATTTCCTGGCGGGGGTAGATCTGGAAATGAGTTCCCTTGATATGTTGTGGCATACTTCCAACCTGAAAATAGATTGACAGAACCAATCCATTTCAGTGCATGATAAGACAGCAGATTTGAATGGACTTTGCTAACAGATAGATGGTTGGATTAGAATTTCTAATCCACAAAGAAGAGTGTTCCTTTTTTTTTTTTTTTTTTTTTTTAAACAAACTTTATTGTGATTTTCATATGCAGGTATTATAAATTACACCTCACATTGCACAGGTAATTATTTCCGGAAACACAGGATACAATTCAGGTTTTGTGTATTATCCTGTCAAGTTGCGCTGTTGTCCACAATAGAACACGATAACGTCCCAATCACGCTAGGAGGGTCGCCTGTACGTCTCAGTATTATGCTCTCCATACCCAGCTTTTGAACGAACGTGGTCAGGAGGAGCGGGAACCGCTCAACTGTTCACAAACCCCAATCCCACCCAAAACCCACCCTCCATACCCACCCATGCCACAAAGTAAACAGTCACAGTCTGGGGGCCTCGAAGCATTCCCTTTGGGGGGGGGGGGGGGAACGGAAGGGACCGCCAGCCGGGGCAGAGGGCAACCCCATCCCAAGCACATGGATGAGGGCGAACAGAGGCCAATCCATGTATCCCGACAGAGGGGCCCCGATCACACCATACACCCCACCGCACAACACCCGGAGTCAGGAAGAAGAGTGTTCCTTTAGTGTGCCAAAGCACTGATCCATCTAGAGATAATGTTAAAAACTCTGTGGGAATACAGTAATTCATGTCCTACCAAACTGAATCAGGCCATACTATAGTGAATGCCCGGAGGACTATGTGGCACTTTAGAAGAAGGTTGGATTAATGAAGGGAGGGCACAAATAAATGTCTTGACAAGTTCCCCTTCTTTTCTGAACTTTTGATGTTGCTGGCAATCTCCTTCTCCTGACAGGTGGCTGTTGAGGCTGTGGGAGCTGGTGCTGATCTCTCGTTCATTGCCGTAGATGATATAAAGCTGAGTCGCAAGAGCTGTCCAAAGCCAGGTGAGTGTGTAAAGCTCCCCAAATGCCGATGCTTAGGTTGCCAACAGGTTATATTACTCTATTAAGTCATTTGCTGGCTGCTAGAATCCTGAGACATGTGAATCGGTCCCAGGTCAAAGACTGCAAGCTTATTGGACAACAAAACATTAAAAGTGACTATTAATCATTACAAACGGCAATCGTGATAGTGGGCTTCAGTAATACGTTACCCATTAAGAGACCTCCTCTGCTTCTCAGAGGTACAACGCCAATGAACGAGATAAATAACAAATATATTTTATGCTGTTTAAATTTATAAACAAAACAAATCCATGATTTTTTTCCTATCATTGTAGGGGTTAATCTTAGACATTTAGCTACCAATTACCATTAACCTGAAGTTCCTAATAATCATGTATCCAAACAGTAGATGAAGGGTAGTTTTCAGTTCTTTATTGAATAGTCAGTCAGTTCACTTTTGGTGATGGTGATCCATGTGCCTGTTATTTATAGATATAAGAGGATCTTAAAGCAAACATACATGAATGGTCTAGTTGTTCCCAACTTCCATAGCTAGGGGTGTCTGACTGGTCATAATCCTGTTAGCGGCATTTATTTCACTATAGGCTGAGGATGTTTGTCTATTCACTAACTAGTTTAAATCGTAGTGCCTTGTGTATTCCCTGATGAATAAATTTGATTACAGCCTAAATTATTCCTAGATACACCAGAGTCCATTGAAAAAGCTTCCTTTCAATTTGCAATGCAATGTATCAATGCTTTTCAACCAATTTGTAGATTTATATTGAAAAACTGAGGTCGAGTCGCAAAGCAGTCACTGCAAGAATAACTGCTTTGTGACCCAGCCTTTGTACAATGATGTTTTTTCACGCACCTTTGGGGTGAACTTTTTTTTCTTGGATTCTTTTCAGTTTTTGAGATGCTGTTATCTATGATTTACATGATAAGTTTGGACCACTGACATCTTGATAAAGGGAAGAATAGTAGGGGTGAGGACTTTTAATAATACTGTTGGGATGTTTGATTTTTTGTAGTCTCTGACCCATTGTTTTGGTCTTAGGGTGCATAGGAGACGAGGAAATGCTAGGACCAGTCTCCAGGGGCTGAAGTATCTATTATGGTCATCTCAAGGATTGCAATAAGCAAACCCAGATTAGCACTTGAAAGAGGTGGATGAGTTCATTACTGAGTGGAAACTTGCACAAAATGAGAATCTTTCACATATCCTAAGGTAGACACTGTTGTGGAGGAATATTGCGCTTTCGTTGACGAACCCAATGAGTTGTTTAGCATAAGTTGTGTTATCTACTGAAGGGCTGGTAGATGATGTGGAGTTTGGTTAATTTGATGTTAATCAATGTTTTCTTTAATGTTGAACATTGAGGAAGGGTGTTCTTTGTTTTCTGATTTTTACATGCAATGGCGTCTTTAAAAGTCACAGCTACTCCTTCGAGGTTCTTTCCAATCCAACCAAGGCGGTCGGTAGAGTATTCTGGTGGGATAAGAATGCCCATCACAGGTTGAGCGACATTGTTCGGCCGAATAGTGGTCAGGAATAAAAGGACGAGGTTGTCCGATGCATTCATATTAGCAATCTCAAGAAGAGTCTCAGTTATATAGCAAGGGCTTTAGAGAGCACTTCGCGAAGCCATTATTGAAGAACTGGAGGTTAATATCTATTAGGGTGTCTAAACACCTTTAGTATGATGGTAAGAACGTTTTTCCTGGCACTTTCAATCATAGTCTTGAAGATCTATGACAATTCTGCTATGTTATCCTCAAAACCCACAATCTGCAGCCTGCAACCTGAAGTCCCCATCACTTTCATTTCAGACACTGCCTTGTCGGAGTCATAATATTCAGGAAATGCTCTTCAGCCTTAATCTTGACCCAAGCTAGACAGCAATCAAAATGTTCAATTTTTGTCTGTAAAGTGGCCACGTAAACAACAGGGTCTCAAAAGGTGTATGCACAGGGTTACGTGGTGGACTACACCTTGTTCATACTCTTGTGACTCCATTCCCCTGATGTTTTTCCAATCACAGGAGCAAATCAAAGCCCAATTTATGTATGGCCTCTAGGTGAGATATAATTAAATCTTTTACCTGGTTACAGACACAGACAATTGGCGTGAGTCCCATACAAGCAGAGGAATACATTTTATAGGAGCTTACCCGGGACATCTAGTTTCCAATATTATTCTCTCCTTTCTTATTTGTTGAATCATGTATTTGTTCCTCTACCCCTTTTTTCAGAAGTGTCTTTCCTTAGTCTATACAGATCGTGTTGTAATACATCATTATCCCATTCCCATCCACTATTAGAGTCCATCTGGGGGCCATGGGATTTATACAGCTTCATCTGTTCTTTATTACTTTTTCTCTTTCTCTCCCCTTTTTGTTGTTACTTTATCTCTACCATCCGAGGGCCCTTCATGGGGATCAGAATATTTGTAACGAAGTTCTCCATTATCATCCAACAAAAGAATCACCAGTTCCCTGCGAAAGCAAGCAGACGCTAATTAATGAATGGAAGCTGGGCAATTCTTCCTTGTGAATATAGCATCCCCACTAGAGAAACCAATCCTTATATGTTTGCAATACAAGTTCTCTACTGGCATTCCCACTTTCTCTGTACAGCCAACAGCTCTTTCAAGACTTTGTTTAGAAGTCGCGCGAGCTAGGCACCATTGAAGATGGCAGCCCAACCTTAGCTCTCCTGAGAAAGTGGAGGCCATCTGTGCACTCTGACAATCGAGCAGGGTCAAGATGGCCTCAATATGAGAGGTTGATGCTCTGGAGGGCGGAGGAGGAGCGTTTTCTCCATCAATTCAGCTTGCTATCCTTCCTTCGTATGGGGGTGCGGCTGCGGCTGTGTTACTGCGGTCCGTTGGCGGCATTATGAACCACTCGCCACAGCCTTCTGGCGGCATCCTCGAAGATCTGAAAAGGGGCATCTTCAGTAAGTATACCCCCGCCGCAGCAACAGAATCTGTTGAAGGCCATATATGTTGCTGCAGATCTGCAACATTAACGACCGTTGAAGACTTTCTCACAGTATGGCTTGCCGCCAACTTCTGGCTCAGGATGGACCTGCAGGTTGTTTTGCTGCAAATGAATCATCATCATTGTCGTTACTCTGGTATATTTGGTATATATCATACCGGTGTATACATACATCAGACAAAATACCAGCGAAAATAGTGATTGCTTTATGCACCAGGGAACCAAGAGCAGCAATACGTCTTTTTGCATGAATTATCACTCTGCTTTCAAAAATGCAAATATGATGTCAATCAAATACCAACTTGCAAGGTTCTAAAAAAAAAAAACTATTTTGGCATCTAACAAAACCATATTGTTTAATAAGATTTACAAGCAACTGGACAATCTTTGGAACGTTATCACACTAGAATATAAGGGAGAAAACACTTCTCAGGATGGAAGCATTGGCTTGGGATACAGTCAAAACACAAATTCAGGTGGGGGGTTGTGAAACCTGATCCCCCCATATTGAAGATAATCCATCTCAGAGTGGGGGGTGATTTAGACATCCATCAGCAACGGGAATGTTTTAGATAGTGAATAATGTGGTACAGGAAAATTGTGGGTAACAGATTTAAGTAACCTGATAAGGAGCATCCTTGCTGTTCTGGATACCATCTTCTTATCTACCCGCAGCAGGACATTGACGTTACTATCCTCCTTCGTGGGCCCTACCCACTAAGGCCCTGTCTCCACTCCTAAAGGTATATTGTGCTGCCTCACCCCCTGGACCTTACCTGATCTCCTACTTGCTTCCTCTCATGTCAAAATCTAAATCTATGTGCCAACTAACATTTCTGGAAGCCATGGCTAATGCAACTCAGGTCAAGCCACCATTCTCCATTTCCTCTTCAACCCCTACTTTTTCTGAGTCTACTCTCACTACTCTCTACACCGAACTGGCTGAGATTAAAGGCTCCATTGCACAGATGTCCTCTGCAGTTTCCGCGACAAATTCAGAAGCGCAATCTTTACGAAGCAACATCAGTTCCTTTCAGGCCAGACTGACAACTGTTGAAGGGCAGCAGATGGATGTGGAATCCTGCCTAGATGCCAATCTGGATTGGGGTAAGGATATCTGGTATCTCTAGCAGAAAGTTGTCGATTTGGAAGACCGCAGGCACAGCGGCAATATCAGGATTGTTGGCCTACAGAAGCACATTGAGAAGGATGATATGCCTCACTTCGTGTGTATTTTGATCCTGGAACTTCTGAACATTACCTTTGTATCACCCCTGGAATTCCGTAGGGCTCGGAGGGCTCGCTCCAATCGTGACAGCATGCTAGACAGATCCTCCTGGAAGCCTCAATACAAGACCCCTCACGACATGAGAAGGCTCAAATTCTGTTCGTAGCAGATTTTTCCACCCATACCAATGCCAAACCGCAGCAGTTCTTGACTCTCCAGCCCTGATTTAAGAAGGACATTGAATACAGATTACTGGAAATCAATGCAGATTACTGGAACTCATTACAATGCTCATTACTTTTCAGGGAAAAATATCTGAATACCACGAACCAAGCGTTCTGGAGTCCTTTTTGGATGCTTTAGATGACACTAACATGGAAGCTGCTCCTTCTGTGGCTCCCTCTGCCTCCTTGTCCCCGCCCAACAGGGCGCACCTCAAGGGGATGCCTCCACTTTTTTGGATGAGCTTAAACATTGGGACTGAGTCGTGCAAAAATGGTCACAATCGTCCGGCCACGATCCGGAAAGTCTTTTCACCCAAGAGATAAATCGATGTCACCTCTTATAGCTTGATGGGACTCTGACAACACCTAGTGATGCTTGATCTATAATGCATTTTAGAACCTTGAGTCTTCCTTGTGTAATTAGGCAACCTTTTACCCCCTTTTGTTGTTCTTACTTTATGATTGTATAGTATCAAGGGAAATAGATGATCCAGATTACCTGGTGTATTGTATATTGTTCCAAATGTATTGCTGATGTTCTTTTTCAGGGGCTAGGGGGTGGTAAAAGAGATAATATTGATATGGTGAGTTAGATTGCAGCCCCTGCATCTTGTGGTAATCCACTCCCACTCTTGCTTTCTGGGGTGATCTTCCCTCCATGCTGTTACACCTTCCAGCACATTATTCCCAGCCATACAGACCACATTGTGTTTCCCTTATCGGTGGGTGGCCCCACTCCTCTCGATATCGGTGCCTCCTCTCGCACCCCATTTACAGGTTTAATTTCTTGGTTGTCCAGGGTCCCTTTACGGTCCCAGAACTTATCAATGCCTTAGCCACCGGCTTCTCTACTTCTATTGGACTTTTCTGGTAGGTATTTATCTCAAACCGCCTTTATCCTTTGCTGCACCCCTTCCGGAGTACTTCACTAGCTCGACCTATCTTAGAATCCTGCTCTCGGAGAAGCTCTTGCCTGCTGGTTGACTTCCCCATTGGGATTTGCCATTGTGGCACTACAGCATATATTGGTTTCATGGCGTATCCTCTGCCTCAAAGACCCCTGAATGTATTTTCTCTCAACATACATGGCTTTACACACCTTATCAAATAGAAGAAAATTCTCACCTTTTTGGGCCAACACAAACTTGAGATTGCCCTCCTTCAAGAAACCCACCTGACCACGGCATAGAGCGATAAACTACAGAGGGAATAGTTGGGCCGGGTCCTCTAGGCTAGCATCTCATCCACACCATGGGGGTCCAGCTAAGGCGGGTGGTCTACCCAAGAAATAAGGTGTTGCTATATTTCTCCATAAGCATCTCTCATATAGAATTCCCCAAACTTGATCGTATACTGATGGATAGCTATGTGTTTTCATGGTTCTCAATACAGGGTACGACTATAATTGTGGGCTCTGTATAAGCCCCCAAACATCTAAGTCTGGGTTTCTTTCTAAGATCCATAGGTTACTGAAATCATGCTGCACCTCTAGAGTCATCATTGAAGGGTACTGGAACGTGACACTTGACCCTTTCTTGGACAGGTCAGGCAGGCAGGACACACTCCATGATGGGGACAAGCATGCCCTATGAAACCTAATGCAGATCATGCCCTCTTCAACCCTTGGAGACACTTGCACCCACGAGTTAGAGACTATACCTTGACCTCTTGCTTCCATAACATTTGCAGTCGCATTGACTACTTCCTTTGTATCCCTCTAGTGAACCAACACTTAACAGATGTGAATATAACCCCCTGCGGGTTTCTAATCATGATCTTATAGAGCTGCATTTAGAATTGGGTTAGCATACACCCCCGCGAGGACCTTGGTGCCTCAATAGCTCCCATTATAAGGATCTGGAGGCAAAACTTTGCCTAGCACAGTATATAGAAGGATATTTGGAGGATAATAGGGGCTCTGTGAACTCTGTGTAGATGTTTTGGGGGCAGGCTGTGCTTCACGGCATGCTGATGAGAGATTCGGCCCTGGCCAAACAAAGGCTTTTGGACTCCAGAACGCAGCTGGAAACATGGATCAGACTCCCTGACTACTGCCTATTCTTCCTCTCCGGACCAGTCTCTTCTCACGAGAGAGGCCACACAGGTTTGCGATATGAGCTCTGTCAGCTACAAATGGTAGCTGTGACAGATTACCCCTACTCCTGACTCATGGAGCCTGTCCCTTTAATCTTTGGTGATTGGAAATAAGAGGAATACCCCCTCTGCCAGTTAAGGCCCTTAGCGTGCGCCACACATAGATGGCTATACACACTCTGTTAGATCTGTCCTCTCACCTTCCACTTTCTTGGTCCTGATGAAAGCTAGCCCCAGTTTCCAGGCACTGGCTGAAACATGTTGACCCCACTGGATGGTGGCGGCCATTGATACCTCCTTAGCCATCCCCTGCCTCCTTTTAATGCTTCCCATTATTAAATAATTCTAATTGGTTTTTGGGACCAGAGGGACAGCTTTTAAATATGCACACACTACACCATCACTGCACACTCACCTTGACAATAAACCAGCTCCGCTGCAATTGCAGGCGTCTCAGCACACTTGGGGTACATTCGGTACCCCTAGTGGGGGCCGATGATGAAGCATGCCACCAACTAGGTTGGTGGGTGAGGCCTTTCTTAAAAACCTAAATGGTTTCGCTTGACTAAAGAGACTATTCTGTTTCTTCATATCTACATACACATATCCCCCTTGACCGTGGGGCTAGTTCCTTTTGGACCTCCCAATGTTACCGGCTAATTGATACTCAGTGAAAATGTTATCTGTCATTTACCAGGTGCCTTCAAAACATCACTTGTCACAGTGAGAGCCCTTTTAATAGAGTGAAGAGGCTTAGTCCTATTATCATGTATTAAAAAGCCCCCAGAAATTAGTATCTTTAGATGTTATGTCATTCTTAATAAATTGTGTGGATGAGGAGTACAAAACAGAGGGGCCAAGTTAGACAGTCGTCGGTGTTATAAGCAGTTGCAAGGTCCAGGGGAATGGAGACCAAGGCCGGAATTGCCGTACCGGACATTGGGCGTTTCCCCAGGAGACTGGAAGGGTGGGAGGCTGGTTATGTTTCTGGGGGCCAGTATAGTTGTGGAGCAGCAGTTTTAAGAGCACCCACTGCAGAGTTTCTTGTATGTTCAGCAGTTTTCAAGCAACAATAAAAGTGTCAAGCTAACGCTGCTGGAAAGAGTTCGGAGATTTGTCTAGTGGCAGTTTTAACTCATCTAATGTAGCGCAACTAACGAGTACCATGCAGATCACAGAAGTGTTTTTTATGTGCATACCTCAGTGGTTTACTGCTTTTGTCACAGCAGTCCTTGTGTTACTGTGCGGTTCATCAGTTACAATGCAAACTGCATGGTACAGGTTCAAAAGTTATGTTTTTTCCCCCGTCTTTCATTATCCTAAAGTTGCTAAAAAGGGTTTGTTTGGTTAGAAATAAATTATTATTAGTAAAGCCAACCCTAACTCTGTGTTAGGTTCTGGATCCTGAATTTGTACTTCTCCAGACCAAGCACTCTTAAATAAGGCCTACCAGTATGGATGATGTGCGAATATTACACCTTGTAGTCCCCTTTATCTTATGTAACATTTTATATATACTGATTTACACACATATGATTCATTGTCTCTGTAGAAGTGTGTGCTATAAAGTGCTTTGGCACCCTACACTGGTATAAGAGGCGTTCTAAAACAAATGAGATACATATGAGAGCTGGGCGATGGAGAGATGAGGAACACTGTCAGAGGGTGAGAGTGAAGTGCATTGGAAGGTCATCATTTACTGTGCTTCAAAAGCTAATACAATTGAATATATCATGGAAAATGTGTTGTAGAATGTACCTTTTTTGCCATTTTTTCCTCAAATTTTCTTGGGTCAGATTTAATTTGGTTTATCAATAAAATTCTAGTTAAGAATAATTCAGTCTGGAAACGCAGCAGTGTGGCGTTCTCAATTTTGAAAAGAGATATGGAAAAGGGCGGTTTAGCTGCCCCTGATATCCGCCTGTATTATTATGCAGCACATCTCCGAC
This sequence comes from Triturus cristatus, assembly GCF_964204655.1. NCBI lineage: Eukaryota > Metazoa > Chordata > Amphibia > Caudata > Salamandridae > Triturus > Triturus cristatus. The sequence goes on from NC_140580.1 coordinate 988,562,584, forward strand.
TCACGGCCCGCTGGCTGTCAGACGGAGAAGCGCCTCCTCTGGGGTGTGGTGGAGGGGACGACACTGCCATGTCTTCTGATGCGGGGAGGCCGGTCAGAGGGAGCCGTGCCCTACTTGACTCGCCATACGGCAGCCCTGTAGGAAACCGCAGTGAAAAGATACTACGTAGAGCCCCCTTTGACTGGGAATTACCCATATTGGGACCTAGAGCCCTTCTATTCCATTGATCAGGATATGACCATGGACAGACGGAGGGAGAGTGGATGTGGATGGGCGGGGGACCTGTACCCACAAAAACTTTCATTACATTCCAGGAAACACAGAACACATTCGAAGTGGGGCAGGGGCAATTCTTACAATATGTCAAAATAGACAACACGGTGAAGGAACTCTGGAACACTCACCCGGCGGCGCCTTCGCAGACAGTTGGAGGATTGCTCCGATGGGCAGAGGGCAGACATTTGATTTCCTCCTTCTATGGGGCACTCCGTGAGGACCAAACAGATAGACATTATAAGACGAGGGATGGATTGGAGTTGGGGTTAGGAGGTCCTTTGGAGGATGCAGTCTGGAAGCACGCATGTGCATTGGTGAAGAAGGCATCCTCCAATAATAGATTCAAACTAATCCATTTTAATTACTTACTCCATACGTACATGACACCGGCCAGGCTCCCCAGCAACGATACGAGTGGGGGGGGGCATTTTGTCCGCGTTGTGAAGAGGAGGGGGCCACGTTCTCACACCTGGCCTGGCACTGTGGGTCTATAATTTCTGGCAATTGGTAGTGCCCCATGTCTCTCCTGCGGCGCACATTATGGTTTCCTTGACCCCTAATGCCTGTCTGTAGCGGGGATCAAAGAACCCAGGGGGCGTAAGACATATAAGCTGCTCCAACTGACATTGCTCCTTGCGAAGCGGAGGATTGCGATAGGCTGAATGGGTCCAAGAATCCCAAGTGAGGGCTTCTGGATAAAAGATGGGTTGGAGTGGGGTAGTGCGGAGGAACAGCACGTGAAACTTTCCCGCACAGATGACAAAGTGGCTAAGGATCTGGAGGCATGGGGTGCAATGTTGGCTACCTTTAATGAATATGTAACAGCGGACATGGCTTTAGATGAGGGAAACCAGAGCAGAATGGCACATTGACACCCACTGTGGGTGCATGACCGAAAGCTATAGTGAACCTTGGTTGTGACCCATTCTGCTAAATGGTACGTTGCGGATTGCAAATCAGAGGAATTGATACAATCTGCTGGAGGGATGATTGTATACCTGTATTCAGTGATTATAACAATGGCACCTTTTACCATTCACTTCATGTTGCGTTAAACTATGTTAAATGCAAAAATTAAAGTTTAAAAAAAAAATCAGTCTCAGACAGACTGAAACAGAGGCACGCTTCCAGTCCGATAAAGTATGTCAACCATGTGTAGTTTGTTATATGGGAAATACCCTATTCATGCATCAATCTGCTGATCAGGCTACTCCTATTGTCTCCATAAAATCCAGCCTATGAGTTGCCCACACTTTATGTGCACTAGATAATACTAACTTCATCATTTGACATGCTATCATTTCGGTACTATTTCAATTTAAGAGACACAGTAGCAGACAGATGTCTCTACTATGTCCATCCTTTCACCACAAATGCACGATTTCCCAGGTTTAACACTTTCCTATGACTATCATCAAATCAGAGCTGCCTCTTGAATGTGTGTGTGTTTGTATATACATATATATATATATATATATATCCACAGTAGCAGGATTACCCATTCGAATGAGGCCACAAGAAGAATGGTTTCTCTCGTGCTTTTAATCGGCAGCCAGCCAGCAAAGGATGGATCAGCAGTATTCACCAAATAAAGTTCAAACGCCGGACGCGTTTCGGGAACTCCCTGTCCCTTCTTCTGTGGCGTGTAGTTCACAAAGAATGAAAGCACACAGTATCACGCACTCCTTCATTTAAACACCTGCCCATGTGGGCGTGGCCTAATGCATGGCCTGCTGGATATTGGAGTGCGTTACTTATCCTCCCATGTGGGTGTGCTAACCATTCCAAAATTAGAACAAAGTTATTTCCCAAGTGGGTCGATGAAAAACAAGCTGCCATCCTACGCCCCGCTTTATGGCTGTCAATGCGAGTGAGCGGACGTTAACCTGCAATCGCGCCAGCTCTTTCTTCACTCCTAATGTTCGAGCACCGGTTGGTGCATGATAGGACCCGCTTCTCCGCAGTGGGCCTCTTTCGCGACCGAGGTCAGCCGCCATAAATCCACAGTAGCGGGATTACCCATTCGAATGAGGCCACAAGAAGAATGGTTTCTCTTGTGCTTTTAATCGGCAGCCAGCCAGCAAAGGATGGATCAGCAGTATTCACCAAATAAAGTTCAAACGCCGGACGCGTTTCGGGAACTCCCTGTCCCTTCTTCTGCGGCGTGTAGTTCACAAAGAATGAAAGCACACAGTATCACGCACTCCTTCATTTAAACACCTGCCCATGTGGGCATGGCCTAATGCATGGCCTGCTGGATATTGTAGTGCGTTACTTATCCTCCCATATGGGTGTGCTAACCATTCCAAAATTAGAACAAAGTTATTTCCCAAGTGGGTCGATGAAAAACAAGCTGCCATCCTACACCCCGCTTTATGGCTGTCAATGCGAGTGAGCGGACGTTAACCTGCAATCGCGCCAGCTCTTTCTTCACTCCTAATGTTCGAGCACCGGTTGGTGCATGATAAGACCCGCTTCTCCGCAGTGGGCCTCTTTCGCGACCGAGGTCAGCCGCCATAAATCCACAGTAGCAGGATTACCCATTCGAATGAGGCCACAAGAAGGCTTTCTTCGAATGGGTACCCTGCATGCTTATATATATATATATATATATATATATATATATATATATATATATATATATAGAGAGAGAGAGAGAGAGAGAGAGAGAGAGAGAGAGAGAGAGAGAGAGAGAGAGAGAGAGAGAGAACACTAAATGGAACAGTAATCAGTTTTCCTCCCTGGCAGGTACCTGTGATTTTGAGCTCGATTATTGTGGCTGGAGCACTACCAAGAATGGGCGGCTGGAGCGGCATGACTGGGACTGGAGCAGCGGAGCAACCCAGGGAGGAGACCGTGCTCTTCATACAGACCACACATTGGGCACCAAGGAAGGTAAGGCACCTAAGCACGTCGTGTAGCTACTGAAAGTAATGACCCCAGTTGTCTATTCCAACTAAAAATGTTTCTCGGGATTTTGGATAGGGCACAGTAGGTTGTTAGCGGAGCTAAATGTATATGTGATGTGATGTGTTTCATATGATTTGCTCTTAAAATGCTTTAGAATCCTAGAGGTTGATTGACGCGTGATCTCCATGGCTCGTTCATCAAATTTAAGCCACTAAATAGGAAAATCCAATCGGTCTTCCAGAATGACTGACAACTATATAAATAATTACCAAGGAATATGTTATATGCACATTCTTCTCGTACATAGGCATGGTGGATTTTCTAGAAACCAGATTATATTTTAATATTTGGTGGGTTGCTAAACTCAGCCCTGGTTAAATTGATAGGCACAGTTGATGCAGAGATCTAAGTCCAGCACCCAGTGGAAGCTGCTCGCCCATGGTGAGAGAGACAGAGCAGGTCATCGTGGGGAAGCGGAGGTCATTCCTGATGGACGGCAGAATCAGGAGGGATCTGAAGTGGAGGGGGAGATAGTTCAAGATTAGGGGATCCCAAACAGCAGAGCATCCACTATCAACCACTGCCCTTGCTTTCAATGCTAAAAGAAAAACGGGCAGAATGCACTTGATCTCAGTCATTCTGTAGTCACTAGGGTTTCGCAGACATCCTGGCATGATTATAGGGGTGCACTTGGTAGCCGGGTCTGGTGGGGCAGTGGACTAATGCATCCACTGTAGGGGCCTGTGTTTGACCTCATGGTCACAGGTTCTAAACCCGACGGGTCCACTCAGCCTTTCATCCATCTGAGGTCGATAAAATGAGTACCATTGAGTTGGGTAACAATATACATCTTTTATTCAGCGACTTGAGACCCTTGGGTGATACGTGTTCTTTACAAATGCACAAGTTATGTTACTTAATACAGTTAATGCGAATCATAGGGACATATAAAGTACAGGTGACAATAATGTGAGGCAACTGCAAATACTGCACATAAGGAAAACTTGTTACCTTGGTATGTTGGAAGGGGGGAGGCTGGTGAGGGATAGACCAGTGATATGAACAGAGGATGGAAGTCACTATAATCACGCTCACATGCGCCGTTTTTACCAATTGATTTACCAGACAGCCCCTTGTTAAATTAATCGTGGTAATTGCTGACCCATTGTATGAATAATTTAAATACATACAGTAAAATTCAGCTTTTTCTGATATTAATATACACTCTCAGTCCTTATTTGTGTGTGTTTATCTGTCTTTGGTATCTCAGTCACCTTTCTAAATACAAAAAATCACAAAGAAATTGCTTTCTACCCGGCAGAACTGATTGTTGTTTACAGTATACATGCCCAGGTTCTGAGGGATACTGGGTTACCCCATTGTTATGTACTTTGTCATGAAGAGGTCATCCAGAGTCCAGACTACATGATAACATGGAAAGGATGGTTTGGATGAGAGAGAACACAGAACAATATCCCCGACAAGATAACCCTTTGCCTTCATGTCAAGACGGAAGCTTAGAGAAACTTTAACCACAAAGGCCGCTCCACTTTTACAACCTGCTGTACCACAGGTCAGCTGTGCCCTCGCTAAAGTGTGCATACACATGATGCACACACATTTACTGTCCTACAAGGACGAGTGAGCAAGTACAGGACTGAACAACACAGGATTAGGCGCAAAAGTGCAACGTCGTAATGCGTGCACATATGTGTGTCATGGCATGTGCATGAGGTGTGATGTATGGCAGCCATTTTTCATTTACCTTTCCAACATGCCAAAAGCCATGCTAGAATGGTGAATTGAAATGTAAAAGCAAGTAAAAAAGAAGGCACGTGAAGTACAAAAAAAAATAAGTGAGTGGTCGAACAGCAATTTGCAGCTGACGGGCCCACAAAAATAATAAAAATAATCATATGAAAAAATGAACATGAGGAGCAGAGCAGGGTGCCAGGGGAGCAAAAACGGAGTGACTGGGGTGCGAAAGAGTAAAAAGCGGGGAAAGAGCAAGGAAACACATTCCTTCCCATGTAGTGCTCAATGCTAAATAAAAAAGAGTCCCCTCATTGGAAGGATAAAAATGATCCAATCAGAACAATGTGTGACCGAATAGGTCCTGGGAGGGGTGGGGGAAAACACGAGAATAGGGAGGAAAGCTAGTGAATTAAGAGCAAAAAACTGAGATAGACAATAAAGTCATCATGAGCAAGGGGCTGACCCAATGGGCACTCTAAGAATACGTTATAATGACCATGTGTAATACAAAAATCCAAATGATTTTCTCAAGTGTACCCCGTTGCAGTATGCCTTGTGTTGCCACTTGCATGATTGGTCTTTGTAACCACTCTAGCAGAAAAACTTGTTTTTTCTGTTTCCGCTTTTTTTTTTTTAGACTTTCGATGAGGGCCTCGGTTAACCCATGCAAGGAGGTGAACTTCTAATACAAAGTAGCTGTTAAATCACAGTTTATGGATTTTTATTTTTTTATTTTCTTTAGGTCACTACGTTTTCTTTGATACTGACCGACTAAATGCTGGGGATACCTCAGCCTGGCTGGTGAGTGAGCAGCTCTCTGCAACCACCGGCTCCTGCCTCAAATTCTGGTATCGTACAGACTCGGAAGACGAATTGCGTAAGTACAGATGCTTTCGCCCTACGTACTGTCTCAATCTCATGGCTGTATCTCTGTTGGTGTGCAAAGTTACGAATATTTTTTCCCCTTCGTTAAAACTGTGCAAAGGGTGCAAATCTTTCCATTGTTCCACATGTGAAGACTTGCATAAAAGTTGACTTTTGCAACAATTTCTCAAAAGATAAACTTGCAGAGAAGATAACCACATGCATCCACTGTTGTGCATAGAAAAACTCTGCAAAAGGTAAATTTGGAGAAAAAAAGCCTGCATTACTGTTCCTTCTTGGCTAGATTTGATGGTACTGAAAACTGACACTAAAATTACCTTGCAATGGTGTTACATTTAATTTTATATTTTTTTTACCTTTTTGCCTTTTTTATTAGCATTTATAGTTTTTAACAAAAATAACAACCACCATGGTCATGTAGGAAGATGTCCTCATTTTTGCCTTACAGTGTAAAGTATCAGTCCAGCATCGGGAAAAGTAGTCGGAAAGGTGTGCATCGGGATTGTTGGTCATACGCATTTATTTAACAACAGTTAGACAAAAGGAGAGAAGAAAAATAAAAGGGATGTACGACCCGCACACCTCCGAGGTGGTCTAGGAAACTGTTGTGACAAGGAGGGAATCAGAGAGCCAGCCAGTTCCTAAATGCTCTAGTGTGCAGTGTGGGGCAAATTCCCTAGTCAGTCTCTCATATGACTGGTCTTGTGTGTTGTCAGACGGCTGCGCAGCAGATAGGCATGGCACGGTCCCTATATGTCTCGCGGTTGAGATGTGGGTGATTAAATTAAAGAGAAGGTTACGACCCAGTCAATGCAGGTCGCCATATGTCACAGTCAGCCAGTAACCTCAGGTCTTAAGACCCACCCCCAGCTCATCGCTACCATTCATTTGACTAGCAGAAGAGACATTGTAGTGAGATGCCAGACCCCGGGTGGGACCTCTTTTACATAACCAAGTAGAAGAATCAGTGGAACCAGTCGTAGGGTGTGTTGTGTTATGTCTGCTATCACACAGAGTATCTCACGCCAGAAATTGAAGATAGGGAGCAATCCCCAAGCTAAGTGAAGGAATCCAGCGTCAGTCTGTGTGCAGCGATGGCAGCCATGAGGGACAGAGGGATCAATTCTATGTTGTTTTTGTGGGGTGCTGTGAGCGCGGGGTAGAAATTTATAGAGTAATAACTTGTCCCTATAGTTCATGGACAGCGTGCAACAGTATTTTAAGCAGGAAGCGAGTATAGGGGTCCCGAGCTCCAGCTCCCAAGCTGCGTCAGTTCTGGCTGTTCTCAGTTGTGTTGTGACCATTGAGTAGTATCAGCTGATGTGATGAGTTGAGTCCGGGGGAAATATTTGGTAGGCTCTTGTGGTAATCCTGGCTAGGTCTTTCTCACCGTGTGGCATAGACAAACATATATGAAAATTTCAAGGGCAGTAGCGTTGCTGCGAGAACGAAATTTGTCTAGGGACATGAAAATGCCATTGGTATAAAGGTGTTTTACAAAGATAAGGGAACTGGTTTAAGGAACACCGGTACCTAAGAGAAAAACATTCACAAATGATCATATATATAGAAATACAATGATGTCTATATTTTGGTTGTCCAACTGGACATCATCTTTTAATGAAAAAGTGAAGAAAAACATACAAGTGGGGACATATATATCATTTGGAATGGAGAAAACGCTCAGGCAAAACAGGAAATATTGGCTAAACAAAGGAATATATCTATTAGGCCAACAAAGAATATGTAAAAGCAACCCAGCACATGTTAATACCAAATATACATTAATGTCAGAGTGCAAGAAGTCGACGACGTTTCGATCCCTTTAACTTAATGCTGGAATCATCTTCAGGACAAAACAAATGGGTGCCTGAGGTGATTGCTTGTCAACCGAGGTTCTAGAAGGAGGGTGGAAAGAGAAAAAGAAAGGAGGGAAAGAGGGAAAAAAGGCGGGGTTAGAAGTCGGTGATATAAAGCTTATTGATGAGCAATTAGCACGTGGAAAGTGAGGCATGCTGCAAGTAGGGCTGTGTCTATTCAGATGTTGTACATCGGTGCTTGCAGCGGTCTGGGGGTTATTGGGTGGGGTATTTTATGGTTGATGTGTACTTAACGTCCAACTGGGGTCCATGCATCATTGCAGGAGAGCGGTGATAATAAATTGGACAGTTACCTGGGACTCAGAAATGAGTCAAAAAGGAATGCTAGGTCCAGCTAGATCTAGTGCATCACGTGATGAAGTGCTGTGGAGGCGAAAATTAATTGATCAGGAATCATTAAGAGTGGGTGTGATTGGAGTAAAGGTGAGTGGCAACTGTATACGAACCGGGATAATGTTGCGGAGATCTGCATGCAAAATTATGGGAGTGTCCACCGGTAAAGGGGGAAATCCATGGTTCTTTCAGCGGGTCGACCAGCCAGTCACTGGTGATGAGGCTGTTAGACAAGAACCATAACGTAAGTGATGACATATGGGGTGGGCCCCAGGAGGTCCTGTGCGTGTGTAGTATGTCTTACCGTGAAAATGAAGTTAAGCTATACCATCCAGTCCACTCGGGGAAAAGGAGGTGATGTGGTGTGATCACACTATTAACTATATACATAGACTCTGACATAGGATCTTATTCATAGGGCAATGCGTGATTTGCAAACATAAGTAATAGGTCGACACAATTAATTTGCATTATGTAAGGTCGATCAGAAATGCATTGTTAGCTGTATAAGTAGACAACCAGGATTCAGGGGATAGCTTTTATTGTAAAGATGCATATTGTGGACGGTAGGGTGGGCAGCATTAACTCATTTATGGTAGAAACCATTAGTATCTACATGATCTGTAACAGGTTAAATAAGAGTTGTCCAATCCTCCATTCGGTTTAGGCCTGTGTAAAGACTCTTCGTCCGCAGAATCCATTTCAGTTCCTCCTTATTCAAAATGTGTTTAATGTCTGCTCCTCTAGGTGGTGGTTTAACCACATTGATAACCTGCCAACGGATGTCGTCCTCTGTATTTTCTTTTAGGGCAAAGTGGTCCACAAGGGGGCACCTTGTACCTTGCACTGGATGCGACTCTGGTGTTGGCAAATGAGGATCCTGAATTTGGGGTTGTTTGTCCAATGTAGATCATATTGCATGGGCACAAGACAGCATAAATCACATTTGGGGTGTTACAATTCGAAAAATGTTCAAGCAAACTTCTGATAGCATCAAACACAAATTATTTACTCTCAATGGTGTACTGGCATGCGAAACAGTTGTCAAATTTTGAGTGGCCCGTTATGGAGAAAGAGCCCAAAAATCATTTAGTGTCTGTGTAGCTATTTTGGGGGGCAGGTTAGCTCTGATAGGGTGATATTTAATGTTTTTATTTTTGTGAAATGCAAAAAGAGGGAGTTCCAAATTATAGTCACTGGCATTTAGTAGTGGCCAGTGTTTGAGAATGCTTTTCTTCACTTTGTTGGATATAGGGGAGAAAGTGGTAACGCAGACCAGGCGGTTCTGTTTGTCTTTAGTCCTGGGTGTAAGGAGGCATTCACGTAGGCAGTGCCAAGCTCTCTTGATAGACCTACATACTAATTTGTGTGGGTATCCTCTGGCCTGTAGTTTGTCTGCTAGGATGTTTGCTTCATGGACGTAATCTTGCATGAATTAGCAGTTTCTCCTAATATGGAGGAACTGTGAGAACGGGAGTGAATCCCTTAGGGCACGTGGCTGGTGACTGGTGTATTGTAGTAATGTGTTTCTTTCCATGGGCTTCCTGTAGAGTGCGGTGGAAAGTTCCCCTTCTGTGTGTCTAATCATTAAGTCTAAGAACGATTGTCCCATTTCCGTCATAGCCATTTTAGATAAAGCGTTGTGCTTTGTGCGCTTGAGTGCAAGGGAAAGTACGCGGTTGGGCAGCAATTTGATGGTCGGAGAACATAAGCAGGACATGCCGGTCTTACGACTTAGAGATCTCCAAGCCCAATATGTATTGGCCAAAGTGTGATTCTCTCTCTGATGTCTTACACTACCTAATGGTAGATGGGAAGCCAGCAGATTCACACTAGTCTGAGCTTGTTCCATAACAAGATAAGTAATATGCATATCAGGGAAGTACTAAAACTTAGCAAATTGACTTTGAGCAATAAGATAATAAATTTCAGCGTCTGGAATCTCAAAACCCCCATGGTAAAATGGCAGGACCAATAGGTCCCAAGCAGCCAGTGCTGGCGTATTCGTCCAGAGCAGCTTTATCAGGACAGCACAGAGCGTGGTGAAGAATTGTTTATTTAGTAGTATGGGGATATTCGTAAATAGATATAATAATTTAGGGAGGACCACGATTTTAATCAAGGTCGCCCTTCCTGCCAGAGAAAGTGGAAGGCGGAGCAATAGATCTATGCAACGCTACAGCTTGTCCACTACCAGGCCATAACTAAGCCTACTCACTTGTTCCAGCTGCCTGTGCAGGACGACGCCAAAGTATCTCACCAAATCGGTAGCCCAACTAGCTCAGTAGTGTAACAATACTGGTATGGTACCCTCGGTGAGCGGAAATAGGTAAAGTTTTGACCAGGTAATAAAAACAACTGAATATGTGCCAAATTGTACGATCTCACAGATCAATGGGAGAAGGTTAACTTCCGCTTGCTATACAAATAGAACATGCCATCTGCATAAATGGCCAATAGCATGCTCCTGTGCCGGAAAGAAAGGCCTCTATGGATATGTTTTTCTTGCAGTTGTCGAGACAATTCCAATATCTAGATAACGTACATGGGCCCAAAGGCCACACTTTGCTGGTGAAAAACAACTGTGTGCATTGCCTTACATCTCCTAGTCATTACATACCTCTCATTTGATATTCCTCCAAAGATTGCAATCCTTATTTTCTCATAATTTTCAAATAAAGAGCAGTCTTTGGTCAAGACACAAAAATATCTGCATTCTGTATGATGCCTTTCAGTAGAAAACTGAACGGGCCAGAGGGCCCGTAGATTCAGCTAGTGACACAAGGGGATAAAGTGGTCTCCTAGACTACACACGAGCACTTGTCATAAGGAAAACCTTGTCAAGGAAACAAGGCTTGGGAGGAACACCTGATGCCCCTCTGATGCTAAAGCTTCTGTATGGCGTTTGCAGCAGAGTCCCATAGAAAGGAGCCTGACTGATCCGCGGGCAGTGCTGGTGGTGAGGAGGAATACCACCCATTGTGGGATGTACTCCCCTCTTACCTAAAAAAGAATGTACGTAGAATGTAAGCCAGGTAAGTGTACTCATATGATAGAGACCAAGGTCATTCTTGCGGTTTTTGCCACAACAAGAAACAAGAGAACAAACGGTTGACAACCTTATTCATTATGGATGAATGAATAAACACTATTTGTTTGATTACTTAAAATCATTACAAATAGCTAAAATGAAACGTTGAAAATATTACACTCCGATGATTATAAAATTCCAGCGCTGTTATAACTCCACGGGGACGAGCCAAGCTAATGGAATTACTTGAGTAAGTCTGTGTCATGAAAACAGGGAGATAAAATATGGAGGAGTTTATGTACAAGCCGTCACTTTTTTGACGCACTGGCGGCGCAATGGGCCCCGCGTGAGTTTCATGGCCCTGTAAATATAGGCCCCTTTCACGCATTAATCTGCGTGAAAGAGGCGTTCCATGGGTGTTGCTGTGGGTGTTCCCACGCAACATCCATGGAACTTGACGCATTCCTAGATGTACAACATTTTGTAAAACTGGGAATGTGTCAGAATCCTGCGCCTCCCAAGGGAAGGCAAAGGAATGGCGCAACAAGGAGAAATACTTTTATTTCTCCTCGTTTTTCCTCTTTCTATGTTTGCTGCATTCTTCAGCACGCATAGAATAAGAAAAATGCCATTAATGAGAGTTTTTGTGCAGGAACACGTCCCTGCAGCGCAGGCACCCTTGCAAAACGACACAAGCACCCTTGAAAATGATGCAAGGATGTCTGCGCTGGCGCATGGCAGCCAACTGTGCGCGGTGCAACTAAATGGCTTGCGGCACCGCACTGCGTCTACCTTGTGCAGTGAGCTTTGACTATATTGCGCTTGTTAACACCAAAGAGTTTATTAAACCTTACGCCAAATCATTCTTTCATCTGGTATAGGATAAACAGAACAATAAAATGGCACGTAATACTTAAAAAAAAGCGAATTTCATAAAACTATCAGAATAATATGAAGGTATTAAAAACTATACACTGTAAAGGGCCTCGTGCTGCCTGCTTTTGCCAACATATGACAAAGTTGTCATCAAAACGTTTGTAACCGATTTCCCTACAATCCATAAAATCAATCATTCCTCTAGAACAAACAGAGCAGTAAAATGAGGAATAATGCTTAAAGGTCAAACATCATAAAATAATCACGATATTAAGATAGTGGTAAAAACGAAGAAGGTGCGCCTTTAACTGTAATACAACTTGACCCTCTGGTGCCTGCACCAACTACCAAGCTGCTATCCCGGAAATCTGGAAGTTTTTTTTTCTTCTAAATGGCCTGTAGGAATTTTTCATAAGGACAGAGGGGCATATTAGCAAGACCGGCACATCTAACCTGGGCTTCTATTGAAATTCTATAACGCATATTAGCAAGCCCATTATCGCCGTTTTAGCGGCGGTTTCCTGCCGCTAAAACAGCGATAATTTTATCACCGGTCTTGCTAATATGGCCCACAGTTCGGAAAGGATCTTAGTATTCAAACGGTGTAATACCGCAGGTGCTTTAGGGGCATATTATCAAGAAACGGCGTTAAAATGATCGCCGCTTTAGCGGCAGAAAACTGCCGCTAAAGCGGCGATAATGGGCTTGATAATATGCCCTTGAAAATTCCCATAGAAGCCCATGTTCTGGTGTCAACATGGGCTTCTATTGGAATTCTCTGTGGCATATTATCAAGCCCATTATTGCCGCTTTAGCTAGCAGCAGTTTTCTGCCGCTATAGCGGCGATAATGTTAACGCTGTGCTTGATAATATGCCCCTAAGTTTTTAGAGAGCAGATTTTTGATTCATGTAAATGTAAAATTTCAGTTAAACACTCGGGCAGCAGCATAAAAGATGAATAAAAAATCCCTGTCTATAGGAGCACGGCCAGCAACCGAAGGAGGAAAGCGAAACCGAGGAGGAAGACAGTCTTTGCTCTTTGATTGGAAACAGCAAACATCTCCGTCTCACAATTAATAACCTCATAGAGCTGCTGATATTTGCTTGCAGATAATATTGCCGAAGCAGAGACTTATAGAATCCAAAAGTAAAGATGCAAACTTATGTATAGCGAACTACTCCATATCCTCTGCCCGGCTTAATATTAATTCCTGACCATTCAAAGATGACTTGAGGAACCATCTTCTCGGATGGTTATGCCACGTATCACTCATTTCTAGGGATTACATTGCTTTGTTTAAATAGCTCGCCCAGGGATTAGTGGGAGCACTTTACTCCCCAACCAGAAATGAACTAATGATCAATTTATTAAAGCAAGTTCTTGCCTGAAAGGCTGATTTTTGAAAATATTGTCATCTGGTGTTTAGGGCAAAAGGCTGAACACCAGATGACAATATTTAAAATAAAAAAAATCAGCTTTGCAGGCAAGAACTTGCTTTAATAAGCCAAACTCTAGGCGGACCTGGGCCCCAGAAGAGCTACTAGGGAGCCAGAGTAGATTCCTGTAAACTTTGCATTGGATCTGATCTAAGGTGGAGGCTAGCCTGCCAGGAAAACCCATGATGAGCATAGATTAAAGCTGGCGGGAGTTTGCCACAGTTAAAAAGGAGAAGCTGATGGGCTATGAAGCTTAGCTTGTAGCCTCCACAAGGTATAAGCAAGCGTATTAATTTATTATGGGACTTTTACTACACAGGGTACAATCAAGGGTGAACAGAGGCAACTGTGATAGCAGCTTCAACAGGGGTACCACTGGACAGTTAAAATAGTTCTTAATGACCCTTCGTAACTTCATTCTGAGCTTCGCAGGTCACAACAGAGGCCGGCGCTGAAAAAGTACGCTGCAAGAAAGAAGTTAATATGCGGCAGCTGTGGAATGCAGACCAAGGAGTGGCATTGGAACCAAGCATGATGAGAGAAAGGAAAGTGCAAAACCAATTCAAAGAAAACATGCATTGGCAAAGCTAATAGGTTTGGCATTGGCTGCAAGACTTTTGGCTTCGCCAATGCTTGCTTTGTTTTGTCATGATTTTTTGTAAAACTTTATTTTAGGGGTGCTGCCGGGCCCTAACTGATATTTTCAGAAAATGGCTAAAAGCTAAAATATTTTGGGCTTAAATAGTACCCATTGCCATAGGAGTCCCTGGCACTGAAGGGAACGGCCATGTGTGCGGATGTGCCCCTTGTGAAAGAGCAGAATGCTGCCACTTTCAGTGAAGTTAGCCAATGACTGAAGTGGGCTGACCCATTGCTCCATGCTTTATCCTGAAGTGGGAGTAATAACAATGCGAATGATGACACAACAACAGACAAATGGATCAAAAGGGCTGGCTGAAAACCCCTATAAGTAAGCATAGTTTATATATAATTTTAGTAAAATCAAAAGTTCTTCGATAATGCCAGAACTAAGAAATAAGTAAGAAGCAAATTAAAGAATAGTGCGAAAGATAAAAAAAAAGAATGATGCAGAGATGGAAGGAAAGTAAGCAAGCAGGATGGAAAGAAAGCAGAATGCAATGAAGATAAGATGGAAAGGCGAAAAAAGAAATAAAGATTGAAAGAGGGAAGGAAGCAAACTTCAACCAGGAGAACAATTCCAATGGACCAACCTAAACTGGTCAGTATTGCAGGAGTTACTTACTCACATATTGCTCTATGGTTCAAAGTGGAGGCTGGCTGGTCCCATGGGCGGAATAATGACTGCACAGATACATCAGCATTTGCTATACAGCAGGGGGGTGCAACATAGCTTCAGGATGGCTGGATCTATGCCACGTTTTCAGGATAACCAGTAAGTTTCTCTTAAAGGCACTTTCTATAAGGGTATCTTACATGAAAGCCCTGCCAATCAAACCTGGCTCCGACCCGCAGAACCTATATTGTTGGACAACCATCCTATAAAGGATGTAGATCAGGATGTAGTAACAATGTGAATTTGTTTGCCACAGATGGAAAATAATAAGACTGGGTTGCTGTCTGGTACTGAGTGACTTAATATTTAACATAGTTATAAATGTTTGCTGATTTGATAAGATGTAACTTCCCCGATACCGTAGCTGTTTGATTTATTTTATTTTCTTACCTTTGATTTTCTGTAATGTGATATGGGAAAAAGCTAGGTATGATGGTATTATAAGTTTTACGTTTGAAAGAAACAACGCAAAATTGAACTGAGGGGGGAAGAGTATTAAAAAACGTAGACTGATAAATTGCACCCATGCCCACTTGGAAGAACAGGACAGGCACCACCAGACAGACGGTAGCTCACGTTCGAGCTCTTCAGAGCCTTGTAGCTCAGTCGGAACATGAGCAGGGCCCCAATAAAAATGAAATCACCTCGGTTGGAAGCTTACAGAGCTGCCCATGAACTATGCAGAGCATAAACCTGAGCTCTTTGAACAGGTCAGCCAGGAGCTTTTGCGAAGCAGGGGTCACTAACGTTCTGCGGGGCCCTTCTCTTGTGTGAGCATCTTTGTTCAAAAGAAACGCGAAGTCCTGAGACTCATTCTGAAGCCTCTCCATTATATGTCGCTGCCTAGTGGTGACTGGCATTACCCGCCTCATCATGCATGTGTCACGAGAGCAGGCTAGCTTATATAATACTCTGAGCAGTGGTAGATGGGCCCTTAAAACAGAGGGGCCTGGGGGTAACATCCCTGGCTGCTTCCTAACTGTGATAGCCCTGTTGCTGGATTCCACTTCTAGATGGCATCATAATGTTTCGTGTGTAGCCCATCAGTGCTGTCACTTCCTGAATCAAGTTTATTTATTTCTGCATCTGTAATTCTCCATTTCCAGTTAGGAGTACTACAGTGGAGGTGTAAACAGCAGTGCATGTGAGACGCTCTAAGCTCATGCACTCTCTTCCAGTTTGGTTGTCATGGGCACATAAGCTACTATAGAGAGATCTTAGTACAGTCACAATAAAATCCGCAACAAGGTAATGCTTCTCTTTATTGGAGAGTTGTTCATGTTACCGTGGTGTCTTTACATGTTATACGTGTGAGCAGAGTGCTTTGTGCGATTGGGCAATGTCAGACACATGCTTTGGAAGGACTCGTAGCAGTTGCTGCCAACACCCTCATGAGGACAGCTGCTCCAGGCTCTAGGGGAGGCCTGCGGCCTCCTCATTCTGGCAGCCATTTCACACTGATTGCTGTTGGAAACCGGACTTCAACTCGTATGGTGATTACCGTGTTAGCCATTGATTAATAGTGAGTAGATTAGCACCAGGACCCTTCATAAATGTATACTTTGGTAGAGGCACTGGCTGTGTGGGGTGCTTGCTTGTTTTTCCTGCTCCTAGACTGCATGTGCGCTTGATTGCTGGTGTGTGTTGATCATGTGAGACTTTCTATCTCTCTATGTGTGTGTGTATACAGCAATGTTGCACTCCTGCGTGTGTTGATCATGTGAGACTCTCCACCTCTCTACATGTTTGAATACAGCAATGCTCTACTCCTGCATGTGCTGATCATGTGAGACGCTCCACCTCTACATGTTTGAATACGTCAATGCTGCACTCCTGTGTGTGTTGATCATGTGTGACTCTCCACCTCTTTACATGTTTGAATATGGCAATGCTCTACTCCTGCATGTGTTGATCATGTGAGACTCTCCACCGCTCTACATGTTTGGATACGGCAATGCTGCACTCCTGTGTGTGTTGATCATGTGAGACTCTCCACCGCTCTACATGTTTGGATAGGGCAATGCTGCTTCCTGTCAGAAGGTAGTGGTCAGCTGCCCACTCACGGCTGTGGTGCCTCTTTTCATTAGTGTGGTTCAGAAATGCCTGGCCTCTCTGTGGAAACGGTTTCGGTGGAAGCCAGTTTATGAGCCTAACATCCATTAACAATATTAACATTATGCGTTATAGCACATCAGTGCTTGTAATCCACTTTATACATGACGCCTGCTGTGCGTTTCCTTCTCTAGTGCTCATCATGTCAGGGAGGGGATCAGAGAGCATGCCTCCTGTTATCCACCGGATCCAGTATATTTGTAAAATGTGTTTTTCAGCATTCAGGTTATGGTAGAGAGGTCTTTTGTGGCCAAAAAAGAAATGCAGTTCTCATTCAAAGCACTGACAGCTGCTCTCAGATTATGACCAAGAACGAGAGTTTGGACAATAATGGGTTTCAAAAAGCATTCGCCGCACCCACCCGCTTAAATGCCACTTACCCGAACGAGGTCCATAGGCTGGCATCTTGTCTGATGAGTTTAAACACAGAGTCCGAGGATACAATGATTTCTGGATTATATTTTGTGCCATTGTGCAGTTATATTGCCCCATTGCTGATGTTTGGCTTTTCTTTTCATGGAACACTCCAAATAAAGTTTGGCATGCTTGTGGTTGGTGTTATTGTTGCCGATCAGTAGAGTAGAGTAGGAGAGGGCAAGGGTGGATATTAAAGTCCATTGTAGTATTTATAAGGTTTACCATATTACAGCAAAGTGGAGACATTTCCTTGATTTCCTCATTCCGAAGTGTGCAGGTCACACAACCTGATGGTAGCGTCTTAAGTGGGGACTCCTCATTACATACTGGATAGTTAGCGTACTTATGGAGCATATACACCTACTATGCACAAATCATCATTAATTCTTTCACGAAACCTCAGCCATCCCTGGAAATGTTCCTTTCCATGTTGTTGAAGCCAACCTACACCTGATTTGTCATTGCCTTGTGTTCTATTTGTGACAGATCCAGGAGAACTGAAGGTAAAGACGTCCAGCTCAGCAGGCCAGCTCACCGTGTGGAGCATTCAAGGACACCGGAGCACAGGCTGGCAGGAGGGCAGGATCACAGTGACCAGCTCAGTGGACTTTCAAGTAAGCACCAGTGTACAGGAACGTCAAATAATAGGGCAATAAATGGCGGAAGACAAGTCACAGCTCACACAACACTTAGTTACTCCACTGGTTTTCACCCGGAAACTGCGGCTGCCATAGGGTGTAAGTAGCCGAAATATCCAGTCACAACTCATGGGATAAATGAGGAATAACCTGCAGGATAGGGTTTGGTATTCCAAGTTCTGCCTTTTTTTTCATTTCTGAGAGGACTCTCAGGGTCCACCTTGTAATACCCCAGTAACTCCATCACCCTCCCCTCTCTTTACCCCACAGCAGCGTTATCCCCCATATCCGGTAACTGTTAACTCAGGGATTTGAGAGAGGGTGGCTGGCGATATTGCAACAAAATCATGGGCCTAGTAACAGTGCCCTTACACTTAAATCAATCAGGGGCGGCTCCTCCGCAATGGCGGAGGAGTATCGCCCCACTGGCTCTGAGCCAGCATGTGAAAAATAAAACAATTACCTAAATCGTTTTATTTGTCATTTTCCTTCTTCGAGCCAGCGTGTTCAGGGAGGGGCGGGCCGAGGCATTGAAGGGGGGAGTAGGAGGAGTGCTATGTGCACTCTTTAAGTGAGCATATGTGTTTGGCCGGCCGTCTCAGGCCAGCCAAACACACATGCACACTTAGGTTTCTCCAGCCCAGCTGTTCAATGTAGCCGGGCTGGAGAAACCCCACAGACTCCCTGGTCCGAGCAGAGCGTCTTTTCAGCCCGCTGAGAACAATCTCTGCACTGGTCTCATAGCATGAGGGCAGCGTGGGGATTGCACAGGAAGTCTGTCCCAGTGTATTCTGGGAGCCTGGGATTAGGAAGAGAAAACGGAGGCGGCCGCAAGTCCAAGTAAGTGTATTTAAAAAACAAAATGTATTATTAAACCCTCCCACCCCCACACACTACCCCTCCCATGCTCACCCACCCACCACCTCTTCATTATGTCAGCCGCCACTGAAATTAATAGGTCCTTAAGGGCTTGTTTTAGCTTGATTATGAATAGTGGCCTTGCCATTGGCCCTGCCAATAATTAGTGTCATGACAGAAGCCATAACAGGGATCCTCACATAAAGCACTTTTACTGGGTAGTGTAGGGTACCTAACCTGTGCTTCGAAGGTGATGTGCTTTAACAAACATCATAAAGCCGATCGGAAATTCACTTGGACTCTGGACAAGCGACCTTTGACCGAGGTGGTTTCATACAAATACCTAGGCTACCAAATTGTTCGCAAACTCACCTTCAAGATTCATCTGTCCCAAGGTCATACAAAATCCAAACAGCTGCAGTTTGCCTTCAAAATTTTAAAAAACAAGCTTGCAGGTGGCTCCACTGGCCACCTACTAAAGGTTATAGCAGCAAAATTCCTGCCCTCTATCTCATATGGCACAGAAATCTTGAATGGCAAGGATGCTACAGGCTTGAACCTGGAACAATCAATTCTTTTTAAGAAACTGTTTGCAATCCCCCGCCACATTTCGCAAGCCCAAATCCGACTTGAGTATGGTCTAAGAAACCAGATCCCCGACAAACAAGGCACACTAGTCAAATACTACTGGAGGATGCGGGACGCAGAGGAAAACACACTCGCACACTATTGTTGGGCAGAAATTGAAAAGCAAGCCAGCCTCAAAAATTCAATCTTCGAAGCTCTGAAGGCCTCGCTCTCAGCACTGAAGTTAGAGGAGGCATGGCTTACAGCTCCTACCTACTCCGGCTTTAAATCACTGGTCAACAATGCCATAAAACGGCATTCTTTATTATTAGACAAAACTGCCCTAGCAAAAAACAAACACGCCTGGGCCGTGATACAGTCATACCAGAGGTTGCAACCCCAATCCTATCTGCTAGATCACTTTCCACATCAGAAAAAACACTTTTTCACTTTATTAAGGCTTGGGTCATACCCATCAAAGGACCTGACCCCAAAATGGAAATACGTATGGCAATCAAAGGAATGCCGCCTGTGTGGAGCATGGAATGAGTCCTTACTGCACCTACTATGTATCTGCCTTGCTTTGACAGAAACGCGCAAAATGGGCCTTCAGGAGCTCTTCAGGAAGGAACAAATAAGAACTTGTAGAGCAGCAGTGATTCACTGTCTCACGGGCTCATCTATCCCACTGTCCTGCAGAGCCATTAACTTCCTAAAAAACGCAGCAAGAGAACTGGCCAGTGCAGAACCTGTTAACCAACTCATGCAGCGTTAGAACGTCTGGCTCCGAAATCACCCGATAACTCTGCTTAAATGTAAATACATGTAAAAAAAAAAAATTATATATACTCCGCCTTTTTATATCTTTTACAAAAACAATTACAATGTATATCCTCGTAAGTTTTATTCACGGTGGTTTTTCCATTCTTTTATGGTTTTTTAATGAAATCAAATAAAAGTATATTTGACACCTGTGCTTCGACAAATACCTACAAACTCAGGCAAGCGGGCCATTTAATTTAAATAGCAGCATGATTGAAAACATGTGAACAATCAAATCCCCAAATTGTACATCCTTCTTTTAGTTTAGCTAGGCTGTTTTTTCACCAATCCTGTGGTACTGGATACTGGAATTATCTGGCAGTGAAGGACCACATTATGTGGCCTGTTGACTAACTTATTTAGCAAGAAAAGGTAAATAATGAAACATTATATTGCACATTGTCTGGCAGTAACAGCTTACGCCCTTGCCATTTTAATATACATTGATGGAAAACTATTTTAAACACTAAGCAAAACACAAAGGGGCATATTTACAAGCCCCTATCGCCACCAAAAAGTCACTTTTTTTGATGTTGTGGTGGCGATAGGGGCTTCACCTTATTCACAAGGCGGTGTTTAGCCACTTAATGTGGCTCACTGCACCTTGTGAATAAGGCACCCTTTCATGCTATACTTAACTTGAAATGGGCAGGCAATGGGTGTTGTGGTGGGCGTTCCACAGCAACACCCATTGATTTTGACGCTGCCCCAAATTTAAAAGGGTGGTGTAAATATGGGGCAGTGCCAAAATTAAGACCAGGGAAAACCTGGTCTTACCCTGGTGCAACAAGGAGAAATGTTTAATTTATGCTCGTTTTTGCTGTTTCCATGTGTCTGCATTGTGCAGGACACATAGAAACAGCAAAACGCCATCAATTGTTGTTATGCAGGAAGGTGTCTCTTCCTGCACATAAACAATCATTAAAAAAAGAAGGTTTGAAACTTCTACATATGCTGCATTAAGCAGCACATGTAGAAGTTTCAAAAAGCTATTTCAGATTGTTTATGTGCAGGAAGGAACAACAATCATTCCCTTCAACGCAGGTACCCTTGCACTAAGGTGCAAGGGTGCATGCGTTGGAGCTAGTCAGCTAAATTAGCACCAGTGCAGGGGGAAACGCGAGGCTGCACCGTATTCCTGTAAATACGGTGCAGCCCTGTGTTTCAGAAGTGGCGGAATGCTGCGTTAAGCCAAGGAAGCTAAAGCTGCGCTTTGCCACATCCTTGTAAATATACCCCAAAGTTTTTTTAGAAATAAAATTCTCCACATTCACCAGACCCTACTGAAAATGTTATTCACCAACAATAATGGTTTTGTCTTAAATGGGAGTACAGGAACACCATTTTATGAACATTGTCCTGTCTAATTCCCAGTGTAAAATTTTTTTTTTAGACAACATAACACACTGCAATCAGCAGAAAACACATCGTACATTACTCATAATAAAATGTGAGGTCTTTTTTTCTGTGTGTCCCAGTATGTTTTTAGAACCATCTCCAGTTATAGGCATACTTTGTGTTCACAACTAAAGACGGGTTGGAAAGGACAGTTTAAAATGGCACTGCAGGCTGCAATAGGCTGCCTGAGATATGTTTTAAAGTGCAACTTTAGTGACTTTAGTGGGTGGCACAATGAGTGCTGTAGGCCCACTGGTAGCATTTAATTTACAGTCCCTGGATACATGTAGTACGATATACAAGGGACTTATAAATAAATTAAATGTGCCAATCAAGCGTAGACCAGTTTTGCCATGTTTTAGGGCGCTAGCACTAGTACTTTATCAATGGTTGGTAGTGGAAATGTGCACAGAGTCCTAATGGCAACAAAAACGAATTCAGAAAACAGGAGGAGCGAAGGCAAAAGGTTTGGAGGAATACCACACCAAGGATGCCAGGCCTAACTATAAGCAGAGGTGTATTCTGTAACAAATTGAATTTTGAGAAACCACTATTTTTGTGTACACGTAATTCAAGCCTAAGAGGCTTATTGGTACATTCGAGAACCAAGACAACAGGGACGGCTGGTATTCATGGTTGTTCGGAGAAGTACCCTGCCAGTTATGGAAGGAGAAGATGAATGGCAGGAGCAGGTCAGCACTGCTGCCTGCATCGGAGCATGATATTTAAATCAAGACTTTTTGGGGAGATGAGTGAAAGTGCACATGTGCCCGGCTGGGTGACATAATATTTGTCATTGATGCTCAGAGTAGGATACTTGCTCATCAGTGGGGCGTGGTTATATTTCAGTATCCTTTTGCACTAGGGTGCTGAATTATGTGGCTCAGGGTGGAGTCAGGATATTATTCTTTAGTTAAGGGAATAGGGCGGTCATGGAAACAATTGGCTTGTGGAAACACCCACTTTACGTTTTTCTTTCAGACAGGCTGGAGGGCCTAGGGTGGAGTCTGGCAGGCAGCAGATACCCACAAAGCTAGTTCGGGTTTGATTCTCAGGCTGTGTACGGGTTTTCAAAGATTTTCATACTTGGAGTGGTGCTAGGCCCATGTTCAGGCGCGTTGCGTCCATTGGGGCGTTGCCCCTCCGCCCCCGCACTTGCCCGCGCCTGCAGCTCCCTCCTCGGTGTCTCTGAACTTAGTTTACTTAAGTTCAGAGACGCCGAGGGTGGGGAGAACTGACAATGCATGTCAGTCAGCATGACGTCGGACCGTGGGCGGTCCGGCGTCATGTTGACTGACATGCATTGTCAGACAAGCCAGGGAAAGCCAGCACTGCAGCACAAGTGCGCATGAGTGGGCATGGAGAGTAATTTTTAGTCCGTGCCCAGTCATGCGTACTTGTGTTTTTACTGCCTTGCGCATGCCCATTAGGAGCCCCTCGGTCTCCTAATGGGCAGGCGGCGGGCGTAGCGTAATCTGTGCCCTCAGCCAATCCTGGCGCTGCAGCAGCGCCAGGATTGGCTGCGGGGTTGCCACTCCAGTGCTGACGTGGTGTTCTGGTTTGAAGGGGGCAGAGGCGCCAAAGCGGACCAGGAGCAGAGGCGGTCAGGTAAGTTTTTGTTTTAATTTTATTCAGTTCTCCCGCTGCTGGTGGTAGGGTTGGGGTGGTGTTTAGGGTTAGGTGGTAGGGTTGGGGTGGTGTTTAGGGTTTAAATTTGCTAGGGTTCCCGGAGTCTAGGGCTCAGGGCCCGATTCAGGTTCGTGCATAATGGTGTTGGGAAGGTTTTAGGGTGGTTTTGCAAAATTCCATCCAGATTTGGCTGAGTTGGGGTTGGGAAGGTTTGGCTGGATTTTATGCAGATTTGGCTGGGTTGGTGTTGGGAAGGTTTTAGGGTGGTTTGTCAAAATTCCATCCAGATTTGGCAGATTTTGGGGTGTTTTGTGGGTTTGCGGGGGGCTTGTGTTTGGGTGAAAATTGGTGAGATTCTCGGGAATGGCTGGAACTAGTGTTCCAGTGAGTTTGAAGATGATCGAAGTAGTGGAAGTGCGAAAAAAGAGCATTTTTTGTGAAGGCCCGGATTGCAATGTTATCCAATGGGCGGTGTTGGGGTGCATGGAGAAGTGTTTTTTAGGGGGGTCCAGTAGATCGACAGGAACGGGGCTGCTGTGAGTGGTAGGGAGGTGGAATTGATGGGTGTGCAGGAAGTTTGGGAGGAATCGATCGATGGGAAGGGTGTTTTTTGGCAAAGTCGAGGAAGGGAAAGAGCTGCCATAGGAGCCCATTTTAAACGTGAGTTTTGCATATTTTTGGGGTTCGATTGTAGGGTGTTGCAGGTGGTTCCAAGTGGATTTGCTTAGCTGGGATCAGAGTTGGGAAGGTCTAATTTTGATTGCAAGTGTTTTGAAGAAAATCCATGGAGGGGAAGGTGTGTTTTGGGCCTAGTTTCAGAGTGCGTTTTGACGCGACTTTAGGCCTTTGGGAGCTGGCGGTAATGCACATGTTTGGGATGTTAATTTAGGGTGTTCTTGGTTTTTGGGAATGGGTTTAGGGGTGTGGGAGCAATTGTGGGAAGGTCTAGTTTGTGTGAAAAAGAGCAGTTTGGTTGTAGTTGAAGGGGAAAGGGAAATTTGGCCCTGTTTTCTAGGTGTATTTTGTGCCATTGGCGAAGATTGCCTGTACTGGGTAATTGCAGGTGTGCGGGATACGAATAAGCTAGAGCGATAGAAATAAACAGATAGCGGTTGGAGAGAGAGAGGTGAGGAGAGGTAGAGGCGAGGATAAACGGAAGCGTGTGCACCACACCAGGCTTGGCAGCTTTATCTCCCACCTTTGCGCCGAAGTGGTAAGCTAGCGTCCAGGTTATGTTACGGGGCACTCCTCCAGCCCTTGTAAGCCCCGCCATTTTCAAATGTCACCAGCCGCCCCTGCCCATGTTACATGCTGCCTGCTCCTTCATTGGACTTCGGGTTTATCAATAAAATGAGCAGCGTTTCTGTCTTGGCCGAACTTTAGAAGCTGCAGCCTTGCTAACTTAAGCAGCCCGCTTGCTGCAGGATCATACGTGGTGCTCCGACAGGGCCTCCCTGCTCTTCATGTCAATATCTCTGCTGCCCAGGACCGCGCTGTTTTAGCCACTGCTTTCATTTTTCAAATTCGCTCCACTGCCCCAGTCTGGGTGAGCTCCGTCCGAGGGAGAAAGTCCCCTGGGTCAACCCAGGGCTTTAAGTGGGCCTCTATCGGGCTCTGTTTTGCGCCCTGGCACAGGGGGTCCGTTTTTTTCCAGACTGCAGTAACAGCAGGCACGTGGTTGTGCACGTGCTCACTTCTCACTAGTGGAGAAGTTACGGCATGACGTCATGCCGGGTGAGCGTTGTAGGGGAAGGGAAATCCTTTAAAGAGAGTCATTTTCTCCATGGATTTCCCTTCTCTTTTTGAAACTCAGGAGCAGCCAACATTGTCGTGGCATCACCAGGGCTTTAAGTGGAAGCTTTTACAATATTATAAATAAGCTATAGTTGCTGCTTATTTATCTTATGCAACTAACAACCATTGACAAAGCCAATTGTTGTAGGTATGATGTTACTTGTTGTATCATATATCTGGATGCAATGACAGAAACAGCAAAATACAAGTCGGGCAGCACACTATGCTAAGCACAGATTTTTAGCTTACGTGTTTTAAGCCACGCCCTAATTACATTGGCCACGCCCCTTTGAGAGACACCCACCCCCCTCCAGGTTTTTAATCCCACTTTAAGCCCTGGCCACACCACCACTGCCCATCGACTCAGTCAATGCCAAGGCTTTGCTCCCCAGTGACGAAGAGTGTAGCTCTGCTCTTAAGCATCAGGGCACACAAGGAGCGGGCCAGATGCAACACATTTCTGGTGTCCCCACCCGCACACTCCTTAACTTTAAGCGTAGCTTAAAACTGACTGTATATCATGAGAGTGCTTTTGCCCGTATGACATGAAGCTCGCTATCTGGCAGCTTTGGAAACAAATTGCTCAAAGGACCAGCTAGAAAGATATATTATAACTCCCTCCTAGTGAGGGTCATTCAGATGATGGATGTAGATCTCTGTGGGATCCAACTTTGGCATGTTAGAATCCCAGTAAAGTAGCCGGGCAGGCTAACACTCCTGGTGAAGCAGGGGGTGTTGTGAACCCCTCCACGCTTAGGCTGCTACAACTGGGGTGGTGTTCTTTATGGGCCTCTTCTGTCTGCAACCTGTCAGTCAAAACCTCATAATTAATGCTATGAAGGTCTACAGTCTCAATACAAGAGCTAGCAGGAGGATGAATGAGTGGGTAGCTGGATGAGTGAGTGAAAGGGTGAGTGAATGGACTGGTGCATGGACATGTGACAGAATGTCAGAGTAAAGGGATGGATGGAGGAGTGAGTGAATGGATAGATGGATGGACGGGTGAAAGGATAGCAGCGTAAAGGGATGGATGGATAGGTGGATGGACAAGTGAGTGAATGGCAGAGTAAAGGGATGAATAGGTGGACGCACAAGTGGAAAGATGGCATAGTAGAGGGATGGATGAGTGGGTAAAAGGAGGATTTAATGGATGGATGAGAGTGAATCGATGGCAGGATAGATGGATGACAGAGTGGGTGGATGGATCGATGGGTGGCACAGTGGATGGAAGGAGTGGGGAAAGTTTGGATGAAAGAATGAATGGATGAACAGACAGTAACGGTGAACCAGATTGAAGGGTGAAAGGATGAATGGAAAGATGCTTGGGTGGAAGAGACAATGGTGCTTTTCTACTCAGGTTTGAATAGACTAGATTCAGTTGCTTGGCACAATCAGATCTTTAATTCAAAGTTTTTATTTTTTTATTTTCTGGCTACTCCCTTGTCCTGAAGCAATATGTATTGCCTATGTTTCACTGCCAACAATTGCCATGAAATAGGTTAGTGGATAAATACTTCTGCTGAAGAGACCTCTTTAATCCTCTGTTTACAGACCTGTCACTTGCTTCCTTGTCTGTTCTCTCACTTCCATGGCCCGTCGCTTCCATCTCCATCTCCGTCACCTCCTTCTCCGTCTTAGTCTATTTTGTGCCTTTATTGTCCCCCCTGTCTTCTCAACCTACTTTGCTTTTTCCCTACTTACTCAGCCTCCTTTCTTCTGTACATTGTCCTGCTTATCTTCCATGATCCATCCCTCACATCTTGTCTTCTGACTCCCCTCCCTTGTTCCCTCACGCCATTTCCTGTCATTGGCTTCTTCATCACCTCTCCACCTTCCTCATCTCCTCTTTTCCTGCCATCCCCTTTTCATGGGGCTGGGTTCTGACAGCACATTTGAGAAGGAGAACTGCTGCTAACAATATATGTACAGTGGCTGTTTACTCCATTCAGCGCCAAGATGCTCCTTGGAGTGATAGTTGCGCTATACAAGTATGCTTTTACATTACATTACATTACTCATTTTAACCATTTGGGTTTCCATGATCAGCCTCTTTCACCCATTGCCTGAGACCTTTTCAATCACATCTTGTCTCAGCCTAGTGGAATATTTATCTCTTGTCTAATGCTGTTTGGATGTATCCTTCCACCTCCCACACGTGCTTGTATTGACCTGCATGAGGGGCTACTTTACAACTATTGTTCTCTATGTCTGCTTCTGCTACTCCCTCCTGTGTGCCTCACTTTAATAAACTATCATTGACTACATTAGCACATTAAACCACACCACCTGGATTTGCAATTGCTTGCTTTCCTTATTTTCCATTTCCCATCCTTGTTATCTCTCCAAAGCATGCATCCACTTTATTTGTTTCACATCTTTCAATGCCTCTTCCTTCATCCTTACATGTCGCCGCTCTTCTGTCTGAGCTCCTCTGCCTTCTTTGTTTTCTCTCCACATTCTTTGTCTGCTCTCTTCCTTCCTTTCACTTTCCCTTGCTGTTCTACCGTGCACAGTACTTCCATTCATTCCATAGCTCTGCTTTCCTCATTTCCTCGAATCCTTGTATCCAGGCTGCCGTATAATTCTTTGCACTCTGTTCCTCATTTCCTCTCTTCTGTCCACTTCTCCTCCTTCCCATCTTTGACTACCCTCCACCTTCTTTTTCTCTTTGGCTCCTTTACCAAGTGATTGAATGAAAGCTGAAGCGAATCATGTATATGTGGATGTCTGAGTGCTTGGTTGGGGTCGTAGGGCTTTTTTAAAAAAAACAGGCCTTTAGGCATTTAGACTAGCAAACTTATTGTTTGTTTCTAATAGGGTTTCCTAAAATATATGCTTTAAAATGCACTATTTGACCCCATTTGTTTACAAATTTTATTGCAGTGAGAATCTCTCAACAAGTTGGATGGCCAGATGGCTCCATGTAACTAGGATTCCAATTTTCCATTCCTGAACTGTGCTTTTGCGTATCTTTGTTATCAGGCATATTGGTCCAATTAGCTCAAATACAATGAACCAAGACTACAACTACAAATGTAATGATATGTAAAAACAAAGTCCGTGAATTGAAATGTGGTGTCCCGGTGACATGGAGCCATCTTGTCACCCTACCTGCACATATTTCATGTCAGGCTCGCTTGCATTAGTATTCAACTTCGTTCTCAACTTTGCGCTCACCACTATTAAAATCCACCAGCCGCCACTGCAAGACAAACAAAAATGGTATCCAGAGAAATCTGTGTGATGTCCCGGGAGTCACGGGCCATTATTCATGCTGACAATGTTCAGTGTGCTCCTTCAATACTCAGACCAAAAGCATAGATTTGGGCCTGAGAAAATTCTGGAAACAAAGACACAACACTAACTGTAACTCTACTAATGTAAATGCCCAAGTAAAATGTCCACTACAAATGGATCTACTAGCGCAGCACTATTGGCATGAGCTCCTTTAAAAAAAGAAAAAAAAAAGGATGAGGCAGTCTCAGGAAACAGTGGTTTTGGACCCACACAGGCTCTGCTGGCCTCCTTACACTTATTAGTGAGATTTCGGCATAGTGCCAATATCGGCAACAGTTGTCACAAAACACTTAAGTACATAAATAAACCACACAACACTGTATTGTTAGTGGAGAAATATTGCTGCAGGTTTATTAGCATAACCAATATGCAAACATGGTGGGTTATCTTACGGGCGATCCCAGGGCAGGCCAGCCCCTATGCCGCCTGCCCGTCTGATAAGCCTAAAGTCACCATGGCAATGCCAAATGGTGTATACCAAATATTGGGAGGGGCCACCCCTCCCATCCGTGGACCCCCAGTCCACTTGCTTCACACGCCCCCCCGTGAGGGGTGGGCGGAGCATACATGGCAGCCCCCGGTTGCTCAGACCCACAACCGCCTGTCGGCTAACGGGGCGCCGTCGTTCTTCCAGGGGACAACGCTAAAACATCCCTGGGTATCCTGGCTTAGCACCCTGCGGTGCTGCTGCATGATGTACCCCTTGGTATGTGCAGACCCTGGATCGCCCTGTAACTCCTCCACAGCCTAGGGAGTGGCCACCGTCACTACCAGGGCCCCCCACCAAGGTAGGCCTTTTTACTTACAACCTGCTGATTGCCGGGCTTCTCCCAGGTCCAGCCAAAACAGGTCTTAACCATTACAGGGCCGGAGGCCAGCATGCCCCATCAGGACAGGGGCCCCCATCCTTTCTAAATTCCCTGTGGATTTTTGACTGAATTGACCTGAAACCTAAAAATTAGGCGATGGTCCAATGTTGCCTTTGCCTGGCTGAAGAAAATACCTATGACAGGCCACTCCTGCCAGGAAGTGCCAATACGGGTGGAGTTAAGAGTTGACAAGCCCGCTCTATTTCCTCTTTCCTCAGTCATCTGAGTCCCGTACTAGTCGGAGTATGACCATCACCTTCCGACAGTCACCACCCTATGTGAAGCCTTGCCCTCCCAAACCTCTGCCAGCATACCAGGGAGCAGACAGGACAGCGTGACCCAGGGGGGGGGGAGACCAAGGCATAAATACCTCTCTATGTTGAATACTGGGAAGGCCAATAGTTCTCCTGCTACTTTGTAGCCCAGGTCTGTTTCCCAGGAGTTTCCCCCCAATAATATGGGCCAAATCGCCCCCGTTGGAAGGCCACTTCCACAACCTGCGTAGCTGCCAGCCAGTGCTGGAGGGCGGGAGACGTTACCCGGTACAGGTGCTCACACCAATGGTACCTGTTTCGTCGAACTCAAGTCCGGGCTACTAAGTAAGCAACCAGGCTCTGCCCTTTTATCCAAAGGTCAAACCCAAGCCCCTCCCAGTTCTGCTGCTTCACCTGCCTGTTAACACGAATCCCAGGGCAGACCACCGGCCTATAACCCAAGCTTGGCCATGCCTGAGCTAAAACACCTCTGAGCAGCCTGGCAACAGGATAACCACCAGCATTGCATTCTGAATGTTCCTGACACTGCCAAGAAACATGCGCATAACTAAAGCAACTGGCCCATGCCATAAAAGTATCAATTCAGCCTTCTATGAATGCAAAATGTGCTCTTGTGGCGATCCGTATTAGTGCTCCCTCCAAACCAGCAGCCCTACCCAGGCAACATGCACCGTCATGGCACTGGCACACTCACGCCCCAGCTGCCCTAGAGTGCCTGGTCGTGTGTAGCCACAACCTACGTTTTATCACTGACGTTATATCAGGGTATGATGACACACATCTAACTCTACTGCCGAGTGCCCGTTGCACCGTTGCAAGTATGCCTTTGCCTACTCAGCGTCTGGCTGCAAAGTTGGATGACATTGGCAGCCCAGACCCGGGTGAAAATAGCAGCTTCACAGTTTCTGGTGCTATAGACGGTACCCGTAGCCTGATGGAACAGAATGCAATTCCCTTGCTCCTGTTGAGCACGAACCCACAACCAATTGCTCGCCATGGTTCAATACCTTCCTGCTGCTAAACATTTCCTAGCAGAATGTTGACAAATCTATGTTCTGCAATGGCACTACTTCGCAGCCTACACCATTCTGCCAGTGCCGAAAAGACCTTTGTCATGCTGCCTGGCCTAATCAATCTTGCCCTGTTCTAGAAGCGCCCGCTTCAGCCCTAGAGCAAACAATTCGCCAGTAACCCCAAACTGGCCCTGATGCGAGCCAAACCATGCCAAGGCACACAAGTGAGTGTAATAACTAATAGCAGGTCTAACAGCGTCAACGGGCATCCTCAGCTTACAATAGGATTGATGGCGTAAGGGTATCCAGTGAGAATAAAGATGACAGCTTCCCATCTGACCAACCGTGGTGGGAACCCCTCCTGCATATTCTAGTACAAATGGTCCCAGTTCAGCTGTCACTGCCTGATGTACGTGACCTAGGTACATGGTCCCCTTGAATGGCGGCATGCCATTGAGACCAACATCAAGTCCCCGATCAGTACCACTATCTGCCTACGCTACAATCTTGCCTGGCGTTCCTTCATGCCCAGATATACCATGCGATTATTGCTCTCCTCCGTCGCTTGACCCGACCACACCTGGAAGAACAAACAGCGAGAGGAAGCGGCCGTGACCTGCCCCAAGACTCTACGAAATCCTCCTACCGAATGATGTGGGAGCTCGCCACCAACCTCTGTCCAAGCTTGCCCACCCCACAAGTATTTGGACCCCTATTGCTCCAAGAATTGGAGGGGGAGGAGGGGCAGTCCTGTCTGGAGATGTGTGTAGTAGAGGACATGTGTCCTAGGGTACCTATTATTTGGGTGCAAATATCAGTACCACGAGTACCTGCAGTGTTTAATACTCAAAACAGTACTAACAACTCAATCAGCACAGGGCTAGTAGCCCCCCCCGTCTTACAGCCGTGTGTGACAAACAGGGTGATTAAAGGAAGGCTAACCCCAGTCAGACACTTAAAGACCCACCACGTGGCTGTGCCCAAAAACCACCATCCCGCATCAAACAGACCCGATGGAAAGACAACAAGAGCCTAACGCGCTACACCCGCGGATGACCCAGGAAATAACCAATCGTTTAACAATCGAGTAAATAACAACAGACATCCTTTTAGCATCTGAAGGCCTAGCCATTTCCGAAGTAACCTGGGACCCCAATGCCAGGCATCAGTGCAGGCCTCGGCACCCATGGTGTGTGTGATCTTTGCCCACTTCCGTGTGAGCCAGGGCCCGCGATGCATACTTTCTTCATGATCGCTGAAGCACACGTAAACCACCCTAGCTGTTCCTTGCCACTAGGTCATCCTACCTTAAGGAGCCCCAATGAACGACCAGGTAACCTTAACCCTCACTCAACACTAGGCGTAACTCTTTGCTTACCCTAGGTGCTGGATGCAAAGTGACACCTCCCCCTGCTCCCGACCGTAGTGGTGAAGCGTCCCAGGAGTGCACGGATAATATAAAAGACCCCGACAGAACCGAGGGAGCCCTGCGCAGCTACAAGTGTTTTCAAGAGTAAAAACTGGTCTACAGGGCTACCCAGCATGCTCAGGCACTGGCTATGGCATACAGACCGGCCACCAGCACACCGCGCCTTTCCTAGGAGTTCCGCGCACTGAAAATCCTGACTTAACACTATTCGAGGCGTTAATCTCACGCGCATTGAGAATTCATCTCAATGTACAAATGTAAATGATGTGACACAAGTGAAGAAACGTGAAACAAGGGCCCCCGTTACGTGGGATACTGAGCACATGTCATGCGTCCCTATCTTAACTACAAAATAAGCACTCCCTACAACAAGCCCATCTATTGGCTAACCAGCTGAACCAACAGAAGCATATTAAAACAGGGTCAAACGTGCACGTGCCGTGGGCCCACTGGAAGGCAACAGCCATTATGACGCCTGACTGGTGATGTACACTCCTTGCGCTGGCGATGAAGCTTACCACCTTCTAGCCGGCTGCCGCTCGGGGCCCCCCTCATTGCCTACGAGACCCTGAAGCACAGACCTTCCTTGTACCCTTACGGTCTTGGTGCGCTGGCCGTTACTGCACCGCTGGAAAGTGCGCAACACAGCTGCTTCGTTGACAAGGTTGAACGGTTAACAGCCCCTCTCCCTGCAGTCTTCCCTGCAGGAAACCAGAGAAGGCTGGAAATGGGCAAAAGGCACCAGGGCGATGCGACAGCAACTTGATATGCCTGATCGTTTCCGTAGCGCGGACCCGGGGCTCCAAGCTCATTGCGAACGGGAAACCCAGACCAAAGGCATGCAAAGATCACCTGGCCACTACTGCTGAAGCGTGATCACTTGCCACTGTCACACGCCCCTTCACTCCGAGGGATATCCTCATCACTTGCCACTGTCTTGTGCCCCTACAACCCGAGGGATATCCTGCCACAGCCTCATAGCTGTTGTTTGATACCCCTAATTTACGGAATATAGCAACCCCCGGAGGAGGAATGCTGGGTGGACGGCGCACTCTGAAGTGGGAAGGCCGATAATAATAGCTGCCCCTAAGTCCAATCTTCCTCACAGGGAGGACAAGTGTGCAGGTTACTCTGCAATGCTCTGCCCCCAATCTTATCACGCTGCTTAAATCCCAACAATTTGAGTGACTTTTGGACATTGACCCTGCTATGGTTTTGAAATGCGAAGGCTGTGCAAGCTCCTAGAACCTGCTACAGTTACGAAATGACAAGGCTGTGCAAGCTCATGCTCCGACACTAATGTGGACCTATAGAAGATACATCACCGAAAATGGTCTTAAAAAAAAAACCTTATTCGCTGCGTTATTCCAGATCGCGCACCCAAAACTCGAGCCAAGCTCGACACCCAAGCTACAACCACCACACCTTCTGCTGCTACACTCCCCCTCCTCCTTGGAGCAGCTGCCTGAAAAGCTGTCCCACAAGCATTGTGGGCAAGAAAACCAGGTAACATTCGGACAAGTTGAGAAAACAGTGGAGCCGTGCCACCTAGTGGCCTGACACTTAAGCCAAGGAGGGCAAACAACAACTCCCTTTACCCAAAACGCAGTGTAAAACCAACCAGACTGACCACATACCCCTGGATTCTCTGGAGGACTAATGCTTGCCATGGCGTAGTACCTCCGAAGAAGTCCCCTTGGGTAATCTATTCTGCCTGTAACAGTGCCGCTGCTGGAGGTACATCATACCCCCGACAAGCTGCAGCGACGCGGGACACACTGAGGCCCGGTTCACAATGCCTGGCAATCTAGCCATATAATCACCACTAGTGCCAAATCTGCCCTTCCCCAGTTATTGCTGGCAGAAAACACCTGTTAGTGAGCTGCTGCTGTATTACCGTACTGCACATATGGCAATTGGCAGAGTTTGCCCGTGCACTGTCAGTACTCTTCCCAAAGTGTGCATGAAAGAGCTGGCCTGTATTGAATTAAAGCTGGTCCAAACAAAGGGGCCCCCAAATGAGTTTCACCAAGGGCACCGATAATACTACCGCATGTGCTGTAAGGCATACCAAGAAACCCCTCCCCAACTGTAATTGTGGTATTCTGAGAAGTCTCTTACATCCTTTAATTATGGGCGTTTTCCTCCTCCGCTGTATTTCAATTCTGTGGTGTTGTGGACCTCAGTATGACTGAACATTCTACCAGTGGACTGAGATACCTTCGACCACCACCCAAGCACGCCGGCAAGCACACTCAACCACACATGCCAAGACCGGCGCACACTCAACCACACATGCCAAGACCGGCGAGACCTTATCCCAGTATAAGTCTATTGAGGAAGAAGAAACAACAAAACAGTGGGTCAGTGCCACCCCGTGACGCCAACACCTAAAAGGACTCTCTGGTAAATGAAAGCGAACCTGAATTCCTTCGCAAGGACCCATCCTAAACCGCGACTTCGCTGTAGTGACTACAGCGCACGACCTCAATACCTTAGAAATGCTCACTGGGAAAAGCACAAGACCTCAATGACCCTCAATGCGCTGTGCCGTCACGAAGCCATGGAACAACAGCGATGTCCAGTCATCTCAAGTTGCATTGCACATTCGTGCCCGGGGAAATAAGTGATTTGCCCCGCAGCACCGTATAGCACCGGATCGCCCGCATGCGCCCCGCTCCACAATGAGCCCTCAGGCCCGGGAGACAAGCGACTTGCCCGGCTGCACCGGAGCGCCAACACGCGCCCCGCTCCCCACTGCAGACTCAGGCACGCGCACCGTCTCACATTCAACATTCGGGCACGGGAGACAAGCGCTATTGCCCTGGAGCACAGAGCGGCACCCGTCACCACCACAACCACGCCCTATCACTACGACAAAATTAGCACCACAACAAACTACACAAGACCAACACAGTCGACCGGCCTGTGCAGGAAACAATGCAACGCGCCAGTGCCCCCTGGCGGCCAAACACAGCTATCCCCAAATCCCCCAAGTCGGGACCATTGACGCGGTCAATGGTTGTCAATGGCATATGCAAAAGAAATCCAAACGCCGACCGTGGGGATTGAACCCTCGACCCTGAATTTATGAGTCTCATGCTGTAACAACTGAGCCACCTGAGGAACTGAAACAAGCAGCAACTAGGCCCGTGCACACTAGGCCGTGAGTACAGCCCCTGAGACAACCCCGCCGCGGTCCGTGAAAACCTGCTGTCCGGGCACCAGCGTCAAAGCCAAGCTGCAGCCCCACTGAGGGAACAGCGTCTGCGCCGCCCACCCGGGCCCAGCCCCTCGCCGCACAATAGAGGGCATGACAAACCCGTGTCCAGGGTCTGGCCGCCACGCCGCCGACCTGTGGACAGCTGCCTCGCCACCGAGTGACCCGCAGAATCCTCCCAACCACAAGTCAAGGCTGTCGGCACACATACAATGCCTGCCACCTCCGCTCGGGCCGAAGCCCCGACACCGCCACGGAGGGGGAACCACACGGCGCCCACGCACTCTCCCAACGTCCACCCCCGCATATCGCCACCACACCGAGCATCCACCCCGCAAGGGAAACATGAAACAACTCACCCAGCTCAATGCCCACGCGATCGCCACACACCAAAACCAACACCAAAAAATGCTGGCGGTCAACAGCGCACGCAACTGAACCGGCGGCAGCGCAGGCCCCCCACCGCATGCCCCGAGCGAACAAGGGTGGCAATCGATTTAGCGATAGACACAGGATTCCGGGAGCTAAACCGAAATTCAATTCTTGTGATATCCACAGGAGGGGACTGGCAGTCAATGAATTAAGCCTCGTGGCTCCAGACGCGAGCCTGCCCAGGGTGACACACTGGGATCGAGAAATACTCTCAGTAAGTAAATGATCCTGCGCGAGTGTGATCCACTAGCATGTGATGCGGCCTGAGTGAAAAGGAGCGCGCGAAGCCGTGAACCTGACTTTACTGACTCTTCCCAGCTCTAACAGCCAGAGATAGTCAGTCATTGGCTATATGTAACCTACGGAACCTGCGGACATCGTGACAATCTATGGCCCCCTAACATCAAAATTAACTGCACCGAGGGGCGGGGGGGGGGCACCCGACTCCCCCTCACTGCCACTTTCGGCTCGCTCAAACAAACGACGGTATATCCCGACCAACGACCCTCACAACGACGGTCAAGGCGACGACAGTCAAAGGCGACGACGATACAAGGCGAACGAGAGGGACAAGAGGGCGAGGAAGGGGCGGAGACCGTATAAATACCCCTGTCCCCTCCCCGCCGGAAGTAGCCATCTGCTGGGGTCTCCCCTGGTGGACCCAGGGACTAGACCTCTCACCCCTGTGCCTTCCTGTGGCACTAAGGCGGCCGCCCTTTTAGGGGGGTGGGGGCTGCTTCGCAACCCCCCCCCCCGGGCAGCCTCACAGTTCCCCGGTTTGGCAACTACCCATTAGGCAGGGATACAGAGGGGACAGATGACGCCATACCGTATACCATGTTGTACGCCGCCACAGAGATGCTAGGAATCATGAAAGACAATGAAATGCCCCTACCGGCCCTCTCAACTTCCTCCGAACAAGAAGAGCTTGGGGCGTATGTAGGTGTCATGACACACTGGAAGACAGGAGTAATTACAGTAGTTCAGTCTAGATTGTCTTTGCTTCTCAGCACAATCACAAACTATTCAGCAAGAGCATTTAAGAATCTTAAATATTGTCTGGAATTCTGCAGATGCTATTATTGTTTGACCGGTCGTATATGATGGTCTCAACCATGTAGAGAAAAAAAACACTTCTACTCTAACATCTCCAACAATCACCAACATTAGGTATGTTCATGTGTTTCTTATTTGATGTCTGCTTTGGTTTTATGATGCATTGGAATGTCATTCACTGGCTGCCCCCTTCAACATGTCAATCACATTCTTCTCTATAGGTTGTGTTTGAAGCAGCCAAAGGTGTCCTGGGGGCTTCTGGACCTGTGTCACTGGATGACATAGAATATATTGTGGGGGGGAGCTGTGACACTATCAAGAAGGAGGAGGAAAAACCTAAAGGTAAGACAAGAAGTAGAGACAAGTTACAATCTCTGTCATTATTGGTAAAGTGATAAATTGTTCCCACTGAAGGCAGTCTGGTAACATATATTATTATTAACAAAGTGTAAACAATAATACTCAGGTCTCATAAATATGAAATTGCAGATGTTGACCTCTCTTCTACAACCACCCACAGTTGGTTTGTTGAGGCCTCAGGAAACATGTGCTGCTAATACAAAAAGCTCTGCACTGTATGTCTGTGCCTCCATGTCTTCAGACGAACCTTCTAATGTAGCATTTCAAAAGCACCAAAATTCATGAAGGGGCGCCTTCTTCCTATGTTACAGATCATGTGCCTACCACTGCGCATAGCATAACCTAAAGCAACCCCGGGGATTTTTCTCAAATCGGTCAGGGCTGTAATTGAGGGCAGATTATTTTACAAATCTTCAGAAAATCGTAGTAATCCAGATAATGTAGGTAAAATATTAAGGGCGCAATAACCTTTAGTTATTGAATGGGTTTTACACAGCCCACGAAAAAAAAGAAGCAATGGTGGGTGCAAGGATAAAATGAATCAATTATTAAAAAACTGATTTTCCTGCACACATACTCTGTAAAGATCCTTGATTTTAAATAAATTACAAAAATAATGGCTCTTATTAGACCAGAATTATTCCTGGTGATAAAGATATGTCAAGATTACTGTCTATATATTGTACTTCAAACTACTCTTAGTAAAAAGGAATTCTTACAGGGTTAAATAGATCTGGCTGATAAAAAAAAAAAATGCTTGGACAAACTAGATACATCTATAGTTATCAGCTAAACAATAGCTAAATAACTATTTGTAATAATATTTACTGCTAGACGGTAATAGTACAACAGACACAAAATATTTTAATATTAGGGACTAATACTGTACAATATTCACCCGCACCATTGCATGACTGTTTAGTGACCATGCATATCCAAAACTTCAGGTTGTGGAAGGTGGCGATGAGCTTTACCACCATCAAGGCCAGTTAGTGCTGAGCTTATTTTATACAATAATTTCCCTCATTGAGGGCAGTATTCTTTCCTGTGAAGTGCCTATGGAAATACCTGTTACTTCTGGTAGTAAATGTAGCCATGGTAGTAACTCACGAGAGAGGACTCTACTGCTGGTAGTATTTTCTTCTACAATGGGCAGTGTTTATTATCTGATGCCAATGACTCTCTCTGCTGTATGGCATTAGCCTCTTCCATACAAAGCACCAAAGACTCCGTAAATGGATAGAATTGTAAAACAAGAAGGAAAATTGAAATAAAATGAAACAAGAAGTTAGGCAGATGTGTCCCTCAATGATGACCATCACCTACTGACTCTCCTATGTTTTATACTATTGGTAGCCATTAATTCTTGAGGATGGAGTGTGTCATGCCTAGTAAGCCAAAGGTGAGGCAATCTGGAGACTATGAATTATCTTCCCATATCAGAGCATGAACCATTGATGAACCATGTTGAAAATTGAATTCTCCTTTTTATTTTCCAAGACCTAGGCTATAGGCTAGGCTGAGATGGAATGAGCTTCATTTCCATCTCAGGAACACCACAGAGCTGTTGACATTCAAGAAGGGACTAAAAATCTGGCTCTTTAATTCTCAGGTCAACACACACCCTGTCATCCGGAGGGCAGTGCCAGGACACCTTTGGGTAACCGTTGCGCTTAAGGAATACAACTAACATAAGATAACATAACATAAAACCTATATAATCATAGCAGAAGTGATGTAGTTATGCTGAAATAGTAAGGATTGGCAGGTATACAACAAGGTGATCACCTGTATTGAGTTAGTGATGCTAAAGTCTAATGCCTTTGTGTCCTACATAGTATTCTGCTTTGTTGGACAATCTAAGGCATAACAGCTTGATTAATATCTTGAAGCTTCTACAAGAAGTCATTTTGCTTCCCTGTAAACGTATAATGTTATTCTCAGCAGGTCTAGAGTTAGCTCATATTTACTAATCTTGGGAGATTTTTTCTAATAAAGATCTACTTTTAGTATTAAGTTATAGCTTCACGTTAAGTGGTATTAAGATTTACTTTCTCCTTTTCTATGTATTTTGAGACAATGTGTTTTGATAAACCACATTACAATAAACTTAAGCATTACTTCGGTTCCCTTACACAGTAATAGTTCAAGTTCTCAGAAGAAATAATCAAAAATCTCTGCACCCATTTGTAGGTAAGACGGACAACATAGCAGCTATCGTTTTTGGCGTCATCTTTGGGATAATATTTCTGGTGGCTGCCGCCATTCTGCTCCTGCGCTGGGTGAGGAAGAGGGAGCAAGCGCAGCTGTCTGAGGATCACGGCCGCGTGGATGGTGTAGCAGGCTTCGCCAACCTCACATTTGAGGAGGTAAAGTGAAACATTTGTTCTTTAGTCTGGGGTGGAGAACAGAATAATACAGAGTTTTAGAAAACCTACTTTTCTTTGGAAGGTTTATGCTAGGAAATAAACCAGATTCTTCAATCAGCAGTTCAGGGTTAACTCAATCCACTGACAAATCACCCAGATGGAAACCTAAAAGCATTAATGTGTTAATAATATGATACAAATTACTATAACCTGACATGATGTTTACGTAGATCTATACCGTGTATCCTTTTTAGATCAAGCCTACCAGACAACACTAACTATCTGGTAGTGAAAGGCATAATGTGGGCTTACCAAGAGCACTCAGGGCTTGCATCCTGCCCACTGCTTACCATTGGTTAACTCTACTGTTGCTCTTATTTGCTTGCTTTACATTGGATGGTTTTGCTTATTTAAGCCTATCCATCTTGTGTTTGTCCGTCCCATGGAGCATAGTTTCTTTATCATCTCTGTGATTAGCTGGTTTCTATACTTCCTCTGTCCGCTTTGTGGCAACTACTGTTTTATTTTTGGCTAAACACTCCATGAGAACACATGTGTTTTTCAGCTGTCTCCCTCGTGTGCTTCACCACCCCCAATGGTTTCTCTAGCCCATGTGCTTCTCTCTCCTCCCTCGTACTTGTGTTTCTCTATCTCGCCTATGTACTTATTCCTCTTGCTCCACATTGCTGTTTCACTCATATGCTCTGCCTTTGTCCATATGTTCTTTACCTCGTGTTGCTTTACCCCACCCACTGTGTTGCTTCACTCCACGCCCGCTGTGTTGCTTCACTCCCCGCCCGCTGTGTTGCTTCATTTCCCACCCGCTGTGTTGCCTCACTCCCTGTCCGCTGTGTTGCTTCACTTCCCGCCCGCTGTGTTGTTTCACTCCCCCCTCTGTGCTGCTTCACTCCCCGCCCACTGTGTTGCTTCACCACCCGCCTGCTGTGTTGCTTCACCACCCGCCTGCTGTGTTGCTTCACCACCCGCCCACGGTGTTGTTTCACCCTCAGGCTCCCTCCCCAACCTGCTCCCGCAACCAACTCATCAGTTTACATTTTGTTCTAAAAAGTATTTTCACACAATGCTTTTTTTTAAATGCATTGGTCTATCAATAGATAAAAAGAAGAGAAATCCTGTGTCCTTTTGTAGGCGTGCGCATGTGTGTTCACGTCATCACAATTCTTTTTATTAAGGCATACTGCATAGGAGCCTTAATGCTGTACAGCATGTTTGGCTAGAAAACACTAGAAAAGCCAATAGGTCGCATAACATTGTTACATTGTCAAGTTAGATCGAGCGAGATTGGTCATTGCTGTTTTCGTTCTGGTTTTCAAGTTGAAAAGCATATAATAATTTTTAAAAATAGTTTTTTCAGCCACTGATATTCATCAATTTTACCTTTTCAATAAAAGCTTGACGTTTATATGTAAAGCTGAATTTATAGTTCACACCATGACGTTTTGTTCAACAGTATTACTTTTTTTTTGTCTTCGCAAATTATGTTTGTCTGTCCATCTTAGTTGCATATTGAGTTCCTAATAGTCAGGCAAACATTGCTAGTTTCTCCAAGTTTCAATACAAGCATACAGAAAATGCTTCCCTTGTGATGCAGTGTGAACCAAAATGGATATATATGTGTTTAAGCTGGGGCCAATCAAATCTCCAAGTAGAACGAGTAACCTCATTAGTAAGTCTCGCCTGAGGCAGCACATGTGCTGTCGCTTGAGAGACATTTTGTTAGCTCAAAGTGGGCTTACAGTCATTCCACTGCTTACTATTGATTGGCTTCATCGTCACTCTCATTTGCTTTTTATTTGTCAGCACGTGTGGGATTCACTTCCTCTTCTTGTGTTTGGCCTTCTCGTGGAGCATAGCCCAAGTACTTTAGTCCTTCCACCTTCTTGCTTTAGAAGCTACTTTTTTCTTTTTGTTGAAGCACTCCATGAGAGTGCATGTGGTCTCAAGTAGTCTCCCTCATGAGCTTCCTCTCCCCCCACTCTGTGTCGCTTTCCCTTACCCATGTGCCTTTCTCCCCCACCCCAACTCTCGCCCATTAGTTGCTATGCCCCCCTGCTTTGTTTCTCACCCGATGTGCTTCTGGTCCCTACCCACGCTCATGTTGTCCTCTCTCTGCATTCTGCTTCTGTGAGCCCCCACATCCCCATATTGCTCTTGTTTGTCCTTGCAAGGCGCTTCTGTGCCCTCCTGCGTCTCCTTCATGTTGCTCCCCCACTCCATGTTGCTGCCTGACGCGAACCGCAACCGGACCTCTTTTACATTTAACACTTCTTCAACCAAAAGAAATGTTCAGGGGCCAAACATTTAAAATAATGGGACAGCAAGGACAGGCAAAGGTGATTTTAGCTGTTTGTGCTGGGAGAAGGGATAGAAGAAAAAAAGATTGCTGGGTTCCCACTTTTATATACTAGCAAGATGTCTTCCTCTTTAAAGGCATGTGGAGCTGCTCCGGGTTTGGGACTAGCTAGCCTATACTGTATTGGATCCCCTAAGTCACCCTGAATGAGTTTACACTAAAAAAGTTCCTCAGGAAAAGCTGCTCATGGTCCACAATTGTTCCAAAAATCGATTTACAGTAAATTATGGGATAGCTAAGTGATGTATAGTGGAATGTTGTGTTAAATGCGCTTAGATTTAGGAGCACAAATAAATGCCTAGCAGCCCAGAGACTTGTTTTTTTGGGTATTATATCCTAGGCTCACAAAAATGTTCGGATAATAATATAAGGACAACACAACTGGAGACAAAAAAGCTGGGAAGCGACAGGCAAGACATTTTTTTTCAGAGTAAGGTTTAAATTAAGGGTATGGTACCACATAAGGGATTAACGATAAAACAAAACATGAAAAGCTAAGGTTATGGACAAGGGGAGGTAACATTGTCTCCTCTGATGTCTACAGAGTAAAAATAAAAAATGGCATATTTACAAAAGACTAATTAATATTTTTAACGTTAAGAGCAGAACAAAATATTAAGCGAGAAGGACATGTGGGTGGTGTGCTCCATGTACAATAAAAAAAAAAAAAATTTGCATTGATTTTCCTGAAAGTAATACCTAAAAATAGGAGAAAATAATAGGAGAAAATAATAATAAAAAAAATAGAATTAAGGGACCAATCACCAGAGATGAATCTAAAATGATGAAACCACCTATGAACAACACATAGCACCTGTAACCCAACATCTGAGGTGTCCAGTGTTATCATCCCCTTTCGATTGTAGTTCCATGTGTGCGTGGAGATCTATCGGAGTCAGCCACCCCTTGCCCACCTTGACCCGGAGCCTCAGAACTTCACGGCCCTTCAAGTCCGTGGAAAATTTCACTGTAAATTGTCAGCCCAAAAAAATGATCTCTGACACGTAGCACTGTGACTTATAATGGATGTCATTTCCACATGCAGGCTAATCTATAACCAGAGTGTGTTTGTGATTCATTTCAGGACGCAGTGAGCTTTGGTGAGCAATGATGAAGAAAGCAAAGACAGCACGGAAGTGACGCAATGCTGCCATGTCTCTTTGTATGAGAGCACTCAAATACAGGCTAGGACACCGACTTCCAGGGTTGAAGATGCGAGGACAATAGGACGAAAAAGGGGGAAGAAGCGGCAGTTAATGGACGTACAACTAGTAATTCTTCACCACACATCAAGGATAGGCGTGTCCTCTTCTGACGCCTCTAACTTCTGCTGCATTCTCCAGCGAACGTGCACGATGGCTGCTTGCATGACTCACTTTAGTAACCGCTGCCTGCACATTCCTCCTCTCCACCATCTGAGCTGGCCACCACTTACAGCCCACAAAAATTCTAGATGGCCATTTTGGTCTCCAAAGCATTTGAGTACTGGAAAGCTGTGAGTCAATTTCTGACTGCTAGACTTGGACCAGCATGTTCTGCAGTTGGACAGGAGCAGGATGTGTCCATCTTGAAAATGGTATTTGTGGTGATGTGTAGAAGCGAGAAAAGCATTTTGAAGGGTTGGAGAATTTAGGCTATGCAATACTCAACTGAGAACCAAACGTTCCTGTGCCTCGCATGATTCTTTAACTAGATGCACCCTAGCTGATGCAACATACATTTGCTTTATCTTTTTCTGCAACAACTGCAGCAGTTTACCTTTGGGTCTTCCTATTTTAATTACTCCCGAGGATTTTGTGCGGGTGAAACTTAATGTAGGACAATAAAATCAACAGCCATGAATTCATAGAAATTGTGTGCGATGTGTTATTACCACCCGTCCACCCTCAGTGGGTTGAGCCCACTTACTACTATCGGAACTGCATCACACTGTCACCAATTGGTCCAGGGCCACTCCCACTCTGAGCCGCTGGGGCACCAGACTCCCCAGGACACCATCTGACAGTGGCCTGGGATGAATCTTGTGCCCACCTATCCAGGTGTTCTGCTATCCCTGCGCCCATTTCCAACCTGGAAGTATTTTAACAGGGCAGGGGCACTCCTGGAGGCGAAACGTACCTGCCTCTTAAGATGCTCCTCCATCCTCCTCTAAGATCTCCACACATCTCTAACATCTAGAACATTCAAACTCCAGCAGACTTGGCATGTCCTTCCATCCTCGATCCACACGTCCAATCATTCTGGTGGTTTGTGCTCATAGGCCCACCCAGACCATCAACCTTCCCTAGCTACAGGAAACTTTTTGTTATCACACCCATGCTAAACTTTGTGTAGCATTGACACTTAAAGGGCCCAAGATTAGCATGCACATGCGGTCATCCATTTGATTATGGGATT
Source organism: Triturus cristatus (assembly GCF_964204655.1). NCBI lineage: Eukaryota > Metazoa > Chordata > Amphibia > Caudata > Salamandridae > Triturus > Triturus cristatus. The sequence continues at coordinate 988,606,609 of NC_140580.1, forward strand.
TATATAGCGCTCAAATGCCCAAAGGCGTCTAGGCGCTGTGTGGAGGGCTGTACCAGGGATTCAGCTGGAGATGGTGTAGCTTAGTTTGAGAATAGCCATGTCTTTAGCAACTTTCTGAAAGCAATCAACGTTGGGCAGTTTTTAATATTTAGCGGGAGCAAGTTCCAAAGTTTCACTGTACCCAGGACAAAGCTTCTTCCTCCCCAGCTCGCTTTTTAAAATGTTGGTGTCTGGAGGAGTTTGTTATGTGCTGAACGTAGATGCCTGGATGGAAGGTACCATGTAAGGTGTTTTTTCAAGAACGCTGGTCCATTTCCAAACAATGCTCTGTACGCCAGACATAAGTATTTAAACTCGATCCTTTTTTTAGACCTTCTGAGATGGACTGAAATTTGGGGATGTTCAGCAGTAATCTTGTGGCTGCATTCTGCACCCGCTGCAATTTAAGCATTTCCATAATCTAGTCTTGCCATGGCCAGCACCGTCACTAATGTTTTTACTGCTTCCGGAGGGATGAAAGTGCGTATTTTACGGATGGATTTTAATGTTAGAAAGACCTGGGAGATGACCTTGTTGATCTGGCGTTGGAAGGTCAGTTTGTTATAATAAATGATGCCCAAATTCCTCACTTTATGGACTGGGGTGGGGTGATCTCCCATACTGGGAGGCCACCAGATCCGTGACCAAAAGGAGGTAACAGATCCTAATAGAAGAACCTCTGTTTTAGTCCCATTGAGTTTTAGACAATTTGTGCCCATCAATTGATTTATGTGGGACATGCATTGGCTAAAGCGGTCAGCTGTTTCCTCTGGGCTGCTAGATATGGACACCACAATTTGGGCGTCGTCTGCTTAGGAGATAAGTGTGAAGCCGAACTGCCTGATGATATTGGCTAGAGGGTCACATATAGGTTGAATAAAATGGGGCTTAATGAGGTGCCCTGGGTCACCCCACACGGCAGAGTAAACTGCTCTGAGCAGGAGTTGCCGATCTGAACATATTGATACCTGTTGTTCAGATAAGATTTGATCAGATTGAGGGCAGCGTTCCTAACTCCTACCTCTTGGAGTCTTTTGATTAGAATATCGTGATTTACAGTGTCAAATGCCGCCGATAGATCCAACAGTATCAAGGCGGCCTTGGCACCGGTGTCTAGTATCACCCGTATCTCCTCTGCTGCCATGATCAGGGCAGTTTCTGTGCCATGCCCTTGTTGGAACCCATATTGGGAAGAATCCAACAAGTCTGCCGAGGAAATGAAGGTCATAAGTTGGGATTTGAGAATTTTTTCCAGTATTTTAGCTGGGAAGAGAATTCTCGTAATTGGTCTATAACTACTGTTATCACTGGGATCTAGGTTAGGTTTTTTCAACAGAGGAAGAGTTGAACGTGTCTTCCACGCATCTGGAAAGATACCTGATGTGATGATTAGTTTAAAAAGTATACTGAGTTGTTCACTGATATTATCATGTGCCATATGATATATTTTTGGAGGACAGGGGTCTAAAGGTGCTCCAGATTTTTTTGAGTTGATCACCTTCGAGATCTGTTCTATATTAGGTGACATGAAAGAATTGAAGACATTAATGGAGCATTGGGGGGTAATAATGGAGGAGGCAGCCGTACTGTTATCCTGGTCTGTGAGGGATTTAAAAATAGTTTGCACCTTGTCCCTAAAATACCCTGCGAGTTGATTACAGAATGCCACACTGTGATAATTTTGTTGTGGTTCAGGTAATTTGACTAATTCCTTTAATGTTGCACAAGAGCTTTGCTAGAATTACCGGCCTGATGTATTTTTTCTGAAAAACAACTTTTTTTTTATCCAATATCAACTTTTTATACCAACTCAGTTCTTGGGAGTATGAGGTTTTATCAACTGTTGAGTAGTTACTTCTCCAGCGTCTCTCAGCTCTTCTACAGAGTTGTTTCTGTTTGTGCAAGGCGTCACAGAACTAGGGCTCTGATTTCTTTGTGCGCTTGCTAGTGCGTTTTTTTTTCCGGTGCTAGTGAGTTTATTGTGGATTGAACCCAATTAGTAAAACTATCTGTTGCCAAGTTTGCATCTGAATTTAGATCAGGTTTAGATCAGGTTTACATCCTACTGCCACCTACTCCTGTGTCCTCGTCACAGTACGCACCTACTCTCGCACTCTGTAGAGCGCTGCTCTATATCTGGAAGAATTAATACACAACCAGATTTGTAGCAAAGGGTTTCTCGGGACATCCAGGTGCAAAATTCATATTTACACTAATGGGCAACTAGCAAGCACAACTATCTCTAGAAATCAATCCATATTTACTCCTCTAGTAGACCCCTCAGATCATCAGGGACCAGGATGCTCATGGTCCCACATTTGAGACACTCCAAACTGGGCGGTTACTCATTTGTCTACTGATTTCCAAGCGCTGGAACTCCCTCCCTTTGGAACTGCACCATGCATCAACTGAACTGTCCTTCCTAAAGCTTCTGTAAACTTTGCTTTTCAAACCAATTAACTCTCCTTTCTCAAGTGCAATGTCATAGTACCGGGATGCCCTTATTTAGGGCAGCTCTTGCGCTATACAAAAAAATGTAATTGATTCGAATACACCGTGGCATAATTAATTTTTCCTAAAGTCATATGGTGTTATTTTTGCTGCAGGCACAAATATATTGGGGGCACCATTAGCAGGGATAGCGCACTCGCCTACATATAATGCACTTCTCCAGAGGCTGACGCCAACTTGTGGCTGCCTCAAGGGCAGCACATTAGGGATAGGAGGAGCAGCTATTTGAAGCAGCATCCCATCTTTCACAGTGCAGGCAGCACTGTGCCTGCAGTTCAAATGAAGGACAGAGATCCTCTACAGGCAGGTTCATTGAGTGATAGCACCGACCTCCAAGAGGATGTCTGAAGGGGGCAGGGCATTGGACTCCTGTTCCCACTTTGCAGGGGTCATTCTTTGGTGCACAGTGACTGTGCATCACCTCTTTGTGGTGCATAATCTTTGCACCTCATAACTACCTCTTTGCCTCTGCGCCCGCATCCATAATACGACATGGCTGCAGAGGCAAGCATCCCTTAATGATAGTTCTGGCTTTACAGGTGTGCCAACGCCATCTGTATTACAGGGGGCCCTTCTGTAATACAAAAGTGCCCCAGGGGAGCAGGAAGTGGTCACACAGCTCGTTGTGCACCCCGAGGCACTTTATGTAGTACCTGCCTAATTGTCCTCATGATAAAAGGAGGCAAAGCCTTAAAAGGGGCCACTTTCAGTGGGATGGATTGAAGCATCCACCACTGAAGACACGGCCAGCACATATTCGGGATCATGATCTATAATTGAGACGCTCCAGAGTGAACACACTTCTAAGCCAGATAGCACTGCCAACCCTCCTCCATATGCAAATCAAGGGAATCAGATGGATCGAAGAGACCATCACACCTAAAAGTGTCTGAAAAGATCACACTGATGTCTGAAGAAGATTGAAAACATGTACCAATGCCTCACTTAGGGAGCTAATCCTCTCCAAATGTGTTTGCATGATACCCACTGAGGAATCTAAATGTTCCTAAAACCTAAAGTGTCTGGGGTAGAAATCGAGGAGCCTTTTTGGGTCTGATATTAGCTAAGATCTTTTGTATTTCAAAACCAATTTTTAAGAAAAATATATACACACAGAGCGGCTTTCAGTCAGTTTTAGTCAGCCCTTTTCATCCATTGGTCTAGTGTAGCGTATTCAAATTTTGCATATGCCCAACTCAGCATTGTGCATATTTATTTATTGGATTTGTTCATTTGATATGCACAACTAAATTGGATTTACAATTTTTCTCTTTGTTTGGGTTTTGCTTTATTAATTTATAATTTTTTGCTTCATTAAGGACGTTGAATGAATCTGTGTGGCTTGTGCAAGTTGTTGGTGAATGGGGTATGTGGTATGATAGATGAGATACGAGTATGAATGGTAGATAAGCCAAAAATAATTTGCCAGGTCATTGTTTGATTGTGGTATAATCCTTTTTTTGAATTTTATTCTATATAGACGTTTGTGGTGTTCTGTACAAAAAATATTGTGGTCTTTAGACAAAAAAGTCAAAAATGAACTAAAATAAGGTTCGAAAAATAAACACTACTGATTAGTAACGGTGCAGATTGACTGAGTTTTTCCACCTGGCTGAAGTATGATGTGAATTTATCATCAGTATTGGCAATTGTTGTTGTTTTCCCCAACTCAGCATACAGCATTGGGTAGTGGTCAGGGCTGGACTGGCTGTAGCGGGAACTGGGCATTTCCCTGGTGGGCCGGTTTTGGACCGGTGGGGGGCGGTTTCCTTACTAGGGTCCGGTTTTGTAGCAGTGCTGCAAAATCAGCCCCTTGTAACAAAAGCGCCAGCAGCAGTGTTCCCGCCAGAACCCCCCCCCCCAATCTCACATGCCGGTTGGATGTAATTGCCAGGGCTGGTTGCGATCCCAGTCCGGCCCTGGTAGTGGTTCAGCCTTCTCACTGTGAGTGACAGCATCTTGCTTGAGTACCATATTCAACAAAGAGCACATAGGCAACTAAGGTAATCCCCTTTTCTGGCAGGGACGGGTGGGCGTATGTGTCCTTTTTTTGTGTGTGTGGTATTTGTATAGAATAAAATCTAGTCAAAAGGCAGTGAAACACTGCATAGAGTCACAGGAAAAAATAGTAAACGTGTGATTGAACGGGTAGCTGGTTCCAAGGTGCAAGAGTGCAGTAATACTGCATCGTGATGTAGTGGTCCTTAATAGACATGTCTTGGGCTATTTCCTAAACTGTAGGTTTGTGCAGTCCTGATGGATATGAGGATTTTGCTCCAGATCCTGAGTGCACAGACATGTGCAACACCTATTGCCTTGTTTTTCACCTTTTGGCACTTCTTCATCTCAAGTCGGATGGTGTCCTGACTGCAGGTGTGCCAAGAGCCACAGGAGATGGTGATCTTGTCAGACAGATAGACAGGCTTATCGGCTGTCATGGCTTTGTAGATAATGCAGCTGGTTTTGAAGATGATGCGGCTGGATCAGAGAACAAGTGGGGTTTTACAAAGGTGGGAGTGATGTGGTCAAATTTGTTCAGGACCTTGGAGGGTATGCTGCAGTGCGTACAATATAGTATACTAAAAGTGATGGATTAAATACCAGAAGTCTTAGCCACTGGTAATTTCTCAGGGTTGCATCTCATGACAACATTTGTTTTCTCACGCTGCCACCTCAGAATAGACCCAGCCTTATGCAAATTTACCTTGGTCCTGCTCCAATAAGCATTGTCCAGCCTGAAATGCCAAGCCAGGTCCTCTTTGTGCTGGAGCACAAGCAACCCAAGACAATTTTTGGCCTATTTGGGGCTCTTTCGTCAGATGCTTCTTCATTCCACTGACACAGTGAGCACAGGACCTGTAATGACTGGAAACACCTGTCGCATTTAGGGTGCCATAGAGCAGAATACAAAATGTGATGGACGAAATGCCTGAATTAATTCCTGCCACTGGTAATTACTTGAGGGCAGATTCCAGTCCACTGAAAAATTTATTTAAACTTTTTGAAAGTGTGAAAATAATAGCTTTGAACACACGTATAGAGCAGGGAGAAGATTACATCAGTGAAAGAATGTGAAGACGGCATTGATGGTACAAAGAACCATGTGGAAGCACTAAAGACAATACAACTGAAGAAACGGAGTGCCCTTTTGAATCTATCATATATTCTGACATAAAGATGCCTCATTTGTGCAATAGAAACAGACAATGCAGAAGCAATCGAATCAAAAGATATCTATTTTGCGTTGCTTGATAAATCTGACTTAGTAGTTGCATCTCCCTTGCAGCCCTTTCTGAGGCACATTGGCAACACAACTCAATGATAAATCTGCCTCCCAGTGTCATAGCCAACTCAATAAAATGTGGTGCAGTGAGGTATTTATGGACCTTGAAATAAGGAGTCCAGCACTGTTGTGTTGACACCCCAGCTGCACCCAAGGTTATGGTCAAATCATGTTCCTCCAAAGCCTTTATCACGTAATGGCAATTAAGGGGACAGAGGCCTTGCTCTCGCTCAGCTTAACGTTCTCTTGGACTTTTGAGTCCAAAATGAACAGAGCCTTCATGTGGCTTCTCTTATGATGTAAAGCAAGAAAGAAAAAGATACCCAGCTAGTGGCTGAAATGCACAATGTAACACCAGAAAACCTGGAATCAATCCCAGTTGCCCAGATTGATTGACACTAGGCACTGATTTTATTTCATCTTGCCTCCTTTCTATTTATTATCCCATGAGGTACCTTGAAATACACAGGTTTGGGATGTGTGCTGTACAAACCTTTCTCTTCAGTTTGATCTAATAGACTGTAAAGTTGTTCCACGTAGAACAACAACCTAGGCCACAGAGTGGGTGCACATGACAGCCGACTTGCCTGTCTCACTGATGTCACTGTCGTTAGAGATGGGGGTAGGGCACGAACGCTTCTAAGTTCATGTTTGAAAACTATCACTTCTAATAAGCGGCACTCAATGCAGTGATACAATCTGGTATTAACACTTCCAAATGTTAGAAATAAAACACTTTTTTGATTTTTGAGGAGATTGTCATGTACACAGGTTTGCTGACCTTGACATTGTGCTCCTACAGATAAGTGGTGCAAGGTGCTATCTAGGATGATTTTCCTTTTTGTGTCAATAAATGCTAGCCTGTTTGTTTCTGCTGGATATTTGTGCTCAGTCAGATAAACCACATAAAAAGGTCAGCTAGGCTACCTGCGGTCCCGAGTTCTACAGTGAGTAACCCTGAAATGCAGTGGTGGCTGTTGGAATTTGAAAGTGGTGGGGTGCAAGACCAATAATGAACATTGGCAAGCAGATGCTCTCCAGGGAGGGAGAGTCAGGGGATTAAGGGTTGGGAGAGCGAATAGGGGCCGCGTCATCCCCGCCCCCCCCCCCCCCCAAACCCCCAAGTTTGTAAAAATTGATGTAAAATGGTGCATTTCCCAGTACCATTTCTGTTCTAAATTGGCTCAGTGCTGACAACATACATTCAGCAGCGCCCGCACTTTGCTTTGAATTCGAAGGGTAAGAGGGTTTCTTAGTTTCACTTCCAGCTGGGGCCAACACAAAATTCTCATTTAAAAGGCCATCAGCCCTACTTTTTTGGGAGTTTCATCTTGCCTATTTGGAGTCTAATACCTGTATGGAAGTGCCATATAGGGAAAAAGTCACTCAGCTTGTCACTTCATAAGTGCTTAGGAGAAACTATGATTTAGTGGCATTTATTCATCCTGCATATGCAAGAGATAGGAGTACACTTCAAGAATGTCAGACGTATCAGTCTGTTTGAGTAATTACACTAATCATTTATATAGCACTTATTTTTTAAATATCCTTTATAGTGCTACCCATCCCAATGCAGGGTTTAAGAGCACTTTACATCACACAGATATTATACGACTCGTAGGAAGGAGTGTGTAAGAAATGTACAGCAAGCGGTACATGGGAAAAATAAGGGTTACAAGCATCCTCCCGCCCTGGGAGACCTCGGGAGCATAGCTTGTTATAGGAGTACAGAGATTCAGGCCGATTGGGGACTAGGAAGGGAGGAAGAGTTTCAGCTCACACAGTTTCTCCATTAGGCGGGTGCCAAGAGGGAGAAAACCTCACTTGAGAATAGACGTGCAAATAAGCTAGGCCTGCCAGCGATAACTTGGCTGTAACAAGTGATTACAGAGCTAGTACCTTGAAGTAAACACAGCTATGTGGGACCATGGATGAGGGACCTAGGCCATGAGATAAAAGGGATAAGGCAGAGAGCTGCAAAGACCTCCATTTGTATCTCGCATAAAGAAAATGAATATAGGTGGTATCTATCCCCGACATGCATGCATGCAATGATGGATTAAACCCAGATCAGTTGACCGGGGGTGAGTGTTTGATTTGCTCAAACGCTCCGTCCATCATCCCCTTTGGTATCGCTTTGCATGCAATGTTCAGCCAAGAGAACTGCTGGATAAATTGTGGCGAGAAAAGCTCCTTTTCCATGTGTGGTGGTCTTGCAGATTCATTCAAGCATAGTGGAAAGAAATCCGCTCACATAGAAGACAGATAATGGGAGCTACGATCCACTTGCATCCCTTAACTGTATTACTGGGCGACCCAAGGGAAACCAGTGAACACCCCTAACCACACCACGGGGTAAACTCAACTGGCAGATTTTAGTAGCTGCACATTTCACGCTATTCCAAGTATGGAAATAGCCTGCTACTCGTCTCCCACATTTGCGGCGGTGGAAACTATGGGCTGCTTATGCACTGGAGAAACGGATGGCTACACTACATGACAGAATGGATAAATGTAAAGCCGTCTGGCTGCCTTTCAAAACTTTCATGAAAAGAGACAGATTAAGGGAGGACCATCCCACTCTGGTACCTGAATCGTTTTGAAAAGCCAGACTCCACATGATGAGGTCCCCATTAGATAGCTCTTCTGACACAGACACCCCTTTACAGCTGGAGGGCATTGCATTGAAAACTCACTTCGTAATCTCCTACCGCCCCATACGCATAACGAACGCAATAATTTGAATAATGATAAATATCTAATTTGCTATTACTATGCAACAGTTTGCATGTCGATTCATAGCTCACTGTGCTCGAATAAAAAGATTAGAACTTATGAAATGCTAACAAAATGACAAAAGCAGTGAGTTATAAGACATAAATATGAGCGCTGTATGTTAAACTTTGTGATTTGCAGTAGGCGCATTAACGCTGTATGCTACCCCATGAGGAGTCAAACCTGTGACGACAAATAGATAATTCCAAGTACATTTATCACCAGAGTTATCCTATCCTTACTATACTCTGAAATTGTTGAAATAAAGATTTCTGCAGCCGAGGCTTTAATCCCATTAGGTATTTTAAAATGCAGCCAGTTTGTGGCAGCTTAAAAAAAATACACAAGAGATTTACTCACATTTGTCCCTGTTGCAAATTTCTTTGTGGCAGAGGTTTTAAAAAAAAAAAACACTAAATGAACTGAGACACGAGCGAACGGACGTGTAGAAGGGAGATCTAAGCTCCCTGTTTTTTAAAAGTTTTTTTGTTGCATATTTATATAGCGCGAACTCGACCCGAAGGTATTGGAGCGCTTTACATAGCACCGTATTTTACATTACACATTCAGGCACGGGGAGATTAAGTGATTTGCCCAGAATCACAGGATGTGGACGCGACCTCGAGGCTCGAACCCTGGTTTCCTGCACCAGAGGCGGCAGCGCAGCCGACGGACCACATCCGGCGTGTAGTAGTCACGTCTAGATTTCCTGGGTAGTGGGCCACTACACTTCCGTTCGCTCATGTCTCAAGTACCGCTGAGACACCGGGGAAGGACCACCTGTACCCTTCCCGCCTGTCCTTAGCTTTCAATTAACCCTTGTCGATACCGGGTTGGAATTATCACCGGTACTGCGACTTTCATGCCACCGTTTGCCATTATACAGCCCTGAAGAGTCACAATTGTACCATGTTGTGACGAAACCCTTGTCGGCTGGTTTTTCTTTCGGTTTAGATCTGGATTCATATAAAAATCCCCATTAAGATACTCCTGATGTCGACCTTCATAATTTCTGGAAGAAAAGTTTGCCAATATTGGTTTTCACACTAAAACCATCAACCTAATACGTATGCACAGGACTTGGTTCTATATATACAGTGTGGGTCTTGACCTACACACTTGCAGGGGTTGTTTTGTTTGGGTTGGTTTCCCCTGACCTGGCAGCACCGTACTCATTTGTTCACACCCTAGACTCCTTTGCGTACTTGCTTGAGCGCCATTACTTCCTGTCCTTAATCTAAACCCTCCTGCGATTCAGTAATAGGCATCAGTGTGTTCGGCTGGGCGTGGCAGAGATAAGTAAAACATAATTTTCTTGCTTGTTTTCCTGTAGTCACCTTGAGACAGGGGAAGTGCATAAGGCTGTAGGTCATGAACGGAGTCATTCACCCTGACACCATGTGTGACCTTGGGCTAAGTTGCAACACAGTTTAGCCATCACACATTTTGGGAAGAATATCACCAGGTGCCTCTAGTTGGGAGACTGCAACACCCTAATGGTGGTTTCATGCCATTGAACGACTGCTGGAAAAATAAAGCTATGTCTAGAGAATACCACTACACATCAGTGTGTAATTCCAAAGCTAACAGATGCACAGTCCAAACTTTTGAATTCTTTAACAAAAACTGAAAAGTGGTATGACAGACAAGGTATCCCAAGTGTTTTTGTTGGTAATTGTATTATATTGGAATTATGTACGCTTACTACCCCAACAAGGAGTTGACGCCATTTATTATGTCTTTCTTGCTCCCTAAGAATGGTGAACCCAAGCATTGCCTCATCACCGCCAATGCCTCCATTTAGATGGTTTTGAAATTGCTCTTCAAAAAATGCAAATCACCCAGGATAATGTGTTGCATGGCTAAACACTTATAGGATCCCAAAAGCGCAACCTATTGGCTATGCTAATGCTTGTCTAAATGAGGGTTTGTAGGGCGCAGCCCAAATAGCAATGGCAACGCATTCCAAAGTTTAGGGGCTACATAAGAAAAGGAGGGGGCTCCCAGACAGGCACCCGCATCGGAGGAACCACAAGCAACAGCTGATTGTAGGATCTTTAAAGCTCTGGTATGAACATAATGCTGAATTCGGTTCCAGAGGTAAACAGGTCCTTTGTGGAGAAAAGCGCCAAAGGTAAATAGCAGGCACTCTAGAGAGATGCTTCTCAATGTAGAGTCCTTGAGTAACCCCAGATCGAGTCTTGTCTGGGGACGTTAAGGAGAAGCTGGGCAGGAGCATTCTGAACCAGCTGGAGAAGGTACACTGGAAGGCCAAGATAAAGAATGTGGCATAATCAAGGGGGAGGAGGGGGGTAACAAAATATTTTCCTTGCACATCAAGGGAGCAGACTGAAGAATGGTTTAGGCTTTTTAAAATTGAAAAGCAAGTACCAGTAACACCCTTCACCTGGTGGGGGCAAAAGAAAGGTCACTATCAAATCTGACTCCTTAAATTCTTGGACTGCTCCACCGGAGATGGATGGAAACCCAGTTCCCAACAAACCCTAGACCAGAGTAGGAGGTGGGGGCACAGTGAAAGAGTATAACCTCAGTTTTAGACACATTCAGCTTCAAGCAGCTTAATTTAATCTATTGTGCCACTCGCACCAGAAAAGATTGAGAAGACTGTTGAAGATTGCTATTGCCCTCAGTAAAAAAAAAACAAAAGGAGCAGAGCATCATCCGCATAGGACACCACCTTGAACCCATGAGGCTGGATGATTCCCGCCAGTGGAGCCATATAGATGTTAAAAAGGGTTGGACTGGGGAGAGGCCTGCAGCTGACGGGAATGGCTACACACTAGCGCGGCTCCGTAGCCCTCTCCTGTTATCTGGCTAATATCCTGCTTTCAATCAAGACCACAACGCTCTGGGAGGAGGAGACCCCGGCCCCTATGCACAGGGGTGTGTGAATATGCAGTAATTTCAACTCGGTGCTCAATCGGAGCCCGGGAAATATTTCAAGCCGGGAAGCGGAGGCAGAGACAAGATGGCGGCAGTGAACTGCGAACTATAATGAAGCTCTGTGGAGCAGAGTGTAACGCCAATCACCACGGAAGAATCCCACTGCAAGACGCGGAGCAGAAAACCTGAAGACCTCCTGGACTACTGCAGACAAGTGAATTTGGAGCTTTGACTCTCCGAGATGGCGTGGCAAGGGTCGTGCCCAGTCGTGGCCGTGCAGAGCTGGGCTGGGGTTTAATTGAGGGAGCTGCGGCAAAGGATCCTCAGTTTGGGGGACAACCGGAACGCCGTCCGGGTGAGTGCGGCCTCTACAGTTTGCAGCCCTGAGCGGGGCTAGCACAGACTCCTTCAGCGGTGTTGGGCCAGGGTGACCTCGGTGGCCTACAAGGTGCGGCAGGCTGTGGGAGTGATTCCGGTGATCAGTGGGCCCCGGCAGCTGACTTGCGGGAGGAGCATGGTGTGTGTGGTCTCACGTACAATAGCAACGCACCTAATCGGTGCAATCACAGGTGAGAAGGGGGGGACCACATCCATTAACAGTGGTCTAGCTACCACTGCCAGAAGGGGGGGGGAAGTGCACAACGGCATGACGGTGGACTGGGGCCTGCCAGCTCAATCCATTAAGGCTCCGGGAGGTGCTGGAACAGATCTAGCCTACAGAGGAGGGCCCGTGTACAATTGTGGACCTACGGTGGGAGGTAGGCTCAGGGATTTTTAGGTGAGTCCACTAGTCGGGCCTAGGAACTCTGGGAAGTGCAACTATCCCCCTGGGCTTTTGAAGACATTCAGTATGTTAGAGTCTGCTAAATCATAACGTTGCTGTCCAGGCCTTACTGACCGAGCAGTTGATCCTTCCTGGCAACTCCATAAAGTCATGGAGGTGACGAGCTCAGCCCTTCGACAGGCTATTTTTATTTGGAAGTGAATTGCTGCGCCTGCAACCTGGAGTGCAGACAAAGAAAGCCATTAAACAAGACGGACTGTCTGATCTATCTACTCACATCCACGCAGTGACAAATACTGGGGAGTTGATATCCCCTTTTGCATCTACGACTCCAAGGGGTGCATAGCTAAGTTCGGGGGTGGTGACACTGCGAAAACCGACAGGCCGCTAGAGGACTTAGTCCCTTGGGCAGGCAGCGGCAACAGGTCCAGCCCCCGGTCACTCAGCTCTACAATACCAATAATAGATAGCAATGGCAGGAGGAATAGGAAACAAAGCAACAGCACAGAGTAAGCTGGCGAAGTTTGCTTGGGACAAAACTGGTGAGGATCAGGATACTATTCACCAGGAGGTTCCAGAACAGTCAGAGTTCCCCCCAAGCGCAACTAGAACCGACGCTCCAGGATATTATGGTGGCGATTAACCCCTTGCATGCCCGCCCCTTTCCCCGCCCAGTGCCGCGCTTTTTATTAGCGGGCGGAGTTCATGACGAGCTGGACTCGTCATGGGCACAGCGCCACCGCAGCCCATGACGAGTCCAGCTCGTCATGGGCACTGAAGGGGTTAAAGGAGTGCGTACCTCTCTCGAATCCCGTATCGATACAGTGAACGTTGAGGTCTCCCTCATCAGAACGGAACTCCGGAAGATGGACACCAGAGTTAAGGAGTGTTAGACTTGGGGGTCTCTAGTTGGCACAGGTATGCACTTGTGACAATTAGGGACCCTCGCCTCTAGTCAGGGTAAAGGGGTACACTCCTAAAATAACCCCTGCTCACCCCCTTTGTAGCTTGGCACGAGCAGACAGGCTTATCTCAGAGGCAGTATGTAAAGCATTTGTGAACACATACAGTAATCAAGTGACAACACTACAGATGGACACCACACAGGTTTTATATAAAAAAATAAGTATTCTTTATATAGATTTACCACAAGACCATAAACAACAAAAATCCACAATACTGTTACTTTAAGATGGTAAAATTTAGCTTAGTTCTCTTTAGTTCTTAAATGCGACACTTTAAGTCAATGTACCTTTAGATGCGACACGCAGGGCAACAAAAGTGTTGCAACGATGTTGATGCAATGAAAGTTTGGTGCAAAGAAATAAAGACGAAGATATTCCAGATGCGGCACGCTTCTCCGATATTGCGAGAAGACTCGATTCGATGCGTCAGCTGCAGCGGCGACACCCCTTTACGTGATGCAAAGACAGCGGCTTTGGCGGCGACACTTCTCCGACGTTGCGAGACGCTTCCGCTCAATGCGACAACTGCAGTGGCGACACCCTTTACGCGATGCGACAACAACAGCTCCAATGGCGGCACCCTTCTCCGTGGATGCGAGGCGCTTTTCTTGATGCGATGCAATGCGTCAGCTACAGCTGCATCATCCAAGATGCGACAGCAGCAGCTGCGACAGCGACACGCTTGTTCCTCGATGCGAGAATCTTCTCTTGATGCGGTGCAATGCGTTAGCTACAATGGCTGCGATGGCGACGCGCTTCTTCGGCATTGCGAGACACTTCGAAGATGCGAGATGCTTCCGCTCGATGTGACAACTGCAGCGGCGACACCCCTTTACGCGATGCAACGACAACAGCTCCGACGGCGGCACGCTTCTCTTTCTTGAGTCACGGTTCCAGCTCCTTGCGACACAAAGTCCCTCAGAAGGCCCCAAAACAGCAGCAGGCACTTCCAAAGAACTCTGGGGAGCTGGGGGTTGAAGTATGTTGTTCCTGAGACTTCAACAGGAGGCAAGCTCTTTTCCAAGCCCTTGGAGATCCTTCACGAGTTGAGCGAAAGTACACACAAAGTTCCTTTCTCCTTTCTTTGGCAGTAGGCAACCCCTACAGGCCAATCCCCCAGTTTCAGGGATAGTCCCTCCTCAGTTTCTTCTTGGTTCCTCTCCTCAGCAGAGGTTTCTTCTTGTTTTCCCAAAGTGATCTAAATTCTTGGGATCAGGGTCCCAATACTTATACCCCAAAATCCTTTGTCCTCTGAAGGCAGAGGGGCCTTTGCCTTGTTCAAACCGGTTCTGGTCAGTCCTGGAGCACTTTGTTTACCTGACTCCTCCTTTACTTTCAGAGTGCAGGGAAGAGACATCAGACGCGCCACAGGAGGTGGAGCCAGCATTGTGGAGGGAAAGCACAGCCCTATTCAGGTCCCAGGTGCAACTCCTCCCACCCATCAACATGGAGATCTCTCTAGTCAGCCCTGTGCTGACTCACTCTGTCTCCGGGAATTCCCCAGCCCCCTGGAATTCCCCAGCTCCTGTCACTCAAACTCCAGACAAGGAATACATAGCCTAGCAGAGGCAGGTTTGAATGGTTAAGACAAGAAAATACCTACTTTCTAAAAGTGGTATTTTCAAACATAGAATGTTAAAACCAACTTCACTAAAAGATGTATTTTATCATTCTGAGTTCAGGCATACTAAATTCGAATTTCTACCATGTTCCTTGCGTCAGTTAGGATTATAAAATGTAATAATCTAACTGCCCATTCACCTATGGAGAACAGGTAGCCTTGCAATAGTGAAAAACGAAAATGGCTGTAATTCACTTTTAAGAACATGCCACACACACCAGGGCATGTCCTACCTTATACTTACAATGCACCCTGCCCTTGGGCCTACCATAGGGGTGTCTGACATGAAGAAAAGGGAAGGCTTGGGGACTGGCAAGTGGGTGCACGTGCCAAGTCAGCATGACAGTGCCAGACTGCACGCAGGCTCTTCAATGGCAGGCCTTAGACACACTTTTACAGGCTGCTTCTGTGGGTGGCACAACCAGTGCTGCAAGCCCACCAGCAGCATTTGGATTACCAGCCCTGGGCACTCCTGGTGCACTGTACTAGGGTCTGACAGGTAAACCAAACCAACCAATCATGGAATCACTAATCTTTACATCAATTTACAATAGGGAGAGCATATGCACTTTAGCACTGATCAGCAGTGGTAAAGTGCCCAGAGTCATAAAACAGCCAACAACAGGTCAGAAAAAAATACAGGAGGAAGGCAAAAAGTTTAGGAATGACCCTACAAAAAGGGCCAAGTCCCAACACAACCCCCTTCCAGCCAAAACACAGGGTAGACCAATCACTACCTTGATGGGCTTCCCTGCTTTGGGCGATAGAACCTGGACCTGGCCCGCAACTGCAGCGGCATATTCCAGTTCTACTCCAATCTGAACCCATTTCAATTCCTCTGTCCATACTCTCAGGGCCCACCAAGCTAACCCATGTGGAACCCTTTTCCTCACCTGGGGACATCACCTGTGAAGCATCTAACCTTAATTTGCTCACCGGTGTGTCCCAACAGACAGACAGCAAAATGCCACAGTGGCCAATGACAGTGTTCAGTGATGAGACCCAGGCCTTATGCCTCTCAGGGCTCTCAAACCTCTGTGGCTTCAGGGAGCAGGGGGCAGTAGACCCAGGTGCCTGGCACCCTTTGTCCACTCCACCCTCCTGTCACGTCAGGGATGACATCCTGGCACTGACCCACCAGCCCCAGGCCCGTACCCGGCAGCTGGACAGGAGACTGGGGTGGGCTTTCCCACACCCGGTCCTCCTCCTCCTTGTTGGGGCTCGGTACCCTCCCACCTGGAGTGGTATCCCCTTTCAGAATTGCCAGGGCACCTGTGGCAGGTGTCCTGCTCAATTCACCCACCAGTTCAGGGGTTCTATCCTGCAATTGAGCGTCCGGGGGCGGGGGGGGTGGGGGGGTATGGACACCCTGATCCTGGCCCTCCAACCTAGAGACTAAACCCTCAGACTGCACCGGGGTCAGCAGAGGCGAGGACTCCCTCCCACCGCACCCCCGTCCTGAGTGCTGTATCCTCCCACCTGGAGTGGTACACCTATAAGACCAACCAGTCAGGACACGTTTTACAGTTGCCCCTTCCTCCAGGTCAATCAACACCTGTACCTGGCTTTCCAACCCCGGGACCAACCCATGCGGTTGAAGGATCACCTGGTGCACCAGGACTCCCTGGGGAGCACATATGCCCCCGAGGGTAACACATAACTCATGGGTTGTGTGATAGTCTGCCTGGCGGAGATCTCCTGACCCCTGTCCATCTGAAAATGCGCAAAGATCCCCCAGGAGAGAAGTGGTGTCACCATGGTCATTCACTGGGGACGCAGCCCTTCTGGCTGGCCCCTGACCCACTGGTTCTTCCACTGGGGACTCTTTCCCCCTCTCACCCCTCAGTCTGGACTTCTGCACCCTCCACTTAAGAGTGGCACTGCCAGACACCAGAACGGATGGAGGCCTGCTTACAGACACTCCCAGTTCACTAGACACCAGAGGATCCCGCACAACGGGCAGCCCCTCAGGACAGACTAGGCTCCCCACCTGGTGTTCCCTTAAAGAACCATCTAGGCTCTGAGACTGGGTTTCGGGCACCTTGTGACACACAGCCCCACACTCACTCCTTCTCCACTGAGACAGTACGTGAGTCTCTACACCCCTCCCACTATACTGGGACCTAAGCTGGGCTACACTGAACCTCTCCCCCCCCATGCTGGATTGGAAGATACCTGAACCACTCTTCTTGGGATCACTCCCCGATGTCTCTCCAGACCCTCTGGAATCCACCAAACGGTCTGCCTACAATGTGAGCTCCCTGGGGTCAGAGAACTCACTCTCCAACAGGTGTTGGCATAGCTCTGGAAAACAGGGACTTACAATAGGCTCTTCCACAATTGGATCACACCGTCCCCTACAAGGGTTAACCAAACTATCCTTCACCTCACCATCCAGTGCCTCGCACACGTACTCCACACTACTCTCCTGAGATTGGTAAGACAGTATCTGACCGTCTCTGTCATTCAACCAACACTCTTCTGGGCGGTCTTCACACTCACACACCAGGACTTCAACCATGGGGGAACCCCTCTCCCTGCACCTCTCATCTAGAGTCAGTAGAGTGTCCCTCCCGCCACTAAGACTATGAACCCCTGTGCCAGTTCCCCAATCCATCCCAGGGACACTGCGCACTACTGGAGCTACCACATATCCGTGTACTTCCTGGTGTATGTTAACCCCCTCCTTCAAGTCAGGCGCCAAATCTCTAGGTGTGTGTACTGCTCTCCCAGCACCAGATAACTCAATACTGCTGCCACCATCTGAGCTGGATTCCATCTCCAACTCAGCAAAGCTCACTCTCTGAGCTACACACATTTTTTGTTGCTGGGCTGAGACACTCATGGCCTCAAGCCTCTCGAGCTCTAAATCAAGCTCCCTCATTCTCAACTCATGCTCCATTTCTATTTTCTTTTCTTCTAGGGCCAATTTCCTAATTTGCAATTCAATTTCTAACTGCCCACTTAACTTGAGCTTGGTCAGCTCCATTTCGTGCATCCTACACTCTTTTCCATCTGCCAACTCCTCTGGAGACAGACTCTTAACAGAAACACTGCTACTGGTAGGGGAAGAGGTTCTCCTTCCTCTTGGACCCACTGGCCCTTCCAGCTGCTCCTCTGCATTATCATCATCAGTGTCATTCCTTGCTTCTACCCAGGCCCTCAGCGCCTTGTAGAACTCTGCCTTATTTCTACATCCAGTAGTGGAAACATTAAATTTCTTGCAGAAGAACTTCAGCTGCTGTACTTTGTAGCTTTCCAGTTTCTCTTCTTCCCACTCCCTATCAACAGAGTCTACAGATTCTGCTCTCTCCACCATGGTTATTGAACCTGGCATTTCTCAAAAACAGAAAATCCCAAAAAGAAATCTACCAACAAGTATGTGGTCGCGTTTTGGTCTGCACTCACTTGTAGTGTTCACCAATCACTGTACATGAGTCACAAATGCAAGTCCAGAATCCTCACCGCTGACCACCAATGTTAGACTTGGGGGTCTCTAGTTGGCATAGATATGCACTTGTGACAAATAGGGACCCTCGCCTCTAGTCAGGGTAAAGGGGTACACTCCTAAAATAACCCCTGCTCACCCCCTTGGTAGCTTGGCACAAGCAGACAGGCTTATCTCAGAGGCAGTGTGTAAAGCATTCGTGAACACATACAGTAATCAAGTGACAAGACTACAGATGGACACCACACAGGTTTTATATAAAAACATAAGTATGCTTTATATAGTTTTACCACAAGACCATAAACGACAAAAATCCACAATACTGTTATTTTAAGATGGTAGAATTTAGCTTAGTTCTCTTTAGTTCTTAAATGCGACACTTAAAGTCAATGTGCCTTTAGATGCGACACGCAGGGCAACAAAAGTGTTGCAACGATGTTGATGCGAAGAAAGTTTGGTGCAAAGAAATAAAGACGTGAAGATCTTCCAGATGCGGCACGCTTCTCTGATGTTGCGAAAAGACTCGATTCAATGTGTCAGCTGCAGCGGCGGCACCCCTTTAAGCGATGCAAAGACAGCGGCTTTGGCGGCGACACTTTACTGTGACGTTGCGAGACGCTCCGCTCGATGCGAAACTGCAGCGGCGACACCCTTTACGCGATGCGACAACAGCTCAGACGGCGGCACGCTTCTCCGTGGATGCGAGGCGCTTTTCTTGATGCGGTGCAATGCGTCAGCTACAGCTGCGTCATCCAAGATATGACAGCAGCAGCTGCGACAGCAACACACTTCTTCCTCGATGCAAGACTCTTCTCTTGATGCAGTGCAATGCGTTAGCTACGATGGCAACACGCTTCTTCGGCGTTGCGAGACACTTCGAAGATGCAAGATGCTTCCACTCGATGCGACAACCCTTTACGCGATGCGACAACAGCTCCAACGGTGGCATGCTTCTCCTTCTTGAGTCGCGCTTCCAGCTCCTTGCGACATGCAGTCCCTCAGAAGGCCCCAAAACAGCAGCAGGCACTTCCAAAGAACTCTGGGGAGCTGGGGGTTGAAGTCTGTTGTTCCGGAGACTTCAGCAGGAGGCAAGCTCTTTTCCAAGCCCTTGGAGATCCTTCACAAGTTGAGCAAAAGTACACACAAAGTTCCTTTCTCCTCTCTTTGGGAGTAGGCAACCCCTGCAGGCCAATCCCCCAGTTTCAGGGATAGTCTTTCCTCAGTTTCTTCTTGGTTCCTCTCCTCAGCAGAGGTTTCTTCTTGTTTTCCCAATGTGATCTAAATTCTTGGGATCAGGGTCCCAATACTTATACCCCAAAATCCTTTGTCCTCTGAAGGCAGAGGGGCCTTTGCCTTGTTCAAACCGGTTCTGGTCAGTCCTGGAGCACTTTGTTTACCTGACTCCTCCTTTCCTTTCAGAGTGCAGGGAAGAGACATCAGACGCGCCACAGGAGGTGGAGCCAGCATTGTGGAGATATAGCACAGCCCTATTCAGGTCCCAGGTGCAACTCCTCCCACCCATCTACATGGAGATCTCTCTATTCAGCCCTGTGCTGACTCACCCTGTCTCCGGGAATTCCCCAGCCCCTGTCACTCAAACTCCAGACAAGGAATACACAGCCTAGCAGAGGCAGGTTTGCATGGTTAGACAAGAAAATACCTACTTTCTAAAAGTGGTATTTTCAAACATAGAATGTTAAAACTAACTTCACTAAAATATGTATTTTATCATTCTGTGTTCAGGCATACCAAATTCGAATTTCTACCATGTTCCTTGAGTCAGTTAGGATTATAAAATGTAATAATCTAACTGCCCATTCTGGCCCATGGAGAACAGGTAGCCTTGCAATAGTGAAAAACGAAAATGGCTGTAATTCACTTTTAGAACATGCCACACACACCAGGGCATGTCCTACCTTATACTTACAATGCATCCTGCCCTTAGGTCTATCATAGGGGTGTCTGACATGAAGAAAAGGGAAGGTTTGAGGACTGGCAAGTGGGTGCACTTGCCCAGTCAACATGACCGTACCAGACTGCACGCAGGCTCTGCAATGGCAGGCCTTAGACACACTTTTACAGGCTGCTTCTGTGGGTGGCACAACCAGTGCTGCAAGCCCACCAGCAGCATTTGGATTACCAGCCCTGGGCACTCCTGGTGCACTGTACTAGGGTCTGACAGTTAACCAAACCAACCAATCATGGAATCACTAATCTTTACATCAATTTACAACAGGGAGAGCATATGCACTTTAGGACTGATCAGCAGTGGTAAAGTGCCCAGAGTCATAAAACAGCCAACAACAGGTCAGAAAAAAATACAGGAGGAAGGCAAAAAGTTTAGGAATGACCCTGCAAAAAGGGCCAAGTCCAACAAGGAGGTAGAAGATGCGGCCACAGAACTCCATAAAGACACCTCCACACTCAAACAGCAGGTCCTCCAATTGCAAGATAAGCAAGCAAAAATGGAACTGCAGCTCGATGACTATGAAGGCAGGGCGGGGCGAAATATTGTGCACATCCTGGGGGTGCCAGAACGCGCAGAAGGGCCTGCAACGGACCTATTCGTAGAGGAGTTAATATTGAATCATTTCCAACCCAATAGACTTTTTAAACTATTTCTCCGTGGAGCGGACTCATTGAGTCCCGGGGAAGGGAGGGGGGGGGGGCAGGGGGACTTAAGCCGGGTGCCCCCCCTCATCCGATAATAGCCAGAATCTTCAATTTCAGAGACCGCGATGTTATACTTCAAGTGGCCCGGGTTATGCCACCAATCAAGTTGGACAATAGTGTGGTTTTCCTTTTTCCCTGACTTTCCAACGAAAGTTCAAACTCAACGTTGCAGTTTCTTAACGGTTAAAAAAGCGTTGCGAGAAATGGAGGTGAAATATGCCATGATGTTTTTGGTGAAGCTCCGAGTTGAAGATGGCGGTAAGGCCTGGTTCTTCTCCACATAGGAAGAGGCATGGGACTGGATAGAAGGCTGGCGACGTGTGGAGAAAACCCACTAAGAACGACAACGGGAACCAAGACATAACATACCGGCCCATCTGAGGGGGTCACAAAGTAACTCAATCAGTACAGAAAAAACGGAATTGACATCTCATAACTGATTGCGGAAAGGCTCTGGTACGAGCAGAGGACTTGGTTGACCACAGATAAGTGTCTATGAGGGGTCAGGTACTATTATCAGTAGACCTAGATATGGCCTCATCGCTATTATGGGGGGGGGCTTACCCGACCCAAGTGTATATTCCCGGCAGTGAAAAGATTGTCAACATTTGTCTGAGGGGTAACAACCGAAGGGACAGGGGTCTCCCCTCGTAACTTATGTCTCAAATAAGCATAGTTAGATTTAGGTGTGGGAGGACTGGGTGCTGTAGATCAGGCCCTCATCTGGTGGGAGGGGCAACATGCACTCTGGATTTTAAACTACCCACTCCCAAACAAGGCACAGGCAGGGAGGGGGGGAGGGGGTAGCTTTTGTTTATGTAATTTGGTCACATGGTTTGAAACACTTGCTCTAGCCACATGTAACATTCCTAATCGTATTAGACATGTCTCTCTGCGGTCATTGGGAAATCATCGGCCTGATAGTAATTTCCGGCTTATGCCATTGAGTGCCTCTGCCTTTGTGTTAATGAAACTATGGCGAGTAGATTGGTAGAATCATTACTCTGTTTTGACTTGTAATGTCCACGGGTTGGGAGATAAGATAAAAAGAGGAGTTGTGTTACAGTACATTAAAAGACAAGCCCCCGATTTGGTTCTGCTACAGGAAACGCATTTAATAGGCAATAAACGTAAGGCCCTGACGCGTTGGGGTTATAAACTCTTAGTCCATGCGGGATTCACATCAGGGTCTAGGTGGACAGGTATCCTTGTCAAAAAAAAGCCTGTACTCACCCCGTTACAGACATGGGCAGACCCCCAAGGTAGATTTGCTGTGCTGGAGGCACACTGGGATGGTAGAGCGCTCAATGCAATCTCAGTATATCTTCTCCCAGCGTTGGGTAAGGAGGCACTTACAAAGCTTGGGAAAGTTATAGTTAACCTACCGAATGGAACCCTTCTCCTGGGCGGGGATTTAATATGACCTTCAATGAGCATTTAGATAGGCACCCGGTGCGCCCCCACGCACGCCCCAGCACACCTTTGTCTGAATTTGGCACAGCCATGGGACTCTCAGATGTATCGCAAATAGACTATTTCCTGATACATATGGCAGATATTGGCAATCTACGTAACCCACGTTGCCTACCACGAGGTATTTCTGATCATTCACCGGTGTGGGTGGAAGTTACCCATTATAATCAGACACACACCAATACAATAGTGATCAACCCCTGGTTGCTCAAAATCCCAGATATAAAAGAGAGCGTAATAACACATACCGAAAATTACTTTACTGATAATGTGGGTTCCGTGGAGTCAACACAAATCGTATGGGAGGCATTCAAGGCGGTCTTGAAGGGGCAGGCATTGGCGCTTAAGGTGGACTATCGGAAAAAACAGCAGCAGCAACTGGTACAATTGGAGAGTGAACCCCAACAGTTCGAACTAGACCATGCACAGTCCCCCTTGATAATACGGCCCATCGCCTTAACCTTAAGCAGATAGTATATATTACCCCGGCTGGCGAGCGGGAAAAGCCCCGAATGCTAGCCGCACGGCACAGGCTGTATGAGAAGGGTGATAGAGCTGGCAAAATGCTGGCGTGGTTGGAGAAGAAGGAGCCAGACGAGCGATGGGTGCCTGGACTGACACTAGCCAATCAACAGTACATCTCGGATCCGCAGGCGGTAACATATGCATTTGCGGATTATTTAGAAATGGTCTATACCTCCTCAGCTACCGCCACAGTGGATGATTCCCAACAATTGCTAGCAGACATCCTGTTGCCCACCTTGTCCACAGATGATAGGGAGGCCTTGGAAGAGGAATAAATAGTATCCAGTCAGGAAAGGTGATGGGACCCAAAGGGGTTCCCATTGAATACCTTAAAGCTACAACTTTGCACATTGCACCTCACCTATGAGCAATGTATAATGAGCTATCAAATAGGGGTTCTGCCGGAAGACCAATGACTGGCCGCCATCGTTGTCATCCGTAAACCAGGGAAGCCTGTGGACAGGTGTGGCTCTTACTTGCTGTCCTAGTTCTGTATCGTAGGAATAGCCATTAAAGTCCTAACATTTGAATGATTTAGCACTGTTCATTTGAACCTGGAGCACTTCAACACTGATAATATAGTCCATAGAATACAGCACAGAGTGCCAAGGTCCAGAGGATGAACCTGTCTATCAAAGACTGGATGTTTTCTGGAACTGACGAATAGCATTAACAGTAGTATTTCAAAAATGCATAGCAGCTTCTTACAGGCAAAGGAGGGTTGAAAATCTGAAGCATGAAAATGCAGCCTGATCGACTTACATTGTAATGAGTAAAGTATCTCTTAGATGGAGGTGATGTTCCAGTTCATGATGCACTGTACTGAGAGTCTGCCTCAACCAGTAAGTTATGTTTTGTTTTTTTACCTAAGAAATTATTAGAATCAAATGTTCGAAAGCCATATAGCCAGTTTATGAAGTCAATGAACAGTCCAGGCATTTATAAGTGTGATCAGAATAGCAAGCTTCAAAAAGAAATCAGCAGCTGTTCGGCAGAAGGAAATTAAGTTACGCCTTTGTAAATATTCGTTTTTTACTTTATATATACACACACACACACATTCAATTTTCATGGGCTAGACGATTGTACATAAAGGAGTTATTGTGTTCTGTGTACTGCTATTTGAAAAGATTCCTAAGAATGTTCTGACCCAATCTTGATTCTGCTTGGGTTTCAAGAACAGGGCAATAACATCTTGTATATGTGTGAACAGATTTTCTAGAGGATGCCTTGCAAGTGTCTGCAATCCGAACATTTCAGCCATGCTGTGGCGACAGTTTTATGTATCGACACTTGCGATCAACTAGGAAACAAGCCCCTTCCAGATAAATCTAAAGCACACTCCTCTAGAGATAAAGCCATCTATCAATTGACTGTTTTGAAGTTGAAGGATAATGCTACGTACCCAGTAAGCATCTGTTCTTGGCATGTAGAGCTGTAGATTCACATGCTTTGCATACACCTGCCATTTAGTGTTTGGTCCGGATGTTTGCAAGTTGTTTTTCTTCGAAGAAGTCTTTCCAGTCACGTGGTAGGTGACTCCTCTTTTCGGTGACAGTGCGCATAGGTATCGACTCCATTGTTAGATTGTTTTCCCGCAGAGGGTGAGAATGGAGTTAGTAAAGGTAGAATAGAGATGTTCATGCGTATGTATGTAAGTAAGAAGAACTGCAACAGGTATAGGTACCCCGGGAGGTGGGTGGGCGCATGTGAATCTACAGCTCTACATGCCAAGAACAGATGCTTACTGGGTAAGTAACATAAGTTTGAGGCACGTGACCTGTAGATCACATGCTTTGTATAGACTATACAGAAGTATTCTCCGAAAAGCAGTGGCTAACCTGTAGCTGTTGCAGTGGTCTGAAAAGGGGTTCTGATATACTGCCTACCTTACATTAGCTTGTTGTCTCGCTAACACTTCTGTACAATAGTGCTTGGTGAATGTGTGCAGTGTAGACCATGTTGCAGATTTACAGATGTCAGCTATGGGGCTGTTTCCTAAGAAAGACATAGTAGCCCCTAGTTTGCTAGTGGAATGCGCTCTAGGGGTATTGGTAAAGTCCTCTTTGCTTCTGCATAGCATGTTTGGATACATTTAACAATCCACCTTGCAATACCAGATTTAGAAATTGAATTGCCTTTGTGTGGTGGAGCAAATGCCACAAAGAGTTGTTTAGTTTGACGAAATGGTTTTGTTCTCTCTATGTAATACAGTAAGGCTCGTCTAACATTTAAGTGTGTAGAGCCTGCTCTGTCACTGAATCTGGTTGAGGAAAGAACACAGGCAACTCAACAGATTGATTGATGTGAAAGGCAGATACCACTTTGGGTAGGAACTTGGGGTTAGTGCGAAGAACCACTTTGTCTTTGTGGAGTTGGAAAAATTGTTCCTCTATGGTTTTGCCTGAAGCTCACCCACTCATCAGTGATGTAAGTGCAATGACGAATGCAACTTTCCAAGTGAGAAATTGTAGTTCACATTTATGCAATGGCTCGAAGGGTGGACCCATTAGTCTGATAAGGACAACGTTAAAATTCCACACTGGAGCAGGTGGAAGTCTTGGTGGAATAATTCTGAAGTCCTTCTATAAAAGCCTTGATAACAGGTACTGTGAAAAGGGACAGATGCTGTCTATTTTGAAGGTATGAAGCTATCGCAGCGAGATGTAAGCGTATGGATGTGTAAGCCAATGCTGACTGCTGCAAGTGTAGTAAGTAACAAATGATATTTTGAATGGAAGCATCTAACAGGTTGGTATGGTTCTTATCACAATATATAACAAATCGCTTCCATTTAGCTGCGTAGCCCTTCTGTCCTCCTAAATGATGTTCATACAGTCTGGTGGAAGGTTGAGATAACCAAACTCTAGGACTTCAGATGCCAGATCACTAGGTTGAGTTCTTTGGGATCTGGATGTCTTGTCTCCATGGCTGTGTAAGGAGACTGGGTGTGAAGTGTAGTTCTTGATGAGGAACTACTGAGAGCTTCAACAGGGTAGTGAACCAAGGTGGACAGGCCCATGTGGGAGCTACTAGGATCAGTGTGAGGGATGTTTGTCTAAGCTTCCGAACCACTAGTGGAATGAGTGGGAGAGGTGGAAAAGCATAGGCAAATATCCCTGACCAGTTCACTCAGTGCATTGCCTTTGGACAATGGATGTGGATACCTGGGGATGAAGTTTTGGCATTTTATGTTTTGATGTGTGGCAAACAGTTCTATCTGTGGAAAACCCCACATTTGAAAGAATGGGAGAACTTGAGGGTGATGTTCCCACTCGTGAATCTGTTGTGTCTGCCTGCTGAGGTGGTCTGCGATTTGATGGTTTACTTCTGGGAGGTGTTCTGCCAGGAGAAAAATATTGTGATGTATGGCCCACCTCCAAATGGCTTGTGCAAGGCGTGACAGCTGGAGAGTGTGTGTGTGCTTGCCCCCCGTCTCTGTATGTAATACATGGCTGTCATGTTGTAGGTGTGGACTAGGATTGCTTTGCCTGCAAGGCGAGTTTGGAAGGCTTTGAGCGTTAAAAATACTGCTAGCAACTCTAGATGATTTATATGAAGTTGCTTTTGCTTCTGACTCCACAAACCTTGAACTGTGTGAGTTTGGAGATGAGCTCCCCAACCAGTGAGCAATGCGTCTGCTATTAAGACCGTCTGTGGAACTGCGTTGATGATGGACCGCCCATTGGATACATTTTGTGGGTTTCACCACTACAGAGAACGATGAGTGAGGCCGTCTACCAATACTAGATCTGACAATTGACCCAGAGGCCGATTTCACTGACGTGCTAAGCATTCTTGAAGGGGACGCATTTAAAGTCTTGTATGGGGAACTATAATGATAAAAGACGCCATAATTCCCAGCAGCTGCATGTATACTCGAGCTGAAAGTGACCAGTCAGGCTGAAACAGTGAAATTACAGGCTGAATTTTGCAGATCCTGGCTGCATTGGAACAAGCTAGAGCTTTTGAGTATTGAGAGTGGCTCCCAAATATGTTTGTGTGTTGGAGATGGGACTTCAGCACATTCAGTGTGAACCCCAGATCGTGCAGTAATTGCAGTGTCATATGAGTGCGCTGGAGACACTTTGGGTAAGAGCTGGCTTTCATGAGCCAGTAGTCCAAGTATGGGAAGACCTGAATATGCTGTCTTCGCAGGTGAGCAGCGACTACTGCCAGGTATTTGGTAAATACTCTAGAAGCAGTGGTGACTCCAAATGGAAGCACTTTGAACTGGCAGTGTTGTCCTGCTACCACAAACATGAAATATTTGCGATGAACAAGATGTATTAGAATATGGAAGTATGCGTCCTTTAAGTCTAAAGTGGACATAGTCGTCGTGCTGTAGGAGTGGGAGCACTTGTTGAAACGTGACCACATGAAAGTGATCTAATTGAATAGATGGATTTAGCTCTCTCAGGTCTAATATAGGCCTGAGAGACCCATCCTTTTTGGGTATAAGAAAGTATAGGGAGTACACGCCCTATCCTTGATATTGTAATGGCAAGAGTGAACCTCTTGTCTGAGGGGGTGTAAATGCTCTGGTGACATTTTGTGTGAACATGGAGGGATTGTTGGTAAGCTCCAGGCAATAACCAGATTGGATAATTACTAGAACCCATCTGTCTGAAGTTATTGTATGCCAGACGGGGAGGAACGGAGAGAGACATCCCCCGACCGGTGTGAAATGATCGGGGGAAAGGGGAGGCAAGTCACTGCTTGTTGAGGGGGCGGTGCGGGGTGTGGAATCTTTACCTCTTCCCTTGACATTATTGCCTCTAAATCCGCCCCCGAAAGTAACCTCTTGAAGAGGATGACTGATTGTTACCTTTATAGGATGCGGAGGTGTTGTCTCTAGATAAGTTTTTAGAGCCCCCTCTGTAGAAGGAGCAACGAAAAGAACCCCGATTGGATGGTGACTGTAAGGCTCCCATAGATTTTGCAACATCTGTGTTCTTCATCGTCTCTAACGAAGTGTCTACAACAGGACCAAAGAGAATCTTTTTATCAAAAGGTAATGTTTAAGATAGAAGCCTGTACTTCGGGTTTAAACCCTGAAATTCTAAGCCAGGTGTGCCACAGTGTCAGCCGCATCTAATAGATGTGTTTGAAATTAGCTTTCCTTCTTGAACTAGGTCGTGTGCCTTAGACCCATGTTCATCAGGTAGAAATTGGAGCAATTGCTCCAATTCGTTGTAGTGCGCTCTGTCGTATCTAGCTAAGAGAGCCTGGGGATTGGCTGCCTGTGCAGCTATTCTTTGTCCGGAGGTATCTATTAGTTTAGATTCCATGTCAGGAGGAGGGGCGTCCCCCGATGTTTGTGAGTTTGCCCGTTTATGGGCATTAAAAACCACTAAACAATCCAATCGTAATTGACCTTTGATGTAAATTGGGTCTGATGGTACAGTTTTATACTTATCTACCCTTGGTGTAAGAGTTTGTGAGGGAACCAGATCTTTAAAGATGTCGTCTGCATGTTTTAGCATACCCTTAAGCATAGGCAGTGTGTGAGTGGATCTTTGAGAAGAGCTTAGAGTCTCAAAGAGAAAATCCTCCTTAAGTGACTCTTTATGAAGCTGAACTCCATGATACTCAGCAGCTCTATTTATTAGGTCTATATACCCTATATTATCATCAGGTGGAGAGGGTTTTGTAGGGTATAAGTCTGGACCGTTATCTGTGTTTGGATCTGTTTTATATTCGTTCCATGGATCAGGACTATTATCTACCCCGTCATCCTGATTGTCAGTCGATTGTGGTAGTGGTAAATTTGTGGGTGTTATCAATAATTGTGGGTTAGGTGGGGAAGGAGGTGGTAGAGAAGGAGGAGAGGGATTAGTACCAACACGTTTTCTCTTAAGAGGAATGTGGTAAGCGTCCTCCGTTTCTGGTTGGCAATTCAATGGCAATTTTGTTTGAATATGTCCAGTTTGGGGATTGATAAATCAATTCCTTTTGTTTTGGGTCTGTGTTTGAAGGCGGGACGTTGAAGTGAGGCTCCATCGATGGAGTAGGAGCCATTTTATCTTTTGGTGCCAATATTGTCGGAGCCGATGTTTTTGGCGCGGAAGTGTTCGGATACGAGGATGGTTTCAGTACCGAAGGAGTTGAGTCTGAAACGTGTTTTGGTTTCAATGCCAATTGTTTTGGCTTGGTGCCCGAATGTGGCCAACTCGATCCTGAACCGGAAGGCTTTAATATTTGTTTTGGTGCCGTGTCCAAAGGCGGGGCATCTGAAACGTGTTCATGGTGCCGACCTTGGCCCGAAGGCAGGAGGGCCCGGGGCCTTTTTCTTGGGCAGCGGAGCAGGGGAGGATCGGTACTCACGGTATGCTGACCCTGCGGAATCTCTTCGTCCATGTCGTAGTCTGCTTCTGACAAGGAAATGAGCTTTTCTTCTTTCTCGGCTCCTTGTGCGTTGTCGACATCTTGTTCGGAATCTTCTCCAAAGAGATCAGTAATGGAGCTGCTGTGTTGTTGCATTTCATGACGTCAAGCCTGGCAGTCAAGGAGCGTCTTTTTGGACTGGAACGATTTGCATGTGTCGCAGTCTAGTTCGTCATGCTCCGGGGAGAGGCACAAGTTGCACACTTTGTGTGAGTCAGTGTGCGAGTACTTCGCGTGGCACCGGGGAGAGAATTTAAATGGAGTCCGTTCCATCGACTGCGAGATGGTCCGATGCGGCTCGGCCCGACTACCTTCCATGAAGTTTCCAATCGAAAGAGATTTTTGTGAATGAATAAGATACGCGGAGAATGGGAAACGCGATCGAATAACAATACCGTCGAGGGTAACTGAATTGCGCACAGAGGGGAACCCGAGAAACAGTTGCGAGCCAGAGCCCAGCAGTACACATCCGAACCCGATGGCGGAAAAAACCTATTTAACAATGAAGTCAATGCCCATGCGCCCCATCTCCGAAAGGAGGAGTCACCCAACCGCTCTGGGAGCCGCACCATCACCCACCGACGACGCTCGCAACGTGGGGTTCATCCTGTACTCATCGCTCTCAATGACCCAACAATTCAACGCCATCCCCTCCTCCTGCTTCAACACCCTCTGCATGCTTCGCAAGATCTACAGATGGATCCCCACCGGAACCAGTAGGACGGTCACCCAGGCCCTCGTCAGTAGCAGACTGGACTACGGCAATGCTCTCTACGCAGGAACCACGGCCAAACTCCAGAAAAGACTTCAATGCATACAAAACGCCTCATCCTCGACATTCCCTGCCACACCCACATCTCTGCCCACCTGAAAGACCTGCACTGGCTCCTAGTCAACAAGAGTATCAACTTCAAGCTCCTCACCCACACTCACAAAGCACTCCACAACGCCGGACCAGCAAACCTCAACAAGCATCTCACCTTCTACACCCGAGTCGCCAGCTCCGCTCCGCCAACCTCACCCTCGCCACCGTCCCACACATCCACAGGACCACCACCGGCAGCAGATCCTTTTCCTACCTCGCCGTCAAGACATGGAACACCCTCCCCACCCATCTGCGCCAAGACCTGCGGACCTTCAGGAGACGTCTCAAGACCTGGCTGTTCGAGCAGTAGCTGCACCCCCTCCCCCTCAGCACCTTTAGACCCTCACGGGCTGTAGTGCGCTCTACAAATGCCTGACTGACCTACCTCGTGACTGGAAATACTTCTTTGAAGAAAAACAACTTGCAAACATCCAGACCCAACACTAGATGGCAGGAGTATGCAAAGCATGTGATCTACAGCTCACATGCCTTGAACATACCTTTTCTCGTTAACTGTTAATGAAAAGTTGGCTAGACTATGTATTTTTTGTTTTATGAAGATAGAACATCAGCCTCTTTCAATGTCTAATGGATGGATAGATTGCTATCCAGGAGTTGAAGGGTTTGAAAAAAATGACAAGGACTGTATTTCGTTCACTCTGAGGTGTGGTGACAGCAACTACGAAGACTGATTTCCGAGAAAGATGTTGCAAAGTAGATTTATGTATGGGCTTAAAAGGTGGCCATTAGCCTTGACAGTACTAGATATTTTTCCCAGGGGAAAGAATTGCCTTTTATTTGGTGGAAATACTTTCTTTAGACTTTCAAGAAAGCCTTTGATTACAGAGATCTTAAAGAAAGAAACCAGATTAGTATTTTTTCTGTAAACTGCAAGTACTTTTATGGAAGGAAAATGCTACATGGATTAGGCCAAATGAAGCAACTAAGGCAGTAGAACCTCCGCTTGGCAGGCTATTAGATAGGGCCAGTGGTTTAAAAAACTCTTCAATTTCATGGAACAGTAGAGACATTTAACACCTCTTAAAATTTCCGTATGCCTGGCAGTAATGTTATATGCTAGCCATCGGATCTCAGGAGCCATGCTGCTAAACTCAACGATGTTAAGTTCGGATGAATAACTTGGCCCTGAAGTCTGGACAATAGATGGGGGGGGGGGGGGGGGGGGGGGGGGGGGTGAGTGGAAGCCTCCCCTGTGGTTTGCAAATGTGAAGATCCTCAGAACTCCGCTGTCTTGGCTATCAAGGAGCTATTACAATCATCTTTCCCAGAGATCTTCTCAATTTCTGGATTACCAATGGGATCAGTGGCAGAGGAGAGACTGGCATACAGGAAGTCTTGTGGCACCTAATCGAAAGTGCATTGCTATCCAATCGTTGCTCTGGTCGCCTGGATGTCGAGTTTCAGCATTAGCTGTTGTGTGCTGTCGTGAACACTTCTAAGGAGATGTTGTAAAGAACCCGGTCTTTTCATTGAGCCGGTTAGAAAATCTGCTAGTGAGTTCACTGTCACTAGGATGTATAATGCTGTCAACGACAAGCACTTGGCTAGAGCCCAGTGCCAGATAGTTTGCACTTTCACCAAGTGTCCTCAATCTGGTGCCTCCCACTTGTCGATTTAGAACATATTGGTCATGTTGTCCCTGTGAATCCTGATCATCGTATGGGTCTGTAGTGATGCTTAGGTGGTATGCATTCTCCCTTTCATCCACTGAGCATGGATGGACAGATCACCTAGGTGGGCACCTCATCTGGAGAAAGAAGCATCCATCACAAATGTTTGTTTTGGATTCTCTTAATGAAACATAACTCCCTGTAGCAAATTACTGCTGATGCATTACCAATTTATGGACAACAGAAAGCATCTGTTGACTTTCCAGACACTGCTGGAGCGGTCTCACCTGTAACATTGCATTCTGTACAAAACAGATACAAGGAGTCATAGAATGTAGGAGGGATGCCATCTCTCTTGCAGTTGGGTTAAGCCCCCCCCCCACAAGTGCTGCACTTTTCCATATAGATAACACTCTCCCCTACCCCTCGCGCCTAAAGAATACACTCCTCCTTCTACAATGGCTATCTTTGCTCCTTGGTAGTGAAGCCTTTGACCTGGAACAAGGTTTGATTTCTGGTAGTCTATCTAAAGGTCTGACCTGTTCAACAGCCTGAGAGTTTGTTCAAAATCTTATGTCGTCTTTTGCTGGCTGTTTGTCTTCAGGAGCTAGTTGTCTACATATAACATGTATATTCCTTGCCTTCTCATTACTGCCATACATTTTGAGAAAGAGGGAAGTGCTGACTCCAGGCCAAAGTAGGAGAATGATGCATTGGTAATCTAGGTAACCTACAAGTCTCAAGAACTTCCTGTGATGTGGATTTATCAGGATGTGGAAGTATGCGTCTTGGAGGTCTATGGGATACATCCAGTACTCTCACTTTAGATGGGAGATTTGATATAATGCCAAAATGGTTCTTTTTTTAATACTTTTTTTTCCAATAGAAATTACAAGTCTAAAATTGATCAA
This sequence comes from Triturus cristatus, assembly GCF_964204655.1. Taxonomy (NCBI): domain Eukaryota; kingdom Metazoa; phylum Chordata; class Amphibia; order Caudata; family Salamandridae; genus Triturus; species Triturus cristatus. Next base: position 988,639,404 of record NC_140580.1, read on the forward strand.
AAGTATGCTTTTAGGCCTTTCTTTTACAATAGGCACTATCTTGAATATAGACACTGACATTTTTGATTGTTTTGGACAATATTCTATTGATTTTGAAAGCAAAGCAGGTGTTTTTCTTAGCATTTATAGTTTTTACTTTGATGGCTATTTTGGAGACAGAGATGGTGGAATGACCTTGAAATGAAGAAAGTATCCATGGGATACAATACTCAGGACTCACTTGCCCTTTGTGACGGTAAATTAGTCTTTCAGAGGAAGGCACAGCACTCCCCACCGGAATGGGAAACTGGTTGTGGCGAGGAGGGGTACAAATTTGTCACTGCCTACCTGATGAATGTTTTCCCTTCCGGGGGTAGAGGACTTTAGCATGGCAGTCTTTGATCTTGTCCGCTTTCTTGGGTATTGGTATTTTTTGCACTGCTTATGTTTGGTAGAGCCACTGAGGAAAGTGAACCCTCTGTTGGCAATGTCCTTCCCTGGTCTTGCTCTGCTGTATGAAGATCCTTTTCTTCTCTATCAGGCCAACTGCATGCAGAGTTCCTACCTCGTTCTCCTTTTTCAGCATCTCATCAACTGTGTGCTGACCAAATAAGGATGCGCTTGAAATGGAAGATACACTACGTTTATCTGTGCCTCTGGGTTCAATGAAGTTAAAAGAAGACAGGATGGTCTAATAGCCACACCATGGCAATAGGCAGTGGAGGCTGTCAGTAGATTGCAATGGATACTTGGAACTGTTGTTTCAGGAAGTCATCAATAAATGACTTCAGACTGTCCATGGTTTCCTTCTGATATATTCCCAGAGGAGCAGATAAGTTGCATCTGTACAACACTTTTACCCAGCTAAGCCCAATTTCTTACTCCTTCTGGGGCCATGGTTGTCTGTATAGCTGACGCATGTGTTCCAACTGAAGTGACAATGATGGAAGTTGGTTATCGATCCATTTTTAGAAAGTCTGGATCTTTATGCAGAGCTCCATACTTTAAGTAACCTGGGCATAGGAGCATTAACCGTTGCCCCAAAAGAATTCTTGCACTATTTCTAAGAGGCCCAGGACCATGGGAAGCAAGATGTCAAAGCTACCTGTGTTTGAAGTGTCTCAAGAATGACGGAGATAGCTGGTTTTGAAGTCACCACAGTCATTTAGCTTAAACACCCCCTCCTCAACAAAACCTCATGGGAAGTGCTTATATCATCCGCAGCAGAGACACTTGAAGGAGAAGCTGCAGGTGAGATTGGAGTGTAGGAATAGTGTGAATCATTCATATCAGAAATAGATCTCGACCTTAATGGTGAATGGCCAGCATTACTTCTTTCAGGAGTGTATCCAGGTTCTCTATAAAATGAACGTTTCAGTGGAAAGAGACATGGCAAAGAATTACAGATCATCTTGGAGATCTCTCTGAGGGGACAGCTGTAGAGGATGAAGAGGCTCGTGAACAGGATCCTCAAAGGAATGATAGGCCTAATTGGCCCTACTTCCTTGGCAGCGACAAAGTAGACAAACGTACCACTGGAGTCTTGGCAGGTTAATCATGAATAGACCTGGAAGTTATGGGGGGAAAAAAAACACTTGGGAAAGGGATAGAAACCTTTATATTTGGTAATGGAGGAATAGAAAACTCTGCACATGAATGCATTGAACCAGCTGGCAGCTCAGGAGACTGTGTTGGACATTGTTGGAGATGGACATCGAACGGAGAGTTTTTCTTGCAATGGCAATTGCAGCTCTTCCGACAAAAGATGGTTCTTCTCCACTGGTGGACGGAAATAGATCATCAAAGGTGTTTGGCGGTGTGGTTTCGACACTGATCACCTTGCCTTTTACACCGGGTTTTCAATGTCAATGAAACCGCATACTCTGGAGACTGACTGCCCTTGTCTCTAGGGCTGTGGTGGGAAAATGTAGAACTCCACCTTTGATGAAGAGCACGTCGGGCTGACTTGATATCTTTAGTCTTGACAGCTACTTCAAATTAAGTTGAGTGGCAACTTGAACAATTTACTTTTTCACTTTGCATTTTGTCTGAGGCTCTCCCACTTGAGGTGGCCTTATTAGAGCATCCCTTCTTAGGAAGGTAAGCCGGAGAGGCTGCCTCCTCCAGACTTTCGCTTTTTTCTTTCCTCCTTTCCCTTCCTATCTTTGAACAATCCCTAGAAGCCTGATGTTCTTGTATGTTTTTTGTCAAATACTGCAGTCCTTAGGAGTATGGGAAGACGGAATGAATGCAACACATACGCTGTGTGGGGTCTATAACTGTTTTCTTTCTTAGGAGGGGTACTTTTCAAGAACAGATGACATTTCATAAGCAACAATATTTTAACTGGAAAGAAACATTACACTTAACGGAGAGCTGTCTAAAATGTCAACTGAATATAGTCAAAATTACTGAGAAAAACCCTAGGTGTGAAACCTCATGTGCTTGCAGTTCCTTCTCACCAGAAAACTGACTAGGGCAAAATGCTAGTATAGTACCATCAAGGGTTGGAGACTCGCATGGAACTTTTAAAGGGAGAGGACCCTTTTTACTCTTTACAATGGAAGGTTTATCAGGCTGCCTTTTTTTCCTTTCACACTTCTCATTTTCAACCCCCATTTGCATTGAAGATGCTGCAATGCAGACTTGCAATGCTACCAAGGTAAAACTATTTGCCAATTCTAGAACAAAATCCAATCTGATAAATGGTTACAGGGTGCTACTCATCCTATAGACAAAAGGATATTAGCACCACGTGCTCCAGACTGAAACAACCACCTCAATCATTGAAGCGCTTATGACTCAATGAAGATCATAAGATAGTTACTTACCAGGCAAGCATCTGTTTGTAGCATGTAGTGCTGTAGATTCACATGCTGTGTATACTCCTGCCATCTAGTGTTGGGCTTGGACACTTGCAACTTGTTTTTCATCGAAGAGGTGTTTCGAGTCACGATGTATAGACTCCTCCCTAAGATGGAACTGCACATGGGCATGGACTCTATTGATAGATTGTTTTCTGCAGTGTGTGCGGGTAGTACAGAGGGGTTATTGAAGATTGTGTAATGCACATGTGAATTGGATGAAAGGTTAATGGAAACATCTCCGGTTACATCCATATGCTTCCAGGGAGATGGGTGGGCTCTCACGAAATCTACAGCACTAAACGTTTCAGCCAAATGTTTACAGGCCAAATAACATATTCCCTTCCAAGCATGTGTTGCTGTAGATACATATGCACACCATAGACTGTAAAGCAGAACCCAGAAGTGGTGGCTAGTGTCTGAAATAAGGCCCTAATGACCATTCGGCCTACCATTGCTTGCTATCGCAGATATCCACACAATGTTTAGCAAATGAGTGAGGAGTTTCTATTTTAATATTTAAAATATATCTATGATGTATATATTTTACTGTTTTTATGTACTTATATTTATCAACTGCGAATTAAGTTGATGATTGATTGAGTTGACCACGTAGCTGCTTTACAACAGTCGGCTAATGGAATGTTTCCCAAAAAGAATCAGCCTTCTTTTGGATAGTGCACTCTAGATGTTACAGTAAGAGATCTTTTTGCCTTGTTATAGCAAGTTTGGATGCATTTAACTATCCATCAGGCAATTCCTGCCGTTGATATCGGCAGTCATTTATGAGGCCTTGTAAAGGCTAACAATAGTTGATAGAGTTTTATCGATGTAGAACATGACAGCACGTTTTACATTCAGATTATGTAACACTCTATATGCCACAGACTGGTTGTGGGGGAAAAACTGGGAGGTCTATAGTCTGGTTAAGGTGGTATAGAGAGACTACCTTAGGGAAGATTGAGATTTTGCAGTTTGGAATCTTGGGATAGGACCTAGCCACTGGCGAAGTCAATCCTGTTGGGCAGCCTCTCATGCTGGCTGATGGACATATCCAATAAGGCAGAATACCAGGGCTGTCTTGCCCAGGAGGCAGGCCACTAACATGAGTTTGTGAGGTTTGCCATACCTTCTGTATCACTTTTGGACAGAGGTGGAAAAACATGTTTGTGAGGTTTGCCATACCTTCTGTATCACTTTTGGACAGAGAGGTGGAAAAGCATAGGCAAATATCCCTGGCCATTAGATCCATAGCACATTGGCCATGGGTGTGGGTATTTTTAGGCGAAGTTTGGGCATTTTGCATTCTCTGGGGGTGGCAAAGAGATCCACATTGGGAGTCCCAAAGCAGTCGAAGTACCATGATAAGATTCACCCCATGCGAATACCCACTCGTGGACTCTTGAAGGCTGATGTTCACCCCCAGTAAGTATTGTCAACAGGTGAACACTATGGTGAATGGCTCAATGCCAACTCGACTGAGCTAGGAGACAGAGAGAGCAAGTGAGTGGTCCCCTGCTCCTTGAGGTAATACCTGGCAGTCATGTTGTCGGTCCTGATGGGAACGACTTTCTTGCGAACAAGTGGCAGGAAAAATTTGAGAGCATGTGGAATCGCCAGAAGCTCAAAGTAGTTGATGTGGCATGTTTGCTGGGCTGGAGTCCATAAGCCTTGAACTGTACCGTCATGGAGGTGAGCTCCCTACCTTGTTTGGGAAGTGTCTGTGGAACAGGGTCCAGAAAAGGCCTGCCCGCAACAATTTGTTGCTGTGCCGCCACTTCAGAGCAACAGGTGCTAGCCGTTACCACCACTAGATTCTACACATGACCCTCCACTTTTGACCATTGTGCTGCTAGGCACTGTTGCAGGAAATGTAGGTGTAGCCGGCGGGTCTCAGTGAGCAATCCATTTTGGGTATGAGGAATTAGAATGAGTAAACTCCCTTGCCCCACTGACTGTGGAGTACTGGCTCAAAAGTGCCCTTTTGAAGGAGCACTTGGACCTCTTCTTGTAGCAGGGCGTTCGTGATCGCTGCTTAGTGTGTGTCTGTGTCGAGGAGTGTTTGGCGGTGTTGCAAGGAGTTCGGAGCACTACCCGAGCAGAACTATGCTAAGCACCCAGTTGTCTGATGGGATTTCCCCTGCCCCTGACATATGTTCGGTTATTGAAGGGGGAACGCAAGGGAAGTCACTGGACGATAGCGAGTGCTCCTTTCCTAGAGCCTCTTTTGTCTCTGCCCCAGTTGTTGCTTCTTTATGCTCCTCTAGAGTATCCGGTGGGGTCTGCTCATGGTTACTCTATTGCAGCCTCTGGTAAGATGAAGAGGTTATTGGGGAGTGCACTTTTCTGCCTGCCCTATATTGATTTATACAAAAAAAGTGATGGATGGAATGCTTGAATTAATCTCAGCCACTGGTAATTACTCTGGGCTGCTTCCCAGTACACAGAGATGCGGAATTGAATAAAATATCTACTTGGGGCAGGTTGCTTCATAAATCTACTTGTCCTGTAACAAAATCCACTTGTCCCTTTTGTGCCATGTAATACAGCGACAAATTATGGCAGCAATCTCATTATATACAAGAGCTCTGAAATATCCACTCTGATTATGCCAGGGCTTCTTCCATAAGTAGGGTTTGAATACTAGCAATTCCCTTCTGTTGCCATGTTTACGCAGATCTACATACTGGGGCTGAAGGTAGTAGTAAGCAACAGTGCCAGGGATGGAATACCCTTTTGAGTCTGTGCAAACCTACCAACTTGCATGTTTTAAGGGTTTTCACTAACTCTACTCTAATCTTTTCCCATACTGAGAAAGATTGAATATTTACTCCAGACAATGGCAGACAAGAGTTTGGAAAAAAAGTGGTTGGAGGGAAAGTGAACTTGCAAACACTCAGATTTTCGCATGAGCAAATCCACACCTGGATATTCGCTCATGCAGAAATGCAGTTCACAAATATTTTCTAGGAGTACTATTTCTTAGCCTACTAGTGTAAAGTCTTGTAAATTCACAAAAGTAGTATATCTGCACTTAATGCAAGGACATGGGTGCACTTTTGAGATGTTTAGTAATTGGGCCCCTAATTAGGTCTGTCTGTCTCTCTCTATCGGCTAGCTTCACTGTGACAGCATTCTATTCTTTCACAAGGAGCTTATCAACACAGTTTTGTTCAGTGCTAGGAACTACTGTGGCAATGTGTGGTTTTGAAGACCAAAAGAAGTTTTGCTTTTGCCAAGGTTTGTTATAATGGTGAGGGCTCGGCAGCTTCCACAACAATAAGGTTTTACAAAAACCATGCTAAAACAAGTCAGATTGACAAAACCAAAAGGCTGACCAACAATTTCAGACCTGCTGGCTTTATCAATGCATGTTTATGTTTACCATAATTTTATTAATGGTCACACTGATTTTCCATTATACATATTTTTGGGAAATACTAGCATGCACCAACACATTTTACTAAATGATGTTGCCAAGAAATGGTGCCCAAAATTTATAGAAGTTTAGCAAAACGTTTTTGCATTTTTGTTGTGAACATTTTATTTTGAAAGCAAAGAATCATCAATCTTGCTTTAAAGCTTTTGCAAATATTTGCATCTAATCAGAGAGCATTCAGGGAGCAGTATACATAGCCTCATATTGCTAAACGTTGAAAAGGTGCGTACACGTGTTATACTGGAACAACTGTTAGTAGTGCAGTCTGAGCTTACAACATTTACTTTGAGCGCTCATCCTGATAAAGGCTTTGCATTAATGAACCGCAACTACAAGTTTGAACAGCATTAACCCATGGACACAAATATTACCTTAACTGCAGGCAATGAATGCCCTTCCCGGATCCATAATGTGGTACTGCAAACTGGCAGCCAAAGGGTTGTGCTGTAGGTGGTTGGGCCTACTTCTCCCAAGGACAAAATACACATGAAAACGTGTTGCCCTTGACCCCAGACAATATGTCCCGGGCGTCAGGCTATAGGAATTCCACATCCCTGAGTACATCAATATTTTGCACACCATCACACCTTAGTTTGGACCCAGCTACATGCAAATCAGTCTTTACCCTGCTCCAATGGGAACAGTCAGGCTCGAATTTTCTAAATGCGGTCTAACTTGAATCGGAACACAAGCAAGCCAGGGCGGTTTTGCACAAGTTATGGGCTCATCAGCCATATACATCTTGGTTCCAGTAACAGTGTGCAAGGGACCCACGTTTGGGCATACCTGTCTCACTTAGGGATAAGAACTGAAGTTTATAAAAAAAAAAAGTGACGGAGGTTTGTTTGAAATAATCTCAGCCAATGGTAATTAAACGATGCCGTATTCCTGTCCATAGTTATTTTGCACATCATGCCATATCAGTGTTTTTTTGATGCCCTATATTGAAGTCTGCGAAAGGAACCCTTTGGATGTGGCTGTTGGAAGGGCACTCATAACCTTAACTGTATTTGTATTCTTCACCTTCTCCCACATTTGTTCAGTAAACGTTGTTGAGCTTCCGCCTCAAAACCAGAAAATCAAAGACAGGCATGTCATCCCATTAGGAAAATGGCGTTATTACCTTCTGCCGTGGTGTTTGCAGCGTCCAAGGTAGAACGGATAGCAGTGCAGGACATTGTTTTCCCTTCAGCTACAAGTTCCTCTCCCTTTGTCTGTATTCTTCCAAGAGATTTGTTTGAGGAGATCTTGTACCTCATCTCAGTGCACCCTTTCATATCAGGAGAGCAAACCGAAGGAAATGGTGATCCTTAAGTTGCTTTGTTAGCTATTCTTCCCTGACAACTATCTTTTTGCTCTCCTGATCTTGGGGAGGGGGGTGCTTTCACGTGGTATGGACAATTACTGAATCCAGAGGTAACTGTCCCAGATTGTAAGGTGGATCGTTTGGGGAGGCTTTATAGCTATTTTTTTTTTAACCAACAGATGGGGGGCAACCCTAACCTTAAGGGTCTCTTCAAAGATCTCAGCTTATGTTTTTAGTATTTCCTTTAACATGCGAAGAAACTGGACTGTGTGGTGTGTTCTAGACAACGGCTCAATAAGGAAAGAACAGTCTTCAAGAATGTGCATGCTCGCCTTGTAGCAGGTGGCCTCTTGGTAGGAGGCTGTGTCATTTTAGGGGTGAGGAGGATAGCTTGGCAGGGTACATATCAGTGTCCTCTGTTGAACCAGGCTCATAAGGCACATCAGAGCAGTCTGGAGTGTAGCTTGGGCCCCCTTGGCTTTAAGATTGAGGTGACTCCTCTGGAAAGTGCAAATAGAGGTGGTTTTAGATTAGGAGGTGAAGGCGGATGAAGCAGGGGGGCTGGTGCCCTGTCCACATACTTTTTTTGCTTTGGGAGTGGTGAAAGTTCAAAACAATCTCTTCAAATGTTAGCCTTCTTTTCTGAGGTAGTGTCTCTTGGCTTTGCCAGAGCCTTGGTTCTGGTTTTCCCTGTTTGGAGATGAATAAACAAGGATTTCTGCCTAGCATCGAGCTCATCCTGTAGGCACTGAAGAATTGGTAGTTTGGAGTTACCCGGTGCAGTAGACTAGGACATTTCCAGTGCCGGCTGGTCTCACAGATTCAAGAGTTTTTTTGTGCATCTAACTTTGTTTGGTGTCGAGATGAATTTAGTGCTAAAATTGGTTTTGGCACAACAAGTTTTGATGTTGAAGCCAGCACTGAAATGTCTTTTGGCCTTTAAGGCCTGTGAGGGAGTTCGCACTGGAAAGCCAGCTCGGTTCAGTGCCCAAAGGTCAGATGGCCTTCGGCACCAAGTTTTTGCTTGGTGCTAGCCATAGCCCGCAGGCAGAGATGGACCGGCTGAGTGTCTGATTGCCAGGACTAGAGGTCTGGCCTGTACAAAGGTGTTGGTAAACCTCAGCTCGGGGTCTCTAAGCTCAGTTAAGGTGGCACTCCGAAGAAACAGTACTCAAAGTCAGTGTATTGATAGTCGTGTACGTGACTAGGGGCTCTTGCCACTGTTCTTTCTCAGACTCTGAGAATTCTGCATCAACATTCGGAGCCAGAGCTCGCCCATTTGTCTCAGACGGCCCAGGTTGTTATTCCTCTTCTGCCTGGACGCCCTGCTCCTGGGAGATTTCGGGGGTGTATGGATCTTGGTGATGCATTCTCCAAAGAGCCTACATGCTCTCACGCTTGTGAACGGTCTTTTTGGACCAGAAGGTAAAGCAGGCTGAATAGGTGGTTATTGCGTTCGGGGAACAGACAGATTGCAGACCTGGTGGTAATTGGACAAAGGGTATTTGGGGTGGCACTGTGGACAATATTAGAAAGGCATTTATTTCTTCACTTCTGGTGCATTTTTAAATTAGAGGATTGAGGGAAGGAGCCAAAAACCACGAAGAGGGCACGAGTCCCTAAATGGTGGGCATTGAAGGCTTTATAAGTCTGATCTGGTGATTTGCAGTGAACTAGGTCGTTTGTTGTCAGTGTTTTCTGATGCTACTTGGGTCGAAAAGAAGTTAAAAAAAAGGCCCTAAAAACTGCACTGTACGTGCAAACATGGACCCCCATCAACTCAGATCCAGACCACCAATGGCGTTTATGCCCATTGCGTACTAAAGGAGGAGTCACTATACCTCATGACTCAATACTTTTTCAAAGAAAAACAAGTTGCAAACATCCAACACTAGACGGCAGGAGGATGCTAAGCATGTATATCTACAACACACACTCTATGAAGATAGATTTAGGCAACATTATAATTGCAAACATATCAGGATAACCTTCAGACCTAACACCCCCAAAAGTCTTCAAAATCGCCTTCACACAACCTATGCAGGGGAGGTAGCAACAAACTTACTCAACTTCTTGGAACTAGGTTTTTTCCCACCAAAATTTACATTAGACCACTCAAAAAAGAAAAACCTTGATCCATCTGACTCAAACTGCACACCAAAAGCCCAGTTCCTAGGATGAGTATTAAGAACAACTGCTTAGCTTTCAAGTTCACAGTGGAAAAGGACTTGCTGTTAGACCAACAATCTAGATTCAAAGAAGGCAGAGGCACAGAATCAACAATCATATCAATTTGGAATTACCTAAAAGTCAAACTGGAAAAGAACAGAATGGCCACCCTATTACTTCTGTAACTACCAGAAGCATTTAGCACTGCACACCATCAACATACGCAACAACAAAGACACCATCATCTCGGAATGTGTTAGAACGCTAAACTGTGAATTTCTTCTTACCCGAGAGATAAAGTGTGGCATACCCACCACCTTTTACGCAAGCTGCTTACACCAGACATTTTGGCATCCAGGAGGATTCCATATTAGATAATTCAACCTCACAAGCCACAACTATGCACATGATATGCAAATCATTCAAAAGATGATTGACACAGAAGACCTCTACAAATTAAAACTAGAACGTCTTTGTGCAATAAATACATAGTTGATGATTAACGGCCTAAAGCACATCACACCGAAGAGAAATCTCGTGGACTATAGAGAAAACCCGCAGACAATAGCAAAAATATCAACCTACTGCAATATAGCCCAAGGAAATTGAGGACCCTCCCATGACATCATAAAGACAGAAACCTATGGGTTAACAGATTCAGAACTATCCTTGATATCCCCTAAAGGCCGCAAAAAGCATTCTACACAATGAAAACACTGCAACTCATCTTCCCATACATTAAATACCAACAAAAATTACAAGCTATTCTTAATCTTGCAAAATCCAAGTTTGACTGTGACAACAGTCGATATAACTTGGTGCATCCAGTTTCATCATATGCCCTATAGAATTAATAAAAAACGCTGCTGCGGGTACAGCTCTCTTGGTACAAGACGTCAAACTCTGGAATTTCTTACCAGCCACGTTTCAAAGAACTCTGAAGAATTTACACTGCTAAAGAGGGGAGAAAGCATGGCTACTTTCAAGTTAACTACATCCCACAACCGTGGGATAGAACCTGGACCAATAATCATTCCTCAACGCAGAATCAAAAACTACATAGAAGAAATAGCCCAACCAGCACACAACTTTCTATATCCAGGCAAGTCGTGAACAGCTGAATTATGTCGATCCTGGGTATTTAATAGAAATGTCAATGCATTTAGAACCCTGCTGGTCCACACTAATACTATAATGCTTAGGGGTCGGACTGACAATTGCAGTTCAAACAAGGTGCATAATAATTCCCTTATATTGCTTGACCCTCTTCCTCTCACATAAGACAGAACACATATGGATCATGTCCATTACCCAGTGCTGTACCAGTCCAAATCAATAAACAAACCATCACCTACTGAACAGTCACAGAAGAACTGAAGAAATCTGCCACATACCAATGACCAATGGAGAACTACAATTTAGTCCACCACTGCAGGTCCCACTTGGCTGTATACTATGACCACTTCTTGACTTCTCACAACAACAATTATATGTATATAATTCTAATAACAAAGACCATCCAGCAGGACTCCCTACAATCTGTCCCTCCAACTTATGCCTGTTCAGGATCATAAACGTTAAATTAAAAAAGTAAAAGAATGTAATACTTAGAGCAGTAACCAGCTAAGTGGACTATGATCATAAGAAATATCATAAAAGGGACGTGCAGAGCTGGTCAAAGCCTGCTTACTGAAAACTATGTACCTACATCTGGCACTACATCCATCACACCGCTCCTCAACATGATTACCGCACTTAAGAGTGGTCACAGACAAAATGGAATCAATTCCCACATAAGATCAAAACCAAGACAAAATCCTTCCTACCACAGTGTAGCATGCTACCCATGTAGGCAAGCGCTTTAGCACCTCCCAAAGGAGTAGTAAGAACTATATAAATATTACAATACAACACGTTGGAAACGAAACATTTCCTTGGAGGCGGAATTATACACCAATATGCCCCGAGCTGATCAAGAATGTGACTGACAAAGTCTCAAAGCAATGGCTAGAGGGAGCGGACACTAAAAGGTTAATGACAGACAGTGTCTGATCCATGGCCTACAACTCTCTGCGCAATAGAAACAACTTGCCTTGCAGACAGCTACAATTATAACAGCAGGACTGCCATGGTCTGCATTAAATGCTTTTGCGCTTTAAACTCTGGCACTAATCTACCAGGGTATTCCTATTAAATAGATAAGTTTGTACAAGAAAGTACAATGCTTAAAACTAATTTTCAGTTGGCCTTCCTAGTATTAACATATAGGCATAGAAAAGGGAGAGGAGTGCACTGAAACCAATAAACGTAGTATTAGTGTAAAAACAATTGTTCAGAAGGTTAACTTGAACACCTTTGTCCTTTTACCAACCAACAGCTGATTGCAACTGCAGGATGGATTAGCGCAGGACAGAATAGAGTACGGTAGCGGGTGAATGGAGGCGGTGGGAGTCTGGGTCTTAAATTCAGAGCAGTGGTGGGGTAATGGGGATTATGCAATCTCAAATATTTAAGTTCCATCTTGCTGCAAGAAAAATTAGGAGGTTTAAGTGGCCGATTAAGAAGCCTTTATCTTCAAACAATCTCACTCCATAACCAGCTTATATGAAAATTCTCATAAATAATGAAATCATCAGAATGTGAAAGTGAAGATCGACAACTTTATTCTAGAATGAATACATAACAGGGAAGAGCTGTGGCAGTTTAGGCGAATATCAGTGAAAGACATTTCAAGAAACTGAATATGCATCAGTGTCCCAACTTTGATTGTAAACCACATTCTCAGAATAATTAAATTAAAAAAGTTGCCCACACCCTCAAAACTGCCACGGTACTTGCATGTTGCATCTGTGAAAATTAAACCACACTTTAATTTAGCATAGCCCCTCTAGAAAAACAAAGTAAGAATGGGAGAAGAACAATCTCTGTACATTTGCTTTCATAATTTTTTTTTTTTTTACAATAGGTATAAAGACTTGCGGGGATTTTATTCCACCACCTTCAACCAAAGCGGGCAATGCCTCACATACTCTGCAAGTGGTGTGAAAAGGGAGGAGGGTGAGCCTGGGAGTTTAACAACCAGACTTCGAGATCAGCTGGATTAACTGACTTCGAGGCTTTGTTTTCATTTTTTTGGATGTGGCGGATCGAGGGGTTTTCCAATATCCTTCCCACGAAGTTTAATGCCTAGATAATGACAAGAAAGGGCGAGAGTGGCAGTTAATAAAATTCCACACAATTCTGCAATCCTGTCATCATAGAATAAGAGCAGAGTAAACTGAAAATATCTACAGCAATACGAACAAAATGAGTAGTAGGATTTTGCTACTCAGTTTTTACCAACCAGAATATTTACATGCTTTTCCCAGGCAAAAACCTCCTAGGCTCTCTACAGACTGCCAGAACTCTATACACAAAATGTAGTGTTTTCTTTACAGGATCGCAGCTGATCGCCTGACGGTGCAATATTGCAAACTGCATACTTGCATACATTGTAGGAAACCCAACTGTACATTAAGGTACATTCAGACTGAAATTGTACAACAAGAAAATAGCCCGTTTAATATTTCAACGTGGCAGAGTGGGAATAGAGACAAAAGGCTAAAAAAAAGGCCATTTATTTTGGCACTTCGTGGTGATTGATTCACACCAAGTATCTTATCCTCCAGCAAAGACTCATGATAGAGGACAGACTCCAATACCAATTTTGAAATTGCTTATCTTCACTGCAGCAGCCCACTCAAACACAGGATCTTACTATTGAAAAACGTATAACATTGACAGGAGTGCTCCTGTAGCCTTTGCAGAAAGATGCACGAGTCTCTAGATATAGATTAAACACATTGCCCGTACAGTTAAAAGCACGTCTGAAGTGAAATGTAAAAGGCTTGATGTTATGTCATCGAACATACTTTTTTAGGGTCAAGTCTGCAAAAGCATGAGCTAGAGCATGAGTCTTGCTTGCGAGACACTGTTGTTTACAAAAAGGGCTTGGAGTCTGCCCGTTGCTTACCATTTGATGGCTTGCTGGCAACTCTTCTTTACAGCCTCGCAATTAGTCAAGGAAGGTCTAACATTTCTGTTGCTCTCTGTGGAGCAGGGACCAAGCACTGATTGATTCAACTTAATTAGTGCCCGCCCGCTGCTCCTGACGTGATTGAGGTACTATTTGGTTCAGTTTAACTTTTTGTTTGCAGGGCACTAAAGGTGTTTGACTGGGGGGGGGGAAACAAAAAAAAAAAAAAAAAAAAAAAAAAAACTTACCCAGCCGGAAAAACAAAAGTACAAATATTTATTTTCTATAGTTAACTTTATTTATTTTGCCATGGCTTCTTTTCTTACTTTGCTCTCATGTTTTCTTTTTGCTCTTGGGAGCTGTTCTCAAAAGATGAGGATTCTCTTATTGCAAAGTGACATTGTTTATGTGTATTTTTTTAAATGATGGTTTAACACAATCGTGCAGTACACCTCAATCCGCCCCACTCCAATTCACAACAGACCAATCCTATCCAATTCACCACAGACCAATCCTATCCAATTCACCCCACGCCAATCGAATCCTCCCAACCCGCCCCACGCCAATCCAAAACAGTCTGCCCATTTGTCCGCTCCTATCCACCACGCCCAAATCTGCTACAAATCCACTCCGCTCCATTCCAATGCGCCCCAATCCTTCCCACTGTACCCCAATCCAATCCTTCCCACTCTACCCCAATCCAATCCTCCCCACTCTATCCCAATCCAATCCTCCCCACTCTACCCCAATCCAATCCTCCCCACTACACCCTAATCTACTATACACCACTCCACGACACTGCACTATACGGCACTCTCTGCCACTGAACTCTACTCCCCCACTCCACAACACTGTACTCCAACAAATCCAGTATACATCACTAACTTTTAGGCATGCTTAACAGCAGACATACTGGTGTACAGCATGGCAAAAACACATTGCCAAAGCAAATAGCTCTTGTATAGGTGAGACCTATTGGCTTGCTAATGCTAGTTTTATATTGCACGGGTTCTCTCAGCCATCATGAACAAAAGACTGCTAATGTCATTACAAAAGAGTAAGAGGACTAAGTTTTTGTGTGGAGTTTAGAAGGGGATGTGGAAGCAGTTCGGATTTCTATTCAAACATTGATTTTCTTATTGAAAAATAAATTAAGCCTCAGGTGGCTAAATTCAGGGTCCTAAAACTACTTGGACCTGAAGTATAAAAAAAAAAAAAAAAAGGAAAAGCCTGCCTCTTCTCCCATTCAATTTATAACTACTAACAAGGACCTGAAAAGTCTCTGTCTAGCGATTGACAGAGCAATAGAGAATTGATTAACAGTTTGGTCAATAAGGCCACTCAAATGTTGGAGTAGAATGATGCAAGGAAAAAGCTTTATTTTATTTTACACCTAGGGGGGGTCACTTTATTCTGGTTGTAGTTGTAATCTGCGATTTAGGATATACTAACAAAATATTGTCAGATTTTGAACTTCTCCAAAAATTGACAGCTCATGCTCCCAAGATGCTTCTAGAATTTCCTCTACAGAGTTTGTCATAAAGACAGACAGCATTACAATACATGAGCAAACACAGCTGTATACCAAGGAATGCTTCTGCTGCAAAAGGATGGGAACAGGTAACTGCATAAGCCTAAAGATCCACACCTGCCATTAGAATCCATATAGCCATGTATTTTTTAAACACAGCTCTTGCAGGATTGCAACAAATGTGGAGAGATTGCAGATTCACACACTATTAATAAAACCATTTTAGACAGGCTAGTCCTAAAGTCGAAATCAACACTTTTCCATCAAAGCCCCGACAAACAAGGCTTAAGACACAATGTAATTACTCATTAGACAACTGAGGCGGTTGGTAGAGAAGATTCATCCTTATATGATACATACCTTGCATTATAAAGCTACAACTCCCTAGCAACAGCCCCAAATGCAATGAGTTCGGATTAGTACCTTTGATTTTGCCCACTGAGCGGATACACCCTGCCATCAGAAAGTCTTTTAAAAGTTACTACAGACTGAGTGGGCCCTACGTAAGATACAAAGCAACAATAGTATATGAAGAATTACTTATCTACAACAAAAGATTGCCAGTGTTTCTACAATGATTGGACTACTAATTATTAGGGGCGAAGCATTACTGTAAATACAATATTCAAGCAACAAAAATTATGGATCATTTCTGTAATACGAGGAAATGTAAGACATGATCCTGAAAACATCAAGCTCAAAAACCCATCCTTCAACCAACACCTCACCCAAGATTTACTCACCAAGGGCTCGCTCGATCTTGCCCATCACTTGATTGCTGGGAATAGCTTTTCCGCATTCGTAGTCCGCAATAACTTGTGGCTTCTCATTTATTTTCTTAAAAAATAAAAGATATTTTAAGCACATTATTTCAGCCCCATAAACGCCTTTCACTGATGGCAAATAAGTAGATAAAATAAAAACCTGTGATTAGCCCCTTCCAAACCTCCAACTTTGAAACGAACGAGAGGCAGCCTGTAATCCAGCTCGCCGTTTTAAATGGGAGTTTGTAACCTTTTAAACATGTCTTTTCCACAGCTTTGCAATAATGCTTAAATGTAACAGCATTCCTTTGATTTAGCACTACGATTTTCCAATATCCACTCCAACCCCTGCAACTCCTTTCTGCATCACAAATACTCCAGAGTTCTGCGGAGATGTCAATGACTTATGTCCTGCATTACCTCGGAGCAGCTGATAAAAAAAACAGGTCACAATTGAAAGTGTCATACAAGACTAAGATGTTTCAAGAATGCGAAGAAAATGTTCATTACTTCTGAGTGTAATGGGGACAGTGAATTTTAGACTGAATGTTCTAAAAAAGGGACATGCCGCAGAGACCATTTTGCTTGGACAAATTTCTGTAAATCATTGTTCCTACTGGCTTGAAACTGATCCTTACAAATAAAATGATGCACTTAATTTTGATGGAAAGTTGTTGTCGCTGGACATAAAAACGCAACAATGCCAAAGAGAGCAAAAAATCATTTAATTTGAGCATATCAAATTCCAAAAGCAGATCCCAGACTTACTGTGGCCAAGTCCTTCTGAGTTAATCCACTGTTCTGTCGCCCTTGCTGGATTACTTTGCCCACCTCTAAAGGAACTCTTTCGTGATGGAGCTCTTCAGTCTCACGGTCGAGCTTAGCTGTGTTCTTGGTTATTGTGTGCTGTTTGTTTTGACCGGCAGACCCTGCAACCCAAATAAAACAAAATAAACCCAATGAACAGCTATCTCGACTCGAAAGCCACAGTGAGCGACAAGGTCCTTCACCCATATTTCTTGAATAATCTGTTAACTTTCCAAAGGGTCAAACAGTAAGGGAAAACACCTACATACGTTAACATTTTTAAAAACGCTCTCATGATACCTGAAATAAGTGTCAGATTGTCATTGCCTATGGAAAAAACACTTTTTTCATGCACTCTTCTTCCCCAAACAAATGCAAGTGGAAACAAACCACGAACTATATAGGCCGTTTTCTCTCTGTAGTAACTAGCTTCCCAGAGTCTCTCCATGTAATCCACCACTCGTTTGTTTTCAATAGAGAAAAACAAGATTTCTTCAAACAGATTTTTATTACGAAAAGCCACAGAAACGTCTACAAAGGTCTTCCATGCTTATGACGTGTGGAACGGTCCACTTGTATCCTAGCGACTCACGAGCTTGGCCACAAAGCTAAACTATAAGAAAACACTTGCCTTCAGTATCACACCTATGGCAAGTTAATCTGTAACCTTGTGTTTGCCTTGTGACAGCCATAAATACATATGCTTTGCAAAGTCCTGTAATCTAATCGAAAATATCTTGCGCTGTGAAAAGCAAGTTAAGTGTGTACAAACAAATCCTTAAACCACCTCACAAAATATTGTCTAAACTCGCATGAAAGCACTGTACCCTTTGTTTTTAGGTCTCGCCTAGCAGCAAGCATGCGCTGCTCCGCAATACTTATTGTAAGGGGGCTTCAAAAAGCTAACCACGTGCATGTGTGGCCTACTGCTTGCGGTTACCCGCACAGGCACCATCTGTTTTGAATTATCGTGCCCAGACGTGTGCGCGATAATTCAAAACAAATATCTCGCTGTCGCGCGCACCACTTTTTTTTTTTTTTTTTTAACTTGTGTTCATGTGAGCCAGTCGAGATACACCCCCATTCGGACATGTACACCCATTTGGTTTTTGACGAGACACTACATTTTTCATTGGATTCTTTACAATGAAGTAGTAAATGTGATAGAATTGTACAAGCCACCAGTCGCGATACTAGGGTATCACCGCTGGAGGTTTGCATACTCTTTGCACATATCCGATAGCCAATGCTATAGTGGCAGGTTTAATTCTTCCACATCTATGATCTAACTTGTCTATCATGCAGAATATGGTTCAAATTTAAGTAAAAACAGCATAGCTCTTCCTCATAAACAAGCCCCCCAATTTCACAATAGGAATGCATAACACGGATATTTTCTCAATTGTTTACGGAGGTGTGTTTTCTGGGAAACAGAGGGAACAGCTATTCCTATCTGTTATCGCCACCTAGCGACCATTAATTAAATCATTTTGAAAACTAAAGAAGTCATTCTGTGATCAAAACAAATGTCAGATCACTGAAAGTCACATTCCTCAGCAAACGGATTTAAATTTGTGCTCCGAATTCCGTAGGAAGAAAACGGTGTCCCGCCACCATTGTTACTGACGGGATGTGCCGACACCTTCTGTTTGAAGCAGAAGCACAACTGAAATGTTTCATGTCTCCTTTAACATAAGCCTCACCCCAGTGGCCAAGATTTCTTAATATTTCACACACAGGAAGAAAATACAGGTGTGAGCCATATCTACTGAGACTGGACTTCTGCTGCTGGTGTTATTCCTTGCGTTGGCACCCAATGAGTTTACCCCAAACGACGCCGCAGAGGTGAAGGTCCTTTTACTTTGACCCTACTTTGTTTTTCTGCCCTCGACATTGTTAAGTGCATACGTTATTTTTTCTCAAAGTTGGGACTTGTGCCCTTTAAAAGGACTAACTCCTGCACTCCTGGCCAGATCAGTAGGAGGTGGGCCTTATTTCAAGAAGCTTTTTTTTATTCCAGCTTCTGTGAACTTTACTTGTAAAAACATACATACACACATATATATATATATATATATATATATATATACACACATACATACACACGTACACATACATACATATATGAATCTTTAACAAGCGGACCTTCGTCGGATGAGGAAGGCTGCAGCACATGGGACCCGAATGCTATTGTTTTAGACTTAGGGGAAGAGGTGGATTTTTTAGTGTCGGACAGGCTCCAAACACTTCGACCACGAACCAAACCACCACCGAGGACTCAACAGCAAAAAGAGCAAGATGTAATAAAAGGAGGAGTGAACGTCGGAAAAAACATAAAGTCGCCCAAAAAACAAAAAAAGCAATATTGGCGAAAAAAGCATTAACAAACAATGAAATTATTAATTTATCCACAGTCACCCTTTCTGAAGCCGAGAAACAACTACTAAGTCTTGGATTAACATACTGTCCGGTTTCAGACTTCAACTATACAAGAACAAGAGTTGATATCTATCTTTACATCAGAAAACTTAAATTAAAAAAGTTCTTTTGTGTCAAGGAGGGTCAAAATGAAAATGAAATTAATCCAACCATTGACACTGCTGTTGCAAAGAACCCCTTGAATTTGCATGCGAGAGACACCAAAACCTTTTTGACAATGCATCAACTGGCGACAAATGATACGATTAATCTTGAAATGTCTTCCACTCAGGAGGAGCTTAGAATGGCCTCGGTTGAACAATTAGGTTGAACAATTAGGAGCCAACCTGAGTCCGTTTAAACCTAAATCAAAATTTATCCCGGTAATGCCTAGGGATTCTATTGATGTTTTTCAAGATATAATTGTAGATGATCTTAAAAAGCTGCACCATAGGATCAAGCACAAAAAAAGATATAAAAGCCAGCATGAAAAGGACTATACATTGTTAACCAAAAAATTGAGTGATGATTATAGGATTATTGTGGCCACTGCTGACAAAGGAGGTAACGTGGTTATCTGGCCGCAGGACGCCTACATCAGGGAAGCAATGAATCAGCTCAACAATCCATCATGCTACTCTAGAAGTACCATCAAGGACTTCAATGAAGCTAGAGAAGTCCTAAAAAAACTTTTGATGAGATGGAAAAGAGAAGGCATGATTTCTAAACAGGAATTTGAGTTTCTTCATGTTGAGCATCCTTTACTACCAAAATTATATCTTTTACCCAAGGTCCACAAACAAGTTGTTCCAGTGCCTGGGAGACCTATTATCTCTGCCATTGCGGGAGTAGCGGAACATGAGACTGAATATATCGACTACTTCCTGCAGGACTTGGTAAAGGGTCTTCCCACTTATATCAGACACTGGGGATTTCATTGGTAAGATCAAAGATGCTGGTTGGAGCGACGATATGCTATTTATCACCTTAGATATCGAATCGCTTTACACAAGCATTGACCATGCATCTGGGCTAAAGGCCCTGGAATTTTTCCTGGGCAAAAGGCCGATTAATTGTTACAACCACAACAAATTATTGATGGAACTTACCAGTTGGTGTCTTAATAACAACTTCTTTCTGTTTGGAAATGACATTTACATTCAGAAGCGTGGTGTGGCGATGGGGGCATGCTTCTCTCCCAGCTATGCATGTTTACATGTAGGCTGGTGAGAGGAGCATGTCCTCAGACTAACACACCATGATATTTACAAAGAACATGTGGCACTTTGGGTGCGATTTATTGATGTTTTTATCTTATGGTGTGGTGATGTTGCCAGTGCGACAAATTTTGTCACTGAACTTAATACCAATCAGCAAAATCTTAGATTCACCTCTTCTATCAGCAAGTGTGAAGCTGTTTTTTTGGATGTTAAAGTATTTGTACATCAGAATCATTTGGCCACTAAACTTTATCGAAAAAGCACTGATGGAAATAACACTCTCCATGCCAGCAGTGCGCATCCTAAACATGTTATCGATAATATTCCGTTTGGAGAATTGTTGAGGCTCAAACGGATTTGTAGTGAAGCGGATGATCTTAAAATATGTACAACTGAAGCTCTGGAAAGATTCAGGCAAAGAGGCTATAGGGAGTCCATTTTGAGGGATGCAGTTCTCAAAATGGAAGCTAGAACCCGTGAGTCATTATTTTTAACAACATCTAACTCTTCTGTTGACAGTGACTCTACTAACAGTAGCCAGACCCCCAGGCTCATCATAGCCTATAGCAAACAGGCGAGACAAATCAGGTCCATTGTTCAAGAACGATGGCCGATATTAAAAACTGATTTGGTCTTAAAACCCAGGTTATCTGATGGGCCTACAATTACATACAGGAGGGGACCCTCTTTAAGGACCCAAGTTTGCCATGAGTTTCCCGAGCTCAGAAAACAAGAAGAGTGGTTGAAATCCCGGCCGGGATTTAAGCGCTGCTCTACATGTAGAGCGTGCAAATTTGGTAAAAACACCAACCAATATTGCACACCTTTCAGCCCAGATCCATTTAATATACGTGGATCTTTTACATGCAAAACTGAATTTGCTGTCTATGTACTAACGTGTACCTGTGATCTTAGATATGTCGGGAGTACCCGGCAACCAGTACACGTTAGGATTCTTCAGCATTTACGTGCCATTGTAAACAATGATGCAGCGTATCCGGTGGCGAGGCATTTTAAGGCTTGTCATAATAACAATCTACAATGCCTTAATTACTTTGTTATTGCCTCAGTTCCTAAAATCAAGAGAGGGGGTGACCGTGATAAAATGCTGAGAAGATTAGAATCTGAATACATTTTAAAACTAGACAGCAGATTCCCTAATGGGCTTAATGCAACTGAGGATCTACATGTATTTCTTTAACTTTGCATTCTGTACTGTATTAGGTTAAATTTCTATGGAGTGTATTGCCCTGCCTGCTTCCGCGCATATAGATTATGAATTTCCAGTTTTTTTGATCCCATTTTCTTTTTACACTTACAATTCTATTTTTCCTAATGTGTTTAACTACATGATTTAGGAATAGATAAATGTATATTTTTTCACTTCATTAATCAGACATAGACTCCTAGACATGTCTGTTTGGACCATACTATTAATAATAGTGAATTCACTTGCAATGCTTTACAACATCTTATCATATCTCAACTCTCGGGTGCTTAACAATACAATATGATCATCATTTTGATTATGCTAATTGCATTATATGCGCTTAGATATTTTTTGTATTTTTATCTCCATGGTTTGGTACTTGTATCCAAAAAACAAATTTAATCATTGACAATTTTTGCATTATTTGCACAATTTTTTGTGTTTACATTATTGCAAAATTTGCACATTATTTGTATATATATTGAATTTTAATCGAGAATATTTGCACTTTATTGCGTAATTTGCACAGTCAATCAAGTTTGGATATCACTGAATCAATGAATATGGAGTTTTATGTATTTCATACTAAATAATGATCCTGAGTTTGTTTGGATTTTAACCTGTTACTCAATTGCACAGCATATTCAATGTGGTCCAAAATGTATTGTTTGGAAAACAGACTTTCGAGGTTGGAGTAGTGTGTCTTCACTTTCTAAATGTCACATGGTGCAAAAAAACGGTGAAAAAAATGCAGCCAATTGAAAGTCTTGTTGTATAAAATGGGCTCATTTTATTGAACTGATTGTCTGTGAGCAAGGGCGGATGCCCGAAACGCGTCAGATATTTGTGAAGACTCGGCTTTAAAATAAATTAACAACTATTGTGCCTGACTTTGGATCTGCGTGGTTTCTGTTTTCCGTGGACACGGATTGTTTGGAGACTGAAAACATGGGATACATACACATATATACACACACACACACATATATATATATTACCTACTGGCGGTCGCCAGTAGGTAGTTATAGTTAGGACCTAGTTACCATAGGAAAATCGCAACATTCTATTCCAATAACTTTGGCGCCAATTGACAATTCTTCGTGAAATTTTCAAAACTCGTGGGGCGCTCCGGTCCGCGCCTATCTTGAAAGTTTCAGGGTGATTCGGCAAGCAGGGGCCGAGAAAAAATGTCGTCAATCGCCCCCACACTGCCCCGGGGACCGGCACAACCCGGGGCTGTTTTTTTAACGTTTGGGGGGGGGGGTCATTCAAGCCCCCTCCCGAGCCTCAGGGACCACCCCCCCCGGGGCTTTTATTAATATATTTGTGGGGGGCACACGGCCCCCCCGGGGACCGCCAACCCCCCCCCCTGGGCTTTTTTTAAAAAAAAAAATGATTCCTGTGTGGGGTGAGGCTGGAGCCCCCCACACGCTCCGGGGACCGCCACCTCCCCGGGGGCTCTAATTATTACAAATGGGGGGTCTGTTACGGACCCCCAAGCCCCAGGGATCACCACCTCCCCAGGGCTTTGCTAATGTTGGGGGGGGGGGGCCCACGCGGCCCCCCTCCTGGAGCCCTTAATGGCCCTGGGGACCGCCGCCCCCCAGGGCCTGCTCCTGCAGTGTCCCGGGGTGCCCACCCCCGGGACACTGCAGTTTGCTGTGACAGGGCGGGAGCCGCAAGGCTCCCGCCCTATCATAGCAAACTCTGGTTTGGATTTTGGAAGAGAGAGCAGGAAACCTGCCGTCTCTTCCAAAATTCAAACCACATTGCTTTTCCACACTGGGAGCTGCAGGTCAGCAGCTCCCCATGTGGAAAAGCAATGCCGGCTCCCGAAGGACGCGGGGAGCCGGCGGGATCGTGGGGGCATTGGGGCTCCCCCCACGGTCCCCATCATTGTGTATAGGCCCCTGGGGATGGGTCCCCGGGGAGAATATAAATTAGTGGTAGGAGGCAATTTTTTTTTTTTTTATACGGAAAAATTAGGAGTCGCGGCACCCTAGTGTGAACGCGCTGGGTGCGCAACTCTCCACCCAAAAAATTGGAACAAAAAAAAAATATATATAAATGAATTAAAATAAAAAAATAAGTAAAAAATATTTCACTTTTAATATTTTCAAAAACATTTTTTCCATTTTTTTATTAAAAATATATAATTTTATTTAATAAAAAAATATTTAAAAATAAACATTGAAAAAACTGTAGAAAATCAGTATCAAAGAATACATACAAGTATTGTTACATATAAAATTATCATTTAAAAAACCTTTGAAATTCACTGAAAAAACCATACGTTTCAGACACGTTACAGTTAGGAATTAGCATTTAAAACACCTTAGAAATTCACTGAAAAAACCATAGGTTTCAGGGGCGTTCTAGTTAGCTGGATATTTCACTCGTACAAAACCATAGAAATTCCCCCGTTATAGTTATTTCAGCTAACTATATCTCGCGCGCCCGCAATGCACTGCTGATGACGTCACATATTACATCACTCGTGACATCACTGATGACATCATCCTTGTGATAGTGTGGCAGACCTCCTCTCACCCTAATATAACCTTTGATACACATAAAAATAGAAACTAACATTTTCAAAACAATAGACATACAAATACTACTCACAACACACATATTCAGTAATTCCAAGATCTACACACACATCCACTCATTCACTAACAGTCCTATACAGTCAGTCATACATGAACTCACTCATCAAATGTACTCATACACCTATAGATCCTGTTACACACCAACACTCCTCCATAAAGTAACTCACACACAGTCACACATGCAAAGTATCATACATCCATTTACTTGCATAAACAGTTACACACACTTACTTGAACAGAAACTTACACATACTTACTCTTAAATCAACACTTATATAAAAATAAAAAAAACTTAATTTATATAGGAACTCTTCCAATCCCTCACTCTCGTACTCACTTATATACACAAAAACAAATATATACTATTTTAAAACACATGTAGTTACTCAAACACACTATTGAGACAGTCATTCACTCACCAACACACACATCCACTCAAACAGTCCTGCACACATGCTGTTTTCAACACATACAAACATTGAGTAACTCATTCATACATCTATGTGCTAAGTAATACCCTCCACCGAACCATTCAAACACTCGTACCGATTCGCAAAAAAAAAAAAATACGAACATCTTGTATACATATATAAAACATTTCATTTTCAGAAAAACACATTCACTGGATGATGTCATCAGTGATGTCATTTGAGATGTAAACCGTGGTGTCATGAGTGATGTGATATGTGACGTCATCAGCAGTGCACAGCGGGCGCACGAGTTATAGTTAGCTGAACTAACTATAACGGGAGAATTTCTATGGTTTTGTACAAATGAAATGTCCAGCTAACTAGAATGCCCCCGACACCTATGGTTTTTTCAGTGAATATATATATATATATTTTTTTAATTGTGCATTGCATCATAAGCAAACAAGACAATGTCAATATGGATACTAGGGAAGTGTGAATACTTTGGTTGTGCATACCTTTTATTCCCTAAATATGTCTGCAAAGTTTAATCTGGGAAACATGAAGCGGAGACCCAGACTGAGAAGATCAAAAGAAAGTTGCGGACTTTGATTTAACCATTCAAGCTATGTTTAATATTTCGAGGCTGTTCATGCTGCCTTAGCGTTTCTTAGCATTTGCAGTGGGATTGGAAGGTCTGTTCAGTGATCCTTTTGCTGCATCAACGTTTGTTTAATTTACTTCTTCCGCTAACCTCCCACTTTATTCAGCAGTGTATGATTCACCACAAGCCTCCGCCTTATTAAATGGAAATGAACCAGTTCTTTCAAGGGTACCATTAATGTTGCATTATCAAACAGTCCCAGGGGATCTCCTAAGATGCTTAATGCCTTAAGGAGGAGAACAAAGGGGAAGCTGAATGTTGTCCATCCACAAACTGATAGCCAGTACATTTGGATACTTTGCAGTATATATGTGTGAGTGGGTTGGACTGTTAGATGTTGAGTATTTTGTTCTCTTACACATTTATTGTAGTCTTGGGAGTGAGTTGTTTCATATAGCTATGGCATATGGTAAGCAGCTCTCTGGTTTTCAGAACGAAGGATGGTGGTGTTCTGACATGCTGTAGTGGAGGCAGCATTTTAGATACATACATTGCTATGTTAGCATAAGCGCGTCAGATGTTAGAAACGCCATCTTGCCACTTCTTGCTGTTTTTGCACACGACACTGCAGAGACATATTATTTGAAAACTGCTTGCTTGCCTTTTCTTCACATGTTGCCTTTTCTTCACATGAGAACTGTCTGTTGTTCACATCCCTAGACGTGCACTGCGACCTTGCTCTGAACATTGTGTGCAGAAACACTCTGAGCCGCCAAACAATGTATGTTTTCGAGTTCAGGTTGATCGGCCCACTCTAGCCATAATACGCACACAGCTGCAAATACCTGAAAGCCGAGAGCCTTTAATATTGCAGTTTGCATGCATTACACACACATTCTGGAGAAGAACTTTTCCAGGCGCAGAGAAAAGCTGATCCTGTGATGTGATTCACCTAAGCTGATATTTACGGTATGGGGTTCCCCATTCAAACCTAGAGACCTTCTATTAGTCTAATAATACTAGCTTACTAGTGAAGGGAAGTTGGCTGTATTCCACTGTCATTTATACTATGATTTCTCCTTTCATTTTCTATGGTATTGTAACAATGCGGATGGTTTTAATTTTAATCATTTGTCTGCTTATGTTAGCCAAAGTACTGCATCTTAGGACACGTAGTTTATAAAATAAACATTTTAAATGTTACAGTGTCTCTGATTACTCTTGTTGTGGACTGATAGGAGAATAATAACGAACAGGTATTTCTGATTCCCACCATTCCTGAGAGTACTCCAAGTCACTTGTTATATGTGCACAAATTCCATTTTTCCTCTTTCTTTTGAAACGATTCTCGTACCACCCAATCTTCCCTCTGTTTCCTCTCCATCCTCTTCCCTTCCTATGTCTTTAGATGGGTCAAATGAACACTCTACTGCAAACAAAAAAGCATAACTAAGTAACATGGTCATTTGCAACGCCAATAGCTCTAACTTTCCCTAAGGCGAGACCGATTGCATTGCAAATGCTTGTTTACCTTTCCTACGCGCAGAGATGGCATTGAAACACTGTGCTGCAAAACCAGTGCTCCAAGCAGGTAACTTGTTCTCAAAGAATATTAACCGATCACAAAATGTATGCATGTTGTGTATGGACTTGCACGTGCTTCAATAAACACTTAAGCAAACATATGCATATATTACACATATTTAATGCCAAAGGTGTTAAATGTCAAGGCCTCAATGCCAGTGACTTAACTCTCAGTTTTCTAAAAGACCGTTGACAGGTATTTTCATCCTGCATGTTTGGATTTGAAATGTTTCCTGAATTAAGATAGTGGTAACGGCACCAACTCCATAAAACAAGCATTTGCAATGCAATAGGTCTCGCATTTATGCAGTTTGAGCTATTGACATTGTAAATGACAATGCCGTTTATTAATGTTTTGGTTTTCAAAGTATAAATAACAAGCATTTACAATGCAATGGTCTCGGCATTGGTAAAGTTAGAGCTATTGGCATTGCTCATGACATTATTTTTGTTTATGTTTTTGTTTTTAAAACATTTCAAGAAACGGCATTGTTATTTACAATGTCAATAGCTTAATCACTCTCCAATGCGAGACCTAGTGCATTTGCACCCACACACAGATTAAGCTATTGACATTGTAAATAACAATGCCGTTTCTTTACATGTTTTAAAAACGTAAACAAAAATAATGTTATGAGCAATTCCAATAGCTCTAACTTTAACAATGCCGAGACCGTTGCATTGTAAATGCTTGTTGATGTTTGTGGCACGGTTCACTTGCCAAATATTTTCATGGCTCTACTCATACCAGGGCTCTCAGAGCCGAGCCAGACTCTCGGCTCTGCCCGTGTACTTCTTGGCCACCTCTGATGATGGATGGTACAGGGTAATGGGTGAATGCTGCTGTGGGCACGTCGATATCCACCTAAGTTCTACACCCGTTCACATTTACATTTTTTGGATGTGTGTGAGGTGTTGTATCTAACACGGTGTTTTGAAGGCTTGGGTAGTCATTGGTGGTGGTAAGCGCTTTTGGAAACCATATGGCATGTTTGGACGGTTTCGTTTGTCTGCACTGAGCTCTGTCTAATGTGTCCTATAGAAGGTAATTTTAGTTTTGAGTATAGTTGATGAACCATTACAACTGTTTAAGATCTATCTGAGGTGCATGTGCACGTGGTTTGTTCTTTTAAAAGCGTACTGTGGGGCTGACTTGTAGAGCATCGCAAGGAAAGACATACAATGATCTTAAAAATAATATGGAGTGTAGACCGCCATGTACATTTAGAGATGACTTTGATGATGGGAAATGCCCGCTAATTCGTTATGTGGTATCAAGCTGCTAGGCATGGACGCCCAAGGCCCCTCAAAGTGCAGCCACTCTAGAGCCCTTTGTCCTTCTAGGTTCACTGTCTGTTGGACTGGTGCACGAAGTGAGCCCCACTCAGATGCCATATACCTGGAGATAACAACCCTCCTCCCAGGTGTCGTGTGTGGGAGAATAGTGCACCCTCATCTCTATTCTCGCCTCACAGGGCACTTTGTGCTTCAAAAGTGTAAAGTGTGCTGTAGAATGTCCTCAGTTGAAGAACCTCCAATCCAAAGTCACGTGGAGGGAGTTTGATTGTCTCGATCACTATCGTTCCTGGCAGATCACCAACGTCCAGTGCTGTATTCAGTGCGCATGCGCAGCATGTTTCCGGCACAAATTGGGGCGGGGACAGTGAGAGCTGACCGGTCCTTGTGAAGAATCCTACAGTTTTACATTGAAACTAATAATTTTGAGTTCACCTGAGGCATTTAGCATAGGAGTAAGAAAAGGCGCGCTCGTACTTCTTACTGTCATTTATTTTATGTCCATGGGAAAGGATCTGTGGGGTCTATTAGTGATTAGCACCTTAAGACTGGTTATATAGAAATTTTCTATAAATATATAATTTTACTAAAATTCTATTAAAGTGCCTCTGCTTAGCCTCAGGTCGGTGCCTTTCCTTTTGCTGTTTCGGTACTCTAAAACAGGCGGGTTTTAAATGTACTTGTGAAATGGGTGCATTTTACTAATTTGCTTTTAAATGTAGGAGATAAAATAGATTTCTAGGAGTGTAAATAATTTATAGAAAGCACTTAACTTTTAACATTTTTGTAAAGGGTTATTTCCTTGAATCAAAATGGATGCTCGTTATATCGACCTTCGGATAGATGAAAGGCCCAATCCTCTTTTCTCGAACTGATGCGCTAGCAGTTCTACATAGATCTCGGCATAAACTATTTAATTCACTATGCTAGTTTACAATGATATCTTCATTCAAAGTCTGCACTTTATGAAGCGTGCTATATATAATCTGGGTCACTGAAATGCTGGGATTTTGCGGCTGCAGCGTTTTCCACGTAATTATGCTTTTGCCACATAATTCATCACCTGCTGCATAATCTGCTGATTTAAAAAAAAAAAAACCTGTTTCTAGGCCAAACTGATCAGGTTACTAAAACGCCGCAACCCGTGTTGCTGCTCAGTGGAAGGCCCTTGCAAAGTATGACTGGTCGTCATTCGTTGCTTGTTGCTGTATTTGGGTGTCCGACTGGTTCTAATGATGTGAATGAAACCGTAAGTGTTAACATATATAAACAATGTAAAATATGTGAGGCAATACTTTTACAAAATGTGCCACAATATATTTTGCCTTTTATTGGCGCATAATTAAGTAATTCCCGACACATAGTTTGGTTGCCCCCTGTCGCATAATTTCCGTGGCCCTGGCACTTAACTGTTATCCAAATGCACATAAGTGTATGTTTAGCTTTGTAGCTCTTAGGATCAAACAACAAAGGAACAGCGCCCTCTAGAGGAGTGAAGTCGCAGGAGCGGTCTGATCTGAAACATCTGATAGGTGCGTTTCGAGGTGCACGCGCCCGTCAGATTTGAGGTATGTAGAGGCGCTGTGGACACCATTCTATATTTTGGAGGCCTAGACCCACTCAAAGGATCGGCAACTAGTGTCCACCTCGTGTTTTAGGGTGCTAAACTCATACCACTGCCTCTCCCGCCTATTCTATCTATATACAAGCCCGGGAGCACCGCTAACCATTGGGAAGGAAAGGCAGGGACATCGGTGACGGACAAACCGAGACCGTGCTGAGTGAGGAGCCTGCTTTGGTGAAAGTGGAAATGGAGGGAGGAAAGCTGTGTGAGGGGCTCGACGAAAGGTCCGATCTGTGACGAGAGAGGGGGTCTGTGTCTGGAAGAGTGTTAAGGCTGCTTCACTCTACTGAGTAATCCCGAAGAGAACTCACCATATTTTCCTGTTGAGGCACAAGTTACAAAAAATACCATAACCCGTAGCTACGCCATATCACTTAGGAGTAGCTTTCTCGTCCCCACCATTAAACCGAAAGGTTTGCGGTTTTTTTTCTTGCTGGATGAAAAGTGGTTGTTTCTTGTTTTGTGTCAGGTAAATTTTGAAACAGAAAATTGTGAACTTGGTGTTACATGCGAACCGAGTCCTGATAACGCCTGCTTGTTAATTGATAGAGATCGCCATGTTGGCTAAATGTTTTGCTGCCGAGTCAAAAACGGCGATATAAATTAAAGTGCAAACTTTGCCCATTCAGCAGGGCTCTTTGTGCTTGGGGTCAGGTGTGGGGGGCAGCGCCTTTGAGCACCGCTAACCATTGGGAAGGAAAGGCAGGGACATCGGTGACGGACAAACCGAGACCGTGCTGAGTGAGGAGCCTGCTTTGGTGAAAGTGGAAATGGAGGGAGGAAAGCTGTGTGAGGGGCTCGACGAAAGGTCCGATCTGTGACGAGAGAGGGGGTCTGTGTCTGGAAGAGTGTTAAGGCTGCTTCACTCTACTGAGTAATCCCGAAGAGAACTCACCATATTGTCCTGTTGAGGCACAAGTTACAAAAAATACCATAACCCGTAGCTACGCCATATCACTTAGGAGTAGCTTTCTCGTCCCCACCATTAAATCTGAAAGGTTTGCGGGTTTTTTTCTTGCTGGATGAAAAGTGGTTGTTTCTTGTTTTGTGTCAGGTAAATTTTGAAACAGAAAATTGTGAACTTGGTGTTACATGCGAACCGAGTCCTGATAACGCCTGCTTGTTTAATTGATAGAGATCGCCATGTTGGCTAAATGTTTTGCTGCCGAGTCAAAAACGGCGATATAAATTAAAGTGCAAACTTTGCCCATTCAGCAGGGCTCTTTGTGCTTGGGGTCAGGTGTGGGGGGCAGCGCCTTTGTGTGGATACCTTGGATGTGAGAGCGGAGACTCCGGGTTACGGAATGAGCACGGACGCTGCCCATGACGCGGGTCCGTCACCTCAGCGGCCAAGCACAGAGCTCCTGCCGTACAGTAGGAGATCAGGTGAGGGAGCAACGCCGGGACACCACCGCCTTTCTCCGAGGCACAGCAGAAAATGCCTCGGAGAAAGGGAGTGTCCTTTTCGGATTGGGGGGCGTGTTTTGCTGTTGTCTCCTCCCTGAGACTTCTCGCAAAAAACACGCCCCCCGATCCGAAAAGGACGGGGCATAATCGGAGTGACTGGACCTCTTCTCCAGTGGCTGGCCAGCATTTAAGAGGCCAGCCAATGGAGAACAGGAGAGAAAAGGGGCGGGTGCAAGCCCCTCTTCTCAAACTCATTAAATCTCGCGAGCGAGACTGCGCAAGCGCAGCCTTCGCTAGCCGAGACCTAAAAAGCATTGTCATTTACGATGCCAATTGCTTAAACCAGCGGAAATGCGAGACCTATTGCATTGCAAATGCTCATTTTCTTTTGTCTTAAGGACTCCTTGAGAGCGCATTTGTTTTTTAGCTGTCTCCCTAGTGTGCTTCTCCTTCCCACTCTGTGTTGCTCTCTTCCCCATGACCTTCACCCACCATCTGTTATGCGCTTGCCTCCGTATGCCTCTCACACCCCTCTCACCCCCCTCCCCAGGTTGCTTCCCTCACTCCAAGCTCCATGTTGATTTGCCTATTTGTCCCTCCCACCCCACCGAACTCCAAGCTGCTCTCTCTCTCACCCCCATTTGCTTTTCTCCATAAAGCCCCCACCCACTTACCCCTCTGCACCCCCGCCCTTCATGTTGCTTCCACTTCCAGGCAGTAATCAGTTTGAAACTGCACATATTTCAGCTTTTTATTCTGGTGAATCTGCACTTCAGTGAATTATTGGAGTATCAGTGGTAGGCAGTTTTTTTGGTTCAGTGCGGCATTCCTTTCTTGCGGGTAGAAATCTACGTTGAGGTGGCAGTAAATAAAAATGTGTTTTTGGATGGACAAGTGATCTTTGCTCCTGGCCTGATTCCGCATGAGTGAGTAAAAGGTCAGAGACTTATCGTGACATCTAGTCATGTGGTAATTAGAAACCGGGGTCGAAGTTGAAGGAATCTTTGTAAGGAGGATGCAGCTGTGGAATATGTGAACCCTCTGCAGCAGAGATGCATGTTGGTCCCGCTTGATATTGCCAAATGAGTGACATTTCACATACGTCGAAACACTGTGGCATATAGATGAACACTTTTGAAAGTGCCAACGGATGTGCCAAGTACATGAAACCCGGTTCTGTAGTAGTTTGCTAACATTTGCTAACATTTGTTAAGAAATACCATCGTATTGTTAGATGAAAGTGGTGTGCGCTGTGGCTTGTGATCAATGCTCACATTCACCAACGTGCAGGCAGTGACATCTTTGCTTAAATGTTCATTATGGTGAAGGAAACTTAATTCACATGGGCTCTTTTTTCTGAAACCCACATATTCCTTTTCAGAAAAAGTGCCCGTAGTTCTGTACCATAACTCAGTGCTCTGACCAGATGTGTAGACCGTAGTAACGCTGTTAACAAACAGCACCATAACTACGGACTCTGGCAGATTAGTTTGAAAACACAAACACACCGAACTGCAGTATCTGTGACCCAGTATGCGCCGTCTGCTTCGGGAAAAAAAATATTTGCCTCAATAAACAGAAAACCGGGCACATGCATCTCAGCAGCCCTGGCTTTGAAGCATGGAAGAAACAACTACAGCTCTTTAAGTTAATTTGCCGGAAGCAGCAATACGTGTGCAGCCTGCAATCAGTGGTTTAAATCCGAGAAGGTAGGACACAACCTTACATTTTACATTAATATAATTGTTTGAAGTATACAAATCTGTGTTTACGATAAATAGGTACTACCTCCACTTTTCTCGTTCTGTTTATTTGCTTCCCTGTGAAACGGGTCCAAAAAAATAAAAAAAGCTGTCGGCATTGTGCGAGCGCATGCACTGAATAACGAGGCTTGGCCCAAGGGACGTGGCAACAGGAGCACGCCGAGGTGCATTTTAAATAAGCTGTCGGTGTTGTGCGAGCGCACGTGCATATCACCTGTCCTGCGTGCGCGCAGACAGGGAGGGAGCGAGCCGAGCCCTACGCACATGAACATCTCATGTCCTTGCACGCCTGCTGTTTTATGCTAACATCTTCACTTGTACACGTTCACATGTCCGGTCTACTGGGCGTGTGCACCTATTCTGTCCCGCATCGCAAAGCAAGTCGGCAACAATAGATCTTGCCTACGCGAGCAGCGCTTTTGCGCTGCGTCGCTAGGCAAGACCTAAAAATAAATGAATCTACAATTGCTACAAAAATTACTTAACTGCTACAAGTACATGAATAGTTCCTGCCTGGTAAATTACTACAAAGTGTGTTGTGCTTGAATACCACCCCAACTCGGAAAACGAGCATTGGCTGGGTTTAATTGCCAATTCTTTCAACCGTAGCACATTTGAGAGCGACAAGGAACAGTCAGCAGAGACCCATACCTGTAAGGTAGTCCCTCAAGTTCAATTCAAACACTCAAGTCGAGGCGGAGTGTTACATTTAAAGAGATATTAGCATTATGTGAGATACCTACTCCACTGGGCAGAGCCAAGACAGGACGGAAAAAGTCTCAAGGGAAACGCTTAACAAGGCAGAACGAAGAAATATGGCTGAAAGCAGATCCAAAGCCCACTGTACAGTTAGCAATTGGTTAATTAGACAGCTGGGCGGTCAAAACCCATAATAAAAAAGTAAAAAAAGGGATGTTCCCTAAAATATTGAAACATTGTAGCAGAAAGTAAAATAGTTCAAAAGTGAATGGAAGGAAAAATATATTTTGTATGCCAATAGCAGCACATAATCTTGCCCTCGGTGAGGCGGGATCAAAGAACGCGAGTAGGGGGCAGCAGGGAGGAGCCTAAGAAACATCATGGTTCTTTTAGTTCTTCAAACCACACTAATGTTTCTATCACACTGCAAGGTTCCTTGGAACAGAGGAGAGTGGGACGAAACCATAATACTGCTTAGTGCTAGGTTAACAAGAATTAGTAAAGGTTTGCATCAGGCAGAACATACGAACATATAGAACTCTATTAACCAACAATTCAAAATATGCTTAATGCGAAAGACACTTTTGCGTCAGCTGCTGTACTTTCGTACTGGGCAGGGCAATAGCATGTTCAAATTCAATTTCCAATTATATAAATTGTGCAATCAGTACATACCAGTCATAACCGGATGGCACAAGCTGCCAATGCAGGCCAACTTATCTGCAAGTGATGCCCTGCCAGATCTGGGTACTATCTAGATGAGACTATTTTTAGATTGTTTTCACCAGCTAAAGCAGGGGAGCGCACACCCACACACAAACTTGACTGAGCTATGCTTTGCATTTTGGATCTGGACAAAATAGAACAATAAAATAGATATATAATGAATAAGAGCACCTCTCACAAAACAGTAATTTAATTTAAGGAACAGTCTTTCACAACAAAATTTACAGCATTTTTAGTACCAAGGTTCAGTAACACGAATGGCACAATTTGATGTTCTTCATTTACAGCACAAGGTGGAATAACTGTATTGTTTCAATCCTGATATGATACAGATAAGCTCAGAACCAAGTCTATAGAAGATCCATGCTACTCACATTTTTTGGATGTTTCCACCTCCTCGCCTCTTCTTTGTGCTGAGGCAATTGCCTAAATGGCAAAGGAAAAAAATAAAAAACTGAGGCAAGAGTTGTTGCATCATCAAATATACAATGCTAGTTAGTACATTGTGTTTCACTTCTTGTCACAATCTTCGTGAAACTATTTCATTCCTTTCATACATGCACCATGTATCTCTACATTTGTTACTTTGCTTGTGTTTCAAAGCTTTCTAATAAAGGGCGTGAGTGCTATCCAGCTCTATGAAATACGTGTTCGTTGGTATACACCAGACTTCCATACAGTGCAGCAGTAATTAAGCGCTTCAATTTTCCACGCAACAATAAACCACAATTTGCTCGGACAATGCCAATGGATCAAATTCTATACAAACTCCAACTTTACATAAAGGCCAAGTTTGAAAGATCAGATACGTCATTGTACACTGCCTCTCACTTTACGATGATTTAATTGCACCACCAGGGTACCTTGCAAAAATTAACATAACAGATACACCAAGATATTATACATTTCAGGAAAACGAATGGTTAATGTAGTCTGCTGCAGTCACTATCTTCACACACGATCAGTATATGAAAAAAAAAGAAAATCTGTGTGCCCATTATACATTAATTCAGAAGATTTTTGTATTTAATCCAGTCCTCAACAGTTCAATTTTCCAGCGAATTGTTGAGGATAAATGTGAAGAGTTGATTGAGCCTTGAAAATACAAATATGAATATGCGTTTTTCAGGGTAATTTTTTCCTCACTGAGAAATATTTGATGCAAACGCTTGAATGTTGCATTGATTGAAATTCTAAATTGGCCCGAGCTCTTCAGTACTTCATTAGAGATGAAAATATGCCTCATTTATTACAAGGGTTTCAATACTGTACCCTGAGCTCAAAGACTGGATACAGTACAGATATGGGTGAACCGACTGCTAGCATGATGTGTTTAACTAAAAGCACATTAAGGTTGGGTGTAAAGGTAGTGTTGTGTACCCACCATTTAAAAGCGTATACAATGTCACTTCCTCTGTGCAGAAGGCCTTCAGCTAAGCAAGCCAACTAAATGTTGGTAAGTAAATATGTGGGGTGCACAGACTATACACACCAGTGCAAGAGACCGCGACTGTACAGGCCAGCAGATAAGCTGTGTTGACGCATGCCAGCGCAGGAGATGTGGCTTAGCAGGCCAGTACAGGCAGGAGATAGGAATATGCAGACCAGTGCAGGAGATGCAACCATACAGGCCAGTACATAAAATGTACTAACGCATGCATGCCAGTGCACATGTGAGTGTGCAGTACAGGAGATGTGAATATACAGATCTGTACAAGATATGTGCTTATGCATGCAAGTGCAAGAGAAGTCCTTATGCATGACAGTGCAGCAGCTGTGCAAAGCCCCAGTACACATAGGAGCAAGCCGGATCTGTGCTTACCTAGGTGCACTGAGCCATGCCTAGGTCAGTCTGTGAGAAATCAAGTCCCCACAGGAGTCTGGGAGGCGGCCGCGTCCATCACGCTTTATGTAGGGTGTAGAATATGCCACTTAGTATGTAGTATAGCAGCGCGGGCTGCTGTCCAAAATGGATTCAAGTAAAACAGTGGGGAGGATGTGGCACTGAGGTCAGAGATAACAATGTTGCTACTGAGGAACAGGTTTGAGTCTCGGCGTCTGCTCAACATCTTGTGATTCTGGTCAAACATTTAATCTACCAATAAAAACAAAAACCTCCAAATGAAAGCGTCCGTGTGAGATGTAAATGGTGCTCATGTAAAGAACTCCAATACCCTCGGTGGAGTTTGCACTAAATAAAAGTGCCAATAAAAATGTATTAAATTATAATAAAATAAGGAGGTTAAAAGGACACGAGGCAGGAGGGTGGAAGACACGAGGGAGGTGGCTGAAGCGGGGGGGGGGGGGGTAAACCAACAAAGAGCAGGGAGTTGGACGTGATGGGTTAAAGGCAGGGGGGATCCGTTCAAAACAACAACGGCTGGCAGGGGGTGGCGGGTTAACACGCCGTGGAGGAGAGAACACAGCTGCAAATGCACCCTTTTGAACTGCTCGCCAAGTGTACCTGTGTAATGTAAGTGGTGCTCACGTAAAGCACTCCAATCCCTTTGGGTTGGGTATGCACTACATAAATGCACTCCCCAAAAACTAAAAAAGACAAGGTGGTGCTGGAAGACGATGGAGTACAAACGCATGCACTCATATTGAGTGCGGGGAAGTACATTTAAAAAACTTTTTTTTTTTTTTATAAAGTACCTTGGAAGGGCGTGGCCAATGGAAGGACACTGGCCGCCAGCCAGAACCTGCACTTGGTCCAAGCTCCAGATAACAGCCAAGGCAGTAGGAAGTGGAAGCTGATGATGGGACCCTGATGCATCTGAACAGTGCAAAGCAAGAAAATGAGAATGACTGCGAAGCCTACGAATTTTATTTAATGGGCTGTAAGCCCCTCAAGATTTTTAATTTTTTTTTTTTTTTTTATTACAAGAGATTTCGCAATCGCTGTGCAGGCGAAACCTAAAGAGCCTACTGCATGACATCTCAAGTAAATAATATAGATGACTAGTTGCATGTGGTTAAGAAACATAACAGCTGTCTGAGGAAATATTAAAATTTAAAAGGAAATGATTGCCACTCACTTTCCACGTGACTGTGTACTAGAACATATGCTCCTCCTTTTTTTGCGCCTGCAGCAGTTCAGTGAGCAAAGGATTGCCACTTAATTTCCACATGACTATGTACTGGAACAAATGCTCATGCTTTTTAGTGTCTGCAGCAGTTCAGTGAGCAGATTTATGGGCCTTTGGAAGAAGAGACAGTTTCGGGTCACTTTTACCCCTCCCACCCTATCATCACCCCTTCCCCAACCCAGGCCATACCTGCGGTCTGTGCGCCATGGCCTCAAGTTTTATTCAACATGTGTAGAGCAGGAGCAAAAAGAAAATCATCATAGTCTGTTTTTTAGTCCAACCCGGCAAAAAGATACCTGCTGCTGTGCTTTTATGAACAAGTTCTAAGGGATGAGAGAAACATGGAGAATTCGGTGGGGCAGAGATGAAAGAGAGAACAAGAACATAGGGAGAGTACAAGTGCTTCCATAGAGTGCTCCAAGTAAATAAAAGCGGTTTCCAGATGTAAGTTGTGGAAGGATACAAGTCAACCAATCAAAAAGATGGAAAGAATACATGCTCCAGCGATGGGGCCAACAAGATGAGGAAGGAAAGCCACCGAGTAAGAAAGGGACAAGAAATCAAATTAATTGTAAACAATTGGTCAGCCCAGAGTCCACTAAGTTTTGGTATGGTGCACAAAGGAGCTTTAGACAATGGATAGCTAAATGTGGTCGGTAGACGAGATTGGAAAAAGAAGCAAAAACCAAACCACACCTCCACTACAATTTAAGGAAGCCTGGTGGAAGAAATGCAAGGCTGGTTTTGGAGGAAGAGCAGAGCACAGGAGATCCTTATGAAGGTCACATTTCTGAGCGGTATCATGTGTAAACCTCGGGAAGGACACCCAGTGGAGTTAATACTGTTGGTACTCAGCAGCCTTCGATAAAATATTCACACGAATTTGATCGACTGATTGGCAGACGTCGGCATGAGAGGAACTGCTCTCTACTGGTTCACTTCATTGCTTTCATATAGGAGTCAAGTGCTCCCTATTTAGATGCAAGCCCAGCATTGTTAGGTACTGGGTGCTTCAAGGATCATCTTTGTCATGCATCCTTTTCAATGTTCATCTTTGCCCCCTTTTGGAATGCTCATCTTAGGCCGATGATACTCCGCTTCTTTTTACCTGTGAATGCTTGGATGTGTTAAGTTAAAGCCTTCTTTAACCCTTGTATGTTGGCAATTTATATGAGGACGAGCAACAACTTGCTCAAAGTGAATTCTGCAAAACAGGAGACTTTACCATTGACCAAGACTCAATGGAACATGAACAGTGTTCTTCCAGCCTGGGAATTTCCCCTGTGCCATTTAATGTTGTAAAAAAATATTGGCTTTAAATTAAAGATTATCCTGTGAGCCTCATATAAACTCAATTCCGAGTTTGAAGAAAACGTAAGGTTATCTCTCGAGAATTTAAAGCAAAGGTGGTTGCAGCCACAATTCTCTCTATGCTGGACGATGCCAACGTTTGGGTGCTGGGACTTTTTTTGTTGTTTTTTTAATCAACCTCCTGGCCAAGTTACATATGTTTCAAAATTCAGCAGTATGCCTTGTAGATGGACAGTGTAAAGTTTCACTAAGAAAGAAGGCAATTGCACTGGCTACTAGTAAAACAAAAGATCCTTTTAAAGTGTCTCTGTCTGCTCCACTGAGACAGACCATAGGAAAGCACATGCGTTCTGTTTCCAAAGTTCTGACAACTGTCGCTTGTTTCAGGCAAAGCCGACTCAAAGGGGAAACAATTAGTGCTTTTAGCATCCAAGGCCTGGAATTACCTACCTGCAGGTATTCGATGCATACAGCCTTAGAGAAAAAATATCCTATCTTTTGTTTTTAATTATTTCATGTTAAAACAAAAAGTATCACTGTTAAAAGCCTCGTTTTTCATTCACCTCACAAGAGTACTTTTCATCGAGCACCAAGATACATGCTAGCTAGACGTCGCATTTTAAGATGCCTAATTCCATACCTGTGAATTCAAGAAGCAGAAGAGAAAGACACCGCTAATAAAAATGGCAATCAATTAGATCACTGACAAGTGCTATAGTAAGAGCTACCCGACACCCCCGAGAGGATCTGGTATAATTATCTTTTTGGAAAAAAGAGGGTTTCCTCAAATGGCATTATTTAAGTTTCTTAGGTTTTCCGCCTATAAATTCACCAGCATTTAAATCTCTCAGCACAGATCAATTTATTATTTATAAAATGGAATGATCTACCCTTGGGACTTATACCCTATTAAACCATTCGTCTGATTAGATGAAAACATTTTCTTTGGGGATCAAATGTGCTTAGAGATACAATGACCAACAGCTGTTTGCACAGTGCTGGCTCTTTTATGGACTGGCAACAGCATTCACACATCCATAGGCCGTGAAAGAAGCACGTGATATCAGTAAATAAACAATGTCATGTAACAAGGTAGGTTGTGCAACAGGGGTGGAGGCGGCAGGGTGAGGCAGAGGAGTGAGTAGGAAACTCTGGATCGCTTCCACTGAGGTCAGTCCCAGTGCTTCCGGCTGCACACTAGTGGTTTCTGCTTCTGGGTTCGTTCTATCACGAACTGCTTCAGTGGTTCTTACTCCTTCCTTGTTAATTTCAGGCTCATTTTTAAAGTCAACCAGCACACACCTTGCTCAGTATGTTGTATTTCTACTTTCTACATAGTACTTTGTCATCCCCTCTTCAGAGAGAAGGCATCTCTACCACCTTGCTAAGGGAGGGGACGTTTCAGTCCAGATAGATGGGTTAAAATACACCCAAAGTATACTACACGTCACCAAAGAGTTCCGTGGGTATACAGAGACACGAGGGTCAAGGCCGAGTGTCTTCACAAAGTCATGGAACGTCACTGTGTTTAGTAATATCCTCAATGTAGTTAGTGGTCCCTTATAATACAGGATGCCTCAAATTCTGGATTTTGAGTAAAACTGCTAATCAAAAAAGATACTACATATATAGCTAAAATCAAAAGGATGAAACACTTTTCAGCATTTTGGATTAATGTGTTGAAAAGTTTGTTTCGCTGAACATTCTTGAAACTTTGATCAGCGGTGTAATAATAAATTACACTAATTTCTATTGAAAGGTTCCAGAAACAGAAAACCTGGATTTTTTTTTTTTTTAACACCCATATGCACAGGGAGGCTTTAAATTGTGCACTGCTGTTTGGCAGAACAATTTTTACACACTGGCATGGGTGTTATTTAAATCGCTGGAAAACTGTGGATTGGCATGATTTTTAGGTCAAAGCCTACCAGACAGCACAGCAGTCTGGTTTGCTCAAGACTTCCTGGAAACATTCTAAAAGATTCCCTGGGAAATCATTCCGCCAATTGGCTTTGTAGCTCACAATTGCTTTCTATGTGTTGACTATATTTGTTTTAGGCTGCCCAGCATGTCTTTGTTTCTCCCGTGGAGCATAGCCTGTTTACCACCTCTCTGGCGGACTCCTTGTATTCTTCCTCAAGTGCTCGTTTCTGTAAACAGGTCTTTAACTTGTGTTCTTATCCTATCATATTTGCTGTGCACTTAAAGACAGAAACCAAATGTCAAGCTCTGTCTTCTGAGGGAGCTTGGTGTTTCCTTTGCTTGCTCAGACCTAAAATTGAGAGGATTTATGCAACATTCTTGTTGGATTATTGGGTTGTGAAAGGAAAATCTTTTTTCTAGAAAACAACATTTTTTAAGTGTCTGTAAATGAACTGTGCAAATATTTAAAAATATATCAGAATTAGGAAAGCAAATTGAAGCACTTTTTTGTAATTCTATAGTGTTGTGGAGACTTATTTTTATCATGATCAAAACAAATCAATGCACTAGGTGATACTATTTCCACACATCAAATTTGTGTGATGTATAGCTTTATCAGTAAAACCTGTATATCTGGGCAAATGTAATGGTCATTTCATTTCGATTGAAATGTGTTGTCTGTAAAGGCAGTGGACTACCACACCATGCATATTCCACACTACACCAACCACTCCACGACACCCCATAACAATCTACTCCACTCCAGCCTACTCCACTCTTCGCCCGCCTGCCCGCCGGACTACTAGCTTGTCAACTCACTTTCAGTAACTGAGAAACAAAGGTAGAACACAGCCTTGTAATGTTCCATTAACTTGCAATAAAAACAAGCATTGGCATAACTAATAGGTCTCGCCTTTGGGGCGTTTTAAGTGTTTAGATAGAGCCATTGGCTTTGTTAATGTTTTTAATATGTGTTGTAGAGCATTGTGAATGTTGTCCAGCGAAGGCCTATGGAAATAAGCAAGGAGGTATGTATACTGCACGTTGAGGACAGATCTGCTTCGAAGCGCTTGTGCGTTTTCCTGTAAAGACTGGACTCCCGAAGACAGACAAACAGAATTCCCAACATGGAAATTGGGATGGTTTCCTGGCAGGCCTTTAATTGTGAAAATGCAATAGGGCTGGGGAGAACAGCGAAGTCAGCACAGTACATCTCAGGGCAGGATATAAACCCCGA
Source organism: Triturus cristatus (assembly GCF_964204655.1). Lineage (NCBI taxonomy): Eukaryota > Metazoa > Chordata > Amphibia > Caudata > Salamandridae > Triturus > Triturus cristatus. Next base: position 988,681,411 of record NC_140580.1, read on the forward strand.
ACTCTGACTTGCTCTGCCTCAGCCCCGTCAGCCTTTCAGAAGCAATGCCCTGGCATGATTTGCCTAGAACCCCTGTATCCACCGACAACTTTCACTGTGAAACAAAATGTGTTTTTGTACAGCAGCAGCACGCTAGGTCTGAAACTGGTGTTCACGCCTTTCCTCCTTTTAAAACTCAGGATAAAAGTGTGAGCGAGCCTGTGGCGCGATAGAGCTGTATTTGGCCCCAGAGGCCCCCCAACCTTAGGTATGGGAGCACAGATCTAGAAAACAGGAGAGGACAAGCAAGAACAATACCTGGTATCAACAGAACTATATCCGAGGTCATAAGATCCCAGCTCGATAATAGGCGCAATGTTCTTTCATTCATGAAAATCGAGTTCCAATGATTAGCGCGGCCTGCTGAGGCCGGTGCCCCGCGGCATGCTTGGTAATGCATTCATGGGAGGCAGATTAAAATACATAATAAGCATGGGATTCTCGTTGAAATCCCTGGGAGTAAAGAGCGGGCATGCACTGTTGTGGAAGCAGTAAGGTGGTGTGGGAATGGGGAGATTAAGAGCGGCACAGCGGGTGCCGAAAAAGGCAGCGCTGATGAAGGTTTCGTGGCAGGGAAATTAGCAGAGGCAGGCAAATGTAAACAAGTGCAGCCGCGAAAGTGATAGCGACCGTGCTAATTTGAAACATGATCCACAACAGATGGCACCCTGCGCGCCGCTGCTCACTCCCGCAAGCTGGATGACGTGGGAGTAAACATTTACTGAAAAAGGTGGTACATACACCCGCCTTTGGCCAATTGCGTGCTTTCATTTTTGAAAGCCACACGCAAAGGTCAATACAACGTGTGGAAAATCTAAAGCCACACGCACGAGTTTTCAGAAAGTCTGGAGTGATTCCAAGAGGCCTTCTCCTAGAGCAGCACATGCACGCTGCGCTAGGCTCGACCTAAAAATAAGGGAGTAATGGACAGGCCTGTGTGGCTCAGTACAGGTATCCATATATTATAGACTTGTAAGGAAAGGTTGTAATGATGTGCGCCCGCCCCTGAATCAGCATAGATCAGCAGATGTGTTGATAGGGTATGGGCTGTCATATGGTGAAGCGACATGGATAATGTTCAGTGTTGTGCATTGGTCAAAAAGAGGAGTTTAGAGATTGGCTTAGCACCGGGCGTGGCGTTTCCTTTGTATACAAGTGGTTTTGTGTAAATGTGTAATGCAATAGGCAACACTTGGCACCCATGTACTGCATAACTGTCCTCAACACCCGCTCATTCCCCAAACATGCCACCGAGCTCTGGGACCTGCTGCATAACAATGCCCTGGACCTACTTTTTCCTCAAGGAAACCTAGCTGAACCCTGCATTGGCACCAGACATCGCAAATCCCCCTAGCCCCCGTAACAAGATTGCCACACAAGACAGACTTCACGATTCTGAGGCAAAATCACCACCATCCACAAGAATGCCCCTCAGCTGCACCACCTCCATGTTCACATCATCCTCCAACATGGAACATCTGTCATTCAAGCTTCACACCACAGCCATCATCTTATGCGGCACTCATCTACAGGCCACTGGAACCATGCACCAAATGCACCGAGACCATCACGGACTTCGATGCACCACTTGTTCTCGACACTAGCAATTATATCCTACTCAAAGACCTTAACTTCCACCTTGAAGACAGCGCCAACTAACTCAAAAGTACTCATTGAAGACCTTGGAAGCCTGGGCCTCACTCAAGGAGTAAAGAGACCTACCAACATGGGCAGACACCTCCTTGAACCTATTTTCACCACCTCGGAGAACAGATCTTTCCTGAAGTTTAGCTTATTGACTCAGATCATGCCATCAAGTTCAACATCCCCTCCACAACATACAAGCACTACTGCCAGACCAGCCCATTGGAACAGCAACACTGACAAGGGCTGGAACACCACTATCAACACCCATCGACTCGAAAACAGCAACAGCCTCCATAAAGCCAAAGAATTTCAACAACTGGTTCACCTGGGCTGTCTCTCTGGGACCCTTCAAACCAAGCAATACAACAAGCTCTAAACCTCAGGCCAACTGGTACATGGAGGAACTAAGACTACCAAAAGTCCACTGCAAACCAATGGAGCGAGAATGAGCTAAGACAATGCAGACAGGAGATAGGGCAAATTTGAACTAAGACGCTACCACCAAACACGCTGCTATGTCAGAATACATTAATGCCAGCGCCAACAGAAATAAAGAAATCTTTGCTATTGTGAAGGATTTTACCTAGTCAGCGGCTGTCTCCAACTCGATCAACCCCTTGCAGGACCTCTGCAACAATCTCTCAATTCTTCAGCAACAAAATCACCAGCTACCGGACTAGACAGACCTTGACAAATGCCTTCCATTCTTATTTAAAGAATGCTAACCACATGGCCCATCATCACCCCAGAAGAAACTGCTGCCACCATGAGGTCCATCCACTCAAGGGCCCCATCAGATCCCTGCTACCACCACGCCAACTTCAGGGGAGTGCAACCCATCAGAGTCATGCTCACACCCATCCTGAGCCCCTCCGCGACTTTCCCAGATGCTTGGAAATAAGTAACTGTTCACACATGGCTGAAGAAACCCTCCGCGAGCTCAAGAGACAGCTCACTGAATACCTCAGTGACTACCAACCCCCTTGAAATCACCCAGTCGGGTTTCAGACACAACCACAGCACGGAAACTGCTGTCATTGTCGCAGCAGATAATATTTGCATGAATCTGGATGGAGGAGACACAGCAGCTCTCATCCTCCGGGACCTCTTCTCAGCATCCGACAAGTTCTCACACCCTATCCTCATCTAATGCCTACATGAACTCTAAAGCCAATGCCACGCACTTTACATGGATCTGCTCCTTCCTGACGGAAGGGCCCAGTCAATCAGCTTGGCACTGTACACCTCATATGACTGTGACTGTCATCTGCAGAGTTCCGCTAGGATCCTCCCTTAGCCCAACTCACTTCAACACATACACACTACCTCTAGCCAGCATCATCAGATCTCATGACCAACATCCTCTCCAACATAGACGACAACTCATTCTCTCTCTCACGGACAATACGCCAAGTTTATGGATCGAGTTCAATGTCTGCATGACTGAAATCACCCACTGTATAGGGACCAGGTCTGAAACGGAGCATCAACAAGACTGAAATAGTGATCTTTCGGAAGAGCACTTCAGTCCGAGACTGCACCTGATGGCCTACAAAGCTAGGATTGACACCCACGTCAAGAACCTCTGAGTCATCAATAGCAAATTCGACATGACCGCACAAGTCAACAACGCCACCGCCTCATGCTTGAATACCGTAAAGATGCTGAGGAAGATTTTGAAATGGCTCCCAATCAGCACCCAGAAACCGCCATACACACCCTTGTCACAAGGTAGCTGGACTACGGAAACACTCTCTGCCGGGATCAACAACAATTACAAAATAAATAAATAAAAATAAAAAAAATCACCAGATGGTTTCAGACCATTCAGAACTTGGCTGCCAAAGCACTCTCAATCTTTCATGTCGCACTCATATCACACCACACCTGAAGGAGCTTCACTGGGCCCAGTACATAGAAGAGCACAATTCAAACGCCTCACCCATACTTTCAGGGCATTCTATAACACTGACCCAGCATACCTCAAAAATTGTATTCACTTTCACAAACCTTCTAGACATCTTCGCTCTTCTGGACCTCTACTTGCACACATCCTATGCAGAAGGGGAAAATAAAAATCTAGAAGTTGAGCCTTCTACAATGCTCCTAAAGATAAAAAACGACCTACAACTACATACAAGAGCCTCCTCCTCTTACCTTCTTGCAGAATTCAAGAAGAGTAGTCCCACCAGGGCCTAAATTTGGCTACAATCCTTCCTGCTCAGCACCAGGATACCCTCCCAGGTGATAGTGAGATCTACAAATCTCACTAACATAACCTAATGCAAATGCAGATGCAGATAAAACATGCATGCACCAACCATGTGTTCAACACAGGATCATACATACCTTTGTGCACGCCTCACTATGTTCTCTGAATTCAGCCCACTGCCAAGGCGCATCTTGCCATCATTCCTGACCCATGCCATCTGAATTAACCCTTGGATGCTCATAACCATCCCTCCAACAGGCACCTTGACGTCATGAAAACAATATTACACCTTCCCACATTTGGTATATCTTTTTTCCTCCTTCTACGCTTAGTTGCGGCCTCCTGTATATCTGCCATTGGACACAATTCGGCCAGGTACTCATTTTGTGCGATTTATTGAAACTATTAGTTTAAGGTCATTATTGAAGTTACACATATTTAGGGCAGCAAATGAGCGCTGGTAGTACAATAGGTGTGTGGTGCAAAGGCATTGTTGAATCAGCAAAATGTAATGACAGTATATGTACGTCACTTAATTTCAGGAGAAAAGGGCCTAGCCAGAGTAATAGTTGGTATCAAAACATTTGTATACAAATTAAAAAGTTGGGAAGGGGGCAATATGCGCCCATGTTTTAAGCCAGGTACTCGTCACGGCCAACCTTCTCAAATCCAACATGGCAGATGTGAAATCAAACTTAAGCACCAACTCAAACCCCAAGCTCCCTAGAACAAAGAGCTTGCAACAGTAGTTTGTCCATAAGACTCAAGCAGCCACACGAATGCTGCATATGCATGCTAAACAAATATAGCTGACGTTTGTGATACCAAATATAAACTAATACCATTTTAAATGTGGTTATCTATAACGAATCGCAACTCAAGACACTCATCACATCAATTAATCAATCAATTAATTAATCTAGCAATTGCTTTCTGGGTCTGTGATTCAATCAATGTAGGGTTGGGACTAGGGCTAGGATTTCTATTGAAAGTAGGGACTAGGGCTTCTTGTGCCATTGGTTGCTTGGGTTAGGAATACTGGTAGGGCTAGGGCCTCTATTGGACGTAGAGATCAGGGTTTTTTTTAATTATTGGTTGCTTGGACTGGTGCTAAGATTGGCTGAAAGATCCTGGTCTCCTACTGGTTCCAGATTTTAGGGACAGTGTTGTGATTAGATAGTGTTAGGGCTAGGGTTCCCATTGGCTGGAGGGGTCACCTGATTACTAGGGCTATAAAAGGCCAGGGTTAGGGCGTCGAGGCTAAGGGCGGACAGGACAAGGGCAGTTGCCTGTTTGAGCCTGGTCAGGACCAAGGCCAGAAATGCTGCCCAAGTTCACATTTAGTAATACCCACCCATAATTTATTTTCACTATAGATATGTACCTATCTTTGTGTATTGCTTTGTATAAACATGTAGATTAATTATGGTGTAAAAAGAAAAAAAAACTTACAAAAAAAACATCTATGTACCTCCATGTACTTGGATCTGTGTGTCTTACTTTTCTCCTGAAAAAGCATATCCAATACACTAACCTATTTCTCAGCCAGTACCTGTATCAATATCTTTAATCTACATATACTTACCTCCTTTTTGCATCTATATACTTACAATGCACTTATGAATCTATATATTTATCACTTTCTTATAATTTGGCATTTCCAATGCACTACCCTATTTCTCAGCCTATCCTCTCTCTCAATATATCTTCTAGCCCAACTTTGACTCATCTCAAACTACTTTCTACTACTCTTTCCAAAGCACTACCCTATCTCTCAACCTATACAACTATCAATATATCCTCTACATCCACGCTCATTTATCCCATACCAATATGATCCCCAAAATAACCCTTTCTAGACTCTCTCCTCCTTGCATCATCTGACACCTCTTTTACTATACCGATCCCCCAAAACAAACCTCTAAACTCTTCCCTCTGACTCTTCCCCTCCAAAAACCCTTTAGATTCATCCAAAAGCCGCCTCCTACTGCTATGACCTAATAAAAAAAAAATCCTTCACTCTTCTATCCCTCCACTATCCTTTTCAATCAAAATAACAGACTAACATGTTCACTTCTCAAATTCCACTATACTAACTCACCACTAATCATTTATGGGTTCCAGAGTAGCGTGCTACTCACCAGTAACACGTTTCAACACCCCATCAGGGTTACAAGCGCTATATAAATGCAAACCTTTTTTCCCCCTTTTCTACCCCTCCCCAACCCTTCTGAATTCAAATAACATATCCACCACTCAAATTAATTTCATGTGTCCCCATACTAATTCAACACTAACCCTTATGGGTTCCAGAGTATCGTGCTACTTGCCAAAAAAGCACTTCAACACCCATCAGGAGTAACAGCTTCTATATGAATGCAAACCTTTCTTTCGCCTTCTTTCCCTCCGCTATGCTTCTCACTCCAAATAACTGAATAATATCCACCACTCAAATTACTTTCATATTTCACCATATTAATTCACCACTAATCCTTTATGGATTTCTGGAGTAGCGTGCTTCAACACCCCTTCAGGGGCAACAAGCGCTATATAAATACAAACCTTTTTTCTTATTCTATCCTTCCGAATCCAAATAACTAACAAACCTATCCACCACCTAAAATGTACTTGCATGTTTAATTAAACTAATTCAACACTAATTCCTCTATGGGTCCTGGAGTAGCGTGCTACTCGCCGAAAAAAGTGCTTCGACGCCTCGCCAGTGGTAGTAAGCGCTATACAAATGCAATTACAATTAAGAATGAATCTGTCAATTATTACACTTAAACGGTCATACTAGAGGCCCCTAACCATAGTGCTAATTTGTTTTGGTGTATCAAACCTGCAAACGAATCAGCAGTATGCAACCTAGAAAATGGCTACCAGGTGACAATAAAGATGCATTTCTAGTCATGAACTGTCCTTTGATAAAGTGTATTAATCAGTAAAACCAATTAAACTATAACACTAGATTACAGTAGGGTGGGAAACAAGGAAAACAATGAGTAGTTAGTACGTGACATCCGGGGGAGGAGTAGTCAGGTAGTCACCGATTTTCAAATTCAAGACGCATTCACTTTATCAGAAAACACCACCATGGACTTTAAACACAGGTCATTGCAGCTTTCAAAGAAAAAAAAATCATGTCGGCCTACATATAACGTTTAAATATGGAAGATGAAAATCACCCCCATGTGGGTTTTCAGCTGCAAAGGTAACTGCGGGGGGCATGAGTTACAAGAGCCTTGATGCAGCGTTATCAATTCGTATACACAAAATTCGACACGGAAGAATTCTTAAAGAAGGGAGACTAGGCGCAGGTAGCCAGACTTGGAACGCTTGACTGTTCCAGGCCTGGAAATAAAAGAGTAACCTTCATCCTGGTCACTTAGTACCTTTAGCAGGGACCACTGAGGCTGGCCGCCTCGTGACCACACACATCTCTCTCCATGCTGTCATGGGGCTGAGCGCCCTCCGGTGGTAACCTAGTCTGCCTCGGTCTAACCTCTATTAAACTCCCCTCCCTCTCACTCCACCCTTACATGCTTAGATTTGGACTGCGCGGCGGTCGGACCCTTCTTCCGAAGAACGGTTACGGTGTCCCAGTCGCTCTCAGCCATTGTTGCCGTTTCAGATACGCTGCGTGCGAAATTAACTGCAGAATAGTTGGTGCGCTCACCGCGGCTGCGCCTCAGACTCTATCGGAAATCCCGTCTCCAACAACCGATAGGCTCCGAAAGCTGCCCGTCAGGCCATTACCACTCTTCATTGGTCAAAATCTCTAACCAACAGGCCAGGGACGCTGATTGTGGTTGGTTAAACGACACAAACAGGATTATTTCAGGTTTTCCACGTATGATTGGTTATCACAATAAATCAGCTGTTGTATCCCGGCGTCTCATTGAGTGAACAGGGAGTCCAATAAGAGTTTACACTTTTATTCCCCTCAAACATGATTGGCTAAGATGAGGACTAGTCTAGCAACTCCATTTGGTAAAAAGTTCCAGGCTACATGTAAAGTAATGCTAATGTTTAACCCAGAGTTGTCTGTGGTGACAAAGTGAAACGTTAAATGGCTGCCCTGCTTAATAAAATAAATTAAACGCGTTTAAAATGAGCTTCTGCTTGGGGAGAGGATGCCAGAGCGTCGATTTTGAAGCTGGGGAACCAGGCTCGATACTCGGCATAGGCATCCTGTGATTCTGGGCAAATTACTTAACCTCTCCGTGCCTACTAAAAATGAATGTGTCCTTCTGTAATGTAACTGTTGCTCGTGTAAAGCGCTTCAATACCTTCGGGTCGAGTTCGCGCTAAATAAATCTGCCCAAAATAGAGCAGACTAGAGGGAAACTCATTCTGCCTCAATCCAGCAGGTGACGTCCACGAGCTATTTATTACGCGTTCGAGTTTTGTGTTTGAGCCTTCTGCCATGCCGTAATCGTGCATACGGGAACAAGGAAGGCACGCGTGAAAGTGACCGACAGTTAGAGATAACACCGGAGGGGTGCAGCCATAGAGCCAGAAGTTGGTCTCAGAGAAACGACCGGCGGAGAGACGTGTCCTTGGCGTACAAGGAGAGGTCCCTACATTTTAAGTCTGTAGATACACGCCCCTGGTTCTAAGATTGCAAACACAGGCGGAAGGCTCCAGGTGGAGTCTGCTACTAATCTTGAAGGGCAGCACCAAAGGTTCCAGTGGATGAAACTGTAGACTTCTGAACCTGCATGTAGAAACTAAGTGCATGCTTGCACAAGCAGTGAGTTTGTGTGCGAGTACCCAGCTGTTCATCCTTCAAGCAGAGTACAGACTTAGCCTACAGAAATAGGTAGGAGTTCAGCTTCTGAGCTTTCCGGCAAAGAGGCCAGCACGCTAGACTGACAGGAAAGGTGTCCTTTTCTTAACCTGCAAACGCAAGCAAAAGTCCAGTTCCCGAGCTGGTATACTTATGGTCGAAAGTTCACTTTATGAGACACAGCCAGACAGCCTAGCCCCATAGGCTGCAGAAAGAAGGTCCGTCTAACGAGCCAGCCCAGTAGGCAGAGTGCGCAATTCTCGGGCGGTCTGGCTTTCGAACCATAAAACCTGACCTGCAGACAGCAGATTCAACGTCTGAGACCTAAAGCATCGGATCTCAGCTTTGTGGCGGGACCATAACTAATGATTCAAAGGATCGTGTCCTTAGGCATACCACACACACAAAAAACCACTTCAGTTCAGGCTGGTCCTGCGTTATAGGCTGTGTGATCTCTGTTTTAGAGGTTAGGAACTTAGTGTGGGTACTGCTCCTTGGAACTCAAGAGGATCTTGCTTCTGGCACTGCAATTAAAAATCTCTAATAAATGAACACAAGTAACTGCTTCTCTGGTAAAGCCTGGCACTATTCCCAGTGGAGGTAGCAAGTCAGTAATAGAAGCCATGTGTTCGATTATCCGGGGCGCTTACTGCTCTTTTGCCGGACTGGGAAGATTCCGAAATCTCCAAAGAAGTACCAGCATCTCTGCATTCATAGGCGAGTCTCAATGCGTGTTGTACTATGTTTATCGCACAACTCCACTCTAGTGCACCACCATGTGTCCTTGACTTAGATTGACGTGGATCCACATATCCTTATGCATGCAACTTGTTTCAATGGGCTCCCTTGAGCAGACATGCCTACTTATATTTTTGTGCTTGTATAAAATCAAAATATTCTATCCACACCGTTGACAGTGTGTTTGAATTAATTTACCAACAAATCGATTTGCAGCAATCAAAGTGTGTTTTTTGGGTGGCCGAATTTTTCAGGCTCGTGTTATTTTGAAGATTAGCATAAGATTCTCCTGCAAAGAGCAACTTGTGTGTTTATTGTAAACCAAATACGAAATCTTAGATCCAAATCTTTTGGGCTTCTGTTATGTATTTAGAAATGTCTGTGTCCAGCAGTGTATGCTATTGTGGTATGTGCTGATGTAATAGTTTGAATGGATGGCAGGGAACACGCCAGTCTAGAATGTTTATGCTCAAACCTGGGCAGTTGGCTGTGAGCTGTAGCTGAGCAAGCTGCTGGTGGATGGGATCTCTGCAACCTTGATACTTAATAAAGAACCTACTTGTTCTACATTTGGGAGATGTACTTCTTTAAATTGGCGACGAGGGTGGGATCTTCAGTCTTTACTGCGCTGATCTGCACAGCATTTTGTTTTTACAACTGTGATTGTAAATAAGGTACTTTTGGCTGTACTCATTCATTATTTTTGATGTTTTTTCTTTGACGTAAATAGTTGTACTTCTCTGGAGATTTGACGTAATACTTCGCATCCTGTATTCTGTTATATACTTTTTATTTAGGGGTCATTATAGTTTTACTTCAGTATGCAGAATGTTACTGCTCCTCCGTTTTTCCTTCCTCCACCGGGTGATCCAATATTATCTTGGCAGAAGTGGAAAAAAGTTTTTATTCATTATGCAAGGGTTTGTGTAACCTCTCTAAGTGGGGAGATAAAAATGTCCTTATTGATGCATTGTTTGGGGGCGGAAAGGCAAAAAGTATAAAAGCAATTGCCCGAATTGTCTACAGAGAAGGCTACTGGTCTTAATGAGTATGAAATATGCATGAAAAAACTGGATCTCCATTATTTACCCATGTTAAGCACTGTGTTAGAGCGATATCATTTTGGTAGGCGTATGCAGCAGGTTGGGGAGACTGTTGAAGCACATATATTTCGGTTCTCAGAAAACTTGTTCTTCTTACAATTTTGGTTCTACGCTAGATGAAAAGCTACAAGATCGGTTTATGTTAGGTTGTGTGTTGGACAAAGCAAGGGAGGCATTATGGTTAAAAGATAATCCCACTCTTGAGAAGATGGTGCCTACTACAAAATCTGGTCAACATTTACAAGCCTTCGTAGAAATAATACATATTCAGAAAAGTGTGGAGGAAAAAAAGATTCTGTGCATGTAGTCAGAACCAAGAGTACTGGGGTTCCAGTGGAAACAAGTTGAGGATAACAAGTAAAAGTTGAATTTTACTAAGAAATGTCAGATTTAAATGTTTCAGGTGTGGTAATGTGGGTCATGTTGCCAATTTTAAAGATTACCAAGGGTGGAAAGCATCGTGCTAATCTGTGGTAGAAAGGGACATTTTACTTCGTGCTGTAGATCTGAAAGATCTGAAAAGAAAGTCAAAAAATGTGAGTGAAGCGCTTTGTAATTCTGATGATGGTTTGGATGAGTTTGCTTTACAAATTGTGTGTCAGAAAAGTGATGGGCCGTTAGAAATTGTAAAAATCAATTTGTCTCCAGTTTAGATGTTATTTAATTCAGGGGCGAAAATTACAATGATTCCTAGAAAGTTTTTTGAAGACAACTTAAAGGGATCGGTGAAATTGTTAACGCCCCATGTTAAAACAAAAGAATATGGTGGGCAGCCCATGAAACTGTTGGGGTATTTTTGGGGCACTATTGAATTATATGGAAGGATGATTCCAGCGAAATCTATGTGTCTGTGAAAGGTCACTCTTAAATCATCTGGTTCCTGAAGGAAGTGGTCCGATTAGGGCCACCCAGGTCACTCGCGACCACCTCTCAGCCTTCCATACAAATGAAGAGTCGGTCAGACAGTAGAGAATATAAACCAAGTATATTTTATTCAGGTACACTCATGCGGAGTCCAGTCTGACCAGCCTCCTAGGATTGCTGCAGAGGGACTGACTTCAGCCCACATAGAGATACATTATGTACAGTTCTAAACCAGGAAAGTTACCTCCCATAATGGAAATCTACTAGCAGGTGCAACTAAAACATAGGAGTACAGTAAGCCGAGTTTCGACTCTGAGGCCAGGCACACATTATCGTCATACCAAGGTCATGCTGTTCGTGTCTAATGCTAGGCTAGTGGGAGAATGCCTCTATCGTTGGGAAAGGAATGCTTTAATAAGAACAGTGTATTCATTAGCAGAGCAAGGCCCAACGTTGGAGAAACGAACATTTTCAATAGCCTGCTTCTCGAGTCAGGGAATACATGGCTGACAACATGATTCAAAATGGCGGCCGAACATAAAATGGTGCCGCAAATGCTAACTTAACAACACGAGAACAAAGCACACACAAAATAGCAAAACATTTTCATTTCATCATAAAGACTTGTCAGTTTACTTTGATCCTAATGAAGTTCGTTTGAAGGTTGGGGTGCTTTGCCACATCAAAGGAAGGTGTTTTAAAACCAAAAGTGCGCAGTATGTTAGGAAAATATGCTTGTGAAAAACAGTTTCAATATGTTTTTACGATGGGTTTGGGTCATTTTGAAAAATTAGGTACATTGTACAAAATTGAAGTCTGGTGTCAGTCCGAAGGTTGGCAAAGTGAGGAGTGTACCTCTGATGATCGAGGAGGCTATGAAGAAGGAGTTGGACAAGCTCTAAAGCAGTGGGGTGCTACAAGAGATTTAGGCAGTGAAATGGGTTTCCCCAGTGGTTATGGCGCGCAAGGCAAACGGTGAGGTTCGCCTCTGTGTGGACTTGAGAGAATTAAATAAGGCAGTTGTGGGGGATCATCACCTGTTGCTGAGCATTACCAAAATGCTATGTTGTTTGGAAGGTGCAAAGTGGCCCTAACCTCAGCATACCATCAAATAGTCCTCCATCCCCAGTCGCAAGAATTGACTGCTTTTATTACACCGTTTGGCACTTACAAATATCTGGGTATGTCATTTGGTGTAATTTCCGCCTTTGCTGTTTTTCAGAGGGCTATGGAATGGGTGTTGGGTGGCGTAAAAGGTGTGAAGATTTACCAAGATGATGTGTTAGTGTATGGGAGGACTTTGAATGAGCATGACTCTAGACTGAATGAGGTATTGAATAAACTGAGGGAGAGTGGACTCACCTCAAGCATGAGAAGTGTAAGTTTGGGGGGTCAGAAATTGAATATCTGGGTCACTGGATATCTGCAGAAGGGATTCGTCCCAAAGGTCGGTTGGTAGATCCTATCAATGAAATGCTGTGTCCAAGTTTGAAATAAGAGTTGGCGACATTTTTAGGCACTGCAGAATTCTATAGCAAATACATTCCTAACTTTGCGGAAGGCTGCAATGACATGAGAAAGTTGTTAAAGAAAGGGGTGGAGTTTGAATGGACTGAGGATTGTGAGAAGGAATTTGTGCAAGTAAAGAAAGGACTCTCCAAGGCAGCTAACTTGTGTAGCTTCTGACTGGGTGCAAACACTGTTCTTAGAACGGATGACAGTGCTAAGGTTCTAGTTGCAGTTTTGGAACAGGTAACTGATGGTAAGGTGAACACTATTTTGTTTTAGTACAGATCCTTACATGGTGCTGAATCTAATTACTGTGACATCTGGAAGGAAGCTTTGGCGGAGTATTGGGCTACTGGTAAACTTAATAAGTTCTTGTGGGGAAGTCCTTTTGAAATAAAAACTGACCATAAACCCTTTAGTTAAATATTTTTGCAAAAAAAACATTTATGCCATTTCTAGTAGAATTAGAAGATGGGTGGTGGCCTTGCAAGAATTTGATTTTGTTGTTTCCTATATTCCTGGCACGATAAATGAAATAGCAGGCAGTTGTTCTAGCTTGTGTGTGGATGTGAATGACTTGGAAGATCATGGTGATATGGAATATGATTTTGGTCTGTGAAGGTATGTTTAATTTCCGATGGCGTGGTAAAAAAGGAAGAATGGGAAAGTGCACTGGAAGATGATATCCAGTTGCAAGAGGTGACAAGGAACATAAAAAATGGTTGGTCTGTAAGAGAAGTACTAGGTTAAAAGGGGTTTGGCATGTAAGGAATTAGCTTTCTTCGGGAGATAGTCTGGTAATGAGAGGAGGTAGATTGGTTCCGCCGGAAGGTGTGAGGATGCGTTTGATTGGATGAGCACACAAAACTCATCCGGCATATCAAAAACTAAAGAGAGTAAGGGAGTACTATTGGTGGCCAGGAATGGACATGTTAATTGAGGGGGTTGTTCGTGAATGCAATGACTGTGAGAAAAGTGACAAAGTTCTTAAATGCAGGACACAACCCATGGTTATTCGTGATTTGGCAACAGGGCCCTGGGTTGATATGGCTCTGGATATTTGTCTGGTAGTGAGAAATTCGTGATCACCTGCATAGATAGGTGCTTGAGGTGGTTAGAGGTGAAGGTGATAAACTCAGTGAAGACTCAGGATGTTAAATTATTCTCCGCGGAGGTGCTTGATAGAGAGGGGTTTCCTGTTTCTTTACAGACTGATAATGGGGTTTAGTTGATATCTAAAAGGATGGAAGAATTTTTAGCAGCAAGGGGTATTCAGCATAGAAAAACTGAGCTCTGTCATCCCGAAGCCAACTGTATCATTGAGCGCTTCAACAAAGTGGTCCAGGAATTCCTAGAGCAAGCATTGGTCATTGGACTCATAGGGATGGATGAATTAAGGAGGAAAGTTTGTATGCATCACTTAACTCCTCATGTCTACATGGTGAGTCCAACTTGAGTGAACAAACTAAAAGACAAATGTGCAAGAGGGTCCACTGTCGATGAGAGAGTGAAATTTGAAAGTGAGGGGTGTTTGGAGAGAGAAAGGAACATTTTGAGTGAAAGGAATAAACTTTTGATGCAAGAATGGCTGTGAAGAATACCACTATGGAAGTGGGTGATTGTGTTAAAATTAAAAACCCCAAGAGTTGCGGGGTTGTTGGATAAATTCAGTCAACCCATAAGAGTTATCAAGTTTTTCTGTAATGCTGTCAAAACAGAGAATCATCAGATCTGGAATCTAAGTAAGGTTGCTTTATGGAAGCAAGTTTCTCCAGGAAGAACCATTATTGAACAACATGATGAATCTGTGGCAAGCCAGGAGGATTTGCAAATTGGGGAAAAGGAAGTACCTCCAGATACTGCAGGTTATCTTCCTCTGACAAGGAAGAGTGGGTGTGTGAGAAGACCTACTCATTTTAAAGACTTTGTGTAAATTTATGATGCACAATGCATTGATAGAGTCCTGTAAAGTATTAATGTTTTCTTTCAAGAGTAAGAGACATTGGGATGTTTATTATGTTTCATTACTATTCTGGGGAAGATGTGTGGCTTGTTACGTGTATTATAGTTAGAATGGTTATTACTGTTGAGTGGAAGATTGGTGGTATGTGCTGGTGCAATAGTTAGAATGGATGGCAGGGAACACTCCAGCCTAGAATGTATATGCTTAAACCTGGGCAGTTGGCTCTGAGCTGGAGCTGAGCAAGCTGCTGGTGGATGGTGTCTCTGCAACCTTAATAATTAATAAAGAATCTACTTGTTCTATATTTAGGATATAGTGTACTTCTTTACAGGTATCCTACGTTTAAACACCAGTAATGCTTCCTTTTTTTTTTTTTTTTTTTTAAAACAACATACTTTTTATTGAGTTTCCATATGCAATAATACACGCTCATACGATATATGATACAACCATCAATAAAAGGACATCTGCATCCTTCATGGGTCAGAAATGTGCAGAGTGGTTCGCCTACTTGGCTATCCAGACAGTAGAGAGAACTCGTGATTTTCTATTGAACTAAACATTGCATCACTTAAAGAAAAAGAAAAGATGAAGAAAAAACAATCGAAGTTACCCCCCCCCTCTCCCATCTGGTCCTCTGGCCCACACTGCGTACTGTAGCTCAAGAGAGAATTGCATTCATTGGTTTGGCTGTAAGGAAATACAAAACCTATACAATAGTACATACATATACAAACATCCCTAGGCAATAACAACAGAACGTAGCATGATGTTACTCAACTTCGGGCAAGTTGACTGCAGGAGATATGGGAACCGTAAGTGACACGAGTCCAGCTGGGGACACCGAAGGGGTAAGTGAGTCGAGGGCTTTGAATGTTTCTAACATTTGGTCCCATTCCATAGAAGTAGAAGTCTTGTGGTGGCCTCGGAATTCTTCCTGCCTAATGATTGCACTCTCTGCAGTGCCCCCCTGATGATTTCCGTCTGCCAGGCCAGTGCTGTAGGGGGATGGGCGGATTTCCATCTCATGTTGATGGCCCGTTTCGCCACAAGCACAGCCAGATCTGCAAATTTATACTGAACTTTTTGTTTCTTGGGGCATTTATGCAGGCCTAGTAGACAGCTATCCACAGCCAACCAGTCAGCAGTACCAGTGACCTCCTGGATTCTATAGCCAATCGTTTGCCAATAAGCTCGCAAGCAGGGGCAATTCCATAGCATGTGAAGCAGGTCCGCGTCCCCCTTCCAAACACCTGGGGAAAGAAAGCTGAGCATCCGGGTAGATACAATTCAAACGATGTGGCTTAAGATAGGCCCTGTATAGTATGATGTATTGTAATGTATTTAAATTTAGCATTGCAGGAGACTTTCTTGGGAAATTCTAGTATAGATGTCCATTCTCTGTCCGTTAGCTCCCTCCCCAAACCCAGTGACCATTTAGTCCGAAGTGGAGTCAGCGACGTTCCTGAGTGTGTGCAAATCCCCCTGTAGAGCCACCGGGTGAGATGTCCAGTAATGTTTCCTTTTAGGCATTTAAAGTTTTGAGAATGCAGGTGGGGCCATTAACTCCCTATTTTTCAATATATTTTTATTAGTCAAACAGCAGACATGCACACTGCATTGTAAAGGAAGGGCCAAAATATGGGTCATAAGTAGAATATTAAAAGGTCAAGTACATTTCCTGAGATCGAGCAATTCTAACCTTTCAATATTATTGATAAAGTGTCTAGACAGAAGCCAAACTGCTGGAATAGATTTATAGTGGTTTAACTCTACAATTTATAGGCCATGACATGCTCTTATTATTTTTGGGGAGTGAAAAGGTCAACGAAAGCCTCAGTATCTACTACATGGTCCCTACTACACAGTCATTTATGAAAATGCAAGAACATTTGAAAGAATGAACAATTGGACAGCTTTACCTGGTGAGAATCAGGTGGGGAAAAAAGAGAGAGTTTGGGGTGAGCTACAGATTTGATAAACTGTCATATAATTTCCATGTCTGCTAATATTTTGTTGTAAGACCCCGAATTGGGTTCATAAAGCTGTCATGATGCAAACTAGATGTGCTTTGGTCTTTGCCTTCATTAGGAGTTACAGATCTTTCTGTTTAGTATTTATAGTTAATTTCAGAACACGATAGAGAAGTAGGCATCTGCATACTGAAATCTTTTGCCACTCGTGATTTAATGCTTTTTAAAATGTATTTGTTTTTAACTTTTATGTATTGCGCACTTTGGGAAAATCGATTCTTATCGTGTCCTTGTGCAGCTCTCCGGTCCACTGCAACCAGACAGCTGGTTGATTGAGTGGAGAGAGTCTGCAAACTCACTTTCTGGAACTCGCGGGCCGCCATTGGTAGCAGTTAGCGTTCCAGTCTTTGACTCACTCGGGGGCACCAAAACCACCGCGCTTGCTGGCGCGCCACTGGCGCGCCGAAGGCAAGCCCATCTGCGCCCGTCCGCGCCTGTACGCTGCCGGCTGCCAGGAAATGCTGCCCGTATTCCAACAGGTATGTCATATGCCCAAGATGTGCTATTCGAGAGAGAGGTTGTTGCAATTGGGATATGCTGTGGGATATGCTGTATCCTGTCCCGGGGGGAGAAATAACCCTCAAGCAGTGGAGACCCTCTCAGATTGGAACTGCCCTCATTGTGGCTGGTCAATAATAGGCACTGCTCATACCTTATGCGCCATTCATGCCGACTCGACTGGGAATCTTTTAGGTAGAGGACAGTTTGCTGGGATAAAGAATCAGTTTGAGGGGGAACCAGCAGTACCCTTTCAGGGGCTCTATCTTAATGCCAGGTCCATCCCAAAGGACGTGGCAAAATTCTGGGATTTGCTAGGCGACGCCAAAGCGGATATCTGTCTTTTTACTGAGACATGGCTGAACAACGATGCCACACCAGCTTTGGCAATGGCATTCCCAGCGGATTATTCGGTTGTGCGCTTAGATAGATCAGGAAAGAGGGGTGGAGGTCTGGCAATTGCATATTAAGACCCTTGACACTGTTTCCACACCCAATCTAGAACTGTTGATTTTCAGAGTGCAGCGAGCCCATATGATTAAATTTTGCACAGTACTATTGGAGAGGCTGGCCCCATTCACACTGCAAACTGACAAGTTCCTACTCGTAGGGGACTTCAACCACCATCTGGAGGCACTTGCCAATGTAGACTCGGCCTGCCTGCTTGCAGCCATGGAGTCCCTTGATCTCTCTTCTAGAGTAGTCAGCCCAACTCATTTGGCGGGTCATGTATTGGACACCATCTTTTCCAACATCTCAGAATTAATAGTGGAACCTCTGCAGAGGGTAGGCTGGACAGACCATTCGGTATTAAGCTTTTCCTGGGCCCCCTTAAAATCGCGTGGTCTTCCGCAACCTCGCAAAGAACTCCGCAGAGCATGGATAAAGGTGACAGCCTCTGCTTTTAGCAGTGTTTATACCCCTCCTGCATTTATGAACTGTAATGATTGTGACATGGCTTTAGAATTATTTGAGGCCTCTATAACAGATGTTCTTGACTCTATTGCACCACTGAAGATGGTAAAAATCCAGGCCAGGGCAGCCCCTGCCCCGTGGTATACAGATACACTTCGAAGGGAAGAAGCCCTTTGTAGGGTAAAAGAAAGGAAATGGAGAAAATCCAAAACCGAGCAAGATGAACGGTGTTACCGAGAGGCCCACAGAATATATTTAAATAGCTGTAATGTAACCGGGAGAACCTATTTAGGCTCTCGCATTATGGGAGTCAAGTACTCCTCGCGGGAGCTCTTTGCCATGCTGAAGGAGTTTAAAAATCCATGGGCGAATAATCCACTCCTGCCATCTACACAGGAATTATGTAATCACTTAGCGACCCACTTCACTAATAAGATCAACACAATATATCGCTCCTTCGGGCCTGAAGAGGATGTTCATGAGAGAGCCCCCCTCCAGGGAAACCCCTGTTCCCTGAGCTTAGAATGTTTCCCCATCATTACTGGTGAGCAGGTGGGTGCTCTACTATCACAGGCGAAATCGGGTTCTGCTTTAGACCCGGTACCATCTGCGGTTATGTCTGAGCTAACCCCGGTCTTAGCGAACACACTTGCAGATATATGTAACATCTCATTAGCGACGTCCAATTTCCCACGCAAATGGAAGAACGCACGTATTAAGCCCCTGCTCAAGAAGACTTTAGCAGATCCTACTGATTTACAGAATTACAGGCCAATCTCCCTTCTCCCTTGTTGCTCAAAAATCATGGAGACACTAATCAACCGACATCTTTCTAGGTATCTAGACCAGAATAAAATACTAGATCTATCCCAGTCCGGCTTCCGTGCATCCTATAGCACGGAGGCCGCATTACTAGAGGTTACCGATACGCTAAGGATGTCACTGGATAAGGACTCTCCAGTTATGTTAGTGCTGCTTGATCTGTCGACAGCCTTTGACACCATCTCTCATCGTATCCTGTGGAACAGGCTTCGAGAGATTGGTGTCAGAGGTCTGGCCTTTAAATGGATTCAGAATTATCTGTCCGACAGAACACAATGCGTCCAGTTGGACTCATTTGTGTCACATACAGCTGCGGTGGACAAGGGGGTCCCATAAGGCTCCATATTGAGCCCCACGCTATTCAACCTATATGTTGCCCCCTTGGCCTCAATCATCAGAAACTGTGGGTTTGAAACCATATCCTACACTGATGAGACACAGCTGATAATGCACATAGAGAACAACCCTGCAGTAACAAAAGCTAAGTTCATAAACTGTATGACTAGCATTGCAAGCTGGATGAGGAAGAATGTTCTGCAACTTAACTCCTCCAAAACGGAGATTTTGTTGTTTGGCAAGGCAGAAGAACTGTGGAGCTCTGACTGGTGGCCATCAGAATTAGGAGAAGCTCCTTCCCCAAGAGGGTGGGCTAAGAACCAAGGGATTAGAATAGACAATAAGCTTTCAATGGAAGAACAGGTGAAAACTCTTGCAGGCACCTCCTACGGGACCATGCAGATGCTCAGAAAGATTTCCCCCTGGAATCCATTAAAAGCCAGAAAGACCCTCATTCAATCGCTCCTAATCAGTCGTCTTGATTATGGCAACTCCTTGTTGGTAGGAATTAGGGAAGACCTGTTATCCAAACTGCAGGTTGTGCAAAATACGGCAGCTCGTCTTGCCCTTAATAAACCAGCACGAACACCTTACCTTCCTCTCCTTCGCCAATTACATTGGCTTCCTGTTAGGAAACGAGCTATCTTCAAGCTGCTTTGCATGGTCTTTAAGTCCCTGCACGGAATGGGCCCGGCTTATTTGACTAATAAAATTGAACGCTATCACCCTGGATGACAACTCAGATCCAGCAATCGCAGCCTGCTCTGCAGCAGGAGAATAAGGAAAGTCAAAATGGGTGGTCGTGCGTTCTCTTATCTGGCCCCCAAACATTGGAACGAGCTCCCTGAACAAATTCGTGCCTGCCCTAACCTTCTACAATTAAAAAAAATGCTCAAGACCTGGCTATTCTAATTAAAAATTGTATTTTACATTTGCCTTCCTTCCCGGGCGCTGAGAGGTCCCCCTGGGGATGGTTTGTGCGCCATACAAATGAGTCAATAATAATAATAATGATAATTTTTCTGTTCCATTCTCTCTGTATAGTATTTGCTGCACCTTGCAACAGTGTTTATCTCCACTTAACTAAAGGTCTGCTCGTTAACTCAGGACAGTCTACAATTACTTGATTAAGTCTATCATCTTTTTCCATTTTTCTACATCGTCTGTTATTTCCTGTCCCTTGTAGTCCTTGCAAGTCCAAATGTAATGGACCGCATCTTCTTTCATATTATAGTGCAAGAACTTTCTGGTTTTGGAACGGGAGTGTCTGTCTTAGAACGTTTCGGAATCCTCTATTCATATTTTTCAAATAACCTGCTCTTCAGTGTGACAATGTCTTTCATTTGCTTGTCATTACATTGCTTCCATTTTCAAATCCTAACGTGATCACTGGTGGTTTATAATTGTCATGTTTCTGCATGGATTCCGTTTCTGCTGCAGACTGACTCCTATGTTTTGCTTGGTAAAGTGTTATTCTTGGTTTACACAAGTCTCGTTGAGTGTATGCATGTGAACATATATCTTGTATAGATTAATTTTCTCTTTTTAATGTTACTAAGAATGTTGAAGGCATGATCTGAGACAATGGGCCTCCCCCATTAAGGTCCCTTTTTCCTCTTTACTTGTAGAGCTGGTGGGAAGTTATTCGTTCCATTGTTGTGCCCATCCTGCTCTGCTTGTGAATAATGTTTGTATACATTTATGCTAATGTATCATTGCTGTTATAAGGTTGTTCCACATTTCGACATAGAATTTACTATTTGATTTGTATTTCATTTCTTTGTTGATATGTGTAGATTATCCCAAGTGGGTATTCGACACCTCAACCTGGTTTTATCCGTTCAGAGCTGGGGCTTATTGCCACACTGTATCTTGAGTCACACTGGCCCAACACCTTAGTTAGAGCTTCACAGCTTGAGTGTACCTGTATTCTCACCATGGCATAGAACGGAAAGCCATGCAGTTTGCTTTGATGTATTTTTGCTGAATGATTTGCTATGGTTATACCTGACCCTGATTTTTAGTAGCTCACCTATCTCTAAAAAGCATACATGAAGTGTTTTTATGGGCTCCCCTCACATTTGAATCTCTGTGCATTTTTATCACATAATCTGAGCCCTGTTGTGCAATCCTGAGTTCTTCCAGTGTTTGCCATACAATAAACACAAATAACTTTGTAACAGACTGTGGATAAGAATTGCTGCTCTTGATAAAATGTTGTGTAATGATCTTGTTTCTGCGGAATGTTGTCTGTGTGCTTAATCCGTATTTTAGTATATCCTTGTCCAAAGTCATTGCTTGCTAACACCTTTGCATTCATTTCCTGTCGGCTACATGCCAGCACACATCCAATCAATTCTGTTCCTCTCATTTCTACCTAATATCTCATTGGTTAATATCTAATTTATTGACTTGTTTTATATATGAAACACATATTTTCACCTACATCCCGAGGCCGGTGAAGCAGGGTAGTAGGGGGGAAATAACAGAGAGACAGTGAGGGGTAGAGGTAGAGTAGGAGTGTAGGGGAGGAGGGTGTCCATAGCTGGGCATGGAAGGGGGGGGGGTCTCGGTATCCCAGGTATAGTTTGTGAAGCTGTGTGCAATGGCACATTACAACTGAGGAGACCTCTGAGCGCCATGAAATAGTCTGTTCAGCATATTGTGGAGTCTCATTAACCGTCAGTCGGAGTACCGTGAGGTAGTGAGGACATTTAAGCTCTCTAAAGTCCTGTGCCAGGAAGCAGATGCTCCATACTTTGTCAAAACGAGACCGTGCAGAGTTCTGGGAGGCCTTGAGCTTCTGCATAGCAACAGTGTCCCACAATTTATGTAGCCAGTCTGCATGGGCTGGCGTGGCATCTGTTTCCCATTTATATGTGATGACTTGGCTGGCAGCGAAAAGAGCCTGTTATTGCTTTCCCTTTGGCAGAGTGGAGTGGGTACGTCAGCTGGTACGGTAGTGTGTAAATAGGGATGCGGGGTAGATCGGTTTAGAAGATTGCGTTTGTATGTTTAAGAACCTCCTTTATGTACTGCATACATTTTGGACAGCTCCAGAGTAGGTGTGTGAGCATACCTATTTCACTGCAGTTCCACCTGCAGGTGTCAGTGGCACTGGGTTTCTACTTCGCCTTTTTTGGCTAGAGTGTAGTACCAGAAAATGTATGGTTTTCAGTAGAGATTATTTTCCTGCAGCGTTGAGAGTGGAGATGCAGGTCCTTTGAACGATGTTGGCCCATTTCTTAGGGTTGAAGGTATGTCCCAGCTCGGTTTCCCAGTGCCATTGGACTAGAGATTTGCCGGTGTCCGTAGGGGCAATCAAAACATTTTAAATATTAGAGAGTAGGCTCCTGTCATCGGCTTGTCAGTGGCATCGGGGCGAACGGAGGGCTAGGTGACCCAGAGTTGTGTAGGCGCAATAGCATGGGCACGAGTTGGGGTCCGAATAAGCCGGCGGAACCATCAGTGCCCACCGCTTTGCCAGGCTGCTGCCCTGATATAGTTGCAAGCGCTTCATGAAGTCATATATCTGACTCTAGAGGCAGTACATCCTTCCCGGGCAGTCTGGTGGCTGGTGTTGTGGCTAGATATCTGTGGATCTCCCCAGGTTCTACCCCTTCCGCCGTGTACAGAGCTGTGTAAAAGTGTTCGAAGACTCGGGCGATGGTAATGTCAATATGTGTCTACAGTTTATATCTCATGGATCCTATTAGTTTGGGCTTGGGCTCGTAATTTGAGCAAGGAGATGGCCCGCCTTATTGCCAACTGTATAATACTTTTGTTTTGTGAGAAGCGGGCCTATTCGGCTCTGTCCCAGTCCAGTGACTCGAGCTGTTTTCTGACTAGGGTCAGCTGCCTACGCACCTTGTGAGAGCCTGTTTGATGATGTGCCTCATCTAACACATTCATGTGCGTTTCCAAAGTAGCTCTTTTATCCCGCCTCTCCTTATTGAGTTTCACTGAAATAGCTAGGAAGGTTCCCCTAATTACCGCTTTCAGTGTTTCCCACTAGAGCAATACAGGTGGTCGGGGTATCATTGAGTCGGAGGAAATCCTGAATGGTTTCCCTGATTTTAGTCTGGGCGGAGTAATAGGTGAGGAGTTTATCATTAGGTCGCCACTGACCATGGATGGCGGCATGGTCTGATGTGTGGAAGGTGATCGTGATGGGGAAGTGGTCGGACAATGCTGCTACTTCTATTTGGTCTTGTCTATGGCATTCAGGACGTGGGAAGAGACTAAAAAATAACCTATCCAAGTGTAGGTCTGGTAGGTGGCCGAAAAGAAAGTGTAACCCCTGGATGTGGGGTGCTTGATGCACCAAGCATTTGTTAGGCCCAAGTCTTTCAGCCACTGCAGCCCTGCTCCTGAGAAGGGCCAACATTGGTCCTCTCTTTGGGTCGATCTAACCTGAGAGTTGTTGTGAACAAGGTTGAAGTCATCTCCTATCACTACGTCCACATCTGGGGTGCAGCTGCTAGGGGAAGAGTTCCTGATGCTTGTTGGGCGCATACAGCGTGGTCGAGGTGGAGGCGCTCACCGTGACACACAGGAGTCTCCCTGCGATCTCTGCTTGGGTTTGCGTGATATGGCCTTGGAATGTGGAGGCTAATAATACTGCAACTCCCACTTTCTTATTGGAACCCGAAGAGAAGTACTGCCTATCGAACCACTGAGACCGCAATCACTTTTTGTAAGATGTGGGTCTCTTGTAGGAGAGCAATATCGCAGTTGAAATCTTTTAAGAGGGATAGCATGGGCAGGCACTACGCAGGGGCGTTAAGGCCTGGCACGATGAGACTCAGTATCTTGACCGTGTAAGAGGGGATATGGCTGCTTTGTGCAATGGGCGCTCGGGAGTGTCACTGCTAATGGTGAATGGTAGTAATATGTGTACATTTCCATGTCTTGAGTGCAGCTGAGTGGGGACTTTAGGGGAAGGTGGAAAACAATCAGGGAAATAACCGCTTCCACGCTGGGAGACCTAATTGAGTCGAGAACATGGGTCTTGGCGTCAGCCGTGGGATGGTAGTCACCCATAACAGGGCGGCTCCTTCATACCTGCTATATGAGAAGAATAAATATGTTGATGGCCTTCGCCTGTGGAGTGGCTCATCTAAAGCTCTAGGTCCCGACAATCTGCTCCATGATTGTCCCCAGATGGCAACATTCTGAGGCCTGTGATTATTATTCTGAATTTTGATCCTGGTTAGTGTTGTTACCTAGATGTTGCTGGAGGAGCACTGTGCGTTCCCGGCGGCTCTCATCCTCAGTCGGTGTGAGGATCCCCTCCTTGTACGACACAGCTTCTCTTGCTGGGCAGCTTGTGTTGTGGAAGGCACTGGGTGAAGTTCCCCGGTTTTGATTTACACTTGTGGGTACATAGGCCCAAAACAGCTGTTTCCTCCTCCATTGTGCATATGACCCACGTTTCTCTGTCCGAGACAAAGAACAGGCGGAAGGGGTGTCTCCCTTTTATTTGATCCTCTGGTCACATTAGAAGGTAGTCGCTGCTTTGAGGATGCAGAGGACAGATCCTGGTACAGCCAGATTTTGGTGCCTTCAAAGATGATTGGCCTTTGGTCGCTTACCACCCACATGATAGCCTTTTTCAGGCTTTAGCTTATGAACGCATGTGAGGGTGGATATCTTGAGGTTTGTCCAGAGCAGTGGATGGACGGCCTGCTCAATGTGTGTGGTCCAGTATGATTTCCTTGTTAGCCAGATCGAGAAGGATCTGATGGAAGAGACAAATAACATAGCTCTCCAGATGTCCTGAGTCTGCTTGGAGGGGGACTCCCTTAATCCTTATATTCCAGCAGTGGGATCTGTTTTCTAAATCTTCAAGGTGGATCTGGAGCTCCTTATTCCTGTCCTGCTGGTCCAGTAGTTCACGTCTGTAGGCTTTCAGCTCTTCTTCACTTGGGTCTCCATTTTTTCCATGGCCGCCACCTGATCACCTAGTTCCACAACATCCTGACTTCTTTCAGGTTCGTAGCGACATCCTCTCGGAGTGCTGCTATGTCATCTCTGAGTCTGTCAAAGAGGGCCTACATAAATGAGCGGGTGACCGGGGGCCAGGGCATCGTCCCATCAGGAGCTGTACCCATTGTAGCTAGCGAGTCTGAGGCAGCCATTTCTTTAGTGGAGTCCAGTTTTTTTGTGGCAACTTTAGTGAGCAGGTCCTTCAGGATGGTGCCCTTCTTTATTCTGCCGGCTGCCATTTTGAAGCCTGGATGGGCTGGCCTTGGTCGTCAAATTTGAGGCCTGGTGCCAAGGTTGGGTCTCAAGTTTCTCCGTAGGGGGGGACTGCTTTGACATATGAGGTATCCTGTAGGTGCGCCGTGGGGTTGTGCACAGGCCCCTCTATTCTGATCTCAACCCTAGTCCGTGGGTCTCCAGCAATTTTCCTCACCAGATTGGGGCTTCCCCTACTCCTCGCTGCTTGTGGTGTTAGAAGCGCAGGCAGTGGCAGGCTGGTGCAGTAGTTCGTATGAGGGCAGACGCCACGGATTCCCCAAGCAGGGTTTCCTAGTGGTGTCAAGGTCGCAATGGTGGGGGCTCCTCTGCAAGGGTTTGGGTGGGAGAGTTGGCGTGGTGCCATGTCCCGTACTTCGCTGGTCGTTTGGTCCGGCCCTGCTACTGGGGTTCCCTCACTAGTATGATCAGGGGCCATGAAGTTGGAGCCCCCAACCTCTCTCATCCATGGCGAATGGGATGGCACCTCGGTGCGGTGTCTCTGGTCCACCCGCCTCAGTCGGCTCCTCGGTGCACATCCGCAGCCACGTGCCCTCGGTGCGTTTTTCACGGTGTTTGTTAGCTGCCCTCCAGCCTCCCATGCCGCAGCACAGTACTCCGTGCCTCCCCAGGCTTGTATCAGGGAGGGAGCCCCATGCAGCGGTTTTGCATGCTCTTCTTTTCTGGGCCGGGAAGCAAGAGTGTAGCATGGTTGGTGATTCTGCTGCTGGATCCCCCCGCACCATCCTGCGGCCCGCTATGCAACTGGTGCTTGAACTCTGTGACGACTCCTGTTCAGCGCGATTGTGGGCCGCATGGCCTAGGGCTGAAGCGTCCTGAGTACTGAACCCGACACACCAGTCCTCAACGGTTTCTGGGTTCACCCATGGGCACAGGGGCTTTACCAAGTGCAATGGTGCCAGAGGAACTCTAGTGAAGCGCTCCTACCAAGCCGCCATCTTGGTTACACACCCTTTGTCAGTATGTTTCCATTTAACTTTAAGTACTTTGTGTGTTTGAGTGTAACTAGTAATTTTTCTGTCTGGCAATTAGTCTAGGACAAAAAAGCTGTTACCTTACACTTGTGACCTTTTCAGTGTTCATTTTAATATTTGGGGAATTTCTTGATTGTGGACATGAAACACTAGAATTTTCTAAAAGTGGGAGCTTTTAAATCTTTTTTTTTTAATTTATGGTGTTACTTGTTTTATCAACTCATTGCACATTGCACTTTAGTTGAACTCCACTTCCTGGTTTTTGGGAGTTCCTCTAAGAGCAGCCATCTTTTGGTTTCTGGCACTCTAGTTTGTTTTTTCTGACTTGCTATTTAAGTGGGTGGCTACCGCGGATGCACTGTGGTTAGTCTGGGGAGGGGGGGGGGAACGTGTTACCTCACACTTGTGAACTTTTTGGTGCTAGTTTTAATATTTGGGGAAATTTCTTGATTGTGGACATGAAACGCCATCATTTTCTGAAAGTGGGAGCTTTTAAATCTTTAAAAAATATATGGTGTTACTTGTTTTGTCAACACATTGCTCTTTAGTTGAACTCCACTTCCTAGTTTTTTGAAGTTCCTCTAAAAGCGGCCATCTTTTGGTTTGTGGTGCTCTAGTTCTTTTTTGGTGACTTGCTATTTCAGTGGGTGGATGCCGCAGCGGGTGTGCCGCCAGCACGCCAAAGGAAAGCCCGTTTGCGCTTGTCCGTATTTAGAAAGCAGCCAGCGCCAGCCATCCTGCCCGTTTAGTGCCAGGCATGCCTATATCAGCGGATGCACTAAAAACGATTCATGTTCTTTTTTTGCACTGTTATCTCTTCTTCGCCCAAACCAACATAGAAGGCCCGCTGTCTTGCCTTAAATGCAGAGTTGTGGAGTCCCACCTGCACTGTCACCTGGTATTCCCCAGACATCAACTGGGAGATCGTTACTGGGAAGCCGTATTAAAGCACAGTCTCCGGGTAAACATGCCCAAGAAACCTTCAATCTGCTCACTGATTCTCAGTTGGACTTTTTATTCATCACAGAATCATGGCTTAAAGATTGGTCTAACCCTGATATTGTGCCTGTTCTACCACTGGGTTACACTATCCTTAGACAGGATAGAATAGAATCTTGGGGGCTGGCCTTGCTATAATCTTCCGAGATGCTTTTCAATGCCAAACATTTGATTTAGGCCCCTCAAAGGAGCAGAAAGCCTTGGCTTTTGTCTCAAGATTAGTTCCTCTACGTCTTTTGTGGGTGGCCTCATTTATCATCCCCCTGGCCTATGCCCAATTTTATGTTTAGCATCATTGAGAGAAGCCATTGCTCCTTTTGTATTGCACTATGCGAATTTCACAATGTTGGGAGATTTCAACCTCCATTTGGAGTACAGTAAAGATTCAGAGGTGGTCAATTTCATTGACACCTTAAGTTCTCTGGGTCTTTCTCAATTGGTCACCTCATCTACACATACTGCTGGGCATATCCTAGATGGAGTCTGTCCTCATCTGCCCAGCCTAGTAACCGAACCCCCTATTAGGCAGGCTGGTCTGACCATATGCTGATTCAGTTTAGAATTCGACATGAGGCACTGAGTTCTCCCCTCCTCTCACCAGTGTCAGCCTCCCCAAACCAGCAACAATTGGGAAAACTGTTATTAGACCCTAATCTTACCATGGGGCTATCCCTCTCCACCCCTATTCTATCAGGTAATGTAGTTGAGCATGCCACAGCCTTTACAAACTGGATTACTCAAGCTATTAATACATCAGTCCCAGAAATGTACTTTAAGAGTAAACCGACGTCTCTGCCTGCAGCTCCATGGTATTCCCAGACTTTAGCAGAACTTCATCTCAATTGTAAACAGCTTGAACGGAAATGGCGAAGAGCCTACAATGCTGAAGATCTGGTCCAATTCAGAGGGGCTCTTAAAATTTACCATGGTCAGATTAAGGTTGCCAAAAGGATGCCATTCTCTTCTCAGATTGATAAAGCCCAATTTAACCAAAAAATTATTTTTAAAATTGCCAAATCACTTCTACAACCAACAGCCATTAATAGGGGTGCGGAGTGTGATTGGTTTTTTGCTCCTTTGAAAGTAGATTTCAGGGGTAGTAGCATCCCCACATTTGGTTTTCTGCATCACATTTGCTGAGAGAATAAGAAATACTCTTTGGTTTTCTTTTCTTTTATTTGAAATCATGTGCAGGAGAAGAAGGACAGCGGACACGTGTTTCGCCCAAGGGCCAAAGAAGCCAGGTCTTTCTCAAGGCAGGAATTCTTCTATGGTTATGTTCGAATATAGTGTAACGGTTCACAATAGTGATGCGGATATTGCTGAAATTAACTGCGGTCCACTATATTCAATCATAACCATAGAAGAATTCCTGCCTTGAGAAAGCCCTGGCTTCTTTGGCCCTAGGGCGAAACACATGTCGGCTGTCCTTCTTCTCCTGCACATGATTTCAAAGAAAAGAAAAGAAAACCAAAGAGTATTTCTCTTTCTCTCAGCAAATGTGACGCAGAAAACCAAATGTGGGGATGCTACTACCCCTGAAATCTACTTTCAAAGGAGCAAAAAACCAATCACACGACGCACTACTTGTTTCCAGGTGGTATCTGGGTGAAACCACCGTTTTGGTTTTTGCCATAAACCATGATCGGGTCATGAGCCATTGTATGTGAACCCTGGTAACACCCACCAACTTAACCATTTGAGCAATCAATAGGGCTATCCCACCCTCTCAAACTCGATGCAATAAAATATCTTAATTTTTAACGAAAAAAACGGACCATTCAACAAGAGTTCAGAACCATCTCCCCTTTGAAGATTGTTTCAATAGGGAATACTCCTTCTACTGTGGCATCATTGGCAGTTTTCAAATAATCACCCTCTCTGTCATTTCAGGCTATTCTATCCTGTAAATCAGGATCTCCTCATGATCCCTGCCCCCTTTGTATATTTATCAAAGTTGTTAATTACATAAATTCAGTGGTTAATGAGATCTTGAACACCTCATTGACCACTGTGAAGGTTCAGAACAACTGGAAACTTGCAGCTGTTAAACCATTACAAACAAACTACTGCCCGATCCCATTCCTCTATTTAACCTTCACCCAATCTCACTACTTCCGGTTCTAAGCAAAATCATCGAAAAATTGGTTGATGATCAACTAACATCGTTTCTGGAGGACGCTAAAATCTAACATCCACGGCAGTCGGGTTTCCACCCAAGACACTCCATAGAGCTTGCTCTGTTGGAGGTCGCAGATACTTTAAAGTTAACGCTGGATGCGGGAAAGAATACAGTCCTGATTTTACTAGAACTATCAGCTGCATTTAATATCATCTTGCATGATATCCTGCAGCACTGTATCAAGGATTGTGGAATCTCCCATCTGGCACTGTCGTAGATTAGATCATTGCTCTCAGACCGCAGACAAACAGTGAAGTTAGGTTCTTTTCTATCCCCGAAAAGACTGTGACCTCAGGGGTTCCTCAGGGCTCTTTGCTCTGCCCCACATTATTTAACATCTACATGGCCCCCTTGATTTCCTTTATCACCTCTTTTGGCATTGAAGCCCCATCTTATGCCGACGACACCCAGTTGATCTTGTCATTGTATAAAAACTCTATTGGCTCTGAGATCAATTTTAAAAACAGCTTAACCTAAGTCATCCAGTGGATGCGATGAAATCACCTTGAGTGTAATACTGACAAAATGGAAGTTATGCTTCTCTGGAAGTCTAATTCTTTTGATCCAGCTCTATGGTGGCCCAACTCTACTTCCCCCTCCCCTTCTGCCATGGTCGAGGTCGTAAAAACCTCAGAGTAAGATTTGATGCTTCCCTGTCATTTCGCTTTCAAGCGATAGCAGTAGCAGAAATGTGTTTTAGCCTCATCAAATCATTGAAAAAGTTATTTGAGTACCTTCCAGTGGTGGCAAGAAAGACAGTAGCCTTTGCATTGATAACATCTAGACTTGACTACTGCTTTAGTTTGTACGCAGGTTCATCTAAACAGACTATTCAGAAATTACAGGTGGTACAAAATTCTGTGGCCAGACTGGGATTACAATTTACAAGACTGTCCTCTGCATCGGCAGCTCTGGAAGCTTTATATTGGCTTCCAGTCCACAAAAGGATTCTTTTTAAAATCCTGCTTTTCGCCTTTAGAGCTCTGGGGCCGAAATACTTACCTGCCAGAGTCAGACACCACACGATTCTATGGACGCATAGGTCCTTCCAATCCAACCTGCTTAAACCCTCTAAGTTTAGACTTAAAACACGAGGCGGTAAATCTTTGACAGTCTTGGGTCCAAAGGGCTGGAATCATCTACCTAGCCATTTGAGATTTATTGAATCAGAAGTTACCTTTAAGGGGCAGCTTAAGACTTGGCTTTTCAGCATTTCGGATGTGGTATGTTACTCATTAATTCTTTGATTTTTGTCTCCCCTCATTCGGGTCCAATTGTGATAGCCACATTCACAGCCATTAAGCACCAGGATGCTTCTTTGGGAGTGGCAGTGCGCTCTATAAGTACACTATTCATTAATGCACTCATTATGAAGTGCATCAGTGATGATTGGCTCCTGATATCCTGTCTCTGAGAATTCTCTCTGCGTTTTCCTTATAATCTTAATCACTGAAGCTGTTCTATTTAATCTGCAGGATCTTCTGTTAGGGAATGCTCCACTTCAGGTTTCTTGTATGTCTGCTGCTCGTGTGGAGAATGTTATTTTCCTGCAGTTGATTTTCTAGAAAGTTTGTTTTTATCCAGTTATCTTTAACACAGTCCACTATATCAAATCTACTTCAATGTGACTCATTGCATCCGTCGTTTCACATTCACATCATTCTGATTGTATTTATCTACATCTTGATGTTCCTTCTTCCCTTCCATTCCACATTAGGAACAAGTCATCAACGTAATCCCATAATATCAACATCAACATCTGTTTCCAGGCAGTCATTTGCTCCCACGATCCTCTAAGTTGGTTTTCATTTATGGGAGCAAAGGATGTGTCTGTGGCTGCTCCTACAATTTGACAATATTTTTGCCAAATGTAAAGATGTTATGGTATAAACAGTAATGCACATTTGTCAATAGCTTCCCAGTGTGCTGTTTCAGATTGATGGATTGGTCTTGCTGCCAAGAACACAACTAAGCACATGCTTTTAAGCTGTGATGTTTTATGCAGGTGAGTAGGGACATTGGGGCAGATTTATGTTAACTGGCGCATCCCTGCATATCAGCAGGGATGCGCCAATTATTATGCGCCACAGCTGCGCCACCATGGATGCGCCGCATTTATAATGCGGCGCACCATGGGGCAAAAACAGCACAGATGCGTGACGCATCTGTGCCGTGAAAGTGGCGCATTGCTGGAGTTGCGTCGCAAGCGCGACGCAGCTCCAGCAATGTTCTGGGGGGCCCTATCTGTACAATGCTGCGTCAATCCTTACGCCTGCTTCAAGCAGGCGCAGGGTCTTGACGCAGCATGGGCCTAAAAGTGACTGAGTGAAATCTTGTAGATTTCACTCAGCCACTTTTAGGAGGCGTTCCTGCGCCGGAACGCCCCCACCTGCCCTGGAACGCCTACATGTGGCGCAGGGCTTTACAACGTGACGCATCTCCCAGATGCGTCACGTTGTAAATACCCCGCACCATGGCGCAGGATTTGCGCCGCTGCTGCGTCACAAAAGTGACGCAACGGTGGCGCAAAAGTGGCGCAAGTGCAACATAAATCTGCCCCAGTGTGTCCACTGTCAAGAATTCAAAGTTATTTTCCATTGGAATATTCTGAATCATATTTAGGAAGTCATTCATGTTTCTGGGATAGGAAGAAATGGCTTCTACCAGTGCAAATAGAAAATGTCTACATATCTGAATGTTTTCTAGAACTGCACCAATCAAAAGACACTGTTGTTCGTATCAGAGGATTCTTAGCTTCGCTGTGGATTTTAGGAACGAAATATACTGCTGGTATTATAGGATGGCCTACCTTTAGATTATGTTCTTCTGGGTCATTAGTCCAGTCCCTACCCATTCATGTAATATGTTGTCATATTCCTTTATAAAACACTGTGTGATATTCTGTTCCACGGTGCTCATAAGACCCTGTGTCTGATAACTTTTTCTGTATGTGCTTCTTTTTCCCTTTAACCCCTTTGCTGCCCAGGATTTTACCTACGCATTGTTGGTCCTTGTTTTTTAATGTTTGGGGCTCTTTGTACTTAAGCCTTCATAACTTTTTAGGTCTCGCCTAGGCAGACCTTGTGCTGTTTCTGTAAGACATGCTGTATTCAGGATATGGACTTTAAAAGCTCGGCCCATTTTCAAGGACTGCCCCTGTTACATGTGTTGTTACACAGAGCTTGTGAGCACTATTTCTTTCTTTAAGTTGGAACACTGGAGACCAGTGCTTTTGGTTTACAGAGCTCTGTTGTAAACAAGGCTGTAATTCTTGCTGTTATATTGCAGCATTTGCTGTGCATTTAAAGACCGAGGTCTGTTTTGGCTGCAGCTGCTTCCTCCTGTTTATGAAACGCACGGCCTGGCGTCGCGGTCCCTGCCTTCCTATGGCTGCTGCTGCCTCTGTCTCAGAGCTCGACAGCAGTCGCAATGCAATAGGTCTCACATTTGCAAGAGTTTGAGCTATTGGCATTGTAAATGACAATGCCTTTTATTTATGTTTTGAAAACCTGCAAGCAGTGCGTAAACATGCACTTTGTACTTATAGTCATTGCTTACGAGAAGCAAGGCTGGCAGTAACTGCGCCTCTTTTACTGCCAGCCTTGCTTCTCGTAAGCAAGGATGGCAGTAACTGCGCTTCTTTTACTGCCAGCCTTGCTTCTCGTAAGCAAGGACTGTAAGTACAAAGTGCGTGTTTACGCACCGCTTGCTGGTTTTCAAAGCATATAAATAAAGGGCATTGTCATTTACAATGCCAATAGCTCAAATGCAAGACCTATTGCATTGCAAATGCTTGTTTATGCAAAAGGCATCCAGGCCAAATTTGTGTCCTTTTCCTCCACATTTTCAGGATTGCAAAGGTATTGCCCAGGGTTTCAGCATTTCTCTGGAGGGAACAGCGAAAATGTCCAAAATAAAGCAAATTTCATTTTTTTTTGGGGGGGGGGGAGGGGGGATGGGAAAATGTTTTGGAAGAAAGATATATTTTTTTCTTTCTCTAAAAATGGCATCAACAAAAAGGTTGGTGTGTTAAGATCATCATCTTCCCAGCTTTCAGGAACAAGCAGAAGTGACAAAAATATAAAAAAGGCAGTTGTAGTCGTGGTGCCCCCCCCCCCCCCCCGACTTTTTGTGGTTCTACCTAGTTGGAATTTGTGATAGAAACAGGTGTGAAACTCATGGGTGAACCCAGAAAGCTAAACATTACTGAAAAGAAGACAACATTCCATATCCAGATAATGGTTTTCCTTAAGAAAAATGTTGGAAATAAAAAAGAACGAAAATAAGTAGGAAAATATAGCCATAAGTGACAATACTTTCATCTGTAAATGTTTGCACTGATGGCTGACTTACAAAAGTAGTATACTGTTACATCCGTCAGACCTTTCTGGTGTAGGAGTTTATGTTGGTTGTACCCAAAACATGCAATACCCAGAATGATTAATCGCGAGCTAGACCAGGCTGAGGATTCGCTATGCATCCTCGAGCAGACTGCATTGAGGGGTGGGGGGCGCCGCACAGCTCTGGCTGAGGCTAGGGACCATAATGCGCAACTACTCGACTCTTTGTGGTGCGTTGATTACAAGGAATACCAAGCCAGAACCCATGCAGAAGGGGACAACCCAGGCCACTTATTAGTGCAGGTACTCGACCAAAACACTAACCCAGTGCCAATAACTGCCATCTGCTCATCACCTGATTCCATCGTGTATACCCAAGCGGAAATTCACAATTCATTTTCCGCTCATTACCATACCTTGACCGACAGGACCCTTTCTGAAAAGTTCCTCCTCACCATGATATTGCGTCTAATACCGGCAGCTCAAAGGGAGGCTTTGAATGCGCACATACTAGAGCAAGAGATCCTTGGGGCCATACGGGAATCAACCACCTGTAAAACCCCAGGCGTGGACGGACGGCCAATAGAATTTTATAAGGCCTACGAATCCCTGCAGACCCCTAAATTCGTTGAGTTGTATTCTACTTCTGTAGTGACCGGTCGCCTGCCTCCTACAATGCATGAAGCATTGTTGGTCTCGTTACCGAAACTAGGCAAAGATCCCCAGGAGGTCACCTCTTATATGCCATTCTATCTGATGGGCAGCAACTATAAAATCTTCAATAAGATTTTGGCGGCCCAGTTGGTGCCACACATACCTGAGCTAGTTCACCCGGACCAGAGTGGTTTCATACCACGCAGATCAATATCTCTTAATATCCATCGATTGCATTGAATATCAGAGGAAGCCCCCAAAGTCTGGCCTTATTCTTCCTGCCTGGTTTAGGATCTCGAAAAAGCATTCGCCACATTAAATTGGGAATATATGTTTATGGTCCTGTGGAGAGTGGGTATAGCGGGAAGGAAGGCTGCTGAAAATGATCCAGCTACTCTGTACATAACCCGTAGTGAGGGTAAAAACAGATTGCTTGATCTCAGCTGATTTCCCTATAGAAAGGGAAACATGCCAAGGGTGCCCTCTATCTCCTTTGCTTTAGCGATGGAGCCCCTCGCCTGCAACAGTCTGGATGGCATGGGGACATATTATGGTACGGCGAGATACTTGCTGTCTCCCTGTGTGGGGATGATATCTTATTCTACATAAATGATATTCGAATGGGAGTGGGGGTTAGCCGACATTGTGGATGCCTTTCGGGAGGTCTCTGGGCAGGGAGTGAACTGGGGCAAAACATGCCTGTTCCTGTTGCGCCAGGAGTGTGTACCACATGCCCTGGCGGTGGCCACTAATGGTCTCAAGCAGAAACCCTGCACCTTCAGCTATCTAGGAATTAACATACATCACTACAGGCAAGACATATGAGGTCCATATCTTCACTCCGTCCGCAAGTCACTTACTGGTGTTCCCTCTCCTCTCAGTTCAGGTCCAAATAGCCCTCTCCAAGATGGTAATGTTACCCATGTTATTATAATATTTTGCTAGTTGCCGGTATGAATTCCCCGTAGAACATTTAGAACCTTAGATATTATATTAGGTATCTTAATATGGAACAAGGGCAAGCGCAGAGTAGCCTTGTATAAACTCCAATTCCCAACAGAGTGGGGGGGGGGGGGTGGTGCTGGTGGCTCCAGTGTTCGAGCACTATTACCTAGCGGTGCAACGAGGTAGTCAATGAGATGGCTGGCCGGACGAAACTTGCAGGAGGTGCGTGGACAAGGAGGGGGCTGGCCCCAGAGTCTTGTAAGAGGACTGTTCCTCCCGGGATGGAAATTACCCTCTGATGCGAACGACCTATTGCATGTAGTGCAGGGATGCTATCAAATGATTCCCCCTGCGCATGGGAGATCCCCCCCTGTGCTCAATGACTCTCTTTAGACCGCCTCAACGGTGCAGAATTCTGGGACTCGGCGGGAATAGAGACTCTTGGAAATGTATTCCAGGATGGGGCACTGATCCCATTTGACCATCTTGCAGAGCAGAAGGGCCTGCCCAGTGGGGCAATTCCTAGTACACAGATGATTACTAGCGCAAATGGAGCCACAGTGGGGTGCGACTCAGAGCCAGCAGCCCAGCCCCTGATGCAAACACTTTACACAATGTGCAGTGGGGGACAGCTGATTTCCCCCTCGCACACAAATTAGGACCCTTAGAATCGCTTAAGCAGGCGTGGGAACACGGCCTTGATTGCCCATTAACTCTGAAAGAATGGAGTATTGCAATTTCCTACACTTGTAAGGTGTCACGCAACACCCGCTTTCATTATAAATCCAATTTAATGTGTT
Organism: Triturus cristatus; assembly: GCF_964204655.1. NCBI lineage: Eukaryota > Metazoa > Chordata > Amphibia > Caudata > Salamandridae > Triturus > Triturus cristatus. Next base: position 988,718,037 of record NC_140580.1, read on the forward strand.
ACACGGAGTATATCCTACACATTTATCCGAAATCACTGCCAAGGGACAGGCCCACAGTTTAGCACAGCTTTCTTATTGTTCCACTTGTCTGATATTCCCCTGACTCGCGAGTCTTAGTCAGGGCCACTGGAATTAAGCGATTGTGCGACCGCGGCGAGTTTCGTATAATTATAGATCTGCCGCATTTGCCAGATAATCCACCAACTGCCGCAAATTGGCAGATTCTAACAAAAAGTTTTTTGTTTCTAGCTCAAACAGGTCAAAAGTTACTAAAAATCCAGCGACGTGTTGTGCGCAGGGGAAGGCCCTTTGCAAAGCTGGACTGGTCACCTTTCTATTGCTTATTGCTATATTTGTGTGTTAAATTGGTACTAATGAGGCACAAGCAATGCCCATACAGTGTTACCAAGTTTAAAAAAAGACAAAATAATTAAGTAAAACTATTGGGAAATGTGCCGCATTATGCTGCATAATTTGCCTTTTCTTGTGGCATAATTCACTCAACCCTGCTCCTTAATTTGGCCGCATCCTGCTGCATAATTCCAGTGGTCCTGGTTTTAGTGACCCCCGACACTGGTAGCCAAGGAAAGCGATACATTATACTGTCTCTCATGTGTAATGGCACATGTAATGTGGTTCCTATTATGTACAAAACAGCAAAAAAAATAGATTTGTTAAAAAAATGATAGTATGGCATCTGAAAGGGTGATGGTGTTGTGTACAAGTCAGTCACATCCCAAGCACCCTCAGTCATATGACACACTCCAATCCCAACACTGTTGCATTACATAATGAAAGTTAAGTGTGCAGTAATTTTGACCAATGGAAATCTGTTTTTTAGTCCTATTGTAAGAAAACAGGGCAGGCACATGAAAACCTACTGTTGCCGCCGCCTCGCCTATTCTGCCCTTGCATGTGATTTTTATGATTACCGTAACTAACTTGGTACTGTCTTCACTTTGCAGGTCGGCGGTACCAAACCATCGAGGTTGCCGCTGAGGAGCAAGATGACTCGGGTGACCACATACGAGTCAAGCAGGATTTCCAATATGACCGGCTGTACCCCAGTCACATCCCCACCAACCTCTTCCAGAAAGCACTGCTAGCAGCTGGCTCCTCGGTCATGTCACTGTATGACCCTTACAGGCATGGTGAGGTTCATGGCTGAGGCCAAGGGGGTGCAGGGAGCATGCCTGTGTCTTAGAACCTTTGAATATCTAGAAAAAGGGGTGACCCGGTGTCCCACAGAACCTGGGTATAAAGTTTATCAAGAAAAAATGGGTTCTGTAGGAGTACAACGAGTTATTTATATACGTACAAAGTATCGCACACTAGAACTAATCATAAGACATATAGAAGACATATAGAACGCCTACGCCTATACATACATCTATCTTGATTACGAATAATCACGAAGAGACATTAAATGCATATCCATTCATTTATATCAAAATTAATTCATTCAAATACATATGGGTGAAAAATTGTGCTCTTGTGACATATGTGCTTAAGTGAGTGAACAATTTGTATAATCTATACAGAGTGGTTCAGGGAATATATACAGGGAAAAGGACAAATTATTTATACAGAGGTCAGCATAATAACCATGAGCCCTGGTTGCTAATGATGCTTTTCTTATACAGGGCCGTAGTTGGTCTGAGCCTAGGTGTATCGTCGACGTTTCCACCCAGAAGGTGCTCCTTTCGGTAGTCACAACGGGTCTTCATCAGGACTGTGTGTGGGAGTTGGGAGTGGGGTGTCTTTGAAGGGCCCAGTCCGGAAGCGATTAATGGCTGTTAGTGTCCCAAAGTTACACTTCTCTCAGGGATGAGTCACTAGGTGAATAGCTCAGTAGAAGATCGGAAAGTCGGATGGATCTGCAAACATGATTATTCAGCAGTGAAGGAGCAGGCCTGTGACTACCGAAAGGAGCACCTTCTGGGTACACGATACACCTAGGCTCAGACCAACTACGGCCCTGTATAAGACAAGCATCATTAGCAACCAGGGCTCATGGTTATTATGCTGACCTCTGTATAAATAATTTGTCCTTTTTCCTGTATATATTCCCTGAACCACTCTGTATATATTACACAAATTGTTCACTCACTTAAGCACATATGTCACAAGAGCACCATTTTCACCCATATGTATTCGAATGAATTTATTTTGATATAAATGAGTGGATATGCATTTAATGTCTCTTCGTGATTATTCATAATCAAGATAGATGTATGTATAGGCGTGGGCGTTCTATATGTCTTCTATATGTCTTATGATTAGTTCTAGTGTGCGATACTTTGTACGTATAGAAATAACTCATTGTACACCCTACAGAACCCATTTTTTAGAACCTTTGAAGGCATCTTTCTTGCACAGAATCTTGTGATTTTCCCTGCGATTAAATGGATAACCACTGCATGGTGACCAAGTTAAAGTTGGGAACAAAGACGTAAAAAGTGGAAAACTGCGACTTTGCATTCCAGTTTTTGTCTTCGTATGCAACCAACAGTCCGGGCTATGCACTTTATAGACCATGTCGCTGTAGTGTCCTCAGTAGTCTGTTGGCAATATAAACATTAAAGCACAAAGCGGAGAAAGCCTACAGCCCAGGAAACAAGTGCATGCTTCATGGATATTGGTGCACAATCGACAGGGATGCGCTGTTTCACAATCACGGTCAAATAGCTGTAAGGCGCAGATGTCCATGTCAAAGCATTCACATTGTCTACATTTATTGTGAATACTCCTTTTTTTGTTGTGTATCATTGAAAGTAGGTAGCTGTGAAAATATGTGCAAAAGGTGTAAAAACTACATTTGAAATAGCTGTTGTGACATGGTAGGTTTAAGCACAACAAGACACCTCAAAAACACCCTGCCCCAAACTCGAGAAACTCCCATTGCGCAATTCATGTTGTACTAAAAAGTCTGATTCCTGTTTAGTGATCCTCCACTCCGCCTCTGCTTCTTCTACCATGGTTTTGGCTTATGTCAATAGCTTCCTGGTTGGATCTTCCTCCATAATTCTCTAGTTAGCTTGGTCAGATAAGATTCCAGTTTTCGGTCTGGTGCATGGCATGTGTCTGTAGCACTGTGGCACACCCAGCTGCTTCAGCTATCTGCCCGTGTGTGTTAGGCACTGGAGTCCCTATGTTCTGACGCGGAACTGGTCAATAAAGTGCCTATTCTTAGGGTAACATGTATTTTCAGTGCTTGCAATGTGTATTCTAGAGTTGCCCTGTTAATGGAAGAATTGCCCATCATACAGTCTGATGCTTGGCTCCACTGGGTGACCTCTTCTTTTACATTTCAGACATGGTGGCGGTTCTGGGGGAGACCACCGGATATTTGGCATTGCAAACGCTCCGGGACCGAATGACGCATCACCCTGAAGGCTGTCAGATCCTGCAGTGCGTACGCTTTCTTTCCATATGTGCCCATCCCAAATCAATTCAGATTGGCCTCAGACAAACCATGAGAGAAGCGTCTTCTGGTCTCACCCTTCATTTCCAGCTCTCGTGGTCTTAAGGGACCACATCTAGTACTACCCTAATATGACCGCACAAATGTATCTAGGGCAGGAACCCTGATAAAAAAAGGCTTGTAGGACCTAGAGGAACAGGCCCATCTCACCTACGATCATGGAGAGGGAGGGCATGCTGACACGCCTGCTGAGTGTATATCTCTTGTGTTTGCAGGGAGAGGCCTCGTATCCGTATGTCCACCCTAGACATGCAGTGGCTCCGAGATCTGCCAGATGGGACATTTGGTCGAGAATATGCCCGGTTTCTGGATGTCAATGTACGTACTCTTTGTTTAATATACAATTATTATTTTTTAAATGCTGTGCTTTGAATGTACAGAAGCAGATGTGCTACTCCTCTCCTAAAAACATTTTATGTTGAATCTGCGGGGTCGCCTGTTTCCTGACACCTGGAGTTACAGCTGGAGGGGGTGGGCGACCTTTGGTTTCTCCATGACTGCCAGAGCAACAGCATAAGAATTGCCTTTTTTTTTTAAAACTCAAAAGGACGAGGAAGATGCATGTTCGAACTTTGTGAGATTAAGACGTGTGTCTGTGCTCTGGTCTCGAAGAACAAGACGTGGGTATGAGAGATGTCCTGTGCTTTGAATGTGACCTGTTGGTAATAGGACCAGCAGTCCATCAGATGTAGGGGGCTAAACTATATTAAAATATTAAGATAACATGAGACTGCCCCAGAGCACCGTTAGAGGCGAGCATGTGCCAAAAAGAGGTAATCTGAAGCTCTTGTTGGAGTTTCTTCTCTTGCGTCCATGAGGAGAATGGGCAAGTAGCCCAGACTGGTGGGCATCATTAAGTTTACTCTGCACTGAGATCCCCTCTCTGTCTGCTTTCAGAGGGTCTCTCCTGACACCCGCATGTCAGTGAAGTTTGTGGACGACGAAGAGCTGGCCTACGTCATCCAGCGATATAGAGAGGTGCATGACCTCATGCACACCCTGCTCGGCATGCCCACCAACATGTTAGGTGAGTTAAAAGCACATGGAATTCAGCTGGGGTGGGCGGGTGTGTATTGGTTTTCGACAGCACCCAATAAGTTGCCTCACAGACACAACTTGCAAAAACACAGATTGAAGATTCAGTCGTAGTGGTTAGTGTAGAAGCGCACAGGGATTTGATAGTAAAGCTGCCAGAAGGCATAGGGGCTTGTTCTGTTGCCCTCACATGGGCAGTTGGTTGATTGTTAGATAAAAACTTTACATCAAGCCCTGTTTAAAACATGGTGGAGGTAGTAGTGGTAGAATTTGATCCCTTCAGTTGAGAGCTAAGGATGGAGGCAGGGAAAGGGTAGCATTCCTGCTTTTCATGTTGTTCAGCGAGGCATGGCATTTTATTAAATATTTACTAGTCAAACTACCGGGATGATTCAGAGATCTACTTGTCCTGTAAAAAAAAAAAAGCCACTTTTCTCTGTTGACGTCATTTAGGGAGGTGACAATGTGTTGGGCTCATAATATCAAAGCTCTGACTAAAGCCGGTCCGATTCTTCTAGAGCTCCTATTGTATCGGGTCTGGATTCTAGCAATGATCTGATTTTGTCATTTTTCCACAAATCTCCATACAGGGGCTGTACTTGAAGGCAGGCCTCCATTGTTAATTCTCCATCTGAACTCCATCAAGGATTTATGTCGGCGCTGCACCGCCATGCCTTTCCCTACAGCGCCACTGGTGCTTTCGGGAATGAAGTCTTGGTCGGTGGGGCAGCTTCTGGTGCCTTGTGCACACACATAAATTGTAGCCTTTGCTCTGCCATGCAGTGGAAGTAGCTGTGCGAATCCAGTTTACTGTTAGTGCAGATCTATGGAACAAGTACCTTAATAGGCATTGTTGTAAATGTCAGTGGTATGGCACTGGGAGCGCTTACCACCTGCAGCGAAGATCTCTAGGGTAAGTATTCATTACATACTCAATTCGCACCATAGAGGAGGCTTTTCTTTTTACTCTCCAAGGACTCCCCAGCCAAAACTGCACTTCTGTTGTAAAAATGTTAGGTTCGTTGTATCAATTTTTTTACATTGTAATGGCGGCAGCGAAAAATGGATGTTAGATTATTTATGAGCGGGACCACTGCCGTTTTAAGAGTCATTTGAATTTTTAAATTGTCATGGCATATTTGATTTGTCTTTGTAAATCCTATTAAGATTTTTTTTTTAATAGACTATGCTAATTATAATAACTTGATTAAGACAGAGCGCACTGAACTGGGCTGATGCTTTCGAAGTCTAAACTTGAATAGTCCAGAAGGAGCTACAAATCTATGGTCTGAGGGTCTGTTCATCCTGACCCAGCCCGACAACCGAGGGTCATCTAGCCAGTGGTTATTTGGTTAATCAAAAGTTGGTCGCACTCTGCTCGTCACACCAGCAAGTTGCCCCAAGGAACTGTGGTCAATGTAGTGGCGACGGCGAGTACGCCTATGCCACGGTGTATGTAGAAAAGTATGTGTCGCATTAGCCATCCCTGGACACGTGTTTCGAGGTAGTTGCCTCTCGTCAGCAGGGAGCAGGTCAGTGTAAAGGGGTGCCGCGTGGACTGCCAAAATGTAATTAAAACATGTAGAGTACCTCTCATGGCGCGCAGGTGCAGGTCGAAGGCTTGTCAGCCCGTTGGCTCAAGGGAGCCGTAATAAATTAATCAAAAGTTGGTCGCACTCTGCTCGTCACACCAGCAAGTTGCCCCAAGGAACTGTGGTCAATGTAGTGGCGACGGCGAGTACGCCTATGCCACGGTGTTTGTAGAAAAGTATGTGTCGCATTAGCCATCCCTGGACACGTGTTTCGAGGTAGTTGCCTCTCGTCAGCAGGGAGCAGGTCAGTGTAAAGGGGTGCTAGTGGTTATTTGGTCCTGCAGGGCCGCTGGCACTTCTTTCTGTGGACTGGAACTCTCCTCCGGCTGGGGGAGGCCTGATGGCAAGCCTTCTGCAAAATATTCCTTATAACACCATGTGCACAAACCACACAGACTACGCATAACACTGCTCCTCTGTTCTGGCCTGCAGCTGCAGGGAAAGATCCATGATGGGCAAGAAGTAGCTGAGTGGATTGAGAGCCTGCTGCAGAGACATAAGAAATTAAGCCTACTCTCCCTCAGACCTCAATACACCCGCTTCCTCGCGCCAAAGATGCGCCTCGGAGTGAACGTTGTGCTCTATAAATAACGTCATTCAAACAGTTTGAATACCAATGGGTCTATTCTACTCATGGATCCTTCTGATAACACTAAACTGGGTTTCACTTTTTCCGTGCAAACGTTCCCGAAAAGGTGCACAAGCATGTAAGGCCAGGCCTAGGGTTGAGATCGAGAAAAACCGGACACAACACACATAAGTAGCTGTTACAGCCATTTCAGACATGAAACTCCTGTGTAGACCTTCAGATCCACGTTTCATAACGATGACATCACATTAGTTTGGCATAAAGTGCAGTACTAACGTGTGTTACCACAGCCCCAGAAAAGCCAGCCTGGGAACATTACAATGAATGTGTCTAATCTGGGCCGCGTCGCCTGGCGCTCCCGTTGCTTGCCTCCGAAGAAGGGTCACACGAAGCCTTGACGCCCTCTCGGACTCGTGTCAGACCTCGGCCGGCTGCCTGCCCGCCCCGTGGCTGTGCCATGCCTGACGAGTAACCCCCTCCTGGCGCACCACTAGCCAGAGATGCTGCGCAAAGTGTCAACCGCAAGCTGTGTACGAGACTCTGACCACAGCCCTTACCAACTAGGCCCTCCGTCCCAACCCTTCTTTTTAATAGACACCTTCATTTTTATTCACACCCTTCCTTCCTAATAAAAAGTACTTGAACCAGATGCGCACGCGTTTTATGATTACAACAATAGCAGTCTCCCTACTTTGCACGAATTAAGTAGTGAGTCGCAATCAGGGCATGTGTTAAGGTGGACCGCAGTATGCCTCCATCTCAGATTGTGCATCCCCTTTCAAAAGTGCACGGATTCTGATCAAAAAAAGACAATGACGCAGACTGCTGAAAATGTCTCAGATCAGAATCGTTCATTTTCACACTCGAGCAACCCTATGTTGGAACCATACATTAGAACTATGCTATTACATTGTATTTGGGATAGAGCATCTTGTACTAGGTATGGATGCTAATTCAAAATAATATTGGTGCATAAGCATGGAACACACCTGTATAATCTTCATCATTGGAATATATTAGTGCATCAGAACATAAACGCAAAGACCCACCTAGTAGTGTCTCTGGTTCGGTTTCTGCCCCTCGCTCCACAAAACCCATGCATCCTCCAAGTTCCCTGGCCGACCTAGTCCTGCTTGGAGGGTGAATGAGTGATTAGAGCATGAGGTGAGATTCCAAGCATCCCATGGTCGCTGAAGTCTGACACAGGCTCTGAAAGCTCTGACATACAATGTCCTACAGGGCCTGTCAGGGGCTAGTCAGGTGGGTGTCTGCCCTGGAGGCCCTGGTGATTCTGGAAGGTCTTTGAGGGGCTCAGTAGGCAGCAGTGCACTCTGAGTGGTTTTAGAGTCTGTAAGGGTTCACGGATCTCTCTGCAGGAATATGCGACACACTTTTTAATCTGAAATGCATGGTCTGCGGGAGGGGTCTGCGCAGGGCTCCTTGGGTCTAGGAGTGGATATGATGACCTCCGGAGTCGGGCAAGGGCTACAGTGGTGCCAGAAACTCAGGAGAGGCTCTGGTGTTGGTGGGGATCAAAGAGGGGATTTGGAATCTGCCTGGTACTAAGCCATATTAAGAACTTCAACAAGGGCTCAGCAGCTTGTATGACTGACCAAAGACAGGTTTGTGCTAGTGAAGGTATAACCTCTTTGCATCTGTGACCATGCCACCTGCTAATGACGCGTCACAATATGGCACACCCTGTCATATTGGAATAGCTGCTCTCGAAATGCCAGTGCGACCGTGGACACAGGGTGGTCCTTGGTGCACTTTGCCATAGGGTTGACGGTTAACAATGGTGCTCTGTGCATTGTTGTTGGGGGGCATGGTAGCAGTACCCCAGATCCGTGGAAGTACGGGCAGGTTGTCTGTTGGTGTCATGTATAGTGGTGGCTAACTCGAGTTAAAGCGGTCTACTGATCCTATGACTTGGAGCAAGTTCTAGATTTTCAGCTAACTTCACCAAGCATACCTATCTTTTCAATTTTTGCCAGGGGCTTACAGTCCTAGTATGCTTGGTGCTGAAGACTGAACGTGTCCACCATGAAAGACTAGTTTGCTGCTATGCAAGGCACCCCTTAGTATGGTGCTCTGTACTGTAAGGCCAGGACCAGAGTGTTGGTGGCTTGTTCAGAGAGCCTCTGAGTGCGCTAATTAGCGTAGGACTGGGCCGAATGCTCCTCCGTGTTCTCAATACTGTAGTGGGTGACTTGACACAGTGTCTCTGCAAAGTGCGGTGGACGACTGGTTAGGTCTCTAAAGCCTTCTATGGTGTGTTATCACACTTGGTAAATTGGCATATAAAAAAAAAAAATCCAGTGTGTAGCCTTGTGTTTCAAACCAATTTTCAGACATATGTGATTTGACATCCAGTATGCACAAATTTAAGTGATGCATTTACTGAAAAATGTGCTATTTAACCATCTATTTTAAAACTTTTCTCAGGGTAGGGTTTGCCAACACACCGAAACCCCCTTGGGGAAATCAGCTTGCTTTTCTTGCTGCCATCCATCTTTAGATGGAGCTTTTGGAGGCAGTGGGCAGCACCACTAGTGGAAATGGGCAGCAGCCCCCATGAAAATGTTTGGGCACATGCATTTATTTTCCTTCCAAAAAAGAAGATAAGCAATGCATCTTGGGAACCAGTCCACAAAGCAAATCATGAGCTGAAAATCAAGAGGAAGCAGAAAAAACACAAAGGATTTAATAGGGCGAATAAAACAGGTAGTGGGTAGGTACATACTTAGGAAGGCATAGGCGAGAGAGGTCAGCCATAGCCCCCATGTGGTTGAAGTAAACCGTATTGACCACTGGAAACTGCGAGCACATGTATTGGGTGTGTATTATTAATGAACATTGGCTAGAGACGTGAAAGAAGGTTTGCAAGTGAAATTTCAACACACACAGATAACATGGAAGCATGTTGGTAGAAATTATCAGGAACACGATCAGTGGTTTCCGGAGTAGATAGTGGGAACAGGAAGAGAAACAAAATTCAGCAGACTTCAGAGAAACAAGACCATCTGCAAACTAGGATGAGAAGGGCCTTGAAATCAAGGATTGCAGCAGTTCCAGAACCAGCTGAGAAGAGCCAGATTCACTTGACAGGAAGTCAAAGAAAGCTGCTAAGATCCCCTCAGAAAAGCAATTGTAACACCATACGTCAGTCTGTGGAATTAGGGACAGCTTCAATGACCACAGGGGAGTGTTATCTTTGCGTTAGATTACAGTGACTGGCGTTAGGACTCAGTTTCCCAGTTTGTTCAGAATGTCTGCAAACAAAACAAGCATTGACATAGCCAATAGGTCCCGCCTTTGGGACCTTATAAGTATTTAGTTATGCAGCACAATATCAACTGTTGCATGGCTAAACACTTATAAGGTCCCAAAGGCGAGACCTGTTGACTATGACAATGCTTGTTTTCGTGGTTGCTAAAAATGTAGCGGTGCTGAGTTCTGGAAAAAAAAGAACTCCTTTGCCTCCTTTATCTAAGGGAACGTGTCCTCCGTGATGGCCACAAGAGTGGACTCTGTTCCCAGAAGAGATCTGAAAACTGATTGGGTTGGGTCGAGAGGTTTACTGCTTTCTATGAGAGACAGTTGGTTCTTAACTTCTAATTCGAGGAGGCGGGAAGGAAAAGGAAGGCGATTGGACGTAAGTTACTAAGTGTTGAAGTATCCATCCGGATCAGGTGAATTTAAGGAAGGGGATGACCAGGGTTGGACTGGAACGGAAAAAAGGCCGTTTAGTGTATGGTATCTAAAAAAGTGGCCCATGTTTACAAATTGTGGCAGTTTTGATATTTGTAAAGACACGCTCCATAGATGTTTTGCAAGGTACAGACTGCATGGGTTTGAGCTTGCTACAGGCGATGTTTGTTTTAATAACAGGGAACCTTTAATATCAGGGAACGTGACAGTCAAAACAGGGCTCAGCAGAATATAAAACCATCCCCACACACTGACCTGTCGGAGCAGCCCGTCAGTCACTGCCTGATTGCCCAAATAGGCTAGGTCGGCGACTGGGCCCTGGAAATCACTGTAGCTTTTTATCAATCATTTGGGAAAGTACTGGATTCGAGAGCGGCATTTCCGACGTTAGACGTACTTACAGATCACGTCTAATACTTTGTGGGACATTTGTGATGGCAAGGGTCAGAAGGGGGGCCAGGCCTAATCATTTTGGCTATGCAGGAAAAGCAGAAACGAGTGGTGGCTCAATTAGCGTTACTAACTTAGTGGTACTCATTTGATCAACCCCGGAAGGATGACAGGCTGAGTAAACTTGCCGGGATATGAACCTGTAACCACGAGATCAAGGATACAGGTTGTAAGGGGTAGAAATCTCGTGGAAGTCCAGGCCAGTCACTTGTATTTCAGCCTGCAGAGAACAAAAAACATCTACGAAAGACCGCCAGGGCGCTTCATTGGCCCTTCAGTCCAGCAGAGGTGATGCGAACAAAAGATAATTATTTACAAAATGGTCAATTAAAGCTTTCCTTATCAGGTGCGACACGTGCACAATAGCCTCCTAGGGGAGTGTAAAGCGGCCACAGGCTCTAGAGGATGCCTGAAACAGCCCAGGCGGGAGAGCTTTTCACAGCAGATTAAAAAAACATACGCTAACAATTGTCATGTAGTTACATCATTTTGCATTTCTTTATCATAGGGTTCATTGTCTGTTTAAAACTTACAGGTTTCGCCCAGTGTCTCCCTTCCTATAACTTTAGAACCCTTTACATCACAAAAGGAACATTTACATACCCAAAGGGCTTGAATAAAAGGTAAAAGAGCCTAATGTGTTCATCCTTCGAGCTAGAAGTCACTCCGTGGGACTAGAGAAGAGATATTTGGGGCAGCGAGAAGTAACATCAAAAACACGTGATTTTGGCAAGAGATTGCTATGTATGGATCAAACTCCTGTCAGAACTGGAAGAGTAAAGCATGTACTGCGTAAGTAAGCAACAAAGTGGTAAGTCAGTGCAGGAATTTAAACTGGGCCGGCAGGCCCGTGCCTGACATGAAGAACCCTCACACCAGTTTTAAGCATTTTGGTGTGAGGGTTCTTCATTGCATTGCGGCCTGTGAAAGTGAAAGGGATCGCGGTCCCGATCGCGATCACGCTCGGCGGAGGTAAGAGACATGGCGGCTGCGTGCGTGCACGCTCACGTGCACACAAGCTTTAGGCCACAGGCAGCTTTTTGAAAACCCGTACACTAAATGTCTCGGCCAGACTGTTAAATGGTAGCGGCAGTTTCAGTCGATAACCTTTCAAGTATTTGCCCGGCGGTAATCGCCTCTCATACCACTCGATAATTTACCAATAAAAGAGGCAGGCGCCGGAGACTGGAAGGCAGGAAACAAAGTTTTATTCCGTCGGAGCAGAACACATCAGATCAGACAGCAAGGTATCGTCACGAGGTGCTCTAACTGCATCTCTGAGACCTGGTCTCTTATACACTGGTTTATTGCTTTATTACACATAGTATATTCTTGAGATTCTCTTGATGCCTGAAAGAACATCCCCTGAAGCCCCGGCTCAGATCCGATCCCACACATAGATACAGTAGAAGTTCCCACCCTACCCGCAGTGGGAGATGGCTATCGCGCAGCAGGGAATTCCGCTAATTCCCGGCGGTGTGTGCAACCGGCCGGGTCTCAGGGGGTAGGGGCTTTGATCTACTGTAATCCCTTTGATGCGGGGTGTTTCCCTTACAGTAGGGGCAATAAACTGCATCCGCAGGGCTAGGTGATGGCCTGGGACCAGTTCGGACAATGGGGCGCAGGGGAAGGGGGTTATCAAAGGAGAGGCATGACCATGTATGGGATGTCGGTCGGATGTGGTTCCGTAGCAGGGTCGCGCAGAAGGAGAGGGTTTATGGCCTGTATGAGAGAGCGGGGGTGGCCAGCGCGCGGGGGATGCTTGCAGCGCCAAGGGGACCGCGCTGGCGATTGACAATGAGTGGGGTGCCTAAAATGGCAGCCGTGCGTTCGCTGTGCGTGGTGCTGGGGAGGGGCAAGATGGCGCAGATAATGTTCAGTTTGCAAGCTAAATTTCCACAGTCCTCCCTTTTAACATATCTCGCCAGCTTGTCCGGCCAATATTCACCTTTGTTAGCCTTTCAGTTACAGTATCGTCAATGTTCGTCACACATTTTAAAGATACAGAGTCGTTAGGGTAGGCAGGAGTAATCTGACACATTTGTACATTGTCTCATACAGTTTGATAAAGTAGGCGAGGAGGAAGTACATTCAAAGTTGCAGTATAGTCGTGTACATGGCTGGTGTTGTATGAATGTTACTATACAAAGTTACATTTTCTTAACTTCTCAGTGTACAGTCGGAAGTGATTGATGCAACATCATGAAAACTTGATAAGAAGATAGTTAATATAATAAGGTGGTTGGGAGAGGATTTTCAACTTTGACATGGGTTCTTCTTTCCAGTGTCCTTGTTTTATAAAGAGCTATCACTGGTAAGCTCTCATTGTTGTTCTTCTTTCGTTGGCACTGTTGAGCACCGGCGGTGGAACTAAGGTCCAGCTCAAATCCGATTTCTTCACGTGGCAGGGTGTGACCACTCACTGTTCTTTGATCACAGTCCTGTTCCTTAACACAGTTCACCACAGGTACTTTTGAGACAGGGTGCCGGCCTTTTGTTCCTCGGTAGTAGGTCAAAGTCATAGTCCAAATGAAAGAGGAAGAGAGAATGGGGTGGCATGGGATCGGATCAAAAATGCGGACCAAGGAGAGCAGAATCTTTTCAGCACTGGGCCCATCAATCGGGCCCGACGGGTTGAGACTTCAGGCACGCTGGTCAGTGAGCAGGGGCCTCGATGTAGCCCTTCGCGCTCATCGTTCTGATAATGGTGTCTCGTCTCACACCCTTGTTGCTTCGTCGCTTCCCCCTTGGTCGATGTCATAGATGCTTTATGATCCGCAGCCAGACTGTGCGTCACGTCCGACCCCTCTCTTCCGATGGCTGCAGGTTATCCTTGAATAGGTTATAAGAAACGAAAGTCTTAGAGATCTTGGCAGGGAAGACATTTACATACTTCATTCTCTCTCCCAACCACTGAGTAGTTGCGGAAATGCTCTTATCTGTTACTACATGATTGGTGCCTATTAACTCTGATGTTAATGTGCGTGTTACTAATCTATTAATTACTGCTGTGGTGCAGGGTTCTGTGGGTGTCCCTGTCCATCGTCTGGCCTTCTAGGTGTCGGTTTCTGCGCCTTATAATACAAGGTTTGGTAACACCCGTAAGTGCGAGGTGCTACTGTCATGCGTTCATGAGTATCCTTTTCATACAGTAGGTGACCCTTTATCAGTTTAAAACAGGGCCATCAGCTGTTTCGTTCGGGATACTCTGAGACGGCTAGTATAGGGCTGGAGTTATCTCTGGGAGAACAGGGTGCTTTAGACATTCTATTTCGGGCTAATTGGTCAGGGGTAATTCTGGGTGGTGGAGATGGTGTCCTTTAAGAACAAAAACCACTGACATATAGTCCCCGTGTTGAGGGTCAGATTGGGAGACATCAGTCGTCTTACCTGTCCTTTCCTTCTCAGCCGATTAGGCTTAACGTTCGCAGAAAGGAGAGGTAGTAACGTGGTAAAGTATGGTCGTTTTTGTTTCTGTCAATTTTGTTCGAACACCACCGTGTTCGGGCCAATTATACACTTACCAAAGAGGTGTATGTCGTTAATTTATTCAAGAAGAAAGAGGACAAGAAAGAGCAGAGAGAGAGAGAGAGAGAGAGAGAGAGAGAGAGAGAGAGAGAGAGAGATAAGATAATAGGCCACTTGGTGCACATACAACATGGAGTAGCATGGGTCTGTTCCATGTAAGAAAACACAAGCGGGGAAAAGACATAAATTCGGTGGTCACGTACACACAAATGCCGGATAGGGTGTGACAGTACATGCATCAAGACGGGGACTCAGGGCTGCGTTGAGCACGGGGGCCTCTCCTTTCCTGTCCTCTATTCCTATGCAATGCTGCGTACCTTTAGTATTTTGTAGTTTATCCTATGGGTTGTCTGACCCTTTATTCTCCTCCCTTAGATCGGTGGACGAGCACTTCAATCATACAATGACGCTCTCTTCAAGTGACCCAAACATGAAATGCATACACATTCATATCGTATAATCGTAGTACACACGCACAATCATATCATACAGTTTTTCATGTTCCCAATGATGGTCTGTAATTTTTTTTTTTCGCACTATCTCGCAACATTTGTCTATGTTTTCCCTGATATTGAACTTGGTGCGGTCCGTGTCCACTCCACTTTTCAGTCGGAACTTCGTCGTGACCTATAGAGGGGGAAATAAGAGGGGAGGGGAGGTGCAGTATTCAAAATACCCCAGCGCGCGCAGACACGAAAGGTTCTACCTACCATGTACCAGGCTAGCCGCAGGGGTGGGTAATACCACGGACCTATTATTCTTTAGTTCGAGGCAAAGATGCTCTAGTTCATTCATCTCCTAAATTCGCGTTCCCTGGTCGTGCATGTATTTCTCAATTGGTCGTGTATTATGGTGCAGGATACCATACCTTGCATGCGACATATACCTTAAGTTATAGTTCATTATTGATTTGACAATTCTTGGAAAAAGGGCAGGCGTGATGGGTACAAATTCCGTTAAACAAAAAGATTTTTAGGCAAATTGTGTCTGTATTATCTGTATGCTTTCGCTTAGGAGTAACAATCATTTATTTAAAAGAAAAACCTTCAACAACCCAGATGATTAGTCATGACACTGATTTCGTAATTCCTTTTTAAGAAGCCCTTTATTTAAAACAATGTCAGTATGGAAGTACGGGCCTACAGCCGCCATAGACCGGCCACGGTGTGAGAGGCGTCGAGCAACATGAGCAACACTGGATTAACATAAAAATCGGTTCCCCCCCTTTTCCCCACCATCATGTGTGTAAGCATCGCATACATATATATATATCTCTTTTTTTAACACAAATGTCACGTGACTGGAACGCCACAAGGAGTTGTAGGCCACTCCTACATCAGCGCCATCTTGGGGCGGGGTCGGGTCAGTGCACAGTCTAAGTCTTTCCATGAATTAGCTGTTGAACCAGAATTCCTTTCGGTAGTTCGAGAACTTTCGTTAGCGTCAACTTTGCGTCAGCATGGCGTCACTGCAACCTTGTAGCAATGCCATGGTTCGTTCTTAGGGCGGGGCAGCAGGCGGGTTCTTCCGCCGACGCTCTACTTTCTCACTGCACCAAGCGGAGGCAAGGCGGCTGCCGCCCGGGGGCAAAAGAGCAATGGCGGTGGTTTTGTCCTTACCGGAAGTCCGCAGGAGTCGAATGTCAAATGACTCCAACCAATTCTGCAAGGCTGAGGGGAGCGTTCTGTCAAGGGTGGGGCCCATGCCCTAGCAAACAAGCTTTCGAGTCCAGAATTGTCTCACGGTGGGCCAGGCCTGGAACCGGAGGGGTCAACCGCCGGAGTTCAATGGCAGCAGTAGCAGCAGCTCTTCGGTACGGCTATCGGAGAGGGGCCAACAGCAGCTACAGCGGCAGTTCAGATGGTATTGCCACCGGAGTGGTTCCAGTAGCAGCGACAACAGCAGTCCGGATGGTATCACCATCGGAGTGGGCCCCTACTTACTTGGCTGCGGGGGCCCACTCCCCGCGTCGGGTGCTAGCGGCAGTCTTGGTGAACCCTGTGCCTGGGTGGTTGCCTGGCGGTCGCGTGCAGGGGTGCCGGCTCAGCCGAACGGCGAATGAAGTGGCAGGACGCAACTCAGCTGGCTGACGTGTGAAAGATGCGGTTGGGGTGCCCTCGTCTGCTGGCGAGCCTCCACCTGGGGAGGTGGGGGAGGCCCGTCCGCGTCGCCTCCCCCCGCCAGGGCACCCTCCATTATTGAAGGAAGAAGCAAATGGGAAGATCCGCACGGCGTGCCAGGGTGAAATTCAGCAGGCCGATGAGAAAGATGGCTGGGTGCAGCTTAGCTGGCCGGCGAATTAAAGACGGTTGGGTGCAGCTTAGCTGGCCGGCGAGTCAAAGACGGTTGGGTGCAGCTTAGCTGGCCGGCGAGTCAAAGGCGGTTGGGGTGCCTGGCAAGCCTCCACCTGGGGAGGTGGGGGAGGTCCGTCCGCGTCGCCTCCCCCCGCCAGGGCACCAGCCCTCCGGCGCTTCGTATAGCCTCCGGCCTATTCGCACAATCGCCCGCCACTGATGTCAAGGGATTTTTGCATGGCTTTTATAGCCCAAAATCAACTAAAAAGGACCGCCCAAAACAGGCCAATGTTGCAACTTCGAGGAAGGAGAGGCGAGGACGGTGTCACGTGGACGTAAATGCTTTGGGATGCAGGTCGCAGCAGACTGTCATGTAAATAGTTGTTTAAAACATGTTCTAACCTGTTCATTTTGCCGGAATGTTGTTATACTTATAATTTATTAAAAATGTTTGACCATACTATTTTGCTGGAGCGTTGTACGTATCAGCGATCTGGTTAGCGTATTCGGAAAAAATGGCGTTGCTCGATTGCACGTGATCCTAATCAAGTGTGGTGACGTTGATGGTGGGTATCAACAAACTTCCGGTTGTGTCTATTGGGGTCCCTATTTTTGTTCAGTTCCAAAAGGACCGGGCACTGGGATTTCCAGTGTCCGAACCCTCTACAGAACGCACATTGATTCCCATCTAAGTCTCTCCGTCCGTTGTAGGGTGTAGGTGTATGGTCTCTAGGGGGTAGCTTTCTAGGGGCGGTTGGTTGGTAATTCTCTTTTGGGGGTTCCCTTCCTATGGTCACCCCTTGCAACTGTGCTATCATCACCCTCTCCTTTAATTCCTTTTTCTTCTTCTCTGACGCCCTATCGTTCTCGTTCTTCTGGTTTTCGTAGTATTGGGCCATCTGGAGAATTGCTGCGGGTTTGGAGGCTGCCCAACTGCTCTCGCTGGTCTGTAGCTTCTGGGAAACTTCTTGAGACAGACCCTTTACATAATTCTGGACAAAGAGGTGGTGTCCGGTTACGGTGGTCATGTCTTGGCCACTGTAATCGGAAAACACAGTCTCGAATCGGGAGAAGTATTCAGACACATCCTCCTGGGGTTTCTGGCGGCAAGCCGTCACTATCGACCAGTCTACCTTTCTTTCTGGGATTAGAGTCTTCAGCTTTTGTACAATCTTGTCTGGGAGCTCTAAGATGGCTTTTGGGGGTTTCTGTCCTGGTTCTCGCTGTTTATCTATGGTATCGAGTTGTATCCAGGTATATCCGAACGGCTCAGCGTGGTCAACTTTCCGGATTTGTTTCCACACATCAGCCGGCAGGCATAGCCCAAAGAACAAGTCGATATCTGCTAACGTCATTATCGTTGAGCCTAAGGCTGTACCCAATTCAGTGTAGAAGGCAGTCGGGTTCTTTCTCAAGTCGGGTAGAGTCTTTCTAAAGGTCAAAATATCTTGCTGGTTCCACGGCTGGTAGACCCAGTTATATACAACCCTTCCCTTCGCATCTTGGTGGTTGATGTCGTCGTGTGTTCCCTGACCCCGTGGGGGGACCCAGTAGGGGGCAGCTTCTTTAATGGGCATCATGGCATCGGCCCTTCCTCCCTGGGGCTTAGTTGCTATGGGGGTTTCTGTTTTGGTGGTCTGTCCATGTTCTTTAAGGTGTCGGTAGACCTCGAGTGTACGAGTGAAGAGGTTCGCTACATCGCCCTCTCTTTCTTCCCCAATGTCTACCTTCCTATATAGGGCCGCTAAGCCTTCGGGACCTTTATCGTGGTACCTATCCTCATATGCATTCAGGGCGTGATAACAGAGCCGTACGACGAAGTGTCGTCTGCGGCTGTCGGCATACGATTTATACACGTCTGTTATATACTCTTCACTTTCTTTTCGCTCCACCAGCGTCCCTACTATCTTGTCAATTCCTGCTCGTTCATCCTTAGTTAATCGATTCATTCTGGTGGACTCTTTCTTTCCTATCTCATGGTCGTCTAGCGTTGTAGTCGACGTTGGGTTCGGCACAAGAGGCTCAGCCGGCGCGGAGGCCGTGAGGGCCGAGGCCCCTGTACTGCTTTCGCTCGTGTTCGGGGGTTGTGGGTGTTGCACTATTGATTGGGAGGGTGCATACGGAGGGGGCATGTAAATGATCAGGGGACCTAACAGTAATTCGTCATTCGTCCGCTGCTTGGAGGACAACTCAGGGTAGAGCAGAGAAGGGGTCCTAACAGCGTACTGGCCTGAGGTTTCGGGCTCCTGTCTTAGTTTAGTTTCCCTTCTCTCCTTTATGTCTTCTTCTAACTTTCTAGCGGCAAGGTGAGCTGCCTTTCGTAATTCCTTATCTGCTTTTACTTCTTCCCTCTTTTTCCGTTGCGTCGCTTCTTTGCGCCACATGCCAATACTGTCAAGCATAGTAGGCGTCGTCTTATTGCTACGCAGAGCTACTTCTAGCGCTTCTATCTTGCGGTCGTCGAAGGATCCCATCAGTGGCCACTGACTTTCGGGGTCCTTCTTGGTATATTTATGCCACAGCTTGCTATAAGCTACGGCGACTAGTCCATATTTAGTGAACATGTCCTTATTAGGGGTGCCTTCCAGTGGAGCCGGGTGGTTCACCTCTAATAAGCGGTCCGGGCAGAACCAACTACCAATCAGTGGGGAGAAGATAGGCATGACGGGTTTCAACGGGGACAAAAGTCAGCACTACCTATCTTTTCACTGCTTGCAAAGACTAGACAGAATATCTCTATTCTTCGTTATTTGTAAGCAGAGAATACCTCCAAAGAACCAATATCGAACAACTAGTGTTCGGACAATCAATCAATCAATCAATGGGGAGATAAAGATAGGCACGACGGGTTTCAACGGGGACAAAAGTCTGCGTTACCTACCCTTCACTATTTGCAAAGACTAGACAGAATATTCCTATTCTACGTTATTTGCAAACAGAGAATATCTCAAAAAGCACTATTCTTCAAAACAATCAATGTTCGGACAATCAATCAATGGGGAGATAAAGATAGGCACGACGGGTTTCAACGGGGACAAAAGTCTGCGTTACCTACCCTTCACTATCTGCAAAGGGAGAGAGAGAGTATTTCTACTCCTCCCCGTTTGTAGACAGCGAATATCTCAAAGAGAACAATCAATGAGCAATACTAGTATTCAAACAATCAATCAATTATTTCGCACTTTTGTCGTATTTCACGACCTTACCCGGACCGCGTGGACAGTTTCTCGTCTTCCGCCTCCAGCGCCCGATCGTCCTCTACTCTCCGTATTTGCCGCGGCACTCCTGATGGTTCCCAGTCAGGACCGTAGATCACTCGAGAGAGGTCTGCTCGGAACCAGTGAAGTTCGGATGATCGGCTGCCAGACGAGGGTCTATTGGGCAGGAGCTCTCCCGATCGTTGCAGTCGTTCACTCTGTCGTCGGGACCTCTCCCACTGGATCCACGTGTCGCTGATGGGCCCCACGTTTGGGACGCCAATTGTTAAATGGTAGCGGCAGTTTCAGTCGATAACCTTTCAAGTATTTGCCCGGCGGTAATCGCCTCTCATACCACTCGATAATTTACCAATAAAAGAGGCAGGCGCCGGAGACTGGAAGGCAGGAAACAAAGTTTTATTCCGTCGGAGCAGAACACATCAGATCAGACAGCAAGGTATCGTCACGAGGTGCTCTAACTGCATCTCTGAGACCTGGTCTCTTATACACTGGTTTATTGCTTTATTACACATAGTATATTCTTGAGATTCTCTTGATGCCTGAAAGAACATCCCCTGAAGCCCCGGCTCAGATCCGATCCCACACATAGATACAGTAGAAGTTCCCACCCTACCCGCAGTGGGAGATGGCTATCGCGCAGCAGGGAATTCCGCTAATTCCCGGCGGTGTGTGCAACCGGCCGGGTCTCAGGGGGTAGGGGCTTTGATCTACTGTAATCCCTTTGATGCGGGGTGTTTCCCTTACAGTAGGGGCAATAAACTGCATCCGCAGGGCTAGGTGATGGCCTGGGACCAGTTCGGACAATGGGGCGCAGGGGAAGGGGGTTATCAAAGGAGAGGCATGACCATGTATGGGATGTCGGTCGGATGTGGTTCCGTAGCAGGGTCGCGCAGAAGGAGAGGGTTTATGGCCTGTATGAGAGAGCGGGGGTGGCCAGCGCGCGGGGGATGCTTGCAGCGCCAAGGGGACCGCGCTGGCGATTGACAATGAGTGGGGTGCCTAAAATGGCAGCCGTGCGTTCGCTGTGCGTGGTGCTGGGGAGGGGCAAGATGGCGCAGATAATGTTCAGTTTGCAAGCTAAATTTCCACAAGACCAGCGCATGCGCTGGATCAGGCGAGACCTAAAAATAGCGTAAGTTATGAGCTCACAACTTCTGTATAAACTTGTTCTACAAGACTCCTCAAGCAAGGTCATTTGGTGGCAAGACGGCCAGTCTTGGTTGCAAGGCAGATAGGTTTTTGTGTATTTAGAGCAAAGAGTCTCTATACGTGCTTATTATGAACCTCACAAGTGCATCATTATTTGCAGGACCTAATGTCACCAAAAAGCCCGTGTGGTTGCTTCTACAGTACAAAACGCACACTCCCACACAGTTTCTGTCTCATCTCTGCACTTAGCTAATATAAAATTCTTTGCTAAAGCCTTACAGGTGACCCAAAACGGGGTCAGTCGGTGATGTGTAAGATATTAAAGTACCCCACTACCTGTAGGAATACTGCTAGTAATCAAGTTACAGAAAATAGCTGCCAGGAGAGCACAACAATTCGTAGTTAATATAAGATGAGATGCAGGGGAGTCAAAAAAACTCTTCTTGCCAACATACTGGGTACCGCGTCTGGGGTGTAGGGTAACAGATTGGCCACACGTTCATGAAGCACCCTCAAATATTCGGAAAGGGCCTTCCCCCAAGTGGAGGCATTTGCCCATGATGTGTGGATCCACACAATATATGTCATACATTTACTGTAGTCACCATTTGAGCAGGTCACACTTGCAGTATAAAGGGATATTACCCAAGGTCAGATGTTTTTCGCCTACTTTAGCGTGAACATTAGAAACTCTGCCTGCTGAAAGGAAGATGGTCACTGTAGTAGCAGTTGCTTTGAATCTTCAACCTACCACAACAAATACGCCAAGCAGGTAGTAAAGTTGAATTAGTTTCGATTTGACACTAAAGGAAATGTCTGTGCTGGTGTCCTACAACAACAGACCTCTGCTTTCTCTCTTCAGGTGAGGTGGTTGTGAAGTGGTTCGAAGCTGTCCAGACCGGCCTGCCCATGTGCATTCTGGGAGCAGCTTTTGGTCCTCTTCGGCTAAAATCTAGGTACATTTCTACTTTTGCGGAAACTGTATAAGTGTGAATGTGGTTGTAATCTGGCACTCACACACTGTACCCTGAAATAGAACAAGTTTACGAAATAACTGTGTTCTTAGGTTG
Source organism: Triturus cristatus (assembly GCF_964204655.1). Lineage (NCBI taxonomy): Eukaryota > Metazoa > Chordata > Amphibia > Caudata > Salamandridae > Triturus > Triturus cristatus. Next base: position 988,740,157 of record NC_140580.1, read on the forward strand.
AGTGAATATATTTTGCTGGTATGTAAGTTAAAGGTTTTTGTCCCCCAGACAGAACCCCTTGCAGTTTGATGTTGTAGACCATCATGAAACCCTATTATTTACTTGTCTTTCTCTGCATAAACAAAATCATACCACCACATCGTTCAGACTTTTACTTTCGAGCAATCAATTTATTTGTCATCATCAAAATTGAATTGTAATAAAAAATATTCTTATAAATCAAAACATAATGTTAAGTCACATACATAGTAATTAATAAAAGTGCAGTCATTTTAACTTCCACGCCATGTATAACACTGTTTACAATACTCGAGCTCCTGCATGCAGTAATGAGTAATGGCCTTGAACCACTTATTAATACAGGCCTCTAAATAGGGTCTTGTGCAGTGCTGGAGGATTGAGTGCTCTGTCAATGCACCAGCAACTTTATGTTCGAGGCATGTTTGGCTGGAATACTCCTGCCATCTAGTGTTTGGCCCGGATGTGTGCAAGTTGTTTTTCTTCCAAGACGTCTTTCGGGTCGCAAGGTACTGCGGCTCCTCCTCTGGGCAATAATGTGCATGGTCATCGACTCCTTTGTTAGATTGTTCTCTTTCTGCCATTGGGTTCGGACGTGTGCTCAACATAGTCATGGTGCTCTTTTCGATTCACACAGCTCCTTTTCTCCATCAGTATAGTACTTTAATCACATCTGTCTTACTTTCTGTCTCAGATCAATGTCTACTCATGTAGGGTCTGAGTCTACCACGGCCCCTCCTGGGCCTCGCCAAGTCGGGGCCTACTCCCATCTTTCCGTTGTGTCTCTCCACAGTGATGGAGTGGATGCCATTTCATTATTGTTCTGGCTGCAGTGCAAAATATCCATCTGGTTTCCAATCTGTGCTTATCACTGGAGCACAACCAGGCTGCCTGCGACGCTCCTTCCACAGAAAGTCTCTTCACGACCACTGCAGTTGTCTATCTAGAGATGACACACCGGGGCAGAGACAACACCCATGACCTCTTCCATCCCAAGGACATGGAGGGGGAACACCACCAACAACCGTTGGCTGCGGATGAAGAGGCTGTCTTGCCTGGAGAAAGTTCTGGATTCGACCTGGAGATCAAGGACCTTCTACCAGCTCGGCAGTCAGTGAGTACAGCTCCCTCTCCCACTCAACTCTGCACTCATTCTGAGCAGTCTTCAACCAAAGGGCACTTAGCCACTCTGGAACACCAGAGGCAGGCTTTCGGACCGCCACTGCCTTCTAGCCATGGTCAGCACCAACAGATCGCTTCAGATGCCCAGCTTGGCACCGAAGAAACCTTCAAGAATGACTGCTTCTGTGCCAGCCAACCCGACACCAGGACTGAGCCAAACCTCGGCACCGATCGTAACCTGGGTGCTAAAACCAAAGGCTGAGTCGAAGACTTTGGCTATGACCATAAAGTCTGACGCGGGCACAGTCAAGCAGATTTTCCATATGATGCTGGAGCAGCTCAACTCAGGGAAGTAACACCTGGTCATCTACCCCACACGGGCCACATTTTTGCTCGCCGTTAAAGCCCTGCTACTCCATCCTTGAAACGTCTGCTGTCCTTCAAGGAGGCCTTGGACATTCCAGTTCTGGTAATACAACGCACAAAAGCGGATGAGACTACCAGCTCTTTATTCCTTGCACCACCATCACCTCACCCTGTGCCTTTGCCGCCACACTCTGACACGATAGGCGGGGGAGGCTTGAGGACGACTTTGACATTATCCCACAGGTTGACCCATCAGCCAACTATAATATAGACCCACCAGTGGACACGGACCCAGACCTTTACCCTGCCCACCCCTCCAAATAATTCCATATCCTTTCAGGAACTCATTGATAGGGCCGCCTCCTTTCATGAGGTGGAACTCCACACTGAGCCCTTAGTAGAGGACTTCCTGTTTGAAACCCTCTCCTCTATTCACCGTTCCACTCAGTAACTCCCCATGCTCAAGGGGATGTTAAGTCACAGCCCTGACCCTGTCCCAGCTAGGATTATAACACCTGGGGTGGATAAAAAAATATAAAGCCTCCCCTGCTGACCCCATCTATATTTGCAGTCTGTTCCCACCAGATTCTCTAGTAATCACCACTGTCCGTAACCAAATTGCAGGCTAGCGGGGATACCCTGCCACCAGGTAAGGAAAGCAAACGCATAGATTCTGCATGGAAACAGATGGCCACGCAATTAGCCAACCACTGGCACAAGAGCTAATTTTGTTGGCCTCTTGTAAAATAAGATTGTGCCCACTGGGATGAAATGGAGGAGCTCCTCCCAACACCTCCCTGAACAGCATAGAAAACAGAGTCAGGAGATAGTTTCAGAGGGCACGCTGATCTCAAACACTTCTATTCGCTGTGCCCTAAATGCAGCCGACATTTCTGCCAGAGGTAAACTCTAGCATTCTGCTATGCAGACACGCATGGCTCCGTATGTCTGGCTTTAAGCTGGAAGTTCAACAGACCCTGTTGAACATGCCCTTTGATGGTAAGCACCTTTCAGCCAAAGCAATGGAGGCACTGCAAACACTCGCTCGCCGCAGCTGCTTTTGCTGCACCCCTTACAGTGGCGGTTCAAAGACCACATCCTCTGATGCCTCCACATCTAATCAGCGACCCAGGGCCAGCAATCCTCGCTCTCGGGTTATTTTATAGGGTCCTATAGAAGCAACAAGTCCAGAGCAAGGGTAGCTTCCGAAAAGGAGCTAAACCCTTCACGAAACCATGACTTGCCTCTTCTTCCCTCGACCACACAATACCTGTTATTATCCACCATGTTTGCCTGGAGCTCACTTTCAAGCCTCCGAACATTCTACCTCGCAAACACAGACTCTCACTAGAACATCAAAGGCTGCATCACCAAGGTACAGTAGTATACTCGCTGTACTTCCCAATAGCCTAAAAACAAGGTCCCACAAGCCCATTCTGGACCTCAGGCCCCTAAGCGAATACTTCCTGCTAGAGCATTTTTACATGGTGAACCTTCAAGATGTCATTCCGTTTCTCCTGCAACGCTCGACCTAAAGGATGCCTATTTCCACATACCAATATATCTTGCACATAGCCGATATATCAGGTTTTGGTCAGTGGAAGACATTAAAAGTCCCAGGTGCTCCCCTTTGGGGTCACTACTGCGCCTCAGGTGTTCACCAAATGCCTTGCGGTGGTGGCTGCATACCTGTGCAGACAGGATGTCCACGTTTTCCCACATCTGGACAATTGGCTTATCAAAAGCACCACCCACGAACGCACATAGGTGACAATAGATTTGCTTCAACACTTGGGGTTTACCATCAACACTTAAGCCCTACCTCCACCCCCTCCAGTTCTAGCCCTACCTCGGGGTTATTCTCAACTCAGAGGTAGGCATTGCCTATCCAAACCCTTACATGAATCAGTCCTTTCAGGCACTGCTCCTCTTGTTTCAACCAAATCAACAACTCACAGCCAGAACAGTCATGCACCTCCTAGGCATGATGGCCTCCTGCGTTGCCATAGTACCTCATGCCAGGCTTCACATGTGTCCATTGCAAGAATGTTTAGTGCAACAGTGGTCTCGGACGGAGGATCAGCAGCCGTCGCACTCATCGCTGTCTGTAGTGGTGTAACACCAACAACCTGTTGCATAGGTGGCCTTTCTTCGACCCAGTTCCGCCAAGGATTATTACAACAGATGCCTTATGGGGAGCACACTTACAGGATCTGACCTTAGAGGGTCAATGGGAAGTCAGGTATCAGGGCCTACACATCAACTGCCTGGAACTTCTAGCCGTTCACCTAGCGTTGAAGGCTTTCCTGCCTCACTGGCAAGATTGTTCTTGTCCGCACAGTCATGTATTATCTTTAGAAACTGGGAGGGACACGCTCCCCACTCCCCACTCCTTTCTCAGCTGTCCCAGAGAATTTGGCTTTGGGCTTTCCGACACAAAATTCATTTGCTTGCAGAGTGCCTTCTGGGGATGCATAACTATTTTATCGACCTTCTCAGCAAGATGCGGCAACAAGTCCACAAGTGGGAACTCCACCGCAAATCTTCCTCTATTACTTTCACAGATGGTGGTTCCCACAAATGGACCTGTTTGCAACAGCAGAAAACACCAAATGCCCAAAGTTCACCTCTCGGTTCCCATACTCACAGTCCAGTAGGAATGCACTATGGCTGAACTGGTCAGGGTTATTTGCCTACAATTTTCCTCCTCTCCCTCTTTTTCCATTTGTGGTTCGGAGGCTTTGCCAGACCTCCCTTACACTCATCCTGGTGGCAGCCAGATGGGCCCGCCAACCCTGGTTCACAACTCTACTCAAACTTTCACTGGTTTCACACGAGAAGCTCCCCCAAAAAGCTGCACCTTTTCACTCAGAACCATAGCGAAATCAAATCAGGCACCCAGATCCCTCAACCTTGCGATCTAGCTCCTGACATCATAGAATTTGGATACCTAATCTTCCACCTGAATGCATGAGCATTCTCAAGGAAGCACATACACTTACCACCCATGCCCGCTAGCGTCAAAGTAGCAAAGATTTGTCTGCCATTGTCACTCTACAGAAATTAACCCATTGAATATCGCAGTACAAGACATTGTACGTTACTTCACTTGCAGGTTTCTGGCGTTGCCTTTACCTCCATATGATTGCATCTAGCCACTGTGACTGCTTACCTTCAAAATAGACAAGACAACTCTCTCTTATCAGGATATCTATTATTGAAGCTTTCATGGAGGGTCTCAAAGGAACTTCCTTCCCCAGGCCCTATCGGCACATTCATGGAATCTCAACATTGTACTAACACGACTTATGGGTCCTCCACACCTGCCCCCTTCAGTTCCCCTCTGGGAAGGTGGCATTTCTAATTGCTATCACCACACTCTGAAGTGTCAGTGAGCTCCAGGCATTAACCCTGGAAGAACCCTTCTTCCAAGTACATAGGGATAGGGTTGCCCTCCGCACCAACCCCAAATTTCACCCTAAGGTGGTCTTTCACTTCCAGCATAATCAGTCCATTGACCTTCCAATTGTTTTCTCATGACCCGATTCAGTTACGGAACGTGCTCTCCTTACTTCAGATGTAAAACAAGCCCTTCTGTACTACGTTGATGAAACCAGACCATTTTAAAAAACGCACCAACTTTTTGTTGCTTTCTTAGGACCCCACAAAAGAAAAGGCTTTATCCAAGTCAAGCATTGCAAGATGAATAGTTAGATTCATCCAGTCATGCTGTGCTAAAGCCAAGAGAACTCTAACCCCTCCTCTTAGACCACACTCTATTTGGGAAAAAATTAGCCTCTGGGGAACATCCCAATAGCTGATATAGGCAGAGCAGCTACCTGGTCCATACCATACACCTTCACAAAACATTACTGTGTGGATGTCCTAGCTGGCTAATGTTGGCCAGGCAGTTCTTCGTACACTCTTTCAATCTACTGCAACAACCACTGGCTAGACACAGCTTTTTTGGGAGGACTGTACAGTCTATGTACAGCATGTGTATCTACAGCCACACATGCCTCAAACGGAAAATGTTACTTAGCCTGTAAGCATCTGTTTGTGGTATGTAATGCTGTAAATTCACATGTGCCCACCTTTCTCCCCGAATACCTGAGGCCATTGCCATGATTCTTTACTTTCTCCCTTTTCCCGTATGCATGGACATCTCTTTATATATCGCTTTGTTTAACATTCTGCCCTCTGCCGCCTTGCTGAAAACAACTGAGTCAATGACCATGCACATTATTGCCAAGAGGAAGAGTTACAGTAAATCGTGACTCAAAAGACTTCTTTAAAGAAAAACAACTTGCACACATCCAGGGCCAAACACTAGATGGCAGGAGTATACACAGCATGTGAATCTACAGCACTACATGGCACGAACAGATGCTATAGGGTAAGTAACATTTTCCATATATAGTAATATTCATGATAGGATGTAATACTAAAAAAAAAAAAAACACTAAAGTTGCTTGTATGAGTGGTTAATACACCACCTAATGACTTGTACAGAAGTGGCTACCAAATCTGTCGTTTTTAATTACAGAAGCAAAATAAACCCCACAACAAATTCAATAAAATACAAAACCAGATGAGTGCCGTATTCCCAAATGAAAATAAAGGTATGAATACACAGTGCTAAAAAAAAATACACAGTAAAAATAACTTTCAGAACACAGTTAAAAAAGGCAATAATGTAAGCAACTTTGTGAGATTTTGTAAATCCAACTTTCCATAAGATGGTGATGTATGCCTAATACACTTTGTGTTGTACAAACTCTGGGATTTAGTTCCCTTGTATGGATTCAGTCTGTCAGTTTGCTTCCACTGTGTGGGGGTCATTGAGAAAATCTGTTTGTCTCTCTTAGATCAGGAGTTTGCATGGGTGTATATAGTCTTGAGCAAAGAGACCCGACGATATTGCAAGTCCTTCTTGAAATCTCAAACTGATCTCAAGTTATGAGCTCTGTGAAAGTTCGACCTACATATGAATATAAGCTGACTGACACTATCCTGATAAGTAAGATATGATGTAAAAAAGGATGTTTCTGAATAGGCTTGCAATCATGAAGCTACATATAACATGGCTGATGGCAGTTCACTGTCCAGGAGTGACAGAGAGCGGTCTCGTCCTCTACACTTGATTAAAGCAGCACACAGGACCCAACTTAACAGCATTAAGATATGATTACCTCTCTCATCTGTCACCACCCCAGCTTGCATACTCCTGGTGAAGTTGGTTTGCCTGAGATTGAAGGAAAGTAACAGAGTGGATTAATTTTCTACACAGAATTGTTCAATGTTGTAGTCCTAAAATGTGTGGTCTCGTTAACGCACCATTTTTTTAAAAAAAGTGCTGAGCCGAGCTACCTTTGCAACAGAAAAACAAAACATGTCATTGCAATGGAAAGATCGATTGTTTTTCTAATCCATTTGGGATAGTAAGAACTGAGGCATGTAACGGTTTAGGATTGCTAAATAGAAGGGTAGCCATTCTGATTCGGTTATTGACCATTGTTCCTAGAACACAAGGGTAGGAGGAGCAGCTGCTGATGCACCAGAACTGGTAGAGACATGACTCTGCTGATGCATCAAGCAGCAGGTCAGGAGGACCGACTGCTTTGCTGATGCAGCAGATCAGGAGGAGCAGGTTAAGATGACCGATTGGCTTTGTTGATGCACCTGAGTAGGAGAAGCGACAACTCTGCTGATGCATTCGAGCAAGAAAAGTGGCATCTTTGCTGATGCACCAATGCAGGAGGACCAGCTGCTCTTCTGATGCACCAGAGCTGGTGGAGTGATGGCTCTGCTGATGCATCAAGCAGCAGGTCAGGAGGACCGACTGCTTTGCTGATGCGGCAGATCTGGAGGAGCAGGTTAAGAGGACCGATTAGTGACCATTGTTCCTAGAACACAAGAGTAGGAGGACCAGCTGCTCTTCTGATGCACCAGAGCTGGTGGAGTGATGGCTCTGCTGATGCATCAAGCAGCAGGTCAGGAGGACCGACTGCTTTGCTGAGGCACCAGATCTGGAGGAGCAGGTTATGATGACCGATTAGTGACCATTGTTCCTAGAACACAAGGGTAGGAGGAGCAGCTGCTCTGCTGATGATCCAGAACTGATGGCTCTGCTGATGCATCAATCAGCAGGTCAGGAGGACCGACTGCTTTGCTGATGCAGCAGATCTGGAGGAGCAGGTTAAGATGACCGATTGGCTACGTTAATGAATGAACCAGAGTAGGAGGAGCGACAATTGTTACGTCCATTAATGAAGCAGAATGCAGAACATTAGGGCAGAAGCGAGTTTGTCCTATGCTCAAGAATGTTTTATGTATTGCATTTGTACTCCTCTGAGACACCTTGAAAACACAGATGGCCTCCTAAACAGTGAGAATACAAGATTGGCGTAGATTGATTATTGTGCGTGCGGGTGATGGTGTGTGGGATACAGTCCAGAAATAAGAGTGGGGAAGGTAGACCTGTAGTGTTAATGGAGTGCATGTCAGAGTCCAGTAAAATTAATCAAGGGCATTATGAGACTCAGTGTGGATTGTGAGTCAATCCAGATGGAATGTAGTATTTTGTGGTCTCTTAGGAGGGATTGTGTCAGAGATGCCTGGGACATTAGTGTAGGACAATATAAGACTCGGTGTAGGAGTAAGTCAGTCCTGCTGTAGTATCTTGGGGTCCAATCAAGGAGTGCATGTCGGAAGCCAGTGACATTTCTGTAGGACAGCACAAGACTCCGCTCAGGAGTGTGAGTTAGTCCAGCTGATAAAATGTAGTATTGTATGGGGTGCAAGGAGAGACGGTGTGTCAGAAATGCCAGTAACGTTAGTGTAGGACTCATATAATCCAGTGTCATTATTTATGCAGGGCAGCATGGGATTCAATGGGGGGCGTGTCGCAGTCCACCAGTAGTAATGTATTATCATGTGGGCTCCAATGAGCGAGTGCCTGTTAGGATCCGGTAACATTACTGTAGGAGCGAGCACGAGGCTGAGTGCGGAAGTGTGCACCACTGTCCAGCAGTAATATTGTAGTATTGTGTCGGGTCCAAGGAGGGAGTGCGTGTCAGACATGCCAGTGACAATAGTGTAGGACAAGGTAAGACTGTGAGTCAGTCCAGCTGTAGTAATGCAGTATCATATGGGGTCCAATGAGGGAGTCTGTGTTGAGAACCAGTGACATTAGTGTAGGACAGTATGAGGTGCACTGCCGGCGTGGGCAGCACTGTCCAGCAGTATTAGTGAGGTATCGTACAGTCCAAGGAGAGGGAGTGCGTCGGAGAACCCAGTAACATTACTGTAGCAAACCATAAGACGCGGCACAGGAGTGTGCTTCCCAGTCCAGCAGTAATGTAGGGTTGAACGAGGGAGAGTAAGGCAGAAAGTCCAGTAGTGAGAGTATGGGACAATGAGAAGTCAATGATGGAGTACCCCCACAGTTCTTGTACATTATTACAGGATCTTTGTTTAGCAGCAAGAGTTTATTCCACTGGTGAAGCAGCACTGTCGTCATGGTGGGTTTATAGAACACCAGCATGACACACCGGTATTAGGAGTACCTACCACTGTCGAGTCTTGCATGTGGAGGGTCTACACAACTGCTTTTGTGATACCAAGGCATAGAAATGAGAGTGAAATCTAAAACATTTCCCCCCCCCCTCTCTGCAGGAAGCTGGAAGTCCTGATAAAGGAGCTGTTGCCATGGGCTGTGAAGAGTGGACAGAATGCACAGTGCGTCCTGAATTTCTACTACGAGAAGCGATGGGAGCAAACCGTAGAGTCTTTACGAGAAGAGATCGGAATCCATCCTCCTCCTACAGTGAAAGCCTGACCACTGCTCCGACACCTCGAAGGGGGGCAGAACCCCAACACTGCAGCTGGCCGTTCTTTTTTAACCCCCTGCCTTCAGCAGGCTTCCTCTGCATGCATGTACTTTTTCCAGTGAGATAATCAGGTGGTGTTGATGCAGACCAGAGTAGTAAAGGATGCTTAAGAGCAGTCCTCACAGGAAAAGGTCAGTCTGTCCGTGATACCTGAGCTTTGTTAGCACGCAGGGAAAATGCTGCCAAAACTCCTGTCAAACACGAAGTTGAAAAACAAAGCAGTGACCCACACTGGCTTAAACAGAAGAAAACTGTAGCTCTACTCCGCGCAAATGTTATTGACACCCTACATTGTGTTCTTTGTTTTGGAACCCAATATAGCCATTTGAGTATAAATTGAAATTGCTGTTCAAATGCAATTGCTATTTTTATACAATTATCTTCACTGAAGGTCTGTTCAGGAACACTGTACCGACAGATCCTGTTTCCTGGTGTGTTATTGCACCTGCTTTCTAATCCTTTGCCTAAAGCTTGACGTAAAGAGGCTTGAAAAGTTTCTTGCAAGAAGGTATTTTTAAAATGAATATAAAGTACCTGACATTTGAAAGGAACTGCTATCAAAACCACTTTGCTATAAGGAAGAAGATGCGGTTTGTTTGGGAGTGTCTGTTAAACATTATTTATGGGGTCCGATCACCTATTGGTATTTCAGCATGCCATAATTAATTTAAAGTAAATATGTGATGTAGTGTGTTTGCAAGTAAGTAGTGTATGTGAGGCTAGAGCAACAGGGCATATCGCAGGTCACTGAGGCACGGGGGGGGCACCTTTCAGTCTACCCTCGAATATTTATTAGATATAGGAGTCTCATGGCCCCTCAAAACTAACTGCGGGGGTGGGGGTGTCATTTTTCCCATATTACTGCCGGTGGTCGAGTCATTTTTTTCACTATGCCACTGCACAACAAGCAATATAGATGCACGTGCTCTCTTCTTCTGAATGGCTTTGCCATATCTGGTATTAAATATTTTTGTTAAATATAAAGAACACAAGGAAGGGCAGTTGGATGACGCGCAACTGCATCATTAAAGTTTAATTGCCTTCATTAGACCCATTAACATGGCTGCCCCTCAGAGGGGGAACCAATGTTTACACTTTTATTATTTAATCAGACAATCCTTAAACACCAACACTATTGATTCTTGAACAGTTGAAGTGTATCAACCTTAATATAGACGATGGGCTGCATTAATTGACTCCAACCTTCCCATTCAAATTATGATTTTTTTTGTTGAATATTTGTTTGTGAGTTAAATAAAATATTTAATCATTTGTGTATTCTTTTGTGGCTCAAATCACCAAAATTGCTTAGGCTGGGGTCTCCAGCTTCCAATAATTATTCAGTGGATGTCCCCACATTCCAGTAAAGATTAAGTGGGGATCCACATAAGTCAAAAGAACTACTGATCTGAAATACAAAAAAAACACCGTTTTAAGCACAAAGGTCAGCCTTTGAGAGCCTGGTTATGGAATATAGATCTGGCATGGAAGACATTGTTCCAGAAGAGGGACTCAAGTTTCGAATCAACTCACATGATCCTTGTCTAGTGGAAGGTGTGGAATGCACACTATCCTGGTTCTTCATCCCGGCTTTCCTTTTCTTAGTTTACCTTTACATTTTGAACAATTCTACATTGGCAAATTATGATTGCAGGTTAAGCCGCATTACAGAACTTGCAGATCACAGCTACCATGGGAGAATCAGACAAATGGCCGATGCACTGCTCTGCGGGTTTTTTTGTATACCCAAAGGGCAGTTTCACTTCAGCATTTTTCAAAACAGCATACGTTTTGTTACCTTCATGCATTTTCATAAGAGAATAAATGATGTGTGGAATCATGTGGCAGGAGTGGCTTCCAGGCCAAGACACGTCTGGCAGTGAGTACTAGCCACCTACGATGGAGGAGCCATGACGTAAGATCAATACATTTTTTAAACTGCTTTATAAAGAACACTGGGTTTTTGTGCATACGCCTGTGGATGAGGGAAGACATCTTATGCCTGAATGCCTCCAAGACTGAGCTCATGGTTATAGGAATCCCAATATTGTCTTCCTTCTTAGTGATTGGCCTCTGAAACGGAGAGCGACACGCAAATCAGTATGGCCAGTAAAAGATCTCGGACTTAGGGTGACTCTGTGCTCGGTTTCAGTCAATATGTTAACTCTATGAGAAATAACCAACTTTCAACGCTAGATGTTGAGAAGTGTCTTTCCTTTATTACAATTAAACTGCAAAATCAAAATAACAAGATTTCTTCTTCTATCGCATCTAGACTACTGCGACCTAATCCTTCTCAGAGCTCCAATGAAGGAAGTTCTGAGACTACTAAGGACACATCAATGGGTGAGACTGACTCAACTCAATATTATAGCTATTGAACAACTTGAATGGCTCCCAGTTGAAAAATGATACAATTCAAAGTTCTGTTTATTTGGGAGCAGGTACAAAATCTCTCAGAACCATCAGACCCGTGCTTCCGGGTAGATCCAGGAATACATGCTTAATCAAACCAATTACAATAGAAACAATAATTGTGTCAAAACAGTCAGACCTTCCCCCAGGGAGCTCACATTTGTAATTCATTGGATCCTTAACTGGAGAACGATGTCCTCCTCACAGACATTGAAAAAAGCACTGAAAACCAGTATTTTCAAAGAGCTCTTGATCACTTCCTTGTGGATAGCGAAAACAACCCCCTCTTGTTAGAAACTACTGATAATTTTAAAGCGTTCTATGCAGTTACTGTCTTCACTTCCTCCAGCTGCTCTCAAACAATTGTAGGTCCATTCCTATTTAACCAGGCACCACAGGGTGTCTTTTGGCAATGTGCTTAGTGCATTATATAAAGTGTCAGTAACACCAAAACAAATAGAATGAAGAAAAATATTCTTTTCTCCTTCCAAACACTCCAGAGATGTTTTTAGAGATCCTTTTTCAAAAAGTATGTTTATACACAAACTTTTAGGTTGTTTTTTTGCATATTAAGTACACACTCTTGTTGGGAGTATCTTATTTCAAATAACTAAGCATTTTCCTCAATATGCCCCATGCTACAAAGAATGTAATTGGAACAAATATGAGCATTATTCCACCATCTCCAAATCGGTTTCCTCTCAGTTTTCATGACTGTCAGCTTTATACTGAGTTTTAAATGGAAAATATTTTCATGATTTGAAAAGCTGCAGGTTTAAGGAAAAGGATCGGTCTGATAATTTGATATGGGATTGTCTAATATAGCTGAACGTTAGCAGCACAAAGTAACAGAAGTGCCCAAGATTGACTTTATTCCTGGAATTTGGAAAGCTAGAAGATGGAAATAAACTGTTAGCTCATCTAAAATAGCGTACTTCCCTAACGTTGAAGTCTTAGATTGCAATTTCCGGTTAGTGTTCTAGTTTAATGATCCTCTATTGACAAAATAGGGCAACCCAATTATCCCCAAGGAATTGGGTAGAGTAAATGTTTTATACACAATATATCCCTCGAGAAATTATTGATATTCAAAATAAGTTTGACACTTATTCACGGTCACAGATGTGATCCAATTAGTTAATCACAGAAAAAGGTTACATTCGCGGATGTATTCCAAATACAAATGTTTTTACTTCATTTATATTACTCATATTTAATTCACTATACAAAACATCCACAATTTTAGATACAAACAGTATATACAAATAGCAACACTGACACTACTAAAACAATCTCTTCAACTTCATCTAGGGATTGATGGGAGTATAATCACACATTTTACCTAAAACAACATGGACAGCATATGTAACAGCCCATACGATTCAAACTTCAGACATTTACATAAATGGGAAAATCTTTTATTTTGTGCTAATCGATGGAAATAAGGGTGTGTGGTCAACGTTTTGGTCTTGTATGGCCAAATTGGTCCCCTACAGCATCCTCAGGACTCAGCGTTGCACAAAGAATGAGGACTCCTGAAGATACAAACAAAACAAACTAATCAATACATCCTGTGACCACATGTATCGCCTGCTCAAAAAAACAGCCAATGACTGGCATACCAAACCATGCAACAGTGATACTACCACCATATTGAGAAATCCAAAAGAAACACCCTAAGTGCCCATTCTTATATAACACCAGGAGTAACCTAGTACTTAAGACCTTACACCCAAAAATAATATAAAAAAATGTACCTTGCTTCCTTCTCAGTAGACTTCAAAGCAATTCCAAACACACTATGTATCCAATACTAAAGGAAAAAAACCTACAATCAATTCCAGTGATCCCATTAATAAACGGCCTGCAACAGATAGTGCTGGAAAAAACAGAAAAAAAAATTGTAGTCTGTGTCCTTACCAGACTCCTAACAAATTAGAGTCATTTCTTCTAAAAAATAATAAAGTAGCCACAAACTGAACGTTAGATGTAAAAGGGTCTTAGATAGAAGGCAGAGGTGACAAACAGGTCGGTTCCACAGCATATGTACTTACTTATTTTACTTCAATCCAGTAAGGCGTCCAAAAGCACAGTTTGATCCGCACTAGGAGTTCATCTGCACGCCTGAACTAAATAGGTTCGGCAATATGCACAGATATGAAGTCACGTGCAACAGCAGCTCAAAAGGATCTGCCATCTTAGTATTACTAAAACTAGTGTAACAACTAATCGAGAGCAACCGCCAAACAGACCAAACTCACGCTTAACTATGAAAACTTAACATATAGTAAATGATTTGCTATGTACAATATATGTTATAAGAACAGTCAAAGTACCTCACGAACAAAACGGTAGTGGCGGCCATTTTGAAATGGGAGCCCCAATACTGTTAGTACATGCCTCGAACAAACCATTAGAATTTTGTTTTTATCTTTATTAACTAGAGCATACTGATCAACCATAGGTGAATTATTCAGAGCACCATAAAACATCAGCACGGGATAGGTAGCAGAACCAAACAACCAAAGTTCGAGTACAATACACATAACAAGAACTACAAGTTTTAAATGGGGAAACATTCTACCCTTAGTGCCAATAATCTATGGTATAAACAAAGATGCCGCAAGAGAACATAAAACGGTTCATTAAAGTAACCTTAGCTACAGTACATTCATCAAGTCTAATAATGACTCCTCAGCAACGCCTCACTCCCAAAAAGTTACAGGGTGGCTAGTGTCTGCCATTAAACATATTGATTGCGTCCTTTCTCCTTACAGTTTTGACTAACCAGATCCACTTGTTCTATTTTATTGTGAGCAGGCAGTCTACATCACATCTACGCCTAGAACATTTGGCCACCTCTAATAGAAACCATTTCATTCCGAGCATCAGCCATATTCATATAGTGGTCAACCAAAGGTGCAGTAGCTACTTCACAACGTATAAGTGACTAATGTTGAATTCTAGGTTTTTTTTTTTACTTCTTGTGTTTTACCTATATTGTACAGTGAGCAAGGACATTCAATGCAATAAATTACATTTTTTAGAAAACAGTTTGAATGATGTTTCAAAAACCTTTTTTGTGATAAATTAATTGGATCACCGTAAGTGTCAAACTTACTTTGGATATAAATAATTCCTCAATAGATTTGTGTATAAAATCATTTAATGATAAGCACAAGTACTGGCAGGGAGCATGGTACCATTATGGTCTCCATCAGAAGCAGAATTTGCCCTCTGCCAAATGATTTTGAGCGTTTGTGGGGGGGAGGGGGGCACGCTGCATGATTTGTTAAGAGCCCGTAGGGGCGATCTTTTTTCCTGGACCCATCTTTTTGCAGGTCAACAGTGGGTCTTTATTTTCTCCTAATGCTCATCTCTTTCCCTGAACGACACAGCAGTCGAGAAATCTACCGAAACAAAATCAGTCTATGTCCCGGCCTCTCAGAGAATAGCACAAGCATGCAGCATAAAAATATAATGCACTAAACTGCTGTGATGTTAGGTTTTATTTTGAAGGCAATCCAGAATAAAGACAGTCAGGAATATGATACAAAAAATAAGCATGGGCTACCTTTTTTTATTGTTCATTATCTAGCCCTGCCAGCGGCAAACATGGTTTATTATCTTTCCACTGTAAACTGCCTGAACCCACACAATAATTTCACTAGAATCAATAGATTTTTCCTATTGGCCTTAACTGGTGACAAGCCTGTTTTTTATATAGGCCATCTTTTTCCAATAAATTATTTTTATTGGAAAACCTCTGATATGTCTGTATACGAACAGTTAGGGTGCTTGTATCTCAAGCACCCTTCAGTATCTCAAAAACGCCTATTTTTTTATAGCAAGTATTAGCTTTCCCCTGAGCAGGGACAATGTCTCTAACTGTTGAAACAGTACTAGACACACTGTGCGCAGACTGGCTGCATGGCAGCAAATGTACTAGCATCACGTAATGGAGCCAGCCATTAGCACAGAATTAAAGAGCTTTCACCTCAGAACTCAAAATATGTACCATCTTATGGATACCCTGGTAAACAAGGAAAGATCTGGACACGTTCTAAGCAGGTCTCCCATGCTCCTAGTGGCTCTTACAGAGAGTCCGTTCCTTCAATAGTACTTTTTAACTGTCCCCAACCTTCACCACCACCACTGCTGTCAATTACTCTATCCAGCAGGTCCAACTTTTGAAGTTCCATTTCAACGTGTGGCCTGGAGTCCTCTATCGCTTTTAGGATACTATCAAGGTTCCAATGAGTCCTCAAGAGGGCATCGTCCAGCCCAAAGAAACTGTCTCTTGTCCGACGAACATGGGTGCACACTGCAGAGGACTTCAATTCCAGGCCAATCTCATGCACCACCTTGCGCAGGTACTGCTGAGTTTCGTTCAAACACTGGACCACTGTATAGAGAGAATATCGGGAAAATGATCAACTTTCAAAGCAAACCATGAACATGTCACTGAATTCTACCAATAAATTAGGGGGCAAGCCTACATCTTTTATAGGTTAAGAAAATGTACTGCAGCATGGTATGCAACCTTTACTTCGAAGTCTTTACACCCCAGGTAATTTTTCAGTCTTTATCTTGACAGATATTTACTCAGGTACGTTACTTTCTTCGCTATGTAGGAGTACTAACATTATGGCTTTCATTACGATGTTGGTCGGAGTTGCCTCCGAACGACACCATTTTGTGGAAGGAACCGCCTGACCATAGGTCGGTGGTTTCGACCGTGCAATTAGGATGCACATGGTGGGGTCGCAAACTTCTATTTTTCAATGGGAGCTTGTGTGGCGGACTGAAACAGCCCGCAGCACAAGCTCCCATTGAAAAATGTACGTTTTTAAACATCCCTGCACTATGTGGCCTCACGGTGCAGGAATGTCAAGGGTGGCACCATAAGTGCAGAAGGACAGAGGGTAAGGGGGCCCTGCTAGAGACCCCAAAGTCAGTTTTAGACAGAGGAAACCATGTTGGAAAGGCCAACACAGACTGGCTGTCTGAAACAGACATCAATCTTGATGGTGGAAACGCCGTCCTTAAGGGATTGGGAGGACTCCTTGAGTCAGTTGGAACCGCATCAGATTCCCCGGCTGGTTTAAACTTCGACCGCCATAATACGGCAGTCAGACTTTAAACCTACCATGTCGGTCGGAGGCTTTCCGACCGAAATCGTATTCAGGCCCTAAATGTGTAAATATGGGCTGTGGAGTGGGGCGGCAAAAAAATAAGTGGTCTCCTGTTTTCGCTCCGATAGGAAATATTGCAGAAAGATACAACAAAAACAGCTAAACAGATTTTCACCAACCTTGCCATGAAAGTAAAAATTTACACAGAACATGCGCTTTTTGGGTTTGGTGTCAATTTGTTCAGTTGTTTTTAAGAGTAGCGTTTGAAAAACCTCTTGAGCCGACTTTAAAGGGTTCACTCTTTTGTACCTCCTCCATTTGGAATTTGCAAATAATTCGAATTTAGAAAAGGGATTATTTTGCTCCCATTGCCCCTTTTTGATCTGTGGATCCGAGCAATCCGATACGCTCTAACAAGAGAACATTTTCTTCTTGAGGCAGCCATTTCAAGGAATGGTCCGTGTCCTTCAAAAAAAAAAGAAGAAACATAAGTGGGTAGGGTAGGTACACCCTGACTCCCAAGGCCACATTGGGGTAGGAGGCACTTTCGTATAAAATGTATAATAAAATTAAAGAAAAAGATCGTATTCCATGATTCACAAGTCATCTAAAATAGCGACGCAACTAGGTACCAAAGTACACAGCTGCCATTTGAAGTGTCTTTGACTCAAAAGTGAGGCAAGCCTAATTTTCAAGCTTTCACCGGATCGGATAAAAAAATAAATAAAGGACACATATGTCTAACAGCCAAGCATGAATGGCCAACCACCACTGCGCAGGGCTGAGGGCTTTGCCCATCAAGGTAGCCCACAGTTGACAGGTTGGACTCTGGGCCTGGCTCCAGGTCAGGTCCTGTATCCCAACTCCCACTACACATCAAGGAGATGCCCACAAGCAGCAGGATAGGTACAATGCCTGGCTGCAGACCAGGGTCTGTGCCAAACCCCCGCTGCACATGGCTAAAGGGTGTGTTCAGTAAAAGATCAAATTAAGTACACAATAAAAACAAAGTTAAAAAGAGAGCTATCATGCTAGATCAAACACAACAAACCAATGCAATTTGCCAATTATGGTCAACAAAGCACACAACACATGTCATAATGTGTGGCATCCACCATACTCAACTTAATTTGCCAAAGCCATTGAAACACAAAAATAATTATAAAGAAAACAACATGGTAGACGGCACAAATTATGACGTGTTTGTGTGCTTTGTAAATCATAATTGGCGAATTTCAGTGGGATGTCATGTTTTAGCCAAAATCTTGACTCATTTTTTAAATTGTCTTTTTACTGACTATATCCATTTGTGTTAACACGTATATACACATATAAAATATTTAATTCATTTGAAAACAAAAAATATTTTAGGGAAGCGTACCGTTAAGGGGTAGCAAGGAGTTTTTAGGGTTCAGAGGTAGGCAGCATTAAAGGGTAGTAAGGGGGTTTTAGGGATTATGGAAGGCGTTTAGGGGTTTCCAAGGTTCAAGAAAGGGTAGCTTTAAGTTGTGGTAAGTGTTTGTTAGGTTTATGAGAAGGGTAGCATTAAGGAATAGTAAGGGGTTTAGGATTCGGGGAGGGGGGCGTAGTACTATATAGAAGTAATAGGCTTCAGGGTCCAGAGATGGGAAGGTTAGAGTTGAGCGGTAGTGAGGGTTTTTAGGGTTCAATGAATGGTAGCATTCAGGGGTAGTATGGGTTTTTTAGGGTGCAGGGATGGGTAGCATTAAGGGGTATTAATAGTTATTAGCGTTCAGGGAAAGGTAGTGTTATGGGCTAGTAATACATTTTTAGAGTGAATGGAAGAGCAGTGTTGGAAATGTGCTCTTTCTGCAGGGTCACCATGGATTGCATTTTGCTGAACTCCATTTTTCCTGGCTAGAGAATTCTAACCAGTGGTAAAGTTCTTTTGCTCCTCGTTTCAACATGATGAAACTGGTATAAACTTAATTGGCATATTTAACGTACCTAGAAGTCCCGAGAATATTGTGTAATATTCAGGGCCTGTAAATTAAATGTCACCAGTGGGCTGCAGAACTCATTATGCCACGCACTCCAGTGACTATGCAAATGACTGCAGGTTTGCCACCAGTAGCCTGGCTGTGCAGGTTTAAACTATAAATTCAACCTGTTATAATAACCCCCTTCTAACAGGCCTAAAATTCTCCTTTTAAATATTTAAAAGTCATCCCTAAGTAAACCTTATCGGCCATAAAGGCAGGGTGCATGTGTCACGGGGCCTGTGACTGTCATGTACATAGTGATCCTGATGGCATGGACGAAGACCTCTTACCTGACCATGCACTGCCCTTTTTCTTGATACAGTCCGGACATCCCTTAGCATCCCCATTTGCGGCTATAGGATATTATTGTGGCTCCTTTAAGGAAGGTCACGTCTGGGATGACAGCCCCACCCATCCAGAGTACATCAGTTTCAGCCTGCATCCCAATCCAATCGAAGGCCAAGACAACGGCTATGTAAACCCCGGAAGCTAAACCAAGGAGGGTGTGGCTACTGCAGGACACGAGAAGATGCCACGGAAAGAAGCTACAGAGGAACATCACCCTAAAAGATCGGGTAACCAGTCTTTGGGGAACTTCTCAGTTGGAGCCAACGCTGTGACAAAGAACTCCGATGCAGGTTTAACCGAGACGAGGAGGGTGTCTGATGTATCCAGGGAGAGTGAAGAGACGCAAAGGAACCACGCACAAGCGGGCCACGTGGAGGAGCGTGGCTAGGCTTTCTGGCGATAAGAAGACTCTGGGGGCGGGGGGCGGGGGGACTCCCATCGGTAGGCTCAACCGGAAGAAGTCAGAGCAACAATTCCTTTATTATGCACAAAGAGAACCTAACTGTGTTTTCTCGGAAATACAAGGAACAACCACATTGAAGGGCTCTTCCTATTTACCGTCCTACTTCCCTACAGCATGGTATTTAAAATAGGACATGTAAAAGTTAGTGTTAAACATGTCTTACTGTGACTAGCATCTCAAAGCTATTTTCACTGTAGCAGGGTTGGCTGTTCCATAAGAAACTGGCATACAGTATTAAGTTTAATAAATGTTATCTCCAGAAAACAGCTGGAAATTTTATTTTTGAGCTTTGTGAAATGTTTATTAGAAGCCCAATTCACTGGTGAAGTCGGATTTGTAATACTTAGTTTGGAAAGATGACTTTTAAAAGGTCTTCTTTGTCCTGCCTGAAGTCCCTGGAAGCTAAATCTGCATTTTGCTGTCATCAGTCATTTAGTATTTCAATGGGAGTGAATGAGGTTGAACTTGCTCCCGGGACAGGGACAAAAGTCCTTAGGTGTTTGGAGGTGGTGTTGTGCCCTTGACAGGATGGCCTGTTGGCTGGGCCCAAGGACTTTATTAACTATAAAGAGCCCTACACTGCCACAAGCAGATATAGCGGACACCCAGACCTGCACCCTTCTTTTCTCCCTCCAGGCAGCCTCCAACACAGTGGGTCTCTTGTGCACATCATAGAGACAGCTCCTGCTGGAGTGTCAAGACCTGCTAGACAAGTCTTCTGGGTTTTTCATAGAACATTAGGGCACACTTGAAAGGAGGAAAACACAATGCCAAAGCAGTTAGTGTGTATCCACTGTCATACCAGAAGTGGAATTTGTTGGGGGTACAGGGACTGCCTAAAACTGGATTTTAGAGGTAGTTGTCATAAGACACTAGGATTACCATAGTACACTCCCCACATACATACACACACACCCACCCACACCCCTAGCTCTCGGTGCCCACATTTAGTGTGGGCGAAGGCTTCTTGAAAATGCCCAAATTGGGGAGGGTTAATCTTGGGAACCTTTACCCCCATTTGGTTAGGGCATCCTCAGGACTGATTCCCATCCACTAACAGAGGCATAAACGTGGGCTCTCCTGACACCCACTTCAGAACACTCCTGTAAATCAGAGGAGGACAGAACCTGCTGTCTCAGACCTGAGAAGAGTCTGGAACACTGGACATGCTCTCCTTCACGCACCGAGGACAAAGAAGTGGACTCCATGGGTCATAAGACTAGTCTCCTGTTAAAGCCACAGGGACACAATATGCTACAAGAGGCCGTTTCCTGCAACTAGCCATTAGCAGCTGGACATGGACTGCACCCTCCTGTTGGCCTCTACCTGCCACTCTGTGAGTCTCTAAGTGCCTACACTAAGGTCCTGAGGGATCTAGAAGTGTACTCTTGAGGTGTATTGAGACTTAAAGGACTAAAGTCAGCAGGTAAAATCTTTGACCAGGACAAACCTGGTTAGTGTATCCGAACTACGCTCCAGCATATTCAGCGTCAAATTGCATCTAGGTCCAGTTCAACCGCGACCTTTGACTATCATTGCTACTTTGTTTTTCTTGGTACTATTTCTGCTTAAAACTGTGAAAGTTCAAATCTCCAGTTTCAGTTTTATTCAATTTTACTCCGTTTATTTTTGGATTTTTATTGTTGTGCATTTCAACTTTTTTATTGCGTTAGTACTGCATTAATACATTACGCGTTGCCTTTACTTTAACCATTTCTGGTCAGTTCCATAGCTACCAGGGAGTTGAGCACTGTTTTACTTATTGACTTGAGTGGTTCATCCTGAGAAGGATTGTGATTTGTACTTGTGGTGAGTACTTACTCCCCCTTAACTAATAACCCATTTTTTACAGTTAGCATTAGGAGGTAGTAGAGGTTTTTAGGGTTCAGAAAAGACTAGTGGTAAGGGGTAGCAAGGTTTTTTTTATTATCGTTCAGGGATTGTGGAGTTAAGGAATAGTCAATAGGAGACGGCGAGATAAAGCAAAGTGAACATTTCAGGCCATAATTTTCAAGCTGGATTACACTTGTATACTAGGCTGAGAAAATATATACACAAACTACATTTCTAACATCTGTTGGAATCACACATTGTATTTTTTAAATCTTTTGCTGGCACGGGTGGAATGATGCTATAATTCATGGGCAGTTTTAAGACGCAAGGCATACATATCTAGCAATTCACGCTCTTCAATGAAGTGCCTCAGCAAATAGCAGTCACTGCATAATCATTCAGCTCTCCAACCTTTACTAATGGTCAAATTGCTTTGAAGGTCTAGCCTGCCAGGCAGCTTTTAGCGGTCTGTTAGTGAAACCCACTTGTGGACCACACCATAAATGTACAGTGAGCTTAGGGCCCGCTCACTGCTTAACATTGATTTGCTTTATTATTAATCTTGTTTGCTTGCAAAAACTCGGGGCTTACCAACGGGTGTCAGGTTTCAAATTCAACCCTAACAAATCGGAGATTTTAAACATTTTTATGCCCATGGGGAAAATTAAAGAGTACAAGACATGGCCACTTTTAAATGGGCTGAAAAGATAATTGGATATAGACTTAGAGAAATTAATCTCCAGCAACTACAGAGTGTGGAGAAAGTGGAGTTGGGAAGCTGGTGTCACAGAACACTGTCCCTATAGGCAGAATAGCAGCCGACAAAATGTCAGAACTGCCAAAAATACTGTGTTTCAATCAATGAGCCTTCACATTCCTAACGAATATATAGAGAATCTTCAATCAATCTGCTCAGACTTTATTGGGCAGAGAGAGCAAAGAAAGAATAAGTAGACGGCTATGCACTTTGAGGCCAGTGCACTGTGGACATGGGGCTCCAAACATTCTTAATTACTATTATGCTGCTTACCCAAGTTTTTTGATGTACTGGACTAGGCGGGAGACGGAAAAGGACTGGTGTTTGATGAACCATACATTGAGCAGGTGTCTGCAATGGGACGTCTCATGGAAAGCAAAGGCACAGAGGGATCCCAAACTTTATAGCTCACCAGTGACGAGGGTCTTACTATAGGTACGGGACAAGCTACCAGTCAAGACTGGGCCCATGACTTTCCCATTGTCCTTTACACCACTGTGGGGGTAAGAAGGAATTCACACCGGCCTTACATAGGTCAGCCTTTCAGCATTGGCAGGTCAAGGGATGCAAACCCCTGCGCAATGTGGTGGAGCAAAGTGATGTGAAGTCAGTTGAACACTTGAAAGAGGAGTTTGGACTGAGTTAGGGGGAATGCTTTCAGTATATTCAATTAACACATGGACATCTGAAACCCAGTGTTATACAGGATGCATCTAGAGCTCTCACCCCTTTCGACAAATATCTATCGAACTTTGCAGAAGAAAAGCATGCAATATCTTGTGCATACAAGCTACTTACTGAAGCAGAAGCACAAGAGGAACTCCACTCCCAAAAAGCGCAGGAGAAAGAATTAAGCATATTGCCAGATGAAAGCAATAAAAAGATATTAGTACTTAAACCAATATTTTTGCAATACGTGTCGGAGGAAGGGAGATAATGATTTAAGTTCTATAGACGTGTCACCCGAAGCTGGGGGAAATGATGGCAGAGTTGCGGTAAAGGGGGGATGCTTACACACATCATCTGGTCATGCCCCTAAATACAACCCTTTAGGGAGAAAGTGCATTTCACAATTGAAGAAATCCCAGACTCTGGCTTAGCAGGCTGCCTGTAGTAGCGCAGAAAGCAATACCACAAGATATCGGGTGGGTTTTCCAAGTAATTGAAGCACAAATCCAGTTGATGAGCCCATCCTCAAACACCCACTGTAGTTCCGTTACTGAATGGCGTTAGTAAATGACCAACCCGGCAACGAGAACCGCAGAACATGGAACGCCATTTGTAGGATGACAGACATTCATAAGAAACAACAACATAACAAAGCCCCCGCTAAAGCACGTGTCTGAACAGCAGGAGCATGCTGTTAGCATACAACACTGCCCCAAGAAATC
Source organism: Triturus cristatus (assembly GCF_964204655.1). Lineage (NCBI taxonomy): Eukaryota > Metazoa > Chordata > Amphibia > Caudata > Salamandridae > Triturus > Triturus cristatus. The sequence continues at coordinate 988,763,900 of NC_140580.1, forward strand.
CTAGGCAAACCATAGACTGCAAACAAGGAAGGATGGGTGGGCGAGGAGATACAATGAGGACTGGTCAGGGTAGGGGAAGAAGGGACAAAAGGGAATGGATCTTCCCTTTGCCTATAGTGCTTACTGTTTGCTCTTACCATCTGGGACACACTTCAAATGGCAGTTCCTGTGCAGTTGGGACACATCTAAATTTTGACTCTCTTCAAAGGATAGGTGCCATCTTTAAATTTCCGTGGCTATTTCTGAAAGGTGATTCCTTTGGTGTATCCCGTTTACCTTTTACTTGGAAGTTCCTCTGCAGACCGGGATACAGAAAAGATGGAGGCTGAGGCAGCAACTTTGTCAGTCTTCCCTGAACTGTAGGGAATGTACATCAGAGCCAATGATAAGAGACAAGGCTGTGCCAGAAGTAGCACAGGAGAATATCCTGTGCGTGAAGACCCTACACCAGTTCAGCTGAAGAGCCAAATCCAGCAACCCAGTGTATTGCTCTAAGAATCTTTAAAGAACTGTGACTCATGAGGCGCGCGGCGGGGATGCCTCCACATCAAAGCCCAAACAGCCAATGTGCCTCCACACCTGTGTAAGTCTGAGAGTGCTATCAACCTCCCTGCGCCTCCACAACTACTGCAGTATTCCTATCTGGGAGCAATGACAACCCAAACAGGGACAGAGTTCACCACAGCACCATACCGCAAACTCCAAGGGACGTTTATCCCTGGGCTCAGAAGGAGGAGGCCAAAGACTGCCTCTAGCACAGACAGTGCCCAAACAACGAGGATTACCCATTGAGGTGGTAGTACAAAATGAACGTAAGCATGTCCTAGCAACAGTCCAAATAAGCAATCTGAGCTCTGTAACCCTGCTTGCATATCCCAACACTGCACGTTGGTTGAAGGTGTTGGATTGTCCATAGCAACTGTATTTTTTACAATGAATGTAAGGAGGCTCACCTAAGTCACACAAACCATCATTGAATGACTGCAATACTTACATCTGGATAAAGAAAACTATAAATGACTGTGTGAAGGTACGAAGCATAACTTGTTAATATAAATACAGTCTTATTTCTTGTACCGAAATGAACACTGAACAATATCTTCATTATGTTGTATACTTATGCTAGCAGAACGTGGCATTCTTCCAAACACCACCCTCCAAAGGAAAGCCTCGACTGTACGACCCGCTACCCTTCAGAGGTCAAAAAAGAGATACCAGGTAATGCAGTGAGCTCACTGTAGTACCTGGATCCAGTGATTAAGGGCAACAACAATATTTGTCACAGATTGCCGAACTTCCCTAGCCTCACAGTCTCTGAGAATTTGCCAGAGAGACCCTTGTTTTTATCTATGAAGTTCCAAATGAGCGCTCTAACAGGAGGGGAGTTAGGTACCAACAAGAATCTTAATGGCTTTTTAAACTGCAGTAAGCTTAGTTTTTTAAAATAATTTTAACTATCGATGGGTATATTGCTAATTGCTCACTGACAGCAAAAACAGGTTAATCGATAGCTAAAAGAAAGTCTTTTCTAGAACGGGAAGAATACATTTTTAGTGAAATACATAAACAGAGTTTTAGAGAAGAAACACAGAGTTAAGAGTGAAATCCCAAAGCAGTGCTACATACTTAGTGTGAATTCAGGTGGAGCAAAATGCAGGCATCGGATTCCAGTGATTATCGGAGGGGATTTGTCCAGTGGACGTAGCAATCCTTCGACGGCCAGCTCATAGGCTTCCTGGCTCTTCAGGTCAACTCCGGAGTATCTGTACAAGGAAAGCAAGTTAAAATAGGAGAATTGTGAATGACCAAGGTGAGTATCCCAAATCATAGAGTAGGTCGAAACATTTATTGTACATCAGTTTTAGTCAGGAAATCCTTCCACCTGGTGCAACGTTGTCCAGCAACCCTTTGGCATAGTTGCACAATGCACTCTAATCCTTCCAACCAAACCTCGCTTGCTGTTTGAGCTCCATTGTGCTTATTCACAAAAACACACTTTTTTTGCATCCTCAAAACCAATGAATGTTTGGCAAAACTATGACTTTTATGTTCCTTCATGTAAAGATGTCAGCACTAATGATTGTTGATTGAAATTTAGCAGCTATATGGTTAGCGTAAGCATACAACTGCACACAACTAATTCCTAACCCCTCCTCTTCCCCCAACAAATGAAAAAATTTAATCATAGGAAAGCCACTTTCTGCAGGAAAATGCTTTTTGCCACCTCCACTTCCACAGAGAGGGACAGGGCTAACAGGTGACTTTTCTAATGAAGCTAGTGTCTTCTGCATCCATAAAATCTGCACATTCGGATTCTGTGATTGACTCTTTTGCGGGCACATACAACTTCGCATTAACAGTTTTCACATATAACTGTAAAATGTTATGAAAATTTGATCAAAGAGCCTATATAACGTTCTGCCAATGCATGTCTTTCTTCACCTGCAGCATTATAACTATTCCGCTATTATTCAAGTAATCCACCCAGCTCAGCAGATACAATACAATCCTTCCCTTCAACACTGCTTGGCATTGTGTTTTTCAACACAGGTATGTGAATGTAGCCCTAGCCTTCCCAAGAGCACGTTCACCAGTGAGCCATCAGTGTACCTCAATGGGTCTCTGCTACTCTACTGCTATCTATTTCTTCTATCATCTTAAGAAATTCCAGTACTGTGTGCTCCCAACACATCTTCAAATCCAACCAGGTCTTTCATGGTGGATCTACTAAAAACGTCGCTCTATATGTTGCACATTTTGGTATTCTAGAATTGGGAAACCATATGGCTAAGCACATTAAACCTATGTCGCAGCAAGTTATGTTCTACAAGTGGAACTCTGAAAGCCAGGCAATGAATCTCAAAATTAACCATCAAATCCTACTCTATTTGAAGGAACACAGCCCTACTAATGTAGTTCATCCCCTTGCAACACCACCTGCTATTCTAAAACGGTGACCTCATACAAAGCACATCAACCTAGATTAACAGTGTCGATTTTATGGGAACGCAAATCAGGTACGTACGCAAGCAATGCCTTTTGATGGGTGCCCTGGATTACAGCCAGAATGCGCTCCAACTTGTCTCGGATGATATGATCTGTAAACACAGAATAAAAATACTGGAAATTAATCTTTCTATGGCACTCAGGAACATCAGTCAATAACTCATCAAGAACACAGTAATCCTAGCAAGAAGCTAGAACAATGCCATAGTTATTTTTGGAGAATTTAAGAATGTATTTTGTTTTAGGGTGGCCAACTAATTTTGTGGTGCTTTTCATACGGGACAGAATACTATCAATGTATATGATCTTTGTTGGCTTAATACTATAAATGTAGATGTTCTTTGTTGACTTCTACAGCAATAACGTATACAATTATCAGAGTTTACTTGATAAAATGGTAATACCATATAATCTCTCAGTCAATTCCGACCAGCCCTCCCGTCCTTACATCCCTCTCTTGCTTAATATAGATTGTTCTGACTGTAGCCTTATTCCTTCCTTTAAGATTAAGTAAAGTTACAAGTTGACTTCACATCATCAAGTACGTAATATTCCAAGTCCTTGACTTTCTTTTTCAGACCATTATTTCCAAGCACATTCAATTTGAGGGAACCAAAACTTCAACTCTTGCAATGAATCGACTGACAAATGAAAATCCCGGCCCGAAGTACAGCATTCTTGGAGATTTGGGTAACTCTGGTAGTCTAATTATCTACGGGGAGTGAGAGGACCACAGCATGGTCCACGGATACTGCCTCCCACCTAAATCAGTGTTACAAAAACGTATTCTTAGAACAAAAGTCTGTAAATCTGAAGTGGAGTGTTAATATCCTAACCATACTTGCGTTTTGAAACAAGACCCTTGCAGAGTATTGGTGCATGCTTCATCTTTGAGTCTCATGCAGTTAAGTACAGATCCCTGGAAGCCAGAATGGGATTAACATTTATTTTTGTGAGGGAATTTTGAACAAAATTCATAGAGGCTACTCCAGTATCCCTTTATTTTGGGTGCTAGTGGTAAGATTAAAATGAGGTTTGTGATAGATGCCTATAGATATAATTGTCCACGCATCCTTTGTGTCGACATGTTTCAGCTGTCTGAGGAAAGGTCTTCCAAGGAACTATTCGGAATAAGTTTATTTTTTGTTCTCTCCCTACCAGTGTGGTGTGTGTTCGCGATAAAGGAAATTCATAACACAATGGCTTACTTAGCAAGAACAATACAAACATGTAGTAGTGCCCTGGGCCTAAGATTCATAGGTGTCCTAGGAGTATTGGTGAACAGGCCCTGTAGTCAAAAAGTCCTCAAGGGTGCCATATTGTAATAGTAAAACTATTGTTTTTAGGTTATTTCAATTGGATAAAACCAAAACTGCAACTTCCAGAATAAACAGGCCGTTAAATGAAAATCCCAGACTAGAGCACTACGTTCTTGGTAATTTAGAGTAGTCGGGTAGTAAACTTAAGCTGAAAGTATATGTAGGACTTTTGAAAACAAAGTAATTTTTGGCCTTTTTGTTGTAAACCAAAGGTGAAAGGGATTACTGCTCAACTATGTTTATGCTGTCAAATTTAAATAGTTTGAGTGTATTTAAGTGTGTCCATATGCAGAGAGTAATATGATATTTACTACCATTGTTGAGTGCAAGAATGGAGCATGACTAAAGAGTTGAAGCCTTGGGCGAGTCATCATGCCCCTTCCTCAATAATGGTACTAAATAGCTTAGTATATTCTGCATATATGGTTTATGCCATGATATTGTTAAAATGTAAAATCTGATTCTCTCATTTTTTGATTAAGCTATGCCTCATCCATTTTTCACCCCTGCCCTGCTTCCAGCCCGGCTCTATCCTTGACACCGCGTCTGTATAAACATGAGTAAAGAATCTAGATTGGGGCATTGTAGGCTGTGTATACGTGCAGAGTCAGCGCAAAAGAACAGCTGGCGTCTGCTTGGGGTTTTTCAGACAATGGTAAAGTCTCAAGTAAAGTTTACCCAGATAGCATATCTTGTTGTGCAGCTTCAGGACGCGACAATTGCACAAGGCACCAAGGCTGTCAATTCTTACCAGTACCTCATTTGTGTGTTTTTCCCAAAGCTCTTTTTATCTCTGGGCGTCCCTGGTTTGTGATCTTTTGCTATAAAAACCCATGTAACCATCATTCGGTGTGCTTCCTCCTTGAGTATCTCTATGGTGCTCGTCGGACGAGGCCCCATTCATGAATGCTAATAAATGACCTATAGTTTGTACTTCGCTCCAGTGTCGATTCCTCCTTACTTGTTAAGAACCCGTGGACGAAGAGGTGACCCGGCACCAGTGGGATATCAATAATCCGCTTCCACAATATTTTTTCATGTGCATATGTTTTTACCAACAGTTATTTAACCAAAAAACAGGATTTGTGTAGTCAGGTAAAATCACCTAGAAAAGGCCTTGTAACTGTTAGGCAAATTCTTTGCCTGTGAAATGTAATTGTTAAATTCATTCTGTGAATGAATTCATTTTCTATCATCAATTTTGCTGCAAGGTGGCATTAAACTCAAAACTGACATGCGTTGACGGACTCCCCGGGCGGTCAAAGCTGTAGAGCAAAGTGCATCTCTCCCTTTGTTGGTCATCACTGGAGCACCAAGAGTCACGTTTACCTGAGCTTCGAATTGGCGGTCCCCACAGGCGTCAGAATCTTAGCTGAATGGGCCCCTTCGTGGTCATGGAGGGCCCAAAACTTAAGGATTTCTTCTTTTCTTCTAAAAGGAGCCCAACTGATGCCACACCTAGGGTCCATGACCTGGGAGGCACCTCTTAGGGATCAGGAACTCACTCCAGCAGAGCTCAGGCACGTTGAGTGCAGCAGATTAGCTGGGCAGTTGCAGAGAGACCTCTGGAGCTTGTGTGTCCCTGTAGCTCAGAACAGTGAGTCAGATGACGCTTGAAGTCACTTCGGCCTGGTACGAAGGGTGCCGGTGCAATCTTTCTGTACGCAGCAGGGCAGTCCTTCTGTACTATCCATAGGTCTAGGAGTGTCCTGAAGAGTGGGGCTGAGGGCTCCCTTTTTATATCTGCTGCCCACGTTGACGTGGAAGAAACGTATGGAGCCTTTCACCTACAGAGGTGCCTGGAATTTCCTGCTTCCTTGTCCTAATCATAGTCTGCCTGCAAGGACACTAGGCTAGTGTGAAGTCCTTTGTTGTGAGCGGAGGCAGTGTTTCTAAAGTGCTACAGGTGACAGCTTCGCCCTGCTCATCTAGCCAGGATGGCCCATCCTGCCAATAGCCAAACCCTCTATTGTGTGGCTGTCTAGGAGAAATACACAAAGGCCAGCTGCCAGCTATATCTAGTCACTGAACCAGGAAAAAGGCACCAAATGTGTATGGCAAGAAAATGGCAACTTTCCAAAAGTGGCATTCTCAGAATTGTGACTTAAAATCTGACTTTACCATTAAAGAGGGTTTTAAATTACAATTCCTCAGACATCAAACATGAAATTCCTACCTGCTCCCAAACAAACGTTATCACTTATTAAATGTAATAGAGTAACCCAATGTTATCCAATGGGAGAGGTGGGCCTTGTAATAGTGGGAAAAAATTGAGAGTTTGTCACTACCATGACATGTAAAACTTAAAAGTACATGTCTAACTTTTTAAATACAACACATCTTGCCCTATTGGCTGTTTAGGGCCTACCCTAGGCATGACATGTATTTAAAAAAAAAAAAAAAAGTTTAGGCCCGCCAAAATGTTTCTTTTGCCAGGTCAAAATGGCAGTTTAAAACTACACAAACAGGCTCCAATGGCAAGCCGGAGTCCGGCTTTAAAGGGCAACCTAAGTGGGTGGCATAATAAGTGCTGCAGACCCACTAGTAGCATTTAATTTACCAGCCCTGAGTATATGGTATACCATTTTACTAGGGACTTACAAATTAATTAAATATGCCAATTGGGCGTTAGCCTATTTTACCATGTTTACAGGAGTGAGCAAAAGCACTATAGCTAGAAGTGGTAAAGCATGCAGAGTCCTAGGGCCAACAAACAAAATTCAGCAAAACAGGAGATGTGAAGGCAAAACGTTGAGGAGAAAAAAAAAAACAAGGATGTCAGGTCTAACAGTATATAACTATGAGCCCAGCCATTATTGTTACAGAGAATCTTTGGTCCTGATCCCTTTCACCACTAACTTGCAGCTTTTCAAAGACCTCACCAATTATGCTCTGCAGCAGTCACCTTCGGGTCACGTTAGCAACATATTAGGACATTACCTGAGCCAAAGCTAACCAGACCTCCAATGAGGCAGCCACCTGATCGACAGTTGCTGCTTCCTGTGCAGTGACCAGTCACTCCATGGAACACTTTCTAGACAGTGATTAAGACACAGACTTAAACAGGGAGGGTCTCTGTTGGGAAAAGAACAGGAGGTGATGGGGACTACAAGTATGCATAAGAACCGAGGGACTTCATTTTAGCAAAAGGAGGAGATAAGATACCGCCTCAACTTTCCATGCATTGTTGGGAAGAGCAGCTAAAACATTTGATGCCTAATGTCTCTGATGGAACAGCAGAACCTTTTGTATGACATTCAAGAACAACCAAGGAAAGCAATGAGGTCCATCTCTATCAAAGATCATGTCTACAAAGAGGAGTTACAATTCTTGACTGTATCTGTCACAATACAAATAGTGGTGTTGCACTTTAAAAATTAGTACAGGCCACTCAACTCCGCAATGACATTTTTAACTGGTCTCCCTAAATAGTGCTGAATTATAACTGCGGCAGCTCAGAGATGTTCAATGAATCCTGTAACATCTAGCCCCACTACCCTAGACAAGGACAGTAGGGATATTAACAATTTGGGCCAAAGGGACGCCTCCTTGGCAGCAACATTCATGAAAGCCTACCCTTAGGCAGTAGGACAGCCAGATGCAGCAAACCATTTTGCCTCTGATAGACTTGATCTCTGAATACAGAAAAAGTGAGGCTAATACCTCAGCTCCCATTATCAATGCAGTGACACATCTCCGACGTGGGTATTGGCAGCTGGAAAGCACTGCACTACGTAAAAGTCAAGGATGACTCAAGTCCACTTCACTTTGCCAGGAGATGGAAGCGAAAATAGCCAACATGCCGTTTCATGGACATACCTTGTTCATCAAACGTGCACAATGTGTAGCAAAGTACAATGACAGACACTTGCCATGAGCCCCACAATGTGGATGTGCACCCTTAATGTCCTTTCTTAGTTCCAGACCTTCACAGGCCTTCGGGAAGGCTGCACGCAATATGGAGAACGAGGTCACCAATACTATAATATTGGGCAGTTTGGCTATAACATCAGCTATTCCACGGCCATCTGTGACACCAAAGGTCAGCAAGCTCAGTACTGGCCATTGGGGGGGGGGGGAGGGGGGGGGAGGGGGTTCGGGGGGACAATTAGCTGCTTTGTTTCTAAATGGGCAAAGATTATCAAGGATTGCGGGTTACTACTGAAAGTTCACTCTGGGTATACCCTTGAGTTCCAGATAAGACTGCACAATTGCCACTCCATATGCATTTACAGCAAAAAAAGTCACAAGGAAATCTGGGTTTCTACTTCAGGTTTTTCCTAGTCAGGAAAAAATGGGAGAAATGATACCGATTTAGGTCCTTCAAGAACTCAACAGGTTTCTGAAGAAACAGTACCTTCAGAGGGTCAACTGGCAAGCGATCCTACTGTTACCACAGTAAGTGGAATTCTTATCTCCCTTGATCTACAGCACACCTACTTCTGTATTCTCATACACCCAAACCACAGGCAATAGCTACAATTCTTCATGGCAAAGCAGTTGTAGGAAAGTAGGATCCTTCTGCATGGTTAACTCCACTTTTTGCCTGGTGCAAAGCTGTTTTTGACTAGTCTGACTGGGATCCTGCTAATCAGGACCCCAGTCTCTCTGCTTTCTCCCTTAAATTGTTATGTTCAGTACTTGGGTACATCCCAGATTGGATACTGAGGTACCCTTATATGGTACTAAGGTAGCCAGGGCATTGGTACCCCAGATGTCCCCCATGGGCTGAAGCATGTATTATGCCACCCATGGGAGACCATTCAAACTGTAACTACAGGCCAGCCTGTGTAAGCTGGTGCTAGCACCACTTACTAAAGATATAGGTTTCCTATATCTAGGGTCACCGCACTTAAAACCTATAAATCACCCCTATAGCAGGCCATTTGCAACACTGAAGGCAGGGTGCTCGGTTCTAAGTGTGAGGGTGCCCCTGCATGAGCAGGACACCCCTACAGCCTACAGAGTCCATTCTCCCACATTGTAAGTGAAGCAGCTAGATACCATATAGAGATGCACCGCATAATTACGCGATGACCGTCTCAAAAATGGCTGCAACGAATCCTATCTTTTTTGGTATCAAACATGTTGGAATCATACCCCCACACCATAAACGGTGTGGGGGGGGGGGGGTATGATTCCAAGCACTGGAAGAGCCCTCTGTTAGGCTCTCAGTGTTCTCCGTGCCAGTCTTCTAGACCCGGACAGCACAAAATGGTTGCTGCCGACCAGAGACACGATTCTGCCCTCCTGCTGCTGAGCCAAGCTTGACCAGGGGAAGGCAGAACAATAGGCATCCTGTCACAGGGAGGTGTGACCACCTCCCAGACATGATTTAGTGTATTGGAACTGTGTGGTTGCACTTACCAGCGCCACTAAGTCTGCATGAGGGGCTCATTTGGTGACTCCGTGCATAGTCCAGTTCAAACCAGCTCTGGGAGCAGTTGGCTCCCGCTGTCGCGCGAAACTGGACAAAGGACATGGGTGTAAACTCCCTACTGTCCAGACCCTCCCCTGGTAAGGTCCCCTGAAACGTCCCAACCCTTTCCTTAGGGTACTTGAGGGCTTAGCTGTGGGTGGGTCCATAGATTCGTCGGGGGACACGATTCAATTCAGACACTACTTCAACTTCTACCGTCTGGGCACTCTGGACTTCGTTTGGGCTCGACTTCGTCCCCCTTTCAGTCTGCTGCATCATCTGTGCCTGTGCACCATACAGGAACCTTCGAAGGCCTGTGGGCATCAAAGACACCTGAAGGAATCTCCCTTGAAGTGAAGGAGTCATTTCCCTGCATCTGCAGGCACCGCAACTAAGCTGACCGGTCTGCTGATCCTGAGCTCCTACGGACTCTGAAAGTTTCAACAACACAGGTGGTGGTTCTCCACAGCTCTCGAGGCCTGACCTGCCCTCTCACCAAGTTTGAGGCCAGTATCCTTTGTGGGAACAGCAGGAACCGAACCCCTCTGCACCGCGTCGACTTGCTGTTCCAAAGGCTTGTTGGCTTCCTTCCAAAAAGCTCTTCGGGCTCTAAGTAGCCCCAGCCTCGAGCATTTCCAGTGACCGGAATCTTCGGCCACACCGCATCGTTTGCACCGTGGCCTGCATCTTTTGGTGAGCTGCTTGAGGTCCTCTTGAGACTCCAGTGCCTCCGGCCTGTGGGTCCATTTGAGAGTTGCCATTGCTTCTTTTGGGCTCTTCTGATTGCTTGGGCCTGCCCTGACTCCCCTGCTTGTGGTGAGTACCCTGGACCTTGCTGGTCCCGACATTGCACCTTCTTTGACATCCACATGGGTTGGAGTTGCCAAAGCTTGTTAGTGCTTCAGATGGACACCGACTCCTCAACTGACGACATCAGACGTGGAACAGCTCGTGCATGGCTCCTGGTCTTCCTCCGCGTCACCTGGTCCTCCCTGCTGCATGATGGATATTCGTCTTCCAGGTCTCTGGGTCACTCCTGAGTGACAAAGACTGTCCCCTCTGCTTGCAGGTACCTCTCAACTAAAATCCACCTTCGGATTCCACCAGACACTTTCTCCTTCTCCAGAAGCGGCACTTTCCAGAAGTCCTCTATTAGGTTCAACTGTGGTTTCCAACACCACTTCACACCTATGCAACCAGCTTCCCTGGTGTAGGTAACGTGGGTACAAGGGTATCCACGGGTGGGGTGGCTTTCCAATCTTTTGTCTTTCACAGGGTTTCTTCAAGGTCCACTTGGAAGGGTCCTTAATCTTTAAAACTTCAACCGCGACTTACACGTTGATTTGCACGGAGCACACAGTCGTGTTCGCACACGCTCTCCGTGGGGTTCCTAGTCACTCACCTAGGGTGGTTCCTTGGGTCCCCAGCACGTCTACGTCTTCTCGACATTGTCTTGACCCGAGTCGTGGTTCTTGTACCACTTTTAGTATATAGTTTGGTCTCCCCCTGGGGTCCACCGTGTATTTCGTGCTATTCACTTGATTTCTATGCAAAGTATTGTGTGCATTGTGCATATCTCTGGATACGAGATATCTGTGTGTGTTAGAGAGTATTATATAATATATACATATTTTTATAAATACCTTGTGTGGTTCTTTTTCACTTAATCTATACATATAAGATTGTGTTCTGGTAAACCAAGCTACTTGATACTCCTTCTGGACTAAGCCTGAAGGCTGCTCTCCACAGCTACCACTTTCACATTCACAACTTGAAGAAGAACCTTGCTTGAGCCCACGAAACCACAAAGTGTGATCGCACCCACTGCTCAAGACTGGAAATCCTCACAAAGGAGGCCAAACACTGTGGAGGAGACTCGCGCTCCCACAAGGGCATCTGCCATACCTAAACGAGGAGTTTTAAATGTTATTACGCCCTGCAAACCCAACTGGGCATTCTTAGGCTGTCAATTCCCTGTCCCTGTCCTGATGAAGACCCACACTGACTAGATAGTAGTGCAGATCCTGGGTTGAAACGTTGACAAATATCCCCTGGACCAGTTGAAAGACTCTGCGAAAAGACTTACTTATTCAGTCCGCAGATCTACTTAAATATCTATTTTTCTGGCCTTTCAAATCCTTGAATCCTTCTAGTCACTCTGTATATATTATGCACTATCACCATATCACTGAGCACCACATGTCACCTTGTCACATACTATATTTCACTGTGTGCCTTGACAGCCTTGCAAAATGTAATTTGGGTATTTACAAATGACGCAATTTACAAAACTCTTAAATACCCCATATGGTCTTTGTGTGTGTTGCTTACGACTTATTGTCTTTTCTATGTATAAACCAATGATTGGTTCAATTGTTTAAGAAATAATTTTCACCCGACAGAACCAAATGTTACTTTTGTATACGATTGCCCAGGTTCTGAGGGATACTGGGTTACCCCATTGTTACTAAACCCTCACCACTAATAGTAACAAAGTGCTTAGCCCCTTTGGCAGCCTTACTAATGAGGCAAGGTCCTAAAGTGTGCCCATACTTGGTCGACTGGCTCATGAAGGCTCCTATGGAAGAAGGAGTGTATGCCTTCACTGCAACCTTCATCAACCTCTTTCATCAATTAGATCTGAAACTAGGTTTTCAAAAGTCCTCTATCTGTCCTACAACAAGACTTCAGCTCAGTTCCAAGGAGTATTCTTACGTACACAGCTAATCAAAACATTTCTATTAGCACAGCAGGTTGCAAACTTCGAACATTTGCAATTATCTGTAACAGGGAATCTGTCCCAGTCAGGACTTACATATCTGTTCTGGCCCTAGTGGCATCCTGCATAGGGCCGGGTTCCCTTCTGTCTGATGTAGATGAGACCTATTCAATAAGAGCTAGACCAGCAAGGCAGCAGTCGACTGGATCATGACTAATGCAGTGCCAAATATGTAGATCTGGCATTCGACATACCCGTACCCAATAAACCAATCAAGATGACTTTATCATTTGGCTTGTCATCATAACTAACTCAGGCCGAATTCATTGAGGATGATTTTTCCCAAAAAACAAAAGAAAAACTCTACTCCCACTGACAAACTCCTTCTGCCCAATCAAAAGCTTGTAGAGAGGAGAATGAATATGTGGGTGAAGCCTAATCCTCTCTCTTAGTATTGCTTCTTAAAGCTGTTTTTCTGGTGAGCACATAAGGTATGACAGCTGCTTCTTCCAGCCGGACCTAAAATGTTATGTATGAGGTTGGCGAGAGAGATGATGCAATTCCTTTCTCAGAAGACCATATCTGAAAATAAGGTTCATTTCTCTTTGAAATTGCAATTTATGAACTATCACTTTATGGCCAATGCACATCTGTTGTGCACTATGATGAAACTGCTGAAATACAAATGCGTATTTGCTATGTTGAAGAGTTAATTTAAACACACTCCGTTTTTATGCGTTCAACTTCCTGGTCGTTTTGAGGATGACAGTGTAGTGAATGAGGCGGGAACAGCCATAAGTAAATGGTGGTTTATTGAGAACTTCACGGTTGTGGAGCAAAGAGGGAAAGCTCCACCAGGCTCAGCAGGCAGGACCAACAATAAAGTAAACATACATTCTAAATCACTAAGCAACAGCAAACTTCTACACATGACATCATTAGAACTCTAAAAGATATATACACATTACTACACACCTTCCCTTGTTCACAAACAAAACAAAACAAAAAACAAGCAAAGGAAAAACATTATCTGAAGTGAACAGGTAAAGAATGGGTAAAGAAAGGCCTATCAGGGCAATCAATGGGAATTAAAGGAGGTGTAAACACCTTCAGAGACTTATCTGAAGTACTACATACGCAACACTCACGAACCATGTTTTTTACATTGTCATTCATAGACGGCCACCAGAAGGCATCACAAACGCGACGTTTAGTGAGCGTGGCACCTAGATGCCCTTCATGCACTCTTGTCAAAATGCTCGACCTAAGGGAAGAGGGAGGAATAAGTTTCTCACCTCTTATCAACAAACCATCTTCTAAAGATAATTCATGTTCAATCTTGCAAAAAGGTTGTAACAAGGGAGAGAGAACCTTTTCGCAGGGCCAACCTTTTGTTACTAAGGCACTAACATCTTGGAGAACAGAGTCAGAAAAAAAGGCGGACCTCCATTCCTCCTCGGAAAACCACATCAAGTTGAGGAATATCTAAGGTGGCAACAAAACAATCTTCACAATCTTCATCAACAAGATCATTAAATTTAATATCCTCTTGTTCATTGCAACTGACTGGAAATCTCGAAAGAAAACCTGCCCTGAAATTTTTCCCCGCAGAAATGTGTTTGACATTAAACTGAAACTGCAAGAGTCTAGTGACCATTCTGAGAATCCTGGGCGTGCAGCACTTACTCGTGTTGTCACCTAAAATGCTCACCAGGACCTTGTGGTCAGTGAGGAGCTAAAAACGCTTACCCCACACATAGGGGCGCAACTTCTCTATGGCCCAACAACAAGCTAACAGCTCCTTTTCTATAAACAGAATACTGATGTTAGGTTCCTCTTAACACTCTAGAAGCAAATCCAATGGTTTGTTCAACACCCTCAACCTTTTGAGTCAACATAGCCCCCAAGCTGACTTGGCTGGCATCAACAGTAATGCAGCATTTGTGATATGGATCAAAAGGTTTCAGTGCCTGGCAACTGCTCATCAAAGATCTCACCCGTTGCAAGGCAAGCACACACTCATTGTTCCATTCAAACACAACCCCCTTTTTTAATAGTGCACATATGGGGCGAACAATAGTGGCGAAATCAGGAATGAACTTGGAATAGTATTCACAAAGTCCTAATAAAGACTTAACACCACACTTATCAGATGGAGCAGGAGCATTGGTGATGGCTTCTAATAAACCAGGCTTGGGACTCACACCTTCGAGAGAAACAACATGTCCAAGGTATTCCACCTTATCACAAGCAAACTCACATTTTTCAGATTTGAGAACTACACCATGCTCCTTGAATAAGGATAAAAACTTCTACACTACATCATAAGAACTCTAAAAGATATATACACATTACTACAGTCAGTTGAAACAATTATGAAAGGGGATTTAACAAATTCATTAAACACAGCAAAACCATGGCGCACCCCCACATCAAAAAGATAACCGATTTAAAACTGTTGCAAATGGGAGCCATATAACTGAAAAAAATTGACCTCATACCATCTAAATCGGGGTCCCCTGCTTCACCCAAGAGATGAAGCCTTGGTTTATCTGCAGAAAACATTGTTTTAGTGCCATTCTTTCTGCCATAGAATACGTTTCCTAGATCTGTGCCTCCCAAACTAGCTGCAGATTTGTATTCCACTCGATATGGTCAGGTCACAGACCACACAAGGCCAACAAATATGAATTCAAAAGGGCTATTATGTTTGTCAACACCTTGTACAGGCCATCTCACGAGCAGACAAGTATGGCCAGTTCAGCTTCACGTGGCATTGCTGTTTAAACGTTTTTCTGTACCCATGTTCAGTTTTGGATTTCCTCTGTACAGATACAAACACGCTAACGTCGGAGGCTAGAATGTCTTGCGTTTACGGGCAATATATGGAAGTTAAAGATGATGTTACCTATAGGACTGAATCTAGATCATTTGCTGTGGAATATAGTGTCTTTCTTTACAGCAGTTGCGTCCATTTCAATTTGCCACTTCACCCTTCAAAATGCTCACCCTCACTTCTGCATTCCTTTAGGGACTTTGGAAAAGACAGAATCCTATCCAGAGCTCATAAATGAACTAAACCAAACATGCAGAGAGCTGCACATTGGCTTTCAGACAAGACCATGTATTTTTTAAGGCCAGTAACATCCTATGTCCCTGAAAACTTGCATACAGCACTGAAAATGTTAAGAAAGTATTGTTCTATTGCTAAACAGATTACTGCAGCGCATTATGGTGGATTGTAGGCACCAGAGTAAGGTATGGTGTAGTCAGTGCAAATTGATGGAGCACACATACAACATATTTTGAGTAGGGCCAGAGGTTCCTACACGCCAACCCCCAAGTTCCTTAGTTTTCCCGACATTGTAGTTCTGATTGCAACCACGGTCTTGGGCCCTCACCTTTGAACGACCATGTGATTCTGACCTGCAACTATTGTCTACAGCCTCAAGAGCCCCTGCTAGGAGGGGTTTCCTCCTCCCTACCAAGAATGATTATATATTGGCACAGGAAAGGAAGAAGGGAGCTTGAGATAGGAGTGAACATGTGTAGCCTGGCAAAAATGTGAAGAGCTTACCATAGGTGGTCTTCTCCAAAAGGCGGCCAGTATCAGAAAAGTCATCTGTTGCTTTTCCAAATAAGCCACAAACTGTATAATCCTTAATAAAGAAAATAGTATAAATCAGAAAAGTAGATAGCGACTGTGCCCAGCATATTGTGAGTACAGTCAAGAGAAGTGGGTTAAAGCTGCGCAGGTGTCCTGACAAAGCTACCAAACCACAATAAACTGACCAGGTGTGTCCCACCCACGGCATCATATATTTGACACAAACATGTAAAAAAAAGTATTCCCACCAAACCAGACACAAAAATGTGCAATGTTAAAATAACACCGTACCTTGGTAAAATGGGCGTTGTACATGTCGGTCAGCAGCTTGGTCCCATGGCCCAACCCAAGCACTGAAAGACCAAGCAAAGATGAGAAATTAATATATAAATATGTAGTGCAATTACTCTTTGACCTACCATGCATCTCTCCTTCTCTCTCACACACACAAACACACACACACTTCCTAACGTGCAGACATTTTCCACCCACTCTGATGAACCTCCAACTTTCTCCAAAAATCAAATATATTGTCCAAGAACAGGTATACCCATATATGAAGAGGCAACTGTAAGAGAAACACGAGCCACGGGCAAGCCAAAGGATAGGGCAGAAAAAAGTTGTAAATCTTACCAAAGACCCCCGAGGATTTGACATCCAGTCTGTGTCCTGCGCCCACTTTCAAGTGTGTGTAGTTCGGCCCTTTTACTGTAAAGTGCAACAATGGGATTACATGTAATTGTCAAAGCAGGCACCAAACACCATAAGAATATCCATGCTGGTCTGGGCGACCTCTTTAGAGGGCGATGCTGACGAGCAGCTAGAAATAGAGAGCATTTTACAGGAGGTGCATGTTGCATGATTCACTGCTGATAAACCCAGATCTAATTTAATTTGGAAATAAGACTTATAAACAGAAGTGATGTACATGGTAACATAGTTGGACTTAGGCAGTGAGCACAGCAGGACCCAGGAAGCGGAAGATGGACAGGCATCTATTTGTGAAGGTATAGAACTTTGGCTATGCCCTTGGTTTATCTGTTAAGTAGATGGTTCTCTCAAGCCACTACAGTCCTTCCTGCTCCATTCACGTTTCGGTGATTTTAACGCAGATATTGACAGATGACTTTACACTAGTTTGGAGATGGGGCACGGAAAAGAAGTAAAAGTGGGACAGGATGACAAAGGGTAAACTTATAAACTGAGATGATCACTATATGCTTTGGCACACCCTATATTTGTAGATGCTACATACGTACAGAGGGACACTAACAAAAGTGCTGCATCTCAATGTATCCAAGCACTACTCACATGCAATTAGGGAGAATCGAATAGTCCAGTCATGCCAGACCAGATGGAATCGCTCTCGGGGTAGGCAATAACACTACAGTGAAGCATGTAAAAAGACAAATACCCTAAAGACTAGTAATCATCTGTCACCAATAGTCGCAGCATAGCCTGGTCATGGGAATGGAAGTGACCCATGATGAAAGGAGTACTGCTTTGAGGGCATCCCTATATCCCAAAAGACTCTGACAAGTTGTTGGTGAATGTCAGACAAAAACAAGAGGAGCACCCATCAGGGTACTTGAGGCACAAGTCTCCTGCAGAGGGACACCCACTAAATTGGTCAGAATGACAAAGGAGGAACAGGGTGGCACACTGCTACTGCACCAGAGACTTTGCATGTAACTGGCTAACTTACTTCTATTGCCAGAAAAGGTTGTCTTTATATTAACAAAAACCACTACAGAACTTTCAGGAGTAATAGAAAACGTGGGTCTTTTCACAGCCAGCTTACATTGTGTGCGATAAGGTATATGAAAAAATCTGAATTATAAACTAGGGAAACTAGACCTCTTAGAAGAAGTCGACTTTTCATTTTGCATGTGAAGCCATCTAAACCAGTCAAATCAGAAACTATTTCAAGATAGATCAAAGGTGTCGCGAATGAGGGAAACATAGTTTACAACGCATGCAATACATCGCATGCCATTACAACGACGCATTGTTACATTGCATGCCATTACAACGACTTGCTGCAGGGGGCAGAAGATGTTGGATTTGTAATCCAACATCTTCCCTACTGTTGCAAACACTGGAGTTGGAATAGTAAATTATACTATTCCAAACTCCAGCGTCCCCCACCCCCTACAGCAAGTCGTTGTAACGACTTGCGTTGTAATGGCATGCGATGTAACAATGCGTCGTTGTAACGACTTGCCTTGTAATGGCATGCGTAGAAAACACAGGCGTTGTAATGAGTGCTATTCACGAATGAGGATGGCATCAATATAGTTATGTTTGGAGCTCATTCTGTTCATGATGCAGTAGCTTTGACATCTTCTGTCATCGGTAGAAGGTTGAATGATGTATTGAAATCAACATTGAAATCAGAAAACTTGTTGAATGTTACGTCTGCAACATTTTATCTTAAATCTATTTAGAGAACAGCGAATTTGGTTGTGCAAGAGTTATGAACTTACACATAAAGAGCCTTGGGTCTTAACACAAAATTGCGATTTTAAAAACAAGTGATAATAAATATCAGGATTTCATTGAAGACACGGAGGCTTGGAATATTGCACCCGGTTTTACCAAGCCTTATTTTGAAAGGGCATGTTTAGGTGTGAGTTTATCGATTATGCACTTTGTTCAATAAAGATGCTGAAAGGTGAAATAGCAATGAGAGTAAATTTGTGCTGAGGAACGTTTTCTGTTTTTTATCTTCTGATACAGGATAGTTTCAAAGACATTTGTCAGGTTAAGGGGGAAAAGATTATTGGAGGACAGCAGACGTTTGGTGGATAGTTCGATCTATCGTCCGAAAGATGTTAAGCAACAGAAAACAAACAGACATCAATGTTACAAACCATGAAAAAAAGAGGGACGTGTTTCAGAGACATGTATCAGATTCAATTTTTCTATTGTTATGGCAAAGGAGTTGCTACTAAAGGTTAGATATTGCACACAATCTAAGATTCTGTGTGACCTGTTCACAAATTGCATTCTGTAGAAATTTAGTAGTACAACAGTATTACAAAATACTATTCACAAACCTACAAGTGTAAATCTCCACCTCCCTTATCTTTCCTATGGGGAGATCCTCACACATGTAAGTTTAATACTTAATAGTAAATGTACGAGGGACCATGGAAGTGACTGGAAAAAGAGGTATACTTATTACTCAGGGAGAGGGGGTTATGAAGGAGTAAGGAGAGGTTTACAAAGGGGTTTTGGGGGGTGGGGGTTAGGAAGTGACATGCACCCACCAACAAAAGCTCACTGCTATTAACAAACTATACTTTTACAGTTACCAGCGCCACAAAGGGACCCAAAACAGTGGTAAATTACTCTAGGTCAGAGCTGGAGTAAGTCCAGCATCACACATGGTCAACCACTGGTACTGCAATACCCGCCATCAAAAAATAATGGCGGTAGGGACCTAAATAAAACACCATAGAAAATACTGTTAAATTAAGCTGTTTAAAAGCGTTACAAAATGTAATGTTAAAAATATGTAAAAATAAATCATTATTTAACTATCAAATGTAAGCCTTTTTTGAATTTCTAAATTAATGCAACTCAGTTGTATTAGAATATAAGTTAATAATTATTTTATACATCAGTTAGAATAATTATTAATGAATAATTTTTTTAATACTTCAGGTGGGAATTTATCTTTTAAATTAAACTTCAGAAAATGTATTTCATATATTACATTTAAACTAAATATTTAATTCAGAAGTTAATAGTGCTTGGGCATTTTTTTATTTTGTTCTACTAGTGATATAAGTGCATATAAGCACCACCCTGCGTGCGTACGTCAGTTTCTTAATCTTTATCATTCCGTGTATCAGACGTGGGGCAATTTAAACAAATTGCAGGTAACAGAGGGCCAAATTCTAACTTGGAACCTTATGATGCTCGGGAGTTTACTCCATAGAAGAGGGAGATTGGGGCACTGAGTAATCTGCTATTAGATAGAGTATCCATAAGAAAGAATATTACCGAAGAGAAGTAATTTGTCCTTATGATGTATACTTCAAATCACAGAATCCACACCGTTGCAACAGATACCACAGCAGTATCTCCAAGACTGCAGCATCCGAGGAGTAGACTCAGAATAGAAAGCCTTGTACGA
This sequence comes from Triturus cristatus, assembly GCF_964204655.1. Lineage (NCBI taxonomy): Eukaryota > Metazoa > Chordata > Amphibia > Caudata > Salamandridae > Triturus > Triturus cristatus. The sequence continues at coordinate 988,784,114 of NC_140580.1, forward strand.
CCGAGCAGGCAAAATGGCCCTCATGATAGACTGGACTATCTAGGAAATGTTTGTGTGCACTGACACCTACATCACAACCTGGCAAATTTCCAGAACTAGCCCCTCTCCTCACCAGTGCTGTCATAGCAACCTTTGCTCTGGTGAAATGACCCAGCAGACCCTCTAGTATGTAGCAGCTTTTGATGTAGAGGATACTTCCCTTTCATAGGGTCCTCTTTTGCACCAAATTCCCTAGAAAGAGCTGATCATCCACACAATTATCTTTCTTGCAGTCAATTTACAAGCTCAAAGGCAAAGCCCTCCTAGGGTCAAGCAAATTGAGCATCTCCTTTTCTTTTGAAGGGTGAGGAGGAGCAAAGAATGCTGGTAAGGTAATTGAGTGATGATAAAAAGGGATACTATCTTGGTCAAGTAAACCGCCTGAGTCCTCAACACCAATTTGGTCCAGAAAACAACATAATTAAGCAGGTTGCAGTACGAGCACCTCCAGTTCACACATGCAGCATGAAGAGATGATTGCACTGATTAAACAAGTTTTGAGCATCAGTAGTTGCAGTGAGCAGCTGTGCACTGGCTCATAAAGTTCAAAGCCCACTGGTCTTCAGAAAAACATGTGTTAGACTCTTGATAGAACGAATCACAATAGGTAACTTAAAGAGAGGGAGTTGACCAGGAACACATAAAAAAGCTAAACGAGCTGACAAATTACCCTTAACTGTGCACAATGGAAGGCCTTGATGGGCCAACAACAATGCAAACAGTATATCAGAACGTTTGGCCTGCAACAGATCAAGATGATAGACCCCACACCAGGCTACATACTTCTCCCAGTGACCGGAGTAGATGGATCTCTTTGTTGGGTATCTGGCTGCAAGAAAGACATTTACCATTTCAGGCAGCAAGCCAAAAGAGTTCAACTGTTGCTGCTCAATCTTAACATATGGTGATGTAAATTGATATTCAGGTGCAGGACACTCCCCTGTTGCTGAGAGAGGCGGTCCTCCAGAAAGGAAAGCTATATTGTAGGACAAATGCTCTGGAGCTCTAGGTTCCATACACTTTTGGCACAGTCTGGGGCAATTAAGATGATTGAGGCCAAGTCTGTCCTGATTTTTCTTCAGAACTCGAGGCAGGGGATGTAGCGGCAAAAGCCGTGTGTAAGAGCTGCATGTCCCATTGCAGAAGGAAAGCTTCAGGGTCAGGCGGATCACCCGAAGCTCCAGAACACCGATGTGGAGCTCACTCCGTGCCATCTTCTCTTCCCTCAGATGGTCCTTTAACCTAGCTATGATATATCCGTCACCATCGTGAAGTCTGGGTGGGGTATGGAGAGTATGAAGCCACAGGTCAGGCTGGCACTTGTCTGCCACCACAAAGCCTTCTCCTATTCAATCTGGATGGAGTCGAAGAGGCAGCCTTGAGGCAGAGTCCACTCAAACCGGAGGTTCCGCTGCAAGATACACATGTGCTATCTGACATTCCAGATGTGGAGGTTGCACCAGGAGTCCAAGAAGTTTCAGAACCATCCTTACTAAGACCCATGGTAAAGCCTAAAACTTAAGGATCATATCCTTAGTGTCCGAGACTCGCAGCGGCCATGGAAAGGCCTTTAGCGCCACCATGTCCAGGACAGCCCCTATGTTGATGGAGATCCCCAAGGAGATCAAGAGTTTGGACACTATCCTTAGATACAGACTGCAGCATGCCCGCCTTGAGCAGCCAGCCACCAAGGTACAGGAATGCATGTATACTTTACGGCCAAAGATGAGCTGGGACCACCGCCTTCACTTTCATGAACACTCATGGGGTCATGGTAAGGCCAAAGTGGAACACAGAATCGCAGATATTGCCTGTGGGACTGGAGGATAGAAATATGAAATACACATTCTGCAAGTCAAGGGAAACAATGCTGACTCCAGAGCAGATAGTATGAGAATGCCAACCAGTAGGTGCATTTTGAATTTGTCTTTTCTCAGAAATGCATTTTATTGCCAGACATCCAGGAAAGGCCTGAGGCCTCCATCCTTATTGGGCATGAGGAAATAGTGTGAATAGCACATCTTACCCCTTTCTAAATCTGGCTCCTGCTCAAGCTTAGAGGATGAGCAGTACTTGCATATTGACTGCAAACTCTTCTTGGGCTCAGGCATGAGCAGTACTTGCATATTGACTGCAAACTCTTCTTGGGCTCAGCGATGTAGACTTTAGCCTCCACTCTCTGCTCACTTTCCGGTACATGATGGCATAATCATTTAACAATTTTGAGTCATGATAGGAGCCCAAGCACCACACACAACTTGTGTAAGTCTGTGAGTAACATCAGCCTCCTGAATGTCTTCATATGGTTTTAATTCTGTTGTTTTTGTGGTAGGTATGTTTCCTGGCACACTGCCCAAAAGGATACTGGAAGTTGTGGAAAACCTGGATCTGCATTGAAGGGCACGGAAAGAAAGCAACTAATGTAAGCATGCAGGCTCCACTCTGTCACTTCCAGGGCAGTACAGTCTCACTGCTGAACTGTATGGCTCAAAATAATCATGCACACAAGCACAGCAAAATAATTCCCTGAATCCACTTGGAGGATTTTCTAAAAGGTAACCAATCTCCCCACTAAAAGTACCCATTCAGAATAACCTGTTTTTGAAAGATGTTTGGCCGAATTACAGGATTAGTGCATGCTAATATTTCTGTATATATGTGGGACGCAAGTGTGCTATATTTGTACACGTCTCAACTTTATTTTTCTCTCTACATTGGGCAATTATCTAGGGGTTTTCTGCTAGAACAAAAAAAAGTGTTTCATGATAAAAACATTTTTAAGTCTATTCATGTACCGTTGCACATACCAAGGGGGTGATCTGCGAGGACCGGGAGCGTAGTGGCTTTCAGTGTTAGCTCTGTACTGCTGCTTTCTTTTCCTTCTCCGCCTTCCAAAAGAAAGCGCACTTGCTTCCGAGGAGCTGGTTGCTTCAGGGAATTCAGGTCTGGAGAAAAATTACACACCATGTTAAAGGATGTTTTTTTCACGTAGTGATGGAAATTATAAAAATTCATGTGTTGGGTGTGCTTGCCATTTTTTCTTCATTGGCTGTAAAGATGTTGAAATCCACATTAACCTTGCAGAAGCAGCAGTCCACCACTTAAAGCCAAATACATTTTATTAGCACAGGTTCCTCACGCTTTCCCCTTTCAGACATTAATTCTACTTTGTTGTTAAATCTAATCAGTTCTGTTTCCTAAATGTATACATTAATTATATAAGATGAGAACTGTTACATTTCTACACATCAAGTCACAGCATACACCAGCTCTGAAGTCATTTTCAAAACCTATCTATTTGACAAGCATTATATATCAAGCATGGTACTTCCATCATATTCCCCTACCCAAACCTATCCATTGGCTCATCCAAATACCCTGCATATGGCCCATCTTCTCATTCATTGAAGCCCGTCTATTCTAATGTAAAACTGGGAAGTTCCTGAAGGGTTCGCCTTTATCAATTAAGAACACTTGTATGATTTATGTGCTGTTGCAGTTATTTGGAACTGCGGTTGTAAAATGTGTAATTGATGTAGAATGATCATGCTTACCATATGATAAGCAAACACACGGAGATGATGGATGGAGCACTGAAACTTTTCAGACACTCACCCCCAGTCACAGATCTGGGTTGAATCCATCATCATTCTTTAGCTCACTTCGCCACCACAGTTCAGACCCAGCTATATGCAAATCAGTCTTGACCCTGTGCCTCATGGGAACAGTCCAGCCCAAACTGCCAAAACAGGTCTTCCCTGAACCGAATCAAGCATCCCGGGACCGGTTTCTGGGTAACACCCTTCATCAGCCAGGCTATCTTGAATCCAATGGCAAAGTCCCTTGCTCACTTTGCCAACGGATTCAAGCTAGCCTGGCTGATGAGGGTTGTTGACAAGGTTGATCATCACCTTATCTTTACTCTGCCACCATTACTCGCAACACCATTATGTTAGCAGGACGAGTGCTACTCTAACGCGGGGCTAGACAATTTGAATGCACAATCCATTTTGAGGTAATGGGCATATTGGTGTAATGCATGCTATATGAACATAATAATCATGTCAACCTAGTTGTAATGTGGAAGGAATAGTGACCAGGGGAACGGGAGGCATGCTGATAGGAGTAATGTGTTAGCTATTTCGTAGTTGATATATGCACTTTAGCTTTTGCTATTACACCGGCAAGCAAAAAATCAAGGAGGTATGCCCTTTAAAAAAAAAATCTTAAATAATTCAAAGATAAACCAGGTTCAAACAAATAATTTATCCTTGGTTGTTTATAAAATGCACGCCTATACAACAACCCGCTGCAGATTACCGTTTTTCCACCATCCCAAATACTCACAAGGTTATCTTGCGCCTCTTTTGCCCCATTACCTTTTAACAGGTTTGTTTCCACTGCATCTCGCACCAACTTCCAGTGAACGCCAGGAGGTTTGTAAACTGCAAAGAGGCCCTGAAGCGAGCGCCGGACCGAAGGCGCGTACAAACCAGTTTTCTGAAGTACACCCGTCATGGCACGGCCAAAAAATGACACCCTAGGTCACCACCTGAAAGGGGAAAAAATTTCAGCTTAAATAGGAAGAGTGCCATAGCATTGATCTGAGCTATAAAGGCTACCCAAGGAATGCTGAAACACAGGAGGTCATAGAAGAGCCATTATCAGTGAGTAATTGGTGTCAATATGGAACCACTCGAGCCAATTGATGGGCATCAAGAGCAATTTTATGTTAACGGTCATACATGAAAATTGTCGTTGGTGCATCGAGCAAACATTTACAAAATTGCTTCAGTTTGGGTTATACTCCAGCTTAGATAACTCCCAAGCACCGGTTCCAGCGAGGTGTTAAAAGGGACTGTGACCGGACCAGTGGCAGAAATGCGTCATCACCTTTCTTCAAGGTGCCCCGCAAGAAGGGGATACCACGCTGCCCCAGAAACAGTTGCGTTGTGTTTTGGAACAAGCTCAGCACTATGCAGGCGCGCAACGCCCATTGGGCTCAAAGGGCTTCTGCCCGCCCCCGTCGTGTGGCAGCCTGGGCTGAGACAGCTTCCCGGGCACACACACAGCCGCACCCGAGTATTTGACAGGTCTTTAAAAGACCATTTGCTTGTTAAGGAGGCTTTGTTTTTTTTCACCCACTACTTAGAGCCTCTGCCTATTGTTGGAATTAGTCCCCCCTCCCCCCGGAATTTGGCTCTAGTTGCGCATCTAGCACCATGCCACAATAATTTCACCGTTTGTCAACAACTCCTAACGGCCCTAGCACGAAGCGGCCGGCATAAGCATTTTGTCTAACAATGGAACCAGTTTGTTGAGAAACGGTAAATTAATTATTCAATCCTCACCACATATGCACGGTTTAAAAATAATAAGACAGGAAGTGTGATTTATAGATCTACAATAGGGTAGACAGCTGAACGTGTTCTAGAAATCCAAGGACCTCCAGTGAGTGTGAGCGTTCCCAATAACAACGACCACCTGTCCGCTACTTACACGGATGATGCGTGATACCAGCATCATGCACCAACCAAACTGATCGTTTCAGCGGATGCCTCTCATTTGAACACTTCCGGGTCAACTACAATGAATTCCACAGCCAAATGTATTCTTGAGGTCATCACTGAGAGGGCGGTACATCTACCTTGACCTTGATTGGAGCCCCGCTAGCCAATCTCGGTGCGCACATAGAATTCTGAAGTGTTGATTTGCTGTGAGCAGAATTCTGAAGTGTTGATTTGCTGTGAGCGCTCAAGTGCTTTAATCGAAAGGGAGGAGAGAAGGCGGAGCTGGGCTGGGCCTGTGTCTAGTACAGGGAGGGTCCCCGTGACGAGAGGTAACAAAAGAAAGTGAAGAAAGTGTTACAACTCTCCGTTGCGTGACTGGAATCCGGTAGAAAACGAGACTAGGCCCCGGTAAAATACGTTACAACTGTTCATATTGTGACTGGAATCGGGTAGAAAAAGAGGCAAGGACCCGTTAAAATACGGGCGATAGTTATCTAACATAGCTGGCAAGTTTTGATGCTGCTTATGAGTGTCATTTCCATGTTTGGAATGCGCGTCTGTGTGACATGTGCATGCCTCACGAGTGACGCAGTTCGGTGAGCGTGAAGAAGATATCGGTGTCTAAAATTTAGTCCAGAAGGGACATTCAGAAGTTATTGGCAAAGGTGCAGAATTGGCAGTGCTCAGGTGGAGCAGAGCATCACCTCAGTCTGCAAAGTCATTCAAAGTAGCCCGGCATGGTTAGGTGTAGGCGAATAGTGTGTGAATGAAAATGCCTACTACAGGGTTAGATGACCTGGTTTGTGTGGACCACGGATATGCAGAGCATGTACCAGTTGAGACTGGGAGCTTATCATTATTACTGCAGCTACCTGTGGTCTTAACTCCGCATTTTTGGTTGAGAGTTAACATAATTCTAGCTTTGTGACATTTTTTTTTTTTATTCTATTGAGGACACGGAGGCTCAGATTATACTTTCTTCTTCTTTACTGCCCAAAGCACAGAAGCCAATGAAAACATCAGAAAAGTTATAACAAACACTACAAGTCCCATGAGTCTCAAAATCAACCCCCACTACAGTCCACCAATCATCTCCTCTCAGAGCCCCAAAAACAGCGAGGCACCATCTTGACTGCCTCTTTCTTTGCAAAATCCAGAGTCCAACCATTCAATAACACAAACATCCCTGGAACCATGGAACTGGAAAAAAACTGAAATCTTCCAGAAGAACCTCAACACTCCATCCGGAACGGCGGGAGCTCCAATAGCCATCAAGGTACATTTGACCAAACTAGATTCACTCCTGCTTCTGATCCGAACATTAAGGCAGAAGACATCACTTGAAACTATTCTTCAACTAAAGGGTGGGCAAAAAACATCCAGTAACAATCGTCTCTATGTCATGTTAATATACAAATGTAGTCGGGCAAGATGTTTGTAAGAAGAACATACTTGCGTGACCCAAACAGGTGGGATAATCCTCGCCTATCTGTCCTTCATGGAACTGGAAATTCTTTCGCAAAGCTAGAATTTTTCTAGGTCAGGGCCGGAGGCTCAGATTATGCTAGTTCAAAGCTGATAAACCAAAACAGAGGATGCATGAAAAATAGGTTTCTAAGAAAATTGTTTTAACATAGTCAGACAACCAATTTGCTGCACAAAGAATATCCTCCAATCTGGAGCCCAACACAAAAGCTTTGGAAGTCATAGCCCTTATGGTTGAATTTGCTGCACAAAGAATATCCTCCAATCTGGAGCCCAACACAAAAGCTTTGGAAGTCATAGCCCTTCTGGTTGAATGAGCACCATACATGGAAGTATCAATACTCAGCCTCCGCCATGACCCATCTGACTCAACGAGCCAAAGTCGCGGTAGGCACTGGTTTAATAGTTTTTTGAAGAGATAACAGTTGATCAAAAGGATCCTACAACAATCGAGAGTGCGATCATCATAAGTTTTTAAACATTTAACCACACAGAGTTAGTGATTATGAGGGAATGCTGGATACTCAACACATCTGGACATGGTTTTAATCCTTTTTGAAATAATGAATGGTACACCTTCAGGAGAAAATAACCTACCTACTGAATCCAGTGCTCATACATCTGAAACCCTCCTACACAAAACAAGACATAGTAACAGAGTCAATTTGGCTGATGGCTGTTTCATAGATAATAAGACTTTATTGGGCCATTGTTCAAAGAGAGAGAAAACACAGTTCACATCCCATAATTGAGTATTTCAAGGCTTGGGAGGATTAGCAACTCTAATGCCTTTAAGTAACTAGCAAGCCAAAGGGTGTTTACCTAACGGTTTACCATCCACTTGAGCGTGACCAGCAGGTAAGGTTAATTGAAAGTTGCTTACCGACCTGTAACAGAGCCCAGAAGAGGCACATTTAGAGAGGAATTTAATCTGTTTCCACAGGATCCACATTCCATTGAGGGCACCAACCCACCCATTTCCTCCAAGCTTAAGAATATCATTTATGGGTGGATGGAGCCCAAGCCTGTCATGTGAAGCGGGCAGTGTCCTCCAAGTTTCCATCAATATGGCCGTGTCACCTGATATTTTCCAGGCCATGAGAGTTAGTTGATTCTGGAGAAGAAGGGGATGATGCATCCCTGCAGGTCTGACAGAAGCTCTGGAAACACTGGAAGAAGGAGAGGATGGGTCCTCAACATTTCTACATAGACCAGAAACCAGAACTGGGTCTTCTATATGGGAGTCACGCGGACAAGCGTTGCTCGTTGTCTCCTGACCTGAGCTGCCACTCTGGAAATCCTAGCGAAAGGAGGTAAAGCATAATTCAATAAGTCATCCAATCTTGCAGTAAAGCATCTGTGAATAATGCCACTGGGTCTGGTCTCCAGCTCTGAAATTCCTTTAGTAGATGATTTAACCTGGAGGCAAAAGGGTCCACTTGGCAGGGGCCCAGGATCCATTGAATCAGTTGGAGAATTTGCGAATTAAGTTTCCAATCTCAGTGATCCACTAAGAATCTGGAGTTGCAATCCACTACAATGTTGTCCTTGCCCCGTAAGTATTCTGCTACCACAGTGATCCTTTGTTAAAGGCAATAATGCCAGAAATCCTGGGCTATCTCTGGTAACAGACGTGACTTGGTGCCCCCCAGTTTGTTGATTTTACGGACCGCGGAGACATTGTCCAAGGCAGGAGGATGCAACATATCGGTCTTCTTGGTCGAGGTGGACTTGATTGCAAACGCTCCTGCCAGAAGCTCGAGACAATTAATGTGAAGGCTGAGTTCTTAGGAAGACCACTGAACTCCTGTGGAAAACTCCACACCTAGCGCCCCACCCGCAACCACTTGCGTCAGATTCTATGACCACATCTGTGACCAATCCAAATATAGCACTGTTGTTCTACGCTTCCATGTGTTGCAACTACCACATGAGCTCCAATCTCACGTTTTGAGACAACTGGACTTGGCAGTTGTAAGTCAGACCCTGATGAAGGTAACGAATCTTGCTCCGCAGGAGCGCCCTGTAGTGAAGGGGGCGCTGGAAGATCGCTTGAGTAGAAGAAGCTAGGAGACCCACTAGATGTGCTAACAATCTGAACGATATCATCTGTTTTCACAATGCAGACGGTTGTATGATGGAACCACGCATGCTTTTACCACCATGCCGGTTCCACGCAGGCTGAACAACGAAAATCGTAACATGGACTATGCTTTTACCACACATGCCTTAACAACAAAGCATATGTTGTTAAGGCATGTATGGTAAACACATAACTGAGGTTAAGACTTTACAGGTAAGCCATAACCCCCGGCCTGAGTTCCCAAACTACCCCACTACCCCCCAGTCCTAGTAACTTTTGCTCCCCCGCCCTCCCAATATCCCTTAAAACTACCCCCAAGCCCTAGAAACGTCACTGCCTCTCTAATTCCTAAGAAGTATTGCCATCCCTGCCTCCCACCCTGAGCCCTAAAACTGCCGTCCAAGCCCAGAAAACTACCCTGAACCCCCCCTGCCCTTAAAACTATCCCGAAACCCCCAGCCCTGAAAATTTCTTCGACCAACCCCAGCTCAGAAAAGTTTCTTGACCTGCCCCCCAGCCCAGAAAACTACTCTGACCCACCCATGGCCCACAAAACAACCCCGACCCACCCCCCAGCCACACTTAAAATTACCCCGACTCCCCCCAGCCCACAAAACAACCCTTCACCCCACCAGCCCAAAAAACTTCCCCGACCCTCCCCATCTTTAAATAACCCGACCCAACCCCTAGCCACACTTAAATCAACCCCGACCCACCCTCAGCCCACAAAACTTCCCGACCCCCCCAGCCCCACTTAAAATAACTCCGACCCCCTCCAGTCCCACCTACCTCACCACGATCTCTTCCTACTTCCGCCCGTCTGCAAGCCCTACAGTGCAAATGCCTTGCCTTAACCACGCTCATGTGTGGTTAAGGCATGCGTGGTAGGGCTTGCGTAGTTCAGCCTATGTTGTTCAGGCTTTAGAATGCTTAGAGTTTGAGAGGAGGATAAGTGTTTCATAAAAAGCTGATCATTTGATCCAAAAAACACTTTTTGGAAAGTGTCAAAGTGGCGAAAGATGCGAAATTGATGGCCCGGTATTAAGAGAATTCGCAGAACTCTCATGTTTCCCATGTCAATGCATGAGTACCTCACGCAAGCCTAGTATGTTACTTTGTATTCTGGGAGTCGTCCTGCTTTTACAATGGAATAACAGGACTATCCCCCCCCCTCCCCCCCAGAATGCAGATCTCTTGGGGAGAGGATGTGGCGTTAGGACCGGAGCTGCCGACTTTTGAAATGTGGAACCATGTTCGAGGATTCTGGGCAAATCATTTAATCTCCCAGTGCCTATAAAAATGTGAATTTGTGTCATGCAAATGGTGCTTGTGCAAAGCGTTCCAATACCTCTTGGTCGAGTTCGCGCTTTATAAAAAATGCAAAGCAAAATCCTGGCCTTGCTGTGCTGCTCACACATGGGCCAGGGAAATTTGAGAGCTATGTTTGTCAATGGAATTAAGTAGTTAAATTAAACAAGCCAGGCGGAGCGTGGCGCGCGCGCTTGGCGGGGGCTGGGGAGCGCATTCCAGGCGGGGGAGCGGACCCTTTGAAGTGCGATGCCAAACGGATTGCATGGCGGCACGATGCGCGTGATTGTGCGCGTGCTAGCCATGCAATCCGCTTTTTGGGAGCACTTTTAAAACCCCCTTACAATAGTCTCGCTTTGCTATCGCTTACGCAATAGCAAGGCGAGACCTAAAAAAGAAATAGTACCTCTATCATAGCAGCAGCAGACGAAGAACCCTAATCAATACAAAGCAATCAGTACTTGGTCGATGCTCTGCACGAAAGAAGAGGCAGTGAAGCCAGTACATGATGGCCAATTGTGAGGCAGCAAATAAGAGTGAAAAGGAAAACAACAAATGGTAAGCAGTGGTGGTCTCGAAGCCCCTAGTAGAACAAAATATCTCTCACAAGCAAGAGCACATGCGTTGTCGCAGGTGGGATCTAAAAACTACACAAAGTGCAAATGTCATCCTTGGGCTTAGTATATGAGGTCGTAGGTTACTTAATAAAATGCTTTTGTAAAAAGCGAGAAGTGGAAACAAGGAGTCCTGCGCACATGTGCCGATTTGACAACCCTAAATTCAAGGTTTTTCGTAGCAGAGACAAGGAAGAGAGAGTGTGTGCAATGAAAATACATTTAAAATAAGTGATCCCGCTGCAGGCTGTTGTGTTCTATGTGTCCATAGTCAAGAGTTTCTATGGAAAACCACCAGGCTCACGTGGGACAGGCAGGGATATAGAGAAACTGTATTCTTGGCTTGGTAGTTGGTTCTGTCTGTGGGCCATGTCTGTGTCGCTTTTTCATGTTGTTCTTATTTCGCTTAGAGCTTCTAACTTGTTCACTTATTGTAGCGGAAAGATAAATGTATAGTGACTGAAGAATAGAAAATCTACACCTGTAGAAGAACTTCTTGAATGGGTACAAATGTACTACTTTTTGTAATTCACAAACATTGGCATGTTTGGAAGGAATATGATCCTTTGCAACGAATGCTTTCACTACGCATTCCATTACAACGTGGTCATTACAATGACCACGTTGTTTCTACGCAATCCATTACATTGCAAGTCGTTTCAACGACTTGCTGTAGAGGTCGCGCTAAACTTAGGAATAGTATCAATTACTATTTCTACTCCAGTTTGCGCAACAGCAGGGAAGGTGTTGGATTTAAAATCCAACACATTCCTTGGTGTTGTACGCCCCCTACCGCAAGTCGTTGATACGACTTGCGATGTAATGGATTGCGCAGAAACAGCGTGGTTGTTGTAACGACTGCATTGTAATGGAAGTGCATTGTGTTGACAGCGTTGTAAACGCTGTTTCCCGTTTGGATCACGTGTGCTGCATGATTACCTGGAATCAATTTTGGCTCCAAATTTTATTTATTACTCTCCCTACATAATGGCCAAAAGATCGTTTCATGATGACCTGTTGTTCCAGAAACAAGCATCTCCATGCCTACGATTCGAATGACACCCCTGATCTTTGCTGCCTCAGAATCATTGTCTTTAAGAGTGCCACAAACTTTCACTCTAGCTGATATCAACAATCTTGGTCCTAGATAGTGTTGCTGGATAAAAGGCTTTGACATATTTACAGATGCTTTTGGCATTGAAAATTAAAAGCTCCTCATCTGCCTTCTGATGCAATACGTAGAACCTGACTGCTGTGACATCATCTACCAAATCAAAGAAATGGAGAGGTCATAATATAGAGGTCTACAAAACAAAGTGATGACATACTTTCTGCTAAAGATCTAGTTTAACTGTGAACCCTATTTATTTCATTCAACGATGCAGAGGCCAATTGAGACAATTAACTGGTCACCAAGTTAAAGGAATGGGGGTTGCTTCCCAAATATTAGGATCTGTTCTGAAGCTCACAAAATGTGCCACAACTGCAAAAAAAATGGAAAGTTTCAAATAGTCTGTAGAGATTGCGGCAGGCGCAAACCAGGAGTGAATAACCTGATAGCCACCAAAGCACCTCCTTCTCCTTATTGTATAGAAAGTCAAAGTGCACCAATTGTCACCACCAAAGAGCCAGACCCTGATCTTCATCGTCTTCTAAGGCAATGCAAACAGGCTTTGAATGTTTTTGCAAAGCCAAGTGCTTCTCCATCCGAGGTATCGTAATTGAGGATATTAAAGAGCCGTCAGAATTTATTCTCAAATCAAAAACAGGTTCCAACTCCTAGTTGACACAGAAAATCAGTCTGAGCCAGTTGCAGATGCTGTCAACAGGAAATGGGTAGAGCTCTCTTCAGTGTATGTGATGAACAGTGAAACATGCATGGGGACTGTAGTGTCTTAAAATTATAAATGATGGAACCCTTTTAGCTCCAGATGGACTCCGTAGACCTGTGACGTAAGTGTTAGAGCGGAATGCACTGAGGGCTGGTTTAGAATGTTGAATTTGCGGTTACAAGCAGAAGAATAAAGGCTTATATTACTAAGCTCCATGTGTGGCGTAGTCCTTTGCGGGTACCCAGGCTGGGGAGGACGCTACAACCGGCAACGAGGTGGGGATACGTAACCCGAAGATCGACAGTGCTTTCTCAGAGAGTTTGTCATGGTCCAAGCAAACTGCCTGTGCATGCCACGTGTTGCAGTTGAAGTGAGGAACTGATGCTTAAAGCATGTAGAGTGAAAGCGCAAATCCAGTCGCATCAAAGAAGTTGAAAAATTACAAAAGCATTGCAAAGAAATCTTCGTATCAATAACAAAGAACCTGTTGGTCAGATCATAAGTAGAGGTACAGCGCTGCTACGCAATATACAATCATATGTAATCCGGAGGGTAAACTGAACGTTAAAGGCAGATACAACCAGGTTTTCAAAGAGCAGCTATTAATAAGGGGAGAGGATGTGGCCTAAGGGCTTGGTAGGTCGGTCTCAAATCTAGGAAACCGGATTCAAGTCTCGGCAATGACGCTCAACATTCTGGGCAAATCACTTAATCTCCCTGTGCCTAACAAAAATGAATGTGTCCTTGTGTAATGCAACTGATGCTCTTGTAAAGCGCTCTGATACCTGGTACCTTCTGATCAAGTTTGCGCTATATAAAACTCCCTCCCCCCCCCAAAATAAAATAATCACAAAGTGCAAGATAACATTGTAATTAGAAAGTAGTGAAGATAAAGAGCGCAAAAAGAGACGCCTAAGAATAAAACAGTTATTTACTCATGAGAACCTGAGTAAAGTGAGCCGGTACGACCTCAGTGACAGGGGCCACAACCCAGTTAAAGCACAGGGGTTGCGTTTGACAGGTGTGCGACTAGCACCACCTTCTCCGAATATCTTCAGAATAGTGAAATGTTTCAGCTGGCAGAGAAGGAAGTCACCTTTCCAGCTACCATTAAGGATGATCCTGAGGCCAGCACGTTGCTAGGCCTCGCTGCTAAGTCACATAATCCAAGCCATGGTGTTCCACACTGGTTTCCTGAAGCCACCACCTCTGTTCGATACCGCTAAAAAGAAAAATATTTGCGATAGATGGACTGCTTGGATAGAGACATTGGATGATTTCATCAATGCACTTGAAGAGACTGGTAACAAAAAGATTATCAGGTATCTCAAAAATCTATCTGGTGATGGTGTAAAAGAAATCGTAAAGAGAGTTATTGATGGATGCTTGTCTGATTCATTTAGATGACGAATGCTGAGAGAAACTCTTAGTCTGCAGCGAGTGTTAATGGCTACCAGAGCTGATGAGCGTGCCGATAGACAAGCTGCCGACATGGAGGCCGGAGGGCCCCTAACGAATCTGTCATGAGTGTGAAAAGTAAGCTGAAGCCAAAGACTGAAGGACTCAAGGTGATGTCTACCTGTAAAAAGAAGTGTGTTTTAGATGTGGATGTTTGATTCCACACTAAGGTAAATGTCCCACTTTCGGACAGATTTGTAAAGGCTGTGGGAAGGAGAAACATTTTGTTACAGTTTGCAAAGCTCTGAGAAATGCAAGTGCATCATTGCAGGAAAACAAAATGGCTGCTGAAATGTTTCAGAAGCAACGTTCGACACATACCCACAAGTCCAAGCGCTGACATCAGCTAAGACAAATCGACACAGAATGACCTTGATCGTCGTCTAAATCATCATCAACCAGTTTTTCTGTATCGCTGCCAAGTGAGAGTAAAGAAAATGATTGTACCATGCTGATGTTTACCTCAGGAAAGCGAGCACATGTTGGGCTAGCCGCCTGTGAAGAAAAATTACAGTCAAAGAAAGATCGACATGACAAAGCACCAAAGTCATTCATACATTGTCCTAAAATTACACTGAAAGTTAATGGTCGTTATCAACAGTGGTGGGTCAATAAACATTATGCCTGAGGAGAAATGCAATTAATTATCTCAATTACCTCAAAATTTGCCATCGAAAACCAAAGTGTATACATGGGCTGCATCGATGACCTGAAAAAGTCCAGGTTTATTTGTAGGGATAATGACACAAGAAAATGAAGGTACAAGCCCCCATCCATGTTCTTCAAGGCACAGCGTCCAGTGCCTGTCTACTCAGTTTCAGCTCAGCCACTGATTTGGGACTGATTTCTGTGATTTACAACATGAATGGTCACCACAAAATAGTAAGTCAGTTTACTTTGTTATTTTATGGTTTGGGAACACTTAAAACTATGAAATTGAAGGTGCATATTAATGAGGACGTCCGCCCTGTTGCTCAAAGACATAGACAAATTGCTTTTCGTTTTCAAGAAGCTGTTTAGAAAGAACTTGAATTGTTACTTAGTGATGATATTATTGAACATTCCAATGGTCCTACTCCATGGGTTTCTCCCATTATAGTAGTTAGTGCCCAAAAAGGATGAGATGAATGAGATGTACGCATATGCATTGACATGCGTCAAGCTAACAAAGCAATCGAATGAGAACGACATCCAGGTATACATATTGCTGACATGATAAAGCAATTAAATGGTGCAAAGGCCTTCTCTTGTGTTGATTTAAATAAAATCTATCATCAGTTTGAACTTGAAGAAGATTGCAGGTACATTACAACATTTTCTACACATGATGGTCTGTTTTGATACGAAAAAAGTTTGAGTGTGTCATCTGCTGCAGAACTGTATCAAGAAGTCATTTGACATACCATACTGCCTGTCATGAATGCATTCAATTACCATGATGGCATATTGGTTTTCGGAGCTACACAAAAGAAACACAATAAAGCTCTTGCACAAGTATGTTATTTACTTGCCAAAGCAGGTTTGACTTTGGATGCTGACAAGTGTGAGTTTCATAAGACAAAGCTAAAATTCTTTGATTAAATCTTTTCTGATTGAGGTATGACACCTGATCCTGCTAAAGTACAAATGCTGATCCCCTGCAAGATGTTTCCCTTTTGTGTTTTTTTTCTTGGCATGGCCAGTTACTGTATCAGGTACATACATACAAGACTTTGCCACTGTAAGTGCTCCGCTTAGAGACTTGTCGAGAAAGAATGTTTCATTCCATTGGTCATATGAGTTTGAGAAAAGTTTCAATAAAATTAAATAGGACCTTGAGAATGCTACTGAAGTGGCATATTTCAATCTGACGCTTCATACAGAGGTTTTGTTGACGCTAGCACAGTCTGGTTAGGCGCTATCCTTGGACAGCAAAGTGGACACTTGAATGTTCGAAGGCATATTGTGGCATAGGCAAGTACACATTTATCTCACACAGAAAGTGCTTACTCCTAACCTGAGAAAAAAATCTTAGCTGTGGTATGGGCTTGTTAACATTTCCATG
The DNA here is from genome assembly GCF_964204655.1 of Triturus cristatus. NCBI lineage: Eukaryota > Metazoa > Chordata > Amphibia > Caudata > Salamandridae > Triturus > Triturus cristatus. The sequence continues at coordinate 988,800,487 of NC_140580.1, forward strand.
TATTACTGTATGGAAAACCTTGTATGATGATAACTAATCTTCAGGCTTTATTGACTATATATGGAATTCCAAAGGCCAAAATGCCTCACCGCATTGAACAATCGGGACTATGGTTACAAGAGTATGATTATACCATTGTGCATCATCCAGGGAAGGATCAAAACCCTGCTGAATACTTTTCCATGGTGCCTATAAAAGGTCATGGAACTCCATTCAAGACAGCTGAGGCCTTTATCATCTTATTGTAAAATCCAACACACCAGCTGCCATTTTTTTAGCACATATTATCACTGCCACGAGCCATAATAGTGGCATGTTAAAGCTGAAGGATATAATTACACATCAGTCATGAAACCAACACACTCTACTGCTCACTAGTGATGGTGAATATCAAAGTACAAAAATGTCAAGGATGTATTGTCTATGACTTATGAAGGTGTTATATTACAAGGGTTGAGAATCCTGATCCCGGAGAGTCTGAAACAGAAAATAATTGAGGTAGCCCATGAAGGACATTTTGGAATTGTTGATACCAATCGAACTCTCCAAAATCGAGTTTGGTTTCCTTACCTTGATGACAGGGTTGAAAAGGAATTAAAGGCTAGTCATTTATGCAATTGCATTTCTACAAAAACTATTCACCACACCCTGAACATGTCAAAACTCTCAAAGTATGCATGGGAGAGAATAGCTATTGATTTTTTCGGTCCACATGACAATGGACATTATCTATTGGTGATTATGTATGAATACTCACGATTTCCACTAATTGAAGATCTTTAATCGGCAACTGAAGAACAAGTCATTGAAAGACTAGATGGCTTTTTTGTGACATGGAGTGTTCCAGTAATTGTGAAGTTTGATAATGGACCGCCTTTCAACAGTCACAAGTTCAGAGATTTCTTGGAACATTTTAAAGTAAGAGCACACCTCTGTGACTACAAGCCAACAGACTTGTTGCGTGTTTTATGAGTACACTAAAGGAAGCAGTTCAGCGTGCCACTCTTGAGAAACTCAATTTGAAAACTGTATTGAATTTTACCTTGAGACTGAGAGCTTATCATTCAACACCTCCCTCGACCACAGGTGAAAGTCCTGCAACTTTGATGTCTGGGAGAGTAATGAATACCAAGTTACCTCAATGGACCAATAAGAGAAAAAAAGATGAGATGACAATTCATGAGAAGGACTTGATTAACAAACAAAAGGTGAAAGTGTATGCTGACAAAAGACAACATGCAAAGAACATTGTCTTTAAGAGAGGAGAGCCAGTGCTCGTATGACACATGCAGAAAATAAAACCTGATACTGCTTTTGATGCAGAACAGTTCCAAGATGTGTCTACTAAGGGACATTTGGTGACTGTCCGGTGCCCTAGGAAGTCTATTACCCAAGACTCCTCTCATTGCATGCACTTGACCAATCATTCATCAGATTTAATAGTTGAAAGAGAGACTGGGTCTGAATTATCCATAACTGCTGTTGCTTCTACGCCGTTGACACAGATCCTGGACTTAGGAGGGTGGGGGGGGGAGTACTTTGGTGATGACACCTCCCAGAACAAGATCGGTCGAACAATTAAAGTGCCAAGAAGATTGATTGAAGAGATTTGAATGTATATGTCTCTCTATATAAATATTTTGTAAAAATAGTGATCTTTTATTTAATATAGGGGAGATGTAGTGTCTTGTGAATTTTAAATGATGGAACCCTTTTGGCTGCAGATGGACTCTGTAGAACTGTGTCAAAAGTATTAGAGCAGAATGCTGTGATGGCTGTGATGGCTGGTTTAGAATGTCGTGCTTATGTTGTGCTTATTTGTTCAGTGTGGGTTCCTTGACTCACACACTTAGGGGGTTATTGGGTAACTCCCCCGACCTGGCAGCACCGTGCTCACTCTGTACACAATCACACAACGCACACTAGTCTGAGCGCCAATCTTCCTGACACTAAAAACCCTACTCCTAGACTTCACTTTATGGTCACAGGAAGGGCAGCATCAGCATATTACACTCACAACACCACTAAACTGAATTAGGTTATGGATAGAGATAGGGTCGCATCAGAGCTTTTTGACAACCTTTCAAAGGGGATCACCACCAGCACAGCATCCACCAGCAAAAAACCCCTACACAAGGAGGGTCTTAAAGAAAAATTAATGAAACTAGAAATACTGAAGAAGACAGAAAACTCTAGGTGGTGGGACAGTGCCACCCTTAAGCAGTACTTGAGACTTAACAGAGTCCCAAGGGGACTGCGCTCCCAAATCTTCCCTACATTTGACGACCTAGATGACAATTTACTAGGTAAATGGGAAGAGACTCTCAATGCGAACTCTAACACACTGATCAACATTCTAATAGAGAATGCAGAACGAAATGTATCAAGACTCCAAATTGAAATAGCCAACCTCGAGAAAGAAATAGCTGACTTAGACCTACAGGAAGTGACAGGAAAGAATTATGTCATCCTAAATAACATTTTGGCTAAACACCAGAACGAAATCAAAGACAGGAAATCTAGACAGCTAAAAAGGGACGAAGCTGACTACAGAGAGGGACGTGTCTACACCTTCGCCAGGAAATACGACAAGCTAGTCTCAACCGCCCCTCAGGGAGACAGACAGACCAGAACAGACACTCAATCTCTCTCATCAAGTTCCACCTCCCTCAACACCATTCCAACCAGTGACAGTGAGGGTGAAAATCGAGAAAGTAGTTTGAACAGACCAGGCTCAACAACATCGCCTTTTTTTAAAAGGAGGTTCAAGCAATACGCAGGGAAAACATGATGCTACAAAGGCAAGGACCCCCAGACAGAAGACCCGTAGAGGGAAGAGGGCAGGACTCAGAAGAGTACAAAAAGAAACTGAGGTCCGGGGACGGGAGGAACAAATAAACCAGGCAGATTCAGGCATACAAGTAGTCAACCTCTCCTCCCAAAACCTTGACAGTGGTATGACTTCTCTATTAAGCAGAGGTCTGAGCTTTAACCCACATGAACAAGGGGACACTTGCAGACACAAAATTGACCTGTTCAAATTCATTAGGAATTTGAAGATTAAGAGACACTTCTGTGGTACTGCACCCACCACAAGGAATATTAGGAAGATTTGTACTGACAACTCAACTTGTGTACAAAGTATCAGGGACATCCAGGACACACATCTACTCCTATCCCTCACTGACTCAGACGAGACACCCACCAATATGGAGAATCTTCTCCAGGAACTAGAAATAGAAACAGACCTCACTCTCAGGGCTGGTTTTTGATGTTATTCTGTGTCTACCTAATTAAATGACTTTGAACATTATACTGGTGTCGACCGCAGCAACTTTGATCCTAAAAGAACTAAAAATACCATTGTCTTACCCCCACTACGTGTGCCCGGGACTGTGCTTATTAGGGCAAATAAGTAGATGCAGGAATGTTCCGTATCTGACCCAGGGGGGGCTTGGACCGATCACCATTGACCATGCACGTTGCTTGCCCGGTAAGGCTTGCAGGCCAGGGGTGAATGCTGGATCCTTATGGAGCGGTCCTCATAGCACTACCTGCAGCATGCCATGGTGGCCTACTTTAAGGACAATGAGGGTTCGGTAGAATTAGGGACCACAATGTGGGGGGCCTATAAAATGGTTGTATGTTACCAGTTGATAGCCCTTACGGTGAGTTAGAAGAGTGAGAGGGGTCGAGCCAGTAGGGAGACAAAAGAGCAGCATTTTGACTGGGATTTCAATATGTGGTGCACCCCAACAAGGAGTTAGCAGCCGGCATTCAGGTCGTGAGGGATGAATACCGGGAGCTGGCCCATCAGAAAGCGGATCTCTCTCCTCGACATCGAGACTAAGGTCCTGGCGAAGGTCGTGGCAAATCGCTTGCTGCCAATAACCCACACCATCGTGGCCCCGGATCAATCTCACTTCATGCCCTACAGGTGCACCGCGCACAACCTTATATGCCTCTTCGGATGTTTGATGCAAAGGCTGTCTGCGGGAACCCTCAACCCTGCATGTACTGGACGCTGCTTAGGCATTTGGCTCATTGAAGTGGCCTTATCTCATGGCTGTACTGGGAGAATTGGCTTTGGGCCGTCCTTACGCTTGGGTTTGATTATTGTACACCTGCCCCACAGCCCGTGTCAGGGCAACAACACGCTTTTTGACAGGCTTGCATTGGAGACTGTGACGAGGCAGGTTACCCGCTGTGCCCGCTTCTCTTTGCAATAGCCATGGAACCGGTGGCCAGCTGGATTTGTAGGTGTGCCCTGGTGCGCGGACTCCGCCAGTAACACAAGTGAGAGGACATTGTCTCGCTGTATGCAGATGACATACTTTTCTATCTGGCTGAGCCAGAAGACTCCATCAAAAGGTACTGGAGATTTTGGACGTTTTTGGCTTCTACTCTGAGTTGCGCATTAACTAGGACAAGTCTTGTCTGTACCTGTCTGCGGAATGGCTACCTAGGGACAGCTGGAGCTGTCCGGTTCCTGATGAGGAACAAGGATTCAGATACCTAGATGTCTACATTACTGGGGACTGCCAGCTAATCTACGGTAATAACCTGGACTGGCTTCTCGGGGACTATGGGAGGAACGTGGGTCGATAGCGTAAGTTACAGTTGTAACTGCTAGGGCGTGCAGCACTCCGCAAAATGATCTACTCTCCCGCATTTTTGTAGGCCCTGCAGAACTCCCTGTTTAAGGTGCCAGATGGTTTCTTTAAACAAGTGGGATGGCAGAAACCACAGGACAGTGATGTCGGTTTTGACTAGGAATGTTTTTGATATGAGTATCGCTCTCCTTGGTCTCCGTCTGTATTACTGGGCAACACATTAGTTGTCAATGCTTGGTCGTTTGCGGAGCAGAGGGAACCTTCTTTGGCAGCGGATCGGAGAGCAATGGCACAGGGGAGCTACATTAAGCAGTTATACGATAAGGGGTGTTGGGCACAGTTGCCCCCCTCCCACAGCCATGGTAATTGGACTTTAGGGAAGGGCTACGAAGTGTATCGGATGGCAGGGCATCCTCAAGCTGGAAACCCCCCTCTAGGAGTCCGACGCACTGGTGCCACTGCAAGGATTCAAGGGGGAGACCAAATGGAATCTTCTGGGGTTCTTGAAGCTTGGGGATGTGTGGACTACAAGGGACCCGATCCCCTGTGAAATTCTCCAGGCGGAATATGAAATGGTGGTGAGTAAATACTTGCGGTAAATTAAAATCCGACACCTCATCTGAGGAAGTATAGGTCACATCAAGTAGCTCCTGGAGTAGAGCCCCCTGGAATTCAGGGTGCTTTGCTCCACTCTGCACAGGCATGCCATATCAGCAGTGTATAACACCTTGTACCCAATAGCTTCCTGACGTTCCAGGCCCTTAGAGACAAGTGGGAGGGCAATCTCGACAGACTCATAGATGATGAATGGGGAGGGTTTCCCAGGCCCGTAGCCAGGGCAATATATTTTTGGGGGCCTGGCCCCAGAAGTGGTAACAAAATAAGAATGCTTGAGGGCATAAACTCTTTGGAAAATGTATGCAATATGGGGAGAAGTTAAAGAATGAGTATCATTTATATGTTACCAAGGTTTGGCTTCAGTCAGTGATAGGTTTAGACACTTAACAAGTCATCATACATGCATTCTGCCACTCATCCCTGCATTCAAACATCCATTCATCAAGCCACTGACTCCTTCCTGCTTTCTCCTACGTACACGATCACAATAAAATACACACACAACTTAGGCAAAATAAAACAGTACAAGTAGAAAAAAGAAAACATACTGCTGCCTAAACATTGTAGGAATATTCAAAAATTAACAAATAAAATTAAACAAAGAAGCAGGTGACTTTCTGACAATTATATTGTGCATAGTGTATCTTTATTTTATAAAGTTCCAGTATGGTCGCCATGTTTAGAACCAATGTGTAGTCCATTTTGGAAGGGTGAAACAATGATACACTATGGACAATCCAATTCCATGATGATCGTCTGGTTAAGATGCAATGGCTGTGTGCAATGTGGTGCACTGCAGATGCGCAAGCAAGTTGCCTATTAGCAATGTCTAAGGGGCTATAGTATGATCTAAGAAATTACAATAAATAGAGGAGAAGGGAAGAAATTAAACCCAGACTATTAAAGGAGAAAATTGGAAACTGAAGGATTGGCTCTCAAGCCCTTGCATTGAAGCACACTCATTTTCAGGCAGATGTGCGATTGTGATCAGTCAAATGCTATCTCCTGCAGAGCAAGATAGACAATGGCTGAGGTGGGCTAACTCATTGTTCTATTGTCTTGGATAGAAGCAGAGTATAAATGATACACAGACTAATGACAAAAGAGGGATGTCCCAAACCCCTCTGCATATGTACATGTATATTTAGTTATATATAGGTATGATTTTGATTCAGGCTTTTGATTACATGAATCTGGCAGACAACAAAGCCTGTCAGGTCTTCTGGAGAAATACTAGCAAGAATGACTGCAGTACAAATCTTCTCCATACCTCCAACCCTCAAGGGTTTGTCAAAGGGGTTAATCAACACCAGAGCCCTTCCCTACAATGCTAATCTGTGAGATTTAACGTTATAAAATAGCCTTTAAGTCAATGAAATAGTAATCTACCCTTAAAGGCCAATTGACTTTAATTTAATATGTGTTGCATAACAAATAAATCAGGCCCACTGCTTTTGTCCAAACGTTTCATAATAAACACACCAGACAAATCATATGGCATTTGAAATAACTTTGCCAACAATCAGGTCAAAAGCTTTTATCATTGGATTGTCACCATAACCAACTCAGACCGACTGTATAGAGCATAAGCTTTCATACAAGGCAAACATTAGGTATACTGCGAATAAATAACGAATACATACACAATTATTGTTGTCAAAATATTATACCATCCCTTTGGATTATCATACAAAAATCTTCTATCCGCAGGGTTTTCTTCAAGTTGGTAAACCTTGTCCTACTACGGTGATGTGTCTGATTCCATTTAACCAAATTTCTGCCTGCAGGCTTTACTACAGTATAAAACCAATCCACGCTGAAAAACCTATCGCCTTTAACACGTGTTTTTCAGAATACCTCCGGCCTACTGGTTATTATCACAAATTTCATAAGAAACAGGTCAGAACTTTGGAATCTGATATAACGTTTCCCAACTAAACAATGTGGCCTATATTCTTTACCATTGTCTTGACACTAACAAACACAGGTCTACTGAAGTATGCATAAGCCGGCAATCATCATGTATACAGGTGTAAAATTACAAATATGTAGAAAATGACACTATGCCAAACAATATACACCCTCTTTTTAAAGGTCATAAAAGGATTGTCACATTGTGCCTGTTCAACTTGCAGGTTATGTCTAGTGTGGGTGACCAATACCAAAGCCAAAGTGTGATAACAATCCACTGTTAAAAATATGTTACCTTTAATATATGCTTTACACAATAAACAAGCCAAGCCTACAGCCTTTGTTATAGCTTTTCATAATTAACAGATCACATCTATGGCATTGGACACAACTTTATTTAAAGAACCAATCAGGCTAATAGCCTTTATCACTGGCTTGTCACAGTACCCAACTCAGGCCTACTGTATTGAGAATAAGCTTTCCTACAAGGTAATCATCAGTCATACAGTTATAAAATTACAAATATATACACAAATACAACTGGCAAAGAAAAATACTATCTCTCCTGAGAGGGCCTAACAAGGACTTTCGAAGTGCAAATCTTCTATCTCCACGTTTTGTCAGAGGGGTTACTAAAACCCTTAGGTACTACGGTAATCAGTGAGATTCCATGTAACAAAATACCTCTCTTCAGGCTTTAATACACAACAAAAACAACCCACCTTTAACCCCTTCAGCGCTGCGCGGATTCCCCCGCGGTGCTGAAGGGTTCGAGCGCGGGCGGGGCCATGACGGAACGGTTCCGTCATGAGCACAGCTCAACCGATGCTCATGACGGAATCGTTCCGTCATGAGCATGGAAGGGGTTAATTGCATTACTTTAACATATACTTTTCACAATAAATATGCCAGGCCTACTTCCTTTATTAAAAACTTTTCATAGTAAACAGATCAGGCCTAAGGTCTTGACCAGTAGCTTGCCTGCATAACCAATTAAGTCCTACTGTAGTGAGCATACGCTTTCCCACAAAGTCAAAAAGTACAATACAAGCACAATTTCAGTGGGAGCATACAACATCTGCCTAAACAAATGCTGGATTCAAGGCAACAACTTGTGGGTAAGCCCCTCTCTCAGTAGTACATGTGAAATCTCTTTTTCTTTTGATCGCATAAGGTCTGACAACATAAAAAGTGAGATGGAGAGAGAAATGTGGTAGCAGCAGAAGTGAGGTAGAGTGTGGCGAGGTAGAGAGAGAGCTGAGAGTGATAAGGAATAGCGAGAGATGGAGAAAGAAATAGGCAGAAAGGTGAGGTGAAGAGAAAGATGAGCTTTACAGAGGCAGTATACACAGAATAGAGCTGAAAGGATATGAGATGGAAACACAGAGGTGAGGGTCAGGTAGAGGGATGAGGTATAGACAAAGTTGAGATTGTGATGGGGGTAGAGAGTTAGAGATGTAGAAATAGCCACCCGTTGTGGTAGAGAGGTTTGTTTGTGAAAGAGGTGTAGAGGAGTAGGGTACATAGGTGTAAATTGAGAGAAGTGAGGTTAACAGGTGGGGTAGTGACAGGTGAGATAGCAAGAGGAAGATGTAGAATTAGGTAGAGGGTGGGATTAAGAGAAAGGGGTGATATAGAAGAGCGTTGGTGACATAAGAAGAGAGACATAATTGGAATAGATGAAGAACGCTCATGTCCTGAAGACGTCTTACTAGTGAGGACATGCTCACTTTGCAAGGGGTGCCTTGGAAGTTTGTCCATGGCTTAAAAGGGATCAGGATTTCTGGTGTGAGACAGGAGTGAGAGCTGCTAGCATAATGGATGTATTGACAGTTGTAGTCTATTAGGATGTTTGTCACTGGATGATGTCCCGGAGTCTGTGCACTTTTCTGGCATCAGGCTATGTGTAGTAGCTCAGAGGTGTAGCAAGTGTAACATGAGCACTAATGCAAGCATGGAAACAGCACCTTCTTACTCATTGTAGAATAAAATAAATGGATAACTGGGGTCCAAATGACCGCTCACAGCTCTGGGCCCCAGTACTTCACCTGTTGCACCATTGATAGCTACAAACTTGAAGAAGCTTTGTTGTGTGTGAAAGAGGTCATTGGAGTGTGGGTTGTCGAAACATGAAAGGAGATTTGCCTTGGTACTGTGGTACTTGTGCTGCTGATGAAACTATGACTATGCAATGGGACCTCTGTTTCTGCAGACCAAAAGCTGTCTGGAAATCTGGTGAAAATGTATATGATAGTGTCAGGTCTAGGGTGAGGAGACGCTCTAGATGAGGCATATAACGCATGGTATGAATGTGGAGGGGGGATTTGGAACTACATCTCCCATGAGATCGGGAGACAGAACTACCGCTCCCACAATCCTGGGAGCGCAACGGGATTGGCTTATTTAAGCTCCGCCCACTGGGAACGCGGGGCTTGCCACTCGGAACACTTCCTGATTTCCCTTAGGACCGAAAGTAAGCTGACGAGTGAAATCCACTCGTATTGAGAGACCGTCACGGATATTCTTGCAGACGGAAACATCACCGGGCTTGGAGCCCATTTACAGAAAACATTCTTTGCCGTAGCGCGTCGCGCTACTAGAACTACTTTGGGCGCATGCGCCATTGATACTCGGGCGACGAACAAGGAAACAGCACCGGCTCCCCGTACCTTGACCCCATAGCGCGTCTTCTGGCGCGGAGCCTCTGAACAGCAGAGGAGACTTGGTGTGGTACTGTAAATTTTGGAACCATGTCGGTGGCATGGTCCCACCATGCCGATTTTGGTATCAGCGGACCGCAAATGAGTAACGCGGTATGTATGAGTGTTTTCGTCATGTTTTACCGATGAATTCACCGTGTATACGGTACTACATATCGTACCCTCGGGTTCCATTTTAGAGCGGTAGCCATTTTGTGGTTGCCCTCACATAGGCTGTGCACTAAGGCCATGCCTAGGCCTAAAGGACACGTACACCTTCTGATGACTTCTTTGTGACCTGTGCGAACTGACTCCAATGCCCGAGGTCATTCATGTCCGGCCGGTTCCTTTTACTTCGGCCAAATGGGATTAGCATCAGGGCCTGACACATCATAAAGTCGTTCTTCCCACACGAACCCTGACTAATCTCTTTCACACCTGACTCTGTTTCCTACTTTATGGCTTACTTTACGAGGAGGAGGTGTCCGTTTATTGGGGTCCGTTGAAATCTGATGAAGGTTCTGAGCCTTGCTGGGTAAATAATTGTGGGCTGACCGAGCTGAAATGTGGGATTGTCATCATGACTTTGCTGTTTCTTTGAAGCGAAAATATGTGAATGACCACTTGTAAAATGGGGGCGGTGTTGCCCAGAGCGTAATATTTTGTATATAAGAAAAGACTGTTTTTTGTTTTGGAGCAGTCTCCTGAGAACATACATCGTGTTGTACTTCTTGGATACCTGTGATTGGTCTGCAGCCAATAAATACGATCTTTGACTTCACCTAGAAGACTCTGTGTTTCTGTAGTCTGAAACAGGAAGAACTCGAAGTCTTCGGGTGTGTCCCCTGGCACCGCTGGGTTGGTTCTGAAAAACCCAGTACTTCAGTTGGCGCCCAACGTAGGGCGATTTCAGCGGTACCGGTCCAAGCCAGAGGTTCGTGAGGAGCTTCGTGTGAAAATTCTGGAGGAAGGCCGCCACTTCATCGACCCCTGCATGTCGACGTGGTCCGAAAGTCTTTACTGCGAGGTTCTCCGCGTCCCGACGGCTACCAAGGACTGCTGCCCTGACTATCGCCCTGTTTTGGACCCTTGATGATTTGGTAAAGCGAAACGATTTAACGAGTCTTCTGGTGACGTCATCGATACCTCAGTTAAGTATAAGTGGAGCGTCTCCCAGTTCTTAGTTTGGTTCTTAGTTTGGTATCCCTTTGGGATCGCTTTGATTTGGAATTTGCAAGTGCCAAAGCCGAAGGACTCGTGTATTCACGAGACTATCGTATTCGATAATCCTTTGAAGTTTGAAACTAGACTAGTAAGCGACGATGCCTGGTTCTAGTATATTTGGAAATTTGTTTTGTTTGGGTTGTAATAGGGACTCCCGATTGGAGGATTCGTGTCCGGTTTCTCCAATTGGAACTCCAACTTATGAGCTTTATGTGAAACATGGTGTGGGCCCCATTACGTATAATGAAGTATGGATCCGGTACACCAGGAAGGATGGTGTCTTAAAATGGCCCCAAAATGGTAGTTTCGACACAGAAATCCTAGATAACTTAGAAGTTAAATTATTTAAAAAGAAAGCCCGGCCGGCGATGTTTGATTCTTTCCGCCTATGGCGAAAGGAAGCCAAACAGAAAGAAATTAAATTAGCAAAGAAAAGTAAAAGAGAGAAAGGTATGTCGATAATGCAAGCAGCTTTGCAGTTTAAAGATAATGAGGACGAGCAAATGAATGAGCAGTTGCGCAGGCAACATGAACTAGTAATTGATAAATGTTACCCAGTTTTGCCGCCCCTTCAGCAAGATGCGTCAAAAGAAAAGGAGAAAGATCCCCTAATGTCAAATTTGCTGAGTTTGCCACCCCCGTATGCGCAGAGTGCTACAGCACCTCCGCAACCTTTAAATGTACAGCCTCCAGTTAATTTGCCGCAAGCCTTCCTGCAGCCGCCAGCTCCTCCTCAGCCGGCTCCTATGCCTACGGCGCAGCCCTCTCAAGGGCCGCCGGTTTCGCTCCCTATCTCTTCTGCGCTTCCTGCAACTTTACCTAGTACATCAGCTGCCTCCCTCGGCGCTCTTCCTGATACGACCCCTGTACCTGTATCTGCATCCTTTTTTCTTCCCTCTATCTTTCCCCCTGTTCTTGCCTCAACTTCTCCTTCTACACGACAACGAATAGCTAGTGCGGTCACTAGCTTTATATCGCCTCTCTTTGGGTCACCTAGTACGACCCCTGGTTCCCAACGTAAGCAGTTGCGTAGTCAGCTGCCTGATTCTGGAGAGAAAGAAGTTTTAGACCGCATGGCACGTAGATGGATTGTTTTTCCTTCAAGATATGATGTGGAGTCTGTTGTAAATGTTTTTCATCAATGGGAAGCACCAAAACAGAGGTACGTTTTTGAGAAAATGTGTGAATTCCTCTGTGAGGAATTGGAAGATCATGGTCTAGATTCAAGCCCACAAGAGTTGTGTCATGTATGGTTTGATTTTGGAAAAGGCACGATTGTGGGCGCCGATGTCGAGAAAGCAGTCACAACATTGTTGTCCTTCAGGAATGGGGATTGTCATCAGTCGTTGTTTGACCAAGAGCCCCCTGTGGGGAAACAGGTGAAAGCGCGCCAATATCCAATGCGGGAGGTTCCCCCAGTTTGGAGACCTGGTGATTTAAATGCTAACCCACCTGTTCAGCCATATTTTCAGCGTGTTTGGGTACATGTTCCTTGGAAGCGATCAGAAGTTTTAGCCCTTAAGCAGACATTGCCTGACCCCCGTAAAAATCCTGCAGGATATTATAAGGAGTTATCACAGACTGCAGAATCGTGTGTCATGAACCTAGCTGACATAGATATGTTGTTCGGGAACATTGTTCCGCAGCCTTTGTGGGGGTTGATTCGTAATGCAGATCATGTCGCAGAACTAGGTGGCACATGGGCTAATATCATTGCTACAGACACTGCACAAGTTGGTGGTGCAAAACCTGAGCCCTTAGTAGCAGAACTCCCTGGTAGAATTATTACCTACATGAAGACTTTAATGCCGGCGATGCGTGTAAATTGGGATAAATTATCCGCATGCAAACAAAAGAAAGACGAAACAGTGTCTGATTTCTTCACTAGGTTTGAAGAAACATTTATCGACCACAGTGGTCAAGACATGAGTACGGAAGGTGGTCAACGGTTATTTGTTGATAAATTTGTGCATAATTTGCTTCCCGAGTTGTGTAAGAAATTAAAAGATTCAGAGAGTTCTTGGGCTGTTTCCTCATCAGCGCAAATACTGGCTACTGCACAGTATTACGAAAATAGGGATAAAGATGAGAAGGATAGAGCAGACAAGAAAACAAAAGAGTTAAAGACGATGGTTCTTTTACAGCAGGCTTACCCGCCACGTGGGGATCAGAATAACTATAAGCAAGGTCAGAGTAACTATCAACAACCCCAACAGTTTCAGAGTAACTCGCAAAGGTTCGGGTATTCCCAACCACGTGTTCCCGTGGGTCCCAATCAGTGCTCGTATTGCAAACAAGAAGGTCACTTTAAGTATAGTTGTCCTATATTGTTGCAGCGCACGAATAATGCTTATGGTGTGAGAGGTAGAGGTGGTCAGCAAGCTCCTAGAGGTAGAGGGCGTGGGAATGTTCCCCAGAATGCTCGTCCTCTTCCGCCTCAAAATACGATGAACAGTTTTGATCAGCAGGCCAATGTAACTGGTGGGACAGCTTAGTACTATAATAATGACTATTATGCAGAAGATGGAAATGCGGAAGGTAATGGTTACTAGGACAGCCATAGACAAAGAGAGGGAGTTGTTTCAGTGCCAGTGGATCAGAGTGTTAAGGTGACTACAGCGGGTGTGTCAGAGCCCTTCTTGTTGGATACTGGTGCTGCAAAAAGTTCAATTATGCACTCAAAACTCCCTGGCGCACCTTTGTCTGGCGAAATGAATGTTTCAGTAGGTTTTTCTGGCGCCCCGGTTAGGAATCCGATCTCTAGTCCTATGTCCCTTTCTGTTGGACCTTGTGAGCTGAAAGCACCCCTTATCCTAACGACAGGATGTGGTGAAAACCTGTTAGGATTGGATTTGTTAAAAAGATTACATGCGACATTATATTGTTCCCCCTCGGGAGTACAACTTACACTGGGTAGGGAAGTGATTTCTCCCATGTATTTGTCGAAGAATAAACTGCCAGCTGAATTGTCGTCTCTTCCGGATATCCTTTGGGCTACTGGTCCTAACGAAGTGGGTCTCTTGGAAATACCGCCATATGTGGTCACTTTGAAAGCCAATGTTAAATTGCCACGCATTCCCCAGTACAAGATCTCTAATGAAGGTGAGAAAGCGTTGTTAGCGATCATCTACGATTTGATTGAAAAGGATGTAATTGAAGAGACAAGAGGCAACGTTTGCAATAGTCCGGTTCTGCCTGTTTTAAAACGTACTGACCCTTCTCAGCCACCTGTTTACAGGTTTGTGATCGATCTTAGAGAGGTCAATAAAATAGTTGTGCCACAGTTTCCAGTTGCCCCTGATATAACTGCCTTGTTAACTATGATCCCAGCGTCCGCTGCTTGGTTCTCAGTGATTGATTTAAAGAATGCTTTCTTTAGCATTCCGATTGCAGAGGAAAGCAGGGATATTTTTGGTTTTAGTTTAGGAGGTCGCAGCTTCCGCTTTAAACGCGCTCCACAGGGCTACTGTGAAAGTCCATCAATATACAGTCAGGCTTTAAAAGCGCAGCTTGATGCAATTGTTTTACCTAGTGGTGCTACCCTTATTCAGTATGTTGACGATTTACTTATCGCCGCGGATAGTGAAGAGATTTGTAAAGAAGCTACATTGTCATTGTTGCGTCATTTGTCTGTCTTTCATCACAAAGTGTCTCTCTCAAAACTGCAATATTGTCGACAAAAAGTGACCTACTTAGGTCATCTCTTATCGAAGGAGGGAAGGAAACTGACCCCAGAAAGAGTTCAGGCTATTGCACAATTGAGCGTGCCAAGAACACAGAGAGAAGTGCGTGCTTTCTTGGGTATTACTTCATACTGTAGGCAGTGGATCCCGAGTTTTTCTTTGCTGGCAAAACCTTTGATAGCATTAACATGTAAAGATACCCCGAATCCCGTCCCATGGTCTGAAGAGTGTCAGAAAAGTTTTTCGGAATTACGTAAGGCCTTATCTTCAGCTCCTGTGTTGGGTACCCCCGACTACAGTAAACCTTTTACATTGTATGTTCACGAGAAAGAAGGTTGTGCGTTGTCAGTGCTGACACAGTCTTTTGGAGACAGACAGCGTCCATGCGCCTATTTTTCGTCGACTTTGGATCCAGTAGCTAAGGCATTGCCAAGTTGTTTGAGAGCCACAGCGGCAGCAGCTGTGTCTATTCGACAGTCTGCTGGGTTAGTAATGAATAACATGTTGATTGTAATGGTTCCACATGCAGTGGACACATTGTTGAACAGGACCAAGACATAGCACTTAACTAGTGCTCGATTGTCAGGTTACGAGTTAACGCTGCTAGCGAGTCATGTGCACATAAAGAGGTGCAATACGTTGAATCCAGCCACATTATTACCGATTTCAGCAGACACAGATGAGATTGAACAGCATGATTGTCTGTTCAAAACAGAAGAGGAAACAAAAGGGAGAGTGGATCTTAAAGATACTCCCCTGGTTAAGTGTGATGGTACCTTATGGGTGGATGGCTCGTGCTTCAAGTTTCCGACTTCCGAATGGTGATACGACTGCTGCATATGCTATCACGACTTTGCACACGATTGTCGAAACTGCACGTATACCACATAATTTGGCTCAAGCAGCAGAATTAATTGCACTAACAAGGGCATGCGTGTTGTCGAAAGGAATGAAAGTGAACATATATACTGACAGCCAGTATGCTTTTGGCGTGGCCCACAGTTTTGGGCGCTTGTGGAAAGAACGTGGGTTCCTGACGTCGCATGGAACTAAGATTCAGAATGGTCAGTTGGTGAATGATCTCCTTGAATCACTGACCTTACCGTTACAAGTCGCGATTGTGAAATGCAGTGCACACAAGAAGATTATTGATGATGTTGGTCGCGGTAATGCGTTTGCTGACGAAATCGCGAAAGAAGCAGCAAAAGATTTGACGAATCGAATGTATGTTGCAGGCCCTGCAAGATGGGTTGGTGATGTTGGAATGTGTGAAGACACGATAGAGAGTGTGAAGTCCCTTCAAGCTGAAGCCACAGAGAAAGAATTGAGCATGTGGAAAGAAAGTAAGGGTAAATTGGATGAGAATGGTTGTTGGATTGATTTGTCAGAACACCGGCGATGGTTGTTACCTGATGCATATGTGCTTCCAGTGGTTACAATGGCACATGGAATGGCACATATCAGTGTGAAAGGGATTTGTAAGTTGTTAGCTCCAGTATGGCAGAATGCTGGAATCCACAAGTGTGCGGAGAATGTGGTCAAAAATTGCATGGTATGTTTGAAATACAACCCTGGTAGGGGAACCCCAACTCCAGCTGGTCATTTTGCGCCTCCAACGTATCCGTTCGAGGTTTTGCAGCTAGATTTCATCCACATGGAAAGGTGCAACAATTTGAAATATGTACTTGTTGTTGTCTGCGCTTTTTCAAGGTGAATAGAAGCCTATCCCCTAAAAGACAATACTACCTTATCCACAGCTAAAGCCCTTGTCAAGGAATTTTTCCCTAGGTTTGGAATGCCAAGAATGGTATGGAGTGATAATGGGAGTGAATTTGTGGGACGAGTGATGAAGGACTAGGCATTAAGCAGAAATTCCACGCTGCAAATCACCCCCAATCAGCTGGACTAGTAGAGTGCTATAATGGCACATTGAAGCTCAAATTAGCCAAGATCCAAGCGAGTTCTGGTCTTAAATGGCCTGACGCTCTGCCCTTAGCACTCCTATCAACAAGAATGACTGTGCATTCACGAGTGGGACTTAGTCCCTACGAAATCGTGTTTGGCCGCCCAGCGAATATATGGGGAGTGCCAAGGCCAACAAAATTCAGTGAGATCGAACATCCAGTACTGCTTGATTATCTATGAATTGACGGCTAAATTGCGTGTCTTACACCAACAGGTCCACGATACTCTGCCTCAGGCCTCTGAAGCTCCAGGACATCCTATCAGTCCTGGATCGTGGGTGCTGGTCAGAAATTTCCAGAGGACGAAAAATGATGAACCCCGTTGGACCGGCCCCCATCTCGTCCTCCTTTCGACAAGATCAGCTGTTCGAGTGAAAGGGAAAAAGAACTGGATTCACGGCGTACATTGTAAAAGAGTTCCTTTGCCTCTGCCGTATGACCGGTGGGTCCAGGAGGGTATCGCTGATTCTGAGACTGACACTGTGCCCCGTTTCGTGCCATTTAGCGATGCACGTGTAAAAGGAGCAATTTCAGAACAAGAGAACGACGACATTCTACAAGAAGCTGTGCCGCCATCAAATCAATTGGACACCACAGAGCCTGAACTCTTGTTTCAAGACCAAACAGTACCTACAAGAAGCCACCACAATCTGAGGCCGAGAACTATGGACAAATAAAAATTATTTTTCTTTGATATTTTTTAGAAGTACAGCTCTCTCTTCCATTTGAAAAACTTTCTTATTTTTGCTTTTTTTCGAACCACCATCCGGGTTCAGCTGTAGGGTCGTGGTGCCAAGACTTTGGGGTACAAGCCGGAGACGCTAGGTCAACGGTTCTGGTTGGTCTAGGGCGTTCCCTGGACTGACAAGTGTACTCCTTAGCAGAAGACACTCATCCACCGCGAACAGCACGATTAGAGGATGGAGTTTTTCAAGATGAGGAGACCCGCTGAGGAAATAAATTTTAAGAGCAGAATATGTAAAGTAATGAATAGCAAACGTTTTGTAATATTATGTCTGTTTGTCCTATTTAGCATGATGATGTTTTCCGTAGGTTATGTATTATTGTCTTTTCAAGTGCCGTTTGCACCCACTATACAGCCCATACCTCCTCCTACTGTTTCCTCACACTCTTTCCACCCTCTGCCTGAACACGAACAAGCTAGACGTTCTGAGTTCGTAAATAATTTGTTTATTCAACTTCTGCACCAACACCAACTAGTTATGAATACGACAAATTGCTGGGTGTGTGGTTTGATGCCACATACCATTAATAAGGGTATCCCATATCTAGTGCTGCCGTTTAGCTATAATGGGTCATCATGGGCATTCCAGACTATGTTTCTTTTTGCGCTTGAAACCTATTCCCCGCGACCACCGCGTTCCACTAGACCTAGCACGAACAATAAGGCCTTGATGAAAGGAGTTGCTGATATGAGCAGAGATATCTATGCATATTCATCTATTCCCAAGGATGAGTTGCGAGCTTATGTATGTTGGAATGCGACGGGGTATAGCATTAGTCTGGGCGAGAAACAGCGTAAAAGTTCATCCCCAATTTGGGTCGTACCCCACATAGGTCGGTTCTGTTTACAAGGCAATGGTCAGAATCCAAGAGCTCAACTAGGGAAGAGTGACTGTACTGAAACGTACACTTTCCCATCACAGTTTTCCCCTGCGTTTTTGGCTGCCAAGGGTACATACTTTGTTTGTACTGATCGAGCATACACATGGTTGCCCCCTGATATTTCGGGCACATGTTATGTTGCAAATTTGCTGCCGCCGACATTTACTGCTGCCTCTGATTATCACAAGACCAGAGTTGTGAGAGGCGTTGTTAGTAAAGAGGATACTGCCGGTCAGGAAGCGGGAGACTTTTTCCTGGGTTTCCTGCCGTTTTGGGGACCAATGGTCAATAGTAGGAACCTGAGACAATTGACTTGTGTAGTTGAAACCACTGTTAATGTAACGGCTGGTGCCCTTGGTAATTTGACAGCTGAGCTCCAAGCGGATCGCCTCATGACGTTGCAGAACCGTATGGTTCTAGATGTAATACTTGCAGACCGTGGTGGGGTATGTAAGGTCATCCAATCAAGCTGCTGTATTTTCATACCAGATAACGCTCCGACAGTCTATCAAGCCATCTCCAAACTGCATAAGATTTCCGAATCCATTCATGTGGATAAAGGAGATTGGTCGATGATGGAGTGGTTCTGGGGACTGATATCAGCTTGGGGATGGAAGATTCTAATAGTCACTGGGACGATCTTAGCCATTCTTTTCCTGTTCTGTCTATGTAGACAGTGTGCACCTGTAATATGTAGCCTATGTGTTACATCATGTGTAAGGAAACCTGTATCAAGGGACGAGCTGAGCAATAGGATGATGCTACAGCAACATCTCCATGACTTTATGAACATAGACCTGGACTCAAATTAGTATAGTTATTGCCTATGTAAGGGCAAAAGGAGGGTCTGTGGTACTGTAAATTTCGGAACCATGTCGGTGGCATGGTCCCACCATGCCGATTTTGGTATCAGCGGACCGCAAATGAGTAACGCGGTATGTATGAGTGTTTTCGTCATGTTTTACCGATGAATTCACCGTGTATACGGTACTACATATCGTACCCTCGGGTTCCATTTTAGAGAGATAGCCATTTTGTTGTTGCCTTCACATAGGCTGTGCACTAAGGCCATGCCTAGGCCTAAAGGACACGTACACCTTCTGATGACTTCTTTGTGACCTGTGCAAACTGACTCCAATGCCCGAGGTCATTCATGTCCGGCCGGTTCCTTTTACTTCGGCCAAATGGGATTAGCATCAGGGCCTGACACATCATAAAGTCGTTCTTCCCACACGAACCCTGACTAATCTCTTTCACACCTGACTCTGTTTCCTACTTTATGGCTTACTTTACGAGGAGGAGGTGCCCGTTTATTGGGGTCCGTTGAAATCTGATGAAGGTTCTGAGCCTTGCTGGGTAAATAATTGTGGGCTGACCGAGCTGAAATGTGGGATTGTCATCATGACTTTGCTGTTTCTTTGAAGCGAAAATATGTGAATGACCACTTGTAAAATGGGGGCGGTGTTGCCCAGAGCGTAATATTTTGTATATAAGAAAAGACTGTTTTTTGGTTTGGAGCAGTCTCCTGAGAACATACATTGTGTTGTACTTCTCGGATACCTGTGATTGGTCTGCAGCCAATAAATACGATCTTTGACTTCACCTAGAAGACTCTGTGTTTCTGTAGTCTGAAACAGGAAGAACTCGAAGTCTTCGGGTGTGTCCCCTGGCACCGCTGGGTTGGTTCTGAAAAACCCAGTACTTCATTGGCCGACAATACTGAGAGCGAAACCAGTGCCTTCTCCGATTGCTCCGGACCTACGAGGACGAGAGGGAACTACACGGCAGCAGGAAAAGCATCGTTCCTCTACGCCTGTCGCTTGGTGAGGTAACCAAGGAGTAAGACAGGTTTCTTATCTTGGCCCTGCCTTCAAGATTCCGTGATTCTTGAGATAAGTACTTTCTACGTAGTGCAGGAGGCTGCATAAGCAACAAGGCTTTCTATTTGTTTTGACGTGACTGCTGTGGGAAGAATATTAAGTTTTGTTTCTGTAAGTGTGTTTTCATTGGGATTGCGGGGACAGGGGAGGTGTGTCCTTAGCGCTAGCATGATGCATTGTGTGTTTCTGTCTCACTCACAGGGTTTATGGGGTGGAGCCTAGGCGATTGAAGTGCGCTCTAGCGAAGACATCCCTTGCCAGCACCTACCAGCAGCAGATTATTTCGTTTGGGTTTCTTTGTCCCTTTTTTTCCTTTCCCCCAGAGGAAGTGGTAGACGTGTCGTGTTTATTGAGCACGCATGGGTGTCACCCCCAAGGGGATAGGGTTAACTAGCCACTCATCGTTCCCGCTGTACCCGGCTACCACGTGTGTACTACCTACCTCTGCTAGATAGAGTGGCAAGCCCACGGTTACATACAGCCTGAACGATGGACACCAACACCTTGCTTACTTCGGTGCTGGAAACGCTAACCGCTTTGCGAATAGAAGTAGAAACATTCCGTGGGGAGAACTTAGAGCTCCGCAATGAAATGGGTACCATGAGGTGGGAGGTCGCAGGGTTGTCACGCCATGGGCCTAGCGATGCTCGAGGAGCTCAATATATTAAACCTTGGACGCTACCTCCTCCCAACCATCAGGGGGTAGGAACAGATCAGTCAGCTCAGGCGACCGGGGGTGGTTCAGGCCCTTCAACCATTCAAGTTATTCAGCCCGTACACTTGCCCTTAGCACCACCCGAACGTTTTTACGGAGACCCAAAGAAGTTTGGTATTTTTTTGGGACAGTCCAAGCTGCACTTCATGTGTAAGCCGGCAGTGTTCCATAACGATCAGACAAAAACTGCGTTCGTCATGTCTTATCTGGGAGGGAACGCGGCTAGCTGGTCCTTTGCCCTCATAGAAAGGGATGACCCAACCCTGAGAGATTTTGACACTTTCTGTGACGAGATGCGCAAACTGTTCGATAGGAAGGCGCACCTACTCTCTTTAGACAGGGAACTGCTCACATTGAAACAAGGTAGTCAAGACTTACTTTCATACATCACTACTTTTAATAGACTCATTTCCGAAACAGGACTGGCCAATGGAAAAACGATCCTCCCTGTATTATCAAGGATTGAGGAGTGAGCTCAAAGACGTCTTGGCTCAAGTGGTACATCTGCCCTCCGCCTGTGATGAGATAATTGATCTCACTGTACAGCTGGATCATCGATTACAGGAGAGGAAAGGAGATAAACCACGTTCCAAGGTTAGATACCCCTTGCCTCGTTCCCGAGCGGTCAACGAGGGAACCACCCCCAGCATGGAAGGGATCGAACCCATGCAGATAGGTGGTATCAGAGGACCATTAACCCAAGAAGAGAGGGAAAAAAGAAGAAAACAACGTCTGTGTTTGTATTGCGGGAAGTCCGGACACTTCATTAAGGAGTGTAAAGCAAAAACCAGACTTCCCTATCGAGATGGCAAGGGGGAACAGAAAGTACCTGCGATGGTCTGCTCACCAGAACTGTCGGAAAACTAGCTTGCCCAAACACGATTCAGACCCCTTGTTTGAGGCCACATGAGGATGAGGTCTGCCATGCAGCGGTTAACACCGTCCAGCACGCTGTTGCCCATCTCAACGTCTATGTTACCTTGGATGTACCAGAAGTAGGACTTATGTCTGTGCATGCTTTATTGGACTCTGGGGCAACAGGCAATTTTATCGATCAACATTATGCCCGAGAAATAGGCCTGCAAGGCATTAAGAAGAAGATACCAGAGTTGGTTAAGGCTGTGGACGGCTCGGAATTGACATCAGGGCCCATAAGATACAATACTCCCTTGGTTCAGATGAGGATCGGAGCGCGCCACAGAGAGTTCATCCAATTCGATTTAATAGACGCCCCCCAGTTTACCCTGATAGTGGGCATGCCGTGGCTCACGCTCCACGATCCTTTGGTACAATGGGCAGCAAGGACGGTTACGTTGAATTCTCCCTATTGTGCTGAGCATTGTAATCATGAGACAGTACAACCACCGCCCAAGAAAAATAACCCAGCGGAGTTTCTAGCCAACAGTTATGTTCTCGCCAGCGTGAATTGTACCACGATTCTACCTAGCGAGTACCTGAAATACCAGAACGTCTTCAACGAACAGGAAGCCAGTAACCTTCCCCCTCATAGGGAGTATGACTGTGTCATTGACCTCGAACCTGGATCCAGTATTCCGTGCAGTCGCATATACGCCCTCACTGAGGCAGAAAATACTTATCTGCAACAATATCTGAGTAAACTATTGGCCAATGGATTCATTCGTCACTCTACCTCTCCTGCGTCCTCCCCTCTTTTTTTATTCCAAAACGTGAGGGAGGCTTAAGGGCGTGTATAGACTATAGAGCCCTCAATCGCATCACAAAGAAGAACAGGTACCCTCTCCCCTTAATTCCTGTACTGTTAGATCAGTTAAAAGGGGCCACGGTATTCACAAAATTAGACCTCCGGGGAACATACCATTTGGTACGAGTACGGCGGGGGATGAATGGAAGGCGTCCTTTAGAACCAAGTTTGGCCTGTATGAGTACCAAGTAATGCCTGTTGGTCTCTGTAATGCCCCCGCCGCCTTCCAGTATTTTATGGATGAGGTACTGAGAGGATTATTGGATGTGTCCTGCATCATCTACATTGATGACATTCTAGTCTATTCCTCCACCATGACAGACCACATTACACATGTGGCAGCCGTATTGGAAAGGCTCCAAAGGCATTCCCTCTATGCCAAACTCGAAAAATGCTTTTTTCATACGCAAGAAGTGGAATTCCTGGGGTATGTCATCGGTCCGAAGGGACTATGTATGGATACGAAGAAGACACTGGCCATCCGGGAGTGAGAATCTCCTTCATGTGTAAAGGCCCTGCAAAGCTTCCTGGGGTTTGCGAATTTTTATCGAAGATTCATACGAGACTTTTCGAAAATTATTCAGCCAATGACACAACTACTGAGAAAAGGGGCAGTGTTCCACTGGTCACCACTAGCCGAAGAAGCCTTTCAAAATCTCAAACAGCGTTTTATGTGCGCCCCCATATTACGACATCCAGATGCGTCACAACCCTTCATCCTAGAGACAGACGCTTCTTATTATGCGGTGGGAGGAATACTGTCACAACGACACCCTGAGACCGGTCAATTGCATCCTGTCGCCTTCTATTCGAAAAAATTAACCCCTTGTGAAGCCAACTACACTATCTCCGACAAGGAGCTATTGGCCATCAAACGAGCCTGTGAGGAATTGAGACACCATCTGTTGGGGGCCAAGCACACCGTAGAGATATACACGGACCACCGAAACCTGTTATTCTTGAAAAGCGCCCGAGCCCTGACACCCCGGCAACTCCGATGGTCACTATTTTTTGCAGACTTTGATTTCGTTATCAAGTACAGACCAGGCTCCCAGAATGGAAAGGCAGACGCACTTTCTAGACCCCCATCTGCGGGAACCCTGGTATCCAAGGAGGAAGAAGAACCTCCCGTGATCCTGCAGAAGGCGTCCTTCCCCATAGAGACGGTGGCGATACTCTCCTCTCAGGATTTCCTTAAAGAAGTAAAAGAACACTCCTCATCAGTCGATCAAGCATCTTGGGTGCAGGAAGCCCCCCAACAGCGCTATGAGAAAGACAGATTACTATACCATGAGAACAAACTCCTTCTGCCCACAAGGCCTCTCCAACAACAGGCCTTACAGTGGATTCACGACTCCGTCTTGGGGGGACATCACGGAATTCATTAAACAGGACATGCCCTGTCCAGATATTTTTGGTGGGAATCTCAGCAGAAGGATGTGACCACATACGTTTCGTAATGTTCTGTTTGTTCCCAAGCCAAGGCACAACATCAAAGACCCAGTGGGTTACTCAGACCAATTCCCACACCACCAGCCCCGTGGCACACAGTCTCCATGGGCTTTATAGTGGAAATGCCTCTTAGTCACGGTTACAATACCATTTTAGTAGTAATCGACCATCTGACCAAAATGGGGCATTTCCTCGCCCATACCAATTTACCCACTTCAGGTGCCTTAGCCTCTATCTTTCTACAGAACATAATTAAACTACATGGAGTGCCGGCAGTCATCATCACTGATAGGGGAACCCAGTTCACGTCCAAGTTTTGGAAAAACGTATGCGAAATCAAGAAAATAGACGCCCGTCGATCTACCAGCTATCATCCCCAAACAGACGGAAAAAACGAAAGGCTCAACCAAACCTTGGAGCAATACCTTCGCTGTTTCACGCTTCAACACCAGGAAGAATGGAGCAGATTACTATGGAAAGCGGAATTTGCGTACAACAATACCTCCCATTCTTCGTTGGGGTGTTCACACTTCTATTGTCTCCAGGGGTTCCATCCCAACATGCTACCCTTTGAACACCCAGCAGTATCCACGCATCCATCCATACAGGAACACCATGCGCACCTCAAACTAACCTTAAACACTGCCAAAAGACACTTAGAAGAGGCTCATGAAAGAGACAAGAAACAGGCAGATAAAAAGAGGACACCTGAACCACTATATAAAGTAGGAGACAAGGTGTGGCTTAGTACCAAACACTTAAAACTCAAAGGGAATACCCGATTACAACCCAAATACATAGGACCCTTCATTATAGCTAAGGCCATCAATCCTGTGGCCATGAAGCTCACACTGCCACTACAGTGGCGAATTCACCCAGTATTTCATGTTTCCCTACTCAAACCATGTCACCCAGGGACACGGTTACCCGTCCGACCCTCAGTTATAGAGGTAGAAGGAGAAGAGGAATATGAAGTGCACAGCATGCTAGATTCCAAGGTCGTCAGAGGACGAGTGCACTACCTAGTTGATTGGAAGGGTTACGGTCCTGAGGACCGGTCATGGGAGCCCGAGACCAATCTGCATTGTCCGAGATTATTAAGGCAATTTCATTCCCGCTACCCCACAAAACCAGGCAATCCGTCGAGACGACGGCCATGGGGAGGGGGTACTGTCAGGTCTAGGGTGAGGAGACGCTCTAGATGAGGCACATAACGCATGGTATGAATGTGGAGGGGGGATTTGGAACTACATCTCCCATGAGATCGGGAGACAGAACTACCGCTCCCACAATCCTGGGAGCGCAACGGGATTGGCTTATTTAAGCTCCGCCCACTGGGAACGCGGGGCTTGCCACTCGGAACACTTCCTGATTTCCCTGAGGACAAAAAGTAAGCTGACGAGGGAAATCCACTCGTATTGAGAGACCGTCACGGATATACTTGCAGACGGAAACATCACCGGGCTTGGAGCCCATTTACAGAAAACATTCTTTGCCGTAGCGCGTCGCGCTACTAGAACTACTTTGGGCGCATGCGCCATTGATACTCGGGCGACGATCAAGGAAACAGCACCGGCTCCCCGTACCTTGACCCCATAGCGCGTCTTCTGGCGCGAAGCCTCTGAACAGCAGTGGAGACTTGGCCGACAATACCGAGAGCGAAACCAGTGCCTTCTCCGATTGCTCCGGACCTACGAGGACGAGAGGGAACTACACGGCAGCAGGAAAAGCATAGTTCCTCTACGCCTGTCGCTTGGTGAGGTAACCAAGGAGTAAGACAGGTTTCTTATCCTGGCCCTGCCTTCAAGACTCTGTGATTCTTGAGATAAGTACTTTCTACGTAGTGCAGGAGGCTGCATAAGCAACAAGGCTTTCTATTTGTTTTGACGTGACTGCTGTGGGAAGAATAATATGTTTTGTTTCTGTAAGTGTGTTTTCATTGGGATTGCGGGGACAGGGGAGGTGTGTCCTTAGCGCTAGCATGATGCATTGTGTGTTTCTGTCTCACTCACAGGGTTTATGGGGTGGAGCCTAGGCGATTGAAGTGCGCTCTAGCGAAGACATCCCTTGCCAGCACCTACCAGCAGCAGATTATTTCATTTGGGTGTCTTTGTCCCTTTTTTCCCTTTCCCCCAGAGGAGGTGGTAGACGTGTCGTGTTTATTGAGCACGCATGGGTGTCACCCCCAAGGGGATAGGGTTAACTAGCCACTCATCGTTCCCGCTGTACCCGGCTACCAGGTGTGTACTACCTACCTCTATGTGATAGATAGGTTGTGATGGAGTGGGAAGTTAAAGATGTATTTCAATGCAGCCAGTGCAACACTAGAGCAATGGACATCACATGCAGGATGCCCTCTCTAGGCATTACATTTAAACCACATACTGATACATATTTTAACCCTATAAATGCTTATATAACAACATTCTAGCCTCAGATTTAGTGGGGGCAGGCAGAAATATAGGGGTGCTGGGCTCCCTTGTGGCTACGGCCCTGGGTTTGCTGCTATCCTGAGGAGGTGGCACTCCAGGCGAACTTTAGGTTGGTTCAACTCAAAATCCTTCAAAGGGCATGTTTCACGAGGTTACAACTCTTTGCCATGAATAGATGCCCATCTGACAGGTACTCGGGGCTGCTCAATACGCGGCACACTGTTTCACACAATATGGGAGTGCCCTAATCTACGGCTCTTTTGGGTGGGTGTAGGGAGCAGGTTGTCTGGGATCGTTGACACAAGACTGGACCTCACACCGAAATTAATCATGTGGGGCGAGCAAGCATTGGAAAGATCCACCCATTTATTCTGTAATGTGGCTATAATGGTGAACAGGCATGCTGTGAGACAAAAATTGAGCAGTGCCTGGGTTCTGCGGGTGGAGGACTAGGAAATCAACATGGACTGATGTATGAGAGAGAAGAACAAATTACTAGGTGTAGGCCTGTCCAAGCAAGTTTGAAAAAATCTTGGGTGCGTGGAGGGCCCAGTGCGAGGATATTGGCTGAGACTCGGTGGGGGGGGGCGTACGCTGTGCCCTGTTGCACAGGATGGCCTTTGGGGTAATTTGCCTCTGGAGAACTACAAATTCGAGTGACTAGGTGATCAGCCACAGATTCAAGGGGTGAGGTCAATGGTCCTAAACTGGAGACCATTGTGTGATACTGGAAAGAAGGTGATTTGTTTGGTTGCCATGTGATGCCTAGTTGGGAAGGTGATATGGGAGGAGGGTGTACATGCCAGAGGGATGGTTTTTTTTTTAATTCTTACTTGAAACTCAATAAAATATGGTTAAAGAAAAAAAAAGATTGTAAGACCATTGGTAGTATGTGTTGATTAGGTATAGTGCAAGTGCACTGAATTCACTCAAAATAACTAGGAGTAAAGTTAGAAAAGTAAACCCTCATACTAGGATTAAATGAAAGGCACGTTAATGGTGGAGGGCAAAGCTATGGCTAAGCTAAAACTATTTATTTTTTTAAAGCATTGTCAAAAAATCCAGTAGTTCTTGATTTTGCTGATGCTTTTACCGATCATAAGTGTCAAGATGCATGCACAAGCATGGCCAGCAATCTTACTGATGTCAGAAACAAATCCTTTTCTGTAGCAGGCTGCAGTATCTTAAGTTGTTAGTAGATATCACAGGAGTCAGACACAATCTTTCTCTGTACAAGGCAGCAACACCTTAGGTAATTACTAGAGGTCTCTGTGTCAGAAACAAGGCTTAGATGTAATTACGCTGCAGTACCTCAGGCCATTCCTTGGAGGAGGCCCCACATGATACCAGAGATTAAGGACATTTCCTCCAGCCCTGTGTGGCCTTCTCTCAGTGAAGTAACAGTATGGCATCAAGCTGCAGGACCATTGGTCCATCATATCTGTCTGCCTTTCATTAATTAAATCCCTGGAATATTCCAAGATAAAAACTGAATACAAAGGGATGGCAATTTATGTACCTGGAATTACCCTGGAGCTGAGTGAACATGGCATGATGTTGTCAGTCAAGTGAGTGAAAGTTATTTGTGTTTGAGGAGCACTGGATAACTGAATTGTAAGTACATGTTCTCCCTAATATTAAACCTGGAACTTTAAATAGTCATCCGTTTGTAAAACAAAAAATGCAAGAACCTGTTTGGTGCCTGTTAAGTTAAAGATACAATAACTGATGGTTTAAAAGAGCGAGGCTGAATAATCCTGTCACTAGAAGACAATGGTTCTTAACCTTTTAAATTTTGTGGACCACCGAATGAATCACTACTGGATGCAGAGTAGCCCTCCCTAAGCAATTTCTATGATTGTATTCTCAAAACAATATACAGAAATGAAGAAACATGAACACATCAAACAAATATACAGGTTTTGAAATATTTTATTCACAAACAAAACAGATAGGCAAAATTTACATTTTAATGGGATGATTGGAGTATTTGAACATTTTGATTTACTTCTGAAACACAAAGTCATAGGCAGAGTTTTGCATATCACTTTTTTTTGTGCTCCACCGCGTGCTCTCTTTTTGTCTGGGCCTACAAATGTTGTTTCAGTGAGGCCAGCGATCATTTTCTATTAAATCCTGTTTACTGTACTTGCCTTGCTCCTACAAATCAAGATAAGGATAGCAACTTTATTTTTAGCATCCAACATTAAATTTCTTCACATTTACAGGCCGTTTTAAAACTTTGAATTTTCAGTTTTACTTTGGTAGATAAATAAATGTACTTTTTGATCTTCTAAATATTTCATTATCTAAACAGTTGTGGATCCCATGAGTAGGCATCGCGAACCCCCCAAGGTGTTCAGCAACCTGCAGAAACACCTCTGTAGATTGTCGCGTTGTATGTCAGTGTTGAAATGAAACAAAGGGTAGATTGACATGAGGCAGGAAACAGAGAAATCCAAAGTGAAACCAATCAGTGATCATCTGCTTTAGCACTGCTTACAACTAGGGAAGAGTGAAACTCGTGAAATTTCTATAGTCTAATTATTCAAAATGACTGCAAAATGAGACAAATTTGTGCACAGTGGGGCATAATGGTGTAATCTTGGTAATTGTGCATAGATTTTGTGACGTGAAATTACCAGAACTACGCCAACTATGCCAGCATAATTAAACTTGCACCCAGGCCTGTTCCTCGTGTTCTTCCGCGTGTACTTTGGCCACAGTTGTGTCGCTGGAGGTTTGTGGAGTGTTCCATGCAACAATAACAACGAAAGCATTTTATATTTAAAAAAAAAAAAATAGATTCGGTATTCTCTACTTCATAAACATTTTATAACCACAAATATTCTGACCTGTGTTTGTTCGTAAATCTAGTATGTATGAACACTGGGTCACTTTACTATTTAACTCCATTCCTGACATATTTAGTGAGCAGAGCTTTACAGCAGGTGCAGGCGAAAGTTCTTAAAGGAAGATATTTCTCCAATTGTTAGATGTCTGCAGCTGGTGGTGTAGACTATGTTTTTGCAGTCATTATTTTCAGCTGGAGCTGTGCCAATGGCCGCCCGGTGTGCCCTTCTCTGAGGCGCTTCTCCAGCGGTGCCCGTCTGCAGCGGTGCCCCTCCCTCTCCAGGTGTGTCCGCTTTGGCACCGAAGCACCTGCTGTGTGGCACCAGTTGGCACCATGGGGGATTCTCTGTTTTTTATCAGGAGGATAAAGCAGCCTCACATAAAGATGTATTTCTTCTACAAAAATGGCATTTTGCCAGCGCCACGGATTTGGTTCTGGTGTTTCCTGGGTGCAGTCGCTGGACGGCCGCTGTTAGCGGAGCTGGTCTCACTTATGTAATCTGCTGTGGTAGTGGGGCCACATAATAATAATTGTAATGAAATGTATATAGCGCCTTCTACACCTGACGAGGCGTCGAAGCGCTTTTCGGTGAGTAGTATGCTACTTCGGAACCCAAAAAGTATTAGTGATGAATTAGTTTATAATAACGCCTTTTGGTGGTACTGGGGCCATACTATTATAATTGGTGTTACTAGATAATTATCATTACTGTCATTAATATTATTGTAGTATGGCACCACTACCACAGAATATATTATTATTATTATTATTATTACAGAATGGCACCACTGTAGCAAAAGATGTCATGATTAATCATGTGATAATTATCGGATGGTATTCGAACGTACAAAGGCTGAGCCAGCCCGGCCACGGCCAGTATCCCGACCGTAACCTGCAGGTTCCACAGAGATTACTGTGGCGAGGGGTCAACTCACTGAGCCACCCTGCCCACATTCACGGATAAAGAAAGAACTGGGAGAGCTGGTCATGATGCAAATCTTTAGAATATGGAAACGCCTCTCCCTCCTTATCATTAACTTCTCGTCGTTGCCGAAAGTGTCCTGGCCTTGCAGTGAGTGTGATATTCTTTAAAGGGATATACTTATGTGTGTTGTTTAATGTAAAAGTGCAGCCAAACGTCTGCTTCCGAGTATCCTATAAAGTTCAGACAATAATTATAATACACGGTAAAGCGTTATGTGAACAAAACGTAACTTTTCAAAGTGACGATGGAGTCTTTTGACATACAATCACTCCACTGTCCTGACTTCTCAATTCACTGTGGTGAACCAGGTAAAAGATTTACAGGCCACAGTAGAAAAAGGACCATTTGCGAGAGGGAAAAAGAAGCAGTTGATTCCTTGAAATGAGGATCCGCGGTGAAGAGTGAGCGCGTGTGATGGGCACCACCCAGGCCCAGCAGCATGCCGTGGTCACTGGGTTGTGGTGAACCCCTGGAAGAAGTCCTGTCCCTGCCCCGATGGCGCACTTGTCACAGCACAGCAGCATCGAGGGAGAGGCGGCGTGGGGGAGAGCAATGGAGACAGGGAGGTGAGGAGTGTTTGACCTGGAAGAGGAGTTGCCTGTGGTGAGTGAAGGAAGGATGAGATGGAACTTGTTGCCTCTGTATCAGGTGGGTTTTGAGAAGCCATATGGAGAAGGTGAATGAACAGAGTTTGATGTAAACCTGTCCGGGTCATGTCTGTGCCGAAGGCCCCCTGGGAGCAGGCAGGCACCAAGTGCTGAGCAGTCCGAGAACCAGTATTCACTTCCGGAGGTGCCTTGTATACAATCTTTGTGATTCTAGCACTCAGTAGCAGTAGACTAGCAGCACCTTAGCAGCAAAGGGAGGTGATATTAGATCAAACGGACAAATGAGGAAGTAAAGGGCGCATGCTGGCCTTCCGTGCATCTGGTGTGTCTAGCGAAAGCACCGGGCAGTGCCACCTTACTATTCTTATTTAACTGCTGGGGCATGAAGGACAAATGTGCAGCACCCTGGAGGCCTTCTCCTGCATCTTGCTACTCCCCCGGATTATGATCAGGGCACTAATGAAAGCGTATGCGGTCTTGGTGATGACCTTGGGCTCCCAAACACTTGAACTATTCCGTACAAATCCCAAGGCGTAGTTGCACCCCCAGACTGTGATGTAGAATGCAAGCAGCATCAGCACCGTCTTTGTGGCCCTCTTCTCCTTGGCATTTCTCCATCCAGCCTGTGCCAGGCCGGCTGCTTGGATCTGCCTCTTGTGTTTCCAGAGCTTCTGGATGAGGATCAGACTGGAGCTGAGGAAGATGGTCGAAGGGACAACATCACCAAAGACGATCTGACTGACCTTGTTCACCAGACCAATGGAAAGTGTGCACTTACCCAGCACTGTTGTCCTATACCTGTAGGTGGTGTTCTTGTAGAAGTTGATGCCAGCAACAATTTGTCCAGCTGACAACATACACAGACCCCACATGGCCGCGAGAATCAGTGCCAGGTGTTGCTTTAGCCACAGTGTCAGCCGCATAATCCAAGTGCTCCTGACTTTCAGTATCTGAAGACTCTGGTTCAGGCTTAGGAAGCAGTTGCAGTAGGCAGTGAGGTACAAGGCCGTGGCCAGGAAAAACAAATCCACCTGGCAGAGCCCTTTCACACCGAATATTGTCAAGCAGGCAAAGGCATTCCTGGTGACAGAAGACAGGATGTTGACCACAGACAAGTTAACAAGAATCCAGTCGTTAACACTGAGTCCTCTTTCTCTGTAGAAGCAGAGCAGGAGCAGTGAGTTGGCCAAGAGGGCAAGGAGCAACAGAAAGATGTAGACCATTCCCGCCACAAGCCTTTCCATTTAGGGGATCACTCTGGGCTCCTAAGGGTGAAGACAACTGACCTAACGCCCTGCCGGTAGCCAAAAGGAGCAGGTTGTCTATGTCTTAAAGGGTCCTCCCCTTAGTCCAGCTTCTTTAGCTCTGATCCACAGAGCTCTAGAGACCCTACTTAATTGAAATTAAACAAGGGGCTCCAGGGATATGCTCTTTGAGAACGTATCCTCTAATCAAATCACCAACCGATGTGGAAACCAGTGACCTCCACTGAAGAAGATGTAAAGCCAACCAGACGGAAGGAATGCTCCTTTTCAAAGCTAATCAGCGACATACTGAACGTACTGAAGGGGATGATATTTTGTGCTCTCGTATCCCAGAGGGTTTGAGCTGCCAAGGACCTCTTGTCATAAGTTTATGTCACACTTTTTTGTGACTAGGAAATTTGTTCAGAAAGTAAATGATGGGTCCAGGCCGCCTGCACGGGGATACAAAAAGCGCGGGGATACAAAAAGCAAAGTCTCAAGAGCATGCCTAGGGGCACTCTAGACACCCCTTCACGTCTGTTGGGTACTGATTAATTCCTCAGTGACTTTAATCAGATGTACTGTGTTCTTTCGCTTTAAGTCCTTACACACAAAATGTGTTGTGTCTGGTGGATGTACTCCAGTGCCCTTTGTTTCGGCCTGGAAAGTTGGTTTAGAGGTATTGTTCCTCTTTTGATGCTGTGAGAAACCTCTGCTGAAACTGATTGTCTCAGCTAAGGTAAGTGACAATTTTGCTTAAAATGTCCACAGCTGAGTCACATGGATCTTTCATTTTAGTAGCATTTATGTAGGCATTACCACCATTCTTATGATAATGTAGCACGTTGTGTGTCTAAGTGCCCTTTCTTGCTGATATGGGAAGGCTAGAAAATGGAATGTAGGAGCTTATGATGAGATATGTGCATGTGAAGATGTGTTACGTTTATGCTAGTTTTTGCTTTGTCTTTCCAGGGCATGGCAGTTTAGTTCACTTGGCAGCACTTTGCCAACTGTAATTCTCTGCTGTTGCATTAAGAGCATGATGGTGCAGGGTTGTCCCTGGTGTATGCTCTCTGACAATGTCCATTTGTACATGCTATTGGAAGAATGGTATGTGGTGTTATTGTTGGGTACAGATTACTGTTGGTTGTTGCAATGAAGTACATATATGCATCTAATCAAGGGTTTGCTGGTTGCCCGTGGTAAGGGCTATCTACAGTAAAGTGATTGCTGGGTTATGTATTGGTTTAGGCTGTTAGAGTAATCAGAGATAAAGGTTGTTATCTTCCAAAATCATAGTCACTTTCATGGTATGTCACGGTATGTTAATTTCTATTGCACCATCCTCCATTGTTATAATATCGTAGGACATTACCGAGACGCAGACCAGGAGGGAGGGAGGGGGGGAGGGTATGGAGTTGTTCTGAAAAAGTAATACTTCAAATTGCATTCCACTTGTAACTGTCATAGGTAATACTTACGTAGTATTCTAGCAAACATTATTGGCCGGACATATGTCCAGCCTACATCCTGTTGACTTATGAGGCGCACTCCATTGTATAACCATTTATGATAAGAATGTGTTTAACGGAGATGTTTCAACAAAAACAAAATGAACATGCCAAGATGTATTTAATATTGCCAGTGTACCGTTCATTGGTGTGCAATAAAGTTTGTTAAAAAAAATAAAATGATATCGTAGGACATTCTGTGTTCCTGGTTGTGTGGAACCTGGAGGGCCATCATTTGGAATGAAGGAACCTTGCATAGTCGCTGTTGTTTTGTTAGTGTTTGGTTGTGCATGGTTAGTAGAGTTTCTAAAGAGTTAAGATTAAAAATAGTTTGTGTGTTAGCTTGAAAGTAATGTGAGTATTGAGTATGAACGGCTGTGATAGAAGGAGCAACAATTTTATCCATGCTCACAACACAGACCAGGGGAGGCACCAGGAATTGCTTTGCACTTTGAGCTTTTCCTTCTGAACTCCAGGTTGTGCCAAAGTGTTTCATGGAGGTGTCCATCACCACACCCAAATATGAAGCAGTCATTTCATTTTGTGGATTCTCATCAGAGCCTTCGAATCAGTTTGACCGTTCCTGGCCCAACCTTTGCCTTCAGTCAGGCATTGATTGTATCGCGGAGGACTAGCCAAGGTCTCTTCATGTGAGTTCGAGTAGATTGTTAATGAAAAAATTATGGCTATCAATTACTAATGTGAATAGTTTCTCATCCTTTAGTCACAAAATGTAGTCTTTCGACCACCTAATTTTAAAGTCATGCT
Organism: Triturus cristatus; assembly: GCF_964204655.1. Taxonomy (NCBI): domain Eukaryota; kingdom Metazoa; phylum Chordata; class Amphibia; order Caudata; family Salamandridae; genus Triturus; species Triturus cristatus. The sequence continues at coordinate 988,834,997 of NC_140580.1, forward strand.
GGTGATGAAGGCCATTTCCTTTTCTCGTGGAAGTCAAAGCGCGATGCTAGAGCTATAGTCTTTGGCTGTCCACTGACATTTTCCCTGTTCCTTCTTTATACTTCTGTTCCATTGCCAGGGGTTAATTGAGACAGGATTGTCAGATTGTTGTGGTCAGTCATCCTTGTTCATAATGAAGCCTTACTATGTCACCTGGCATGAGAGAATGTTGGGAGGAATTCACAGGAGTGCCTTACATTTTTATGATGTGGCATTGGACCAATAAAGGAGAGTTGTCTGAGCTGGAAGTTCATGTGGTGTCCTACTTTTCTTACTTTACAACACGTGCTGATGAGGATAGGAAACGGAGCCATGCGTACAAAACAATATATGCACAGGTAGAATTGCAGACCACCTCTTGACTTACCCCTTTTCTTTTTCACTCAACAACTCTTGTCTAAGAACGACTGGATCCTCATCATGCTTTTCTCTAACAGGTCTGTCAGGTAATCTGGGGCATCTAAGGATCTCCTTCCTCCACCTTCCTTCTCTTTTCCCATCCCCTTAATGCAGCATGGACAGACTCATAACAATCATCAGTTATGCTTCAATTATATTAAGCCTGGCCATAGCTATACAGGAGTTCAAACACTCTCCCTTTGTTTTCCTGTGTTCTATTCTTTATCTTTCCATGTGGACATCAAATAGATTTCTGAGGTGGTAAGCAGCCAAGTCTTTGTGCCGGGACCCTGGATATTTGACAAGTTTCCCATTTTATTAGGTGCTGTAATCAGAATGTGACTGATCCTTCGCTGACACCTTCTCTTGGGCATCCTAGAGGTTTTCAGAGTCGAGATAATTTCTAGGCTTGAGGAAGGCCTGGGCCTCTCCTGCCTTTTTACTAAGCATTTTCAGGTGAATGGTTGGGAGTAATAGAGATGTGGTATGCAGTTGTATTTTAGTGAAAGTTGCTTTTTGATAAACAAAAACTCAACTTTCAAGGCGTAACCAGTCACGGTGTCTGCTGTGAAACATCTAAAACATTTGGGTTATCTGATAAGGTTTTCCCGGTATACGCAATGACAGCACAAGTAGTCTCAGTGCGTCCTTTCATAGAACAGGCAGCTACAGTCACTCCTGCATATATCGTTGGCTGCTGTTGCATTGTGAGCGTCACGGCCCATGCTCTCATTCCTCCATTCCTCATCAATAGCAGCCAAGGTATAGCAGGGATGTGCACAAACAGGCATGGAGCAGTAAGTTTACTTAGATATTGCCCTCCACAAACAAGAACAGACGATACACATTGTTGGTCTTGGCTCTCTCTGCAGGGTCACACCCAACCCTTTTGCCTTCACCCCTCCTGTTTTCTGAAAACGTTTTTGTTTGCTTTTAGGACTCTGTGCACTTACTACATGTACACAGGGCCTGTAAATTAAATGTTACTAGTGGGCCTGCAGCACTCATTGTTCTACCCACTACAGTATCATGTTGCAGACCTTCCACTGCAGCCTGTAGTGTAGTTTTAAACTGCTATTTCGACCTGGCAAAATTAACCTTTTGCCCAGCCCAAACCTCATTTTTTTATTTCATAACCTATTTTATTTGGTTAAGCATTGGGTTTACAGGAAAGCATGGTCGCACAGACCGAGTAGTACACATAGGATGAGGAAGTAGGTATACCCAAAAACAGAAGCATGAAACCTGCACAGTTGACCCCGCCCAAATCTTACTTTTTAATACGTTTAAGTCACCGCTAGGGTAGGCCGTAAACAGCTCATAGGGCAGTGTGCTTTTTATTTAAAAAAAAAAAAAAGAATAGGACATATGTTTGAGTTTTACATCTCCTGTTAGTGAAAAACTCCCAAATTCATTTTTAATTACTGTAAGGCCTATCTCTCCCATTGGTTAACATCGGGTTACCTACTATATTTAATAAGTGATAACATTTGATTTGGAGTAGGTAGGAATGTCATGCTTACACTCAAATGGATTGTAATTTTAAACCCTCTTTAATGGTAAAGTTGGATTTTAAGTCACAATTCTGAAAATACCACTTTTAAAAAGTTGACATTTTCTTGTTCTATTTGGTCTCTAAAGCCTGTGTCCTGGGTCACATGCCTAGGTGGAGTTGGCAGCTGGCTTTCTCATACTCCTCCCAGACATAGAGACAAAGGGAGACAATGTGCTCACAGGATGGGAGAAGCAGAGCAGTTCATTGCCCCACTTAAATTTCAAAGGGCTGCCTCCGGCACACATACGAAGTACTTGATCCCAGTCTGGCAGGGGAACAGAAGAACTTTCCAGAGCCAGATGTGCGGATAGGGTGTTTCCCCCACTTCAAAAGCTGGCTCCAGGTAAATATATTGGACCTTCATAGCCACTTTTAGTACACCCCTGGGCCTGTAGAAGACTTAAGAAGGACTGAACTGTAATTTAGATGGCTACCCCACTGCTTGAGAGAGACAATGGTTCTAAATGGCCTAAAAAGGTCCAGACTAGAAAAACCTTAGAGAAGGTAAGGAGTTTAATAGGGTTTTTTTTGAAAAATGATTTTTTTAGAGGAGAGCGATAATTAATATAGAGAAGGGACAAGAAGGTCAAAGTATGACAGATATTTATTGTACAAAAAAGGATTTCAGGTGCTCACATATTCAGTGACAATAAGCGTGACATGAAAGGTGAGGGTGAACTTAAAAGAAGACATCGCATTGACAACAATGGTTGAACCACTTTCTTTTTTAACTTAATATGAAGGGTTCATGTTGTAAGCGGTCGACGACGTTTCGAACTCAGTGATTTGAGTTCATCTTCAGGACAATTGTGAGCAGCTAGAATTGTCAGTGTGGACAAGAAGTGAAAAAGTCCGGAATTTAAATTACTGATCAAAAAACCTGCCAGGTGCGGTAAACTGCACCATAATGAGGCCCTTGTGAGAGCGGGAGGCTTGCACAGCGCGCTGAAATCACTTGGCCGAAAAATCGATGCTGTACATGTGCCGGGGAAATTAATTATTTTTCCGGTAACAATGCAGTGAATGCGAGCCACAGGGCGGGGTAGAGCAAGTCCTACTCGGTTGCTACTTCGCGCTGTGCAAGCCTCCCGCTCTCACAAGGGCCTCATTATGGTGCAGTTCTCTATATTAATTATGGCTCTCCTCTAAAAAAATCATTTTTCCAAAAAACCCCTATTAAACTCCTTACCTTCTCTAAGGTTTTTCTAGTCTGGACCTTTTTAGGCCATTTAGAACCATTGTCTCTCTCCACATTATACTACCCCTGGTTCGCATATTGGGGTACCCTTGTTTCTATAAAACATACCCCACTGCTTGAGGCCGCCTTGTTTCTCAGAGGACTGACCTGCTTCTACCAGAGGACTGCCTTCTTGCTTGAGTCCTGCCTGCCTTGTTCTTCAGAGGGTTGCACTGCTGCTTGAAGGAGGGAGGAGCATCTCCTTTAACTCAGGATTACTAGAGTGACTCCAAGGGTCAGTTGGCTGGCCTTCTGTTCTGAGCTAAAGGAACACAAAAGGCTCCAGAGGCTTCCCTACAACTCCCCAGCTGAGCTGGTGCATCTAGGCTTGCTTGGCCTGCAACTGGATCTGCCTTAGCCCTAATACCCACTGTTAGAGTGAGTCCCTGATCTCCTAGAGGTGCCTCCCAGGTCCTGGACTCTTGTCTAGTAACCCAGTGCCCTTCACTGCAAAGAAAATGAGAAATCCTGAATTTTTGGGCTCTTCGCAACCTCAATCCGGCCTGTTCGCTGCCCACGACGACCGCTAATGCATCCAGACTCATCGTGCTACACTGACCGCCAGCAACGAGCGATGTGCACTGCGCTTCAGCAACAGCAGCCTGTAGTGAATGCCAGTACAAAGCTTCAGCCACAAGTGTCTGTGACACCTGGCCAGGTCTTTGAGCTACAGTTATGACCATCCGAGATGCTCTCCCTTCTCCTCGTGACCTACTCCACCACAAGTTGGATTCCTTGCACTGGACTTTGAAAATGTAACTTTTTTAGCAGGACTAACTTGGTCCCTATATTTGGCCCACGCTCCATCATGGTCAGCCTGAACTTGTGACTTTTTTCTGGTCTAGTGTTACCAGTTGACCTCAAGTTGAGTTTTGTGTTTTTTGAAATTGCATATCTCTGGTTCTACTGATTGGATTTTTGTCGTTTTGGTCTTATTTTGTTCATTAAAATTTACTCAGTTTTTCTAAATTTGTTTGTAATTTTTATATTGTTGTATTTTCACTTTATTACTGTTTGTGTGCTGCACAAATACTGACCACTTTGCCTCTAAGTTAAGCCTGAGTACCTTTGTGGCAAGCTACCAGAGGGTTAAGCACAGGCTAATTTTGTGACTTTTGTGATTCAACCTGACAAGGATTGTGGTTGTTGCTTGAGAAGGTTCAACCAATGACCACATTTCGTACATACCCCAGTAATTACAACTTCTGGGAAGATATTTGGAAGAAAGAACTGGGTAAATAAAATTAATTTTCCCATTGACTTGCACTGAAGTGAAGGAGTCTTTAAGCAGAAGAAATCTGAAATAAAATCATGTTTGCATTAAATTGGGAATCTCCCATCAAAATCGGAACTGTGGGCAAGTATGACCTGCAGGACCACTGAGCATGGTGTAGTATCATTGCCAATCACGTCATGCACCTGTTCGCCCCATGCAAGGGTGCTTGCTTCTGATACCATTTCCACTTCCCCTGCACTTGCTCTATATCGAAAGCTTCAGCTTTGCTGATGATTTCTGGCTTTCATGGTCAGTTTGCACTTCCTTGACCTGAGGATGTGACTGGGGGGTGTAGCATTCCTCTGCAGATTATGCAAATATTTTGATATTATTCTTGCAGGCTTAGTAGAACATACATAGATTTCTAAATATTTGTTCGACTGGGATCCAGAAGAGTCATTTTAAACCCAGTGGAATGTGGTAAGAATTCCTTTGATTCAGACAGATGTTTGCGGCTTGATTCTACAATCTTTGAAGTCCCTCAGCTTTCAGTTTGATCAAGAGGCAGCTTTAGCTTCTCTGTCAGCCTGATGCAATAATAAAAATCATATATAGAAAAAAATACATACATAGAAGGACTTTGGGTCAGCCCTGTTCATTCATTAGTCTGATCAATTGTCATTCACATTTGCTTCTGCCTACCTGAGCATACCGCACTGGGCAATGGATCAGCCCCTTTAGCCATGGCGAGTAATTGCATTTTCACTTGATCACTTGTGTACATGTGCTTGATCACAAGTACATGTCTGATCAGGGCTAGTGAGCTAGTACTTTAATTCACCAATTTTATTTTATTTCCGTTCTTCATCCTTTTTCATTTTTTAGTCAGCCTTGTATGGTTAAACTATGTTTTCACGATCTGGTAATTTAAAGTCTGTAGTACCTTTTCTTTGCACACAAAAAGTGATGGGAGAAATGCTTGCAAATAGTCTCAACCATAGACAGTTGTTCTGGATAGCATTCTAACCCGATTTTTCATCTATTGAAATGGGCACCTAATGGGAATCATTATTTGTCCTGCTCCTCAATGGAACTGCTAGGTGAGGCCATCTTCAAGGGAACTGCCAGGTGAGACCCCCTCCAGAAGGAAAAACAAGCAACCCCAGACTGCTAAGCCTTGTAAGATCCTTTCAGAGAGATGTAGCTTGAATCTTGTGGCATATTGAGCAAGGGACTCACCTCTGGCCACATCTGGGCATACTCTTGGCCACATAGAAAATAATGGGAGGAATGCTTTCAAATAGTCTGAATCACGGACAGTCACTCAGTATAGTATTCCAACTCACTGCTTTTTTGTGTATTGAGCCACTTTAGACACAGGCTCATCTTATGCAAATCAGTACTGCTCCTGCTCCTCATAGGCACAGTCCATCCCAAACTGCCAGACGAGGCCTCCTCCAGAAGTGAACAGTAGCATCCCCAGACTGGGGTTTGCCTTGTAAGACCTCATCAGAGATGTCTAGTTCGATCCAGTGGCTCAGCGAGCAAGAGACCCATCTCTGGGAATACTCTTGGCCCTGTCATGCATTCCTTCCATCACCTTGTTATTTTTGCAGTATAGACACCCCTGTGTGATGGTTATGCGCAGACATTGGCCCAGTGTTCACTCTACCACAGGACTCCGGCTATACCTCACTGAGACCTAAGTCAGTCGAGACATGTCTGAGGTTTTTGTGTTCCTGTCTAGAGAGGACTTGGTCTGGCGGCTTGGGCTAAACTTTTTTTTAAGCCTGACATTTTTGCATATATCAGGTCTCAGCCTGGAATTGCACAGTGGGGAAAAAATGTACTGGAATGCGACCAGAGTGATTGCCAGTGGCTGAGATTAACTGAAGCATTCCTTCCATCACTTTTTTGTTCTTGCAGTAACTTTTATGTGCACCAATATGAATCATATTTTCCTGTGAAGTGCATTAAAAATAAAAAATATAGATTTTTAAACATACTCTAAGTACACCTGTCTGCTAAAAATCATGTCATTTTTAATTTTCATTGCAAGCATATGTCGGACACATTTAGGCAATGCAATGTTTTCTTTTTCCTTTTTCTTTTTATGGCATATGCTTGCAATAAAACATAATTAAAACATAACTTTGACATCAGCTGCCGAGGCCATACTGCTTGTCTTTGTCAAAGCTTGTTTTCTTTGGCACCCCAGCAAAGGCTTGGCTGAATGTCAAACCCATAACCAAAGGTCAATAGGGAGCCAAGGACAGCTCACCTTCTCAGTGGACACTGGTTTTACTCCCTTTTTTGGGAATCAACAGGAAGTGAATGCCACAAAGAACAATTACAAAGTAGGCCAGTACCTCAAAGCACGGTGGGGAAGAAAACTCTCCGAGGTGTGTAGGAACAAAAATGAGTGAGGGTTATTTATAAATAAATGAAGAATAGTTCACACACTACAGTTATTCATGCTTCTTATTGGACCATTGACTAGAAGACACATCAGTTGGGGACAAGTTCTACTCAAATCTACAAAATACTTTTGGGTGTAATCTGTATTGTAGTTCACAAGAACCATAAGTAAGTAAACATATGCCTCTCGACTGCTCTTTGGGCTGTAGTAGCTGACAGAAGAGTACACTGGGGCTACCTTCAGAGTAGTCCTGTGCCTGGGCTGTGAAAGAGGGCATCGCTGCACATGAGGGTTCTTAGAAAGGCCCTCGTGGAACCTCTGTTGTTGGTTTGAGATGTGGGACATTGGGGTGCAAGCAACCCAACCCTAGTATCCCTGACACTGAAGACTCCGGGAGGCGAGAGTGAGCTGATAAGACCTCTACAATCATCTCTGCATCAGGCATCCTGTAGGTGGGACATGAATCTCCGCCTCCACGGGAGAGTTCAGGAGGGACCTTAAGCAGCACTTTCATTGAGACTTCATGTAAACTGAATCCATCCCCTAGAAATGAGAAAACATTAAATGCTTCTTTCATTTGCTGAATGTTTCTCCAATCTGTAGGGCTGTATTGCTCACCCCGATAACAACTGTAAACGTCTTACTTGTATTTGTTCGGTGTATTAATATTGCCCTGTGTATTAATCTTGCCCCTCTCACCCCATGTCCTGGGTCTTTATTTGTGCAATATCAAGAAAAAAGTAAATGAACAAATAGATAAACCATGAGTGGCAAGGCAAAAGTGCAACAGGATGGCAACATTCTGTTTGAATAGTTTTGCGAGGGCGAGAAAAGAAAAGTTTGCACTCGCCAGCTTAGAAAGATTTCTCAGGTGCCCATGCCAAGAGTTGTAAGATGGGGGTAGTCCCAGTAATAAAGGATGGGCCAGCTGGCTCTTGAATCTAAATAGGGTGAAAGCCATTTTTGTAAAGGAGGAGCTGCAATATACAATAAAGGCAAGTGCCTGGCCTGATTCCACCTAATGGGTCCCCCATTACACGGAGAAATTCTGAGTGAATGCCTTGTATCATAAACTGAAGTAATACTTCTTTAGTCTACCTAAAGCACATACAAATATACAATACAGATCAACAATGAAATGTTTAAATTATGTACAGTTAAGTACAATTGTTAAAATAAAGAATCTCACAGACATTTGATACCACATAAAGAATTAATCAATCAATCAAAAATGTATTAATTCTTTATGTGTATCAAATGTCTTTGTGTGAGATTGTGTTTGAGTTTTTCAAATGATTGTACATCATTACACATATGAAGTTGACCTGTATTTGATATGTATAGGTGTTCCTGTTACACGTTGTATATGAACAACTGTATCTAGTTGATAGCCTGTCATTGTTTTAAGGTAAGTAATAAACTGTGATAGATGAAATGGATCTCTGACATATTATCGAAAGACACATTATCGAACTACACAAATATCGCAGCAAATATATCGACATCAAAATTATCGACATTGTATACTTAATTAAAAAACTACACTAATATCGACACTACAATATCGTAATACAATTATATCGATCACACAAAAATCGCACACATAAATATCGCAATACTAAATATCGACATAAGTAAATAAATATAACACATGTCACAAATATCGATAACCAAAATATAGACATCAATAATATCGTTTTTTTTAAATATATCGACAATTCTAATACTAATAAAACCAATACTTTAAACAACATAAATACTATATTTTCCGAAAACATACATTTTCAAATGATATTCTACTTAAACATAAACATAACATTTATAACGATCTCAATATTTAACAACATAATAAAAAAACACTGAAATAATTATCACATTGGCATTTCGAACACATTTAAAAAAATTACAACACAGTATAAACAATCTTTTTATATATAATTATTTTAAACTCTCCTCCTTTAAAACTAAATATACTCTTACTTAGCATTTTCCATAAAAGGAAACCAATTAACTAAAAAAAATTCAAACTATCCAATAGAAAGGCCACATACAGAAAACAACCAATAACATTCAAGAAACAATTTAAAACCACTATATAAACCAATTAAAACAAGTCTTCTACTGTGCCTTAAACCAAAGCATTGAACGAAGAAGAAACTCTGCTAAACAGAAGAAACCTACATCCTACTACTATTCTAAAAACGTAAGTAAATAATCTTTTCTAACTAAACTGCCAAATTAAACTAAAACACTAATTTATCTTTACTCAAATAAATAACTAACTTATATATTCCATCTCTTTATGTTTCCACTACAGATATTACTCAAAACAGCTAAAGAAAATATTGAAGATTGCCAGAAAAGACTCACTAAAAGTAAGTATACTATCAAAATACTTTATAAAATATTAATTAAATCCTACTCAAACCCCAAAACATCCTAAACCCCTAAACAAATCCATGTTCTCTTTTTTAAATTTTTAAAAACCTGTATAAATTAACACCTATAATCTATACCACTGGGCATGAGGGAAGGCTCTGTTTGCTTAGGGAGAGGTTGGACTCCTGCATCTTATTTATTAGGGAGGAGGGGCACATAGTAAGAGGGGTAGGGGACGGGGGTACATTGACATGTGGTGGGGGAGGGGGGGGGGTAGAGAACTGGGTGGGAAAGTTGTTCCTTCTCCTGAATAATTGGTCTTGATGATAAATGTGTGGTACTTCCGGGACAGGTGAAGGCGGGGGAATGTTTGTTGAGTTGTTGATTTGTAAAACAATAAAATACGTTTCAACAAAAATAATATAGTCTATACCAAACAGCAATACCACCCCACTTAAAAAACTAAACCAACCAAAACAATATATGTTCTTTAACTTTCAGAGACTACATCAACCAAACAGCATTTTGTCTACAAAGAACATCTTCATTCAAATACAACCAAAAACACTTGGTAAGTATATATAAAAAAGTTTTTGGTTTCCTATTTTTATAGAAATATATAAAGTACTATTGCATATATTTTCATATACATTTTTTCCAGATTTCTAACACATCACGATGACAGAAGAAGCCCAATTTATAACTTCGCAGAAAGGAAAATTCCTATTGTGTTACATGGGTTACACATACACCCAAGAAAAGCAGACGGACCGAAAAGTGAACTGGAAGTGTTCTAAATATTATTCTAACAAATGCTACGGACGAGCAACAACAAGAGAAACAACTGTACTATATACAAGAGAGCATAACCATCCACCCAATCTCTCTGAAATAGAAGTCAGATCAACCCTTGAAAATATCAAAGAATTAAGCACTGGTTCACAAACTGCTACAAGTGTAATCCTAAAATAACTATTACCTAGAGTGCCCAAAGAAGCAAGAGGCCAATTACCATCAATTGCTTCTATAAAAAGAACTATTGCTAGGACCAAAAAAGCAACCACGACAACTATACCATCCCCTAAAACTTTTCAAGATATCATCATTCCACCAGAATTAACTATCACCCACAATAATGAACCTTTTATTTTTTTTGATAACAAAAGCACAGAAAAAAGAATCATAATGTTTGCTACTGCAAACAATATAACTAAACTCCAACAATGCCAAACATGGATGATGGATGGCACCTTTACAATATGCCCAAAACCATTCTACCAGCTTTACACAATACACAGTCAATATCACAACACTTCCATACCTTTAATTTATGCACTATTACCTAACAAACAAAACACAACATATAATGAAATGCTAGGAAAACTAAAACAAGAATCAAATGATTTTTACCCTCAAAGAATTATCATAGACTTTGAGCAAGCCATGATAAATTGCATTCTAAAACTGTACCCCCATACAGCTATCCAAGGATGTTACTTCCATCTAAACCAATGTATATGGAGACATTTACAAAAATCTTCACTAAGTGTAGAATATGCCACTAACATAAGTTTTGCACATCAAATAAAACTTCTAACAGCCCTAGCTTATGTACCAACCACAGATGTTGCAGAACATTACAATCTTTTATTAGAAAGTCCATTCTACAAACAAAATGAAGTAAAGTTATCTCCCCTCTTAGATTATTTTGAGGATACCTGGGTGGGGAGACTACACAGATCAGGCCATAGACGTCAGCCCAAGTTCCAAATACCTTGGTGGAATGTATATGTAAGTACACTCAACCAACAAGCCAAAACTAACAACGCCGTCGAGGGCTGGCATAATGCATTCCTAACTTCTACTGGGAGAACAACTCCAACACTACAAAAACTACTAATTGCCATACAAAAGGAACAAAGTTTCCAAGAATTAAGAATGCAACAATCTATCCTACAATTAAAACCAAAACAATCTAGACAAACTACTCAAATGTATAATTACCTACAACAACAGGTACAGCTATACCCATCCACAAGAGGACTTGAGTACTTAAATATAATAGCTCAAACTCTCTTCTAAACCCTTTCCAAAATACTAACCCACAATTCTACTAAAACAACTATCACAACATAAATAAACCACTTTATTATATCACATATTTAATTATGTTGTCTAAAATATATAAATAATTTATATCTACATATATTTAGACAACATAATTAAACAAACCAAGTACACAACAACAATATTAAATATATAAGATTTGCCCACCCACAATTAAAATATTTAAATGAACTTACCTGTGTAGTTGCTCCAATGGGATAATAACATTCCTTCCAAATAAATCCAGGTTGTTCAAAATCCATAGGTATCAAAAAGAAATCCAAATAAAATGGAAAAATACAACTGTTTTTCCTAAAAAACGTCTACGCAAAAAAACGACTATCCATTAACCATAACAATCCCGAAAAATATTAAAAAGGTAAATAACCGCTCCTGGAAACCCGAACAATAAAGGAAGTGTAAAATAAAGATTAGTAAACACAACTAATACACACTTCCTTAAAAAAAAATAAGGTGTTTGAAACTGACGAAAATATCTTCTCCGTAAAACCTACAAAAAAGAAACAAACATTCCCACCCACACACAAACACACATAATGCACCTAAAAACATCACTACAAACATTATTCAAACACTATAAAACTTTAACACACCGAAATAACAAAACACTAACAAAGCCGCAAACACGGAACACAACGTAAATTATAAAACCGTATACAAACTATTACTAACACCCTAACTTCTAAAACATCAATCCATACACACTTATTACAACATTACTACTTCCACAAAACACTTAAAACTATTTAAAAATAAAGAAAATAACTCTTACCTTCTCAAACGCGAAACAGCTCCCAACCGCGGCCTGGATTCTACCAAAATAACCCAAAACAACAGCAAGCGGTTACAAAATAAAAGACCCAAACAAACATAACAACTAAAAAAATACCAATAAATGCCCTAACTATTTATTTAACATTACACATTACTTTAAAAATTAGTAAAACATTAGAATAAAATACTCAAAAAGAATACCTATTTTTTTATATATGTGAAAATTATTTAACGTATAAAAATAAATATAATAAATAAAATATATTTATTAATATAATAATAAAACTGTATAAATACAGAAAAAAATGGATGAACATGATATAATTAATATATTGTATCTACAACATACCAAAACTAAAAATAAAAAGAAATATTCTAAAATGTAAACAATTTCAATATTAATTATCTAATATAAATATTAATAATTAAAATATATTTATCATATATTTCAAAACATACAATTTCTTATAAATTCAAATAAAGTCTAAAAATATTGAGAGTACACAATATAAATTTAAAAATATTAAACAGCTATAAAAATCAGAATTGTTTTTTTTAAATTATTTTGTCTGTTCATATATTAATGTCCAAAATATACATTAAACAAATATATATCCATTATAAAAAAATTATTACAATAATACAAATGTTAAATATTAATTATTTTATTACATGTTTATTTCAATGATTTAATTATTATAATATGCGTAATAATAAACAATATTTTCTCTCTAATTAATATACATTCCAACAACTATAAAACAAATCTTATTTTCCTTTCTACTATTTTATACAAAAATTTGGAATTTGCATTCTGATATAACTTCTATCTTTTATCCAACCAAAACTAAAATCTACAGATTTATTGTAAATTAAAACAAATTAATTTAACTGTTCCTATTCAACTCTATATTTAATTCTAATATTTGCTATTTACCAAACTTAATTAACATACTACTCCCACTACAGACTGAACTTAATTAATTTACTATTCTCACTCCAACCTATATTAAATTAGAGTAGGTGCTGGACACTTAACTTAATACATTTACTATTCTCACTCCAACCTATATTAAATTAGAGTAGCTGCTGGACACTGAACTTAATTAATTTACTATTCCCACTCCAGTCTATATTAAATTAAGATAAGTGCTGGACACTGAACTTAATAAATTTACTATTCTCACTCCAACCTATATTTAATTAGAGTAGATGCTGGACACTGAACTTAATTAATTTACTATTCTCACTCCAACCTATATTTAATTAGAGTATGTGCTGGACACTGAACTTAATTAATTTACTATTCCCACTCCAATCTATATTTAATTAAGATAAGTGCTGGACACTGAACTCAATTAATTTACTATTCTCACTCCAATCTATATTTGATTAGGGTAGGTGCTGGACACTGAACTTAATTAATTTACTATTCCCACTCCAGTCTATATTTAATTAAAATAAGTGCTGGACACTGAACATAATTAATTTACTATTCTCACTCCAACCTATATTAAATTAGAGTAGGTGCTGGACACTTAACTTAATACATTTACTATTCTCACTCCAACCTATATTAAATTAGAGTAGCTGCTGGACACTGAACTTAATTAATTTACTATTCCCACTCCAGTCTATATTAAATTAAGATAAGTGCTGGACACTGAACTTAATAAATTTACTATTCTCACTCCAACCTATATTTAATTAGAGTAGATGCTGGACACTGAACTGAATTAATTTACTATTCCCACTCCACTCTATATTTAATTAAGATAAGAGCTGGACACTGAACTTAATTAATTTACTATTCTCACTCCAACCTATATTACATTAGAGTAGGTGCTGGACACTGAACTTAATTAATTAACTATTCCCACTCCAGTCTATATTTAATTAAGATAAGTGCTGGACACTGAACTTAATTAATTTACTATTCTCACTCCAACCTATAATTAATTAGAGTATGTGCTGGACACTGAACTTAATTAATTTACTATTCCCACTCCAAGCTATATTTAATTAAGATAAGTGCTGGACACTGAACTTAATTAATTTACTATTCTCACTCCAATCTATATTTAATTAGGATAGGTGCTGGACCCTGAACTTAATTGATTTACTATTCCCACTCCAGTCTATATTTAATTAAGATAAGTGCTGGACACTGAACATAATTAATTTACTATTCTCACTCCAACCTATATTAAATTAGAGTAGGTGCTGGACACTTAACTTAATAAATTTACTATTCCCACTCCAGTCTATATTTAATTAAGATAAGTGCTGGACACTGAACTTAATTAATTTACTATTCTCACTCCAAACTATATTAAATTAGGGTAGGTGCTGGACACTGAACTAAATTTATTTACTATTCCCACTCCAGTCTATATTTAATTAAGATAAGTGCTGGACACTGAACTTAATTAATTTACTATTCCCACTCCAATCTATATTTAATTAAGATAAGTGCTGGACACTGAACTTAATTAATTTACTATTCTCACTCCAATCTATATTTAATTAGGGTAGGTGCTGGACACTGAACTTAATTAATTAACTATTCCCACTCCAGTCTATATTTAATTAAGATAAGTGCTGGACACTGAAATTAATTAATTTACTATTCTCACTCCAATCTATATTTAATTAGGATAGGTGCTGGACACTGAACTTAATTAGTTTACTATTCCCACTCCAGTCTATATTTAATTAAGATAAGTGCTGGACACTGAACATAATTAATTTACTATTCACACTCCAACCTATATTAAATTAGAGTAGGTGCTGGACACTTAACTTAATAAATTTACTATTCCCACTCCAGTCTATATTTAATTAAGATAAGTGCTGGACACTGAACTTAATTAATTTACTATTCTCACTCCAAACTATATTAAATTAGGGTAGATGCTGGACACTGAACTAAATTTATTTACTATTCCCACTCCAGTCTATATTTAATTAAGATAAGTGCTGGACACTGAACTTAATTAATTTACTATTCCCACTCCAATCTATATTTAATTAAGATAAGTGCTGGACACTGAACTTAATTAATTTACTATTCTCACTCCAATCTATATTTAATTAGGGTAGGTGCTGGACACTGAACTTAATTAATTAACTATTCCCACTCCAGTCTATATTTAATTAAGATAAGTGCTGGACACTGAACTTAATTAATTTACTATTCTCACTCCAACCTATATTTAATTAGAGTATGTGCTGGACACTGAACTTAATTAATTTACTATTCCCACTCCAGTCTATATTTAATTAAGATAAATGCTGGACACTGAACTTAATTAATTTACTATTCTCACTCCAACCTATATTAAATTAGAGTAGCTGCTGGACACTGAACTTAATTAATTTACTATTCCCACTCCAGTCTATATTAAATTAAGATAAGTGCTGGACACTGAACTTAATTAATTTACTATTCTCACTCCAACCTATATTAAATTACAGTAGGTGCTGGACAATGAACTTAATTAATTTACTATTCCCACTCCAACCTATATTTAATTAGAGTATGTGCTGGACACTGAACTGAATTAATTTACTATTCTCACTCCAACCTATATTTAATCATAGTATGTGCTGGACACTGAACTGAATTAATTTACTATTCCTACTCCAGTCTATATTTAATTAAGATAAGTGCTGGACACTGAACTTAATTAATTTACTATTCTCACTCCAACCTATATTAAATTACAGTAGGTGCTGGACAATGAACTTAATTAATTTACTATTCCCACTCCAGTCTATATTTAATTAAGATAAGTGCTGGACACTGAACTTAATTAATTTACTATTCTCACTCCAATCTATATTTAATTAGGGTAGGTGCTGGACACTGAACTTAATTAATTAACTATTCCCACTCCAGTCTATATTTAATTAAGATAAGTGCTGGACACTGAACTTAATTAATTTACTATGCTTAACTCCAACCTATATTTAATTAGAGTATGTTCTGGACACTGAACTTAATTAATTTACTATTCCCACTCCAGTCTATATTTAATTAAGATAAGTGCTGGACACTGAACTTAATTAATTTACTATTCTCACTCCAACCTATATTAAATTAGAGTAGCTGCTGGACACTGAACTTAATTAATTTACTATTCCAACTCCAGTCTATATTAAATTAAGATAAGTGCTGGACACTGAACTTAATAAATTTACTATTCTCACTCCAACCTATATTTAATTAGAGTATGTGCTGGACACTGAACTGAATTAATTTACTATTTTCACTCCAACCTATATTTAATTATAGTATGTGCTGGACACTGAACTGAATTAATTTACTATTCCCACTCCAGTCTATATTTAATTAAGATAAGTGCTGGACACTGAACTTAATTAATTTACTATTCTCACTCCAACCTATATTAAATTACAATAGGTGCTGGACAATGAACTTAATTAATTTACTATTCCCACTCCAGTCTATATTTAATTAAGATAAGTGCTGGACAGTGAACTTAATTAATTTACTATTCTGACTCAAATCTATATTTAATTATGGTAGGTGCAAAACACTAAACTTCATTAATTTAGTATTCCCACTCATAAATATATTTAATTACACTAGATCATGTATACTAATCTTAATTAATGTTATATTCCCACTCCAATATGTATTTAATTACTGTAATTGCAATACAAATATATAAATATATTTAAAAAAAACACGTTTTAATCATTATTAAAAAATTTACATAAAACAATACCCACACTTATCCTCTACAAATCCAAATCCCCAATCTAAAATTTATCCCTAAATATTATATTATAATATATTTATTTTTAATATAAATGACTCAATATTACTAATTTCAAATAAATTGTTAAAACACTCCCCACCCTTATTCCCTATAAGCCAACGTCCCAAGCCCCAAAAACATTTTAAATTGTACAATCAAAATCAAAATTTATACATACTTTTTATACAATATTACCAACATTTTACACATTTTTATCAAACTCCACACCCTTATCCCCATAACACAACATCTCACTCCTAAAATTAAATATAACATTCGAAATTTTATTATAATTTTCTACATTTTGTATACAAATTATTCATACATAAATCACACTCCCCACCCTCATCCCTTATTACCCAACATCCCACTCCTAAAATTAATTTTAAATTTCTAAATTAAAATTACAATTTCTACATTAATTTTTTTAAACATTCAAAAATATATAAACATTTTTAAAACACTTCCCACCCTTATCCCCTATAACCCAATATCCCGCTCCTAAAATTATTTGTAAAATTCTAAATTTAATTTACAATTTCTAAATAATTTTTTTTTTAAATTAAAAAATATATAAACATTTTTAAAACACTTCCCACCCTTATCCCCTATAAACCAACATCCCGCTCCTAAAATTATTTGTAAAATTCTAAATTTAATTTACAATTTCTAAATAATTTTTTTTAAATATTACAAAATATATAAACATTTTTAAAACACTTCCCACCCTTATCCCCTATAAACCAACATCCCGCTCCTAAAATTAATTGTAAAATTCTAAATGTAATTTAAAACTTCTAAATAATTTTTTTTTTTAATTCTAAAATATATAAACATTTTTAAAACACTTCCCACCCTTATCTTCTATAACCCAACATCCCACTCCTAAAAATAATTTTAAAATTCTAAATTTATTTTAAAATTTCTAAATACATTTTTGTAAAAATTCAAAAATATATAAACATTTTTAAAACACTTCCCACCCTTATCCCCTGTAACCCAACATCCCGCTCCTAAAATTAAATATACATTTCAAATTTGAAATAAAATTTACTAATTAAATTTTACAATATATTAAAAAAAAAATTAACTTTTTTAAAACACTCCCCACCCTTATCCCCTATATACCAACATCCCGCCCCTAAAACAATATAAATATTTCTCATATTATATACATTTTAACTATTTATACAAACAACTTCAAAATATTTACTAAACTCACAATAACGATATTTTCACGTGTCGATATTATAACTAATGATATTACTTACATCGACATATAATTTAAAAAAAAAAAACGATATTTTTCACATCGATATTATCTATTTCGATATTTTGTACATTAGATATTTTTGACTCGATATTTATGTCCCTCGATATTAAAAAGTCGATATATAGACTGCTCACCAGATGAAATAAGTATTAACAACATGATAAAGTTTCTCACTGATATAAAACGGTTGTTAATCTATGTTGAGTGAGTGTAGAACATATTTTGGTATTCGTTTTTGAGTCCCTGCCCCCACTTTCCTGATCAGGATCCTTCCCTATCTTTTAGGTTATTGTTACCTTCATGGCACAGTATGTTTTGAAGGCAGCACTTGGAGTAGAGACTAGAGTTACCTGATGACTGCATGTCATCGGCACGCTTGTTTCCAGTCGTTTTTAGGTCTCGCCTGACCCCGCGCATGCGCTGGTCTGGCGAGACTTATTGAGAGGGCTCCAAAAAGTGCTACCAGGCCAGCCTAGAGCTACACTGCATGTGCGCGGGCGCACGTGCCGCGCTTTACCGCGATTACTTTCACTTTCGCGGCCGCACGGCCGCTTTGATGTTTGATCATGATCGCGATCACTTTCACTTTCCCGGCCGCTTTGCATAGCCAATAGGTCTCGCTTTTGGGACCTTATAAGTATTTAGTTATGCAACTGTTGCATGGCTAAACACTTATAAGGTCCCAAAGGCGAGACCTATTGGCTATGCCAATGCTTGTTTAATTTGTTTTGCACTTCTTTGCATTTTCTGAATGATTTTTGTAAGGTTTGGTAGTCAAATTGGTTCGACTAAACTGAACCAGTTGGACTACTGAAGGAGCGTGGATACCTGAACCTCAATCTCTTGGTACAATTTCCCATGGGTCGTATAGACTCTTGTCAGTCAACTTGAAGCATTGTGAGGGAGCTAGCATCAGAAGTACATTTCTATCTCTGTGAAACCAATGCAACTCCACAATGAAGACCAAGAATCAGTATTTCATCCATGAAGGTTTATTTTAAAACATTTATCTGACCAGCTTAAATGTAAAGCAGGAATAGATTTAAAATATACTGTAACACTCTCTGGAGACTAAAATGTTCCAGAAAGTTAAGTATTAATAACATGGGATACAAAATAGTTACAGTCACAATACAGAGGAAACAGATTGTTGTGATCCGGTGTTCCATAAAAAAAACTTTCCCTCTCTAGTCTAAACATAATATGGGATGGAAAAGCTATAAAGTATGTCTAAAGGGGAAGCATAGAAGGTATCTGCATGGTTTTATCTTCAGTAGAGGTTTGAAGAAAAGAGTTCTGCATAAAGGTGTACACTCTGAGAAAACCTGTAGATAATGAGATCTCTCCCTCTCAAAGGCAGGATAAAGTCTGCCTAACTAACTATGAAACACCAATTACAAACAACAATCAACAGCTTTGAGAACATCCATATCTCGTTCCCGCCACAAGAGCTAATCTCAGAACCACAATTGAAGGGAGTCAACATGCTCCCTAAGTCACCATCTCCACACAAGGAGACACAACTCAGTTGCCCTTGGGTGTTACATCCTCTGGGTACACTGTGAACAGGAGTCTTTCTTTCACCATCATTGCTCCACGTTCATTACCAACTCTTTCTCTCCCAGGACTCACTATCAGCAGTCTAATACATAACAATAAATCCTTCTTTAGCTAACGAGAAGCACGATAACACATCTGCACAGGTGAAACAACAGAATGCTGCCAGGATTAAAGCAAACATTCTCAGCTAGGGCCTAATGTCAAGCTAAGTTAATTTAAGAATCAAAATGGATGCACATTGCCGAGTTATAAATCAGTGGAAAGCAAACAAACATTATTAAACATGAATATTTATGAGCATGGTGAAATCACTTTATAAATCAGTCTAATACACTTATGAGTAGACCCTTGGTGATCTCAATGGTTATATCATTTTTAATTTGCTTAAATGTGCCAAACATGGTAATACAGTTAAACCACACTTTGAATATGAATGTAGTACGTGATTGCATAAATGTATATAGGCCACAGCCAAAATTAAGCTGCTCCACTACCAAATCTTATAACCAGCAGTTATAAAAGGAAAACGCAAAAGAGGAAAAGTTAAACTACTAAAGATGTTTCGCTTGTTTTGGTGACTCCCTTCTCTTCCTGAAGTTACAATTCCTGGTTCCGCCATGGCCCTTGTAGAGTAACCCTGTTAGTTGCTATCTGAATGTGTGTCTTTCTGATGCCTCCCTAGCCACACACATTGCTGTATCCAGTGGCGTAGCTAGGGGGAGGCTCTCTAGGTGAGCTGTGTGCAAAGGAATAGCCATAACATTAAAATATTCCAACTTCGGATTGCAACTCTAGTGGCACTGAGCAACCCCTACCCTATGTAGTAACATGCTGGGGAGTCAGGTCTTCTCTCAGCAGGAACATTCTGTTAATATACAGGTAAATTGTATTTTGTGTGGTTCTATTTTTTTTAAAAAATATGCCCATAAAGCCAAAAGCCATGAAGGGCATGGCCATCACCAGGGCAAGGGGGTATGGTGGGGGGTTAAAATGGGTTATTTTGACAGAGGCCCCTTATTTTGGAGGGCCCTACACTTCTGCTTCACAATCTATTTATAGAATTATCAAGCCAGACTAGATGTGTTGTCATTAATGATGAGATAACTAACATGAAACTACAGTAGATGACTCCTGATGTTGTATAAAACACCCTAAGAAAACCTATTCTCTTCACCTGAAGAATATGGGTATTTCTTTCTTCTGCTACCTGGTGTAAAAGGAAGTACCTGCTCCCAGCATGGAGTTTCTTCAGCAGGGCCCTACAACAACTTCTGTTTAGCTTGATGAAGGGTCACTCTTGAAATATCAAATATATTCAGGACTAATTTCCCTGGTGAGAAGCTCATCCTCAGAAGACAGCCCCAACGTTTGTGATGTATACTTCGCTGCAAGGCATAGCGATGTTGGAACAAATGTAGTTTTCTAGCTGGGCTATTCCTGTCTTATATAAGTGGTATCTGGAGTTTTTTAGTATCTTACCTGTTGTAAGATGTGTAATCACTCACAGTGGTCACTTACACCATTAGTCTGGACTTGACACCTACACACTGAAGAATTTTGTACAGAATTATAACTCTCAGTATTGCAAATGCTACGCGCCTGCTTCAAGTTTCAAGGCATGGGGGGACAGAGGTGGAGGGCTGAAACCACCTGAAGGCTGCCTCCAGGACACTTCTAGGACAAGGCCCAGAACACCACTAGCAACGTGGGAAGTTGCACATACAAGCTGGGTAGGAGTTTCCATCGCCCTACTTCTATTTCTTTCATGTTGTCGCTTTTGCCAACTTTGCTCTGTTGTAACCCTCTGCAATGTGAGTGTTTACCTATGTATGTATTTGTGCAAACTGCTTTGCGTGACTGATGCCTAACCGACATATTCGAAGAATTAAGGGTACATCTGATTGAATTCATCTAGCCGCTGACTATGTAACTATAACTAGGTTGCATTACTGAGAGTAGGCCTGAATGATGGTGCTTGACTTTAGGACTTGGACGGCCAAGGAACTGGGGTGTTCTCTTTGGCTGTGAATACATACTGGCTATTTGTAGAACATCATGCGCTCTCACAGAATCCACTTTAGTATATCCTTCTTTCATTAGCGCTCCTTCTTTAAGGACTGAAGTTGGGCATAAAAAAATAAGGTGAAGTAGTGAGGACTGAGCAGGCAAAGTAAAGAGAGTAAAGGAGGTACTAGTAATGGACGTAAAGTATGGGGATTAGGATAATACAAGTGCCCCAGCATGCCAGTCTAGCGATGAAAGCGTGCCTTACATGCCTGTAGCTAGACAGGCCCAGTAGTAGGACAGGTGTCTCAGGCAGCCCAGTGATTTTTTAAAGGGTCTGGTGTGATCTTGTGCCTGACCTCCGGCAGAAGGGACTGAACGAGTCCTTGTCCCTTCTAGTAGGTGCCAATGGAACCCACCTGAATCCACTGACTGGCTAACCATTGCTGCCTTGCATATAGCTTCGAATAACCTCATTCATAAAGTGCAGGTCTTCTGTCGATTCTTTTAGCAGGAAGTCCTGAATACATGCAATGCGTTTGCCATGTAGCTGCTGTGTACATTACACGAGTTCAAGATGGTCACCTAGACTTGTGTTTTAGGAAATCTCGCAAAATTTGCATTTCCTGCATTCAGGTTCAGATATATTTAGCTCTCTGTTCCTGAAACATGTATTTTGCCTCTTGCATGCCTCCACTGAACTTGATGACAGCTCCTCAGTGTGAGGGCCTTGTGATAAGGACACCAACATATGTGCGCTAACATAGATTTAGGACCTGCAGAGGTTGTTGGAAGATGAATGGAAGGACAAATCTTGGAAGTGAGTTCCATATCTAGGGGACATATGGGTGTTGCAAGTTGACCCGAACTTTGTCCCTAAAACAGGAGTAAGCTAACTAGTCCGGATCCATGTGTACAACGAAGTTCGTCAAGAGTGTTTATGAAAGGGAAGCCAAGGCAGAGTTCCACAATATTTTCAATTATCAAGAAATTCTTTTTTTATCAAATCCCAAAAATTAAATTGCAGAATATATAACAATATTAAAACAAAATATAAAAAAACATTACATGCAAAAATTGGATTTTTACATAATTAAAAAGCAAAATATAAAAAACACTAAAGATATAATTTAATAATAAATAATTTTTATAAACGTTTATAAAAATGTAAAATTTAACACAACAATTATCAACAAAACAAATGTCAAAAAATGAAAACATTTTAATTACTTTCAACCCTGTTCCCCTATAAACCTAACACCCCGCTTCTAAAATTATTATATATATAAAAACATTTTATAAAAAAATACATTAAAACAAAAAATGCATAAAATACACTTAAAGAATGATATAAATTACAACGATATGACAAACAACAATATTTTTAACAGCAATACTAAAAATATTAAAAAATAATAATCTTACCGGTGATATTTGTGACATCATGATATTTATAATACAATATCCTGTTCTTTTCCCCCCAAATCCTGTTCTTTTTATGACAAAACCCTGTATTGATCTCAAAAGACCAGCACTTACATTTTTTAGTAATTATATAGGGGTCTCTAAATTGCTTGTCATTTACCTCAAGTCCTCACAATTACTACTGACCACATTAACGAATTCTACCCAGCATGTCAGATTATTATCAAGTACAGGCATGTCCATCGTTTTACAGGGATTTTTATCAATATGTCTGGCCTGTCCCAAATTGTATCATGAATGCCCGCAGAATGTTAAGGCTGGACACTTTTATGACAGGACCTGCATTAATTCGGGGAAGGCAAAGTCATACCTGAGATGACCACAATATCCTAAGCATTACCACATCATGCCAGATCCTGCTGAAGCCAGGCATGGACACCATCAGACAACGCTTGCTCAGAAAATGACAGGAATTGCAAATATTGAACAAGGGCCACCATCATGCCTGGGGCTAGCCATAGTATGCCAATAGTAGCCACCCTTACATCAGGGTGTGGGTTCCGACATGCCAAGGATGCTCCAAATATGCCATTTGCCTCAGATGAAGTGGGTTGAGAGGGATGCCGCCCCACACACATATGTACACATACACTTTCCCATGGACACAGATAAGTGCACACCTCCTCTCCCCTCCACCTCCGCAATCGGAGGTAATCACTCTGCTGTGAAAGTTGACCTGCCTCCTCGACCCCACCCAACTCTTCCAGCCAATGGGAGGTTGCAGTGGCGCTGGCAGGAAAAATAGGAAAAGCAAGACTTCACTTGAGGCCTTGTGATGAAATTTGTAAGTGTCATAAACAGCTCAAGGGCTGTAATATGCAGCCAATCACCATATAGCTTCAAGTGACGCACGCTAATTGGCCGTCCATCACCTATATGTTAATTCACAGAGATTACCATTGGGGCATGCTTGGCTGTGGGGTGAAGGCGTTGGTCCTTTTATAGAGAGCTGAGTGTTGTTATTATATATTGTGTAAAGTTTTATATAGAACGACCACATAGTATTGGAACATTTTACATGAGCACCAGTTACATTACACAATGACACCTTCATTTTTAGGGAAGGGGAGATTAAGTGGTTTGCCAGAATTAGAGGATATTGAGTCAACGCCAGACTTGAACCTGATTTCACAGTTCCAAAGTCTGCATGAACATCATTTAGGCGTCACCAGGGGTCGCAGCTGTAACTTCTGGCTTGCCCTTTGCTACCGCTAGCACGGCCTTTGAGACCCTTGGCCTCAGAGGTGGCAAATTAAGTGCCAGGAACACAGGGACAGCTGGGGCTCCACTCTCTGTAATTTCTGTCAATTCTTTTTACACTAATAAGGAATAAATAACATATATTATTCACTATTAGTGTAATAAACATGGAGTACAATAAGCTAGAATATGCCCTGTCATGGCAGTTGAGGTAAGTAAAAAATGCTTTTTAATGTATGTTGTGGCATGCGGGTGAGAGTGTGTTTATGTGTGAGTGTATATGTGTGAATTTGTGTGTATTTGTAGGTATATGTGTGTGACAGAATGAAAGTAGAGGTCAAAGGGCGTGTAATATCACTTCTGCTACCTCTGGCATTTCGGTAAATTGACATCCATGAAAGTCGGCAGCTCCGACCATTACGCCACATCCTCTCCCAAACTAAGGTCACCTCTTCCTGAATTAGGGCAGATTTTCTCGGCTTCTCCCCAATAAGTGGTATAAAACATGATTGTGGTTTGGGTCTCTTTGAAGACCAAGCAGTCGAGGTTCACTTCGGCTACTTTGTGAAAGGGAAAGGATCTGGTCGGGCCGTGATCTGCAATGTGCAGAAGATGGTAACTCTCACTTCTAGTTCTTCCAACACCTGGGGTTCTCGTCTAGGCCATAGCAGCAGTATATACTCTTGGCATCCCCCCCAACCCCCTCAGCAATGACAAGGAAGTGTTCAGGGGAGATGGGATAGGTTGAATGTGGTAGTCTCTGAAGAAGTGTTGTACTAACGGTGATATTTTAAAGCAATTAAACAATTCCCTTTATGTTGCTTTTGCTGTTCTCCCCAGGGGTGAAAGTGAGTGACAGCATGTAAGTCAAAACTGAAGCAAATGTAGACATCTTTGCAAGAGGAGTATTTGGTTCCCTTAATGGAGGGATGGAAACATTAATGTCCAGTATGTGCATGTACCAGGATGGGACAGTAAACTCGGTCAAAACTCGCTAAGATAAGAGCGTAGGCATGTTTGTGGGGTTGTATGGAACATCACAAACCACACTGGAATGCTAGAATGAATTAAAACGGGATACAATTTAAATACAACTTTACATAGGATTTGGAGATTCTCTCCCTAAGGATTGTTTGGAAAAACTGTTGCTAATTGCACATTTCAAAATACAACGGGTCGGTAAGATTGATAAAAACTGGATGAATGAAAAGATAACTTTATAGGTCAGAATATAAGTTAGTGCATCAAGGAATGGAATAGTAAAATCTATCCCATATGGTGTATTTTGAAGCAATGTTGGGCCAAATGTCTCAGTGCATGCTAGCCATGGTTTAATATCGGGTCTGTGGCAGAGGTGGACAAACTGTGTGGAACTTCCAGACATTAGTGTCAGCTCCCTGCTGAGGGCTCCAACGGATGTGGTAGGACCTAACCCGTAACCACCAATAGGTCCAGCACCGTAGCCAGTGGGTCATGGGCCCTAGTGCAAGGTAGGAAATGACCCCCCTGGCTGCTCTTTCAGTGATTAAATACAGCAATAATTAGGGTCCAGTGGACCCCCAGGACCTCTGGGCTCTGGTGCCACTGCACCCGCTGCACCAATGGAAGCTGCGCCCCCTGGATAGATCTGTGAAACCCCGCACTGACCAATCATTTCCGGAGCCTACACATCTCAACAAATCTATGCAAATGACAGTCAGCAACCACAGTTATTATTCCGAAGAAAGATGACACTTATCAGTAATTTATAGACCAATATATGCAGATTATGATATGCTATTTATTAAAATATGTAACAGGGTTAAGACACCTGCTGCAAATATCTCTGTCTGCCCAACAATTTTGTGGGGATTACAATGTCTACAAGTGAGAACAATATCTTATTCCTACACTGTAGTCCTCCTTATGTTATGTAACATTTCCTGGACATTTTTTTTCACACTTATGATATTTGGTGTTTCTGTGTGATATATATCACTCTCACGCCCCACAGTGGGATGAGTAGTGCTATAAAAGAATTAAAAAAATTGTAAGTGCCATTTAAATAACTATTTGTGTACTTACTCAAACACAGATACATCCTGCTCTTGTGCAGTTCATATTCAATTTTTAAATGGGGCTTCGAACAAAGTGAAAAACGAACCTTCAAGCCATGGTTTCTCTAACGTACTTGTGAAGTGTCATTGTTTCCTTCCATTGCATTGGAATCCAGGTGTTATGCTCCAGAGATGGATGGCAGCACGGTGATAATCGAACAAAAGAAAGGCTGATGAACCTTTAATTCAGGCCTTTGTTTTGGGCCCAGCAGGAAGAGGTCAAACGAAAGCTTCCTGGCATCGTGCATGCAGGTTGCTGCTCTGAAAGGAGTGCAGACAACGTGCAGGCGCTGTAGAATTGGGGCCTGGGGTCGGAAAGTGACACCAGGACCAATTCATCATATTTCCCTGGGTCCAGAAACAGCTATTTGAACCCGGATCCGGCGAATTTCCTCTACTTTCCAGCACTGATTACAGTCATAAAACCTTCTTACACCTTAGGATTCAAACCCCTATCTGGTCTTTTTAAACCTTATATAATAGGATCAAGACAGTCTAACAAAAAACAGGTATTTGCACCAGAGAGCTCACAGGTTCGCAGGAGTAACGCTTGAACGTAACGCCTTCCTGCACACATTCATGCTTCGCTAAGTACTTGTACAACTGCGCCACAAATGGACTACTGGGGCTCCCGTAGGATCTAATTAAAATACACGCTTGACATACTGTTCCTTCCTCAGGGCCCTGTGTTCCGTGCACCGGATCCCTCCATCCACACAGTATTTCCATGACACGCAAATATCTCTGAATTTCTCGACAGCAGCTATATTTTGATCCTAGGTCCACGTAGTTATGCCCAATAACTCCCCCTGAACTTACTTATACCAGGGGCACCAGTAAACTGCTGAGGTCATTCCTAAGGGTCCCCTTGGAACTGAAGTTTTTTGTTGGGCAATACCTTACATTTCTAATGAAACTGAATAAGTAACAATATGCATATTTACAACAAAAACCTAAAATAAACAATGCATTGTAAAACATTTATAGGTCTACTTATGTAATTTCAGCTTAAAAAATTATATTACAAGATTTGTAGGAACTACGTTAATCAAACTTATTTTGATTCGGCCAGTAACAGCATTACTGGGAACTATGGGCCAGATTTATCAAAGGTTTCGCGTTACCCTTGCGCCACGCAACAGGATGCAGGGTGAAGCAAAACCTAGCATGAAATTTACCAAGCCATCCAAGGCCACAGGTGGCCCTGTGTGGCTTGGTAAATCTGGTGTAGGGCAGGGTCGCGCAAGTCGCTGCCTTGCGTTACTCTGCACAGGAAGGCATTCCATGGGTAGAGCGTGGGCGCAATCACCCATGGATTTTGGCACATTCCCAGATTTACCATGAGTGGTAGACCTGGGAATGTGTCCAAATGCTACACCATCCCGTATTTATCCTCATTTTTCCTCTTTCTGCTTGTGCTGCAATCCTGCACAAAAACAGTCCTGCCGCAACTTAAGCGCCCTTGCACTGTGGTGCAAGGGTGTCTGCGTTGGTGCTACACAGCGCATAGTGTGCTTGTGCAAAGAAAGGAAAGGAATGATCCATATAATTTTTAAAATGGCACATTCCTGCCCTCTCAACGTCACTTTTGGCTGCCTAGCGCAAGGCAGGCCCCCTTGCACCATGGTGCAAGTGAGCCTGTGTTGCAGGCAGGATTGTTTTTGTACAGGAAAGTACACCTTCCTGCATAAAAACAATACTTTGAGTCTTTTTTCTCTTCTTACGTGTGCTACATAATGCAGCACAGGTAGAAAGAGGGGAAAAAAAGGAGAACTAAAGATTGTTCTCCTTGTTTCCCCTCCCCTGGGAAGGCAAGGCCTTTTAACGCATTCCCAGGTCTGCCACTCATAGTAAATCTGTGAATGCGCCAAAATCCATGGATGAATGCGAGGAGAACACCCACGCTCCACCCATGAAATGCCTCCCGGCTGCAGAGTAACACAGGCAGCAATTTGTGCTGTCTTGTGTTACCCCAGATTTAGCAAGCACTGCAGGGCCATGCAAGGTGGCCTTGGTTGGCTTGGTAAATCTCATTTGGGTTTTGCGTCACCCTTGCGCTACCTTACGTGATGCAAGAGTGATACAACACTTTGATAAATATACCTCTTAATATGAAGTCGTGACAAGATCTCCAACTCGAGTGAGGCCTTTCTCAACCCTCCCCTTTCATCATTATCAATGCCTACCACCTTCTTTCTCCCATTGAGCCCTTAATGTTACAGAATGATCCGAGTATTCACAACAAGTGAGTGGTATACTCATCAAGTTGCTTGTTTGCCAGTTGGTTGTATTGTAATTTTAACTTCTAGTGGTCTAAACTACAGGAGTGACATTACTTTTTCCTTAAATTCCTCTAGCGCATGGGTATTCACAAACGTTTCCCAGGGGGGCTATAAAGTTTGGTCTGTGATTTCACCAAGGGCTGCATTGATGTCTGCAGGCTGGTGGGGGGAGAATTGGTGGTAAGGTTGGTTTAGGGTTCTAGTGGCTGAATTGCACAATGTGAAACCAGAAAACCCTGGATTAATCCCTGCTTCCCCACTTAACCAAATTGTGTAATCTTAGGCAAACGTTTAATTTCACTTTCCCTCCTTTTTCTTCTTATCAAATATAAGAGGACCTCAATGCACATGTATAATTGTATAAGCGGCAACTTTTGCAATGGTCAAGTACAGCGTTCTTCACACGCCTATATAGGGTTCCTGCTTGCTACCCTTGCCCCTCCTTTTGGTTGTGTTATTGGTTCAACGTTATCAATAAGGTCGTTTGATCGATTAGCTGACTGAAGTGACATGGCAAAGTGGAGCCATACCAGTTGTATATATGAGACTAATAAGTACAAGCATAGTACGTTTGCTTTGTACTGTAATCAGGAAAAGTTGCCACACTAAAGTGTTTCAACTACATGATAGGCCTGGGGTTCGATAATTTATGTCAGTGAGATAAATCGATGCCAGATCTGTACTTATGTCATTGCTGTGTTCTGTTAAACACTCTTTTCGAGGACTGTTTCGTGGACTGCCTACTGGTTCTGTATAGAAAGGTATATGCTTTTATGTTATTTTGATCTAGTCCTCTTTGGCTCCCTAATTGCATTATCTTGATATCTCGCTCTTACTTTTGTGATAATTTCCTTGATTCGTATTGACTTCTCTGGTGCGTGTTATTTTTTTATGTTTTGCTCTTCGCGTTCTAGGGCACCGATTATACCCCCAACTCGTGCCTAACAAAAATGAATGCGTCCGTATGTAACGTAACTGGTGCTCATGTAAAACGCTCTGATACCTCCGGGTCTAGTTAGCGCTATATAAAACTCCACACAAAAAAAAAATTATAACCTATGTAAAAATCTAATAAACAGATCAAACAAAAAAATCTAAAATAAGAGGACCTCAAAATACATGAATTCAGGATATTCCTAAAGTTAAGTGGTGCAGGACACCCTAGTTATTTCCTTTCTTTAACTTCAATTAACCTTGAAATAAATGTCCTGTTCAATTAACATCTATTTTTTTTTGTTAGTGCTGAATCGAGTAATTAGCAGCTCAGTGCTGCAGTTTTTTTTTTAAACTTGTTTTTATTGGCATTTGTTAGTACAGTTGTTACATATCAGTATTGGAGCGTGGCGTCATTAAGTACATTGTTCCAGTCAGGTGATATCCATCTTGACATGTAGAAATAACTTTACTGCAATTATATGCAATGTAACAGGTATTTGCCATATGAATAAACAAACCAGGGAGGGGGAGAGTAAACTAGGGGCAGTCATGGACTATCAAGGATAGGGCAGCCGGACCATCTCACATGTGGTCCGTTAGGTAACTGGTGAGACAACGCAGTGGGAACCCCTGGTCGGGGTACGACTATGCAGGCGGACATACGACATAGGTGCAGGCCCCGGAGTAGCGGGGATAGGAACGTGGTCACTCTAGGGTGGGTGTGGGGCATTAGGGGGAGCATTATCCGAGTGGGGTTGTGTCGCGTAAGGCTGCGTGGCAGTAGGGATGGTCGCGGCCGCGCCCTGGTCAGCTAGGGGCTGGGGCTGTTTAAACTGATGCATCAATAGCGCCCACTCCAGGGAAATCGGGGTTTTACGTATGCCCTTCGCTTCCTCCTCTTGCAGGGCATCCTCCTCAGCCGCGGACCACTTGAGCACCGCCCCCCTCCATGCCGCCAGCGGGGGGCCCGTGGGGGAACGCCAATGCATCGCTATGCATCGTTTAGCCAGGAGGTGTGCTAAGGAGACAAATCGTATGGGCACTTTGTGCCGTGTCTTCCGGCCCATTATTCCCAGTGCGCAGTACTCCCATGTATCTAGATGAGGCAACCCCGTGAGATCTCGGAGGGTTTCGTGGATAGTCGACCAGTAAGTCTGAATATCCGGGCACGACCAAAACATATGGAGAAAATCTGCGTCTTGCGCCTGACAGCGGGGGCAGAGGAAGACCGTAGCGGGATAAAAACGCTGCAGGCGTGCTGGGGTCAAGTAGGCCCTATGTAGAATGTAATATTGTATGTTTTTGAAACGGGCATTCCTAGACACCTTTTTGGGGAATTCGAGTGCCCTTTCCCACTCAGTGTCGTGAAACGCCCGTCCCACCTCCTCCTCCCAAAGGGTCCGTAAGGGGGTCAGCGATGGGGGTGTTAACTCCCGGATGGACTTGTACAGCCAGGTGGTGAGATGACGGCCCCGTCCCATTCGCAGTATCATGTGGAGGACTGGATGTGTGGGGGGCTCCCCTAGTGTGAGATCATAGTATGGTCGGAAATGGCTGAGGAGCTGACGATGCCTCAAGAATTGCCCTGGGGGGAGATCATAGTCATCAATGAGTTGCTGGAAGGGCCGAAGGTGTCCCTCCGCGAACAGTATGTCTGCCTCGGTGACCTCCCTAGATGTCCACTCCCGTAGCAGGGCGGGGGTAAAGAACTGGGTGTTTTTGGGCCAGCCCACTAGTGGAAGCAACGGTGAATACGGGGGCCTGTCCGGTGCGAGTCGGTGTATGCGTCGGATACATCCCCGGGCCACCTCCACCTGGAGGGGGTAGGTCTCCGCTGGGCGGGTACCTGGCACAAGCAGACGGCACAATTCCGGTGTCGTTATCCGACCCGTGGTCGTGTATGTTTCGGACGTGTGCCTGTCAGCTGTCCAATAGGAGAGCCATTGGAGCTGCGCCGCTAGGAAATAGGCTTCGAACGAGGGGGCTCCAAGGCCTCCTTGTGTTGTGGGTAATTTCAGTTTTGCCAGTGCGATTCTATGTCGCCCCTTGCCCCATATTAGGGATCCAAGAAGAGTGTCCAAATCTTTGAAGAAAGAGCGAGGCGGTATCACTGGAAGATTAGTGAAATAATAGAGTAGGCGCGGAACCAAAATCATTTTCGCTAGGGCTACGCGTCCAATCGGGGCCAGCGGAAGGTTCCGCCAGAATCCGATAGTGGAACGTATGGAGGCAAGTGTCCTACGATAGTTACCCTCGAAGATGTCAGTGGGTGAGTGATATAGGCGAATCCCTAGATAGCGAGGGGCTTCCGCCGTCCAATTGAGTCTCCGATCACCAATCCATACCTCCCGAGGGGCAGAGTCGGGGTGTAGGGGGTACACTACAGATTTCTCCCAGTTCACCTTTAAGCCTGAAGCCTCTGCGAACTCGGTCAAGATGAGCCCGAGTGAGGTGAGATCCGCGGTGATGTCCCGTATGTACAGGAGGAGATCGTCGGCATACAGTGAGACACAGTGTGTGGTGTCCGCGAGCGGTATGCCCCAGTCCTGCCCCTCCCCACGGAGACGGACAGCCAGGGGCTCCACAGCCAGCGCGAATAATAGGGGCGAGAGGGGGCAGCCCTGTCTGGTACCCCTGTGTATTGTGAATGCCGAAGAAATACGACGCCCAATGCGGATTCGGGAAGTGAGTTTAGTGTACAGAAGGCGGGTGTAGGCTACTAGCTTGGGGCCGAGGCCAGCACGCTGGAGAACCGAGAACAGGTACTGCCACGTCAGGGTGTCGAAGGCCTTCTCGAGGTCCAAGATCAGACACGCCGCTCTGGGGTAGCGGTCACCAATCTGATCCTGGATATGGAACAGACGTCGTATGTTCTGGGAGGTGTTCCTGCCCGGAACAAATCCACATTGGTCAATGTGTACTAATGGACGTATCACCCGGGAGTATCTTTCTGCCAATATTTTCCCCAAAATTTTACAGTCTGCTGTGAGGAGCGTTATAGGCCGATAAGAAGCCAACAGCTGTGGATCGCGGTTGGGCTTCGGGAAAGTGACAATTACCGATTCTCTCATGGATCTGGGCAATTCGCCCGCGCGTAGTGCTGTGTCCAGTACCATCGAAAGACGGGGGGTCAGCAGCGAAGCGAAGGTGGCATAGTATTCTAGCGGGAACCCGTCCAAGCCAGGGGCTTTGTGTCGAGCCAATGTACGTATGGCATGTGTGATCTCTGAGGTATGTATTGCCGTGTCCAGGTCAGTTTTCTCTGCAGCAGATATCCGAGGGAGAGGGAGAGGGTCAAGGAAGCGATCGATCGTCCCTTGACTCCACTCTCGAGGGCTATCATAGACCTCCGAGTAATATTGACGGAATTCTTGAAGAATCTCGTCCTGGGAGTGTACCAAGACGCCGTGCTGCGTAGTTATGGACGTGATGGGTCGCATCTCCGTGTCTTGTTTAGCCAGCCACGCCAGCAGCGAGCCCGTCTTGTCACGGTCTTTGTGCATTCGAGTCGCATATGCCCGAAAGTTGTATCGCCGCATATCCGCGCACGCTCCCTGATATTCCGACTTGGCATGGGCAAGCTGCGTCACCACTGCCACCGATTGATCAGTGAGTTTTGTGGCGTTAGCAAGCCGTTTCTCAGCCTTATCGAGGGCCTGTTCCAGGGTACGCTTCACCCCGACGCGCTGTTGAATGCAGTCTCCCCTGGCCACCACCTTAAAACTGTCCCACTCGATCAGGGTGGAGGATGCTGACCCCACGTTTCGGGCAAAGTATTCTCTGATACTACACTCTTGTTCGTGTGTGAAGACCGGGTCCGCCAGACAATCGCGTGGGAGGCGCCATGTTGGGACAGGGGGGTGTGGGGGTCTCCATTGAAGACTCAGCACATGCGCATCATGGTCGGATATGACTCTACCCAGGTAGTCTGTGTGACG
The DNA here is from genome assembly GCF_964204655.1 of Triturus cristatus. Taxonomy (NCBI): domain Eukaryota; kingdom Metazoa; phylum Chordata; class Amphibia; order Caudata; family Salamandridae; genus Triturus; species Triturus cristatus. The sequence continues at coordinate 988,868,703 of NC_140580.1, forward strand.
GACCTGAGGGAGCACCGCTGCCGTGCATAAGAACCGGTCCAGCCTGACTCGGAGATTGTGAGGAGCAGAGTAGAAGGAGTACATGCGCGTATGAGGGTGGTGCAATCGCCATGCATCTGTGAGTGACCAGTGCGCTACCCATGCCTTAAATCTATCAATTTGTCTGTAAGTAGGGGAACGTGGCAATGGAGGGAAGGAGCGATCTAATCCGGGATCCAGAATACAATTGTAATCTCCCCCGAGTATCCAAGGTACATGTGTGAATTGAGCTAGGATTTTTGTGAGTCTGTCCCAAAACTTATCCTGGTCAACATTCGGAGCGTATATGCTTCCCAGTAGGACGGTCTGGCCGTCGAGCAGGCCCTCCAACAGGACAAACCTACCCTCCCCGTCTACCACCCGCTGGAGCTCCTGGAAGGGAGTACCCGGTCGAACCCAGATCATCGCGCCGCGGGCAAATGATGAATAGGTTGTAGCGCAGACGAGGCCCCGCCATTTCGCCTGTACCCTGCCCACCTCTGTTGCATTCAAATGGGTTTCTTGCACTAGAAGTATGGAGGCCGCCTGGCGCTTCGCATAGGCATAGGTCGCATAACGCTTGCGGGGAGTGTGAAGACCGCGCGCATTAAACGTTAGTATGTTAACATCTGCTACACTCGTCCTCCGTGCCATGGGTAATGCGGTTAGTGTGCAGGCCAAGGGAGACGCCGACCCGAGTGGTCGGTGTGTGGGGGCCTAGGGGTTCGCCGCGCTGCTGCTGAATAACGGACCAGTGATCCCGGCTGCTGGGGCGCTTGGTCTTGCAAGTGTAGGGTGCCATGACGTGTGGGATGTGTAAGAACTGGGAAATAAACGGTATGCTGGGGAACGGGAAACAGTCCCAATGCAAAGGACTCATCGTCCGTGAGACGGTGTGTCCAAACGTCTCCCTGTAACGCCGGGAGAATGAACCTGTTCTATCTGTTGGGGGGTGGCGACCTGAAGCTGCGCGCCGATGCGTCTAGTAGGCATGGGAGAAGGATCATTACGCGTCACTAGGGATGTGCCAAGCTCAACATTTGTGATGGTGGATGAATATTGACTATTACTCATAAGGATACAAAGTAGACAGTCTAGCGTTCTTGGGTGCCTCATGGTGGGGAGGGGCACGCCTGTCCATCCAACAGTCCTTCTGCCGTTTGTGGAGTGACCCCAGAGGGCATCACGGAGCCCATCCCCGATGCGGTGTCATCACTGTCATTTTCACCCTCTGAGGAGAAGATGTGTGGAGGGCGATCAATGGAGTCGGTATGTTGGGTGGATCGGAGATCAATAACCGCCTGTAGCGCCCCCCGCCTCTCCTTCATGATCTGCTCCAGGTCCGACGAGTCGTGGGCGCCAGAAACTACTTTCCTCTCCGTGTGACGAGGCTTCATGGGGCGCTTTTTGGCTCGGAACGTGTTATAGGGCGAGCCGTTTCTGGGGTGGGCATCGGGCGTCCGTGTGCAGTGCTGATCCGCCCAATCGTGCGCCGCCTCGGCGGTCGTGAAAAAGACTGAAGAGCCCTTGTAGAGAACCTTGAGGCGAGCTGGATAGAGTAAGGCATACTGCATGTTGTTATCCCGCAGTCTCCGCTTTACGTCCAGAAAAGTGGATCGCTGCTGTTGCACCGCTCGAGCATAGTTCGGGAAAATCATTACCTGCTTGTCCTCTATTCGGAGTGGCGCCGCCTGTCGTGCCGCTCGAAGTACAGCGTCACGATCGCGAAAATGCAGGAATTTAGCGAGCAGTGGTCGAGGGGGCGCTCCAGGGATGGGCTTCCGGGCCGGCACCCTGTGGGCTCGTTCAATCGAGAAGAACGCTGTACGGTCCGCCGTTGGGGTAAAGGATTTGAGCCAAGTGTCCATGTAGTCTATGGGGTTCGCTCCTTCGATCCCCTCCGGCAGCCCCACCACCCGAATATTACAGCGTCTCGAGCGGCCTTCCAAGTCCTGTGCCCGTTCCTCCACTGCAGACAAGCGAGTGAGGACTCCCTGGAGTGTCGCCTGTTGTTCTTTCAGTGCGGGCTGTATTTCCTCCAATGTCCGTTCCTCTGCCCGCACCCGATCCGCCAGCTTGGGGTGATCATCCCGGAGCAAATTGACTTCCGTCGTCAACGTGCCGAGTCGTTCCTCCATCGAGATCCGGGAGAGTTCAATAGCTGCGAGGACTTTATCTAGTTTGTCCGAAATGGAGAGATCCGACGAAGGCGTGGTATTGGGGGACCAAGTAGAAGTTTTTGGCATCTTTTCCGGGGCAGTCTCCGGCACCGCACATTGTTGTGTGGATCGTGGTTTCCCCATGGTAGAGTGGCGCTAGGGAGGTGGGCCCTTCCCCGGGCGAGCTCCGCAGGTCCCGCTGGCCTCGGCGCCGTGGGGAGAGGCACCCGGCGTAAGTGTGGTCCCCCAGCAAAGGGAGGAGGGGAGGGGAAAGGAGTCCCGGACAGGAACTGGATACTCTTGTTCACCCAGGGGTCCAGGTATGGGGCAGTGTCCGCCGAGCCAGGCGGAGCGTTCCGGTCGCCGAGTCACTCCTCCACTATGGCGTCTCCAAGCCAGATACACGATGGGGGCACGGATATAGCGGACAGTTGCCGTCCTCGTGGGTTATGGGCCCCTGTGGAGGGAATGTAGCGAGGCTACGCCACGTACAAGCGGGCTCGTCGAGGTCAGGCAGGGGGGTGCGCCCGGCTGGCAGCAAAGTTTAATGTCACAATGGCGATCCGAGCGCCGGGAGCATCCCCCCTAATGTGGGTCCCTCTGATCGCCCGGCCCGTCTCCTGGGGCAGCGCGTCCTGTCAGCGGCGTCAGTGGGGTAGTTGTGGGGCGGAGGTTCACAGTTGGTACCCCAGCAGGTGGGGGGCTTGCCCCATGCAGGGTGAAGGGCTATCGCCACCACTCCCGTGTGTCAGGATCAGGGCCCTTGGGAAGGATTCGCCACAATGCCTGATGTCCCACAGGCGGCCGGTCTCCCGGGGCAGCACGTTCCGTCAGCGGCGCCAGTGGGGCAGTTGTGGGCCGGAGGTGGGGGGGGCCCACCCCATGCAGTTGGGAGGGCGATCGCCACCACCCTCACGTTTCAGTGACAGTTTATTCTGATCAGGGCCCCTGTGAGGGATTTGCCACGATGCCAGATGTCCCGCAGGCGGCCATTTTAAGGTCAGGCAGAGGGTTTTTACTGGTAGCGGAGGGGGCCCCGGGTCCGCGGCGCCCCCCCCGATCACCGCGGTCCCCCCCACTCTCCAAGTTCTCCTGGTACCTGAAGCGTCCCGTGGGGAGTCTGGGGGGGGGCGCCTCCCTCCGGTGATCTGTGTCGGCCTGCCTCGGTCCTCGGCGTCGTCCGGGTGCTCCGCTGTGTCTCCGGTCAGATGGCGAGAAGCGTAGGTCCGCCCCGTCCGTGCCCGGCGCCGTCCCCCGTCGAGTCGGTGTCTGTTCTCGGCGTCCAAATGCCCCAGCGCGCCAGGCACGATGCACCACCACTTCCAGCCCCGTCCCCTCTCCGCCGCTGGGCTGCTCAGCAGGGCACCGGCGCCAACTTGGAGCCGCAGCGCGGAAGGCTCAGTGCGCTGCGATCCGGCGCCGGGGCGGCCGTGGATGGCCCCCGGTCTCCACCTGTGCTGCACCCCCGTGGGAACGGGTTCCGACGGGTCTGGGGTCGTTTGTCTGCCCCAGTGACGCTCAATATTTCATGTTAAGGGCGCCCGGACCCGGAGCCTCAACAGTGCAGGTCCGCCATCGTGGCTTGCGTAGCCACGCCCCCCAGCAGCTCAGTGCTGCAGTTAACCAGTAGGCCGCATGTAAAGGTCAAGAGGGCCGCATGAGGCTACCGGCCCATACCTTGGTATCACTGCTGTAGCGTTTGCAGTGGCGGCCGGCATGGCTCGAGGGTGGCAGGGCAAGTGCAGGGGTCAGTGGGGTGCCACGTTGGGGCTGGGGGATTAGGGATCAGAAAAACAAAAAATTATCTTGATGCCGGGTCACACGTCTTCTCTGCTCCTGCTCTCCTGCCTCCATCTCTGATAGGAACAGGAAGCAGGAAGCCAGGCTCCGTCCCCTAAACCAATCACAACGCGGCAATGCAGCATTGTGATTGGTCTGAGCGCCGTGCTGTAGGGGTGAGCATGTTCTCCATGCAGGCTGTAATGCAGCCCGCAAGGAGAAGGGGAAAGTGCGCATGACTGGTTTGGGAGGCCCAAGAGGGCCGACCAAACAGTCATTGCGCACTTTGGCATGGACAAACCACTCCTCCCCTGCCCTGCTCCCAGAGCAGAGCTGCCCCGCCCACTCACCCACCCACAAAGCAGCAGGAAGTAGCCTAAAATGATAATAACGCAAAGTTCACCGCTTGTGCCTGTTCCGCCTTCACCTGCGCCTTCGCAGGGTAGGATCTACTGCCTGCATCACTATGTTTCCTGTACTTCCGTTGTTGCCTTTCCAGATCGCACCTTCTTGAGACTTCGGGTTCGGATCCAAGCCCTTTGGCCTCCAGCCATTGTCACACCTCATACACAGACAGCAAAAAGCGCACCATCTCTTGGTACACCACACACAGTGTTACCAAGAAGATGAGGGCATATTTGAAGCCCAGCTGGCGCAATATCTTCTTGAGGGGTGTGAAGGCCCCCCTCGGCCTTGGGACCAGAGTAGGTGTTAACCACCCGTCCTTCCAGCCTCCATGGGCCGTTGCACTGGGAGAGTTGCAGGATATTGTCCCTATCCCTAAAGTTCAGTAGGCGCGCAATTATTGAACATGAAAACCTTTCGGGGGCTGGGGCTCCTGCCGGTATGCGGTGTGCTCTCTCTACCAAGAAAATGTGCAAAGGCTTACCCTGCAGCATTATCTTCTCCAGCCATTCCTCCACAAAGAGTTCAGTGTTCTGGCCCTCCGCTTTTGCAGGGACACCAACAAGCCTCACAATATGCCTCCGAGATCTACCGTCCGCGTCTTTTAAGGGATCAGTGAGAGTAGCCATCAGCGGCGGTCACCATAAACAAAGGGTGGTGGGGTGGGTGGGGTTATGTGGGAGGCGTCGCACGGGGGGCCCTTGAGGTGGTATTGAATATTTTAAAAAATTTACCTTTTGCCGCCGGCTGCTTCAGCGTCTCGTCTCCTCACACAGCCTCTCCTCTTCCTGCCTGCTATTCACAGCAGCCCCTGGGACAGACTCCCTGTCCGATCCCCGTGTGATTGGTCTGAGCAGGCAGAAAAAAACGCCCTGCTCAGACCAGGGAGTCTGTGGGGTTTCTCCAGCCCGGCTGCTCAATGCAGCTGGGCTGAAGAAAACCTAAGTGCTCATGTGGGTTTTGGTCGGCCTAAGACAGCCGGCCAAAACACATATGTGCACTTAGGTAGTGGAGTGCACATCGCACTCCTCCTCCTCCCTCCCATAACTTGGTCCTACCCCTCCCAACAGCGCTGGCTAAGAGCCGGCATATGTAAATTAAAGCAATGCAATAACATTGTTTTAATTTACATTTGCTGGCTCTGAGGCAGGCAGTGGGGCTACACTCCTCCGCCATTGCGGAGGAGCAGCCACTGGCAGCCATGTCTTTCTCCAGTGTCGCACAGTGCTTCATGAGGTCCTGAACCCCCGGGTGAGTCATATTCAATGTCAGTTCTGTGTCAAAGACCCTCTCCATTAATTCTTTATGGTCTGCCCCAGTATGCCAACTTCATTCACTACCAATGCAATTTGTGCCTCCAAAGCCTACCTAGAGTCCCTGATAGCCACAAGGATGACTGCAGTGTTTGCCGCAAGTGAGTCTTACTCTGTGTCTGTAGACGAGCCCTCTCCCCCTTCACCCTTCACGGGCACGTCTGATAATTCGACCACTTTCCACCTTTGGCATCCCCATTTTGTGCCAGGCGGTGGTAGGGAGCGCAGGTAGGGAGCTCCGGTCTCTCTGCAGGGCCTGAGGAGTAGCAGCGCCTCACCCTGTGGGGTTCGGTGAATATGTCCTTTTTGTCCAGCTATGGCTGCCACACAGCACCCTCCCCACTCATTCATACCTCCAGCAGTGTGTTCCCAATATCACCATTGGGCTTGTAAGGACATCACTATGGGTCAGTTTTTGCCACCATTCAGCTCTCCCCAGAATGTGTGGAGGGAGGGCAGGCACAGCTGCGCAGCCCTATCTGGTCTCTAGTCTCCAGCAGTGCTCGCTGCTGTCCCCACGTAAATTAAGGCCCGCAGATGCCCAGTATCACTGTCCACAATCAGGGCAGGGGGAGAGGAAGAAACCGCTGTATGCGACCTCCGCCTGGCCAGGTCTTGAGGCCTGCTCCTTATGGTAGGGTGCCCCCACCTCCAGGTCTCATCTGTTCTGTCCCACCAAGTGTACCTCCACCCGTATATGTCCTCAGGTGCCGGGCCCCTCAGAGATCGGGGCATGCAGCTGCAGAATCCCACTGTTCTCAATCAGGGCAGGGGAGGAGACAGCTGAACGTGGCCTACACCTTGCTAGGTCTTTGGGCCTGCTCATGATGAAAGGCCGCCCCACCTCCGGTTCGCCTTTTCTCTGTGCCACTGAATGTTCCTCCACCTAGATATGTCCTCAGGTGCCCGCAGCTGCAGAACGCCACAAGTCTCAATCAGAGTAGGGGGGGGGGGGGTTGAAAGGGACCGCCAGCCGTGATCCCTGCTTCGCAGGCCCAGGCCAATTCTGCACTCTCGGCTCAACTACAGGTGCTGCTCCTCCACAGTTCACTTGTGCCGGGGGTCCACCAGCCCGCATAGATCCTCGGGCATTCGGCCGATCCCCCCCTTGGCAAGCTGTTCTGCAATGGAGGTGAGGTGAGGAGGTGAGGGGTCGGTGACGGTCGTGTTGAAAAGCTGGATAATCACTTTTAAAAGGAGATCTGCCCGATAACTGCGGAGCTGGCATCTTATCAAGAGAAGAAAACAGGGGGTTTACTCAATCCCTAGCTAATAAAAGGAGGGTGAGATCCTCTGAGTGGTGCTACCGTCCTGTTACCGTCCTGCGCTTCTCTGCACGAACTAGATGAAAATGGGGGGACACATTAAGCACAACAATCCTGTCGCCAAAGTCGACTCCATGACTGGCCTAAAGGCTAAAACCCACTTGGCTCAGGCGCAGGCAAAGGCTCTGTTCTCAGGGGCATGCAGGGCTGGACTTTTGGGTAACCGTCGTGACCCCAATTCTAGTTATGAGAGCTCAGAGGAGGAGCTGGTTGAGGAATCCACTGAAATATACCAGGAAGCTAGGTCCTCTCCAACGACACTTGCACCGGAGATTGGTGACACCGGTAAGATAAATGCGGACAGTACCTCAACAGCAGAAAGTAGCAAGGAGGAGGGGAAGAGTGTTAAAGAATTTCCCCTTTTTACGAAAAAGACATCTCAGACAGTTCCTATCGAGCCTAACACTCCAACATCTCGACCTCAGACGGGAGGGTAGAAAGTCCTACCAGCCCACGGCAAACTCCACTTCACCGTATTTCATCATACTCATCTACGGCCTCTACAGCGCCAGCAAACATCCAGAATACTTCAGCGCTAACCTTCAGGGTACAAGAATCAAATCTTAACTCCACGAGCTTGACCTCTTCTCCCTCTCCCGATGTCACGTTGCCACTTCACACTCAGCCCGTCCTGACCCAGACTACGACTGGTAACGTACCGGCTCTCTCACTAGGGCATCAGGAACAGCAGGAACAGCATAAGATCTCGACAAAGAAGCCGAACGCCACAAACGTGAGACCGTCGGGTCACCATCAGGAGGGTCAGAAAGAGTTAAATACTCAACAACTTCCAGCTCTAGAATCTGCTCTAAAATCCGCAGAAACTTCTACAGTCGATCTATCAGAAGCAGCCTCCACCAAGCAGATGGATATTAAGATCCTGCTAAATCTTATTCCTGAGGAGATAAGAGAGATGAAGAGGTCTCAGAAAAACAAAATTGCTTCTCTTCATCTCCGCCTAGGGAAGATTGAAGACGCTGTGGCCTGTCTCCCAGTTAAAATCCAAGAAGCAGAGTCAAGGATTTCCCAGCTGGAGGACCAGATGAGCGGACTGCTTACAAAAGTACACAAAGTTACAAAAGACAGGAGTAGATTAGAGAATAAGCTCAAAGAGCTGGAAAACCATTCGCGTCGCATGAATTTACGCATAGTGGGGGTCCCTGAAAGAAGTGAAGGCACTCAGGCGCCGCAATGGGTGGAATCCCTTATCAAGCAAAAAGTTATGCCCAAGTTCAGCGGGGATATTACAATTACCAGGGCCCACAGAGTTCCATTCCATCCACTACCAAATTCGAGCGGCCCACGTACCTTCCTAGTCAACTTCGCAGACTATCATATAAAGGAGAAGATACTGGCTAAGGCCATACAACAAAGGCAATTTCCGATCAACGAAACTGCCAACTGCAGAATTTTCCCTGATATGTCAGCAGCGGTGGCCCGTAGGCGTAAAGAGTTTGTTAAACTTCTTTTTCTTTTTAAAGCCCAAAGCGCGCAGTCGTCAATAGCCCAACAGTCCAAACTGCGTGTTCTTGTGCGGGGGAAATCTCACATGTTTTTCAATTTAGAAGATGCTCAGGGTCTTCTCAAGGAGATTTCTGTCTCGAAGTGAAATAATGGACTTATTGATGTTTTTCTCGACTTTATCCAGGTTGATTAGAGTATACCATTGCCAGGGGGGGGGGGGTCACCCAGGTTGCAGATCCATGGCACCCAAAAGAGAAGCGGGTGGGGGAAAGGTGGCTAGTGTGGTGTTTCACCTCCCTCAGAGGGGTGTGGTGTGGGGGGAGGGGAATGCTTCTTAAAAAAGCATAGCAGTAAAAAGAGCAGGAGCAGGGGCACTAGGGTAAAGACCATTATGATAATAGGATTGATTAAGTATTGTTATTCGTGTTTTTTATTTTTGTCTTCTTTTTGTTGGAAGTATGATAAAAATGACTAGTAAGTGCTGCACTATTTCAATCAATGTTAATGGGATATTAAACAAATCAAAGTATGGAGCATTAATTAGGTGGCTAGTGTCCTTTTTGCCCCAGGTAGTATTCCTACAGGAGACTCATTCAAAAACTAAATTATTTCTTCCTAATTTTTTTCTCATGCGTTTTTTGCCTCACCTGGACTGGCCAAAAGAGGAGTAGCTATTTATTTCTGCCGTTGTCTGCCTTGGGAATTTGGCCAAATTTGGAGAGATCCCTTGGGGAGGTGGATTTGGGTCGAAGCCAAATTAAATGGAACGATTTTAAATTTTGTAAATTACTACGGCCCGACAGTGGATGACACCACAGCCCTATTAAAGATTAGTGAGTTACTTAGGGGGGCTCCGGGAAAGATAATACTGGGTGGGGATTTCAACTTTATTCAAGATCTTAAAAAGGATACTTTGAATAAAAATAAAAAAGAGCTGAAACTCCAAAGAAAGTCCTGGAGGCCCTAAGGCAGGATCATCTGCTGGTTGACCCTTGGCGTCAATCTAATCCAACTGATTACAAATTTACATACCATTCTAATAAATTTAATTTGGCCTCCGGTATCGACTTTTTCCTAAAATCACAATCTTTGAGGTATACAGGCACTGAAATAGGGGCAAACCTATTCTCAGATAATTCTCTTGTGATAATAGAGTTGGAGATTGAAGGGGGCGGGAGGATTCAATCCAGGTGGCAAATGGATCGTCTCCTCCTGCAGGACCCCCAGTGGGTAGCCGAAAACCAAAAAGTGGATATTGGAGTTTTTTAGGATAAATGAAAATACGGCAGAAATTTTTTCAGTCTGGGGCGGGTTTAAGGCGGCCATTCGGGGGCAAATGATTGCGTTTTCGGCCGCTCAATCAAGAAAAAGGCGGGATAAGATTAATCAACTTCAGCAGGCGGAAGACAATGCAATGAGCTCGAGAGACACTCAGCCTCAGGGGACTGGGGACGCCGGGACCCAGCTAGAAAAGTAGAGGTTAGCTCTAAAAGAGTTCTTTTTAATTGAAGAAATAAATAGATTCAGAACATATCAACAAGTCTACGAGGAGAGTCAAATGGTGGGAAAAATGCTTGCAGGGCTAACAAAAACTAAACAGGAGAAAGCCTTGATATCGTAAATTATTGATCCAAAGGCCCAAGATATAGTAAGGGGTAAAGACGGTATAGCCCAAGTTTTATGGAACATTATTCGCAGCTTTATGCAACAAAATATGAGGTAGGATTGGCTCAAATCCACAAATATTTTGGCGAAGTAAATCTCTTGATTTTGCCCGGTCCCTTAGCGGAACAATTTCAGCGCGATTTTTTGGAGGAAGAAATCTTAAATGTGGTGAAATCAATTGCAGGGGCCAAGGCCTGTGGAGCAGATGGGCTCCCAATTGAATTTTATAAAATCTTCTCTAAAGAACTGACTCCCTTTCTGGACAAATTATTTAATACATTACAATTATTTAATACAGACTGGGTGGCACTGTTCCCCCTAGCTTTAAGGAGTCAATTATTATTAGCTTTGTCAAAAAAGGGAAGAACCATAAGGATGTTAATTCTTATAGGCCGATTAGACTCCTCAATGCTGATTTCAAAATTTTAATGAAAATTTGGGCTCAACGTTTTACCCCAATTGCCCAGTCTTTAATTCATCCCGATCAGTCCGGGTTTGTGGCAGGGAGGTCAATGTCCTCTAATACTCGATTTTTAATTCAGGCCCTAGATTTCTCAACGCAAAACAAAATACCAACCCTAGTTACGATGGTCAACACTGAAAAGGCGTTTGACCTAGTAAATTGGGATGCACTTTTCTTCGGAATGCAAAAATTCGGCATTCCTGTTCAGGCAATTATTATATTGAGCAACATCTATCAAGGTGCCCAAGCCCGGGTGGTAGTAAATGCCAATACTATAGGGACAATAAATATTAATTGGGGAACTAGATAAGGTTGCCCGATGTCCCCCATCTTGTTCACCTTTTTTATCGAGCCTTTAGCTATAAGAATTTGTGGAAACCCTGAAATTAAACCCCCATTAGAAGGAATGGCGAAATTAAAATTATTCGTAGATTACATAATTCTATATCTGCGTCCCGATAAACAAAATCTCGACCAGGCTCTATACGAATTCAGTCAATTTGAATTAATTGGCGGATATAAAATAAATCAAAACAAAACTGAAGGCTGAACCTATTAGATATTTGGGTATATATGTTTCCAATCAAATTGAACAATTATTTAGTTTAAATTATTTAGCGATGCGAAACAAAATCAAAAGTTTGCTCGACAGGTGGACTCTTTTACCGTTAACTCTGATTGGGCGCGTAGCACTCATTAAAATGTCTATTCTTCCCTTATTGTTTTTTCTTTTTATTAACTTACTACTCAAGATCAATTCCCACTATTTTAAAGAGATTGATTTGATGCTCAGGGATTTTATCTGGAACAGGAAAGCTTCTACGGTTAAGCTACCCATATTACAGTTGGGAACCGCTCCAGGGGGTTTAGCGCTACCAAATATCCGCACTTATTATATGGCAGCGATCTTGGATCTGACAGCACGTTTATTAGAACTTAATGGTCTGTTAGATATTTTTTTTATGATAAAATGATTCAGGAGCCTGGTTCGCAAGTTCCAATATTTTTAAAAACAGCTAAATTACCAAAAAAGACCCGATACAAGACTGTCCGAGATTTCTCCAATAGATTACTGTCCTTTTTTAAACAAGCTGGGTTCGCTGGATTTAATTACTTGAAGTTGGAGGAGTGTAAAATCTTTGGGCTCCAAATCCACTCTAGCAGGCTCAAAAGATGGAAGCACTGTGGTCTAGGAGAATTGGATCTCTTCCTTACTTAACGGAAACTAATCACTTGGCAAGAGGTCTTAGATAGATCTGATAATCGACTTAAACCAGGTTCCTGGAGTATCTCCAGATTGTAAACTTTATAAATAAATATAATCTGTTGCCATGCGGGATGCCATCAGAACAGGTTAACCCTTTATACAAAGCTAAATTGAAGGGGGTGGGAAATTGGTATACCTTACTGAGAAAGGGTGAAGAGTCCCCCCTGGTTGAAGAAGTTCTGGCCAAAATAACCCGGGAAACCAATTGTTCTTTCTCGGGTCAGGAGTGGGAGGCTATAGCCCAGTTAGGAAGGCCCTTAGAGCAGCCAATTTTAAAAGGTTGGCCTATTACACCCCGAAAGCTCTGAGTAAACGATTTTCGGGAGTGGAAAATAAATGCTTTCAATGTCAGGCTCGAGGCGGGGGGGATTGTCTCCATATATTTTTTACATGTCCAAAACTTGAAGTATTTTGCCGTAAGATCTTCTCGTCAATAAGTCAGGCCATTAATAAGATACTTGACCCCGAGGATGAGGTGGCTATTTTTGGCATTTAAAAAAAAACGTCCGATCTGACCAAAGCCGAAGAGACATACACGGCGATTTGTTCCTTAGTTGCTCGTTCCCTAATCCTCCAAAATTGGAGGTCTGAGGATGTACCATTTTACGCAAAATGGGTGAATAAAATGCTAAGGACAAGGAGGTTTGAAGAGGCCTACGCCAAGAGGGTTGGGGCAATGAAAAAGTTTACAAATGTTTGGAAGTTTTCCGATATCTGGGAATCCACGACTGATATTTAGCACGTTAGCACTTGGCACTTCATTCTTGTATGGTCAAGGGAAGACACGAATGCGCTTTAATGCTGCAGGGTTTTTTGCCTAGATAGAAGGTCTACTCAATTAATGAATACGACTTATATTGGGGGGCTAAGGTAAACAATTATAATAATGCATGCTATTGGTTAAGCCTGCAATATTTTAGTATTTAGCACTGTTAGCAGAAATTATGGTTGTAGGAATGTTAGCACCTGGCACTTTATTCTTGTATGTTTAAGGGAAGACACGATTGCACTTTAATGCTGCAGGGCCTTTTGTCCTGATAGAATGTTTATTCAATTAATGAATATGACCCATTTTGGGGGTAAAGGCTAACAATAACAATAATGTATGCTATTGATCAACCCTGTAATATTTTAATATTTAGCACTGTTAGCACTTTAGAAATTATGGTAATAGGAACTTTATTTTCTGTTGTTTTTCAATATTGTTAAAAAAAAAAGGTGTTCTGCAATCAAGGAGACGCCTCCTCTATCACGGCTATCCAGGTGCCATTTTGGGCATTTTTCGCCCACTGCAGCCAGTCCCGTTATCAGAGATTATGAACCTCAGAGGGCAGTGACCAGCCCTCAGCATGGCTTCAGCTGCCCCCTGATGCCTGCCCCACCAGAACTACCGGTATCACCAAGCGGGCAACAGGAAATTAGCTCAGGAGCCACCCGGACAGCAGAAGCTCAGCCGAGCACATCTTCCGCCATTGCCTGCCAGGCCACTCCCCATCAGTTTCTGATCATAAAGGATAGCCCCTATTACAAGACTTTCCTAGATATCCCCCAGCCGCAATTGGCTAAATCTCCGTATCAAAAGTTTCGATATGGCACACTTAAAATCGGGTCCTTTACATCTTGTGGAATGCCAGCAGGTCTGCTGACCCTAATGACAACTGCTCATTATGCTGCCTGCCCTCCAAGGACAATATAAGCCATGTCCTGTTTTCTGCCCCACCTACGCCACGTAGCAAATGGATTCGTCCACCGTGTAATAGATTAGGATTTAGGCAACACCATGAAACACTAACGATGCTGAAGGCAGACTCATCCATATCTACTGTGTGTATGTTAAGTAAATACTTATTTGTAGCAGGGCTGCTGAGGAAACAAAACGATTTGTAGTTATAAAGTCCTGATGAGTCCTGCTGCATGGTTAACATATTAATCTCCCATTAAGGAGTTACATATATTGAGAGAAATCTCTGTGCATTACAGTAGCCAGTCTAGCAAAAAATGCTGCCTGACCTAGTGCAAAGTAGATACCAACTCCTTGTTTGCAATTTTTTTGCAGTTATTTATCAAGAAGTTTAATAATTTTTAATACGTATGAATAATATTGATTGCACTGGCACTTATTCTGGTATATTACAGATTTTAAACCTGTTTTATTCATGAATTTATTTTCACCATCTTATATATTATGGCTTAAGCTGTATGTCTGTATTTGGCATTGTAGCTTGATGACAGTCTTTTACCTGTTTTTAAAATGTTTTTTTAATTATAGCAGAAATGTATCATGATTGTATATTTTTAAGGAATAAAATTTCCCCCAAAAATATTTACTACTACTATTTAAATATTGCTTCCTTTTCAAGTAGTGAATAGTGAGCTGTAACGCTGAATGGCACATACATTATAGCCTTATAGCCCGCCATAGCGGGCTATATCGGCCATTAAAGGCCCGCTCCAGTGTTAAAGCCCCGAGCCGAAGGCAAGGGCCTTTAACAAGGGAGCGTGACTTTAATGGCCGGTATAGCCCAGCTACGAAGGGCTACAAGGCTATTAGAACATTCTGCCACTAGAGGGCAGAATGTTCTAACATATAAAACAAAGGCCTCTCAGAGCCCGAGAGAATTAAAATCCTTTAGGGCTCCGAGAGGCCTTTCTTCAAACAACATTAGAATGTTGCTCTGCGGGCTTTTACTGGCCCGTAGAAGGACAGAGCACTCCATTGTATTCAATGGAGTGCTCCACATTCCAATGTTCTAATATTAGATGATGAAAATCTCTTATCAACCTTACTCAATGTGTACCCTGCTTTTAGCATTAGTGACAGCTCAAGAAGAATTAAACTGTTTTCCCCATTTCAGATTAAATAATGACCTTACAAATTTTAGCTTTTGGAATTTCCTTCCCATAGCTTAAGCATTTGCATATTATACAAATTCAAAAGTCAATTATTACTCATTTATCACCAGTATTATAGGGGTTTGACCTACAATGTCACTAATGAGAGCTAAACCTTAATCCTGTTGTACAATCCAGTTCCTAAGGCCCTGATTATGAGTTTGGCGGTCTGACCACAGGACCACTGCTGCAGCAGTCGGGAGAACACCGCCAAGCCAGCAACATCCCAATTATGACACTACAACCGGGCTGGTGGTGTGTTGGTGTCGGTGGCACAGCGGCCACATGCTTCACCTCATAAAGAGAGCCTGAAGCACATGCCGCCGCACTGCAGTGACACTTGCACATCAGGCGCACTATTGCCATGCACCATGTTGTGCATGGCACACAGTGTGTGCACGACAGTGCTGGCATAGAGGGGCACAACATGTGCCCCCAGCCACAATTCCCAATGGGCTAAAATGCCATGAGGCCCTGTCTGGAACCCCTTCCCTGCCTTTCTACCAACCTTTACATGGCAGGGTCCCAAGGTGGTGCCGGCATCGGCACCACCTAAATAGATAAACCTCAGCTTTCTCCACCACCGCGGGATCCGAGATCCTGGTGGCATTCTTTTGGTGGTCTGACCTCACTCCTCGTAATCGGGGGGCCTGACCGCAGAGGAGGCAGCAGTCTGACCTCCAACGATGGTGTGGCCGTCCCAAACCACCATACTCATAATCAGGCCCTAACTGATTGTGGGATCCCTGTGCTCTCTTGAGGAATTTATTTTCTATTACCAAGATTCCCTTAGCTTGGCATAACCCAGAAATCTTGGCCCGTAACATACTTTTGCTACTGACATATAGCTGCATAAACTTTCATTAAAAGTTCAACATAACAATTATCCATTATATCTGCAGATCAACATTGATTCTTTACCAATCTTACTATGAGGCTATGTTTCCCAAATCACAGTTATCTTGTAAACTGTATCTGTAGGTAATCATAGGAGCTTAAATTTGTGATAGATGCATGACTCACAACATTTTTTATTTGATTTGGTTAATCAACTTTCTGAGTTAGGGGCCGATTACGATGTGGTAGGGAAAGCATTCCTACCGACTGAGTACAATGTGTCCGGATGCCTCTGGATACGTTTCAGTTGGACTCGCATTCATTTCAATGGGAGCCTGTGTTCCGAACGAGAACAGAGGCTTCCATTGAAAAAAGGGGTGGGTGGGAAAAACAATGCACCCTGTGGCGGGCACTTCATGGTGCCTGCCACACTGTGCATGCATGGGAAGGAGGACACATGGGTACTCCCATGGGCCCGATTCGGAGGGCCCTGGGTGAAGGGGGGCCTGCTACGGGCCCCCAAAGTCAGTTTACAGAAACCTATCCATTTCGGTCAAACCGAATCCAAAAGGCTGTCCAAATCTGACATCCTAATCGCTCGGTTGGAAACACGTTCCATAGGCCCCAACGATTCGGCTCTGCGCGACTCGGTTACTCCCAAGGCCTTTCAGAACCGAGTCGGACAGTTCAAACGTTTTCCAGCCATCGTACTCGCTCATTGGGAAACGTGTCCAAGTCATTCGGAAGCAAGGCTTCTGAATTGGATTCGACCGAATCGAATGCCGTTTGGAGCCTTTCCTGACGACATCGAAATTGACCCCTTAGTTGTTCACACTTCTCTCTTTCCTCAATTCTCTGAAACAGATTAATAGTCTTTGTAATGCATTTTTGGGTTTGGGTATTAAAACCACTTCATTTGCACATAACAGTGTGGAATCCTTATATTACTATCTTTGGAACACCATACTCATTTGAGGAAAGAAAGGCAAACATGGCAAAAATGCATAAAATGAATAGGAGTGGCAGCCTGGCGCACACCACTATCAACTTAAAAATCCATAGATCTCACCTCTATATTTCCCTGTCTGGAGGCTGCAGTGTTTGCCTCATATAGTAACATTATACGTTTTTAATGCCCAAACTATCTGGACCATACCACAAATTGTTGCTATTCACAGTAATGAAAGCTGTTTTGAAATTGACAAATAACAAATAATTGTTTGTATTATTGGCATAAAGGGCTGTCGTGATGTGGAAGAATACTATAAATTGAATTCAGACGATGTGGTGCGAATATTGTGCTTATGACATATTGAATGATTTTCTCTTGAAGAACATTTTCTTCGTTCTACTTTCAATACTTTTCCGGAAGGTGTCAGGGAAAATCTTCTGTGTCATGCTATTGGAAATGTTCAGCCCGTGAAGGAG
Source organism: Triturus cristatus (assembly GCF_964204655.1). Classification (NCBI taxonomy): domain Eukaryota; kingdom Metazoa; phylum Chordata; class Amphibia; order Caudata; family Salamandridae; genus Triturus; species Triturus cristatus. The sequence goes on from NC_140580.1 coordinate 988,885,718, forward strand.
TACCTGTGAGTTTGCAATGCTGCACAAAGTCGCAGCCCACATCATCACACTATTGCTCGCAGAATAGGGTCAAGGCATTTTTTCTTTTTTTTTGATCGCAGGTGGTCCTTGATAAATGGCTCTTTTTCAGGCAGATGTTCTACTGAAATTCACTCTGGCTTGGGAGGAATATTGGGTGTGGAGGAAAGATAAGAACGGTAGGCCGTCACCTTTTGAGTAGTTTGCAAGACCTATCTGTTGGATGTGATGGATCTCCATCTGAGAGGAAGTATTTTATTTATTCTATTTTATTTTATTTTAATGTTTTATAGAGCGCGAACTTGACCCGTGAGGGTATCAGAGTGCTTTACACGGTTTACAGAGGTAAGCAAACAAAAAAGTCTCAAGTACAGAAATATACAAAGGTTGGCGCGGGGTAGGGGTGCTGGGAGCATAGGGACAAAACGGGACACAAATGTATGGTTACAGTTGTAGTTAGAATCAGTAAAAACAGAAGCCCCACATTTTCTCGGCGGGGTGATTTGGTGATCTGAGGAAGAAGCAATAGTCTTAGATTCGTCAGGCACACAGTGGTGGTTGAGAGCAGGGCTTAGACCAGGAATTTACCCATGAGGAAAGTTTTGGCCTCCTTCTTGAAACGTGCTAGAGAAGGGATTTTTCTGATGTCGGGTGGGAAAGAGTTCCAAATTCTTGGTGCTGCCCCAGAGAACGTCCTATTGTAGGTTATTTTTTTCTGTAAACGGGCAGGTTGGAGCAGGAGGTTTCTAGAGGACCGGGAGTTCCTGCTTCCTCCAGATATCACAAGTTTCTGTGCCAGATAAGCACGGGAGTTTGCATATAGGGCCTTGTGTGTAATGCATGCCAGTTTCAGCTGTATTCTGGCCTCTAGAGGGAGCCAGTTTAGTGCTTTCATATGTGGAGAGATGTGGCCGAATTTCCTAGTGCCGGTGAGTAAGCTGGCAGCCGCGTTGAGGCAGGCTTTTAGAGGTGCCGGAGGAGATCTTGGATAATCACGTGAGGGTGGAACATCCATATTCAAGTCTAGAGATGACTAGTGCTTGGACTGCCATTTTTAAGTCAGGAGCATCGATAAAAGGTTTCAGCTTCCACAGGTAGCTCAGGAGGAATCTGGCTGATTTAGCCATTGAGTTAATGTGGTCTCGCATGTTCAGGTACAGTCGAGGAATATGCCCAAAGATTTGGTAGAGTCCACAATGGTCGGCGGGCAGTTTAAGGCTGTGATGGCCTTGATCCACATCTGAATCTCCGGGTTGACTTTTGAGGGGGAGATCAGGAGAAATTCAGTTTTCTTTGCGTTGAGTTTTAGTTGGTTAGCGGCTAGCCATTGGACAGTTAGTTTCAGGGTCTCGCTCAGGGCGAAAATCTCCTCAAGTGATGCAATATTGATGTATATTTGGGTGTAGTCCGCGTACATATGGTAGGAGATGTTGGCGGTACGAAGAACTTCAGTGAGTTGCTCTAAGTAAAGATTAAAGAAGGTGGGTGGCAGGGTTGAACCTTGGGGGACTCCAACCGTGACCGGGGTGGGAGCGGATAGGTTGCCGTTAATGAGGAATCTCTGAGCTCGGTTATGGAGGAAGGACTTGAACCATTCTAGGACAACGCCATCCAAACCCAACCTGAGTTTAAGGCGTTCGAGTAATTTTTCATGGTTGACCGTATCGAAGGCGGAGGATAGATCTAAGAGGATTAGAAGGCAGGTTTTGTCTTGGTCAAGGGCGTCGTCCAGGATGTGGAGCATAGTCGTTTCCGTGCTGTGCCCCGGTCTGAATCCAGATTGAAAGTCATCAAGTAGGTGGAAGTTGTTGATGAGCTGACTTAGTTGTGTTGTACACACTTCTCTAAAACTTTGGCTAACAGAGGGATATTGGAGATAGGTCTGAAATTGTCAGGGGAGGCAGGATCCAGCAATGGTTTTTTGAAATAGGGAGGACTTGGCCGGCTTTCAAGGGGGCCAGAATCGATCCCTGCTGGAGAGAGGCGTTGATTATTGCAGTCCAGCAAGGAACAATGGCTTGGGAGGCAGCAGCGAGGCAGTTGGATGGTAGAGGGTCATTGAAGTGGTTATTTCGGTTTAAGGTAGAGAGGATTTTAGAGATGGAGTCTTCGTCATAGTATTCGAAGTCGGTCCAACGAGCTTGGTTTTTAGGTGAGGCCAGTGAGAGTAGTGCAGAAATGGGGGCAGGTCAGGAAGGGGTTGAGAGTAAGTGGCGGTACTGAGTTCGATTCCTAGTGCCGTGATTTTATCAGTGAAGAAAGAGGAAAATTCCTCCGAATATATTAGAGACTCAGGAGACTCTCTCAGGGTTTTAGCCAGTTTATTTGATTGGTGTTTGACCAGTTCAAAGAGCTTGCAGGGTCTATTCTTGGCATTCCCCAATTCCGATCAGAAGTATTCTTTTTTAGGTTGAGACTAGAGCAGCGCATGCGCTGCTGCTCGACTTTTAGTAAGGGGCTTTTCAAAGTGCCACACTGTGGCCTAGAGCTTGCGTTCATGTGCGCAGGCCCGGGCTTACGAGCAGAGGCGCCATATGGCTTTCCTCTCTCGTCATGGGTCATCAGCTTTCAAGCTACGAGAGCTTTCTTTCACATTCCTGAAGTCGATAGCTTCCTTGTTGCTCTTTGTTACTACAACTGTCCACAAGGTGGTGGTGTTCCCACATTGTATATGAAAGCTACTTAATATAGACAACATAGAAGTTAATACGGCATAGTGTTGCTTCCTGGCCAGTATTGTATCGACACGGCTGGTGTTTGTATGTCACGACCGTTTAAAAAAACAAGCATTGGCATAGCCAATAGGTCTCGCTTTTGGGACCTTATAATTATTTAGTTATGCAACTGTTGCATGGCTAAACACTTATAAGGTCCCAAAGGCGAGACCTATTGGTATGCCAATGCTTGTTTGAATTGAGGATGTGCTTGTTGTAGGAGTTTCTCGCCTGACGGAGAAGTTTAAGGTGCGCAGTAGAAGGGTGCTGTCTCCAGATTCTTTCAGATTGCCGTAGGGATCTCCTCTCTGAGTTGAGGGAAACAGAGAACCAGGGGTTTCTGTCTTTGATTTGTGATCTTTTTAGTTTTAGAGGGGCAAGGTCGTCCAGAATGTTCGATATAGGCGCAGAGTAATGTTCATTGAGGTCACTGACCATAGTTATATGCGAGGCGAGGAGGTCAGATTTGCAGCGAGCCTCCAGTTTCATAAGGTCAAGGTTTTCAGTGTCTCTGATCCAGCGTTTGGGAATCACTGATTGCGGTGTCTTTGTCTTGAGGGTCCCAGGTAAAACGAAGGAGATGGCGTGGTGGTCGGACCAGTCACACGGGTCTATGGAGATAAGCTTGACTGATGATTCCTTAGAAATGATCCAGTCAAGTGGGGCCCCTTTTGAGTGAGTTGGCAGAGAGCAGGCTTGAGTCAGGGCTTGATCAGTTAGGATGTCTTTGATGGCGTTGACATAGGGATCTTTGGGGTTGTTCCAATGCAAGTTGAAATCACCAAGGAAAATCTCTTTGGAATTCAAGGAAATCGTAGTTGTGATGACTTCCAAGAGGTGATTGGTGAAAGAGTCGTTCGAACCTGGGGGGTGGTAAAAGATGTGCAAGTTGCAAAGATGTAATGAGTTGCTGGAAATGGAGAGGGCGAGGTATTCGCAGGAGTCAGTGGTGTCCGCTACGAGTTCCGTGACCAGGAGGGAGGATCGGTAGATGCAGGCGATGCCTCCACCTTTCCTGCTGGAATGCCTGTCTAGTCTAGCAATGTTGTGGTTAGGAGGAACTAATAAGTCCAGGCAAGGGGAAGAGTACTCATTGTGCCAAGATTCGGTTAGTATAACTAGGTCTAAATTTTTGTTCAGGATGAGATCAGCAATATCAGCGGCATGCTTAACTGCCGATCGGCAATTGATTAAGAGACCAGATAGGGGAGGGGTCTGGGGGAGTGTCTGGGGTTTGGACGGACAGGAATACAGGCACGAGGTTGCTTTTAACACCACACTTCTGTTATGGAGTGTAGCTGGCCTGTTGGGGTGGATGGTGACCGTACTGACGGGGTGTTCAGGACTCATATCTAGTGGGCGAGGGATGACTTGGACAGAGTTGAGGTCATGGAGGATGGCTAGAATTTCGTCTCCCGTGAGGTCCAGTGGAGTAGAGGTGGCAGTGGTGGAATTGTAAGTGAGTGCAAGAGCTCGGGATTCCTCCTCTGAAAGGTGGCAGGGTTGCTTGCGCAGGCGAAGATGTCTCAGAGGTAGCGGAAGTGGGTGCTTGGGAGGCTCGGCGATCTGTGGGGGGGAGGATTGAGGTGGATTAAGGTTAGAAAGGGAGAGTTTGGCAAGGTGAAGGAGGTTCATAAGGTCCAGAATGGAGCTATGGAGGCTCTGGGTTAGATTAGCCGCTCTGGAGTGCAGGGTTTCGAGATCAATATAGGCTGGGGGTGCTAGAGGGGAGGGGGCGAAGGTTCAGGAGAAGTGCAGGTGGCATATAAAGGTGGAAGGGGAGAGAGGTTAGCTTGAGCCGACTCTAGTGTCTTTGGGGGCGTAACAAGCTCGCGGTTATGGAAGATGGCTGGCGGGGAGGTGAGCAGAGGTCTGGGGGTGACTGTTGGAGGTGCCGGGGGGGCGAGCTATAATGGTTAGGGTGATCAGTGTTGGGAGCTGGTGAAGGGTTAGTTCGAACTAAGTCCGGGGTCTTTGGGAACGTACCAGACTCCCAGTTGGTGAGGGGCGCTAGGTGGGAGGGGATCAAAGGTGTAGGGGAGAGTCCATGGCCAGGGTCAGTAGATATGCTGGGGGGGGGTAGGATGAACTGTGATGGAAGCCATGGGGGGTATGCGAGTGGCTAGGCACAGTAGGCTGGCAGGACGGAGGGCCATTGGTGCGGGAGTTAGTTACCCTATCCGTGTCGTGCGCATGGTTTCTGAGGAGGGTGAAAAGGTCTGAGAATTTATTAAGGTTATTGGTTGAGGCTTGGATCAGAACGATGCCATTTTTGTAGAGGGTGATGATGAGGTCCGCTCGGAGGGTAGAGGAGGGGGCAATTGTGAGTTTGGTGCCATATGGAATGTTTCTGGTTGAGCGAACGTTAAGAAGGTGTGCCAAGGTTTTGCGCCAGGCGGCGGTTCTTTTGGAATAGAAGATAAGGTCCTTTATGCAAGTGCCACTGTTTGCACTGAAGCGCAGGTCGGATATCAGCGTCTCAGGGTGACTTTTTAGGATGGCGTGCTTGAATGATTTAGCAGCGGTTTTTGAGAGGTTGGGGGGGTAGACCAGAGCTGAGGAGTTTTCCCCAGTCCCCGTCAGGACAGGACGTGACATGTTGGTTAGGGTAGGGCACTAATGTAAGCAAAAGGGTAATAAGGCAGCGGAGGGGATGGGTCTCCAGGTAAACAGGCGTGAAGGAGGTAAGTCTCACAGTAGTGTTTCTCATAGGTCACCAAGACGAGGCGGCTTCTTGGGCGCGCATCAGCTATTGAACTGGGCAAGAAGTGTAGTCATCCAAGAACCAGATATTAGGGGAAGTCTTAAGGTGAGCAAGCAAGAGTCAGAAAGGACACTAGTGTAGTTGAGAACAACTACAGTAGACTATAGAAGACACTAGTGTAGTTAAGAACAATATGAAGTTGTAGCCCGCAAATTAACAAATAGGCAAGACATCAGACACGGCAATGGAACATTGATGTAAAACAGCAAAGTTTTGAGGCAGCGCCATCTTACGGTCAGGCACTGTGAGGCGAGGCGAGGATGTCTTGAACGGTCGCCATTTTGGAGTGAGGCATGAGGTTTCGGCAGAGTTTACGAGCTGTACAGGTATTTATTAGACCAACACATACTTAGATGGCAGTAATGCACTTTAATTCAGGGCGACTGCAGAGCTACCTCACTAGCTGTATGGATTCAGGAGCAGGAGTGGTGAGGAATGACCTGAAATGAACTTCAGGGCGCCGCCATTTTAGAAGCTTGGGAGCTTTGGCTTAGGACCCGCTAAAGGGTTAAAAATGTCAAAGGGGTTAAAAATGTCTTGGCGAGGATAGACGTACCTAGCGGGCGTTTTGAAACGTGCGTTTGTAGGTGGAATCCTCATCTGAATTCTGTCTCCCGAGTGGAGGGGACTGGGGCAGCAGCATCAAAGGCTCGGCACCATGGCAAGCTGGCGCTGGGCAGGAATTGCGGCAAAAAGCAATATAGGAGGCTCAGAGCCCAGGCAGCAATGGAAAGCCGGGGACCGCAGCCAGAGCACATCAGGGCACGTTGAGGGGGCGGCAAGAGCCCGTGGCGGTGTGCGGTCGCCGAGAGCCTCCTGTATGCCGGTAAGCGTTTGCGGGAGCCGTGTGTGAGCTCCCAGGGGTAGTGCAGCGCATTTAGCAGGGTCCAGGGCTGCTTTCCGTGCTTCAGGAGTTCGCCTTTAACTCTCAGTACAAGTCGTGAGCGCTTTTGATTCGAAACAAGGGAGCACCTTTCATCCGCAGAGCATGTCGAGAGCGTTTCCAATTTGAAGCAAGAGGGCGCCATTCACCCCAAGTGCGACCACTAGGGAGTCGTGGAGGCAGCCGGAGTCCGCAGTGGGGGAAGCCCTGCAAATGGCGCCCAGCTTCTGGGGTCATCCACGGACATCGGATTTGAAAAGGCTGGCGACGGTCGCGACCGGGGTCGTCCCTCCCGCAGCGATGCCTCGCAGTCACCCACGGCTCGAGAAATTGGCTCTGCAGCCCAACGATGCCTCGAACAGTGAAGGGAGTCCCAGGCGGCGAGTGTGCAGAAATGGACTCCGGCAGCCGTCGCTCGGCAGGTAGGGTAAGAATCCACTTTGGTTGAGAATCCACTTTAATTCCAAGCCAGGAGTGTTGTGCAGTCAGCTTCCAGAGACCGTCAGAGCCAGAGAGACGGTTTTAACGGGGATAACTACCAAAATTGGTAATCCCCAAACCAGGAGCTCCTCGGAGAGGCTCCTACCCGGCGGCCATCTTCACACACAGCCAAAGTAACTGCTGGATTCTGATTGCACATGTGCTGCTGAAGGCAAATTAAAGCGGTTTCTTGGTTGTCATGGCACTGGAAGAGGAGGTGGAAGACATTTATCCCTGCTGCTTCACACTTTGCCTTCCTTTGACACCATCCATTGACCTGGTTCTGGAGCCGATAGAATTTAAGCCAATGTGGGCATTTTGAAACTGTCCTTCTGCAACAAGGCATCAGGAGTAGGAGGTACAGGATAGGCCTAAGACTCCTGTCCTTTCTTCGGGATGAGGAAATAGCAAGAGTAATATCCACTGCCCTGCCTCTGAGTCCACTACCCTCTCTATGGCACATTTGGCAAGCAACAAGCGTATCCCCTGTACTAGGATCAACAGGCCTTTTGAAAAAATGTACTCCGTTGTGGGAGGAATATTGGCCAGGGAGGAGAGAAAAGGTAGGGCATATCCTGTCTGAAAAACTTTGTAGATGTGATGGATTGCCAACTTGGAAGGAAATGTGGAACATGGTCCAGGGCCGGACTGGGAACAGAAACCGGCCCTGGCAAACTGCTGAGCCGCCCCCCCCTGCACCCCTCCCCCTCCCCCGGGGCGAGGGGGAGTGCAGCCGAGCAGTTTGCAAGGCCGGTTTCGGCCGATTTTGTTACAGGGGGCCGATATTGCCGACCCCCGGTAACTGAAATGGCCCCTCAGGGGCCCAAAACTGGCCCCCACCCTAGTGACCCACCTGGGAAATGCCCGGTGCCCGCTATGGCCAGTCCGGGTCTGACATGGTCCCCACTGGCAAGGTAAAACAGTTTGTTGGTCGTTGTATCACAGAAAGCGAAATTAGAGGCCCGATGTCCCTGCTGACCTGCAAGCTGCCTGACAGACCCATGCCCACAGTCTCGAAAGGACTAAGGTGTCTGCTGCCAACCCTCTGGAAATGATTCAGAAACTGTTTGGTAAGTGTAAACTGTCCCAAAGAGAGCGCTGTTGCTCTGATGTTGTTAAAGTGCTCCAACCCAGAGTCTGCCTTCTTACTAAAAAGGCAGGACCCGCCAAGAGTCGCATGCATGAGGGAGGCCTGTATATCACCCGGGAATCACGTGGAATGCACCCATGTATGTCAACAGGGAAAAGGAATATGCTACTTACCAGTATGCATCTGTTCTTGGCATGTAGAGCTGCAGATCTACACACTTTCGCATAGATCGCCATCTGGTGTTGGGCCCGGATGTTTGCAGTTTGTTTTTCCTCTTGGAAAGTCTTTGGAAGTCACGAGGTCGGTGACTCCTCCTTTGGTTCGTATTGCGCATGGGCTTCGGCTCCATCCTCAGATTGTTTTTCGCCAACAGGGAAAGATGGAGCGTAGTAATAACAGTGAAGAAACCCATGTGTGTTGTACCCAAATAAGATAGACTGGAACAGATACAGGTAGCCGGGGAGGCGGGTGGGCGTGTGTAGATCTGCAGCTCTACATGCCAATAACAGATGCATACTGGTAAGTAGCATATTCCGTTTGAGGCATATGAGCTGCAGATTACACACTTTTATATAGACTATATAGCAGTTCCCAACCTTAGCGGCGACCACCGGTATCTGTTGCAGTGGTTTGAAATAGTGTTTTTAGTACAGCCTGGCCCACACTAGCTTGTTGCTTGGTTTGCACATGTACACAGTATTGTTTAGTGAAAGTGTGCGGTGTTGACCATGTAGCTGCCTTGCAGATATCATCTAATGGGATATTCCCTAAAAAAGCCATAGAAGCCCCTATCTTTCTTGTAGAGTGGGCTTTAGGGGGGAACAGATAGCGTGCGTTTTGCTTTGTGGTAGCAAATCTGTATGCATTTTACAATCCACCTAGCTATCCCTGATTTAGAGATGGGGTTGCCTTTATGAGGTGGAGAGAAAGAGACAAACAGTTGCTTTTTTCCTGAAAGGTTGTGTTCTCTGGAATTAAGGAAAGCAAGGCCCTTTCCGCAACAGTTTGAGGTTGCGAAAAAAAAAACGGTAATTCTACCGATTGGTTTAGATGAAAGGGCGAGATGACTTTGGGTAGGAATTTTGAGTTGGTACGTAGGAAAACCTTGTTCGGGTGCATTTGAAGAAAATGTTCTTGTATAGTGAGTGCTTGTATCTCACTGACCCTTCTAAGGGAGGTGATGGCTACAAGGAAGGCTGTTTTCCATGTGAGGAATTGCAGTTCTCATTTATGGAAGGGTTCAAAAGGCGGTCCCATTAGCCTTGTGAGCACTATATTTAAGTTCCACACAGGTGAGGGTGGCACTCTGGGGGGGAATTATTCGTTTTAGGCCTTCCATGAAGGCTTTAATGGCAGGCACCCTGAAAAGTGATAGGTGCTGTCTGTTTTGTAAGTAAGCGGCAATTGCTGCGAGGTGTAGCCAAATGGATGTATATGCTAGGTTACATCTTTGTAGGTGTAGTAAGTAGCATATGATGTGCTGTATGGATGCGTGTAGAGGGTTGATTGTGTTTTTATGGCAATAAACAACAAATCTTTTCCACTTGGCAGCGTAGCAGGCTCAGTGGTAGGACGTCTAGCTTCCCTGATAACATTCATACAGTCAGGGGGAAGGTTAAGGTATCCGAATTCTAAGATCTCAGGAGCCAGATCGCAAGGTTGAGCTGAGCTGGGTCCGGGTGTCTGATCTCTCCATGGTTCTGGGTTAGGAGGCATGGTGAGAGGTGCAACTTTTGGTGTGGCACTACCGAGAGTTCCAGCAGCGTGGTGTACCACGGTTGTCTGGCCCATGTTGGAGCTACTATAATCAGTGTGAGGGAGTGCTGTTGTAGCTTTCGCACCACTAATGGAATTAGTGGGAGAGGTGGAAAGGCGTATGCAAATTTGCCTGACCAGTTCATCCATATCGCATTGCCTTTGGACAATGGGTGTGGGTATCTGGCGGCGAAGCTTGGCCATTTTTTGTTTTCGTGGGTGGCGAATAGGTCTATTTGTGGATGCCCCCACATCTGAAAGAACAGGTGAAGAACTTGCGGGTGAAGTTCCCACTCGTGGATCTGCTGCGTCTGTCTGCTGAGCAGATCTGCCATGGTGTTCTGGACTCCTGGGACATGTTGGGCTAGGAGAAAGATTTTGTGTGGAATTGCCCATCTCCATATGCTCTGTGCTAGTTTAGAGAGCTGTGGAGAGTGTGTGTCGCCTTGTTTTTGGATGTAGTACATGGCGGTCATGTTGTCCGTGCGGATAAGGACTGCCTTGCCTAAAATCTGTGTGTGAAAGGATTTTAGGACTAGAAAGATTGCCAGTATCTCCAGATGATTGATGTGGAGTAACTTTTGTTGCGGCGTCCATGTGCCCTGCACTGTGAGGTGTAGTAGATGAACTCCCCAGCCGGAGAGCGATGCGTCTGTTGTCAGGATTATTTGTGGAACCGGGTCCAGGAACGGTCGACCTCTGGAAAGATTTGTGGTGTTCCACCACTGCAGAGAGCGATGGGTGCGACCGTCTACCAACACCAGATCTGTCAGTTGCCCCTGGGCCTGGTTCCATTGGCGTGCTAAGCACTCTTGGAGTGGACGCATCTGGAGTCTTGCATGAGGCACTATGAAAATGCAAGAGGCCATCATCCCTATCAGTTGCATAAACACTCTTGCTGGGAGGGAGTGTTGAAGTATGAATTTTTGACGCAAAGCCTGAATGCTTGCGATCCTTGCCGGATTGGGGTAGGCAATGGCTTTTGAGGTGTCTATGGTGGCACCGAGGTATTGCTTTATGTGGGATGGTGTTAGTTGGGACTTTTGGTGGTTCACCGTGAAGCCTAGTTGGTGAAGTAGCTGGATTGTAGTGGCGGTGTGGTGTACACATTGGCTGTAGGACGCGGCTTTTATGAGCCAGTCGTCCAGATACAGGAAGACGTGAATGTGCTGTCTTCTGAGGTGTGCCGCCACTACCGCTAGGCACTTGGTGCTGTTGTGACCCCGAATGGGAGCACCTTGAACTGATAGTGTTGCCCGTCCACTACAAATCTGAGGTACTTTCTGTGGGCATGGTGTACCGGAATGTGAAAGTACGCGTCTTTCAAGTCCAGTGTGGTGAGAAAGTCGTTCTGGGAGAGGAGCGGAAGTATCTGCTGGAGTGTTACCATGTGAAAATGGTCCGAATGTATGTATGTGTTTAGAGGCCGGAGATCTAAGATAGGTCGTAGAGTCTTGTCTCTTTTTGGTATCAGAAAATATAGGGAGTAGACCCCTACATTTTGCTGCTCGTGGGGGACCTGTTCTATTAAGTGTTTTTGTAGGAGGGAGATGACCTCCTGTTTTAGTAATGTGGAATGTTCTTGTGACATTGGGCGTTGCCTGGGTGAAATGTTGGGGGGGTAGATGTGAGTTCAGGCAGTACCCTGAACGAATAATTTGGGTCACCCACTTGTCTGATGTGATGGACTCCTAGACGTGAAGGAAATTTTTTAGTCTGCCCCCGACCGGAGTGGGATGGTCTGGGGGGAGCAGGGGGAAGTCATTGGGTAGGCAGTGTGGCAGAGCGGGCGGTATTTGTTTTTCCTCTGCCTTTATTGTTGTCGCCTCTATATCCGCCTCTTTGATAACCTTTTGTGAAGGTGGACTGAGGAGGGGATTTGTAGGACATGGACGCGCTATCTGAAGTGTAGCCTCTGCCCGTGCCCCGAAAGGAAGAGCGGCGAAAGGAGCGTCTAGGAGGGTGTGACTGTAGGGCTCCCATAGATTTCGCCGTATCTGTGTCTTTTTTCATCTTCTCGAGGGCCTCATCTATCTTTGGACCGAATAAATGTTCCTGATCGAACGGATGGTTTAATATGGAGGCTTGTACCTCGGGTTTAAAGCCTGACACTCTCAGCCAAGCGTGTCGACGGAGTAGGACACTGGTGTTAATGGCCCTGGAAGCTGTGTCTGCTGCGTCTAAGGCACAGCGTATAGAGGTATTGGTTATGGTCTTACCCTCTTGGATTAATTCTTTGGCCCTATTTTTATATTTTTCTGGGAGATGGTGCATGATGGTTTCTAGTTCATCATAGTTCGCTCTGTCGTATCTGGCCAATAGCGCTTGAGTGTTGGCGATACGCCATATATTAGCTGCCTGTGACGCAGTGCGTTTTCCTGATGCGTCCAGGAGCTTTGATTCCTTGTCAGGTGGTGGTGCTTCGCCTGACGCCTGGGAATTTGATCTTTTTCTTGCGGTGGATACCACTAGGGAATCCAGTGGCGCTGGCCCTTTGATGTAGGCAGGATCTGTAGGGGCAGCTTTATACTTCTTTTCTATGCGTGGGTTTAGGACCCTAGCCCTGACTGGGTCTTTAAAAACCTCTGGCTCATGTTTTATTACCCCTTTGAGCATAGGTAGTATGGCAGTAGACCTATGTGCTGTATCAAAGGTATCTAGTTGGAAATCTTCCTCTACTGGGTCAGTGTGTAGCTCTACCCCGTGATAATGTGCCGCAGTGGCGGCTGGTGACATTTGAAAGTGGTGGGCGTAAAATTATCACAGTACTGCACTGAGGCGAGCGAGCGTAGCGAGCGAGCCTAAACAACCTACGGGGGGTTCGGGGGTCCTCCCCCGAGAACATTTTGAAAAGATTGTGAATAAATGTAGCATTTTCAAGCAAATATGAGGAAGCAGGAAGGTTAATAATGCAATACACCCAGCTTATTACATTATCTAACCAATGCATTTGTATGTTAAACTGGTACCAATAAGACAACATCTTTGTAGAGACTGTTAGTATGTAAAAATGTCAAAATTATAAAGTATTAGATAATATACTTCATTACGCTGCAGACTTTTTTTTGCTCCATAATTTCGTTAACACTGCGGCGTAATTTTTTCCTCCACTGCTGCATAATTCCAGGGCCCAAAGCAGGTAGCACACTACTGCTGAAACAAGGCCAATGGAGGTCCCAAAGGGTGAGGTGGACTGGCCTCAATGGTCCTGTGACCTCAGTGACGGAGTCACTGCCGCTCTAGGATGTACTGCTTAATAGGCCTGCCCGCAAGACAGGAGGCGAACTTCGGAATGGATTGTGGTGGACAGGCCTTCATGGTTAACCCACACTTGCCTCCGCTAGGGTCTAGGATCCACCTGCAGGTGCTAAGACACCAGGGCTTCTAAGGTCTAGCATGGGAATGTGCTCCCTCAGGAGAGTGGTCTGGTGGACTGGTCATGAAGGCTGAAACTGGTTCGCAAGTTCCAAATTCAGCAGCTCTGGCCGTAGTGCCACATCCTCTCCCACACTGAACACGTTACTGCCCCACTGAGAAAAACTCACACTTCCTTCAGCTCAGCTACAACCCAATTGTGCCCCGCTATAAACACCTGGATGCGACTCAATTCAAATTATGCACTAGACGACAGTAATATGCTGCCGGGAAAAAAAGTAACAACATCCTGGAAATAGCAAACACTCAAAGGGAATGCAAAATTAGGTAAAGTATGTGAAATGCAAGCAGGTACAATAAACAACATGGTTACCTTAAAGCTTTTACACTCATTCAGAAATCAGTGAGTGATTTTGCCTGAAAAGTCAAGGACATGGCTACAGGGCCTAGAAGGTACCGGTTTGTGTCCAATGCGTATATCCTTACAAAAAGAAGTATGGTTTAAAAAGACCACTTCCATGAACACATAGGTGCGGTACACATTTTGTTTTCCAATCCACCCATCAATCAGGTATTGCAATGTAGACGGTGCAGCATGAACAAGACTATCAATTCAACAAGTAGGATACAGAAAATCAGGAAGCATGAGTCCAAATTTCCCTTCATCGAGGGTTGATGAGTGAAAAGCATTAAATCTATCCCTACTCTAACGCTTTGATAACATCCCTGCTTAAGCATTTTCAATGGAGAAGAAAAAAGTGTCAATGCGTGGAGTCTTCCTAAGTCTCTCCGACCATCAATGGGTCAAGTAGCATAAAGCCACTAGTCTTAGAGATAATTCTGAGATGCTCTCTCTCTGGAAGCAAGAAAGAAGTGGGCAATTTCCCTAATTCCAATAAACAGTTATCAACTAGTGAGCTTTCCCATAACGCACAGTGTTTGCACCGTTCACAATGGGCACAGTCATGAGGGTGCTTTTCCACAATGTTCTCCATGTGCATCTCTCAGAACAATTCATCCTTGGTTCCCATGCCTTCTCCCATGTGAATCTGCCTCTATCTTTATCACCTCTAAACCACGTAATTGTAACTTATCCTATCCTTGTTGCATAGGTCCTAAAACAAAGCAAGAGTTTTCAGGGACTTGTATTTCAGGCGTACGACTTTAGCTAACATAAGAACATGTTACTTTTAGCCTTATGATTTGCATACCCCTATTACATTTTGACTAACACATTTACCACTTTATAGAAATATTTGTGTTAAACATAATTAGCATACCGATGCTGTCAGTTTCACAGCACAAGTTCTTCTCGTTAAAAGTTTTGTTAATTCTATTTGTCAGTAACTTAAAACATGTCACGTAGTTACGTTAATAAAATTCTTAATCCTAACACTTCAAGTTGACTTAATTGCAAGAGTTATAGGCAGATGCATTCTACACAATATTCTGATGCACCCCTACAAATAAAATGAAATTTCTGATTCATCACATGGAAGTTGACCTTTTCAAAGCCTTCAACTTCGATCAATATAGATTTGGAAAGGCAAATCTTATATCCTATTAATTTCAGCACCAGTCAGTTATAATGGAAGTCAATGGATAGACAACAAATATGTCTCCTACTTGTTTGTCACAGCCATCTCTTGAGGTTTTTTGATGCTACACCATTATAGGTGTGGACATATAATGATGTATTTAGAAATACGTTACAATTTAGTTTCAACTTGATTCTCATACTCGAGGTCAAATTTATCTAGAGATCTTGAGGGCCTGAAAATGAGGCAAAGTCTTGATTAGAGTTAAGACCTCTGGGGAAGGCAAGTTTTCCGACATTTCAGACATTAGTGGTCCTGACAACAAAGCAGGTCTGCTTTTTCCTTCCTCCTGACCACAGTAGAGATTTTCTGCTGGGCAGTGGTGTCTTAAGTCTAAGCAAGTTCAAAGTTGGGGACTACTGGGGGCTTTCGACTTGGCTGCTCATTGTCAGGATTTACATTCACTGAGAATGTAGTACTTCTTCAGTGGTCTCTTGTGTGGAATTAAGGGCTTAACAGTTAAAATTACTTCTGGGGGTGAGAAAACTGGTCCTGGTGGAGAGGGACACTGCTTGACCTTCATGCTTCCTGGTGTAGGTCAGGTGTGGATACAGTGTCACTTTGGACACGCATAACACAATCGATACCTAGACACTAGTCGAGGCGCAGAGGGTATGCTGTACAAGGGTGTCTCTATCAGGGAGTGTAGGGTGCAGGAGTGCAGGGTACTCACAGCTGAGTCGATATCATGAGTGCTGCAGGTACAGTGGTGCCGGAGCCCAGCAGTATGAGGTGCCCACTGCACTTTAGTAATGGCTGCCAGTGCCTTTCACTCCCTGAGTGGGAGTTGGAGGGGTAGTTGTATTGCTTACATTAGGGCCTTTAGCAAACGTGTTATATCACTGGGTACACATTCCCTTGGGGCTCTAGCCAGAGGAATGCTTGGGTCCTTGGTTTTAAGAAAGTTTAAATGCAGAGGGGGCACCCACCTAAATATTCAGTGCAGGCACGTCCAGTCTGATGGAGCAGCAGTCTAACGTGTTGAAGAGTGTTTTCATTTTATCACATTTGAGTCCTCGAGCTGCAAGTGGCATCTTTTGGAAGCCGTTTAGCAGCACTCGTTGGCTTCATAGCGCTCATATTTAATCTCCCAAAGGACAATAGCTGATGATTATCATGAGCTGGCACTGACTTATTATTTTGACACCTCAATAAAGCATTAAACTCATTCGCCATGGTGGACGGCCAGGAACCAATAAAAAGGGCCAGATTTATAGACCGACGATAAATTACCTACTTGATAGCACGTTGCCCAACTGGAAGGTCTTCCAAACAGATAAAAAACATGCAAACCTCTCGGCTCTCTGCCAAGCTATCAAGACTCCAGCAAGCACGAGGCGATGAGACGCCAGCTTAACTTTCAGAGAGCCCTCTTAAAAATACGACTTCCCTTGAGATGATGTAACGCGAGGGGTGGGGACAGTCACGGCTCGCGAGGGGAGAAGAGGAGGTGTCGTCGTGTCGCGCGGGGGAGGGAGTTTTAAAATAATTAAAACCGTGTCGCGCGGGGGAGGGAGTTTTAAAATAATAAAAATCAATCCTACCTGACCAGGTCTGCGCCGCTGGCCTCGGGTCCGTTCTGGCGCCAAGTGGAACAGCCGCATCACTGCTGGGAACTAAGTAGCAAACCCTTCTAAGCCAATCAGAGCAGGCATAGGGCAATGTTACACTTTGCCCGCCTGCCCATTAGGAGACCGAGGTTCACTCTCCTAATGGGCATGCGCCAGCCTGAGCAGGCACCAGTGCGCATGACTGGGCACGGTGCAAAAATTCGCCACCATCCCCACTCATGCGCACTTGTGCTTGTGCTTGCCTGCTGCCTGCCCCTGACAATCATGACTGTCAGTCAACATGACGCCAGACCGGAGACCGCCCACCCCCTTCAGACTCTGAAGGAGGTGGGCGGTCCGACGTCTGACTCATGCTGACTGACAGTCATGATTGTCAATGTCATGTCAGTTCTCCCTCGGAGCCGCTGCGGGCTGCGGCTGAACTTCAATAAAACTAAGAGTTACGGTGCGGGTGCGTGCGCGGGCGGGGGGGCAACGCCCCAACGCCCACAATGGACGCACCGCCACTGATGTGCCGCCCTCTGAAGTAGGTGGTGAAAACCTAGTGAGTCTTCTGATGGTGATGGCCTGGATGGATATATGTAATCTTGTGGGACATCTGGAATGTCTGGATTATTATAATCATCCCAGGGGTCTGGGGATCCTGTAGGGGTGGGGTCTTGTGGCACATCTGCTGGGTCGTAGTATGGGTCCCCCTGATCATCATGGTCTGGAGACGGGGTCGGAGAGTGATGAGGCAGGGGTGGAGAAGGTGGAGGGGTGGAGGTGGAGGAGGCGGGGAAGGCACTCTGAAAGGAGAGGTAGCACAGTCCTTCCTCTTTGGAGGTGGAGGTGGAGCTGGTTTGTCCAATTGTCTCTTTTTAGAAGACAGTGCCAAATGTCCAGTTTTTGGATTTTTGGTAAGTGTCTTTTGCAAAGGATCCGGTGTAAAAAGTTCTTGCGACACTGGTTGTTCGGTCGGCGCCGACGTTTTCGGGGCGGACGGTTTTTTAGGCTTGTCTGTGTTGTGCTTTCTGGGAACCTCCGATTTTTTGTTCGGTGCCGATACAGGCTTCAGCGCGGGAGTGTCGGTGCCGAGGGCCTTATGATGTTTGGTCGGCACCGAGAGGCTGGGTTTCGACACCGAGGGCTTTGGTGTGGAGCTCGGTGTCGAGGTAGAGGCCGATCTTTTCTTCGGTGCCGAAGGGTGTTTTTCGGCACCGCTGGCAGGCTGGCTCGAGCCCGAGCCGCCGGAAGGCTTACTTGGCTTCGTCACCGGGCCGGAAGGTGGGGTGTTCGAAGCAGTGTCTTTGGTCTTGCCTAGGCCCGAAGGCGAAGGCGTGACCCGAGCCTTTTTGGGTGTCGGCGTGGGTGTGGGAGGGGGTATTTTACTCACGGCCCTCTGCACCGTAGTGATGTCCTCCACATCCGAGTCGTCGGCTTCGGAAGCACTGACGAGGTCCTCTTCGGTGTGCTGGTGTCCCGGAGCTTCGACGTCGTCCCCGAAGATGTCGACTGGAACGGAGGTCGAGGAGTGCGCCATTTTTCATCTGGCCCGTCGGTCTCGAATAGTCTTTTTCGATCTGAAAGACTTGCAGGCGGGACAGTCTCGAGCCTCGTGTTCAGAGGAAAGGCAGAGGTTGCACATCTCATGAAGATCGGTGTGGGGGAATTTGGACCCACATCGAGGGCACTTCTTGAATGGAGTTCTTTCCATCAGCCGGGACCGGAGCCTGGATAGGCCCGAAGGCCGCCGTCGATGACTGGAGTCGAAGGTGCGTCGAAGAAGAAGGTGATTGAGGAGATCAGTATCTAAACAATACCGCGGAGAGCAAGGATTCCGCTTCGATCGTCGAACTGGAATGTTCGGAACCGGAGCGCGAAGTATTACATCCGAGCCCGATGGCGGAAAAAAACAATCTGAGGATGGAGCCGAAGCCCATGCGCAATACGAACCAAAGGAGGAGTCACCGACCTCGTGACTTCCAAAGACTTTCCAAGAGGAAAAACAAACTGCAAACATCCGGGCCCAACACCAGATGGCGATCTATGCAAAAGTGTGTAATCTGCAGCTCATATGCCTCGAACACATAGTTTTGACTGCCCTCCTCAGGCAAACCATATTATCCATACCTGTATGGATAACATATTTGAGCATGTCCTATACATCTTAGATCTTCTGGGCCATGGTCTGCCAGGAAGATCTCATTGGCCGTCACTTTCTTATGTTTGTGCTTGAACTTCAGCTTATTGGAGGAATTGCAAAGTTGAACAGTTAGGGGAATCGAGATGAAGCCCACATCTGTAACTGAGCATGAATGGGACCTATTTGAATGCGCAACATCTTCATTTGTTCTGCTGCACATAGCTGTACTTCCTTGGCTCGGATCACCTTAAAGTGAATGAGAAAACACGAATCACACAGCTTAGAGTTGTGTCCCCAGCCAGTTCTGCTGTCTGCAGTTACAGCATGGCTTGAAATCTGTTGTTTTGGATGAGGGCATAGTCCTCCAACACACTGGTGAAATTTTTTAAAGGACGCTTTAAAATTGAAGTTGCTTTTTTGTGCCAAACTTCTTTGGTTTTAAAGGAGGCTTTCAGGAAACATCAGGTGACCAGAGTAGAGGTTTGTCACTGCTTCACCCCTGACAAGCACAGAGATGTAATACTCAAGCTGTTAGGCGGTGCACACATTCAGTGGAATGAAAGGCTGGTAGTGCTTTCAGAAGGTTAGCACCAGTTGGAGAGAGGCTTCATGTCTTCGGTAGATGCAATATGTAAGATGCCCAAGTACAGTCAAGGAAACGACATGCCCCATGAAGCCACATGACTCTCATCAAGTTTGCAAGCGGCTGTGGTCATTTTGAAGGTATCGAGAGCAAGCCCCGTATTGTCCTGAGCATTCCTCATAGGCAATCAATATACATTGTTGTTGCAGAATGGATTTTGTTTGCAATTGAAATGATGGGCGTGTGAATCAAACGCAGAGAAGTATTCTCTAGGAGCCAATTTGTGTTTGTAGAGACACATTCAATTTGCAGTAGGAAAATATAACTTAACTTGTAACCATCTGTTAGTAGCCTGTAGTGCTGTAGATTCATATGGTCTGCATACTACTACCATCTAGATTTGGCCATTGAATCCAAACCGAGCCTTAAGAGGCACAAACCTTTGAGTAATGTTACTTACCCTGTAACACTCTGTTGATAGTGCATAGTGCTTTAGATTTACACGTGAATAAAGCCAGATGTATCTCCTTTCAACTTCATTAAGTTCTTCTTTGACAGTACACTCCACTAACACTACTCACAGAATGAGCAGAAAACAATCTGAGGTGGAGTCTTTGTCTTAGTGTAATTTAGACTAAGGGTGGAGCAGTGGTTAATTTGAGCTGGTGGTTGCCGTTGGGTGGCACCGGCACTTCTTTTTCACCAGCACTCTTTGTATCATCCAAGAGTGCTGATCAAAAGTTCTAGGCAGCTAGACTGTTGTCTGCCCGACGTAGAACTGTCATTTCATAAATATTGTCAGCATGTTGCACATGACACCTTTTTATTCACTTAAAATTTTCCATGCAGATGTGTAACCCCAGAGTGAGCAGAGTGCCTGGGCACACCTCAGTGTGATTTGCCCAGCTGCTGTTGCATTGACCAGCAGTACTGCCCTGCCTGCCCGTGTGCCCACATTAGGCTACTGCCCTGCACAGCCTTACCTGAACTGTTTTTTTTCTTTGTTAGTATGGCAGGGTCACTGCTTGCCGGACTGTACAGTCTCCTTCCAGTATGGAGTCTGCTGACCGTGGATGGCGGACAGGCCTACAGTGATCTGCAGAGATAGGGAGACTGCAGAGAAGTGGCAGGTGGAGAATTGCAATCACTTTGCCCCTCTCACTGGACTGTCCTCAGCAGGACTGTTTGTTATTAACAAAAGGAGTAATTGGGTATCAGCACTTATTTTTATATAAATGAAGTGCTGGGGTCCTAACACGTCTGTAACTCCAATACATTTACTAGGAAAAACAAGTCACAAATGTCTTGGCCAAACGCTAAATGGCAGGAGCACGCATAGCATGTGTATCTGTAGCCACACATGTTATGAACATACTGTTTCAAAACTTTCCTTCATGGATTATAAACTCATATTTATAACACACCTTCTTTATCAATTTGAGGATTGTGAAGGGTCACCATCACTTCAAAGACGTCGATTTGTTTTTCTCTTGATGCTGGTTGGGAACGTGATTACTTGTTGCACAGGTAAATTTTATAATTGTAGTGAATGTTTGTTACATTGCCGTTTAGAGGTAATATTTATTTATCAGGTTATAGGAAGTTCAGAGTCAGAAACAAAGAAATGTTCTGAAGCTATGTCGTGTGTGACAAAGTATTAGATGCTGTGGCAAGATTGATAAGCTATGAAACATCTTTTCTTTTTTTTAGTTTTTAGCACTTAACCAGTTGAAGACAGTGTCCATATATACGTCAAGTCAGAGTGGAGATCCTATTTGGTTATTTGCAAAGTACAAGTGTCAGGTACAGCTTAAAAACAAAAAAAAACAATACTAAGTCTGGCACCACAGATGGCCAACAACTGATAATGCAACACCCTCCCTTAGAAAATAACGGATGTGCGGAATTAAAGTAAAACCCAATAGGAAATAATGTTAAATTGAAACAAATGTTATAAGATAATGAAAAATATAAATAAATACCATTTAATGTTAAGACGATATATACAAATTGTACATATTTATTATTTCAGTATAAAATATTTTACCCTATTTTGAATTGAAAAATGAATGTAACAATCAATTTAAATAAATTATAACTAAATTAATTGTCATTTATTCCATACAGCACTTTTAATAGTTATTAATGTATAGTCCAAAAACATTTTTTTTCATTAGGTGGGAATTCATTTTGTAATTTAAACTTCAGAAAATAGTTTTCATTTTATTCCATTTATTAAGCTAATAGTGATATAGCATTTTTTATTTTGTTCCACATTTCAAATACATATATAAAATTAATTTACATTAATATTTAACATAAAAATATTTAAAACATTTATTTTTGAGTTAAATAATTCCTTTTACATTTGCCCTATACTTTACCATATGGAGACTGAGTTTGGGGTGGAGATCTCCAACCCCGATTCTGCAGTTAGGACAGTTATCTTTACATTGTAAAGTATTGGGGAAAATATAATAGTTATTTTAACTTGAAAATAAGCAGTTAAACATTTCTATGTTAAATAATAATGTGAATTCATTTTATATATTTATTTTAAATGTAGAACAAAATAAAAAATGCTACAGCACTATCAACTTAATTTTAAACTGAAGCGTTAAGAAATTAAAATGATTAAATTAAAATGATTTCTGAATTTTAAATTGTAAAGTACATTCTCAACCAAACAATACAAATATGTATTATTAATTATTTAAAGTGATGTATAGCATTAACTACAATTAATGTAGTTATATTTCAAAACATATTATTGTTACATTAATTTCTAATGTTATTTTGTATGCTAGTAACATTTTATAATTAAATAATACATATGTACTATTTTTGTAACATTAAATTATATTTAGTTATATTTGTAACTATTTTAGGTAATTTAATTTAACATTATTTCCTTTGCGGTTTCATTTTAATTCCTTAACTTATTATTTTGTATGGAAGGGTATTGCGGTACCAGTGGCTAGCCATGTCTTATGCTGGACTTACTACTTTTGTTACTAGTAAAAAAACACTCGGAATTTGTGAATAAGCAAAAAGTAGTAAGCTTACTAGAAAGTGTAAAGTATGAGCTACCTCTGTAAATCAGGCCACCAGTGTATGTTTTCTACCTTATTCCATTACCTTTTACTCGGGTCTACTGCTAACTTACATTCTATCTTGTGTATGTGTGGCTGTACATTCAGAGAGGTGTGAAAACATTCAACTCTCCCACTGGATCCGGACAGTGGTGTGTGTTTTGAGTGACCCTCATGTACCGGCAGCACTCCTTGTTCAACCTGAGTTGGAAACCACTGCAGTTTTTTTGAGGTACCTATGCAAATTCTTGTATGTACATTTGGTTATCTGCAAAACGGGCTTCTTCCCTTAGGTTTATCGCATATAAAAAGACTATAGGAGGCCTTGTTGGCAACATTGTACCCAAAAGCCCCTATGGTATTTCATCAGCTTCTTCAACTCCTGCTGGTGAGGTAAGCTCGTCTGTGATCACAAGGATTACAGATACGCCATTTACACTTGAAATGTTTACATACCAAATATCATGTCAAGGCAGGCACAAATATTATACTTAGTGCTGTTAATATGCACCAACATCATATGATATTAAGATAAAAATTGTCATTTCTTTTTTTCCGTCTTCCACATCTCCAAGGAGTCATTCCTATACCTCATGGGAGGCAGGTATGAAGTCTTCTGGATTCAAGTTTATCAGTATGTAGATTCAATGTCTTTTGTGGCTATAGCAGAATGTAACATGCTGCAGTTACCGACAGTGTTCTTTGGTATGGCCTCGTCTTTGTTGCCGAGCATAAAACCCTGTTTTCTTGGTAATGAGGAGGCTTGGAAGACTAAGCACCAAACTTTAGTTCTGAACCCAATAGTGGAACAACTAGTGTAAGATTGAGTCCTCATAATGATGCAATGTGTGTTTCAGTACATGATCATTCGCGCTTGAAACTGAAACGAACTTCTGCAATATTCTGAACCCAATGCTCGATAGCAGGATGTGGTCTACAACAACACATGCTTGAAATAAGCTTTAATCACCATTTTTCCATGAATTATTTGCCCTGTATCTAAATACAAGATGAAAGGTTTAACCAACAATTACTTTTCACCATACTACCTTTAAAGATCATCTTCAGAGCTATATTGTGTTCTCATACAAAAATGTATTGTTTACGGAGACCACAACTCTGTTGACAAAATGTAGTTGTTTGGAAATATTTAATTGACAAGTCATCTCATCAATAAGTGCAAATAAATAAATTCACAAAAACATTCATATTTAATTAAAAATCAAAAGACACACCAGACATATGTGATATATGCATAGAGACATACTACAATCGTCTATCTCAAAATCCCGCAGAGGTACTAAAAGCTTGCCAGGTTCTTCGTCTACATTAGAAACAGAGATGAAAGGACTTGAATCTCTATAGCTTGCAGGCGGGCAGGGACAAATGAAATATGATAGAACAATTAAATATTACAGGAGCATAAATAAGGAATAATGATCACTCTTACTCCATTCAAGTTATTATTTTGGAACAAGATGTCCTGAGTTAAGACTTGTAACGTCATGAGCTTCAGTTTGGTAAGTGCATGGAAGTACTTTCCTCCAGAAGTAATGGAGCAAAATCAGTAATAGAACTGAAAAAGAAATGGACCTCAAGGTGTTTGCCACAAGGTGTAGGGATCAACAAGGTGGCCGAAAATAGAAGGGGGCCCTTCTAGGGGCCCTCAAACACACTTTACGACAGGCTATCCATGTCGGAAATCCTGGCATGGTAAGCCTTGCCGGAAACCATGCATCGTAATCCAGACGGCGTAAAACGGCATCCTTATGGATTACAGGCCGGTTCCAACTAGCCGACGGCTCCTTGAGCCTGTCGGAATCCAGCCAGAGTGACTGTCCAGTTTCAATTCCAACTGGCTGTATTGTAATCAGCCAGTTGGAATTGAAACTGACGATGACGGAAGGAAAGCCTCTGACGTGTGGTTCGAGGCTTTCCGACCAACAGCGTAATTGCCCCAAAGTGTGAGAGGGCCTTAGGACCAAAATCAATTTTTGCAGCCCATTAGGTTTCTGCTCTGAAAAAAAGTTACATTTTTCCCCAACAAAATGTCCTTGATTCAGAAAAAGATAAGCAAATCCAAGATGTGTTTTCATAACTTTGGGGTGCACGAGCATAATGAACAAATCCTAATGGATGAGATGTTTTATGTTATGTACTGTACACTCATGATAAAGAAATTAGGAGTTGGATACATAGAGAAGATCGAACTCCCCCTATGGATTTTTAGGGGGACTTACGTGGCATACAGGAGATGCACTTCTCTCGCAGGATTGCTTGTACTCAAAGTGAGATACATGCATGTTTGAAGCAAAAGGCAGACTTCCATTACATTAACCTGCTAATGCTATGCACGTGTGCTCTTCTGGTGCAGAAGAAGTAATACGTGTGGATGTAAAAAGAAGGTCTAGGTGCACTTGAACCTGGTGATAAATTAAGCATCACAGTAGCATGTATTGTCATGTTCATGGAGGTGTATAATTCAGACTTCGGCTCGAGTGGCTCCTTGTTTCACATGAGGTGCATGCTGAGGAGTGGCGATGACTTTTTGGGGTAGAGGTGAAACAGGGGAGCTAGCCATGAATATCCATAGTTCTTTCAATAGTGAAGGCCACAGTTCCTTCACTATGAATGGATACAGAATGGCACTTTTTCAGCACTGAGATGCAGTTCACCTTTTTCCGGAGCGAGGTTTTCCCACAGTGTGAATCTCCTTGGTTCTTTGTGGCTGGGTTTGTAAAAAGCATCCTGGCTGGAGTTGAGACCAGGCATTCATGTGTCCTTGAAAGGATGCTGCAGGGACAAAGTCAATAAAACAGTGGTAAAATAAATACTGAATATGTTTAATAGCTACTCCGCTTTTACAAAAGAAAAATGTGTGCTAGAAAGTAATGTGAGTATACCTGCCACAGAATTATGCAGAGGATCATGAGGTGGCAAGATAAGAATGAAAGGAAGAGAGGGAGCAGAGGGAACAATTTGAATTACTTTTAAAGTATGAAAATGAGGTAAGGAAGGGAGAGTTTGCAGAAGAGGGAGAAGGTGGTGCACAAAGATACTGAGTGAAGGAAGAGAACTTAGGAAAGGAGAGAGTGAAGGAAGAGGTAAAGAATGGGAGGGGAATTCAAAGGAGATAAAGGGGAGAGGCAAAAGATATATGAGTGCATAGGATCAAAAAAGGTATAGAAACAAAAAATAATACAGAAGTAAATGATAGGAAGGGAGTATCAGTAAAGGAAATGTCCAAATTAGAACATGACGAAATGTTGGAGAAATGAAAGAAAGGAAAGAGAACAAAAGAAAAGACAGCAGTGGATTGATAGGTGTCAGGAAATCAATGGTATTTGGTAGAGAGAAATAAATCACATACAAAGGGCCTGCCAGGCTCTGCCGAAGCAAATGTTACTTATCTGTAACACTGGTTTCCCCCAAAACGTGTATCCCGCTCAGATTCATATGCTTCCTCACCTTTGTAATTTTAATATTCATTGCACAGTTACCAACACATCTAATTTTGTAATTTGAACTGGAAAGCACCACAATGGAGACCCAGAGAGAGCACATTTTGATGTGGTATCCTTATGCCCCAGACAGGCGCTGTTAGTAAAATCAACCAAATATGTGAACGTCCTTCAGTCACAGGGCAGGACAGCTCCCTAATATCAGGAGATGCTAGTTGGATCATGAGCCTTAAACTTAGTGAAACATTTCCTAGGATCCTCCAAGTAAACAGGTAACTAAATAGCGAATTTAAACTTAATTATATAGTAGTTTCTTAATAGCAGTGCCCTTTTTAGGTCAAGCCTAGACAGCGCATGCGCTGTCGAAAGACCTGTAGTAAACAGAATATGGAGGGTAATCCCGCCTGCCGCTTCACATTGGTTCACTCTGGCGTTGCTCTGCTTAGCTGGCTCATTATTGGGTGGCCATCCGATATGCTACTTCCGTCTTGTGGGAAGCAGCACCGACCAACTACAGTTTAGTTACGCTGTAGGTCGGTATCTCTTTTATTTTGGGACTACTTCATCTTCTCACTGTCCCCGGCCTTGGAAACAAATGCTTGCAGTGTCTGAGAGGAAACATCCTTTGGTTTCACGCCAGGAAACAACCTTCGGTTTGACGCCAGTCTCCTCAAGTGATGTCTCGTTGTTTACTGGTTTCTTTAGCACCAGCTTTTTTTTGTAATTTCCTGTCATCATTTATTTTCCTCCCGCTCACTTTCACCCTTGTTTATTTTTATTTACGGCAGCCCTCGCAATCCACAGCACACATACTGCGCTGTCTCTTCTCCGTTCAGACAGCTCTCCTGCAGCTGCACAACACGTCTTCATTTTAGTCTGTGAGCACTATTTACTTTATTGACTTTCTCTTACTTCAGGCACGACGTGTTTGAATGTAAGCAAAGCACGTCATGCCTGCAGTAAGCAGCTAGGACAATGGCGGCCGGCATTCCTGTGCCATAGGTCTCGTTGATTACTGCATTTATTAAAGCTTCACATCGGGAAGAAAATATTCTTTCTCTACATATTTTTGGTTCTAGTCACCCTCAACCGCTTTGCAATTTTTTGTTGTGTTCTTCCATTTGAACACACTTTCGAAAGCCTCCATGCACAGCAAATGCAGCGATTTTATTCACAGGTACATAGAGTTCTGTAGCGCAGTCAGTTACCGTTTGTTTTTTAAACAACGATCTCCCATTTGTTCAGAAAAAATGGCAGCTAGCGAATGACCCTATTTCACGTTCCAGAACATTGCATTTATTTACTACTGTTCAAATGTTTTTCTCTTTTTTGTTTTGTTTTCTGGCATGCTCTTGCACATTCACAAATAAGAAAATGAATGCTTGTAAGCAAAAGAGAATTGGCGATAGGATCCCAATCAATTATTGACAGTGTTTCTGAAACTCATATTTACATGCCTTGAAAATGTTTAAGGATGTAATGGATGGGTAGTTTATAAACATACATTTTTTAACAAAATCTATAAAAAGCTTTGTCAAAGTCACAAGATCTCACCTTTTCCACTATTGCCTTTGCCAAGGCATTTTGCTGATGCTGTTCTGTATCACCCAAAATACAGCTATTGGCATATTGCCGATGCTGAGCAGCACTGATAAAAACAATAAACAAGCATTTGCAATGCAATAGGTCTCGCATTTGCAAGAGGTTGAGCTACTGGCATTGTAATGATAATGCTTTTTATTTGTGTTTTGAAAACCTGCAAGTGGTGCGTAAACACCCACTTTGTACCTATGGTCCTTGCTTACGAGAAGCAAGGCTGCCATTAAAAAAGGAGCTGTTATCTCCAGCCTTGCTTCTCGTAAGCAAGGACTATAAGTATAAAAGTGCATGTTTACGCACCACTTGCAGTTTTTCAAAACACATAATTAAAGGGCATCATCATTTACAATGCCAATAGCTCAAACTGTCGCAAATGCGAGACCTATTGCATTGCAAATGCTTGTTAATATAAAGTAGCACCTATGTTCTCTGGTACCTTAAAGCAGGAGGCGCTGTTTTGTATTGTGCCTTTTATGCCTACTAGGAGGCCCCTGTATAGTCAACTTGCTTAGTTGCTCATTGAGGCCTCAGGCCATATAAACTGTTATTCATTTGCAATAGCTAATGCAACTATATTCATCATCAAGTAACACGGTGTATTACATTTAATTTGCCTTCTGATAGTGTGCTTCTATTTCCTGTATTCATATATTCGTTTGAGTAGCTAGTGCTAAGGAAAAGGCATAATAGTGTTAGGCATTAACATGAGCATGCAAATGAATTCTAATTTTATTTCTGTTTCCTGATATGGTCATACAGTTTATGTATTCATTTAGGTTCATGCAGAGCATTTAGAGTCAAAGGGGATTATTTACAAGCCTTTTTATTTGGGAAGAGGTGATGCACCCGCAGCGCTAGGGGCTTGTAAATAAGTCCCATTGTCTCACAGCAGTCTCTCTGCAGAGACATAATACAGCCTCGTCTTACAGACAATCATCAGAATGTAAAAATAGATGAAGATCTGGTACATATGTCTGAACACTACTGATGATGGTAAACCTTTGATGCCAAAGGTTAAGCATGTAGGAATAATTAATTATGCATTATGTCAAGGTCAAGTCGTGTGATACGTGTGGTAATAACTTGTCCGTTACCTCTGAGCAGAGGGAAAAGACAAGTTGTTAACACACATTAGCAATCAGAAAAATGGGCTCATACCTGCACTTACCGGAGGGCCAAGATGGATCTATTTGGTGAAAGCACAACAACACCAGTACCCTTAGAGACTAGGGACCTACGGTGTAGTGCACGACATTATTCTCCTCAGTTTGGTTCACTTCTTTTACTATACCGTGATACGCATAAGAAGGTGAAGTGGTGGGTGATCCACATATGAGTCTGAGAATGACGCTGGTCCTGGTGAACCTCTATTACAGACAGCTATCTTTTTCTTATCCAGCTCTGGAGCCTTTCCTTATTAATATGCGGTCAAAACCTTTCCTTATTAATATGCGGTCAAAATTCAATGAAAAGACAAAAAAGGACTGAGGTCATATGATTCATATTCACGACTCCTTAATGCGAATGAGAAAACTTCCTTTTTTCAAAGAATATATTGATTCCAATATGTAAGGTGTGTTCCATAAAGTTCTCCACACTTTATTAGAAGTGAATAATCTAATATATATGGATTACAACGTGAATCACTAATTAGGCCAAGTATGAGTAATAGGTACTGGCATTTTGTTTAAACACCCACACTGGAATGTGCATGTAGGGACTTAGCCCAAGCTATTACGGTTGCGTCGCACAGGATTACCCCATTGGTTCTGACACACACCTGACGCTGACTGAAGAATTTCTTATGCCCTAGAGCTTCTCAAGGCTTTCGGTGTTTATCTTGATACTCACCCCTTGCATGTGAGAACAGGTGGTCCTTTAAAAGCAGGTCCTTGGGAAGGTGAACCGAAAGCACCTTTTTCTTCATGGGTGTGAATGCTGTGCTCTTCCTTAAGCTCCTGGGCAGTTCAGGTTCTGATATCCGCCATGTCTCTGGGCACACCATATCACTTGGATCCTTCATACCTTCCCAGTCTCTTAGGTT
This sequence comes from Triturus cristatus, assembly GCF_964204655.1. NCBI lineage: Eukaryota > Metazoa > Chordata > Amphibia > Caudata > Salamandridae > Triturus > Triturus cristatus. The sequence continues at coordinate 988,914,870 of NC_140580.1, forward strand.
CCTGCGGTTTATCAGCAACATGACATCTACAATGTTGGGAGAGAGAGAACAGCAAAGGCATCTTATCCTTCCACTCTCTATGACAGAGCAAAGATCCACAAAGTTATTTTACAGTGGGGGAATCCAGAGTATGGTGGTGGAAGATGCTGCATAGTGGTGGTGCTTGGGGACTATGAATAGGAACGTACATTGTAGTGTTTCTACAATTCCTATTACCAACTAGAGACTGTAGTAACTTCCAGCTCCTCTGGCCTGCCTCGTCCTGTCAGTGATGCTAATCAAGTAATACAGGGCAGTTAACAGCAGCCCTACTGTACTGCTATTGAAATATTGCTACTATGTCTACTGCTGTAATGGCCCCTGGGATCAGATTCAATTTTATAACCAAATTTTTTAGATTTTTGCTGTAGAGAGCGGTACAGAAAACAAAACTATGTCGCAAACATACATTGCGTTTGCCCAGGCAATGATAAGTTAGTAGCCACCAAAAGGAAGAGAGTAAGGAGCACGTCTCTGCCACTGGGCCACCAAGATATTGGAGTAGGCCCACCACTTCATTTTTAAAGTTAAGAAAAATGTTTCAGTACCAAAATGGTAGTCCCTATTTAGATTAATCTCTGAATATTTCTTCAAAATGAATTACACAACAAATATACTGTTTGAAAAAATATTGACATGAGGGCCTCCACCCTTCCCGTTGTCTCAGGTAAGGTTGCCTTGCTCACCTGTACAACTACTAATTTGGTAAAGGTACTCAGTGTTTGAAAGCCAGCTAACACTAAATATTCCCTAGGTATTCCATTCCTATATGTAGTGCAAGTCTTTTCGTCTCCTGGACCCAGATTATGTTTTGGGAATCTACTGGATGTTTCTTAAAAAGCATATTGGGGCACATACTGCAAGCAACTGAAATTTGTAAGGGTGCATCATATTCACTGTTAGTCCGCACCCACATATTAATCGAAGTAGTTTAGATGCGATATAGAAATTGTATTACTAGAATCATTTAACATAAAGGTGATTAGAAATGTAACCATGGTTTTCATAAAGAGTAATGTCGTAGGGCATTGCAAACGTATTTTAGAAAATGCATAATGTTTGATTTATGTAATGCAACGTGTTAGATTAAACGTGTGCCATGTTAAAGTTGCACGTGTAGTTTGCTTATTCACATATTGAATATGCTACTTACCAGTATGCATCTGTTCTTGGCATGTAGGGCTGCTGACATTCATATCTGTGCATAGATCGCCGCCTAGTGTTGGGTCCGGATGTTTGCACGTTGTTGTCCTGGAAGAGTCTTCGAAGTATCCTTGGATAGGTGACTCCTCCCCTGGACTACAGTGCGCATGGGCATCCTCTCCATCCTCAGATTGTTTTTCGCCATTGTGGCAGTGATGGAGTAGATACAGAAAGTGATGACCATGCTTACAGTAATTCTGAGAGCTGCAGCTGCTACAGGCGCCGGGGAGGAGGGAAGGCGATATGAATGTCAGCAGCCCTACATGCCAAGAACAGATGCATACTGGTAAGTAGCATATTCAGTTCGAGGCATGTGGGCTGCTGAATTCATATCTGTGCATAGAATATATAGCAGTGCCCTCTATTAGCGGCGGCTACCAGTGCCAGCTGCAGCGGTCTGAAAAAGGGTTTTGAGAACAGCCTGTCCTACAGCTGCCTGCTGTTTTGATTGCACATCTACACAATAGTGTTTGGTAAATGTGTGTGTAGTGGACCAGGTGGCTGCTCTACATATATCATGCAGGGGAATATTTCCTAGAAAAGCCATGGAGGCCCCTAACTTACGTGTTGAGTGGGCTCGTGGGGGAATAGTTAATGTGCGTTTTGCCTTTTGATAACAAATTTGGATACACTTAACTATCCATCTGGCTATCCCTGCTTTGGAGATGGCGTTACCTTTGTGGTGTGGGGCAAAGGCAACGAACAGTTGTTTTGTCTTCCTAAAGGGTTTAGTCCTGTCGATGTAATACATGAGGGCCCTTTTGACATCTAGTGTGTGGAGTGCCCTTTCCGCGACAGTTTGTGGGTTTTGGAAGAAAACGGGCAGTTCAATAGTTTGATTCATGTGGAACTGCGATATTACCTTGGGCATGAATTTGGGGTTAGTACGTAGTACGACCCTGTTGGCATGAACCTGTATAAATGGCTCTTGAACTGTTAGTGCCTGGAGTTCACTAACTCTTCTTAAAGAAGTGATCGCTACCAGGAAGGCTACTTTCCAGGTGAGGAATTGAATCTCGCATGAGTGGAGAGGTTCAAAGGGTGGACCCATCAGGCGTGTGAGGACCAGGTTGAGGTTCCACATTGGAGCTGGTGGGTGGCTTGGTAGAATGACTCGTTTGAGTCCTTCCAAGAATGCTTTGATGGCAGGCACTCTGAATAGAGAGAGGTGCTGCCTGGTTTGTAGATATGCTGATATTGCGGTCAAATGGACACGTATAGAGGTGTACGCCAGATTGCATCGGTATAGGTGTAGGAGGTAACAAATGATGTTTTGGATGGATGCGTCCAGCGGGTTAATGTCATTATTACCGCAATAAATGACGAACCTTTTCCATTTGGCTGCATAGCAAGCTCTTGTAGTGGGTCTCCTGGCCTCCTTGATGATGTCCATACAGTCAGGTGGCAGGTTGAGGTAGCCAAACTCTAGGACTTCAGGAGCCAGATTGCCAGGTTCAGCTGCTGCGGATCTGGGTGCTGAATCTCTCCATGGTTCTGCGTCAAATGCGCGGGTTTGATCCGCAGCCTTTGATGCGGCACCACGGAAAGTTCGAGGAAGGTGGTGTACCATGGCTGGCGTGCCCACGTAGGAGCAACTAGGACGAGTGTCAGGGAGTGTTGTCTGAGTTTGCGAGCCACCAGCGGTATCAACGGCGCTGGGGGAAAAGCGTACGCAAATCTGCCGGACCAGTTCATCCATATCGCATTGCCCTGCGACTGCGGATGTCGGAACCTGGCGGCAAAGCTTTGGCATTTTGCGTTTTCGCTTGTGGCGAACAGGTCTATCTCTGGATGACCCCACTGCTGGAAGTACGGCTGGAGTACTGATGGGTGTAACTCCCACTCGTGCATCTGGTGGCTGTGTCTGCTGAGCAGATCCGCCATCTGGTTGTCCTTGCCGGGGAGGTGTTCCGCCATGAGGAACATGTTCCTCTGAATGGCCCACTTCCACATGCTCTGAGCCAGATGAGACAACTGTGGAGAGTGCGTTCCTCCCTGCTTCTGTATGTAGTACATTGCGGTCATGTTGTCCGTCCGGATCAACACGACTTTGTTGCACAGATGTACTTTGAATGCCTTCATGGCCAGGAAGATTGCCATCAGTTCCAGAAGGTTGATGTGCATTTTCTTCTGTTGTGTCGTCCATAGTCCCTGCACTGTGTAGTGGAGTACATGAGCTCCCCATCCCTGGAGAGACGCGTCCGCTGTCAGTACTATTTGTGGAACAGGCTCTTGGAACGGTCGGCCCTTGCAAAGGTTTTGTGGATTCCACCAATGCAGAGAGTTGTATGCCCGACCGCTCACCAACACTAGGTCTTTCAACTGTCCTTGAGCCTGATTCCACTGACGTGCTAAGCACTCCTGAAGCGGGCGCATATGTAATCTCGCGTGCGGGACTATGAAAATGCAGGAGGCCATCATGCCTATCAACTGCATGAACACTCGCGCAGGAAGGGAGTGTTGGGGTTTGAACTTGGAAATCAGCATTTGCATGCTGTTGATCCTCACTAAATTTGGCTGAGCTGTGGCCGCCAGAGTGTCTATAGTCGCACCCAGGTACTGTTGTACGTGTGCGGGCTGGAGATGGGATTTTGGGTAATTTAGTGAGAATCCCAGGCTGTGAAGGAGGTGAATGGTGCGGGACATGTGGCTGGCACATTGCTGGGCTGACTTCGCTTGAACGAGCCAGTCGTCCAGGTAGGGGTAGACGTGTATGTGCTGCCTCCGTAGATGTGCCGCCACAGTAGCTAGGCACTTTGTGAAAACCCTGGGTGCTGTTGTCACGCCGAAGGGCAGGACTTTGAATTGATAGTGCTGTCCCTGAACAGTGAACCTGAGGTATTTTTTGTGTGAGGTGTGAATGGGTATGTGGAAATACGCATCCTTGAGGTCCAGTGTGGCCAGGAAGTCTCCCTGCTTGAGAAGCGGAAGGACTTACTGGAGAGTGAGCATGTGAAAGTGCTCGGAAAGAATGTACCGGTTCAGGGGTCTTAGGTCTAGTATAGGTCTGAGTGACCCGTCCTTTTTCGGTATTAAAAAGTAGAGGGAGTACACTCCCGTACCCTGCTCGTGGACGGGTACGACCTCTATAGCGCCTTTTAGAAGCATACTTTGCACCTCTTGCTGTAAGAGCGTTAAGTGCTCTGAGGACATAGGACGGTTTCTTGGAGGTATTGTGGGTGGAGTGGAGGTTAGCTCTAAACAGTAACCGTATTTGACAATATCTTTGACCCACCTGTCCGTGGTGATGGAGTTCCACGTGGACAGGAACCTTTGTAGCCTTCCCCCGACAGGTGTTATGTGGTCGGGAGGAAGGGAGAGGGCGTCACTGCTTGTTCTTGGGGGAGGACCTGGTGTTGCCATAGCCGCGTCCTCTGCCCTTTGTACTGGAGCCACGATATCCACCCGGGTGTTTTTATCGTAGGTGGTTTGGGTATTGCCCTTGGTGTATGTCTGCTGTGACCCCTGTCCTCTACCTGCTCCTCTATTTCCGGGGCGACGAAAAGAGCTGCTCCGAAAGAACTGAGTCTGGAGAGCCCCCATGGACTTTGCAGTGTCCGTGTCCTTTTTTATTTTCTCAAGGGCGGTGTCAACCTCCGGCCCGAATAAATAGTCGGGGTTGACAGGTTGGTTTAGTATATTATTTTGCACCTCAGGTTTGAATCCGGAGATTCGCAACCAGGCATGTCGTCGCAGCATGACGCTTGTGTTTATGGCCCTGGCAGCCGTGTCTGCAGCATCTAGTGCACACTTGATGGAAGCATTTGTGAGTAGCTGTCCCTCTCTGATAAGAATTTCTGCACCTTCTTTTAACGGGTCAGGGAGATGTTGGAGTAGTTGCTCCAATGTGTCATAGTGCGCTCTATCGTAGCGAGCGAGGAGCGCTTGAGTGTTGGCTATGCGCCATATGTCGGCAGCCTGGGCGGCAACTCGCTTGCCAGAGGTCTCTAACACCTTGGACTCTTTGTCCGGGGGAGGAGCGTCACCTGTCGTTTGCGAGTGTGCCCTCTTGCGAGCATTCGCAACGACAATGGAGTCGAGAGGTAATTGGCCTCTGATGTAAGTAGGGTCCCCAGGTGCTGATCTGTACTTTTTGTCGATCCTGGGGTTTATCACCCTTGCCCTGGTGGGTTCCTTGAAGATGTCCTTGGCTGGTTTAAGGACCCCTTTCAACATGGGCAGAGTTTTTACATGCCTTTCTGAGGAAGCGAAAGTGTCCATAAGGAAGTCGTCCTCCACGGTGTCAGAGTGAAGCTGCACTCCATGATTATCCGCAGCACGTTCAATAAGAGCGTTGAACGCTGCAGTGTCCTCTGTGGGAGATGTTTTCGCTCCATAGAGTTGTGGGTCCTGTGCATCTAGAGGTGCACTGGGGTCTGCAGGGTCGCCCCAAGTTTGATCAGGGTCCTGTTGGTCATCAGGGTCCACGTCTTGGTGGTAAGGGACTTGGTCATCCATATAGTCTGCCAACGCGTCCGTGTTGGAGTGTGTGGGAGAGAATGATAGTGGATCCTGGTAGGGCGAGTCGAAAGATTTGCAAAGCACAGGTTCTGAGTCCACAGGCAGCTTTCTTTTTAGTGGGATCCTGAAAGGGTCCAAAGGTGGCTCCGAAGTTATCCTCCGTTCATGGATAATCATCCTGCCGGTGTTGGCGTCGATGTAATGTGACGGAGACGTCTCAGCAGGTGTAACCGTGGTGTGGGTGACCCGTGTCCTGAGTTGGAACATTTTCGGGACCGTGGATGGCGGCAGGCCAAAAGTTATGTTGGCTGGCGCCGAAGAGGCTGCTTGAGCTTTTAGTGGGCCGGAGCCCGATGTGTCCTGGAGGACCGTTTGCGTTTTGCTGCTTTGTGCTGCAACGGTTCGCACTTGAAGCGCTTTCGAGGCCTTAGCGCCGACCAGGTTTGTAGAGGCGTCCGTGGACTTTTTCGGCGCCGGTGGGTCATCGGGTCGAGGGGCGGAAATGTCCGTCGACGTTTTCGATGCATGAGGCTTTGGTGTTGCCGTGGAAGCGACGTGAGACGCAGCAGGCAGTATGACCTTTGGTTTAGGAGTCGATGGCGTCGGCGCCACGAGCCGAGCAGGTTTGATGGCACCGAGGGCCTTTTTCCGTATGCCGACTCCGACGTCGGCCGCTTCAAGTTCGGCACCGAAGTCTCGTTTGGTGCGCTCGGTGCCGACGCGTGTCGCTGGCGTCGAAGGTGTGGAAGGCCTCGATCCGACTAGCGCCACTTTCGGTTTCGGTTTCATTTGTACCAGTGCAGCTTTCGGTTTCGGTTTGGTAGAAGGGAAACCAGCCGGTTTAGGTAATAATGGCTGCCGCTGAATGTCCGAGGCCGGGCCCGAGGGCGGGGCCGAAGAACTGCGGGATAGGTCTCGGGTAAGGCCCGAAGGCGATCCCTCGACCGGAGCCATAGACTGTGGCACAGGGCTGTCGTCAGTCTGAACGGGTAGGCCTTGCTCGTCATTGGAGCTACTCTCTTCGGCCCCTAGGGCCTCATCGCCGTCTCCTACCTCGGTGTTGTCTTCATCTCTGCGAAAGAGTGATTCGTCGACGTCGTCCGAACCGGAGTCATGTTCGGAAACGGGACTGGAGGGTAGGATTTCCAATTCTTCGACATCTTCGGCGTTGAAGATGTCTGCCGGGGCCGGTGCCGCGTGCTGCGCTTCGAGTCTCGCCGCTCGTCGATTCCGTAGAGTCTTCTTGGAACGGAACCGGGCACAGGCCATGCATGTCGATTCGTCGTGGTCCGGCGACAAGCATTTGTTGCACACCGGATGGACGTCGATATGGGGATATTTCGCATTGCATACCGGGCACCTCTTGAATGGTGTCCTCGACTCCATCGTCGGTGTCGTCGATGGTCAGGTAAAAAGCGAAAAGTTGGTTCTAAAGTTAGTAAGCTAACAGGTAGGGTCGAAACCGATCGAGTGAACAGTACCGACGCGAACTAAAGGCCTTTTGGCCTTGATAAAGTTTTTTCCTAACTGGAGTTAAGATAGCACATCCGAACCCAATGGCGGATAAAAACAATCTGAGGATGGAGAGGATGCCCATGCGCACTGTAGTCCAGGGGAGGAGTCACCTATCCAAGGATACTTCGAAGACTCTTCCAGGACAACAACGTGCAAACATCCGGACCCAACACTAGGCGGCGATCTATGCACAGATATGAATTCAGCAGCCCACATGCCTCGAACAAAGGAGTAATGAACTAATGCTTAAAGTGTGATTTAGAAGTGTGTTTAACTGTGTAAAGGACTGATCGCATATACGTTTAAAGAGAAAGGCCTGTTAATTTCTTATGTTAGCTAACGTTGTAGGCCGAAAATGATTTCCCTTGGTAAAGGCTTTGGATTTCAGGAGAATGGAAAATCTTAGACAAGTGAAAAGTTTCTCGTTCCCATGTTTCTGTTGCAGGTGCAAGGAGTTTTAGCTTGTTAGAGAGACTAGGTCTTTGTTTTAGGAGTTAGGATGGTACGAGAACCCAACAGGGGAGTGCATTGAAATTTATGGATGATACTTTCAGCGGACAAGGTGCCTGGGACCCTAGGTCAAGCTAACTGTCGTTGGATGGAGTACAAGTTTCACTGGAAAAGTACTGGAAGAAGACCTGGCTGAAGAGGTGTGCCGAAAGGCGTGTTCTATGTTTTTGGGATTTTGTATTAGGGACAGTGGCCCGAAGGTGGAGCAGTTGAGGTTTTGATGGGAAGCTAGAAGGAGCATCTTAGAACGAGCTCTGAGTGAATGTGCTTCTAAGGAAGTCTTCACTTCTTACACCTTTTCATTCTCTTGCCTGGGAGGGAAATGCTAAGTAGGGATGTCACCTTAGAGAAAGAGTAGGGATAGACTAATTGTTTTTTTTTCTTTTAGGCTAATGATTCCTAATGTAGACATTGGACTAATGATTGCATTTCTTATGCTTTTAGAATTAATTGTACTTCTTATCTTGAGTCGTATGAGACTCTTATGTAGACTTGTGTTTGTTTTAGTGCCCATTTATTTTCTTCACCTTGTGCTAAGGTGTCTGTATGTGCAGTTATTCTTGGTTGTAATAAAATCCTAAAATGTTAGATTCGGAGTCAGTGGTCCTTTTGGAATGAGATTTGATTCTGTTGATTATGTACTAAGAATTGGATTTCCTCCCCTCTACACTATTTAGCAGATAAAAAGATCCTGGCGACCTGAGAGGATTCTTGGCGATTGTAAGGTAGGCAAGAATCCGGCTTCATCACATCATTGCCTTTGCAAACCCAGAAAATGCTTTTTAGATGCAGCAAACCCAAATTTGACAATTCGGTAACCTGTAACCGTATCGCAAAATGGGTTTGTGATTCGGTATCTGGAAGGGGCGTATTTAGGGCATCCCTTCAAAAATACCGAATCCTAACGGTATGCATGAATGTTTTGTGACTGTGAAATATTCGCATATTACCACCTACTTCAAGTAGGTAGTAACCCATTTGCAAAAGGGAAGGAGTCCCCAAGGGATCTCCTCCCCTTTGAGAATGACTGTAAATCTTAAAAAACTCTTAAAAAATGAAACTGCAAAGTTTCAGTTTTTCTATTTAAATGCATCCCGTTTTCCTTTAAGGAAAACGGGCTGAATTTAAAAACAAAAAAGACTGCTTTATTTAAAAGCAATCACAGAGATGGTGGTCTGCTGACCCCAGCAGGCCACCATCCCTGTGATTGCGTAGGTTCCTAATGGTTCGCAAATTGCGACCTACCTCATTAATATGTATGAGGTAGGTTTATTTGCGACCCATTAAGAATCGCTAGTGAAACTGAAAACATTACCTAATTGCGATTTAAAGAAAATCGCAATTAGTTAATCACTACATGTGATAATGATACATGTGTCCCATTATCCCTAATACTTTCAGACCATAACCGCTTTGGGAGAACCCTCCGAGATTAACAATCAAGCTGTACTATAGTGAATTCAGAAGCACTGTCAGTAATCCTGAATGGATATGTGCAAAATAGGGGTATGAACCACCACAGCTTACAAAGGGTTTGAATATCATACTTTAAACTAGCACCAATATACACACAAAATACCTCTGACACCATCAATCGATTTTCCATTTTGCCACAATGGTTTTCTCAATTAACCTTGGGCTACCATTTCTTTATGGATTCATTTGTTATTTTCATTACGGACTGGGAGGCGAAATCTAGAAGAGAGATACGCCCCGGAGAAAGAGACACTACGGACTGAAAGGTGAAACCCTGAAGTGATCGCGGACTGGGAGGCGTCTTCCTAAGGAGAGAAACGCTACGGACTCAGAGATACAAAAAACAGAGTCGAATTAAACGCCATATAATGGAATACAGGAGCTTCACGGTATTCCATCATGTGAGCCTAAGATGGCACCCAAAGTCCTACCTATTCAAAGCCCCGCCCTGATGAAGACCTTTGTTTTAAACATTGCGCTTGGTCCCATTTATTGAAGGTCGAAACATGTTGGCTCTTTATAAAGAGATTCAGAGCAACCAAATCTAATGACACTGCTCCATATTAAGGCACATATGAGCTGAACAGAGGATGCTCTCAACTAGAGTTTGTAAATAACTCTCTGACCTCTCCAGGACCTGTATAGTGGGACCTGTATAGTGAATGCAATTGAGGACTGAAGAAAATAAAGTCCCAATTAAACTATATTCCAGTAGGACTTTTTCATGTTAGTAACAAGTAGTGTGTAAAGCATCTTTAAAATTAGGAACATATCGTTTTGTATGTACATTTGTCTCAAAGTGTCAGGTCACCTTAATGTTAGTGATGTAAATATTGTCTATGTGTTATGTATTTTTGTTCAAAGTATTTCATGTATCCAAAAAGAAGGGGTCATATGTCCTAAAATGTTATGTGATGGTAACCTCTTTTTTACCTATTTGAAAATAACAAATGAATCCATAAATAAATGGTAGCCCAAGGTTAATTGAGAAAACCATTGTGGCAGAATGGAAAATCGATTGATGATGTCAGAGGTATTTTGTGTGTATATTGATGATAGCTTTTGATTCCAACCTCTGATTTACCTGAACTGAATCACTCCCCCAATCTAGACATACTTTAAACTAGGGCTCCACCCAATCGACCAGTGAAAAGTAGTCAGGAGGTCCAATTTAAATAAGTATGAGACATACTTAAATATATTATATTTCAGTGGGAATGATTTGCATACCAATATTTTGAAAAACAAATTGAATGGAATTTACGATAGGTCAGAGTAAAAAACATACTACAGAATACTGCCCACATTCAGCTTTGATCTTGCTTTGACAAGTAGCTGCAAAGAAAGATCATCAACATTCCACCATGCGTACCTTTTCCTGGCTCTGCGGTCTTACGGAAACAAGGATTCGGCGCCTTATCCTGCTGGACTGAGGCAGAGACTTGGTCCATCCTAAAGAGACAACACAATGATTAGAGGTAACGCTGAGAAAGCCCCCTTTTGGAATTCAATCAGGATTAATGTCCCTCATGGCCAGACAATGATAAGCACCATATTTTCCCGTTTTTATATAAAAATTGACAAAGGCTAGTTTTTTGTTACCCTAAACAAAGGTGGCATTTTAAGGCCCCTCCCATGCTGCATGGGGTCATATGTGATGCTTTGAGATTCATTGTTGCCCCTGTAGGAAACTGCGTAAAACTGCCTTTACGAAGAGCTGTCCTTGCATTTCTTTGAAACTAAAATAACTGAAAGGAAGTCCTAAGTGTACATTACTATACAGTTTTCATTGGTAAACAACGGGAGTTCAGATTACTGTGGCGAACTCTCTTCCATTTTGAGGTTGTTTATTTATAAATATTATGCACCAGTAATAGAAAATAAAATTGTCTTAGATAAATGCTAAAAGATTTAAGAGGCGACCTACAAAATATCTCATGATGAGTCTAAAATGTCCTTTAAAAACCAGTATAATAGTGTACTAGTTTAAATCTAGCACAAGGAAACCTTACTTAAAGTTCTGCGGTTTGTTCCCCACCCCTACTAAATAACACCCTGAAATGCACACTGGGTTCACAGCACGTTTCTACAGCAGACCATGAGACCTAGAGAAAAACATAATTTGCTGTTGACCGGATGCTGTAAAGAATGTCATCACAAAAGATAGGATGTCCCTCAAATACACTGCACTTAGTTCTCTCTTTATTTGGAATATAAATTTGCATCTAGCGGTGAAGCACAGAGGAGGTAGAAATGAAAGGGATGAAGAGATGATATTGGCAATATCCCCTTCTCATTGCCCTAGGAGAACTTTCAAGGTTTCTTGAAGAATAAACACTTTGGATAAATAAGGGGGAATAAGGCAGAAAATTCTCTGTAGTGACCAGCTCTGCCCTTTCCTTAGCCCAACAAACTGCCTAGAACCTAGACTTACATTTGGTACAGGTTTCACCAGCCCTAACCATTGTGGCGGTGCTTTTAGGCACTAGCTTCAACTTTGCATTCATAGAGTGCACTGTCAACTGAGACATGGATCACACATCAGAAGAACTGATTAATTATATCTCACTCATATGGGCGATAGCATGATTGCAGAGATAGAAGTGGCATAATGCTAAATTTACTGGATAGTTGAAAGGACAGATGCCTCTGGTACTAATGAGCTAACTATTTCTGTCATCACGTCATTAGCAGCTGGCTGAGGGCAGTGATTGCCATGGGCTGTGTGTATGATGGAAGTAGGTTTTTATTTCAGGCTGTTCAATTTGACTAGTAGTCTGGAAATTTCTCAAAAATAGCTAGGTTTTCACCTATCCTCTGAATTGTGTCTGCTCCTGTATGCATTGTATTTTGCTTGGTATGGAGTTCCAGTTGTGCCACTGGGAACGAGAATGCTTAATCTCCTATGGATTTCTATGGGTAGGGTGTAAAATGATGTGTAGTGCTAGTCTGGAATGTAACGTCCTAATTTGTATGTATTGTTTAAACTTCAACAGTACATATAATGGTCCTTTTCCATGGGAGGCTCTGAGAACAATGCAGCGTGCCTTGGACATTGATCACCTTGCTTCAGGTAGCTGGTTAAGGTCTTGTTGGAGTGGCATCATGTGTACCTTGGGGTGAGGGCAGAGAGGATGTCTTCAAAGGAAAGCTGGGGCCCCTAAATGTAGGATGATGGCACAGCCTGCCTTTGACATCATGAGAGGGAGGATAGCTTGTAACTGTTATTGGTATTCATAGGATGTGTTTCGATGCTTTCATTGTGTAAGTGTTACTAGTGACATATGGGATCATGACAAGTCTGAGTATCTTGATCTGGGTGGAGAAGCATGAAGTTCTTTGGCCCATATGGTAGTAAGGGGGAATTCTATTTGAGAGTGCTGTCATGGACTGCGATATGTTGCAGTCTGAATAGTAGCAATTGGCAGTGAACTGTATCGAGTGCTGCTGATAAGCACAGTAGTAGCAGTAGCTCATTCAATCCATTCTTATCGACAGTAAGATTAAAGTTTTGTCATATGGGTATGATAGCGGATTCTGTGCCTCTGTCTGATCTCAGATCAGTCTGTTGATCCAGCCACAGGTTATTTTCCTCAGTAAAGTTAGCGTGTTGGGTAAAGACTGCTATTTCAATCAATTTACACACAAATGATACATTCGAAATTTGAAAGAAATTTGGTGGGTTGGTTGGGTAAAGATCTTTCTTGTTGAGAAGTAGTTGATATAGGTGTAATTCAATTTGGATGGGAAGGATCCTTGTTGTATGGATTTATTTAGTAAGCATTTAGTTACCACTCTTATACAGGCACATTTTCTGGGGGGGGACACAATACAATGGCAATTGCGATGTCCTACTTGCCTTGATAAGGCTGTATAAATCTTCTTTAGATAGAACATTGAAGACATTAAAAGTTGGTTGATCGATTTGGTCTACCTTTGTGGTGGCCCTTGCTATTTGCAAGAGGAGTGTTACCTGTTTTTTTTCTTGAAGTGACGGTCTTATTTTCTTAAATTTTTTAGATCAACCCCTTGAATAATTTGTTGCAGAATGCTTGAGAGCATGGTGTCCCTGAGTTGCAGCTCTCTTGGTTGCAAATTTCTGCCAGGACTTTCTGCAGTTCCTTTGATGGTGCCCCTGTGCTGCAGCTCTCTTGGTTGCAAAATTCAACCCGGGCTTTCTGCAATTCCTTTGATGGCCAATCTGCATTGCTTGTAGATTAGTGCTGCAAGTGGAGTAGTATTGTCTTTTTATAGATCTGATTGCTGTTTTGTAGGCTCTGCTATGACATAATATGATTTTGTCTTTCTAAATATACATTGTATGATGCATAGTTATGTTCTCATTTTCTTGATCTTGTCATTGTCTATGTGATACTGTTATGAGGTTTGGTTTGTTCCAAAATGCCATGGTATCTGGTTGTGCAGGCCTGTGAATTGCTAGTTGTATTAGGTAGATACATCCAGTGGTTGCATGTCAGTCTGAGTTTTAGCAAGGTGTGAGTTCAGTCCTTGGAGGTTCAGTTTGTTCCAAAATCTGTAGGAGCTGTTGCGCATTGTCTTTGTGTTTGTACTGGAGGCTGGAAAGTTTATCTTGTAGGCAATGACATGATGGTTGCTCTAGGTTACTGGGGAGGTGCTAGTTACCTAGGCGTGGCCAGTAGGGGGAAGATTACATCTAGTGTGTGTCAGGCAGAATGATCAGGACAACAGAAAGGTGTATACATTGCCTGTTGGCAAAGCCAGTGGGTACTCGGGACCCATGAATGATACTGGTACTTTTCACAAGATGATACTTTTGTGAGCTCGGATTCTGGCACCTGCATATCTTGCGATTGGGCAACAGAATGCATGCTTAACATTAAAGCACTATACGCCAAGTCACATTCTCTCCACTAAGTATGACTGCCAAGCATGTTGCCTTCCAAATCTTAATCAGGAAAAGTATTAATAATACTCTCTAAGTAGTTCTACTTCTAGTAATGTCTGCTGCATCACCAAAGCTATCTGAAGGTATTTTTGTTTTTTTGTTTCTCACATTCTTCTTCTAGGCTTCAAACATCTCTGTTGCATATTACATCTTGTTTGCATGCAGTTTTTATATGAAATCTTTATATTAGCTACTGAACATGTGGCCTATTTTACTGCTTCTAATATTTTTTTGTTTCTTAACTTAATTAGACATTTTGGAACTTTAACTTTAGCCCATTAAACACTGGTCTTCTGTATTTTGTTAACATTTGTTGCCCATGAATTCTGTCATGTAGTAGAACTTGGCCATCAGGAAGGTGTGGCTCCTTTTTCATACGTGTGTAGTCTCCTAACTTATGATTCCATTGGGGGTGAGTCTCAAATTGATTCATCTATCAGACAGTATATTCTCAATATCAACACCTTTGAATAATACCACCCAAAAAGTACCACCTTAAACTGTGGAAGATTTATTCCCATTTCTGTAGATCTATTCTTGGACAAATCATTTATATTACACTGACTTCTTCGTCTTTCAGCCCGGTGAGTATGATGATCATTTCATAATTCTGGTAAATGCATTAAACAATCCGTATTGCAGTCTGGTAGTCAAGACATTTTGTAAGGATATTGAATTTTAAATCCTGTGGATTGACAAATTTTCACAACACACTCTATAATTGATTGCTATTATGTAGAATAATTTGTTAGATATATAGATATAGCTAACGTAACCTAGGTCTCCTATTTGGAAATGATTTCCTCTAGCTACTCATTTTAAAGCTCTTGCTAATGTTGAGCATGATTCAGAACACCTACATGCATGCAAACAGCAATGAAAAGTGTGGTACGTCATAAATGTGGTTGCTTTGTAGTTTTCAGCATGTGCCATTTGGATCAAGAGCACTTCACTGGAATTTAGATGGCAGATGTTCTTGTGCTGGGAGAGAACCTAAACCTAACAATGTCAGCACTGGTTGGATAGCATATAGACCTGGTAAAAATAAGTTCTCTCCTGGCACTGTTGTTTCTTGTAGAATAAGTCCTGTGATGATTTAGGAAAGGATGAACAACATTTTTACTACAGATACTAAAGCTTAGAAAATATATCAGTGATCACTTACTGTGATGTAGCCTTAGTTTAATAAACAGCTAGATGTTACAAACAGGTGCTTGATTACACATGAAATACTTTACTCAAACAGTAATGACACTCTTGATATCATCTGTTTCCAGGCATTGTTGAACTGGTGCTGAAGGGATTGAAAGGAAATATGAAAAGAGCTGGAATAATTGACATGAAAATGTCAAATAACTTTCAAAAGGAAGCCAGCATGATTCTTGAGACTATAATTCTGTCTGTGAAAACTGATTTACAGCTCATCAACGCAAATATTGACTTTTACTCAAGGCCCAAGAAGGGGGAGCGACAACAAAGAATTGAAGTTTCCAGAATGGGAATCTGAAATTACACTTACTGTTGAACTCACACAGAGCCTCTATACATTTCACCTACACTTAGCTGATCTTGTACCTACCATAACAAGAAGACACCCATAATTTACTTTTATATTTACTGGTACGTAGCTTTAACAACTACAAGTTGTTCAAGTTGTTATTTGCTTGGGTTTGTATAAACACCTAAGTAGTGAAAGCATAAGAACACAGTAGTGGGGCACTAATTCTACTTCTGAATTGATTCTGGGACCTGAACGCAAGCAATAACGGCAACAGAGAATGAAAACTGACTTAAATATCACAAGTTTTGCATTTGTATGTCTATGGTCATCACTTAAGATGTGGGATCATTCGACTTTTAATTGTAGGCTCTCTAATATTTAGAAAGAGATTCCTTGCTTTGAGTCATATATTTCTTTAAACAAAGATCCACTAGTCACAAAATGTCATCTGGTTACTGCAAAGTATGTTCTTCTACCCAAACAGCAGCATAAAGAAGCCCTATTAGCAAACATGCCCAAAGATGGACTTCCATGCAACAATCTGGGGGAAACACTTACAACAAGAGTATCATATTAAATTATGTGAAGCTGCTGCTTTTAAAGAGCTTTATACCTCACTAAAGTATGACAAAGTGATGGATGGAATGCCTGAATTAATCTCAGCCACTGGTAATTACCTGGGATAACATCAAGACCATTGTGCATTTGATGCCCTAAGTGCACCAGGTATGCCCATACATGGGTCCCGGGCTCACTGTGCTACCGGAACCAAGCTATACCTGGCTGAAGATCCCTAATAAGTGGACACCAAGTCCTGAGTTGCTTGTCTTCCAATTCATGGAGGTCCTGGCTTGGCACTTTGGGCTGGACGGTTCCCATAAGGAGCAGGGCCAAAACTGATATGCATACAGCCGGATTTAAACTGATGTGATCAAGGTGAGTTACTCTAGGATTTCGCAGTGCCACTGCTTCAGAGTCCTCTTTGAGAGACAGCTTGCTCTGATGTATACTGTTTCATGGTGACTTTTAGTCTAAATAGCAGCTAACTTGGCTCTACAAACATGTATGTTCCGTTTTTGCCAGAAGTAACAAAATCTCTCTTCACTGCGGCTACATATAGGAGCAAGGCTGCAAGTGTCCTTTTCTTATCATATTTACTTTAAATTGGAGCCTATGATTCACTTCCTAATATCTTGCTGCCAAATAGATGTCTTTAATCCAGAGAAACTCTTTCCTTCCACAAGGAATGCGAAAGTAATCATGATTACTTTGCCCGTTGTCTAACATTCCAGTCATGTCCTGACACCTACAATCAGGGGCAATTGAACATGTGAAGCACTGCTGGTGTAGTGTGTCTGAATATATGGGTCACTGAAGATGTTGGCCTAGGTACAAATCTCCTTCAAAGTCCAGCCACGGTTCTTCAACCAGACAAGTCTTTTACTTGTCTTTCGCCATCTGCATTTAAATAACTGTATCTTACAACGTGAAGCTACAACACGTTCTAATGAAAGCTCATGAGGTGCCTGTGTATCGCAGCGGTATAGGATACCACATCCACATCCACCATATCTACTGAGGCTGTTATCAGAAGTAAAAGCGTGTTTACCATCTTTGATCAACTGCATTGCCTTTGCAGTCTTATAATCAGGAAGGAACTCAACTCATTTCAGAACTTTGTCTGTAAAGCCACTGGCTCAAAGGTTTAAGAGTGGTGCATATCGTTTGCTGATGTCGGAATAGATTTATGCTCTGTCCAGTGACACTGAGGTCTAAAATATCTTGCAAACATGTGCTCTGAGATAGGGCAATAATAGCAGAGAGTATGGACTGTAACCTGAAAAGGCAGCAGTGCTGCTCAGAGCTCTATTCTGTCTCAAGCTTGCGAGGACAAGGAGTCGCAAAAATCTAGATTTAAGAACAACATACCCACATTTATCTCTACCACTTTCAAAATATGTGAATACATATGAGCAGTAAAACAAACCACAAAAATGTACAAAATAAGAGATTCCAAAATCCCCACAGCAAGGCAAGCATTTCACTTATGGAAGGAGAAATATTAACGAATTCCACTGTTCCAAGATTCTTCCACAATAACCAAAAAAGTCATCTTAAATGTTTTTTTTCAACATTGTGTAGTCTTGACACTTATAGTTTAACTAGCCAATCACAATGTTATGGCAATTACACAGAAATTAATGAAAATATTGCCTAGCTGCAAATATAGTGTTCATAAATTCTAGAGTGACATGGCACTGCCTTGTTCTGCTATCTAGTGCTTGGGCTGAGGAAGCAATTTTGAGATCTTGGATAAAGTTTATGGGTGTCAATTATGGACTCATATTGACATCTATCCAAACACCACATTAGTCATAGTGAAGAGATGTGGGTCAAAATATCATAGGCTTGATTTGGAGTCTGATGTGAGGGATATCCTGTCAGCAGTATTACAAGAGCAATTGTGTATAATGCACTTGTAATACAGTGAACGGAAGATACGTCACGTTTGTGATGGAGTAACCCCTCCGATGAACTCTAAATCAGGCCCTGTTTCTATTATATTGACCTGCACATGTATCGTATCCATGATGTCAACTAGCAATATGTCGTCAAGTATACATTGGGAATTATAGCTTTACCATTCTTTACTCCACTTATATGCTGTGTTGGGAACCGATATTATGGATATGATGTTAAATATAAAAAAATATGTTAAAGTGGTAATCACCTTTTGAAGTACATGGTAGACATTAATTTTGCATAGAACAAGGCTATAAAATATTAAATACAGTTTATATAGTAAAAAGTGATCAGCAGGTTCCACTTTTTTGAGTCTCCTTAGCAGTAAATATTAAAGTGAACACAAATTACTACCATTCTGACTACCCATGAATGCTTTTCTTGTTACCCACCTTTTCCACTTCTGGGGCTTCTCCTGTTTCCCCTTTTGAGGTCCCCGGAGTAGCTCACTCTCAGTTTTTGCTCGATGCTGCACCAGGTACTCCGGTCCCAGGCTCTCAAAAATGGCAATGGAAACAGGCGGGAAGCCGCCCCTTCCAGGGAAGCTTGGCACTTTGTGTCCTTTCTTTGTGTCTGCGGTGAGGCTCATAGGGTGAGACAGGGTACATAGGCCATACTGCCCTTGAAAAGCCGGGCTTATGGGTGAGCAGGAGATCACCGACTGAGACAAGGGCAAAGAAACACAAGAAACCGTGGTATTAGAGAAGGAAAACACATTACAATTTTCACTTTTCCAGTTTATAAAACAACAAAAAGCAACCTCAAAACTAAGCAAAATAATCAGTCTTCGCGTAAGGCAGTTTACTTGCAATGATTCAACACTTTCTAAAACATGAACAAAGCAAGCTGTAACCACATATTAGACTTTTCAAGTGCACCTATTGAAGTTTCCATTTTAATTGGTGGCCCATTCCAGGAATCAAGGTATTGAAGCTGGGCCTAACGCTGACAACCTGATCATATTTCACTAAAAAATGTAAATATTTTATGCATTTTTATTTAGTATATAAGTGTACGAGTGTTATTGAGAAGGTTTGTCGAAATGCGCTCATAGGAAGGCACTCAGGTCGAAAATGATGGCAGTTATGGATACACAGATGAAATAAAAGTGTACTGCTCACATGAGATGGAGCTTGCAACAGAGGTTAGATGCTCCTACTTTCTATAGTGGTCCCACCATAGAGCTTGCTTTAGAGTGGGATGGTGATGTAAGATCCTGGGATTCTTGGTAGATGTTGTACATCTGGCCCACCATTGCTCTACGACAGTGGTAATCACCACTGATCGATGCTTTATATGTGGATTTTGCAATAGAAATAGTGTGCTCCCGACCTCCCTGCAAAGGTTGGATAGCACTCCAAGCAGAAATACTGGGTTACGGTGCAACAGCCAACCTTATGCTTGTCCGTCTGGTTATCAAGTTATCGAAGTGCTATTTAATTACTCAAAATTCATGTACTTCTGTAAAGTGCCGTTAGAAAAATTAGAGATGATTTTTACTCAGAAAACTGTCTCATGGAGTTTCCTGGTAATCCTTTGTAACATTGCTTTGAATATACTAATTTTAACAAGTTGTAATACGTTTCTTTAATGTTGCATTCCAGATTATCGTCTACAGAAATATTGTTGAACATAAATATTGTGTTCTAAATATCAGAACATAGATTCTATAATATTTATATATATAATATTTACTCCAACACGGAGACATTTTTATAAACGATGTTGAGCACATGCTATTTATTGTAATTGTATTTATATAGTGCTCACTACCCCTGATGAGGCGTTAAAGCGCTTTTCGGTGAGTAGCACGCTACTCCGGAACCCAAAAAGGATTAGTGGTGGATTAGTATAGGGAAATATGTGTTAGTTTGAGTGGTGGATATGTAAGTCTGTTGATTGGACTGAAAAGGATAATGGAGCGATAGAAGAGAGAAAAGTCTAGCAAGTGTTTATTGGGAGTTCATAGCGGTAGGAGGAGGCCTGGGATGACGAAAGGAGAGATGGAGGGAAGAGTCTCTAGGAATGGATTAGGGAGATCATAGTAGTTAAATGAGTTTTCTGATGAGTCCAAGGAGGGATATGTGAGGGAAGAATTTAGAAAGGTTTGTTTGAGAGATCCCAGTAGTAAAATTAGATTGTAGTGGATATTCTGTCTGCGACACGGTCGGGGGGGACCCTTTGGCCCCGTCACTTCTGATTAGCTGCAGCTCTGCTTTAGTCTTGTGATGTTGGCCATAGAAGGATGTAGGCTGAATGCATCACACTCTCGATTGACACACCTTAGACCTGGAGACAAGCTATCCACTTAAACTCTATGGTTCAAACAAGCCTGGTACCTTGGCAGTCAGCACCTCATTTTGACTGACAGAAGCTTCAGCATTCCTTTCTCGGCTGCCTCCCAATGAGACCTCTCTGGTCAATCCCTTCAGGAGAGGTGATCTCGGTTCAGACGGCCTGGATACCATTGCCAACCGTACTACCTAGTAAAACACAAAAAGGCCATCTTTTAAAAAAAAATAATAATTTGAGCGTTCCTGTCCAAGCAAGAAGACATGTTAGTGATAAAGCTCAGTTTTTAAATACTCTAGAATAATTTGAAATGCAATAAGGAATATGCTACTTACCAGTATGCATCTGTTCTTGGCATGTAGAGCTGCAGATCTACACACCATGCATAGATCGCCATCTGGTGTTGGGTCCGGATGTTTGCACTTGTTTTTTTTCCTGGAAAGTCTTTGGAAGTCACGAAGTAGGTGACTTGTCCTTAGGATCATAGTGCGCTTGGACATCGGCTCCATCCTCAGATTGTTTTTCGTCAGCAGGGAAATGATGGAGCTTTGTAAGAAACAGGAAGATGCCCTTGTATGTTGTATCTAAATAAGATAATACTGGAACATTTAAAGGAAGCCGGGGAGGCGGGTGGGCGTGTGTAGATCTGCAGCTCTACATGCCAAGAACAGATGCATACTGGAAAGTAGCATATTCCGTTCGAGGCATATGAGCTGCAGATTACACACTATGCATAGATTGTATAGCAGTCCCACTCCTTAGCGGCGGCCACCAGTATCTGTTGCAGTGGTCTGAAATAGGGTTTTGAGTACAGCTTGGCACACACTGGCTTGTTGTCTTGATTGCACATCTACACAATAGTGTTTTGTGAACGTATGCGGTGTAGACCATGTAGCTGCTTTGCAGATGTCATCTAACGGAATGTTCCCTAAGAATGCCATAGAAGCCCCTATTTTTCTTGTAGAGTGGGCTCTAGGAGGAACAGTAAAGTGCGTTTTGCTTTGTGGTAGCAAATTTGTATGCATTTAACAATCCATCTGGCTATCCCGGACTTGGATATGGGATTGCCCTTGTGTGGTGGTGAGAAAGAAACGAAAAGTTGTGTGGTTTTTCGAAAAGGCTGTGTTCTTTCAATGTAATAGAGCAATGCTCTTTTAACATCTAAAGTATGAAGAGCTCTTTCTGCGACTGTGTGTGGTTGCGAGAAGAATACGGGCAACTCCACAGATTGATTAAGGTGGAAGGGGGAAATGACCTTAGGTAGGAATTTAGGATTAGTGTGGAGAACCACTGGGTTGTGATGGATTTGTAAGAATGGTTCTTGAGTAGTTAGGGCTTGTAGCTCACTAACTCTTCTTAGAGATGTTATGGCCACTAGGAAAGCAACCTTCCATGTTAAGAATTGTAGCTCACATTTATGTAGAGGTTCAAAGGGTGGTCCCATTAGTCGTGTGAGAACGATATTTAAATTCCGCACAGGTGAGGGTGGACAGTCGGGGAGGAATTATCCTTATGAGTCATTCCATAAAAGCTTTGATGGCAGGTACTCTAAATAGTGATAAATGTTGTCTATTTGGTAGATATGCTGCTATAGCAGCAAGGTGTAGCCGAACAGACGTATAGGCTAAGTTGCACCTTTGTAGGTGTAGTAGGTAGGTTATGATGTGTTGGATAGACACATCTAAGGGATTGATGCTATTGTTATGACAATATATCACAAATCGTTTCCACTTGGCTGCATGGCAGGCTCTAGTGGTAGGGCGTCTAGCCTCCTTAATGACGTTCATACAGTCAGGAGGAAGGTTAAGGTAACCAAATTCTAAGATTTCAGGAGCCAGATCGCAAGGTTGAGCTGAGCTGGGTCCGGGTGTCTGATCTCTCCACGGTTCTGGGTTAAGAGGCGTGGTGAGAGGTGTAATCTTTGGTGCGGAACTACTGACAGTTCCAGCAATGTGGTGTACCGTGGTTGTCTGGCCCAAGTTGGAGCAACTAGAATGAGAGTCAGTGAGTGTTGCCGTAGTTTGCGTACCACTAGTGGTACGAGTGTGAGAGGCGGAAAAGCGTTCGCAAATCTGCCTGACCAGTTCATTCATATCGCATTGCCTTTGGACAATGGGTGTGGGTATCTGGCGGCGAAGCTTGGGCATTTGACGTTTTCGTGGGTGGCGAAGAGGTCTATCTGTGGTTGCTCCCACATTTGAAAATATGGTTGAAGAACTTGTGGATGGAGTTTTCACTCGTGGATCTGTTGTGTTTGACGACTTAACAGATCGGCTATGGTGTTTTGGACTCCTGGGACGTGTTGGGCTAGGAGAAATATGTTCTGAGGTATAGCCCACCTCCATATGTTTTGTGCTAGCTGGGAGAGTTGCAGAGAGTGTGTCCCGCCTTGTTTTTGGATGTAGTACATGGCTGTCATGTTGTCTGTGCGGACTAAGACAGCCTTGCCCGATATTTGTTTTTTAAATGCTTTTAAGGCTAGGAATATGGCTAGTAATTCCAGATAATTGATGTGAAATAACTTCTGTTGAGGTGTCCACCTGCCTTGCATGGTGTGGTGTAATAGGTGAGCTCCCTAGCCGGAGAGCGATGCGTCCGCTGTCATGACAATTTGAGGAACTGGCTCTAGGAATGGTCGCCCTTTGGAAAGGTTTTTGGTGTTCCACCACTGCAGAGAGCGATGAGTGCGACCGTCTACCAACACCAGATCTGTTAGCTGACCTTGAGCCTGGTTCCATTGGCATGCTAAGCACTCTTATATGGGACGCATGTGGAGTCTTGCATGAGGCACTATGAATATGCAAGAGGCCATCATCCCTATGAGCTGCATGAACACTCGAGCTGGAAGAGAGTGATGCGGCTGAAATTTGGGTAGGAGAGCAAGAATGCTTGCTATCCTTGCTGGACTGGGATAGGCTAACGCTTTTGAGGCGTTTATTGTGGCGTCGAGGTACTGTTGTGTGTGAGAGGGTTGCAGATGAGACTTGGTGTGGTTTACTGTGAACCCTAGTTCGTGGAGTAATTGGATAGTCGCGTGCGTGTGATAAACACACTGGTTGTACGAGCTGGCTTTTATGAGCCAGTCGTCGAGGTATGGGAAGACGTGAATGTGTTGTCTTCTTAGATGGGCTGCGACTACTGCTAGGCACTTTGTGAATACCTGTGGTGCTGTTGTGACTCCGAAAGGGAGTACTTTGAATTGATAGTGCTGCCCGTCTACTACAAACCTGAGATATTTTCTGTGAGCAGCGTGTATGAGAATATGGAAATAGGCATCCTTGAGATCTAAGGTGGCTAGGAAGTCGCCCTGTGAAAGTAGAGGGCGGACTTGCTGAAGTGTGACCATGTGGAAGTGGTCTGACTGTATGTACAGGTTTAGTGGCCTGAGGTCTAGGATAGGTCTCAGAGAGCCATCCTTCTTTGGGATGACAAAGTACAGGGAGTAAACTCCTGTGTTTTGTTGGTGCAGGGGAACTAGTTCTATTGCACTTTTTTGTAGTAATGAAATTACCTCTTGTTTGAGGAGTGACAAGTGTTCTGCTGACATTGGACGCTGTTTGGGTGGAATGTTTGGGGGGTAGAGGTAAGTTTGAGACAGTAACCTGATTGCACTATTTGTCGCACCCACCTGTCTGTGGTGATGTTGGTGCAGACAGAAAGGAACTGCTGTAGTCTTCCCCCGACAGGAGTGTAATGGTCTGGGGGAAGCGGAGGGAAATCATTGGGCGGGGGTGGAGGCAGAGCGGGTGTTGTTAGTCTTGCCTCTGCTCTTGTTATTGTTGCCTCTGTATCCTCCTCTGTGGTAACCTCTGGTGCAGGCGGATTGGGTGGGAGCCTTGTAGGAGGTGGATGGGGTATCAGACGAGTATCCTCTGGAGTTGCCCCTGTAGGATGAGCGACTAAAAGAACGTCTAGGAGCTTGCGATTGCAAAGCTCCCATTGATTTGGCTGTGTTTGGGTCCTTTTTCATCTTCTCAAGGGACTCATCAACATTAGGGCCAAAAAGGTGTTGTTGGTCGAATGGTTGATTGAGGATAGAGCTTTGCACCTCAGGTTTAAACCCAGAAATGCATAGCCACGCGTGCCTGCGAAGAAGGACGCTTGTGTTTACTGCTCTGGATGCGGTATCTGCTACATCAAGAGCACACCGGATAGAGGTGTTGGTGATAATTTTACCCTCTTGTATTAGGTCGTTGGCCTTATGTTTGTATTTGTCCGGGAGGTGTTGGAGTAGGGACTTTAACTCATCATAGTGAGCCCTATTGTATCTGGCTAACAGGGCTTGAGTATTTGCGATGCACCAAATATTAGCTGCCTGGGACGCTGTTCTTTTGCCAGAGGCGTCCAGGAGTTTAGACTCATTGTCGGGCGGAGCTGTATCACCTGTTGTCTGCGAATTAGCTCTTTTCCTAGCATTTGAGACCACCATGGAGTCTAATGGAACAGAGCCCCTAATATAAGCTGGGTCTGTAGGGGCAGCTTTGCATTTCTTCTCAATTCTAGGATTGATGATTCTAGTCCTGACAGGGTCTTTAAATACTTCTGTAGCATGTTTAATCACCCCTTTGAGCATGGGTAAAGTGGATGTGGACCTTTGGGTGGTGTCGAAAGTGTCCATTAAAAAGTCGCCTTCGACCAGTTCTGTATGTAGGTCGACCCTGTGGTACTGGGCAGCCCGGTGTATTAGCTGATAAAAACCCATGGTATCTTCTGGTGGGGAAGGCCTAGAGGGGTAGATGTCCTCTTGTGGGACATTAGGGACATCAGGCGTATTATAGTCATCCCAGGGATCAGGGGAGCCCGGAGGACTGGGGTCATCTAGTGGCATGTTGTTGTCACCGTCCCCTGTATCATCATATGTGTCGTCATCTACCGGTGTAGGGGATGGCGTAGGAGAACGAGGTTGGGGAGGTGGAGAAGGAGGTGGAGGAGGTGGTGGTGGTGGAGGTGGAGAGGGCACCCTAAGAGGTGATGTGGCTATATCCCTCTTTTTAGGTGCAGGCACATCCAGTGGTCTTTTTCTGGAACTGAGAGTCAATTGACCCATTTTAGGGTCTTTAGTTTTTTGATGAGGGTCTGGTCGAAAAAGCTGGCTGCGGAGCGGTTTTGGGCTTCGAGCAGTGTGATTTACCAGTCTCTGTGTGCTTCTTCGGTGTCAATGCTTTTTTCGGCTCCGAAGAGTGGGAGTCCGAACATTTGGGGAGTGGCTTTTTCGTCGCCTCAGTTTTTTTCGGTGCCGGGGAGTCACTGGTTGGAGTCTTCGTGCCGAGGGCTTCGGGGTGGAAGTAGTGGTCGGCTCCGAGGATGGGTCCGGCTTCTTTTTCTGTGCCGATGATTGGGTTTCGGCGCCGGTGGCAAGCAGACTCGAGCCCGAGTCACCGGAAGGCTTAGTAGGCTTCTTTGCCGGGCCCGAGGGCGGAGCATGGGAAGCAGTGTGTCGGTGTGCACCTGAGCCCGAAGGTGAAGGTGTGACCGAAGCCTTTGTTGTTGTAGGGAGTGGGTCGGGGTCGACGTCTTTACTTACGACCCATTGAGCTGGAGTCACTTCAACGTCGGAGTCATCGGCTTCGGAGGCGCTGATGAGCTCTTCTTCGATCCGCTCCTCTGGCACATCGACGCCCTCCTGGAAGATGTCGTCGGGGATCGAACTCGACTAGCGAGCCATGGTCCTTCGAGCTCGTCGATCCCAGATGGTCTTCTTCGAGCGGAAGGAGGCACAAGCCAGACAGACTCTGGCCTCGTGCTCGGGAGAGAGGCAGAGGTTACACACCTCATTCAGATCGGTGTGGGGAAACTTCGACCCACATCGAGGACACTTTTTGAAAGGGGTCCTTTCCATGAGCCAGATGCCAAGGCTCGGGTCGGCCCGAAGGCCTTCTTCGACGACCGGAAACGAAGATTTGTAGAGATGCGCGCCGATTAGGGTTCGCGATCGAGACAATACCGTCGAAAGGGTGAAGGATTGCGCGTCGAAACAGGAATCAGTAACGGTTCCGAACTGGAGCGTGAGAAACACATCCGAACCCGATAGCGGAAAAAAACAATATGAGGATAGAGCCGATGCCCACGCGCACTATGATCCTAAGGAGGAGTCACCTACCTCGTGACTTCCAAAGACTTTCCAGGGCAAAAACAAGTGCAAACATCCGGACCCAACACCAGATGGCGATCTATTCATAGTGTGTAATCTGCAGCTCATATGCCTCGAACAAAGGATTTACATTCCTGTATTCTAAGTCAACTTACTGCCTCAGAACATATGCCTTAGAAATATCTTTTTTCTTTGAGAGTCAACTTACTATCTTAGAACATATGTCTGGAATGCATTCCCTACTTTTATTATTTCCACATAAGACTCGCCTAATAATAACATTTTTAATTAACACTTACAACCATATATTTGCTATTTCACAACGCTGTAAACCACATGTATGAGTGATCTGCCCCCTCATTGAAAACATGGATCACTGTTGTGCAGAAATAGTGTCCAGTAACCAGATTATCGATTTTCTATCTGCCTAGCACAATTATGAAAAAAATCTACGTCCAAACCGAACGATGCCGTGCTGATAGTGGACAATCACCAGGCATTGCTGGGCATCTCCCATTATTGTTGCACATGGTTTCAACAACTTTTGCTGCCAGACAAAGGTTGCTGAATTACTGTCAATATCAACCATTCCACCAGATACTTCCCAAATTACCACCACGGATTTCAAATCGTTTATAATAATGCGAAAATGACTGTAATTTATTATATTATTGGCTGAGCCCTTTCAGTCCTTGTTTACCAACCGAGATGATGATCAAGGCTTCAATGAGGGTTCATCTATTAAAGCTGGAGAGAAGAAAATCTTTGAGCCATACAGGAATTAAGCCTCTGACTTGAAGGTTATGCATGGATCTCTGCAGCAAGAGATTAACTTTCTGAGATATCTTTGCTTACTTAAAAGAAGGTGAAATAATGGACTTGCTCTCTCCTTCTTTGTTAGAAAAGGTTTTCACCCAACAGAAGGGGCAGTACACTTTGTAAGGCGTTGGGAAATTAGTTATTTGCCCAGAATCACAGGGTGTCGAACCAGGGCTTGGATTTGAACCCCGTCCCCCGGTTTCAAATTCAGCTGTTCTAGATGAAAGTCCAAACTTCCTCATACGCAAACAGTACATGCTGTATTGTGACATGCTACAAAAAAATTGTCATGGCACATGAACTAGTTGCTCTTTTATGAAAGAACAGCTCAGTAGTGTTTCAATGTTGGCAGACCATCTACCCAAGAGTGGCTTGAGGTAGAGGTGGCTTGGTACCAATGTGTAAAAAACATGTTGAGCCAACTTGTATGTTTGTGTTGATTTCTGTAGATGTATTGGGTTTTACAGAACCCCTTAGCATACCACACAGGACGTTATGACTGTTTATTCACAAGGGTATGCCTATCAGCCTCAGAGTGCAATGCACACTATCTGTAGACATAAGGTTAGGAAAGATATGCAACAATACATTAAATCCCTTCATTTTATGTTCACAGAGAAAACATTTTTCAATTTAAAGAAGTACCATGGAAATGGAGTATTTGGTCTCTTTCGCACATTTCTTCTACCACTTAAGCTTACTCAAAATAGGTGAAAGTGGATCAGTGCGGAAAAAGACTCTGCAAATGCCTGTGATTATACCCACTAATGTATTAGGATACTGAGTCACAGGGGCCGGTCTCATTTTGGAACAGTGGCATAGGATTGGCACTTATCCCTGGGAACCTAATAAATGGGCATCTGCATACCATGTATTTCCAGCAATAAAAGATGGCTGGAAAGGTCAACAGACCATTTTCAAGTGGAACTTAGACCACCTCAAAAACTGCATATGATTTTCAATGGAGACCCCATAAAGGAGAACATAACAACTAGTAACTGGACTCAGATGAACCGGACACAGGTGGCAAGATCAGTGCTTTGAATTCTGGCATTTGGGGGGCTCTAACTGCACCAGTGACTTTCATGGAATGGTGTCCTTATTTTCTCGGAAATGGGGGGTGAGAGAGTGAATGAGATGAAGAGGGAGAGAGAATGATTGAAAAAATGGGTCAGAATGAGTGGAGGAATGAGGCAATGAGAGTGAGAGTGACTGAAACAGTGAGTGAGACTGATAGGTTTTCTGAAACATTTGCAGAATACAACTCAAGCTTTGAGATCTCTATACACTCTGGAAGAAGAGTCTTAGTCAACATACTAATCTGAGTCACAGAATTGGACAGTAGCTCACAAATCACTTGGGCATTACATGAAGATGGTGCGTTCTGGGAAACAATCAGTTCTGTGAGACTCATAGGAGTACTTGTTGTTGTTAGTATGTTCTTAACTTCCTTTTAGTATAAATAGATACACTCAAGAATACACACTAAGAATATATTTTTTATATATGGGGCTATCCACCATGGCGGATGTGTTCCCTGGAGGACAGTTCATAACTCCAGAAAGCATAGGCGCCCGGGGCGAGGTTCCTGCCATGCAATTGTTTATCTATACTAGATTGCGCTCGGCTATGCGTGCACTATACCCACACTTCCCTACAGAGCCGCCAACCCTTGAGGCATTACAACTCCTATACACTGCTCCATCTAAGGCCAGGCTTGTCACTAGACTTTACAAGGCATCGCAAAGTGATATACCATCTGGGGGCGCGACTGCGATGGCCAAAAGGAATGCTGTGTTGCCAGAGCCGCTTTCTGAGGGTGATTGGTTAAGCAGCTGCTGCCTGACGAGCCAGCTGACGGCGAATGGCAATCTACGGTTGGTACATTTTAAATATCTACATCAGCTGTATTACACTCCTGCACAACTTCATCGGTATGGGCTGCGACAAACTGACACCTGCAAGCGCTGTGGTGCATCCGGGGCTATCTTTTATCATCTAGCTTGGGAGTGTCCCAAAGTGTATGCCTATTGGGGCTCGGTCATAAGGATTATTTGCCTGATGATTGAGGAGTCTGTTAAGTGCAGCCAGGGGATGTCTGCTGGGGGTTGGCGCTAAAGTGAAGGCATCCAATAAGAAATTTGTGTCCATAGCACTATTGATGGCTAAGCGCAGGGTCTCCATCTGCTGGGAGAGCAGGGTTGTGCCCACCGCTAAACTATGGCTACAGGATCTGGCTTACTGCGGGGATCAGCTCACATATTATGTGGAGGAACTACCGACCACGTCCAAGCCACAAGATATTTGGAGGCCGCTTACGTCCTACCTACTGTCAATAACTGACATTTGATGATTGTACAATGTTCATGAAACTGCCCTGCCTGCTCCCACTCTGCTATGTGTTTCCTGCTAGTGCCATGTCTGTATGTATTTGTGCTCTTGACAATGTGCTCTGCAACACTGTGATTTATGTAATGAGTTTATGTGAATCATACATGCTTTGCCAATGCCATAACCTAAATAATTGTAAGAGGTTCTTTCCTGTATTTGAAGAAGCAAAAATAAACTAAAAAAAAAAAAAAAAAAGAATATATTTTTTATGACCATCTTAGTAGTGGGGGTGTGCAATATATTCTGCTCCACTAAAGGAACTGGTGGAATTTTGGCCACTACACGTTATGCTTGTAACGCGGTGTTCTGGGCAAATTTCGGTAACCACTGCGTGGTTGAGGCGTTAGTCCTCTAGTGTGATTTTTGGTCACTAGGAGGGCACCCAGTGAGATTTTTCCAATGCAGGTAGTCAGAAAGCTGAAGCTGGAGTGGAAAATCTACTGGAGGGGTAGCAAAATCAACCGAGAAGCTGCGCCCTCTGACATGCTGCATGGTGCCGTTCGTGCTGATTTTGCAGTGCGGCGCAATCTCTTGGCACTACATCAAACAATTACAATACAGTACAACACACAGGACTTTCCTCTGTTTCCTCTTCTTTCTCCTTTATTGTACATCCTTCAAGGAAAGAGTTGCTGAATGCTAGGCACCTTATGCCTCCTGTGGGTTGGCATAGATACTTTCTCTTTTCTAAGTCACAGGCGACAGCAAGGAAAAGAAAGAGCTAAATCGTTGTGGCGTATTTGTACAATTTTACAATACTTTTTGTCCTTTATTTTACTCCCATTTTCTAATAGTCCTGGCTTTTATAGATGTTATGTATTCATTTAGGTTTGATGGCAACTATGTTTTGTAAATCAAATACTTTTAGATTTTTGCCTGGAGGAAATGATTGTATGCCAGTTGATCTAGTATGACAAATTATTAAAGCCCTAAACAACTGTTGCAACTTTACCAGGCGTTCCAGAATGTACTCTACACACTCATTTCACATCACCAATTCCAGCTTTCCTTTATACCAAGGGTCTCCAAACGTTTCTATAACAAGAGCTACTTCTGAGCAGTTATAGGTGTCTTGAGCTTTTATTGGTTAATGGTTTTGACTATTGTTGCAGTACAAACACAACAGTGATCACAATCTGAGGATCACCAGTAGTGGTCACCTAATGTATGTCACAATATCAAGTGAAATAATAGTGTCAGTGCCAAAATATCATATCCTTAATATTGACTAATAAAATATCATGAAAGAACATATATATAAGTAAGGTAAGTTTAGATCTACTAATCATATCTCCACTCTATGTGGCCTGAAGATATATATCTTCAAGCTAAATAGATGTGGAGTTTAATGTGAATGCAATTGAACAGACCCATAAATATCTACCAACATGATATGGCGGAAGTCTATATTCTGGATACAATATTTTGGCTGGACGATATTTAAAACTCAGTATTGTAGTAGAATACCAACCATCCCAACACATAAGACAGTTACTAACAGCAATGCCAGGAAAAGCTTAATAATTATAAAATGTGTCCTCATGGCTAATTAAATAACTTGCACAGTTGAAAGTGCCTAATGACAAGTGGAAATCTCCTCATCTCAGTTTAAACCACAATTCAAAGAGCATCTTTAAATATTCTTTTGATTTTTTATCATTTTGCTTACAGACATCAGTATATCAGTTTCGCATAATACATATGGTTCTATTAAATGTGAACTTTTCATGATGGGTTAACACGCTAAAAGAAAAAAAAATGTTGCCTCAAAAATCAGTTTTTGTGCTTGGTCTCCAAATGTCAGCTTGTGATTTCCCTTGAACAAATACATCATATTGACAGAGTCTGCTCCAGCTGCACACGTATTCGCATCACATGACAGGGATACCTACCATAATGCAAAAGATGACCACGCTATGCCAAGGATGCCCACCATTTTGTCAGGACCACAACTGTGCCATGTCTGCCCACCATAATGCTAAGAACCACCAAATCATGCAAGCCATTGCCGTTATAAATGCAAGGTTGGCCACAATTATATGATAGAGGGCCATAATTAGGCAAAGCATACATAGAGTATGCAGTGATAGCTGCCATTGCGTCATCATTAGTCCAAAGATGCCCAACATATGTTAAGATTTCCCATTATTATGCAAATAATAACATTATATCAGAGACAACCCCTTTATATTGGGGGCACGATATATATTTGGTGTTGCCCAACACCGTAAATGGCTTCAAGGATGAGGAAATGTTTTTTAAGGATGGACACACCGGCCACATGCACAACACATTCATTATAAATGCACATACACACAGATAAACGTTTAAACAATTACACATACACACATGCACACACCTCTACCACCGTCTGAAACACACAAGGGCATTACCTGCCCCCACTCTCAATCCAGTCTCTGCTCTCCTTGTTTACATATCTGCTAAAGCATGTGTATCACAAACTTCCACTATTTATGGCAATCCCATACTCTAATGACACCACTCTGGAGAATGCTGGTCAAGGTTTCCTTGGTACTTGAAAGTGCTAGAGTGGCACTTGCCAAGTGACAAATCTCCATGCAACTGTGCTAAATTGAGAGTGGAGATAGGTGGTCTTGTTGCAGGTATGGCAGGCTGTCGCAGTGAGTATTTGTGAATAAGCGTGTCACCCTGCCATTGGTTTAGTTGAAGGCCAGGCAAGGATGTGTGTAGTGCTGCCATCTTAAAAATGGCTAGACCATCTGAATTTCATAGTGTTCTGGGCTACCCTTGATGATTTCTGATTTTAAAAAAAATATTTTTGTGGCTACAAAAACTTTCCATGTCCCCCAGTGCCACCATTTGCTCATTACATATTCTAACAAGGTCTGCGTGAAATTTTAATTGTAACTGAGATTTTTGTGAAATGTAATTTTCACCTTATGCAAAATCCACAACATTTCTCTAAATTTCTCATTATCCGATTTTGTGTAACTTTTAAAAAGTGACCTTGAACCTCACGTAAAAAATAAAAACTTCTGCGATACAAGCTGGTGACTGGTTCATCCCTGAAAATGTGTTTCTAGCCGCTATCTTGTGAGACTTTTTTACATAAGTTGTGGGATTGCTTTTAAAAAGGTCACAATATAACGGCAGATAAAAGTTTGCTACGAAAGATTAATTTTACAAAATTGTCAGGTTTCAGGCACATTTTGCAGGACGAAAGTAGGCATTTTGCACATGTGCAAAGTTGTGCTTGATCACATACAGTTCTCAGAGTGAGAAAAGCAGATTCATGAAGTCTGATTTCACTGTACCTCAGAAGGGGATTGTGTTGTCTCTGCAGGCGATTCTGTTGACCAGGATAAAGACGAGTTTCTCCTACATTGGGCAAACACAAGGAAGCAATAGTATGGTCAACAGTTAGAAAGGTAGCTTCACGACTTAGCTAACATAAACATTGCAAAATGACCGTAGACCTTCCTTTTCCTTGATTTAATAATATAGGATATCCGTCAAGTTGTTTTCAACATACTAAAAAAATCCAACGTGGCACCTGTGCACTCCAAACGCTCCTATAAGTACTTCACTGGATTCGATAGTAAAGTTTATTTTCACAACATTATATGGTGTCCTTTCCATTATTGCCCAATTATCAGCAATAGTTTTAAAACCCACCGAGAAGATTGCTTTATTCCAAAGCTCTCCCTCAATCTATCAATCAGGGTTTTTGAAGCATGCTCCTCACCCGTGAGGGTGTCAAGGCACCGGGGACAGGGGGAGTTGGAGGGGAGGCGTGG
The DNA here is from genome assembly GCF_964204655.1 of Triturus cristatus. Lineage (NCBI taxonomy): Eukaryota > Metazoa > Chordata > Amphibia > Caudata > Salamandridae > Triturus > Triturus cristatus. The sequence continues at coordinate 988,948,397 of NC_140580.1, forward strand.
GGGGAATGTGAGCCACTCCGTTGAGGTCATTCGAAGAACCAGGTCTTGAGGTCCTTTCTGAACTGGTGCAGTGTCGGGCTTCATTGGAGGTGAAGTGGACGTTCGTTCCAGGTTTTGGATGCAGGTGGGAGCAGTATCTTACACCTGCTCTGGTCCTGCAGAAACGAGGGATGGTGGCTAAGGCGAGGTCGGCTGAGCAGAGATTTCTCTTAGGAGTCGTGGAAAGAGATTCAGTCGTTGATGTATTGGGGTCCGGTGATGTGGACGGCTTTGTAGGTGTGTGTGAGCAGCTTGAAGGTTATTCTTCTTTCGACAGGAAACCAGTGGAGGTCACAGAGCTGTTGGGTGATGTGGCCCTGTCGTGGGATATCGAGGTTAAGTCTGGCTGCGGCATTCTGGATGGTCTGTAGTTTGTGGAGGAGTTTTTGATGATTCCTGGGTAGGGGGCATTGCCGTAGTCTAATGTGCTGACCAAGTAGCAAGCAGAATCAGCCTTTTGATCCCACCACAAGGGACTTCCCTTTCAGAGCCCATCAGTGACCGTGTCACCATTCAACCAAGGGAGCCAAACCACAGAAAAAATACATGGAAGGAGGGTACATTGAAACCTGGAACGGAAAAAATCTTCTCCATTCAGCCTCTGTTTTTAGGCAGACATTTGTAATATGTGAAGATGTAAGACCTATTATAGTGCTGTCTGTGTCAGGACCATTGTAAAATGTTGTGCCATAGACCAAGATGGGGGCTCCTAAATACGTACATGGGTTGTAGAAAATAGACCTAAACTGATCTGCACACTGAAAAATATCAGGAGGAAGAAATATGGCTTGAGAGAGGGAGATGAAGCAGAGAAGCAAGGCGGATGATAAGTGACAGAGTTAATGGGGAGAGACAGGATACTAAAGACAAGTATTGGCAAAGCCAACAGCTCTTGCCAATGTGAGAACTAATGGCTTTGTCAATGTGTTTAGCCATGTTGTTCGCCAGCGTGGCTGCTTTCCAGCTTGGTTTAAAGTTAGTGCTGTAGAGGAGAGTGGTGTGGAGTGGACTGTCATAGAGTGGAGTGGGGTAGAGTGGAGTGGCGTAGAGTAGAATAGAGTGATGTAAAGTGGAGTGGCATAGTGGAGTAGACTGTCGTAGACTGGAATGGAGCAGAGTGTAACAGAATGGAGTGGCACAGAGTGGAGTAAAGAAAAGAGTTGTACACTGGAGTGTCGTATAGTGTCAGAGAAGTGAAGTGTCAGAGTAGAGTGTCGTAGAGTTGAGTTTCTCAAAGTGGAGTAGAGTAGTGTAGAGTGTCATAGAGTGGAGCAGGGTGTCACAGAGTGGAGTAGCGTGGGGTTGCATAGAGTGGAGTAGAGTGATGTAGAGTAGAATGGCATAGAGTGGAGTGGCGTAGAATGTCGTAAGGTGGAGTGGCATAGAGTGGAGTACAGTGTCGTAGAGTGGAGTGTTGTTGAGTGGAGTAGAGTGTTGTAGACTTCAGTATAGTAGAGTGTAGTGTAGTAGAGTGGCATAGAATGTTGTAGAGTTGAGTAAATTGTCGTACAGTGGAGTGTCTGTCATAGAGTGGAGGAGAGTGTTGTAGAGTGGAGTGGTGTAGAGTGGAGTACATTGTCATACAGTGGAGTGTCTGTCGCAGAGTGGAGTAGAGTGTTGTGGAGAAGAGTGTTGTAGAGTGGAGTGGTGTAGATTGGAGTAAAGTGGCGTGGTGTAGCATACAGTAGAGTGGTGTAGAATGGATTGTCGTGGAGTGTCGTAGAATGTCATAGAGTAACATATCACAGAGTGGAATAGCAAAGTGTGGAGTAGAGTGTTGTGGTGTAGAGTGGAATGGCGTAAAGTGGAGTGGCATTGAGTACAGTGGTGTAGAGTGGAGTGGCATAGAGTGGACTAAAATGGCGTGGAGTGGGGAAGAGTGGAGTACAGTGTCATAGAGTGGAGTGTTGTTGAGTGGAGTAGAGTGTTGTAGACTTCAGTATAGTAGAGTGTAGTGTAGTAGAGTGGCATAGAATGTTGTAGAGTTGAGTAAATTGTCGTACAGTGGAGTGTCTGTCGTAGAGTGGAGTAGAGTGTTGTGGAGGAGAGTGTTGTAGAGTGGAGTTGTGTAGAGTGGAGTAAATTGTCATACAGTGGAGTGTCTGTCGTAGAGTGGAGCAGAGTGTTGTGGAGGAGAGTGTTGTAGAGTGGAGTGGTGTAGATTGGAGTAAAGTGGCGTGGTGTAGCGTACAGTAGAGTGGTGTAGAATGGATTGTCGTGGAGTGTCGTAGAATGTCATAGAGTAACATATCATAGAGTGGAATGGCAAAGTGTGGAGTAGAGTGTTGTGGTGTAGAGTGGAATGGTGTAAAGTGGAGTGGCATTGAGTACAGTGGTGTAGAGTGGAGTGGCATAGAGTGGACTAAAATGGCATGGAGTGGCGTAGAGTGGAGTAAAGTGTTGTAGAGTGGAGTAGTGTAGGGTGGAATTGTGTAGAGTGCAGTTCGTAGGATGGTGGAGAGTGGAGTGGTGTAGAGTGTCGTAGAGTGGCATGTCATAGAGTGGAGTAGAGTGGCATAGAGTGGAGAATGTTTTAGAGTGGGGTAGAGTGTTGTAGAGTGGAGTGGTGTAGAGTGGAGTAGAGTGAAGTGGCGTAGAGTAGAGTGGCATAGAGTGGAGTGGCACAGAGTGGAGTAAAGTGTTATGGACTGGACTAGAGTGGAGTGGAGTGTAGTAGAGTGGAAGGGTTATTGTAGAGTAAAGAAGCGTGGAGTGGAGTGGAGTGTTGTAGTGTGGAGTGGTATAGAGTGAAGTGGCACAGAGTGGAGTATAGTGTCGTACAGTGGAATGTTGTAGAGTAGAGGGGAGCGTCACAGAGTAGAGTGGCGTAGAGAGGAGTGGCACATAGTGAAGTGGTGTAGAGTTTCATAGAGTGGAGGTGTGTAGTGTGGCATGGAGTGGAGTAGAGGGGAGAAGAGTGGCATATGGTGAGGAAGAGTGTCATGAAGTGGAGTGGTGTAGACTGGAGTAGAGTGATGTCAAGTGGAGTGTTGTAGAGTTGAGTGACATAGAGTGGGATAGAGTGAAGTACAGTGGAATGTCCTAGAGTGGAGTGGCATAGAGTGGAGTATAGTGTAATAGTGTGCAGTGGAGTAGAGTGGTATTAAGTGGAGAGGCGTAGAGTAGAGTAGAATATTGTAGAGTTGAGTGTCATAGAGAGGAGTGTCATAGAGTGAAGTGGCGTAGAGTGGAGTAGAGTGTCATAGGCTGGAATGTAGTAGAGTGCCATAGAATGAAGTAGAGTAGAGTGGCATGGCATAGAGTGGAGTGGCATAGAGTGAGTGTCGTACAGTGTCAGAGTGGAATAGAGTGCAGTGAAATGTCATACAGTGGAGTGGCGTAAAGTGGAATAGAGTAGAGTGGTGTAGAGTGGCATAGAGTGGAGTAGAGAGTCACAGAGTGGCATAGAGTGGAATATGCATGGTAGCGCACTGCCATTACAGACAGCACGTTTTTAATTCAACTTACCATTGAATTTGCACAGACATACAGTTTTACTGATAAAACTATACAGCACACAAACAATAATGTGTGGAAATCGGCATCACCTAGTGTATTGATTGGTTTTGATTGTATTAAAATATTTGTTTACCCACTTCAGAATTACAGAAAATATTTCTTCATTGGAGCTTTCCTAATGTTGATATATTCTGAAATATATGTACAGTAGATTTACTGGCATTTAAATGTTGTTGTGCGCAAGAAAAAATAATATCCAACAGACTTTCCTTTCACACCCTCCAGTACCCAGCAAGATTGTCACATAACTCCTCTCACTTTGCAGTCAGAGAAAGGAAACACTAACCTTCCTCGAACCCAGAGCCTAATTGACCTCTGTCTTTGAAAGCCCACAAATGTGACAAGATAAACACTAAATATAAAGGCTTCTTTATTACTCATTGGACTGCAGAGCTCCAGCACATTTAGTTCCGCACCCTCCACTCCTCTACTTCCAGTGCCTACAACATGGGTGTGAAATAGAGTTAGAGGATTTTTTAAGTTATCCTATAAGTAAAGAGCACTGACCAAAATAAACATTCGTAGACAGAACATTGTTCTTCACAGGCATGCAAGATGGATGAACTGGTAGTAGCGGATAAGTAGAATATGTCAAGCAGAAAGTTAGGAGGCAGGAAACCTTTTCAAAGAAATACAACACATTTACTTCTGTGAACTAGCATACAAGGAAGACTACTGAAATGCATGAACTCTCGTGGAGTGCCTCACAAAAAAAAAAATAGAGTTCCAGAAAACGAACACATTTGGAAGAATACAAAGAGCCAGTCAGAGAGGTGGTAAACAAGCTATGCTTCATAAGAGGGACCAAGGCAACTAGGCAGACTAAAAAAACATAAAGCCAGTGTTGGACTTGGCCCTTTTTGCAGGGCCATCCCTAAACTTTTTGCCTTTCTCCTAGCCTTTTCTCTGACATGGTGTTGGTGGTTTTAAGCCTCTGGGCACTTTTGGCACTGCTGTCCAGTGTAAAGTGTGTGCGCTCTCTGTGTTACATTTGGTAAGATTGGTCTACACCTGTTTGGCCTATTTAATTTACCTGTCAGTCCCTTGTAAAGTGGTATCTCATATACCCAGGGCTGGTAAATTAAATGCTACTGGTGGGCTTGCAGCGCTGACTGCACCACCCACCAAAGTTGCCTTTCAAAACCTATCTCAGGCATCTGCCATTGCAGGGCCTGTGCGCGCAGTGTTACTGCCGCTGTGACGTGGCACCTAAAGTGTGTGCCATGTCTGTGACCCCCCTTTTACTGCATGTCAGTCACCCCTAAGGTAGGCCCTAGCTAGCCCGATGGGCAGGGTGCATTGTAGGTAAAAGATAGGACATGTACCTTAAGTGTGTGACATGTCCTGGTAGTGACAAACAGCCATTTTGTTTTCTCACTACTGTGGGGCTGCCCTCCCATAGGAATGCATTGGGGATTCCATGATAAGTGTTTAAGTGGTAATTCCTGATATGGGAGGAGCAGCGTGGTCAAGTTTAGTATATTTGGAATTGTCATAATAAATGCTGCGCAATAGTGTGCGCAGATTTATTATAACTATTTTCGAAATGCCACTTTTAGAAGTTGGCATTTCTGTGTGCTATGTGTCTGCCTGCCTGACGTGAATTGCATGTCTGGCTTTTGAGTTACAGGGGCTGGGAGGTGTGTGTGGTTCCAGGGGGGGCAGGGTGAGTCAGCACTAGGCTGAATGGGACATCTGCATTGGGAGTAGTGGGAGGAGTAATCCCCTGACCCTGAATAGGTCTGTGCCTAGCCTGTACAATGATGGCTCCGCCCCCTGTAGTGTGTCTGATCACCTAGCCCTCACCTGACAAAGGGGAAGAGGAGCTTTGTAAACAGAGTGCTCAAATTCCCCACTGAACCAGTTTTTGCTGGTTCCCCAAACCCTGTACTGCAGACAAAGGAATAAGTAGTATAAGTAAAGGGGCTGTGACCCCATGATTGTGTGCTGTTTTTGGACCTGCTGCTGGGAGCCCAGAGGAGCCGCCACAGGGGCTTGCCTCCCTGCTGGAGGGCCCTGTGTGCTGGCCTCCCTGGGCCCAGGTATGCCCCATGGATCTTTGGACATCTAGTGCCTCGTGAGCGCTGTGCTTTACTTCCCCAAGGAAGCACGGAGCTGCAGAGGGAATCCCGACATGGGGATTCCCCCGCATTTGGTGCTTTTTCGGTGGGAGCCCACCCTGCATTGTAGTGCTTAGCAGGAGCCTACCCCGCTTTATAAATATTTAAAATAGCGGGTGCCCACCCCGCATTATGGTGCCTTTCGCGGGTGCCCACCCCGCATTGATGATTTCATGTTAGCGAGTGGGTGCCCACTCCGCATTTATCCGATCGAGCGGGTGCCCACCCCGCTTATTTGCCTCGCGGGTGCCCAACCTGCATTGATGATTTTATTTTAGCACGCGGGAGCCCACCCCGCATTTGGAAATCTCCAAAGGAGCTGCCGCGATCGAGCGCGGCGACATGGAAGCCAGGCGGACTTGCATGGTTGTGGGCAGGGCCTACCACGGTCTTCCGGTAGTCTGTGCGGTGCTCCCGTGAGTGTGAGAGAGCTCCACGCATCTGAGCAGAGAAGTCCCGAGCCCCAGGAGAGGGCCCGGGTGAAGCCGCAGGTTCCCTGTCGAAGTCCTGGTCCCAGGAAGAGGGACCAGGCTAAGTACAAGACCGGAGGTGTCCGAGTCAAGCCCCGGTGAGTGGGGTTTCTCCTTGGAATTGTTGGGACTGATCGAGGGTTCCCAGGGCACAGTAGTGCCAAAGACTGTGGGTTTTTACAGCTGTAACACCGTAGCGGAAGCTGCAACATTTTGGGCCACATCGGCATCCTGCTTAGAAGTCCCGGAGTAGGACTTGGGGGAGCACGTTTAATTTAGAGAGCACCAGAGCGCCGCTGCGCGTTCCCTTTAGAGCTGCACCGCAACAGCGCGGGCAGCTGCAAAGTTTTGCCATATTTGTTTGTAGGGCCCCAGTGGGGGTCCCGAGGGCACAGTGGTGCCCGTGCCTTCTTTTTGGCTACTTGCACAGCTGTGTCAACAAAAAGAGGGACAAATGGGTAAGTTTAACGAGGTCCAGTGTACATACCCTAACGACTAATAATACAAAAAGAGTACAAAGTTCCTCTGGTCAGAGAAGGAAAGGTAATAGTATCAGCGGGATTGTCGTGTGTCACGGAAGGGGGAAACCCTTTTGTTGGAACTAGGGCTCTCACACACCCAGCAAGCTAGGTGTCATGCTTCATCATTTGAGCCTGCCCCTCGTCAGGTCGGCGCTGCAATTCCTGACGGGCTCCCAATAATGGGGCTCTTTGGCGGGGATCTTCTGTTCCTGCCGAAGGGTGCTGTGGGGGTAAGGGGCCCTAGAATGTGTAGATGTGGTGAAAGGATAAAATAGGTACTGTTTGTCCACGAAAAAATGTATTTAATAAAGTGGTAAACAGCCTAGTTAAAAGAAATGAAAAAATGAGGTGGGTATAGCTACTAGTGATTATGACGCTAGTTGTGTATGCCCTACACTCAGGAAGATCAACATGTTTCTTGCCTATACAGCCAGCAATTGGTCACGGCAATTCATCAGGATCAAAAAACATAAACTATCTACAACAAAGGTATGTGGATCCTACATACCAAAGAGGTGCTCAGAAGTAACCTAGGGAAAGATGGGAAACAGAGAAAACACATGACAGTATACCACATGATAAATTACACACACACAACAAAAATAAGCTGTGATCATCAAGAGACTCCTGGGGATCTGCTCCCAGGTGGGAAATGAAAGGTCACTAATGACGAGACAGAACCAAAGACAGGACTAAGGGCGGAGACAAGAGGGGGAGGTGCAAAACTCACCTCATGTACTTGCAAGACAATCTTGCAGCAGTCTCCGGCGGGTAAAAAGGACTCCAACGTGGGTCCTGGGGTAAAAACCGGGAAGGGGAATGTTAAAACCTGAAAAGATCAAAACCCGTATATGGCGCGATCGTCCCAACAATCCAAGGGGGTGAGTGAAGTGCAGGAAGGTAAAGGCAGCCTTACATTTCATAATGTACTCCCATGGGCGGTATGGTGTGCAGCCATGGTGGCCCTCATACTCAGGGGCTCAGGCGTGTCACCGCACAAATGGTTAGAGGGGTGAATATCCATAATGTCATGGAAAAATTCGTAGACATAGTGGGAACCGCCGTAGCCCCTGGTAGCGGATGGGTCAGTGCAGGACGGTGTAGCCCATGGTGTCATTGAAGTCAAAGAGGCGCCAACCACCCCCTCCGTGTAGAAAGACTCACCTTGCGGATGTCGGAGAGGCGGAAAGCCCGATACACTCACCTGCGTCGTACGACGCTCGTACTGGAAGACCTACCCCTGCCGCCGGACCTGGGATGGGTACCGGAGAGTGTGAGTCTGAGCCAGATAAGCACCCCGGGAGACGCAAATGGCGTCACGTGACCCCGGGTGTCTCAACCCCATTGGTGGAGAAATGACCTGAAGTGCGGCCATGTTGGAACGGGTAGCGTATTTCACTATCGGTATCCGGTATGCACCCGTGACCGCAGGAAATGGTTCCCCATAGGTTGAGGTTAGTAAGGAACGGGTTGCCATAGCGATGCAGGGTAATGAAGTGCAAAGTGTACAGGAAGTGGTGGACAAGACTACGCCCCAAGGAATTGGAATAGCGAGGGCAGTCGCGGGGGCCATGATGCAGTGTCAAGGTAACATGGAATCTCAGGGGATGTTGCCCATAAATTGGAGTGTAAAATCAAAGCGGTAACAATCCGCAAGGGAAAAACAGACAAACAACAAGGAAAGAGAGGGTGGCAGGTAAAGATAAAATAAAATACAGTTGTTATATCTATGCAGTACAGATGGAAAGTAATACCAGAGAGATCTATATGGCATCTGGTCTACTAATAGTGGATGCAACAATTTCCTCAATGTCAAGAAAGAGTGGTCGTAGGTAAGGATACCAAGTCCTAACTAGGATGTAAAACACACATAGTGTATTAGAGGGGGCTCAAGCCCTACCCAGGAGCATATTTAACCAATGAGTGTGGACCATGGGATGTCATCATTCAAACCAGTCAAATGTGAAGACAACCTAAGGACCCATCTTTGTTCTAGTTTGAACAATGCATTTTGAGAGATCTGAGGATGTGCTTCTAAGACCACCCAGCTGATAGAGTCTGTCTGGTGTTGCATTGTTTTGAAATGGGTGTAGAGTTTGGTGGTCACTTTCTGACATCGTATGTTGCTCTTGTGTTCCATTATCCTGGTCTTGACCATACGGGTAGTCATGCCTATGTATACCAACTCGCAGGGACATCTGATCATGTATATGCAGTTCTTTGTGTTGCAGTTAGTATGTCTGTTCAATATCCAGTGGAAATCATTCATAAAAGTGATGTCCTTACAGGTGCTGGTCAATTTACACACTACACAGGAGCCACAGGAGAAATGACCCTTGACTGGTGGTAACTCCCACATTGTCCTTTGTGAGCCAATGGTACTCAATCTAGGTCTAGTGTGAACCAATAGGTCTTTGATGTTTTGTGTGCGTCTGTAGGCAAATCTAGGTTTGGGTATGTTGAGATTACCCGTGTCTAGAATCCCCCAGTTATTCAAGATGATCTTTCTAATCCTACTTGAATCAGATGTGAAGGACGTGACACAGGTCAAGATGTCAGTTTCAGGTTCGGTGTGTGTTTCTAATAATGTCTCACGTGGATTATTCTTAGCCCTTTTCATAGAGTTGTGGACACACCTTGAGGGGTAGCCCCTGGCCATCAGGTTGGTTGATAGTATTTTAGCTTCTGTGTTGTAGTCCGATACCCTAGTGCAATTGCGTCTAATGCGTAGGAATTGCCCGAAAGGCAAGTTATCCCTCAGTGTTTTGGGATGGTGGCTGTCGTAACGCAGTAGACTATTGCGGTCAGTGGGTTTCTTGTACAGTGTGGTGGTGAGGGTACCATTGAGTAGAGTGATATTCAGGTCCAGGAACGGTACCGAGTGCTCTGATATAGTGTGAGAGAATCTGAGGAACTCGTTTTGCTCATTGATCCATTGTATGAAATTCACACAATCAGTGTGTGTACCGTGCCAAAAGACGAGTATATCGTCTATAAATCGTTTCCAAAAGGAGATGTTGTCATGGAAAGGATTTGATGTACTTAAGATCACATTTTTCTCAAAGTCAGCCATATAAAGACACGCTACACTGGGAGCAAAGGTACTACCCATAGATGTGCCTTGGCTCTGATGGTACAGTTGTCTATTGAATTCAAAAAAATTCTCAGTTAGAGCCAAGGTAGCACAATCAATAATAAATGTGACTGGTGTAGGTGATGACCAGTCCAGTGCCCGTAGTGTTGACTCAATGACTGCCAAAGTAGCCCTCTGGGGGATGTTAGTGTAGAGGGCCTCCACGTCCAAGGTCACAAGATAGTCAATAACACCAGTGTCTGGAAAGTCATCAATTATTTTGAGGACGTCAGTGGTGTCTTTAATGAAAGAGGGTGTGTCTCGTACCAAAGGTTGCAAAAAGTGATCGCAGAATTTGGACAATGGTTCGAGGAGCGAACCAATGCCGGACACAATCGGTCGTCCTGGGACCGGGGTAGTGCCCTTGTGGATCTTTGGAAGGGTATAGAAAAAGGGGGTCCTCGGTTCCCGAGTTACCAGAAACTCTGCCTCTTTATGGGTAATCCAACCATTGGCTTCAGCTTCATAAACCATGGTGGAAATGGTAGTCTTAAAACGGGGGGTCGGGTCAGACGTTATGGGAGTGTAATATCTCTCATTTGTAAGTTGGCGTCTGCATTCAATCTCATAATCCGTGGTGGACTGGATCACGATTGCCCCGCCCTTGTCTGCCTGTTTGATGGTGATAGAGGTATCCTCAGAGAGGTTTCTCAAGAGCAGGGTTTCGTATTTAGTCAGATTATGGAAAGGTGCCTCCCTGTGGGGTGAATCCAGTTCTTTCAAAACCGCTTTTTCAAAAGTGAGAATCTCCACAGGAACCATGTTATTATGTGGAGTGAATGTGGAAGGGTTTCTCAATCCAGAATCACTCCCCTCATTGTGAGGTTGGTCCTGGAAGAAGGCTTTAAGGCGTATCTTACGAAATAGATTGTGGATTTCACAGTGATCCCTGAACCTGTCAACCCTTGGAGTGGGGACAAAACCAAGGCCTTTTTGTAGTAGTGATTTTTCGGGAGCTGTGAGGACCCTATGTGAAAGATTCACTACTAGTTCCTCTTGTCCTTCGTTCTGCTCCTGGTGTCCATGCCGCTGGTCGGTGGTTCTTGCCAGTGGACCTGTTTCTGTGCGCCTCTTCTGTTGCGCCCTCTTCTGTACCCCAGGACCCACGTTGGAGTCCTTTTTACCCGCCGGAGACTGCTGCAAGATTGTCTTGCAAGTACATGAGGTGAGTTTTGCACCTCCCCCTCTTGTCTCCGCCCTTAGTCCTGTCTTTGGTTCTGTCTCGTCATTAGTGACCTTTCATTTCCCACCTGGGAGCAGATCCCCAGGAGTCTCTTGATGATCACAGCTTATTTTTGTTGTGTGTGTGTAATTTATCATGTGGTATACTGTCATGTGTTTTCTCTGTTTCCCATCTTTCCCTAGGTTACTTCTGAGCACCTCTTTGGTATGTAGGATCCACATACCTTCGTTGTAGATAGTTTATGTTTTTTGATCCTGATGAATTGCCGTGACCAATTGCTGGCTGTATAGGCAAGAAACATGCTGATCTTCCTGAGTGTAGGGCATACACAACTAGCGTCATAATCACTAGTAGCTATACCCACCTCATTTTTTCATTTCTTTTAACTAGGCTGTTTACCACTTTATTAAATACATTTTTTCGTGGACAAACAGTACCTATTTTATCCTTTCACCACATCTACACATTCTAGGGACCCTTACCCCCACAGCACCCTTCGGCAGGAACAGAAGATCCCCGCCAAAGAGCCCCATTATTGGGAGCCCGTCAGGAATTGCAGCGCCGACCTGACGAGGGGCAGGCTCAAATGATGAAGCATGACACCTAGCTTGCTGGGTGTGTGAGAGCCCTAGTTCCAACAAAAGGGTTTCCCCCTTCCGTGACACACGACAATCCCGCTGATACTATTACCTTTCCTTCTCTGACCAGAGGAACTTTGTACTCTTTTTGTATTATTACTTGCACAGCTGCCCCGTCTGTTGGAGGGCAGCTGCAACGATTGCACAGTGAGTGCCCATGCCTAGTTTTCATCACAGCTGCACAGCAATTAGTGTCAGCTGCAACATTTAGGCCAGCGCAACTGTGCACTATTGGATTCTGCTGCATTGGCAGCACACCCTGACATTATGGACATAGGGCATTTGAGCCCTCTGAAAAGACCAGCTGGCCAGGGGGACCGTGTTAGGTTGATAGGTGCCAGGCCCTAATGTGATGCCCAGGAAATGTGATTTATGCGCCCTCATTTATGCTTCTAATGTGGTTTATGTTTATGAGGTTATGTGCATACTGTGTTTATGATTATGAAGTTATTCTCTACTGTGATTTATGCCTCTAATGTGATTTATGATTAGAAGTTTATGGTCTAATATGTTTAGGCTTATGAGGTTGGCGCAGAAAGTATTTTACGCCTAATGTGATACTGATTGCTTAATATGATTTATGCTGCAGAATATAATGCTGAGTACAGTGTTTTGCCAGTAGTTACTGGTTGTGTTCTACATTTACCATTTTTACTTTGCGATGGTTCTGACAGTGGCCCAATTGGCCCTGTCATATGTATATAATCCCTTGTAAATATTGCCTAGTGCTATTTGGCACAGTGTATATTGTGTGATTACTATTCTAATGTGTTTATGAAAATACAAAGGCTATTTTTATATATAGCCTTGTGTGGAGTTCCTTTTGTGGTGTGCCTAGTGTGTTGCTGCTATGTGTGTGTTGGGCAAAGGCTTTACACATTGACTCTGGGATAAGCCTGACTGCTCGTGCCAAGCTACCAAGGGGGTGAGCAGGGGTTATCTTCAGCGTGTAACTCCCTTGCCCTGACTAGAGTGGTGGTTTCTGCCCAAGCCCTAGCCAACCAGTAATCCCATTTCTAACAGCCAGCAAATAGAAAGCAAGCAAATGTGAGTTACCAAACACAAAGGCAATGGTAAGTAATGGCCGGAATGCATTCCTAGAGAAGCTTTCAGCATGTCCCCAATATGTTTTTGCAACCAGACAGCTGTGCTGTCTGGTAGGCTTCAACCTAAACAAGAACACTGTATATAAAGAGCTAATGCTGAGGTAGGAAGAAAATTTGCTGACGCAAATAGGCTACCTTGGAAGTGTCATCCTCCACTCATTAGAGTGAAGTACATATTAGACTACACTCTCAGGGAGCATATTTATAGGCAACATCACAAGATAAAATGAATCTTTTCAAACACTCACCCACAGTCAGAGATCTTGGTTTAATCCATTGTTATTTGCTCACCAAGGCACCCCACTTTGGACCCAGCCATATGCAAATCAGTCTTGACCCTGCTCCTCATGGGAACAGCCCAGCCTGAACTTCCAAGCCAGGTCCTTCCTGGACCGGAAACAAGCATCCTGGGACCAGTTTCGGGGTATCACCCCTCATCAGCCAGGCTAGCTTGAATCCAGTGGTGCAGTGAGTATGAGACCCATGTCTGGACATACCCTTACCCACTTAGGGCGCACATTGCAACATCACAAAATAAAATGACGGATGGAGTGCTGAAACCTTTCTAACACTCACCCCCAGTCACAGATCTGGGTTTAATCCATTGTTATTTTGCTCACCATGTCACCCCAGTTTGGACCCAGCCATATGCAAATCAGTCTTGATGCTGCTCCCTATGGGAACAGTCCAGCCTGAACTTCCAAGCCATGTTCCCCCTGGACCGGAAACAAGCATCCTGGGACCAGTTTCGGGGACTCACCCCTCATCAGCCAGGCTAGCTTGTATCCAGTGGTGCAGCAAACACTAGGGCGCACATAGCAAAATCACAAAATAAAATGATGGACGGAGTGTTTAGGTTTTTCAAACACTCACGCCCAGTCACAGATCTGGGTTTAATCTATTGTTATTTTGCTCGTTATTTAACGTGGGTTCCTTAATCGCTGCGCCACTGGATTCAAGCTAGCCTGGCTGAAGAGGTGTGATACAATGAAACTGGTCCAAGGATGCTTGTTTCTGGTCCAGGGAGGCCTCTGGTGGTTCAAGCCAAACATGAGGGTTTCTCCCCTTCCCCGGCCTTAAAGACATCCCATACTACCCCAATTGGGGCACTCTCTTTATTTAAGTTTACAAACTCCGGGATCCACGTATTCATGTGAGCAATATGGTCGTTCATGTGAGCAATATAGGCTGGCTCAGTTAAGAGGCCTCTCTCAAAGGACCAACCCTGGGCAATCCTTATTTGCCCTTCCAGAGTGAGTTACATTACCAGAGGGTTATGATCAGAAATAAGACGAGGGAATAGTTATATTTCACATCCTTTAAGTAAGTCTCGAAAATAATCAAAACGGGCGAAAGAGCCAAGGGGGGAGCATATAATAAAAAATAACCAGGATGTGGTGCTTTTAGCTTAACGCAGGCATACAGCAGGCTTTGCTCTCTCTCCTGGCATGCAGAGCTCTAAACATTCTTGGTTTGCGACCTGACTAAGTACCAGTTATATCACAAAAAATGCTCCAAGATCCATTAATATTTAAATCCCCATGTACTATACAAGGGGCAGGCCGCAAAGTAAGCTCAACTGATAAAAAATCTAGAATATACGGATCATCCAAAAGTGGGCCATAGACTGAACATAAAGTTAAAGAGGCTGTTTTAGAACAACACTCCGTTATTGCGCTTCTGCCATATTTATTTACAGAGCTATGGCTAAAAACACGTCTTACATCAAGCAAATATAGCAACCCCTCTAGTCTTCGTATCTTGAGTAGTACACGTTATCAATGTTAGGCCTAAGGTCCCCAGCAAGTGCCTCTAGCCCTATCTGTATGTGTTTCCTGAAGGAAGTAGAGATCTACCTTAAAGTCTTTCAAATCCTCTGCTATCCTTTTGCCCCATGATTCAGGCCACAGATGTTTACTATGGCGATACGTAACTTAAACATATAAATGAACACAATCCACAGTCCTGTCGAAGATGACACCCATTATACCCACAGACACATTTCTTAGTTTCAAATTAATGACCGGTGCATTTAAAAACCTTATTCCAAGTTATTTTGTGCAAAATTACATCTCCCCTTGTAGTGTGCTCAACTCTCCCCCCTAATGCCAGCAGGTTAAGTACCTCCCCTTCCCCCAACTGACTCGCACCCTACCCCTCCCATGAAACCCGATCCCCAGCCCGGATCCTCCCTTCCCCTCCCGACACCACTACCCCCTCCCCCACCTCCATTACCCCACCACCCTTGTGAAGCAATCAGACCACCCATGGCCTGAATGATGGTTCCCATGTGCATCCCTATGGGCTCCCCCCTGACTCCGGCACCCATCTTGACCTCCCATTGCTAAGATGAGTGGAAAGGATGAGAGAAAACTTTCCAGAAGAATGTAATATTAACAATGGAGAAAAAAACAAAAGCCCCCAAGATGAAGAGAAATTCAGAAAACCCCCTAGGTTGTAAGCACTGTGGTGTAATACACCTATGGCTTATCACAATGTATTTGCACAGTGAAGAATGGAGGCCCCCCTTCCTCCACATAATCAAACTCCAGTTCAACCCAGGTTGTATTCAGTTCTCAACTATAGAGAGACTTCCTTGCTGCTGTGGTGTAAGTTAATTCAGGTATTCCTTGGCTTGGATTTCAGATGTGAAGGTCCGAATTTTGCCTACTAAGATGGTTTTCAAGCGGACAGGGACTAATATAAATGTTTCACACCAACATCTTGAAATGGCTTTATGTATTAATCCCCATTTGCATTCCACCATAACATGACAAAAGTCAGGGCGCACAGCGAATCATTGACAACTATGATACAGCTGGGAATCTGGATGGGCTTTCTCGACTATAGCTTGTCTAAGAAAGAAGTTCCAGAAGTAGACCAGGACTGTCCTTGGTTGTTTTCTCCAGCTTGGAATCTCTGTCTCTAGAGCATTAGCTGAAACATATTAAATTTTTGCACCATGGTCTCCCAATTCCACGAGAGCTCAGGAAGGCACCTTTAAGAAGATCCAACATATACGACCTAAAATCGTTGCCTTCGGGCCCTTCCTTTATTCCAAGAAACCTTAAGTTAATCTGTCTTTGACAGTTTTCAAACTCCTCTAATTTCCACGTGATAGCAGATATTTGCACCTCCTGAGATTCTAGATGTCCCTTGAGGACCCCTACATCAGTTTCCACTGCTGCATTCTTTCTTCGACAAATTTACGTTTTCCCCCAATCTCAATACATGTTTTTGATATTTTTTTGAAGCTCCTTGCAATTGCTTCATTGCAAGCCGGGCCCTTTGACTATTTGCTCGAGTTTCTCCTTGATGTTCTTTAATTGAGCCATAAGTAAGCTTTAGAGTGGGTTCCCCAGCTTCAACAGTGGTGTTTAAGTGGCTCATTCTTTGGATGGCGAGAGTCCCTCTTTTTCGCCCTCTGGATACAGCTGCCACGTAGCCGAATAGTGCCACTTCAGAGCTGCTGCCACCTGGGGCCCCTTCACCATCGTTACTGCAAATGCGCCCAATTTTTTCCTTTGACTTCCTTTGATGTTTCCGCCACTTTACTGTAGACCCAGGTGCACTGGAACAGCTGTTTTCACTGGCCCTGGAAAAAGGGTAGCCGGCTTCATCCTCATTAGAACTGGGGCTAAGACAGGTGGATTCTGACCCCTCTGTGAGGGAGTAAAACGTATCCCCTGCTCAGTAGAGTAAAAAAGGCTTTTACAAATTGAATCAAAATAGAATACAGGTAATACATAAAAGCCATAGCTGCAATCCCCCTGGGGCCAAGTAAAAATATAAGTAAAAAATCTCTCCAACTCAAATAACAGCTTTAAATATTTTTTTTTCAATACAACCATTTTTCTCCTAAGATCATCTTATGAGTTCTGAAAATACATGCATTTTTGTCTTGAATACATTCCTTTTAATTTTGGCATAATATATTAATTCAACTAAGCAAAAGCTTCTGTATTAATAGGCAGGGCTGCACAGAGGAGAGCTACTCACAGGTAGCTGTAGTACTACTGATAGCTCACGAGCTACTTGTTGGAGACACCTGCGCTAGTGCAATTGTAGCGCTGGTACAATCTATATTACAGAACGTGTTGCGCAAATGGGTGTACACACATCTGTGCCCTTGGGGCACTTTGTATAATATGGTCTCAAGTATCCTGTCACCCACACACACCACACTCACTTCAGTTGTTCCCTCACTGACCCAGACCTATGAAAAAAGAATACCTGGCAGACCACGTACTTACCCCACCCTTTGCGCCTTTCTACCTTCCGCCTTCTCCCTACGTAAGCCATGCTCTCTGCTCTTCCTGGAGCAGAGAGCTACACAGATGCTTTGCTGACAGACTCCTTCAGAGACATGCCGGAGCAGCTTTGAAATCCCTCTCTTGGTGCCGGTCGGTGAAGACTGCCACTGACAGGTGAATGAAGCAGTTGGCACCAGGGAAGGGAATGCTCCCCATACGACGTCACAACATTGGCAAACAGCTTATATTTCCCACTACTGTGAAGTACTACCAGTGACTAAGCAGATTTAGCATTCGGAATTCACGTTACTGGCTCTTATGGATGAAATCCATACATAGCAAAGGCTATACCCACTGATAAATAGACCCAGATTACAAAGTACACAACAAGGGTTAAATGTAGAGGCTGTTCACCTCGGCAAATGCCTTCTCAGGCAATCCAGCCAGTGATCAATGCTGAAGAGTTTTAATAGCCAGCTAAAGCCCAACAATCATGAAACATAATGAGATGCCTCAGACGTCCACAAGAACACTACCTGGAAACAATTCTATTTGAGTGCGTTAGTCATTCATGTGTTCATTTATTCTCTCAACACACAAGCAAACTGTAAGCAGAAATCAAGAACCAGAAAGGCCATGATAGACTACAGTCTGACTATTAAGAGATATACTACAGAAAGACTTAATAGACTAAGCAGACAAACAAACCAATAAACAGGAAGACTCACAATCAGAATAAAGGAGGATACATGTGATCCATTAGTCAGACTTCAAGACTGCAAACCTCAGACAAACAGACTACGGATAGAGTCAGAAAAACTACAAACAGGTTACAGATAGCTACTCAGATAAAAATACACCGCCTGGATAGCAGCTATCTGCACATGCTCAAGAACCCAATCTTGTGTTACCTGGATCTTATAATGGGCGTGCCAGCACTGTCATCCTCTCTGGATCTGTTGGCCCGTTGGCTTATGAGAATATGGTTCTTTAGTATCTTGGCAGGAGAACGTTTTTGAGTTTCTGTCATGATGCTTCTGGTCTTTGATGGCTTCTCATCTGATTCGATGGACCTTTGAGTTGAGTGGGCTGTTGATGGTTGGCTGCTCCACATGGGAGAATAACCTCTGTGGAAAATTGCATGAATTGATATGTAAACATTTTGGTCATAGATACTGGTTCAGGAATAAAGGAATTGTTTGTGCTTAGGGGAACAATTTACACAGATTGTATGAAGAGAACAATTATGCCAGTTTTTATTGAGACTGACCACTGCCCAGACTACCAGTCTTTTCATACAAGCCTCAAGAATGTTATGACCTACGAACACTACTGATGGTTTTAACCTCTGCACTGGCTATAAAAATTCCAATAAAAGGTAAAATGTGGATCCTATGGACTGAAGACACCATTAAAATGAGAATGCATCTTCTGGTGGTACACTGTCACAATAAGAGTGGGGTGAAATTTATTGGAGCAAATAGTAAACATCAAGCACTTACTTGTTAATGTTTTCATATTCATCCTTCGCAGTCCGCCTGGTCACTGGTCGGCTTTCGCAACGCCCCTCACTGGTGATGGCGCTAACAGTGCATGTGTATTCTGTGTTGGCTGTGAGCCGCCGGGCAGTGTAGGTGCGCTCAGTGCCCAGATAAACCACTTTCCCATTCAAGCAAAGCTCATAATTAAAGAAGCGACCCAGTGGTACTTTTGGGACATCCCAGGTAATGAAGATCTCGCTGCGTCCCACAACATAGAGGGTTAATTTTCCTGGGGCATGCTCACCAGTGTCTGTGGTCCTAGCCTCCACAAAGGCCTTCTCGCCCCTTCCTTTACTTGTGCATGCGCATATGCTAAAGGTGTAGCTAGTGTCAGGTGAGAGGCCTCCCACAATACAGCTTAGTTCCTGTGTAGACTCAACAACAGAGTTCCCCCTATACACAGTGTAGCCTTTAATGACTCCATGAGGCTCTGCAGGTGGAGCCCAGATCAGCTTCAATTGGCTGGTTGTCCGTCCGATAACTCGTAGGTTCAGAGGGCAGCTAGGCAGTGACTCCTCCTGGGTAAACACTGTAACGCTACTGCGAGGGCTGTGATCTCCTTCGGTTTCCATGCTGAGGGTGAAGCGGTACTCCTTCCCTGGCTTGACACTAGAGAAAACATAGCTGCACTGGTGTCCATGGTAAAGCAGGCTGTCTTTCTCGAAAAGTCTGTCAACAGAATAAATAGAAAATCTTAACCCATGAGAAAGAAAGGAATGACCTGCCACCTACCCCACATTTTATTCACTTTCTATCTCTAAGCTGTGCTCTCTGCTCTGCAGCACTGCACAGATAGGCTCTCCGAGAGCCCTGTCAGAGTAGCCCGGAATTCCTTTATGACATAGCAACGGCAAGAAACAACTTTTGTTTCCCTCTTTTGGCACGTCATAGTAGTGAATATCCAGATTTAGAACCTGGCCTTCATGGTAGTGACTTTGAGTGAAAGCCACACATAACCAATGCTTCAACAGTATTTGACCCAAATATAGCTACACAAGCACTCTCCATTCTTGTAGAATGTTGTTTTGCTTTTAAGCTTAGTACTTTTCTTGCTAATGTATTACATAACTGAAGTTGTAAATTAACGTGACAAGATTTTTAAAAATGCTATGTGATCAAATAAAAAAATAAAAAACATTCAGGCAGGAATGAAAATCTCCAAACCGGATGTGCACTGCATCATCGATCTGGTAATCCAAACAGATCTGTCTGCTAGTCCACAAAGCTGCAGCTTTGATTTATTAGAGTAAACACAACTTTTAGATTTGATTTGAAGGTATTTTATTTCAAATTGATTCATTTTGATGAGAATGCTCCAAATTCATGTCATGCTGGGAATGCTTTGTCAAGGACAAATAATTAAATTCACACATGTGAAACCATAAAAGGTAACAGAAAACTGGCAATTCAATGACCCTATGAAATATAAAAACTGGCATTACCCTTAAACAACCTGTATACAGCACACACATAGTCAAGAAAAGATCGATTTTTTACCATAATGAATTCAGCGAGTTCAACATCAGGACGCCAGTCAAGTCCTATGTTTCCCTTCTCTCACCTAGTTCATGGTGCATGGATATGTGGGCGAACCGCGAGAACTACTGTAGATTATGCACATACCCAAAATCACTCTAAATGTTGCGTTTTGTGCATTCTGATTGTGCATTCATTACTTGGTGTCCTCACACATTATCTAACATCCAGTAATGGGCATTTCAAGGAAAGCTCAGTAAGTGTTGTTCCATACCATGAAAATACCAGACACTGCATGCAGGTTGTAACTGGAATAATTCTAATTTAACTCACACAATATCATTTAACGTAAGGTTTAGTTTAGTGAAGTCAGTTTAAGGCTTACTTCAGATTAGTGCTAGAATTATTTTAATTTACTTTAGTTTTGCGAGGGGTTGAGTTGACTTCAATTTGGCGTAAAGTTTAGTAAAGTCTAAGATTTATTTTACTTTTGATTTAGGTTCAATTTAATACAGTTTAGTGGAAAGGTATGTTTTGTGTAATTTTTTGTTTGAATTCGTGTAGTCTAAGGGTTACATTAGGTTAATGTAAATCTTACTTTTGTGTAGGTTATAAAGTGTTTCTTTAGGTTAGAAATCAACTCCACAATTTGTTTGTGGTTATGCTAGAGTCTGATCTGCTTTATGATTTGTACATATCATGTTGGTAGCTTCATCCTTTGGAAAGGATGGGATATGGCAGGTTACACATTACTCAACAAACTCTAGTCACAAGGCCCTGAGAGGATGCTAAAATTCCCATAACACAACCCTCCTATATTGCAATGGTAGCAAGATATTTGGAGTGTAAACATATCTCTCCATTATCTCAAAAAATGTTCTAAAAAAAAGATAAAGCTTTATGCTTACAGATGACTGAACTACTGCATTTGAGTTGGGTTGACATACTAGAAAAGACCATTAGAACATTAATTGATATGCCCATACTGTCCCTTTATAAAGGACTCTCTATGTCATTTCCCTTTCTGTAAAACAGCTGGATAGCGTTGGCTGAAGCCTATATTTAATTGACTTAAACATCAGAGTTCGTATAAGCAACTTGTTCAGTCACTAGTGATAAATGTCTGCTTTGAGGATACTTTTAATGGCTAAGACCTGTATTAGATCTTTGCCAGAAGTGGTCCCACCATTTTTTTTTTTGGTGGTTTTCCCACCCGCCGACTATGCTGTCTGCCTGCCCGATTTAGATGTTGGCGGGCCCATCGCAGAAAGACAACCCCAGTCCCGCCGACTCCGCCAGGATTCCTTGACTGCATCGACAGCAGCAGGGCCCGAAATGGCTGGTGGTGGAACTCTAGCCACAATTCTTGCTGAGCTAATTACAATGTGCCTTCCCAGTGGCCCAACTGTGGCAGGAAGATCTACTACTTTCAGGTGGCGGACTCGAAGGAAATGAGACAAGAACTTACCTATCTCCTGCTTCCCACTATTCTTTCCTTCCTCTACCCCTTCGTCCAGGTCCTTTGTTATAAGGTTCAATTCAAAGTATGGTTTGTTATTTTAGCTTACTGTAGTCTAAATATTAGAGTAGTTTCATTTCACAGGATTGTTTTTTGTTTAGTGTGTAGTTTAGTTTACGGATTAGTCTATTATTGACTAAGGTTTAGTTCAGTATAAGACTTAGCTTTATTTTGAGTATTTGGGAGGCTCTATTAAAACATCTCAAAATACTGTATTTGAGAAATACAG
The DNA here is from genome assembly GCF_964204655.1 of Triturus cristatus. Taxonomy (NCBI): domain Eukaryota; kingdom Metazoa; phylum Chordata; class Amphibia; order Caudata; family Salamandridae; genus Triturus; species Triturus cristatus. The sequence continues at coordinate 988,970,144 of NC_140580.1, forward strand.
TCTTGTAATCCATCAAAGACCACCCTCAGTGAAGTTCATTTGTAATACACAATAACAAGGTGTTCTTCACAATGCACATCTCCTAACAAATATTGCATGGCTTTCTCACCAGCATAATCTTTACATGAGATAATTGATTGCTGCTGATATCTAGTTACTGCTGATGGCCAAGATGTAAAATCCTGTAAAGCTCAGCAATTTTGTTCTTGGGAGTTGAAGAGTATCATTAAATTTCCTAATAACAACACGTGTAATGCTCTACCTCATAGTGCAACACAATTTCAGTGCCACTTCAGAGACTGATGTAAGTACAGCCTCTCAGAGGTTATTGTTCCCAGAATTAAGTCCAACAACACTCACTCTCACTCTCACCTATACATGACTTGAAGCCCACTCAGAGGTTTGTAATCATTCCATTCTAGTTTGATGGACCCACTGCTTAGAAGTTTGGTTGCAGGCGGGTGGGGTCTGGGAAGGCGCTGGAGCTTCAATAGCGTGGTTGTTACCTCTTCAAGGAGTTCCTTCCCAACAATGTTAGATACAGAAAGTTTCTAGGTGAAGAGGAGGAAAAACTGTTACTTATCTCAATTTTCGTTCGAAGTGTGAAAACGTTTGTCTAAACTGATCAATGTTTTAACACTACACAATCTCAAATTCCATTTGTTTTAGCTGAAGAATAATTTTCTGAACTATTCGGTTGTTGTGAAATGAAATGTTAACATTATTTAAGACAGGAGATCTTTGTGGCAAATTTGATCAATGCAAGAGACTTTAACATTCCGTTGATCTGAGCAAAACAAATTCACTAAATACACAGTTCATGACACAAGTTTTCTTTTAGTCAGTGAATAAGGGTTTAACAATGGATCTGATTTAGAGTTGGATGATAATAGGAGGTCCTCCTTTTTTTAAAGGAAGTTCTAGATGCAGAGAGTCCTTGAATGGAAATTGTATTCTGTTGTCTCTAGTGCAGACACTCCTCCATGATCTCACAACTTCACTTCTACCAGGTGTCATGCTGGCCTCCATAGTGGTTGCCACTCTTCATAACAATGTGGTGAATGGTGGTGCTGTGTGCCCAGCTAGAACAAAGAGACTATTCACATACCTCAACAAAATCCCATCAACCTCTAAAAGTGCAAAAGACTTTTCCACAGACCATTAATTTGACCCAACCAATCCCCCAAGCAGTCACCCATACTGTTTATTTCCAGCAATGACAGGATCCATGCTCTTTTATTTTAAGCTACAACTTTTATGGATGAGTTCTGTGAAGTTCATGGTTTTCACAATTTCAGTCAATGACAGACGATGGCACCAGTGTGAAAGAAGTGAAGATGCATGTTAGAATGTGTTGGTGGAGGTCACAGGAAAGAGTGGCATATGTCCTCAAACTTATGGCCTACACTGTACTTCCAATTTGAAGTTTACCTTTATGTTTTTACCTATCCCTCTAGAATGTCCTCAAACTTGCATGCACACATTTAGTAGTGCTAGATGACTCCTCTTTTCAGTCTAAATCAAAAGGCATTTATGGAGTGTGACAGCTGGTCTATCGATGTGCACAACAGCGGAGGGAATTACTCCACTGCCCTTGTGGAAGTCCAATTGTGCTTTTGCCAGGCAGGCGGAGACATCCTTGACATCAGGAGAGAAGCAATGGCGATGGCTCTGTTGAAGGCACTGAGGGGCAGATTTACAAGCCCCCTGCGCCACCAGTATGTCACTTTGTGTAACATACTGGTGGAGCATGTTACTGCTCCATATTTACAAGGACAGGAAAAGGCACCCTGTGTGGCTTTTCCTGTTCTGTAAATATGACCCCTTTGCACGCAGCACTTTGCGTGAAAGGGGCGTTCCATGGGCGTTGCTGTTGGTGTTCCCACGCAACACCCATGCAAGAAGACACATTTCCAGATTTATACGGAATGGTAAATCTGGAAATGCGTCTAAATGCTACGCCACCCTAGGAGTGGCGTAGCGAGGCGCAACGGGAAGAAATGTTTTCATTTCTCCTCGTTTTTTCCTCTTTCAATGTATGCTGCATTCTACAGTGCGCATTGAAAGAGGAAATGTCTGTAGTGATTGTTTTGCGCAGGAAGGTGCCCCTTCCTGCACAAAAACAATCTCCCCATGACGCAAGGATCCTTGCACCATGGTGCAAGGGTGCCTGTGCCAGCTCATTGCAGCAGTTTGTGTGCCAGCACTGGGGAGAGCACAGAAATGCGACATATTGTAAATATGACGCATTCCTGTGCTTTGGAAGTGCCGCAGCGTGGCGCAGCGAAAGGACTTGCTTTGCTGCGCTGCAGCACTTTCTTGTAAATCTTCCCCACAAAGTTCACCGAGCAGCCCGCCCTTTTTAATGCAGAGAACTCTCTGTAAAGTTGTTTGTTTTCCTATAGCGAAAACTTGTTTGTGAAAAACAAATAATTTGTTTGAGAAATGCTGCGAGCTTCCTCCCACTGATTGGGGGTAATTTCCTGCTCTGAATTTCCCTGGTGATCTCCAATAAGAAAAACAGCATGTCAGAATGTCTGCCTTGAATAGGGTGGATGGTCTGCGGATCTTTGGCCGACAGCCCAATATCAGACAGGGCATCAGTCACAGGTTGCCACCGGTGAATTCAGCAGAGGTTCAGCTGGTGAAGACATGGCCGTTCCCCTGAATCTAAATAAAGATGGTAAACTGTATGTTTGGTGGATAGAGTGTTTGTGGCAGAAATTCTTCTACTTCTCCTCATATTGTACTTCTCTTGGCATGCCAATAACATAGAAACAATTTAGATTTCAATCTCGATTCCATTTAGAAATGGAGAAAATCTGGATTGTGCAGCTAGCAAAATGTGAAATGGTGCAGTCTAGATGTTCCACCAAGATTTGCACTTGACAATTATGGATCGCATGTTTTTTAATGATTGTTGCTGCTTTTGCAGTAAGAGATATATTCATTTTATTGTGCTTTAAATGTGGTTTCATTTTCCACAATAGAGAGTAGAGAAACAAATAGTAGGCTTTATCCACTATATTAAGCTTCTTGTATGACTGTGGTTCTTTCTGGTGCTCCAAAGACCCGTGTCCTGAAACAGAAGTGTGCTTGAGGTACGAGCTGCAGGTGACAGATGATAAGACGTTCTTGAACACAGTATTAAGGAAAGCAGAAGTACAAATAAGGAGAAAACAAAACACAGGGAGATGGAGTAGAGGAATCGAGTAATATGGACACATCAAAGTTTCACAAATTGGGTGTGAGCTTAATGGCATAAGCTACTCATGAGTTTTGTTTCCTGAAACACAATCTCACTCTTTGTGTGTGGCAGAGACACACATCTTAAAGAACAGGTTTATGCACAGGGCATCACCCACGCTGGCTCACTGACACTCTCTTTAGGTTCCCTGGAGCTAAGTTGCCCTCTTTACACCATTCATGAATGGCACTGTACCCCAAGCGCCACCAGCACATCAGCTGGCAGGTCATCACAAGCACTGGAACCTGGTAATAAAGGGTGGCCACAAAAGCTGCCCTCAACTTCCAGCATCCTAAAATTTAAATAGTAACAACAGTACAAATTGCCTTCGCTCCATTTTTACCAAGTCCAAACGTTTCTCGGATTATTAATGGGTGGAGAAACATGTGCGATTAGTCCTGAAGGGCGCTAAATGGATTCAACGCATTTTGCACCCAGATTAAAACTATTTAACATTATCACAGAGTCCCGAGTCCCCTCTTCCTGATACCTTGTCTTTGTTTCTTCCCACCAGCCTATCAATGACCACATACCATGTGCTTCACAAGAGAAAAAGGAAGGAAGTGACCTTCCTTTCTCCTACAAAGCAGCACAGACTGCATCCTACAGAAGCCACTTCAACCAGACTGAAAACACAATCCATGTCTAAGATAACTATGCTCTGACAGCTTCTGTCATCATTCGACAATGATAAAATGTTGTAAATGCATTAACTCTTTCACCCTCTTCTCACAAGAATTATGCTGCTTATTGTCAATATTCCTGCGCAACATCAACGGTCCTAACAATAAGTGATGGTCTTTACTTTTAAAGGGCAAAATATAACAATAGCGACACTTTATTTGTATTCCCAAAGAGACTGGGAATGTTGCAGGTAAATTAACGATAAGATAGGGTTATGCAAAGGTTTTTTTTTATTCCAGCATGGCTGTACAAAGTGTCCCATTGTTACAATTCGTGAAGTTTCCCAGTTTAATTTTACTATCGCACATGCAATGCTTTTCAGTGTATTTTGAGATAATCTTTACAACACTACAAAATACTTTTCCCCTACCTACTTCCTCAAAAGATTGAATATATATATATATATATATTATTCTTCTCTTCTTCTCAAGTTTACTTTTTAGGAATTAGCAAGCAAATCCTGGGAAGTGTAAACCTTTGCAATGTTGTTGACTTGCAAAGTTTTTCATAGAACTTGATAAAGATTTAAAGAAAAGAAACTTTGCAACTCCTCACACCCCCTGCTATTTTCTTGGCATTCTGTACAGGTAGGTGGAGAGATTTGGAAAACCTGACAACGCTCACAAAACAGCTAAATTGGACTCTTGCTAACAGTACCCCTGTGCTGGACCTTGGGTAAAGACCTTACCAGGCTGCCAAAAGATGATCCAGACTCTCAATGTACTCAGCTAGAAGTAGGAGTGAGTCTGAGTAGACTCTGCGTCGAAGAAACCTAAGATGAGTCAGAATCGGTTTACATCTATCTTGAGGCACGTAGGATCTAAGGTTAACTCACAATAAGCAAAGCAATAATTCTAGTCACACCAACCTGGGTCAGACTGTAGCCAGCATCAAACTGAAATGGTCCACACCATGAGATCATGCAACACTCCTGCATGGAGCAACATAATGGTACTATGCTAGGCGTATGCATGTTGTGGGGGGAGCAGAGAAGATCAGAATAGACCTATGGTTCCCTTCCTCTTTACATCCCTTCTTCTTCCAGTATATCCAGTGCACCATAAGCCCTCTTAGAAAGACCCGGGCATGCTGAAGAGGTATCCAAAACCAGACAACAGAGTGCTCCTGAAGGAGACAATCCCCAGAGACCCAGCAAAATTTGGCATATGCCAAGAGTAGCAATTCCGTCCATACACTGTAAGCGACCATCCAAGGAGTTAGCTAGCACTGTCAATTCTGACAGCATTTGGTCAGCCTTCTTGACCAAAATCACTTTTTCTAATTCTTGAAATGGCAAAGGAGAGGCAATCGAACCAGCAAGATCACAACAGACAGTCCATACCAGAGAGGTGATCCCCACCATTGTTCTGATGGCACATGCAAGAGAAACTGGATTGGAGACCCGGATGGTCTTGTTAGTAGGCTAACAGATCTGACACTTGTGTTGGGGCTGTTGAAAATAATAAGTGCAGAGTAATTTCATAGGGTCTCTCCAAATAAAGAGGATAACATTTACGAGGAGTCTAGATGCATTGAGTGAGAAGAGACACATATGTTGTGTATCCTTAATACATGTTACTGCTAGAAACACAAGCCCATTTTACTTAGAGTCCCCACAGTAAAACTACAAGACAGAGGGCCTGATTCACAACGGTAAACTTACACTTTCGTAGAAATTTTGTAATTCACAAAGTAATTTTACGAGTAGTAGCTTTATGACCGCAGAGTCTCTGCACTAGTGTTGGAAACTCCTCACATAAAACGATAGGCATTAAGATACCACTGAACTAAAAATGTTTATGAATTTCAAAAAATTGAACACTTACACAAAAAAGTATGTTTACCTTTGTGAATGTGGTGCAATTTAAAGATAAAGTCCTGGATAGCTTATAATAATCACCCAAAAACTGGATTTTTAAAAGAGGCAAAGAAGGAATGCCGATAAAATAGCTTATCAATGATCACCAATTAGAAGGCATTCAGACTTCAGATGTGGCTGTGAAATATTCAGCAGCCTCTGACAGTACAACATCTCTTCTCCATTTGTTCTTGTACATATGAGCCACAATGCCCTACCTCAATATTTCTGAGCGAGTCAGGTGAAGCAGCCTGTAATATTGATACTCTAGATGGTTTGGCTAATTGTCATGAACGAGGACTTTGGACACAATTTAGAGTTTGGCTGAGAGGATACTCAGTCGTGTAGTCAACAGAGAACCCTAGCCACTAAAATGTAGGCCGACCGCCTCATATCGAGTCGATCCGATCTTCAGTATGTCGACTGGGGAGACTACTCCGTCTCTGCCTGCAGCATACACCCCCGACAGCCCGACATCACCAGTTAAAACCTGGCAGTAATGGTCAGTGAAAACTGCAAAATTACTGCCATGACTTAGGACAAAAGACCTATGGCGAGGGTGTCTCTGTTTTTTTTTATTTTCAAAAACCAAATCCCGCTTTGGGATTTTGTTTTTGAAAATAAAAAATAATTGAAAGTTTGCCAAATGGCTTTGTCATGTTGATGGAGCCGTCCGTCAAAATTTCAATGCATTGACAGGATCCGCTGTAATGGTGGCTCCTGACAAAGGAAGAGATATCTGCTGGGCCGGCGGGCATCTCTAAATTTGGTAGGAGGTTACTCCCTCATGGTGACTTAGCACTTTACTCCGTTGCCCTGACAGAGTAACTTCTGTCCATCAAAGTCTAAGGACCTGAATAGATTTTGGCGAGTTAGTTACTCCATCACAATGGCGATGGATATCCCATCTGCCGAAATATAAATCATATAGGATATACTGGGATATATATTTCGACAGACAAGATATACATCAGCTTTGTGATGGACTAACTTGTCAGCCAAGATCTAATTCAGGCTCTAAATCAGGCCCTTTGTCCCTCTCTTTTTCTACATTCACTCAATTTTCAAAATAACTCTCATCACTCCTCAGCTGCAAGAAAGAAGCTTTGGGCTACAAGGAGCAAGAGCTTAAGTTTCTGTTGGTGACGCTTTCTCCTGACATCTTAATTCCACATCCATACTGATTCTGCTCAGCAATTAAGTGCTGTTTCACCCCTTTACTTTACTGGATTTGAGGTGGACTCACCCAATGCTAAGCAATAATTCTAGTCACACAGAGCTGGGTCAATCTCTAGTCAGCATCAAAAGGAAATGGTTCCCACCATGAGACCATGCAACTATCCTGCATGGAGCGAGATGATGGTACTCTGCTAGGTGTATGCACGTTGTGGGTGGAGCAGAGATGGCCAAAATAGCACTGTGGTTCCCTACCCCTTTTCATTCCTTCTTCTTCCAGTACATCCTAGGCCTCACCTTCAGATTACTGTTCCACTTTTATGCCAATATCTCTAGGAATATCTTAATTGTTTACCTTTAATAACTTTTCCAACAGGGGATGTTCCCTCATCTTGACCACTCCCATGGGCTGGTTGGCCAGCACTCTCACTGTCCTGAAAACAAAGGATTCACTCTGTTACAAGGGAATATTTATCAGCATTCTCCACCTGTGAGAAGGAAATATAGTCCAGCTTTAGACTTCAGGAACATCTGTGACATCCCACCAGTTATCCATCAAGGCTATGTGACATATTGTTGTTGTGATAAGTCAGGGTCGTGCATCATATTCTAGTTGTAAGCCAACATCGGCACAAGAGGCTATAAGAGGGAGGTCAACTCTTACCCTTATCCAAGGTCATAAGAAATGAAACAAATTTAGCAGCCATCAAGGAATGCAAAATACTTTGGGTTTGCTCAGTCATGGCCTTTATTTTGAGCACCAGACGTGTCCCTTTACATGTGCCAATTTACTGTTTTAGTTAGACATTAATTAAGTGCAGCATTTACAATGAGTCTTTAGGCGCTAGAGAGGCATGGCTTTAAAGCAAGAGCTTATGCAAACACCCTGTAAATACTGTGTGAAAATCCAAGTTCGTTTTCCTAAATTTTAAATGGTGGGATTCAGAATGAGTTTACAGGAAGAGAGAGTTTGAGCTCAGAGCTCTCTGGGCTCAACAGGCTCTGCGGACTGTTATGCGGCAACATGTTTTGGGGGCATTCGGGGCATATGCTTGTGATAAAACATTTAACCATTGCATCAATTTGCCAAGGCACTCCTTTTGGCTTTGTTAGTGCATGTTTATACATAAAGTTAGGGGTCTCAGGCAGCGCTCATGTGCGTATTTTGAGAATGGATTTGCTAAACGCTGAGTCTCTCTCTGGAAATGCCTATAGGCATAATACTGGCGGCTTTGAATTAGACTGTCTTATGGACAAGTAGCTAAGGGAGTTGGTGTAAATGACTGCCTCCTTAGTCAAACTCTTCACATTTAGGAGAGTTCTCGGAGATTCCTCACCACTGAATTCGGAATCCATTGTAAATGCTGAATGCACTTTTTTGGAATCAGTGCTTGATTGAACAAACTCGCTGACCATGTTAATTTTGGGAGAGAAGGACAAAACAAAGGAACTAACAGAGCCTGTGCAAATGATAAAAGAAGACTTTAGTAACAGCTACCAGTTGTCCGGTGATAGAAAGCACTGGATCTAGCAAAGCCCATATGTTTTCTTCTTTTTTATTACAACTGCTGGGTTAAGGGTCTACATGAGAACGAGCCATAACAAGCCATACTGTTTAAAGATCTGATGCTTTGGGTGTAACATTTCCATTTTCGATTTATTTTAGGACGTTGATTGTGTGTGGGGGCAGGGGGGTTGAACAGGTTTCCAACAAAGTAAAAAGAAACGGTGTCATCAGCATGAATATATATGTATATATATATATATATATATATATATATATATATATATATATATATATATATATATATATATATATATATATATATATATATATATATACCCTAAATATGATGGGCTTCCCAATACCCTATAGGCAGAAGCCCTGTGGCGGGTGGTCCGCTGCCAATGATTGCGCACTTGGGAAGGCAGAGAAAGTTCCACCAGTGCACTATCAGTGGTGCCCTCATCTTCAAATGGGGCAGGAGAACTGCAGGCTTGGTGGGCCTCCTTCTCCACCAGTCACTAAGCGGGGCCCAAAGACTCCTGAAAACCATGATGCTTTAAGGAACAACAGCTGTAGTGTGTGATTTACAGTTAGTGCATAAATAACCTGTTTCACAAGAAACATGACATGAAGCCGATCAGCATTTAATGCAGGGGCTACGTCCCCAATGTAATAATCTTACCATAGAAATCAGAGTGGAATTTGTTTTTACAACAGTGGAATGGAATTGATTCTCAGAGCAGAGGACTTGTGTAGCCTTGGTATCTAGTTCATCACATACAGATAACAGATATAAAAAAAATCCCCCAAAATCTGGAGCTTTTGTTGAGAGTCAAGGGAACAGCTGGCAAGTCACAGGCTGCATTCAGGCACAGATAGGCTCAGCTGGCCTTCTGTAGATGCATGGTAATGGGGTTACCTGCTGCGTGCGTCTGCTGGCTGTGCAGCCCACCACACCAAGCAGAAGCCAGGAAAGAAAAATGGCAACCGGCTGACAGCTGAAGTAAACTAACCTAAAAAGGCAACGAGTTCAAGGGAGGCCTCTCACCTTGCAATGAGGGTACAAGTCCAAGAAATATAAAATGCAAAAGGAGAAATAAAGTAATAGAATGGGTCCAGTGAAGTCTAAGCACTCCTCATGCCTCAAGATTCTTATATGAGGTAATTAAAAGGGGATGAGCGTCTTTGTTGTTGGCACAAATACAATGTGATTTAATTGCTAGAAATAGCAATCACATAATAGTTTTCCACAGGGTGTAAAAAGGAGTCTGCGCCACACTTGCCATTAAAGATGCTCCCGATACTGGGCCTCCAGTCAATGGACAGAAGCCAGCCTGCAGCTCCTCCCCATGTCAGGCAGAAGTCAGGCATCCAAAATAGGCCAAGAAAACAGAGTTCTAACTGGCATAAATGTTAAAAAATAAAGCAACCATATAATAGTGAGGCGGCCTGCCACCCTCCCAAAGAGGGTTCAAGGATAGGAAATTCAACCAACAGAAGGAGAATTAAAATAATATAAAAGATCCTGTGTGGTCCAAGCACCCATCAAGCCTGATGGAAAGCATGGGAGGAAATGAACGGGGAGTGGGGGCTTTTTAGATGGCCTGCAAAAAGTGAAAGAATTTCTAGAAATAGCACCACTATAGCAGCATCTTCTGAGCCTGAAAGGAGTCCGCGCCATGCTCACCACTGAAGTTTCTCCCAGCACTGGACCTCCAATCGAATAAAAGAAAGAAGACTGCACTACTGTTATTTATGGCCTTGAAAAGCTTTATTATTTTTTCACTAGAAGAGCAAGGTTCATGTAACTAACGCTGTGAAGTCTCTTTTCCGACAGAAGTATCAAACCTAGGAAAACAAGCATTGGCATAGCCAATAGGTCTCGCCTTTGGGACCTTATAAGTGTTTAGCCAGAGCTATTGGCAATGTTTCTTCAAAAATACCAATAATTAGTAAATAAAACTATTTGCAGCTTTTTCTCTGCTAATAGATAAAGAGCAAGCATTTAGTGACTGTGTTAAACACGTAAGTATTTAAATAGAGAAGGGTTTAGTAAGGGAATAAAAATGGTAGGGGTTTATGAAAACAGCATATAGCGCGAACTCAACCCGAAGGTTTTGGAGCGCTTCACATGAGCACTAGTTATGTTAAACAAGGACAATTTAATGAGCTTGTGCGTGTCAAAAGGATTCTGGGAAAGGTTGCGTGCAGTGGCCACATACCCGCTGTCAGCAGATAACTGGACCTGTCACAGTTCAGCATGTTACCATAGCACCTCGCTGTCAGGCTGCGAGGCGCGGGGAGTAGGTGGTAGAATATGTTATCATATTTATGTAGTGCGCCTTGTGACCCCATAAGCTGCTTCGTAGCACGAGGAGCAGGTCTTCTGCCGAATCTAGAGTGATGGCGCTCTGTCTGCTGTAGTCTGTGGTTCTTTTACAACAGTTTCTTCCGTTGCTCATAAAGCGCTCCGATGCCTCGTTGGGCATGGTTTGTACTAAATAAAAGTACACAAAACAAACGTAAATATTGGCGCACCTTGTGCCACAATGAAACCAGTGAGGAGTTGGGGCATAGGAGTCCGGGGTGTCACAGAGTGAGCCGACCAAAGGGGTTCGTTTCCTGAATAATGACAATGTAACTTCATCCACAGAGTCAGGGAATAAATAGAGTTAGGGCACATCGTATTGTATTATTTAATTTTTAACATCAGTGTCTGTGTTTAACCATATTATTTCCACTCATGTCTGCTGATTTATCCTTCTTCATTAGGTTAAGAAATATATAAATTCTGAATTTGAACAATTATTTGACTGATAGATGCACCTTTGCGCTTCAGTGCCGGTTAGGTTTTAATAATATAAACAGCTGCATGTAAAAAAAAGACAGTCACCTGAGAAGATTGGCATGGCGGTACAAACACGAGCAGATTGTCAGCTATATAGGGACCGCGCACCCCTTAGTACTGTAACAACCCGTGGTACCAGTCCTGTCAGCTACTGGTCAGGCAGCTGTGACATGAAGTTTCACTGGGAGAATCCCGAACGCTTGTAAGCATGAAGGCGGGGGAAGAGGCGGAGGCAGGAAGCAAGCGGAAAGACAGATGGCGCTGAAGGCTGGCGCGTGCACGCTCGTGTGAACGCAAGCTTGTTGCCAGCCAGCAGCACTTTGAAAACTCACCTACTAAAGTCTCTCCGAGCAGCGCATGCGCGCTGACTCAGCGAGTCCTAAAAACATTATAGCTGAGTTGGAGATAAGACTCCAATAGAGATACAAACCGATGATTAGTTCTAGTTTCCGTATGTTGGCAATCGTTCGTGTAAAGTGCAACATCGAAAGTTTTTATTACCTCGGAGGCTCCCACAATGAGTGGCCTGTGTTTTTCCAGTCCATGTGCATTCCCTTGTTTCAGCAGGGATCAGAATCAGCAGTTTATCAGTAATTATTGCATCCCCCACAATTCTCCTCGGTGAATCCCTCCGAAAATTACTGGGGGAGGGATGTGTAGTATAATACAGGACATGCAGATGTTGATGCAGAAAGCACGCTCTTCTGCATGTTATTTTCCACTTGGATGGAAAATGTTGTGATTGCAGTTATTTATCAGTCTGATACATACCAATTTACAGGGTATCACGTTTGGTCATAGTTGATAAATAATTTATCCATCATCAGGACTCTCATGATGAGGGCCTTGGAGCAGAGAGCTGTTTCCTATCTGTAAATAGCTTGGTGGAGATGGGCCAGCGAAACACAGGAATAGTCTAGTGCATAACATACCTAGAGGAACCTTACCATGTGTTATTTGTATTCACACTACATGGTCAGAGTGACAAATTTAATTTGCTTACAGGCTCCCTTGACATAGTGCAAACCCCCTGGATTTTCCCATCAAGACTGGCACTTGAATCACTTCATCTGGTTGGTTTGGCCACTTAACAATTCAGAAAGAGCACAATGCATGCTGGCCTCATTCCCCAGATTTGTTGTCAGATATGTCACTAGGGATGCACAATGTGCTGCTGCAAAGAAGACAGCCACCCACACTGATCTCTGTGCAGTGGTCTTTACCTACCCCTGGTGCTCCATGATATCATAATTTCAAGGTCACTCAGAGGACATTTTATTGTATACACGGGTCAAAGGATTACCACACAAACCCTGGGGTTTTCCCGCAATAGGAAAGTTCCCCTTTCTAGAACAGACATATTTCTTTCCATTGGATCCACAGAACATTCCTCAGTGTCTTGGTTATCAACAAACTAGCTATTCTTTTTGGCTAAGTTGCAGGTGTGCTGGAAACAATGGGTGTGTAAGGGCATTTCCATTTTGAGTGTCTGGAAGCGTGGGGTGCGCAGGAGCATCGCCAGTGCTCATTCCCAGCTAGCTCTATCACGACAGAGATGGTACACAAAACAGTAAATGAAAAACCACCTTCCCTAAGGATGTTATCATTGACATGCAACAAGCCATTTACTCCTTGCCACAAGAGTGCTCGAGCAGTACCATCCTACAATTATCTGTCACTTCCCACAGCACTATATCTAAATTAATACAAAGGCACTACAGATGAGGCAGATGATTATAGTATCTTTAATATGCCAGTTCTAGAGTCAAGAATAGAAAACAATGGAAACCAAAGGAATACAAGGCAGCACAAAACATTGAAGAACCCTGGCCAAGCACGCAAGACAAGAGGTCTGTATCACTGCAGGGAATGAAAACTGTATTGAAGAGTGAGAAAAGTTACATACATTGCAGCAAACCAGGAGGTCTCCTGCTCCTCAGACTGTAGGAGCCGACAGAGTGTATCGATGACCTGGCTGTAGGCTGGACTCTTCAGGACGTGATCGTGGCCATCTAGGTCTGCTGCGAGGCAACTAAGTGCAAAGCAGGCATTCCGACTCCCTCCGGCATCCCCTTTAGCCATCATTAACTCCAGAGCAACAATCTTACCAACAAAAGAGATGGTACACAGTTAAAGGAAGAAACTTCTCTCAAAGGATGCTGTAGCTCAAGACAATCACAACAAAAAACTGCAGGAGGGTGCTTTTGCAGAATATTTGAATGTTAAACAGCGCAGCGATATCCTTACAGGTTATCAGACACCTTTGAGAAAATCGTTTTTCATACAGAACTGGTGCATGTGGGCTACTTATTTAGCATGATAGAAGTTCACAAACCACATAACATAATATAAATTGAACATATGTAGCACTGTCAAGATTTTGATCCAAGGGGGCGTGGTCTGCCCTGCTGCGGAATGGCCGCTCTGTGAGTGTGCTCCGCCGGCCGAGACATTATCCTTCAGTCATCCGCGCATTAAAGGGAGTTGAGACTCTGCAATCCTCGCTTCATCGGAAGCGGTAACCCTGCTGCGGCCAGCGGTGTCGTGGTGCGCTGCCTTCCCCGCCTCGGCGTTGAGAGATTAGCCCTAAAGAGCTGAGCGCAGTGTGAGAGGAGTATCGGGCAGAGATGAGGAACGGCGAACGCAGCTACCTGAGGCCGCGGCTTCCGTTTGGGCCTGAACGACGCTCGGTGCAGCGACCGGAGCACCGGACTGCCCGCGCCTGGAGGAGTGAGTTTGGTGCAGCTGCGTATACACCCCTAAAGCACAGGGGAGTGGTGAACCACGCCGGTGCGCAAGCTGCTCGGAGATCCTACCCCGGGCCCAGTCGAGGCCATTTTCTAACTCGCAGTGCCGGCCAGTAGTGGAAGCAGTGCGCGCCCCGTCAAGGAGATCGGAGACGCTGCCCAGCGGGGGCAACGCTGATACCCAAGAGCACATCACATGCTGGAGGTATTTGCGGGCCTGCCTCGTCATGTACGCACACTCTTATGGACACTGACCGGGTAAGCGCGTCTTCCCTGCAAGAAAGTCCCCATGCTACCATTCATTGCGCGTTGCTGTTGGTGTGGAGCTGATTCCCTTTGGCAGAGGTGCGGGGACGATTTGGAGCAGGCGTGTGCCGATTGTACTGTCTGTGACTGGGCGGGGGGTGTGCAACACCTGTCTGCACGTAGTGCAGCAAGAGGAAGGTGAGCTAAAGCGTGCCCTGTGATGGATTGCGGAAAGGAGGTTAGAGCCTGAGTAGCCCCGTGCTGGCTGTGTTGCTGCTGCCTGGTCCACCCTTGTGCAGAGTTGGGTGTCTGGTGCTCATCCCTTGCCACAGGCCATTTGGAGAAGAATGCGGGCTGTGAAGTGTCTGCGGACCAGTATACACCGCACATTTACAGGTGTTCTACCAACAGCTAGATACATACACGAGGTGTGGGGCAGTGCGTGCGGAGAGACCACTGGGACATCCCCGTTTTGCTGCGGAGGGGCACATCTGCACCTCAGTCATGGGCAAACAGGATGCCAAACAGCCCAAGCTCAACTTCGATCAAAGACGGATGACCCGCCTCACGGAATCAGATCTAGAGACAGCGACAGCGGGCTCTGCTGAGGGACGGCTGGGGGACCAAGGAGACGACCTCCGAACACTTATGCTCGAAATGCACTCCAGCCTTCGCACCATCAATGCGAAGTTAGACACACTAACGACGCAAATGGAATCCGTGAAAACTCAAGTAAGGGCGCACGAGCAAAGGTTGGATGTGCTGGAGAATAAGCAGTCAGACTTTCACAAATTTCAAGTAGAAAACAAAGACCAATTGTTATAGATGGATAAGCTACTAGGTGTCATTCGTGCCAAAAACGAGGATTTGGAGGCGAGGTCCCGCCGCAACAACCTGCGCATCACAGGAATTCCGTAAACTACAGCAATTTCTAAAATGGAGGTGTACGTGTTGGAAATGTTGCGGGACTTGTTTGGAGAACACCTCCCACCAGTTTTTGCGGTGGAGACAGCTCATCGTGCTTTGGGCCCCAAACCTCCAGTGGGAGCTTCTCCCTGACCCATCCTGGTGAGACTTTTGAACTATCAAGATCACAATGTGGTGCTGCGTCAGGCGCGCGCTTTGCGGAATGTAGCGTATCAAGGGAATCACATCTCCTTTTATCCAGACTTTACACCGGCGGTACAAGCTGCGAGGCTCGAGTTCCTACCAGCGAAGCGGATCCTTCTGCAGGCGCAAGTCCCCTACTCCTTGTTATATCCTGCTAAACTTAAGGTGTCTTATGATGGCTCATCCAACTTCTTCACCGATGCCAAATCCGCCCTAAAGTTTGCCAAGCATGTAGGTGGCAAACAAGCTAAGAAAGGTCCCAGACCGGAGGAATCAACTAAACACCGGCTAAGTGCTAATGACTGATGATAATGGGCTGTTGTCCTATGCATAGTATATAGCAATGTTTTTTAATTTCCTTTCACCTCTTGAGCAGTTATGTATGACCGTCTCGCTTTGACTTCTGCTCTTGGCCATTATGTGTTCATAAATGCTGTTGTTTACAGTTCACAATTATTGGTTTAGACCGCTCATCTCACGCAGGATTGTACTGAGGTGGACACTGGACGTGAGCTGCTCCGGGTTCAAACTGTGATATTTAGTGCTACCGGCGCTTTGCCTTTTGTAACTGTATGATATTGACTAATGTTTGAAATGGATTGGCCGGGGAGGGAGGTTCCTCCTACATTTATATGGTCACACAATTCATTCTCTATCATGCAGCAGGCTTAACTCCCTGTAGTTTCTTGGCCACCCTGCCAATGTTGGGGAGTCTGCCGGCGCTCATACAGCCCCATGGGAAATTTCCTGGATTTCGTTGGTCTACATTGTACTTTTTGGGGGGGCACTCTTCAACCTGATTGGGGGGTTGGTGTGGGTGGGGGGGTGGGCTGGGGATGTTGTTCATTGTTTGACTGGTGTACTGGTGAGTTATTGGATAGCATGCACGATCAGGACCAAAACAATCATCTGTTTCCCTAGCCACACGAATGACACACACTTTCCTTTTTTATGCCTAACGAGACGAGTATAAATTGCCTCTCGTGGAACATTAGAGGTTTAAATGATAATAGGAAAACTAGACTAGTACATGCCTATCTTACACGGCATAATATTGATCTATGTATGCTGCAGGAAACCCACTTGCAAGTTACTACCTCCCCGAAACTGAAACACAAAAGATGGGGTTACACGTACTCATCTGTCTATTCCAATTATTCCCCCGGGGTGGCGGTGCTGGTAAAGCGGGGCATTGACTGGAAGGAGAGGGAAGTCCATACAGACCAGACCCCGAAGGCCGATATGTCATCCTGTTGAGCTCATTGGGGGGTGGCCACGGTAGCAATATATGGACCTAACATAGATTCTCCTGGTTTCTTTCAAGATATCTGGGCCAACATTAAAGCTACTGGTTGCACCACGATTTTTTTTGGGGGGGGGGACTTTAATGCCATTTTAAATGATAATATGGACAGACAGGGTACGGCGAGGGCACTTCATCTGCTGCTGGAAGGGTTCTCAATACACTACTTGAGGATGGGGACCTGGTTGATGTTTGGCGTATGCGAAACCCACACTCTAGGGAGGGAACCTGTTTTTCTGAACACCATAAGGCGAAATGTGGCCAGTTGGGTGGTGGAGATGGCACACTTGCAGAGAACGCTATCGGACCATTCCCCGTGTCTCCTGAGGCTATCTTTCCCTGATGTAGCACGCAGATCGTTCTCTTGGAGACTACCCCCACATGTGTTATTGGATGAGGCGTTTAAGGAAGAAATTCGTAAGGATATTACTGACTATTTCTCTCTCAACTCCGGTTCCGTTGATACTGAAGCCTCTTTATGAGAGGCGTTTAAAGTGGTCATTCGGGGGCAGTGCATTTCTCGGCAAGTGGGAGTGCTTAAGGCCATCAGAAATACGCTGACCGCCATCAAGGCTAAAATAAAAGACCTTGAGACACAATTTTATACTGACGGCGCGCCCGTTACTATCGCTCATTTGAAAGCCGCACTATTGGAATATGATGAGGAGGTGCAAAGGGAGGTGAAGTTTCTTGGTAAATATGCAGAGGCATGTAGATATGGGGAGGGAGATAGACCAGGATGTACATTTGCTGGCATGATCCGCCCTTCGAGATCCACTGCTTACATTCCCGAGTTGACCAGCAAAGACGGTGGTACCGTCAGAGGTCCTATAGCTATACATGATGAGTTTTCTTCCTTCTATGCCCAATTATATACAGTCACGCAATTCGGATGTTCGTAGGGTTTGTAGACATTCCTAGATTCCCTAGAATTGGTTTGGTTTAACAACAGGCACAGACAGTACACGGACCTCCCCATTACGGTGGAGGACGTTGCCACCCTGATTAAGAGCATGCCCTTAGATAAGGCCCCTGGCTCAGACGGGCTGACAACTGCCTTTTATAAAGCGTACGTGGAAGAGATTGCACCCAAATTCCTGTAGGTTTATGAGGAAGCCCAGGAGACAGGTATACTGCCACCCACGATGCACGAGGCAATTATTATTACCTTGCTAAAACCAGGGAAACCAGATTCCAACCTTGATTCATATCGCCCCGTCTCTCCTTAATGTGGACGTTAAAATTCTGGCGAAATTAATAGCTAACAAGCTGCAACCCATGCTCCCCATTATTGCCCGCCCGAACCAAATGTGTTTCATACCAGGGAGATCTACTTCCCATAATCTCCGGATGGTTTTTTCAGTTCTCCATTATCTACATCCGGATGTGCAGGCTGCGGCGGTGTTTTTAGACGCGACCAAAGCCTTTGATTCACTTGAATGGCCCTATCTTTTTAGAATATTGGAGAGGAGAGGATTTAGCCCCCTTTTCATCAGATTGATTAGGCTGTTATATACCAAGCCCACAGCTAGATTATGTGCTAATGGTCTCGTATCTGCTCCATTTCCGATTACACGAGGCACGCGGCAGGGGTGTCCCTCGTCCCTCCTATTATTTGCAATTGCAATGGAGCCATTAGCTGCTCACGTCCGACAACATCACAAGGACAAAGGGATAGGGTTTGGCTCTCGAAGTCTCCTGATATCGCTTTACGCGGATGATGTTACCCTGTATATTTTGAATCCTGCACAGAACTTATATGCCGTACAGAGGGAGTTCATCAAATTTAGTGGGCTGGCCTGTATATCCATAAACTGGTCTAAGTCAATGATTTTCCCCCTGACTGACAACACCAAGACTGTCACTAGCGAGTTCCTGTTGCAATGGGAAGATGAGAAAGTAAAATATTTAGGAATATGGATAAGCCGAAACCTACAAGAAATCTGGAATTTAAATTATGGCAGGGCCATCACGTGGCTGGAAGAGAAAGTTGCTCTGTGGACTAAGCTTTCGTTATCATTAGCAGGGAGGATCGCGTTGGTGAAAATGATTGTGCTGCCTACATTTTTAGATCTCTTTATAAACTTACCGATAATACTTACACAACCATTCTTTAGAACACTGAGATCATTGTTAATTACTCTAGTGTGGGCAGGAGGCCAGGCGCGGGTTTCGTGGGAATTATTCTCTCTCCCGCTGCGGCAGGGAGGCCTGGGAGCCCCATATATGAAATTATATGTACTTTGTGCACAAGCACAATTTTTACACCATTGGGTCTACCCGACACCTTTTCAGCCTCATGTGGCTGTGGAGAGGGACGCAGTGGCACCGGTTCCCTTGCACGTAGCGGTGTATCAGCCGTACAGGCGACCCACGGAAGACATATATACTCCTGAAACGTTACAATGGGCTTGGGATGGGTTGCGGAGAAGGGCGGGAGCTCAGGTATTGTATGCCCCTTCAATTCCCTTGGCCCAAAATCCAATGCTACCAAAGGTTAAGGATGAGATTAGTACAAAGGTTGCGCAGAAATGTAAACTTCACACGTTTGCGGACCTCTACCCAGGAGATGTTTTCAGAGACCCCCGGTGGCGGAGGAGGGTACCATTTGCGGAAATATTTCTCTATCACAAACTAAAGGCTGCCTGCCGAGTGTTGCACAGTGATTTCCCAGCTCCCCCGTCCCCATTGTTAGTCCTGGAGAACATACTTAAACCACCATCCCCACGTCGGCTTATAACCAGACTATACACACGAAGGCAAACTGATGTCCCAGTGACGAGGCCCACTGCATTGGTGAGGTGGAACGCAGAGTTATTGCCCCCGCTATCAGACGACCAATGGACGTATTGTTGTACTCAGCTAACTGAGCTTTCTCCAAACTACAAGCTTCGGATAATCCACTTCAAATTCTTACATAGATTTTACAAAACACCCATTAGCTTACGTAGAATGGGGCTAAGGGATGACGACTGCTGCTGGAGGTGTGGGATGGAGTTGGCCTCATTCCTCCACATGGCATGGGAATGTCCAGTGCATGCTGAATACTGGGCCCAGATTTTTACGTCTATCAACCAGATCCTGGGTCTATCCCTGCCCCCATCTCCCCTCTTGGGATTTCTAGAGTATGTTAAGGACACACACATACAAAAACGTAAATTATATGCATTATTTCTGCTGTTTGCCAAACGCCAAATTGCAATACACTGGGGGAGAAAGCGGAAGCCCACGGTCACGGAATGGATCAGTGAGGTTACGCATGGGCACATTCAGTTAACCACTTTCTGGGAGTTGATGCCACCCACCTCTAGGCCCAGAGAGATATGGGAACCATTTATTGCTTGGGTTCGGGAGAAGACGAGTGTAAATGTGGATGCTGACTTCACTGATGTCCAAACTGGGGATTAGTATGGCATGGAGGGATGATAAGTGTATAGACTCGAAATTGCAAAGCACACTCTGGACACTGCTGCTATATTCAGATGTCATCACCTCTGAATGTTTCTTGTTTCATGTATACTGTATCTGGGGATATATATTCGCATTGCTGCGCTGGGCAGATGATCATGGATGATAAAGATGTATTTTTTGATTTGCAATGTCACTTGAACTGGTACACCAGATTTGTTTGTGGTTGTATAAATTGTATCTTGCATTTTCTTGAAACACCAATAAACAAATAAAAAAAATAAAAAATAAAGAGTTTGATCCAAGAAGTCCACAAATATTTACATCCAATCCTAATATGTGGCAACCCTAGGTAGTATCAGTAATATGTACAAGTGTATTCAGGTATTCTAGATTTGGGAACGAATAAAGCAGACATTAACCTAATTACTTATGTAGATGACATTGCATTCTTTAACAATAACCCATCTACTGCTCTCTCCACCACTGAATATGAGGCAAGATGATACAGAAAAAATATCATTTAAACAGAAATGAAGGCCACATTTTGTTTAACAGCAACCCATCATGCCTGGCCCATCAGTCCGCCTCAAATGCTACATACTTAGGTGTAAACATATAATTCCAAAATATAGGTGTTTAAGCTAAAACTTGAAGTTTTGTTTCTTTCCACTGTAAGGTTCTTGCAAAAATCGAATAGTCTTCAGTGAGAAATTATTAGAGGATAAGATTTAATGTCATTCAAATGTTACATTGCCCACATTTTTTTATTTTTGTTTCGTGCATTACTGCTACTTGTGTGCTTTTTATATTATTATTTATTGTATAAATTCAACTCAGCGTCCCTTGTTCCATATATTAATATAAAAATCTCAGCAGAGCTATTAGCTTTCACCAACTTCAGCTCCCCAGGGGTGGATGGGCTCTTCCTTGTTTTAAATGTTATTACTGTTACACATTCTTCTATAGAGTCGTGCACTTATTTGCCCATAATAGAAATAAGTGGCTGTTAGGGTTCACTAAAATGATCTATCCCCTTTTGCAGGCTTTTTTGTTCCGTAACATTTTAGAAGCACATACTTTAAACCTATCGCTGTTTACTCTCATATTCAATCACACAATGCCTCGACGTTCCAAAACTCACTAAATATGCTTCTTTATGGGTTAATGCCTCATTTCCATATTTTTCACATGATGCTTTTATCCATTAATGGTCTGGAACAGACCTTCAATATCTTGGCCAACTCAATGATGGCCCTACCTTTAATACTTTTGCAACGTTTTCTGCTAAATATTGAATTCCAGTAACAGGATTCTTTAAACATTTACAGATGTGTGAGTTCTATATAAATATTTCGCATTCAAATTTAAACCTTGAGACATTTAGGTACTTGAATACACTGCTCAATAACTAGCAAAGGTGTTATCGGTAGGCCCTACCATATATTTCTGGAGAAACTGCTAGATACTAAGGGGCAGATTTACAAGCCCCTTGCGCCACTTTTGTGTCACTTTTAACATTGGAAAAGTGACGCAAAAGTGGCGCAAGGGGCTTGTATATCTGCCCCAAAGCATTCTATGTCAAACAGATGGTCGGGAAAATGCTGAAGAAGGTGCCACAAAGGATGAAATTCTTCAAAGTATCACATTCAATCTCGTAATTTCGTAAGCCTTAAGGTTCGTCACTATAAATTAACACAAGCAGTCTATAAAATACCTAAAAGGCTTCATTCTTAAAGCCTCAAGGGCAGATTACGATGTCGAATGAGTCAAGGGTTCTGAATCAGTTTCAGCAAAACCGAACCCTATTCGGTGCCTTTCCGACAGACATCGGAATCGGCCCCTTAGTCGTGGTTCATAATGTTTTTGCTGTTCTTCTTCAGATGCCGATACAATTCATATTTTCATTCATTATGTTAAAATTCAAGACAATTTGGTTCTGGTCACCTGAAAAATTAGCAGGTTAATTACCGTTCCACTCCAGGCATCTGCTAAACTAATATTACTTGTTTTTTTCTACAGATACACCATTAAAATACAAGGGCATCATATCTGTACTGCTAGTTCGTGGATCAACAGCAATCCTCCTAGAGTTTGTGAATGGTGGTCTCAATCTTTAGATTTGTGCGGTTTAGAAATGGCCACTATACAGAAAAACTCTAAACGAGATATGGGAGATTTGTAGTAATGAAGGGTGAAGTAGTAGACGTAGCCAAGTAGTGTCTTTGTAAGTTATAAGTCCATAACATCAGTGGTAGCAGCCCCACAAGGAGCAACCTCCCTGCTGCTCAGCCCATCTTCAACTCAACATTCACACCAGGCACCCAAACATTCCCAGGATGTCCTTCACACCAACATTCCATACAGAACACTCACACTGGCTGAGCAGCTAGGAACCAGGAACATCTCTATTTTTGCTACCAGGAACATTATAAACACTATACCAGGATATTACAGAAACACTGCTCATCTTTGCAGGCCTTCGTCAAGGGGATCATAATGTGGCATTCCAAATCACAGAGTCTATGAGTGGTGCAGCAGGTGTGGCACCAGGGTCGAGTGGTGTGAGTGTCCCACTGCACTCCAATTAGTGTCTGTTCCTTAACTATAAAACTAAGGGTGGGGCTGAATTTCCTTGCTTGATTTAGGGCCCATGGTGCACTGGCGACACCACTGCCAAATCAACTTCCATGCTGGATTCGTGGAGGTCTGCTGGTGCAGATTGGTGGGAGTTACGCTGCATATTAGTAGATATACTCACATGCTACAATGGGGCCATCTTTGAATGACCCCATTGCATCCAAGCAAAAGCCAACCACAATCCCTAGGAATATGCCACGGTCAACAAATGTTTATCACACAAACAGCTAATATTATTCGAAGGTGACAAACAAGAATAGCCAACATTTACACTAGAAAAATATCTCAGAAATTCTCACTGTGTTATAGGGAGCGCATTGAGAAGAAATGACTATCCAAGAACATTTGACACAAAAGGGTGCCAACCTTTTAACTTTGTGCACTGCAAATGAGTTAAAAAAGAGAAAACAAGCTTTGAATACCTCACACGCTCCTGACTATTCTCACCATATTTTCAGCTTCAGGAAGGGGCAGAACTTTCTTGAGGCCAGAATCTGTCCCACAAAGACGTCCAATGGCAAAAGCAGCATTCATCCCACAACCTGCAGATGAAAGACAATCATTACATGACCAGGTGATCTTCATCACAGCAGGGGCATTATCCCTTCATTCCAACCGCATGCTTCTCATTGGCAGTTCTCACAAGTTGCCTTGTGCTGCACAACAATGTACCACACAATGATTCTTCACTCTGACATACACAATTGATAAAAAAAAAGTATCCTTAAGATGGGAAACAGCCATCACATCGCCTGCGAAACAACGCATGCGATTACAACGCGGTCAGCGTTGTTACATCGTAGTACTATTACAACGCAAGTCGTTGCAGCGACTTGCTCTAGGGGCGCTCTAAACTAAGGAATAGTATAATATACTATTCCAACACCTTCCCTACTATTCCTAAGTCCAGCGCACCCCCTAGAGCAAGTCGTTATAACAACTTGCGTTATAATGGTACTGCGGTGTAACAACGCGGTCTTTGTAACGACCTTGTTGTAATTGCATGCATTGTAAACACATGCGATGTAAACGCCTATATTGCTTAAGGCACACAGCATATACATATATACAGAAAAACACTGTTACTTCGTGGTTCTGAAAGTGCTATGTGCCCACTTACTTTGGGGGCACACCAAGCAGATCCCCTTAGCCGCAAAAGGAAGTATATGTGACATACCCTTTTTGAGGAAAAGGAGAATGTGGAGGTCTCTCACTCCCTCTCTTCCAAATTATGCTCTTCCAGGCAGTGAATGTTGGAAGTCAAACCAAACCTGTCAGAGAATCTCTCATCTGCATGGGGTATCATTTATGGAGGCCGTGACTCGGATTGGCAGTACCAGCAGACAGCTGAGACAGCTGGGACCGAGAGGACGCAGACTAAACACTCGTGACTCCTTTCTGACTGAACCTCAGAGACAGACACTCGGATAAGTCTATGATTGCTGCCTAACGTGATTGTGTCTGGTGACAGTTTTTGAGAGGAGCGCTTGTGAAACCTCTGCGTTTCTTCTCCCTTTCAGTTTTTCTTCCCTGTCTGGCTGGTCTCGCTAAAGGACATTCTAAAGCTGAGGAGGCTTGTGTGCGAAATGGAATTCTGAGCCAGAGAGTAAAGTTAGGAAGTTAGGTGATTTACGTGTTTTTCTTGCTATAAATAGACGTATGTTATTACTGTGCTTCTCGTAGAGCCAAAGGGAAGACTGCGTCTTTCAGTGGTGCTCATTTTTTTATTATTGTTATAACGTGTTACTGTGCCTCTCCACATATAGCAATGAGAGGGCCTCTGTCCGAGGAGTTCCAAGGAGTCATAGGGACCTGACAGAGAGGGAAAGGTTGCATTTACAATCTTTCAGTGATTATCTCTGTGTTTTTTTTAGTGCTTCTCTGAGTATTCGGAGGGGACCCCTATTTCAGTACCAATAGGGAAGAGGTTGATTATTACGGCTCGTGTAGCTAACGGGCTCAGGGATATCTCCTGTTTAAAGTGGATTACAAGTGGTTTCCCCGGGATGATTTATTAGATATTATGTTAAGCATTGTTTTTTTTAGGACTTACATTATATATTTTTTTACTATTATGGAGATATATTTTGTGTAACGGAGATAGAGTTTACGCCTGTGCAGGAAGGCAAGGAGTTTGCATGATGCAAATCTCAGCTTTTTGCAGGCTCAGGAGCGGTTCCGAGTCCCGGATAAGATGTGCCACTCTACGTCTTGTGACTGTCACATGAGGATTTATGATAAGCAGTTATCAGACTTCCTCGGCTTTTGCGAGGGACTGTCAGTATATATTTTTATTTCCAAAAGACAGTAAACATGAGTATTGTGTGATTATGGTTTATGAACAGAACTCCTTCCAATGTGGTTTTTTGTTCTCTTCCTGCGTTAAAATGAAATGTAAAGACGTTTATTTTTTGCTATGTTATTTTAAGACGTCCTTCTGTACGCATTTAGGCCAGCAGAGGAGAATGCGCAAATAGCGCTGTGGGTTTATATATATAGATTGAAGGGAGTCAAGTTATACATGATATGCTTCACATTTTGTATAATTGAAGTGCGAATATTTTACGGTCACATGTCTTTTTATTATGGACTTTTTTTAGCATGCATTGTGGTTGTCTTTTTAATCATCTGTGCCTGGCGCACCGACCTTTCATGTATTTAGTAAGACCAATAATAACTAGGATTGTAACAATTTTTTTTATATTAAAGCTGTTGCCTTTTTGTGAATAAATAGTATTATATAGTTACCCCTTGCCCCCCCCCCCAGCCCCTGTCTGATCCATGTGGCTCAGCACCACATTTAATTAGCACAAATCATTTTCAGATAACTGACCACGTAGTGCACAACAATATACCCCAAATTGTTGAAATATTTTCCCATATTTATATTTTGAAGCATGTACTTGGTGACAGGAGGTTGTGTCTGGCGTCTCTCCCTTTGTGCCACAAATACATGTTTATGGAACTGCGTCTGGCAGCTCACATTTGTTTTGAATTTTGATTACTTATTTGGTGAAAACTGTATTGTTTGAACGTTTAATTCTGCAAGGAATGGGAGGCATCTTATCGCATTGAGTTTAACAGTATCCTTTTTTTCAACTGCGTGCTTCCAAAAGGGGAGCTACTTATCTTCATCACATTGCATTGTGGTTTCCTATCTTAGGCCTGGCAGTAGCCAACGCCTTTCGACTTCTTTCTCCATATTGTAATGGGTGTCCTCTGTTCTTCTCCTTTTTCAGCTACATGCAGTGTACTTTAATAGATATGTCTGTCACCTTCTCTCGATTTGCAATTTAGCGTCTCTCCCTCTCTTATCTGGCTTATAGGCCTTTCTCCCTGAAGTGACGCAAATTCTGTTCAATGGGTGCTCAATTTCATTATCATTCATGGTCAAGAATCCTGTGACCTTTGAGAACATTTTTGTAGCGTGGGTGGCCCTTCTATTTTCTTAAATACTTCCCAGAAGTGACCACAATGTGTCATGTCCTATAGGTCAGAGGCACCTGATAATGTTGTCCTTTTGTGGTCAATAGTTCATCATTAAAAGAGTATAAAAATCTGCTCCTTAGTCCATTCGACGGACTACCCCGCTGCAGTGACCCCTTGGGTCACTGACGCCTGTGTGGTCTCCTTCAGCCCTCTATCTAAGCCTCTTTGGCTGAAGCTCTAATTTTTTTATTGTACTTTGAAATGGTCTTTTTCTCTCTCCTCTGCATTGCTCTTATTCTAAAACATTATTGCAAAGCACTAATGGATGTCCCTCCTAACTTAACATGTGCATTCCTAGCATTGCAGTAAAGTGTATGTTGAATTTTGAAAGTATTTCCATTGACTTAAAATATATTTGCATTACATGAGTTTGTTCTTCGCTACAGAAATGTGTCTTTAAATGCCAAGACTTTGTTAAGACTTCCAGGATATATATTGAATTATTTTTTTAATAAACGGGGTTCTTCTTTCATATAAATCAGACAGCTATTTTTCCCTATCGTTCACACGTCTATTTTGTCATACTTTTGCAGAAGCACCCCCTCAAATTAAGCTGCCTTGGTGCAGTGCCCCAGGACCATGAAATTTCACCCTTTCATTGCATTTAAATGTATTATGAAATTGTAAATTCTTGCACGATTAATTTTATCATTTAAGGGTTTGCCTTCTAGATACTTGAGCATCATAAACATCTATCCTTGTGTTACTATTTTTGGCTGATTACAATTGTAGCTTTGAATAGTCTTTCTGGAGCTAACAAACTGATGAATATATTCTCTGCTGTGTTAATGATTTGATGAATAAAAGTGGCACTTCAACGTAAGACCTTTTGTTTTCAGAAGGGAAATACTTACCATTCATCTCTTATTTTGCTTATGGGCCCTCCTCATCTCTTTCTCTCACAGTGGTACCACAGGAGATGTTATATATAGGTGTACGTCTCTTGTGCACTGCAGTAAGAGGTGATAAGCAGGAACATCTGGGTACGTGCCAAGCACACCCACTTTAACTGAGACAGGTTCAACTAGAGACCACGCAACAGGTGCGCGGTGCATCCAGTGAATACTGTGTCTAGCTTCCAAGTAGCTGCCCTATTTTAACTCATTACTCACTAAATTAAGTACATTCTGTTCCTTGACAGTCACACCTCACGCTTCTCATCTCACCTTTCTGGCGTGCTTGCACACATAGTAAAGGATCCTCCCACTTGAATATTCAGTAAAGTGGTAGTAAGAGGGGGAGGAAGGCTTTTGCATGCACTTCTCGCCACAACACACAGCACCTTTTTGCATTTTCTGGTTGCTATTACGCCCTAGACTAGGCCCAGCATCAAATGATAGACCAGCCACATAATAAGGTGAGGTCAAGGACTGCCGTCCCTTACCACCCAGAGCACAATGATAGAAGTTGTAATACCAGCTAAAATGGAGCTGTCCCTTTTGATATTTTTGGATCATGGCCCACAATATTAAAAAGACTAAAAATGCCATCAATGTAGGTAATGTAGTTTCCTGGCAGAAAGGGAGATACTTTCAGTTTCAAGTGCAAATTAATATCTCTCTATTTGGATGGCCAATTATAATTCACACTGAAGATTACACCAAATGCTGTAGTACTGAGCAGCCAAGTACAGAATAATTTACTCCTACCTGCGTCCAAATTCAGCAGCAACTGAAGCAGGCACAAGCAGTAGCCCGAAAAGCTAGGGTAGATCCAGTAAGTGCTGCCACAAAGAGCACACAGTTGGGGTTAGTTAATAGGGAAAATTTTGAAATTGAGTCTCACGGCCAAGAAAGTTAGTGACACTAGACTTGGAGCAACGTAAATGTCGGAGCAGATGGTGAACATTAGACAGAAGATTGGAATAAGAAAGTTAAGACTGAAGACTGTTCCCTTTCAACTTCTTGTGCACGGAAGTGCACAGAAGAGGGGAGATAAAATGATGGAGTGGAAGGCACGCTAGATATACCCATGGTTTGACTTCATGGGCACACGTCAAATGCTGCTAGGTCTCCTCAGCCTTTCATCTTTCCAAGTTGGATAAAATGAGTACCATTGAGCTAGGGGAACAATAAAGATTTGCTATTTTGCACCACAATACCATTCTGAGTAAACGTGCGCTTTACAAAAAAGCCATACTATTTTAAAATAAGCTATATTTTACGTACAATTAAAGTCAACACGTGTCTGGATATTACATGGTGTTGAAGGGTTAACAGATTTTTGAGGATGCCATTAGAAGTAGCATTCCTGGCCGACCACAGATTCTGGGCGTTGAGCCAGGCAGGAAATGGGCTTCCTGTGGTTGGCAGCGAACATAGGATTTAGAAAGAAAATGTATGTGTAGAAATATATTTGTGTCTGTGGAAGTGAGCAGGAGGAATAGTTGCCTAGAATCACACAATTTGGTAACGGGGGAAGCCGAGATTGAATACAGTGCTTCAGGTTTCACTTAGTGCAGTTTAGTGAAGGAATATGTATGTGTTTATGTGCAGATGGGTGAAAGGAAGTAAGGAATACGTTTTCGGATATGCACAGCTGTGTGCAGCCTTCGAAATATGAGGCAACCAGAGATTCGTAGGAATAAGATTACCACAGGTAGCCAACACATGCCCCAGTACTAGGAAAATACAAAAGAATAAATAATCCGTGCAGATATAAAGTAGATCTCAATGTTAAAGGATGGAGTGCATGAATGATTAGAGGTTATTATTATTAGATTCTTCCCTGCATCTCCAAGAACAGTATTGGATTTCCTGTCTTCGGGATGTTTGCTTACATAGGCTCAATGTTATTGTTTTCATCACCTCGTGTCTGGTTAGAAATAAAACACAAATGGGAAAATCTACCATACCACAGGCTCAGGCCTACCACATTTTTCCACACATTTGGATGACAGCTAGTTCATGTGTCCATTATGATATAAAAGCAGCAACAACTTTCAGCAATGCCTGAAAAGGCTGCTTAAAGGTAATAAATTGAGAGAAAGCAAAAATAGTTTATTGCCCATGGATCACTCTGTTTTCACTTACAAATATTACAATGTTCTGACAACAACTTAACACCCCATATACTTCTCCCTGATCAATTCATATATGTAGAGTTCACATCAACTAGACATCACAGTGGCATTGAAATTATGTAAGAAGGCATATATTTGTATAAATTAACACCCGCTGCGAAGTTTCTTTCTACTCAGGTATTTAGGCAGGATGGGAAGGGCCCCATCATCTCTGATTCCAAAGAAGAAGAGGACAGGTGATCAGCCACAACAGGAAAACCGCCATCTTCACAAGCAGATGTTCTTCAGAGTTGGAGAGAATATTGGAGTAATAAATTACAGTGTAAGGTGGAATGTGCTAATATGCATTCTAAATGCAGTGCATTCACCAGGGACAAAAAGGATAGGAGTAATAGGAAAAGTAGTAATGTTGTGTTTATGTTTATGTATTGATCATTAGTAATGAGTATATGCCAATACAGAAGGATAGTGTGTATTGAATAGCTGTGCTTCGTATTATAATGTTTCAAGGATACAATGTGTACAGATTTAATATGTGTTTTAATATATAGGTGCAATATTTCAGGGTGTTTGAAAATAGGTTACAAGGTGTAGGGATTGGCACAAAGGGGTGTGGAATTTAATGAAATATCTACTTGTCCTTTAGCAAAATTCACTTGTCCCTTTTGTGCCATGTAATGCAGCGACAAATTGTGGCAGCAATGTCATCATATAAGAGCTCTGAAGTAGCCTCTCTGATTATGTTAGGACTCCTTCCATAGTAGGCTTTGAATACTAAAAATTCCCTTATGTTGCCACGTTTCCGCAGATCTACATACTGGGGCTGAAGGTAATGGTAAGCAACACTTCTGGCTCACAAAAAAGGTGGCTGAAGGAAAAGTGAACTTGCAATAGCTCAGATTTTTGCTTGAGCAATATAGTACACCTGCATATTTGCTCATGCTGAAATACAGTTCACAAATATCTTCTAGGAGTACTATTTCTTGGCCTACTTCTGTAGTATTGTGAATTTACAACAGTTGTATATCTGCACTTAATACAAGGACATTGGTGCACTTTATTTCATGATTTGGCCCCTAATTAGGTCTGGCGTTAACAATGACCTTTTATGTTTAGTAAAATGTTGTCTCTCCCTCCCTCTCTTGGCTAGCTTCACTGTGAGTGACTTCATTCTGTTCTTTCACAAGGAGCATATCCACACACAGTTGTTTTATCCAGTGTCAGGAACTACTGTGCAATGTGTGATTTTTTAGACCACAACAATTTCTGCTTTTGCCAATGTTTGTTATAATGGTGAGGGCCCAGCAGCTCCCACACCAATGATGTTTCACAAAAATATTGCCAAAACAAGTTGTGCATTGACAAAGCCAAAAGGCTGAACAACAATTTCATTGGCTTTACCAACGCTTGTTAGGTCTCGCTGAGACAGCGAAAGCTGTCTCTTTGAGACATTTTGTAAGTGGCTTTCAAAAGTGCTACCCACATGTTTTGCTGGCCTAGGGCTTGAGTGCACGATGGCGTGCACGTGCACAGCTGCTCCTCTCTACCCCCTCCCTTCTCACCTAGCCCTTTGACGCTCTGCTCGATTACTTTCACTTTCACCGCTTTGATGTTTGATCGCAAACGCAATCAAGTATTCTGCTGAGAAGGAAACTCACCCAGCCTAAACGTCATTTGTTTTACGCCTCTTAACTGTCTCTGTTTGGTCCGAGGGCCGATGTCGTGAAAACAAATCATACATTGATTTTAGCCCTAGTCAATGAGTGTCTGAGAGAAACTGTTATGTTATCTGCGAAACTGAAACATTTCAGGGTGCCTGCCTCTCACTTTAAAATGAGCCGTGACTTCACACCACACCTCCCGGGGTCACTAGAGTATCAGTTCTCACTGTTACTCACCTGCAGGCTGCAGCAGAACCAACAGGGCGGTGAAAGTGGGCGTTTGATGGCGCCATTCATACCCCCGCGGCAGTTCTGGTCACGAGTTGGCACACAATTATGTTCCTATTCTCTCTTTTGTTGCTGAAGTCCGAAATGTTGTTTTCGCATCACCCACATTCAAACGCCTCCTACCAATAGGAAACTAGTTGGGCGGGTGTTGGGTCCCAGCCGTGAACGTTTTTAGCTTGTCTGAGCGTCGTTGTTGAAAAATAAAAACATGACAGGTTGTGACTTCACTATATGGTCACTTGGTGGGGGACAAAAACACTACTTTTCCAAACCGTATCGTGCCACTCTCCCTCATTAATATAAAGAGGGGTGCAGTGAAGGTCGCGTTTCAACGCGTTCTTATTGGTTTAACCCAGTGTTTTTGTTAATGTATGTTTTATGTATTTATATATTGCAGTAACGAGATCATTTTCTCTAAACAGCCTACTTCAATGGTTTTCAAGAACAAACTCACAAAATATTTTGTATTTTGTGTAAAGACATGGTTACTCTTGCATGTTTCTACCAGGAAACTAAGAAACGATTACATTTAATTTCATGAGATAAGAGTGTTTTGTTCCTTTTGTGGAGATTAGGCTAGATGGGCAACATACACAATTACATTGCTGCGCATAACATCTCCTAGCCACTTATTTGCACAAGATCCTTGAACACCGAGTGCAAAAGTTGTATTCTCAAGCACAACACAGGAATGGCAGTGTGAACGGGCTTACACTAACTAACAAGAACAGATTGTATAAATATCTTGTATGAAGGGCATTTTTTTGAACTTTTCTTTTTTGCACCCGCCTGGCATCATGCCACACCTCTGCCACTCGTGGCCATTGACTATCTCACGTGGCAAATGTTGCTACATATGGTTATGCAATTGTGCAATTTCCCAGCTCTTTTGAGAAGTGCACGGATTGTGTTTACATAACCACAGCTCGCCAAAGTCTCCAAGTGTCGATAACAGATGTCTGTGTTACCCACTCATTTTACTGAACTTTGAAAAAGATGAAAGGCTGATCTGACAGTGGAATTCAATCAAACGTGTCACCAAGAGCAGTACTTTAAATGGAAATACAGAAGTGCAGGTACTCACTCTTTAGCGTACCTGTTTGCTCCTGAGAGTCTGTGCACTAACTTTTACTAGGCGTGTGAACTTCAAAGTGACACACCCAGGGTGTCAATGTGCTACTATCCATCCACCTAATAATTGGAGTCAAAGACTCGATCATTATTAAAAATAAGATCATCAGTCATCAGGTCGAATCCATTTGAGATCTCGCGACACTTACTATTTACAGTGCATACAAATGGCAGACGTACGGTAGGAAGCGCTATAGCATTTCAGATCGGAGACGGTGTACCTGATACTCCGTGGCTTGAACATTACTCATACCAGCTCTTCCCAGTTCACTACTGTGCTTTGGTAAACTTTCTTTCAATAATTAGTTGTTTTTATATAGCGCTAGCTGTTGCAGCCTCGGGGCTTCTAAGCACTGTCAAGAACCGGCATCACGAAAAAACAATTGAGTTGTAGTCGTTTTATCGCGCTCAGGCGGATAGAAGATTGCTTTGGTCCTGCCTGGCTAGGAGCCGTCTGCCTACACAGGCTGCACCCGCAAACCCCGGCAGCCGGTGCCCTAACCATTCGAGCTCCACAGATGCTATTTTGCTGGTGTGCTCGCGCTAGTCTGGGCGCTGATTTGTTAGGTCTCGCCTGACCCAGCGCTTGCGCTGGTCTGGCGAGACTTATTGAGAGGGCTCCAAAAAGTGCTACCAGGCCAGCCTAGAGCCACAGTACATGTGCGTGGGCGTGCGCCGTGCTTTTTCCGCGATTACTTTCACTTTCGCGGCCGCTTGTTTTTTGCATCGAGTTCTGTATTTGTGTTAACGCGTTTTGTCGTGGCAGCTTTTAACTCAGCACGATATACTGCAGTGTGACTACTCCACGGCTCTGAAACAGCACAACAGACGGAAAAAACGATCGTCTGCCGTCATACCGGGTAGGCATGAGCAACGACAGGTTTCTAAATAAAATAACTCAACACATTTCTTTGTGACAAAGGATTGCACATTTCAGAGAAGTTCCAAATGCCGATTTTGTGCTGTAATTACTTGCCAGGTAATACTGCTTTGAAATACGAAACATTAGCTTTTGGGCAGAGTCTGTTACCCTATGGAACCTACAGTGAATAGTACATTTAACTCCAAAACATTTCCCTCATCGAGCGTTTCCTCAAAGGTGTTTGCACTAGTGATTTCATCTTACTACCACATGTAGCCTTTATTTTTAAACATTGTTTTTTTACAATTTTTATTTTGCTATTCACAACACATGGATTTACACCTATAAAAGATTTACACGCAGATTTTGAGTGGTCTGAGTCTTAAAAGAGGTGCTCATGTAGACTTTCTAAGGTGGGAATGCCATGAACATATAGGAGCACTCACAAACATCCTTGCTTTCTGGTATTAACAAATTATTTCCAAACCTGGGAAAACATCTATGATATTCTCCCATAAAAGGCAAAAACATATCCTTTTGCAGAGTAGTAATAGAGAACAGGCTGCGGTGATAAACACACATGCTTACCAACTCAGGGGGCACTTATGCATCCACTGCTTACATTTTAGTTCGGTAAGTGTACCCTGGCTCTTGATACAAAAGAAATTAACTAGTGACAATAGCTGTGCGCCTTCTAGCAAGCCACAGGCCAAGCATGAACTACAAACAGCTTCTACAAGGAAGGAAGTGCCATGTACTTTCGGTCTGTACATTGTCAAAGAGGCCTGTTCTGCTCCTTCTGGCTCTAGGCACAAACTATTGCCAAATCCCTCCTGAAAGACTTCATAGCGCGGAGAACCTATGCTTTTGGGTTCTGAAAATGGACCGGCGTTCATCTCACATGTGATTGAGGGGTTGTGCAAGGGGCAAGGAGCCACACAGAAACTACATGTGTTCCACAGAAACTACCAAGTGGGAATGGTATCCCAAGCTCATCCTGAAGGGTTGTACGTGCTACACAGAGGAGAAAGGACGAGTGTGTAAGCGGGCCCCAAGGATACTTCACTTAAAGAACGTCTGGAAACATCGACGCCCCAACCCCTCAGTCTACAAGTTGTGACAACGAGACATCTTTACCTTTTCTTCACTTTGTTTTATTCATATCGAATGTGCCTAAGTAATAAGAAGTGCTTGCAAACCTCTCAAATTACTTGAAGACAGGCACCAATAGTTACTTTTTCTGTTTAAAGGTATCATCTCTGAGGCTCTACATTATTATTCAGCAGGCTTTTTTGAAAATAGTACAGACGCAGCAGAAGATAAGACATTCTTCCAACTAGTCACACTAGCCACACGTACCAACGATTGGAACAATACCTCGAGACTTGCTCAAGACTTTCAGAACAATTATAGAAAATGATCATGGGTGCTACTAGCAGCATTGACCCCCATTGCTGCTATTATAAAGACTTTTGTACTACATTGAATAAATTGTCATTGATAAAGACGGGACAGGGGGACAGTTGACAGAGCAGGATGTTATTTTTGCACACACCGGCCTACCGACACAGAAAGCGGCATGTATTACAATGTCATACCTGTTTGTCCTAATGTACAACATGCTCTGCAGTAAACACACCGAGATATGAACTTTCACCTAGCTCACGTACCACAGTTACTGGAAAGGGCGTCACCATGTATGGTAAAATATTCGAACCATGCCATAAGTCACGAGGTAGACATGGCGTGAGATGACGATACCGTAGGCACTTCTAATCGCCTTAAAGAGTATAAGAAGGGAGACCACAGAGACATCTTTGGACTACCCCATCCATCTGTTAGTAGATGGCAGGCGGGTGTGGGTGGTTTCCAAGAGCTCTTGTTTTTTGTTTTTAAGATACAATTTAACTTGCCAATATATTTGCTGTATATGCTATGTATGCTATTTTGCTATGCTATTTTGTCCCTAAATTGGTGTTTTCTTATTGAGCACTCCATTCTTATATTACATTTGCAAAGTTGCTTTCTTTTAGGTTTTAGGTAGGCACGTGAGTATTCTCAGTATTTTAGATCAAGTGTGTTTTACATTCTAAGAACATTTTCCTTGATTTAACTTACGTTTTTAATAATGCATTTATAAATGTGTCTTTGAGGTTTAGTCTTTCTCTCTCTCAGACAGTACAATAGTTTTAATACAGAAATGCCATCTTATCCATGTGACTATCTGGATTCTGTATTTTGTATTTTTATGCCTTTGTCTTGCAGTTTTTGAAGTTGCACCTTCTTAATAAAACTGCCAAATATTTCAGCCTCAGTTTCCATGGCTCACATATCTGTTTCCTTCATTTTTAGAGCGAGCATTCCCAGACACCCCGGCTCAAATTAAGGTGCCCCTTTTGTCCCTAACTCACTCTCCCGATCACTCCGTGAAGGCTCCAAGAGCTCTGTGCTCAGTTTCCTGCCCTCTTGACACTTACATAAAGCTCCCTCCAACAGATGTCAAAGGGTGGGGAGATAATTACCTGTTTTCACCCTGGCACGTGGGTTAGTGTATAATATTTGCACCCAGCATAGGAAGTTGGGACCTATGCCGAATCGGGCCAACGCCGCCCGTAGATAGTCCCATCCCAGGGTGTCGAAGGCCTTATCTACATCCAAAGCTGCTATCCAGTGTTGTACAGGAGCCGTTTGGGCCCATTCTAGGGTTTTGAACAAGTGTCTATGGTTCAGTCCCGTGCTCCTACACGGGACAACCCCATTTTGGTCCATGTGGACCAGTAGAGGGACGACACCTAGCAGCCTATTAGCTAGCAATTTGCCCAAGATTTTATAATCCGATGTGAGCAATGACAACGGACGGTACGAGCTCATGGAGATGGGGTCTCTGCCAGGTTTTGCGAGGACTACGAGGACAGCTTTGCAGAGAGAAGGGGGTAATGTACCTCCATCAAAGGATTCTTTAAATATTGTGAGCAAGCGGGGAGCCAGCAGAGTGGAGTATGTGGCATAGAATTCCGCGGGCCAGCTGTCCATTCCGGGGGTTTTACTTCTGGCCAGCTGTTTGATGGTGTCCGAGACTTCATCTACTGTGAGTGAAGCCTCCATCTCTGTATATTGGTCCTGTGTTACTTGAGTGAGGCTGTCTGTTCTAGAAACTGTTGCAGTCTCTGAGGGTCACCTGAGTATGGGGCCTTGTTTAGTGATGTATAGTATTTATAGAATGAGTCATTAATCTGCTCCTGTGTGTTGACTTGGGTGCCATCTAGGGTGTATATTGCAGTGATGGGTGGTTGTGTGAGGTTGCTCTTCAACAACCAGGCAAGTGTCTTGACTGCTTTGTCACCCTCTGCGTGGCGTCTAGCCGAGTACTGCTTGTAATCTAGGACACACACTTTATCCAGTGCTTCCATATGCGCTAATCTGGCTTGAGAGAGTGCTGGTAAGGTGTACGGGTCCGTGGGGGCCTTTTGTTCCTGCTGTTGAATTTCAGCCTCTAGCCCTTGTATTTTCCTAGTTAGTGTCATACAGGTACCGTACACTGCCTGGACAACCTTCAGGGTCTCCGATTTAATGCCGGCATGTGTGACTGTTCCCTCATTAGTTTGGAAGTATGAGGTGATGGACTGCGAGATAGTGGCACTCAGAACAGGGCCACAAAGTGCCTCCAGAGGGAGGCGCCAGGTTGGTATGCTGGGTTTGGACACACCCCAAGTCAAATGAAGTTGCAGGGGACTATGGTCCGATATTGTGCAAGCTAAGTATTCAGTGTGAGCTACATGTGACAGCGCCGTGTCCGTGCAGTATATGGCATCGATTCATGTGTACAGGTCATGGAGAGTGGAATCGTGTGAGTACGTCGGATCTGTAGGGTATTGTGCACTCCAACCGTCGAGCAATTGCATCTGTGCGGCCCAGGTAGACATAGTATGTGCAAGCCCAACAGCCTGAGCTCCGGGGAAGGGAGCGCGGGAGCGTTCAAGAGTTAAATCGGGTACACCATTATAGTCGCCCCCCCCCCCATAAGTGGGGACTGAAGGGTCCCTAAGAAGTGCCG
This sequence comes from Triturus cristatus, assembly GCF_964204655.1. Classification (NCBI taxonomy): domain Eukaryota; kingdom Metazoa; phylum Chordata; class Amphibia; order Caudata; family Salamandridae; genus Triturus; species Triturus cristatus. Next base: position 989,007,425 of record NC_140580.1, read on the forward strand.
GGGTAAATGTTTGAAGGAATGCGGATTGCCCTGAGCTGGGCATGTGAAGAGAAACAATGGTTAGTGGGCGACCATCTAAGGAGCCTTCTGGTACCGCATAACGGCTCTGAGGATCTACGTGCGTGTGCATTATCTGTAATGGAATACCAGGTGCCAGCCAGATCAGAGCCCCTCTGGCATAGCCTGAATAAGTTGTGTCTATTACCAAGCCCCTCCATCTTTTACTGAACGATTGCAGTGTTTGTTGTGTTAAATGAGTCTCTTGAAGTAGAGCTATGGCTATATTATGTCTGCGTAAGTAGTGGTAAACTTTATGTCGCTTGACATCTCCGGCCAGGCCACAGTCAACAATAGGTAATTATTCCCATGCATTTACTTCAGTAAGTGTTAAAGACAGTAAATATGCATTCCAAGCATGCAACAGACAATTGAACAGCGTGTAAAGGAAATTTCTGCATTCTAGCGTAGCATGCAGATATATGTTATGGACTGGATTTTCATGGTAAACTATAAACCACTCCCCCCATCCCAGGCCTAATTGCCAACAGGCAAGAGGCCATATGCACTTGTCTGCAAACATGATAAATTACGAAGAAATGGAAAAACAATAAATCACAAAATTCAAGATAACTCTATAACAGTCACTTATCGTGTGTGGGGCGTGAAGATACTCGCCATAGCCTCTCGACCACCTTAGTAGTTTTCATAAAACAGCCAATCAGGGAAAAATGAAGAACTTTATCCAGTGTTTGCTTTCTGCTTGGACATATTATACCATTGGCGTGGATTGTGCAGTTCCGGTGAGTCCCAGTGCCATGAGTAGTTAACCCAGCTCGTCTGTGGTGTTATATTGGGGTCGTCGCCCAGCATCAACTGTTGCTGTGAGTCCGATAGAGAGTATTCCTTTTCTGGGAGGGCCTCCGTTTCTGAATCTGAACGGAGGGGGAAGCGGTGGTTCTGTGCTTTTCGGCTTGTTTGAGAGCCTGCTCCCTCTCCGGTGCTGCCTGGGCTTTGGTGAGGCGCTGCCCGCAGGACAGGCTGCGGCGTCTGCAGTGTTCAGCCTTCTTCCATTGTTGCTGAGGGTCCCCAGTGGATTTCAGGGCTGACGCCACTCCGGTCTGTTCCACCCAATTCCATGCATCATCAGGAGAGTGGCAGAACACCGTGGTTCCTTTATGCTGGATTCCGGATATATGTGCACCACCGCGTTCTCGATCATCCACGAGCCACGGGCTCTCTTCACCTGCAGGATGTGGTCCCTGTCATGGTTAATAAAGAGGAGCACGACCACCAGCTTGGGAGGAGCACTGTGCGATGAGGGGCCCCCAGAACTCTATGGGCTCGCTCCACGGAAAAGAACTTGGAGTGCTTGCCTTGAAGTATGGTGGCCGAGAACCAGATTACCAAGAATAACTCCATACTCAGTCCCTCTACGCGCTCTGTCAGGCCCACCAGGCGCACATTGTTCCGGCGTGATCTGCCTTCCAGGTCGTCAACACGATCTTTGAGGTAGTTCACCTCCTCCTGCAGTTTCTTGACTTGGGCTTCCGTTTAGGTCACGGAGGGCTTCACTGTTGCGACTGAGGGCTCCACATCATCCACCCTGTCTTTCAGCTTTTTGTGGTCCTCTCGCAGGACACTGAGCTCTGCGCATAGCATGTCGAATATAGGGACTGGGGTGGATTTAATGTCCATCATCTCTGCCATTAGCTCATCCAGGCAGTGTGAGAGGTCAGCCTGTGGCATGGGCTGTCTCGTTAACAACTGGTTGGCACCCTCGGCGACCAATGTTGGGCCATGTGAGTCAGCGGACAGAGGCTGTTGTTTCTCTAGTCTTGTCTATCCTGGTGGTAATAGCACCTCGTAAGTTCTGGCGGAGGGGGGCAAAGAGGTCCAATGTTCGCATCAAGCCTCTGGGTGGACTACTGGCCCAGAGGGGGTGGTTATCTTTCACCCGGGCCCAGGCGCCGAGCAATGGTGTCAATTGTTGCGCGTGGAAGTGGAAGGCGGAGGGAGTGTCGGGCCTTGTGTTAGCAACTGTTCAGGGGGTGGCAGTTACAGGGCAGTGGGAAGGTGCGCTGCCTGATCCAGGTTTCAAAAGGAGGGTGCCTCTCGTATAAGCTCTGACAATGGAGGGCGTGCAGTGGGGCAGTGCATTCTGCCAGGTAGGGAATAACTGTGCGCCTACCTCCCTCCTCGCACGTGTTCACCTCTGGGCAAAAGAGGAGACCTCCCAGGCCCAGTGTTGTGGGAGTACAGCGCCGGAATGGAGAGGGGTGTTCATGCTCTGACGCACAGCAGAGAGCCGTCACTGCCCGGGCTCATTGTTTTCCCCGGTCACGAGGGGGCCCCACAAGTCCAGGGGCAAGCACGGTGCCGTCGGGCCAGTATGGTGCAGGGGCCTCTGGGCCAAAGGGCCGCCCCCACCGCCGGTCCGCAGCAGGTCTGGTGCATACCAAGATGTGGTCGGGCCACGTGTGCCACACTGTGCCCATGGGATGCGCAGTTCAATGAGGGACAACCCAGACCTCTTGGAAGACGTCCAGTGGGCCGTAAGCATGAAGGGGAAGCCCATAGATATAGATCGAGCTCCCGGGGGCCGTTGCCAGTGCCAGCCTCAAGGTTGAAGAGATGCTGGGAGGGGAAGGCGTGAGGTGCAGGCGGACTACCTGAGTCCATGGCTGGGCCTGTCGTCAATGTAGCTCAGACACCCTCCCGACATCGGTGTGGTAACAGGGCGTGCGGCCGGGCCACACCTCGCCGCACTGAGCTCCTGCCACAGCCGCGCGACCGCAGGGGCGATACACCATCAAGTGAGGGCCGGCGGCGGTAGAACAGGCACTCCTGGCCAGGTGCACTCCCAGCGGAAGTCCGGTGGGGGAAGGGCCGCGAACGTGGGTCCGGGACTTCGCTCTGGATTCTTGCTTCCCCAAAGCCGTTTTCGCTGCTGAATGACTCAGCTAGATCGTGGGATGCCCTTAATGCATCTCGCAGTGATTCCAAGGTCCGCTGATCTTCCTCCCGTCGGCTGGATGCAGAATATTTGGCGGTCGCAACGGAGCGAGCAGAAAACGTGTCGGATATTAACCTTAACCACCCTTACCGAACCCAACCTCACCGTCGTTTCTGGCTGAATCTGAATCCCACTTCTCCCCTGGCCCCCTCCTCCCACTAACTTTAACATGCTGTGACGCTGTCTTGTTTCCACCTACTTTTTCTCCGAAGTGTGGCTGGATGTAGTTAGTCGACTTAGTGTTGTCAACGCGCTGTGTCGTCCACTCCTTAACTCCTCCGGTCCGGGTCAGGATTTTTGTCAAAAGTGACTACTGTGACTCAAGTCTGTTCCTGCCCTGGGCTGGCCACAACAACAACACAACAACACAACAACAGCATAGGTGTTGTCTCACTCCTCTCGCGGAGAGGAGGGAAGAGACAGACAGGCAGGCCAATTAGCTTAGCCCAGCCCAGCAGTTGCAGAAATGGCCAATCACTGTATGGCTCCCATTAGAGTGATTGATCATTGCTCCGTTGGGCAGACCCCTCCCACCCCCACGGTGCAAGGTGGAAACTCTGCCCCAAGGCCTACACTAGACTTGGCAACTGAGCCCTGGCCTGCAGCCAATCCAGGCACTACTCTCTTGCTGAGAGCAGCGCCAGGATTGGCGTGAGCAGGCAAAGTCACCACTCATTTAGTGAATGGGGGTCTGCGGTTGTGAGCAACCCCCACTCACTCAATGTGCAATATAGAGAAGCCTGTAGTGCGCAGGTCGGGTTGGCCGGGGAAAGGCAGCCGGCCAATCTGACATGAGCATCATGCGGACTAGGTGCAGTGCGCTCAACAGTCTCATGTCACGTGATGGTGTCGATTCAGGCCTGCCCCACCCACTTGCTACTGCGACTGAAGGATGACTGATTCGCAGAGTCGCGGGCTGACTTTTCAGCAAAGTAAATAGTTTATTGCTTGCTTAAATACGTACATGTGATATTACAGAGGCCAGGGTGGCAAATATAAGTGGGGCAACGCCCCGCCGCCCTAAGGCAGAAACCTCCCCTGCATCAAACACAGATTCTGGCAAATACCTTAGTCCCCATTTACTCCCAATGGAGCAAGTAGGGGCACTCCTCATCGGCTATTATGGTGTTGCTCTAGAAGGCTAACAATCATTACGATGGCTGTGGTTCCGCCACCATCAGCTTATCGGTGGCGGTCCCACCGCCATTGGACCCTGCATTACCGCAGCTGCATTATGATGGCAGGTGGATGCTTAGCGGTCGGAGAGACCGACTGCCACGAATCCGACAGGCTCAAGGAGTCCGTTGGACGGAGTGTAATGCCTACAATGGTGGCAAAGCCTACTCAACACCGCCGTAGGTATTACAATGTCAGTTTCTGACGGCCATTTCATGGCAGTATACCCGCGATGAAAAGGCAAAATGAAATGGACATTGTAGGCCCGTAGCAGCCCCCTTTCCCCCCTGGCCCTCCGACATGGGCCTTGGGTATCCCAGCACCATGTGGCAGGCACCACATGGTGCCTGCCACATAGTGCAGGGATATGTAGAGAGTGTATCTATTGCACTGCGGCGTGTGTTGCAGCCCACAGTACATGCCGCAATACAAAAGATACACATTGCGACTGCCTTGAAGGCGGTTGCATCGTGATACCGGTTGCGGGACCGCCGACAGCTAGTCGGGTGGTCCCGTTTTCATAGGAATGGCGGTCGGACGTAAGTCAAACTGCCATCCTAATTAGGCACAATGTTTCTTTTGCAGAAGTTTATTGAAAGCAGGCAATGTAATTGTCTCTGCTTCCCACCAAGTCGAATCTGCAGACGGTCTTTGCACCTTGCTGCTGTGATTGTAACATGTAGATTAAAGTGCACTCTGTATTAATGCATTCATGTTGGCATACATACAGGTCTGCTTTGTATGTAACTCTGTGTGGTTTTTCCAAAGTGGCAGGACATGGATTATGAGGCCAACCAGTGGGGTTACTTGTCAAAAACATTTCTCAAATTCAGATGCTGTCATGTTCTTACATGTATTAAGGAAAAACCAAGAAGGTATTCAAGGGTCAATATTTGAATTCTTTCGGGATGTTCAATTGTTCCCAACCTCAATTGTAGTAAATGTATTTGAGCTTTCGAAATAAAAACTTGGAAATGTATTCAGATGAGACTGTAATGTAAGTCCTATATTTGAAAGCAAGTTTTTAGATGATTTTTGTTATTTAATAAAATATCTTTATTGATTTTTACATCATTCTACACAGCAGATATTCCACAAGGCAATAGAAGAGAATTAATTTACAAAATCCATACGAGCAGCAGCAAAGTAGGCCCTATTAGGTTTGGGGAGAATATCCCAGGGCATCGATTAAAAAAGAAAAAAGACATAATAAATGGTTAGCAATTAATAGTTGTAACTTCGCTAGCATTAAAATAAACCTTCCCATATTAACTTTTAAAGTGCAGATGCTTATTCTAAAACCAACAGTGATGACATTTCATAGGCGAGAAGCCCTTAAAACAGCAAGTGCAAATATATGATAGCATTGATATATTTCAATAGAGGCAACCAATTTATATCCCCCTGCATACATGACCATTCTGATGTGCGTATAAACAGCTGCATAATTAGAAGCATTGCCATAAAGTGCAGGTGCTTACTAACAGCAAAAATTCCTTACAAAAAATAAAAGCCGCGTTCAGTAAACATTATCAACATAGATGGCAAAATTAAAACACATTTGGCAAATTCCCACTAAAGAAATACACGGGGGGACAAACAGTCCTATTCCTATCACTATAAATGCTAGTGCTAACTCATGGTTTGCTATCTTTATTGCCTTTCCCCAAAATGTATTACTGCAGCATCGACCCTTCCATCCAGTTGGTAACTGAAGTCCAGATTCTGCGCCCCCCCACCACTGCTTCTTTCCCCCTTTGCATTTATACAGATTAATTTCCATATTGTAAACTGCTAACAATTTCGTTTTCTACATTGAAAATGTTGGGGGGGTCAGAGTTGAACTATTCTGATGCAATGTACAGGCAGGCGACCGCCATAAAAATATATATTAATAAACATGTTTCTCTCATTTTTACCGCATTGTCTGGTGAGCCAATAATCACACCCAATCTCATCAATAGAGAGGTAATCCGAACCTGCCAACCAATAATTGTGCCCAAAAACGTCCCAATGTCTTGTATCAATGATTCTATTTTGGAGCTTGAGAAGAACATGTGAATAATTTTGACCTGCTCCGAACCACACCTATTGCACTTGCCAATAAACCTACCACCACACTAAGGGCCTCATGTAGGAAGCCAAATACCGGTCGGTAACGGCCGAAATTCGGTAAATATCCTGTTACTGACCGGTATTTAGGCATTTGCTATGTAGGGGGCTGATTTCTGGATTCGGTATTTACCGAATCGGAAATTAAGAAATCGGTAAAATACCGATTCGGTAAATACCGAATCCAGAAATGCAATGTAGGGTGCACTCTAAAGAGTGAATATCAGTATTAAGAATTCGTTATTTACCACCAAATACAGGTTGGTGATAAATAACGAATACCTTGCAAAAAGCAATATTTTGCAAGAGTGCCATGTGGCAGACATACATGCCCTTAGGGCATGTATGTGCGCCACGTGGGCACACATGCAAGATTCAGGGGTGCAACAGGGTGTCAATGTGACACCCTGCCACCCTTGTATATGCTCCCCCCATTACCGAATCGGTATTTACCGAATCGGTAAATACCGATTCATAATTTCCGAATTTTTCCGATTCGGTAAACTTTACCGAATCATTACCTACATCACATTTACCGATTCATAAATACCGAATCGGTAAAATTCGGTATTTATGAATCGGTAAATGTGAGGCTACCTACATATGGCCCTAAGTCACCTTGGCCGGGGTCTGGTATAGATTGAATACTGTCTTAGAGTGTTGGCTTCTTAAGTCCACCGTTAATAACACTGTATTGCCTAAATACAATGACTCCTGGAGATAGAACCCCTCTATGCCAAACCTATCCTCACACTTAGAAATTTGCATTTCCAAATAATCTGTTGGCCTTGTACCAACAAATCCTAGATTGGGACAATTCTATCGCTCCGCCTCACCTCCTCGACCATGGGGATCTTTACTATTAAGATTAAGTCTTTTTTTCTTTTAGAGAGAAAATCTTTTATCTGAAGGATTTAAAAAAAATCACCCTTAATCAATATAAAGGCCTCCTGTATCTGAGTGAGAGAAGTTGACAATCATAGTATAGATCCCATAATACTGTGAGTCCCTTCTGCACCCATATGTCTATAATTACATCCTGAAAAACTAGTGGAGAAATTGACAAAGCTGACAAAGGTGTATTAAAATTGAGATTATGAATATCTAATTGATAATAAAAAGATGTATTAAAAAAATACCTAATTGTTGCTTAATCTGGCTCCAGACCTTATATGCTGCTCTTTTAGTCTTGAACCTGGTTTTCCTATAATAGGTGGGTTCTACTTTTTTTAACAAGACTAGCTTCGGCTCTCAAGGTCATCTCATATATTCTTGGAGCTTCCGCCAAATGTATTCTACCTGACCCCATTGTAATTAAGATTCCCATATGTTGCAAAATACAAGCCCAATAATAAAAAGTTAAATTAGGGACTGACCAACCGCCTCGCAGCTGCGGCAAAATTATGTATTTAGCCGCCCTCTGTGCTGATATCCCCACAAAAATCTAAAACATGCACTCTCTAATTTAGACAGCCAATATTTGCTGATATCCATAGGGGTGTTTCTAAAAAAAATATATAGTACCTTTGGTAGAATAGTCATTTTCAATACATTACATCTCCCTAATAATGAGAGATATAGGTGAATAATTCTATCACACAATATTGAAAAAGATCTTGATAGAATTGAATTATCACCTACATCTCTCATTATTAGGGAGATGTAATGTATTGAAAATAAATATTCTACCTAAGGTACTATATATTTGATCTTCAATTTGAGGGAGCGCCTCAGAGGGATCTGTAGTAACTACAGCGATATCGTCTTTGGACTCTACTTGATTAACAATAGCCGGTTTAATTCGTGGGTGATCCTCAAGCTTTGCTATGAAGGAATCTATATATAATACAAATAATAGAGGTGAGCATGGGCAGCCCTGCCTAGTGCCTCTTGATATCTGTATTCAATCCAACTCCAGCTCCATTATTTGTAATGCAGCCCTTGGGAGTCTTATGCAGGGTCTTAATGGCCTTGATAAAGCTTCTGCCAAACCCTTTCCACTCTAAGACTGCCCACAAACATTCCCATGACATATGGTCAAAAGCCTTCGAGGCATCTAATAAAACTAAACCCAGTGATGACTTTGAAGCTTAAGCTGTGTCGAACAGGGTGATCACTCTTCTAACGTGGTCGACTGTACCACACATCGGAATACAACTGTTTTGCCGGAGTGATACTAATGGCCAGATAACACTCCTCAGCCGATTTGCCAATATTTTGGCATACATTTTCCCTCACAATTTATTAAAGAAATCGTCCTATATGATCCAGGGAACAAAAGTGATTTACCTTTTCTCTTAAAAACTATAACATTAGTTGTTTCTCATGAAGGTGGGATTGACCCCGCTTGTGCCAGCAGGAAAGTCTACAGCATATCCTGTCGGTGTTATCCAAAAAACTTTAAAGAATTCCAGCGGAAGATTATCAGGCCCAGTAGCTTTCCCAGAGGCTAATGAATTTATCACCTCAGAAATCTCGTCCAATGTTTTTGGAGTATCCAGGGTAACCTGGTCCTCATTGTTTAATCTGACCCTGTCCAATCCCATAAAAAGATTCTCATACCCATTTGTCAGGATTTCAAGTTATTCTGTATATATGGGCTTCATACAAGTCCCTGAAATCCCTTGTAATATCAGACGGGGTTTCAAAGGTCCTCCCTTACTGATCTATTATGGCAGGTATCTCATTATCCACTTTGTTCTGCCTAATCTGCTTTGCTAATAGTCTTCCGTGGTCTACCCATATTCATAGCATTCCGATCTATAATGGTGAAATGTAACGGCCACCTCCCTACTAAAATGATGGTTGATCTTTAACTTTAAGATAGCTATTTCTTGCTGCGTGTCATGAAGATCCATACCCTTAGTCAGCCTCCAGGTCAATTTCTCCTCTGGGATAGCTCATGGTAAAGCCCCAGGATCTCAGTCTGCTTTAACTTCTGTTGCCACAGACTAAAGTTAAGGGTTTCCTCCCAAATTCCTGCCTTTCGGGCGTCCCACAACAGACCAGTCAAGGCAGTCCCTCTATTAATTTCCATTAAAAATTCATAATCTATTCACCCATAGGATCCAAATATGTTACAGAAGCTCCCTGTCGAAGGTCCAGGACCCTGAGGCAACAAAGAGTAGTGGCATAGAGTAAAGTGGAGTGGCATAGAGTAGAGTGGCATAGAGGAGAATAGAGGTGAGTGGTGTAGACTAGAGTGGAGTGGCTTACAATAGAGTGGATTAGTGTAGAGTGGTGTACAGTGAAGTGGAGTGGCTTAGAGTGAAGTAGAGTAGAGTGCTGTAGAGTAGTACAGTTTGGGTGTAAGTAACTAAAGCATCAATAGAGATGGCAGATAGGGAGAAAACAACATAAATAAGAAGCTGAATGCCTCTGTTAAAAGTAGGGAAGCCACATTGCATGTCCAGGAATAATACCAAAATGCTTATAAAATTAAACAAATAGTGCATTTCAAAAAGACTAGGAAGAATACATGTGCTTGGTTCATGCTCCATGGAGGTGCTAACACATAGAAGGAAGGGAAGCCTACAGGAGCTAAGTAATCGAATGATTGTAAATGACAGTGAGAATGAAAACAACTAATAGTATGCTGTGGGCGTGTTGTAAGCCCACTTAATTGTAAACAAAACGTCTCACAACATAGCACGTGCGCAATGTAGCGTGACCTAAAAAAGGAGTCAAAGCTCAAATGATGGGGGTACAAGCTTCAGTGCACTCCTATGACCTCAGACAGTCAGCTGTCTTCCATCTTATGCTTAGAAGTTAGGGCAAACTCAGGTCAGAGAATCAAAACCTGATTTTTCTTGAATGCTGATTAATGTAAAAAAAAAAAAAGCAAAATTCCACTTTGGAAGTTACAACGGAGCAGTCTTGCAGTTAACTTGCATATTGTACTTACACAGCAGAACCTGACGTTGAATAGAGTCACCTAGGATGACAACTGTCTGCACATAGTTGTAATTCTGACACTAGTCACACATTCTTGTGTTTCACGTACAGAGAAGTCCCCCCGCTCCTATTTGCTATGTAATAATCAGAACAACATACTTCTTTTGCACTTAACCTTGAACTGTGTTTTTTCCATTGTGTTTCCATGTACCTATTGATATCTCAGTATCATTCCAGAGGTTTTTTTGTGCAATCACTCACTCTTATCGCTTCTCCCCACTTTTCCATCTTCCAAGTACCCTCCCTTTGCCTTACACATGCTCTAACTTTATCTTTATCACTACTTAGTATGCCATATTCCTACATATGTGCCTCGACCCCTCCTGCAACATCCTCATCTGTCTCTCACTAGATGTCACTGGTACATCCACTAATGCCCTCCCTATTTGCTTTTCTATTGCAACCCTCTTTATGACATTCCCTTTCTACCTGCTGTACACTTGATCGCCTTTTTTTCTTTTTTTTGTGTCTGTAAAGCTTTATGGCAGACACTGGGATGCAACTTACAAAAGACACTTGACGTGAACAAAGCTTTTGTTTCAGCTTTTTTCTGAAGTGACTGATCGATACTCACCAGCTTGATCCACCTGCAAACTCATAATCAGCTTTTTCAGCGTGAGCTCTGAGGTGGTGTGTTCCAAGAGCTTTACACACCCCTCTTGGCACATCGAGAGTCGTGCCAGCACCAAGGCCGCATTGCTGGCTGTCCATTCATTGGAAGAGTCAAGCAAGAGTGTGATGTTCTCAATGATCTCATCTCCTTGGGGATCTTTCAGGAGCAACTGCTGGCCCATACTCGTCTCCGCCTAGGAAGGAATGAGTGAACTATACGTTGAAATCCTCTTCACTCACATACAAACTTTTCTTCATTACAGAAATCATTTCATCTTACTCATTGCCATGAAACATGTCAAGGACATGCATATCACTAGGTAAAGGTGAAGCATAGTTATTCACTCCCAGGAGCATTTCATGATCATCCAACAACGGGTACTTTTTTTAAAAGGAAAGCTAATGCCCAACCCAACAATCAACTAAGAGCTATGCCTTAGGAGGTAGAAAGTCAATGCCCATCCTTAATACACATCATCTCTAGGAACATGCAAACGTGATATGCATTTGATCGCTAGGTCCATTTAAGGGAGAGCCATTATCATTCACTATTATCACATCAAAGATACAAAATACGGAAACCCTAGATCCATTTACCTGCACATCTTTGACGGGTCAATAAAGCTTTTCATGACACCACATAGTGTTAGATTATGTTAGCTTGCTCAACCATCCATGAGCAGTGGGCTGAGAGCAGTCTATAACAAAATAATCTAAAGTGGTAAATTAAGAACAATTCATGTAGCTATGTAAGGCTGCAAGAAGGGTTTATGCTGCAAATGCCTGGGAGTCCTTGACGAGGCATTCTCAACAGATTTATAAATAGATGCTGGTACAATAGGTCACTTACAACACCATAAATGGCACTCACGTAAATGCTGTTGACAAGGGGTAAATACCCATACAGTTGAAAACCTCTTTAGACTAGGATATTGATTGCATTGCACAGAAAAATGAAAACTTACAAAAGTTTACAAATGACAATGAATTTCAGACTGAGTGGTGCCAAAGTCAAACAGTAAGATATTTTACAATGCTAGTGCTACAAAAGTGAAGTGCTTTCAGAGCACCATCTCCTTTTCAACTGTTACTGCAATGCAGCCCAACATGATCTTATCTGCTCATGGAGTTTGGTCTCTCTTCTTTTATAAGGTTTAACCTTTGCTTCTAAGGGTGGTATGGTTACAGAAGCCAAGATGGCCAGCACAGTTTAATAAAGCTCCCAGATAGTGCTTGATAATCTCCAGTGAACCTGTGCGGCACAGCACCTAAAAATACAAAAAAGGTGGGGGGTGCATGAAGTTCTGCTGCTGGAGGCAACTAGTAAGACTCACTTTTGTTGACTTTAGCATGGAGCCGCCTGGCACACTACATGAAACATCATTGACCTGAGTTGTGTCAGAGACATAGCCAGTACAGCAGAGAGTCAGACAGGGTTGCTCTCTGTTCAAACTACTATTTACCTTGGCCATAGGAAACTTCTAGCCAACACATGTTTCGTCTTTGGGCTGTGTAATGCCACAACTTCATCAGGGCAGGAAAAATATAACCAAAAACTTGCATAAATACAAATGTGTGCAAGAAATATATCCCTAGTGATTACTGCACCCATGAAAAAACCAAATGCCTGGTTTTGTGATAGTTTGAGTCTGCGAGAGAGACATTTAGGAAGTCCAAGATAAAGAGAATTTGCATAGTCAATTCATGAAATGACTAAAGCAAGAATAACCTGGAACAGGGCTTCGAAAGTGAGAAGCTTGCTGCTTGCTAATCTTCATGTTTTTTCACAGCTGAAGAAAGCAGGCAGAGGTAACTGCTCCTAATTGGGGTTTCATCGAAAGATCTTTGTCGATGAGGACGCCTAAGCTTTTTACAGAGTACTTAGGTTGTGTAGAAGTGCCCATCAAGGGGGGCCAAAAAGAAGGCTTCCACAACATGTGTTTTTAATGTACAAAACCCAAATTGACATTGGTAACACATTACCGAATCGCAATTTGGTTTTTAGACTAATCTCGTATACATACATATATATATCACGGCTTCAAGGTGAGACTCAGTATGCCCTTCAGTTCTTACATTCCATTGAAATCAAATATTTTATGTTGCGCTTTTGTATGAGACATGGGTGAGAAATAAAAACACACAGCCATTTTCCCTCTTAAAGATATGATTTGGCATATAACAGTTGGGGAGTTTTTATCGCTGTCTCCGTAGATGTCCTTTCATCTGCCCACAACAGGCTGATTGATTGGATGTGTTGCTATGTCACCTCTTTGTGTTGTTGCTGTTTCTAACTGCCTGTTTATTTTGTCCTGCTTCAGTGGTTCAGTCTTCAATGATTTGTTGATCTAAGCTTTCTTTATTAGATGCAGGTCTGATGGAGATTCTAAGCCCCACTTGGGTTGAAGAAAGGGATGCTGTTGAAAGAGCCTGGAGAAGGTTAGGTTATAGGCATATAGCCAGCTGCTAAGGGCTGTACCGGTGATTAAAGGCCCTGAACCCGAGTTATAGGCCGGAGTAGCAGGCAAGTCCCTATAATGAGGAAGCGCGCCAGAAGGGCTATTGGGCTATTAGAACAGGCATTAGAAGCCCGGAGCTACTCCATTGTCTTCTATGGAGTTCTCAGCAATGCTCTAATAATTCTTAAGCCTCATCCTTCTTTCCATACTTGCAGATATATAGAGTGTTGCAGATTCCTTACCAAGGTGCCCAGGGTGCCTGCCGCATTCATTACTGCTTCGGAATCATCCCACGTCAGCATGGCTGCCAGCATGCCCAGGAGGCTGCAATCCTTCGTGATAGGCCTCTCAGCGAGCAGCACCAGGTGTGATGCTCCAATCTCATCTTCAGCAATGGTGCCAAGGAAGTAGGCAACATTACTGCACAGCCTGCCAGGAAAAAGCAGACTTTTAGGTTAACCAGGAGGTTCCCTCTAAAAAAAAAAAGCTGCAGATCACTGACAATTGAATTCTGTGCAATAACTAGCAAAATACAGAACCCTAACAGGGGAAAAAGAATATTGTGCGATGCCAGATCCACAGCACCGCCTTAACAATACCGCGCTACATTAAGTCAGGTCTGCAGCAATTTCGATCTATATAAATATTAAATGTAGATTAGCAGGACACAGCACATTGCGAATGTAAGAAACACTGCACTGTAGCAAACCAGACCCAGGGGATTCACAAAGGAATATATCATCAGAACATAAACATAAAGCACCATAGTAGCTCATGTGTAACGCAATTTGAAAGATGGATAAATCTACAGAATTAGGATAGGGTGAGTGCACTGTTATGTAAAATTGGTGCGCTGTACACCAACTGTCCAGTGATGATATAAGGAGTGTGGCAAATTGACAAAATGCTGACAGGCTGATACATTTCCAACTTAAAAGTTTCCAAACTAATAAATAAACAGAATGATGTCAAAAAAGCACTGTATGCCATGTCTGGGATTGAAAATACATATTAATGTTCTTATGATCCCTAAGAAAGTAGAAATGTTAAGAATAGCAATGCACTGGGTTATCAAAATTAAAGACTGGTAGCTGTTAAGGTGTCTACATTTGTTGTAACATCAACATGAAATATACTCAGAGGAAAAACAAGAATTAAAGAACGTTAAGGAGGAAAGGGGGCTCGGGGCGAGTTGCACATTTGAAATGGTTTGGGTTAAACATTAGAAAAATAATAATATGGGAGTTGAACAAAATGGACATACAAGAAAGGAGGAGGAAGGGAGAAGACGTCGAAGGGTAAACGGAAGCCATGAGGTAGGAATAAGAGTGTGTGCTTACAGACGGAAGCAGGCGAGAGGGTCTATAGGAGGTTCCAAATAATCTATGTTGGTAAATGACAAAAGGACTTGCCGAAACATTTTTGAAAAGGAAAACGTTCACAATTTTGAACTTGCTTGGGCTTGGGAGGCTTCAAACTCCGGGCGTTCACGATAAATGGGGACTGTATATCTCAGGCTCCTTGATACACCTGAAATGCTCAGCGGGTTGGTCCAATAGAGACCTGACCAAGTGCAGCAAAGAGATGAAGGAGTGCTAGGACTCCCATCACACCCCACAGTATCCTCCCATCACCGTCCGCTCACAGCTGCACTCCTTTTGTTCTTGCACCCTTTCAGTGATGACAAGAAGGGTTGCCCCACCTTGAAGACCATTAACTATGCAGCTGCTGCTCACTAAAACCTTCCAGACATAAGTCAAATAACAAACATCTCAAAATTCACAGATTTACAAACATCTAAAAATTCACAGATTTCTGCTGAGCAGGCTCCTGAACTCAGCATCTTCAGGGGCCTGTCCAAAGCAGGCTATGGGAACCTCCATTTCGGAGATGGGCTACAGAAAAGCTTAAGCTCTGTTTTGCAAAGCTCTTACGTTTGCAGAACATAACATACTTAGGCCCTGATTATGAGTTTAGGTGTTATTTATCTCACCTGATAAATAATGATACCACGGGGTGTGTTATTTATTGGGTGCGACAAATAGCACCTATTACTAATTGGTGGAGAATAACATGTGGATTTTGGTGTTTAAACTGACCTGCTGAGTGAGAGACTGACTGACAGAGAGAGAGAGACTGAGAGAGAGAGAGAGAGAGAGAGAGAGAGAGAAAGACTGACTGAGAGAGAGAGACTGACTGACTGAGAGAGACTGACTGACAGCGAACTAGAGACTGTCTGACAAAGAGAGCGACTGACTGACTGACAGAGAGAGACAGACTGACTGAGAGAGAGACTGACTGACAGAGAGAGACTGACTAAGAGAGAGAGAGAGAGAGAGAGAGAGAGAGAGAGAGAGAGACTGACTGACTGACAGAGAGAGACTGACTAACCGACAGAGAGAGACTGACTAACTGAGAGAGTGAGATTGACTGACAGCGAGAGAATGACTTACTGACAGAGAGAGAGAGACTGACTGACTGAAAGAGACTAACTGAGAGGGAGATAGACTGACTGACAGAGAGCCAGACTGACTGACTAACAGAGAGAGACTGACTGACTGGGGGGGAGAGAGAGAGAGAGAGAGAGAGACTTCCTGAGAGAGACTGACAGAGAGAGAGAGACTGACTGCGAGAGAGAGAGACTGACTGGCTGAGAGAGAGAGACTGAGAGAGAGAGAGAGAGAGAGAGAGAGAGAGAGACTGACTGGCTGTGAGAGAGACTGAGAGAGAGAGAGAGAGAGAGAGAGAGACTGACTGACTGACTGACAGAGAGAGACTGACTAACCGACAGAGAGAGACTGACTAACTGAGAGAGTGAGATTGACTGACAGCGAGAGAATGACTGACTGACAGAGAGAGAGAGACTGACTGACTGAAAGAGACTAACTGAGAGGGAGACAGACTGACTGACAGAGAGCCAGACTGACTGACTAACAGAGAGAGACTGACTGACTGGGGGGGAGAGAGAGAGACTTCCTGAGAGAGACTGACAGAGAGAGAGAGACTGACTGGCTGAGAGAGAGAGACTGAGAGAGAGAGAGAGAGAGAGAGAGAGAGAGAGAGAGAGAGAGAGAGAGAGAGAGAGAGAGAGAGAGAGAGAGAGAGACTGACTGGCTGTGAGCGAGACTGAGAGAGAGAGAGAGAGACTGACTGGCTGAGAGAGAGACTGACTGACAGAGAGAGACTGAGAGGCAGAGAGACACTGACTGATAGAGAGAGACTGACTGACTGAAAGAGACTGACTGACAGCGAGAGAGAGACTGACTGACAAAGAGAGAGACTGACTGACTGACAGAGAGAGACAGACTGACTGATAGAGAGACTGAATGACTAAGAGAGAGACTGACTGACAGAGAGAGAGACTGACAGAGAGAGAGAGAGAGAGAGAGACTGACTGACTGACAGAGAGACTGACTGACAGAGAGACTGACTGACAGAGATAGACTGACGGACTGACTGACAGAGACTGACGGACTGACTGAGAGAGATTGACTGACAGAGAGACTGACTGACTGAGAGAGATTGACTGACTGAGAGAGAGAGAGACTGACTGACAGAGAGAGAGAGAGAGACTGACTGACTGAGAGTGAGACTGACTGACAGAGAGAGAGAGAGATGTAAATACTTTGTGAAGTCAGTACTACTTTGTGCCAGAGGGAGGAAACAACAAAAGATTATTGTAGGGGAGAAGCGAGGGAAAGAATATGAGCTAGAAAAGGGAAAAGCTAAATAAAGAGAAAATATAGAGAAAAGAGCATGACATGAACTTCCCTGGAGTGGTAAACACAAATGGTGAAGAAATAAAAGAAAAGTTGTTTTCTGATATCAGCATTTCAAGGAAACAATTCATTCAATCAGGGTAAAGCCAAATTCCTATAGGAGTGGGACCAGCACAAGAATAGAGAGAAAAGACAAAATCAGGATCTACCAATGGAAATGGACAAAAAGCCTGGCAATCATGAGCAGGGGCCTGAACCAAAGCCCACTCTATGTAATATTGGATGCAAAGCTGTGAAAGACTTCTGAAGCTGTCTATAGCGAGCCCACAAAACCGATCAGAATAGTCAGCTACAGCGATAGTGCCTATGGGTAGTAGATCCAGGGTGTGTGATGGCAGTGTGGCAGCATGGATATGAAGGTGTCTGCCTTGTAGGAGAAAGGATGAAGTAAACAGTGAAAGAAGGGATGGTCTTCATCACCATGGCAGTATGTCATATTTGTAAGGCTTCAGCATGGCTGGATCACAATCCCCCATCCTTCCAGCAATGGCAAGGGTGTTTCTTAGAGTATGCACTATAAGAGCGGAAGGGGAAGAAGGCCGGGCGGAAGGAGAAGAAAATCGGGTGGGCCTTATCAGACTGCCCTCAGCCGTCATTAAGTTTACTCCAGGAATAAAAAGTAAACTCTCGGAGTCCTCTTGACTTTCTTCAGTTTTTGGTACTTGCCTTTCCGCCATTCCGTTTGCAAGACATTGCAGGCTATTGCTGCGTTAAGGGTGGGCCAAAAGTAACCCTGTGATGGAATTGGGGTCAAAGTGTGTATGAAGCTATGCAATGCCTCTTAAGAATGCTATTGTCTGTTAATAGAAATGTATTATCAAAATGTGCTCTTAGTAGTTACATCTGCTTTTGAAATACAGCATTGTTGCATTGTCTAATGTTTTGAAACTGGGTTGATTTTTTTTTACTCTAGCCGTGACCCCCACTGACCCCGCCCCCCACTGACCCCACCCCTACCGCATGCGGCCCTCGGCCACAAACCACACTGGAATTTTGGCCCCCGACAGAAAGTTTGTGAGTACCCATGATTTAACGCTTCATATAATTAGTGGATGTCTTAAATACTTAACAGCTCATAATTCCAACTCGTGTGTAAACAAGGGTATATGCAAGGGTCAGAATATACCAACAAACTCGTAATCAGGGGGTGTTTTGGTCATCTCCTTGCTAGTGATTGGCTATCTTTTTGTCTGTCTCATTCGTCTGCTCCTTATTTGATGGTTTTCTATTTATGTGTTTGTGAGACATCCTTATAGGCTGATGAATTCTTTAAGCTGTTTATTTCTTTGTTCCTCTCGACCCCTCCTCGTGCATCTTTGAGGAACACTCTGAAGGTGGCATCAGGCAATATGCGCGCTGGCTGAAAACAAGGAAGAAACATATAACAATCACCGATAAAGCCAATATGTTGCAGCTCTAAAGGGCTAAGCTGCTGGATTTGCTAATGTTTTTTTTTAATTATTGTGGTTGTATGTGTCACGTTGAAACCTAATAAAACACCCAATAAGAAAACTCCTGATTGGTATATAGATTTTGTTGTCACCCTGGTCTGATCTATGGGCTGCTGCAAGAAGGAATTCATGTAAAAATATGCGATGTCATAAATTTAATGTATTTGTTTATGAGTTGTGAGATGAAGATCAACAACCTAAAAAGGGATGCCTTTAAACAGAAGTATGGAGTACGGGTGAGTTGTAACCTTAACCACATTCTTTTTAAGTCATATTATTAATCTCCAAAGTCAGCTCGAGAGCTCCCACACACCAGGTATCTCTGCACGACAGAAGTAAAGTGCCTGCTACACGTAAATCTGGGAAGGAATCCAACATGGACATGCTCCAGATCTACTGACGACAACCCTGTAGGCGAACATTGGGGTATGTGTACGAGCCCCTATCGCCACGGGAAAGTCACTTTTTAGGATGTTCCTGTGGTTATAGGGGTTTTATCTTATTTGCAAGGCAGCGTTAAGCCACTTAACGTGGCTTAACGCTGCCTAGTAAATAAGGGACCCTTTCATGCTACACTTAGTGTGAAAGGGGAGGGCAATGGGTGTTGCGGTGGGCGTTCCACCGCAACACCTATTGAATTTGACGCTGCCCCCTATTTACAAGGGTGGGGTAAATAGGAGGCAGCACCAAAATTAAGACCAGGGAAAACCTGGTCTTAATTTGGCGAAGCGAGGAGAAATGATTTATTTCTCCTTGTTTTTGCTTTTTCCATGTGTGCTGCCTTGTGCAGCACACATGGAAAAAGCAAAACGCCTTGGATTGTTTATGTGTAGGAAGGTGTCCCTTCCTGCACATTAACAATCTTTTTAAAAAAATGACATTTTGTAACTTTCATGTGTGCTGCATTAAGCAGCACACAGTGGGGCCGATTCCGATCCGGGTCGGAAAGCACTCCGACCGAGCCGGATCCGGAGTGTTTTCCGACCGAGCCGGAGTCCTGCAGTCTGACCGAGCGAGTACGATGCAGCCGTATGCTGTCGGACTCGGTTCGGTCGGACTCCCATAGAAGTCAACGACGCGTGCATGGGCTCCCATTGACTGAACGAGTACGTTGCGGACAAGGACGCTCCCTACAGTGGGTATGCGTCGGTGCCATCTGCACAGTACATGTCTGTGTAGGGGAGACCCATGGGTCTCCCCCTGTGTCTGAGTCGTAGGGCTGCAGGTGACAGGGGGTCCGACGCGGACCCCCAAAGGCAACCACCCGGACAATTTGCGAGCCGGACACTTCGGCTCGCACAGGCTGTCCAACGCGTGCATCGTACTGGCTCGGTCGTGAATCGCATCCATTGCATGCCACGGTTAACTTACGACTGAGACGTACGGAGCGGTTCGGACCCGGAAACGACTCGGTCGGTGAATTTCATGTAGCTCGCATCGTACTTGCTCGCTCGTACAGCTGTACGAGTCGGGCGTAAAACACGCGTACGGCTCGTAGTTTTTCCGACCGGATTGCGTTCGGTGCCCTTCCGACCCGGATCGGAATCGGACCCATAGTAGTGACAAAACGGCATTTAAAGATTGATAAACAATCTTCCCCTGCATGCAGACACCCTTGCACTATGGTGCAAGGGTGCCTGCGTTGGCACTACAATGGTAAGTGTAGCACCAGCGCAGCGGAAAACGCAAGGCTGCACCATATTCTTGTGAACATGGTGCAGCCTTGCGTTTCTGAAGTGGCGGAGTAAGGCATTAAGCCATGATAGCTAACGCCTTACTCCGCCACTTCTTTATACATTTGCCCCATTGTCTTCAAAAATAAAGATTCTTTTATCAACGATACACTAATATTCTAGATGCCGCTGCTTCATACGCTGTGTGAAAGTGGAAGGACTGGCACTGGGAGGGCACCTCCAGAATGGGCACCGGCCACCTTGCTTGCCAGAGCTCCTCCCCCATTTCTAATCTTATGAGGCCTGGCTGCCTCGTGCTCCCGTTACACATCCTTCACTTTACATCACTTTCTTAGGCATAGGATGAACATCCTGGACCAGTGACTTCCTAGGCCCATGGCGCCAAGGTCTTCCACTTCCATGCCATGGGGTGACAGAACCACAGTCCCTCGCAAGCCTCTAAGTCATAATAGCATGAGAGTGCCTGGTCGGTCCCCGCCACTGGTCCCCCCTGTGTTGATCCAGCCACCAAGGAGGCCTTGGATTCTGAGATGGTCGTGGAAGCAACATTGATGTCTTTTAGGAGTACATTTTTCAATGTGTGTTTTTGCTTAAGATTTCTCTTTTTAATCATGGGACTGCGCTGATACAGAGCTGCCACTCTGAGTGCACTGCCTTGTAAAAGCTGTCTCACTTGGTCTGGAAATTTTGACCAATTTATTATACACAGAACCCCACGGAAAGATTAATTAACCTACTGCTCCGTCTCATTGTGATCCAAATGTGTAAATGCATGACGCACAGATCTCTGTTACCCCTCAGATGTCTCAATGGGATAACTATCTGTGACCTGCAGGTATCTGCAGTTTGCAGACTACACAAAAACATGTGAGCCAGGATATTAAATAACTGAGCTATCTCACAAGGAACAACACCATTGACCTGCAGATGACACATGTAACTCAGCAATATGTGCATTGATCACATGTGGCATCTGGTTCACATTATGATCTCCAACTCAAAGAATCTGCCCATTTTCCTTCTGCTTTCTTTCGATGTTCATTATATTCCATTTTCTCATTTGAAGCTACAAAAAAAACCATCTTACTGAAGAAAAAAAACAGTTCAACCATAGCCGAGCAGTGGTTGGCCATCAGTTGGATTACAGTAACTCAGTTATGGCAGGGCCAACAAAAAATGATACAAGCAATCTGCCGATGGTTCTGAATCCACCACTAGTGCACTGGTCAACTTCAGAAGAATGCAGGTACTTACAGTCGAAGCAAGAGTAAAACATAAACCCATGAGCATGATTAATACATTTTTCCTTGGCAACTTATTGGAATGTAGGTAGGCAAAATCCTATTTTACCAACTGGATAGATCACTCAAATCATGCGATAAAACCGTTTTGGTTGCACCAAAGATAAAGCGAGCTGGGGCACAGGGGCGCTCCCTTACACCCCAAGCATGGTCCCTGTGGAATGGTCTGCCCACTGGCACACAAATGACTCAACATTGTTCTTGAATCACTGATTACCCAGGGGCTTGACCGATCCTCCTTAGTACGTGGATGCCATGTTGGTTTTAGCAGGGATACACAATAAAAGATGATGCGGCTCAACAGAGGAGGCGTCTGAAGACACAAGAGGCTTCATAGACAAGACTTCAGCAAAGGGCTGGAGACCGAGGTCTCTTGTTCTAGACTAATAGGATTTCCATTACCCTCTCAGGTTTGCCTGTGATTGAGGGCAAACTCAAACAAACCTCACTCCAACAATTGCCACCAAGCTGCCACCCGGGCCCATCTTGTCAATGGGCCCTGGCTTTTTGTGAGTGTCCTCGATTTGCAAGTACTGAATCTCAGTAGCTTGTTTCTGGTCCTCATTTTGTACTCTGAGTGGGAGATCTGCAGCACCAGCTCAAAGAATGGCATGACAACACCAGGAATCTCAATTTAGGTTCTCCTCAAGGCTTAGACTAGGCCTAGTTACAGATATCAAGGAAAAGCAGCTGTCCTTGTTTGGAGGACAAAACCAATAACTGCCTCCATGGAGTGAAACTGATTTGGCCAAAAAGGAGACTAAGTCAAGGCCCAGCTAATTTAGACCAGTTTGAAGACTAACTCAAAGTTGGAGCCTGTCTATGAACCACGAAGATTTGCATCCCAACTTTACCTCTACGTGGTATTTGTGCAGCCCTAACATAGCTTAAAGGATGCAGGGCACTGTACAGGGTCACCGCTACAGTAAATGAGTGATGGGAGAGGTAGCAGATGTTTGCTGGAGCTATGGTGTGGTGTAATATTCTTGAAAGAGAGGTGCCTTAAGAGTTTTCCTAAATTGAATCAAGGTTTGAGCAGTGTTAATGGATACAGGGTTGTCATTCTAGAATCTGGAGTGCATAGATGTAGAAGTTCTGTTGTCTTGTTTTTTTTTCTTTTTCTGCATTCCTTTATCTCCAGTGTGATGGTGATTTGGTGGGGTAACTATCTGCTGTTCCAAGATAAGAAGAACACAATGGTTGTGCATTTTCTGCGTACTCTTCATTGTGTTGGCCAAATGGTACCGAACTAAGAACCACCAGAACATTTCTCTATGACTTAGCGTTCTTAGTGATTTCACATTTTGGTCTAACCTGACTCTAATCAAGGGAGCTTCTGCTATTGATGAATGCAACCTTTTTCAGAGCACCCACCAGATTCTTGGGCCCCACTCTCAACAGCGAAAATCTTGAATGTGTCTAGCTGGTACTAAAATAAAGACCTCTAAAGTTTGTGAACACACTTGAGTATCTTGTCTGATGACAGTCATGGTACTCTAGTCTGACCTGCATGAAGACCCATTGGGAGGCTTTAGTGAATGAAGGCAATGAAGTGACCTCAAAGACCCTGGTACACCAGACACACATTTGCCAAACATTGTTCAGTTTCCTGTGCCTACCAGTGGCTGCGATATTAGTGGTTTTGGGATCCTCTTTACACTTTTGGGTAGAGGGCTTTTTGATTTGGTGCAGGACCTGCAGTTTGGCTTGGACACACTAAGGGCCTGATTACGATGTCGGTGAGTCTGACAGACGGCTCGTTGGTGGCGGACCTACAGACATCGGCCCCTGCGGCCCGCCCGCAGAGGAAGGATGCGGCGCGCAAAGATATCTGTCGGGGGACTGTCCGCACTTACAAAGGACCAGTCGGTGCGCTGGAGGGTAAGTAATCCCTACAATGAGGGTGGAACCTGCTCATGCACCACCATGGGGATTACAATGTCCCTTTCCGCCTGCCCTTTCATGGAAGTTTACCTGCCATGAAAAGGCAGGCAGAGAGTGACTATGGGGGCTCCTAGCAGGCCCTTTTTCACCCTGGCACTCCGCTACAGGACCTGGGGGCACCTATGGTTCCCCCCTAAACATCCCTGCACCATGTGGCAGGCCATGCATGGTCCTGACACACAGTGCAGGGATGTTTTAAACGTGTATATTTTCTATTGTGGCATGTGCTGCGGGCTGCAGTACACGCCACAAGAGAAAATATACACATTGTGACCGCGGTAAAGGCGGTTGCATCGTAATGCGGGCAGGGGGACAGCCGACTTCTAGTGTGGCGGTCCTGCTTCTGCTATGGTGCCGTTCAGATGAGAGTCCGACCAGCATCCTAATCAGGCCCTAAGTTATCTTCCTGGAGAATCCCAGGCTGTGGGAAAACTAGTAAAGTAAGACAGATTTTTTTTAAAACGTGGAGATACTTTGTAGCTCTCTGTTCAGAAGCTAGATTCCAAAGACAGTATGGTTGGAACTAAAACCTACAGTAAAAACAAAAAGACCTGATAGGATTTCAACCTAGCAGAAGTCTCTACCGCCTCGCTCCGTAGAATAATGATGTCCAGAGACTCTACTGATAAATTAACCATGGAGCCTTAGCTCTACATCTCTCCATGCTGTAGATATGTAAAGCATATTTCAGATCCCAGAAAGAGTTGTGGTTTCTTTTCGTTCTCATTTGAATATCCAGTGACGGTCGACACATTTAAACACAGGTTGGAGGGGCACGGAGTGGAGTAGCGCGGGGGTGGAATAATGTTTAAAAAAAATAACACTTACCTGATGCTGCTTCTGCCACCTCGCACCTCAGAGCTGCTCTGCTTCCTGGGACAGCCTCAGAGACTCCCTGTGCAACCCCTGAGTGACAGCAGCCGGGGACTGGCCTGAGCGGGCTTGTCTAATGCTCGCTCAGGCACATGGAGCCTGTGCTTTTTCTCCAACCTGGCTGTGTAATACAGCTGGGTCGGAGAAACCTAACTGCGCATGTTTGTTTGGCCGGCCTAAGATGACCGGCCAGACAGACATGCACAGTTAGCTGTGCAAGTCCACTTCATTCCTCCTCCCTTTCGTAGCCCGGACCCGCCCCTCCCTTCACACGCTGGGTCAGCCAGAAGCTGAAAAATAAAACGATATTGTTTTATTTTTCAGCTGATGGCTGAGCCAGTGGGGCGACGCTCCTCCGCCATTGTGGTGGAGGTGCTGCTGTGAACATTCTAAGTGGCCTTGTTAAAGGTTCTAATGGAATATTTTGACTAAAATCAATGTTATTGTGCGTCATTACTAAGTCTTAGTTCCAAGCCTATTGCCAGTTACTGGAGTTAGCCCTGGCTCCTCAGCTTAGCAACTACTGGAGCAGATGGAGACCTCCACATGTATAGTTGGCGGGTCCATTGTAAGTGCAGGAGCTCCCAGAGAACGAGATACCAAGAATAAAGAATAGTATCACTAACTTCAGCAACAGTGGTATAATCTACCACACTCATTAGAGGTTGCAAAATCAGAAGAGTAGAGAGGTGAATGCTGAGGGCTAGAGAGAACAAGCATTGGCAATGCAATCGGTCTCGCCTTTGGGACCTAATATGTACTTAGCTATGCAGCACATTAGCCCGGGTGCTGAAACATCTACTGTTCTTTAACATGGAGGGAAAGTAAGCACCAAACTGTGTGACATGCCAGGTATGGGAACACATGGAGAGAAATATTTCCTCTCAGCGGGAAATGGTAATGTCCAAAGCTCTGTTTTTAATATAAAATCAGGGCCTTCGGTGGTCATATCACTGAAAATACAAGATTTAAAAAAAATATTATTGTCTACGGGTGTTTGTGAAAGACCATCTATGGACTGGAATCTAGAGAATGCTAAGGTGATTCTGGTATTTTACTGACCTCTGCTGGTCGTTTTCTTTGAAGAAAGTTAAATAGAGAAAGTTGCCAGAAAAATAACAAAAGAAAGCCCCTCAGCAGGAAGAAATTCTGCTATTTAACTGACCTCTGCTGGTCGTTTTCTATCAAGACAGTTAAATAGAAGTGAAACAGAAAAAAAAGTCCCTAAGCAGAAGCAGACAAGTCCTAGGGCTGATCTCCAGAGCCCACAAAGTACATACACATATAAGTATATACTAAGGTATATACTAAAGTATATCAAGAGGTCTTGAATGCGCGGCCTAAAAAGGGTGATGTGAGAAAGGATGCGGAAAAAGAGATATAGGAGCCGGGATTCAGAGGCAGGACACAAGCGTAAGGGAGGATGGAGAGGGTTAGGAGCATGCATGTCATCTTATCAAGGTAGCACAATATCAATGTTTCCATAAATATTTCTACTGGGTTATTCATATTAAGAGAACGAGAGAACCAAAGAGATGGAAGATAGGCCGAGTCAACTTGGACTCAGGACGTGTCCCTGATTCACAAGCAAAATCTCTGATCCTAATATTGGCTCGATTCACCCTGAAATAGATTGAATTAGGCATTGAGAACGCGCAATGAAACAGTATATTTGTTTACACTGATATATTTCTTTTAGGTGGCGGCATATACATACATACGGTGCGGATCCTGAATATTGAGTTGGGTATACCTTTATCCCTAATATTGTAACCAAAATATTGAGGACAAAAATATAGAATGATAAATATCGGTACATTTTCTATACCTGACTCCACATCTATATCTATCTATCTCTCTCTGTATATATATATATATATATATATATATATATATATATATATATATATATTATCTACTGGCGGTCGCCAGTAGATAGTTATAGTTAGGACCCTGTTTCCATAGGAAATCCGCAACATTCTATTTGGAATAACTTTGGCGCCGGTCGACGAATCCTCGCGAAATTTTCAAAATAGGTGGGGCGCTACGCTCCTCTCCTACCCTGAAAGTCTCGGGGGGATTCGTCAAGCGGGGGCTGAGAAAAAAGGGGGGTTCCAAAACGCGTTTTTCCCATGCATTTTTCCATAGGACCTTTAGACACAGCTACAGCCCGAACGGCTGAACAGAGTCACTTGAAATTCGGCACAGAGGTAGTCCTCAGGTCAAGGAAGTGCCTTTTGTTGGTCTGGTGTAAATCTGTTCAGTAGTTCCTTAGAAAATAGCATTTAAATCAATATATATATCTGAGCCAGCTTACGGTGCGCTTACCGTGCGCTTACGGTAAGCTTACCGTACGCGTACGGTGACGTGCGCGAGCGCGATTCTGATTGGCTGTTAGATCTTAGTAAACATTCAAATCGGTCGAAACCAGGAAGCGGCGGCCGCCATTTTCTCTCTCGCACTCTGAGGGGGCGGAGGAAAATCAAAGGCAATAAACATGTAAAGGGGCTGTTTTGACAGCTCCTAAGCACCTAGCCTTGATAATGGTGTCCACAAAGATCCCCCAAGGCCAAAAAGGAAATTTTATTTTTTTCGACAATTTCGCCGATTACGCTTACCGTACGCGTACGGTTATAAAAATTGTAAAATAAAAAAATATCCATACTCTCCCCACCCCGTGTGCAAATGGTGCCCGGAGAGCACCATTTGTGCATTGCATATACCTTTTAACCAAAAATGTAAAAGATTACCTTTCACAACGAAGCGCATAATATGTCCTCCATGTGCGCACGGTGCGCGAAGCGCATCGTGCGTACATGGCCCATCTAGCGTAACGTGGCCACGCGGTGCACGTAGCGCACCGCGTGCCCACCGTGCGTGCACGGCACTAACTGCGTAAAGTGGGCGCGCGGTGCGATAAGTGGGCGCGCACGCCACGAATGGCGTAAAGTAACTTAGCATTTAAAAAACCGTACAAATTCACTGAAAAAACCATAGGTTTCACACATGTTATAGTTAGCTGGACATTTTACTGATAAAAAACCAATGAAATTCTCCCGTTATAGTTAGTGCAGGCAACTATAACTCACGCGACCGCAATCCTCTGCTGATGACATATGTGTCTTTATGAAAAATAAATATTTGTAATATATGTATAGCTAAAATTTAATGGAAGAAGACATGGGCAAATAAGTGTCTAAATACAGTATTAGCATCAGCAGAGGATTGCGGTCGCGTGAGTTATAGTTGCCTGCACTAACAATAACGGGGGAATTTCATAGGTTTTTTATCAGTAAAATTTCCAGCTAACTATAACATGTGTGAAACCTATGGTTTTTTCAGTGAATTTGTATATATATATATTCACTTAAAAAACATAGGTTTCACACATGTTATAGTTAGGTGGATATTTCACTCGTAAAAAACCAATGAAATTCCCCCGTTATAGTTAGTTCAGATAACTATAACTCGCGCGCCCGCAATCCTGCTCATGACGTCACATATTACATCACTCATGACATGGTCAGTGGCATCACTCATGACATCACTGATTACATCATCCTTGTGATAGATTGGCGGTCGCGCGAGTTATAGTTATCTGAACTAACTATAACGGGGGAATTTCACTGGTTTTTTACGAGTGAAATATCCACCTAACTATAACAAGTGTGAAACCTATGGTTTTTTAAGTGAATTTACAAGGTTTTTTAAATGCTAATTCCTAACTATAACGTGTGTGAAACCTATGGTTTTTTCAGTGAATTTGTACGTTTTTTTAAATGTTACGTTATGTATGTATTATTATTTTTTTTATATATTTATTTTACAATAAACTACGTATTAAAACATTTTTTGGGGGGTTTTTCACCGTGCGCGCACGGTGCGCCACCCCCGCGATTTAAAAAAAAAATGTTACAATGTTTTTCTCTGCCTTCGGGGTCCTTCAGGGACCCCCTGACAAAGGCTAGGGGGTCAGGAACTCTCTACCCTGCCCCCTTTTCACGTTCGCCACCTTCCTTTTTCACTCTCGCACTGAAAACAAACAAAATGGCGTCCAACACTTCCTGATTTCGACCGATTCGAACGTTGACTAACATGAAACCACCAATCGGAATTACGCTCGCGCACGTTAGGGTGCTCGCACGGTGCGCGCACGGTGCGCGGCTATAGATATGTATGTGCTTTTGACTGCAATTTTCTCAGGAACTACTGAATAGATTGACTCCATATATGCAAAAGGCACATCCCTGACCTGAGGACTACCTCTCTGCCAAATTTCAAGTAATTCTGTTCAGCCGTTCGGGCTGTACCTTCGACTAAAGGTCCCATGGGAAAATGCATGGGGAAAACGCGTTTTGGGACCCCCCTTTTTTCTCGGCCCCCGCCTGACGAATCCCCCCGAGACTTTCAGGGTAGGAGCTGAGCAGAGCGCCCCATAAGATTTGAAAATTTCGCGAAGATTCGTCAACCGGCGCCAAAGTTATTCAAAATAGAATTTTCAGATTTCCTAAGGGAAAAACGGTCCTAACTATAACTATCTACTGGCGACCGCCAGTAGATAATATATATATATATATATATATATATATATATATATATATATACACACACAGAGAGAGAGCACATCTACCAGCATAAAGACCCTCACAGGCTGTCCGGATCAGGGCTTGCTGTGCTACAGACCTGCTGTCTGTCCCTCACGGCCACCAAGACAGAATGCATGCATGGGGTTCCACAAAGCACAGTACTGCTGGGAGGCGCGAGGGTTGTGGTGAAGTTAGTTTTGTGTTCAGTTGGTGAATTGCACTTATTTTTTCTTCATTTTGTTTTCACTGCTTTAGGGTGCAATACCCCGCTGCTTTACTTTCACTTTACTTACTGTGCGGTAAAGATTTTGAGGAATGTTTTTAGGTCTCAGCTGGCGAAAGCAGCGCGCATGCGTTGCTCTTGTCATACGAGAGCTACTTGGAATCAGTACAGATTCCAAAGCTCTCAGAGGTGGAGTTGAAGCCCCGCCCATCTTCCTCATTCGCAGGTGTCATCTTCTATGCAAAACGCTGGCTTCTCATTGTTAAGGAGGCTTCTTAGTCCCTCTTTGTTGCCGCCTTGTCTCCTTTTGGCCCCGCCCACCAGGATTGGATCTTTTACCGGGGGCGTTACACTTTGGCCTTTAATTACTGGGGAAGCACTATTTGTTTCCCCTTCCCTCTGTCTCCCCGAGCAGACCCTTCCCTCTGTCTCTCTCAGAGACACAGCTGCTTGTTTCTACGTGCGTCTGTCCCTGTTTTCTCAACTTCTGAATCCCCTCCTGCCCCTCGCTCTTTATTGCGCTGTTTTTAATTCCACCCCCTATTTCTGTTATCTTGCCATGCTCGTTTGTTTTTCCTCTTCTGTCCTTCGTCCCTAACGCTCTCCCTATTTATCTTCTCTTCTGCACCCTTTCTTGTTCTTTTTTCACGTCACTTCTTCTCTCTGTTTCTCTTTTCTTCCCTTGTTTTGCCCACCCCGGATCGTTCTTTCTTCCGACTATCCCTTTCTGCCCGTGTCTATGGCCCTCGTGTGCCCTGAGGCAGGCTCTCGACTTATTAAGGCGCTGGAATGCGCTGGTCACAGAACGGGAAATTAAGAGGCTCTTAAAATGTAATAAACTATTAACTTCTAATACACTCCATTTAAAGGGCAGAACAGTGCCACGTGACCCGCGAGCAGTCGGTATGTGCGCAGTCACTCTGGCACGGACTCTGTGGCACACCTAGGGCTGGTCTCTGGGGATTTCGCTTCTCAAAGTAGGGTAACCTTTTGCTATCCAAGTAGCCGCCTCTCAGATATGCATAGTCTAGTTCACTTCGGTTTGTACCTGTAATCTTCGTGGTGCACAGTACACACCTGTGTGCCCGGAAGCAGGCTCCTTGCAGCTTTCTTCCTGTGTTGGGGGCCTAGCTTCCATTTGGTGCAGCAGGTGCACTGGCGCACTGACCCCAATTATTGCCCCATTTCACAGTTCACTCATGTTCTTGTTTGCGCACAGATAACCTCGGCTGTGTGCCCGCTGCACGGAAATCGAAGCTGTGAGTAAGCGCACACCGAGCTGCGCTGCATGTATTTTTTATATGCCGCCTCCGCTCCCTGAAGGGTCATCGGCACAGGGCGCAGCCTGGGGTGAGCCGTGAAGCCATGCCTGGCGCCGGGGGAGGAGAGGCCCGCGCACCAGCAGCGTGGTCAGACACACGTGGAAGGAAGGAGGGGAGAGCAGGAGGGCAGACCTGGGGGTGGCAGCTGCTGCTCTGAGAACACACAGGGAATGTAGCGGTTCATAATGGAGGCCCTCTGGCACTGGACAGGTCCAGTTTTAAAGGGCATTTGAGGCGTGGACATTCAGAATGCGTCATTGACAGGCAGGGTCCTCTTGCGTGAGACCGGTGTGGGAATAACCTATAAGTTGCCGGGGTAAGGCTGCACAGGGCAGACCCAGGAGTATAATACAGGCCCTTGCGTGAGGGGAGGCCCGCACCCCTTCAGGGCCGCATTTAGCCCAAGACCATTACTGTGAGACACACGAGTCTATGGGCCCCTCCTGGATTTCTTCACGGGTGGGGGGCATCATAATTTTGCGTTCAACCCCTGGCCAGACCGAGTGTGCAGCGCCCTGGCCTGGAGTGTAGGGAGGCTCCCTAGTCACCAGGGCACCCAGACCCAGTCAGCCAGGGGCCCTAGGCTGCTGACCTGTCCCTTTTACAGTTTGACGATTTAGTTTACAGCTATTTATTTTACCCACATTGGTGGTACTCATTTTAACATTAGCATCAGCCTAGCTGAGATTCGAACCCGTGCCCTTGAAGAGGGCGAGCTTTGGGGGTGGGGAGTAGTTGGTCAAGGTAGGGCAGCAGGCTCATTAACCCTCAGAGCAGCATTAGATTTTGTTTAAAACAGAGAAATTGTTTCAATGCATTAGTTTTTTTATTTTTAACATTTCGTAAAGCATTGTTGATATATCTTCTGTTTTTGTGCAACAGTATTCTTGTACTAGCGTATTTCAAATAGCAATAATGCAATCCTCTGATTGAAAGAATCCCTATCCCAGGTGGAACAAAAGCACTGCTCCTATTGCATCTCTACAGAGAGGCCATCAACCGAATGAGCATCATGGCCTCTCGACCTTCGCGTTCGAGTGTCCAGCTTAAGTTGCATTGGTGGACAGTGTGAGAAACTTGATCTTTGTGGATGTTTTAAGAACTTCACACGTACACAGACTACAATTTCCCAATGTCTGGGGGCAAATTCGCTCACTTTGTTACTATAGAGCATTCTGCCTGTGGTGCGATTCACTAACTAAATAACTATAATAAAAACAAGCATTAAAAATGCAATAGGTCTCGCCTTTCATTAAGTTAAAACCATTTGCTTTGCTATACAATACCATTAGCAAAGCAAATGGCTTTAACTTAATCAAAGGCGAGACCTATTGCATTTTCAATGCTTGTTTATCTTGCACATAACGTGTATTTCACAATATGACAGCAATGCATGTCTAATGAAAGCGGGGCTAATAAAACTCACAATTTGGAGGCAAGGTGGGAGATAAGGAGGTAGCCGTAATTTTGAGGGG
This sequence comes from Triturus cristatus, assembly GCF_964204655.1. NCBI lineage: Eukaryota > Metazoa > Chordata > Amphibia > Caudata > Salamandridae > Triturus > Triturus cristatus. Next base: position 989,039,399 of record NC_140580.1, read on the forward strand.
TCATTGTGAGTGGGAGTCATTATTGGTGAGAGTTATTGTGTATGAGCGGCACGTTGTCCATCCTCACGCCTCCATATGCACGGTTGACGGTTACGTACTGTCTGATGGTGCTACTACGGTACTTCTCGGGGCTCATGAAAGAGGGGCTTGTGATGGTACAGGGGCGTGGAGAAGGGCAGTGTTCTCAGCATCTGTCAGAGGCTTTCCTTTGTTCAACGGTGGAGGTTCTCCTCAGGGTGGTAGCTGGAATGTGTGCGTCACGAGACACCGTCCCCCTGTCTGGAGCAGACTCCGGAAGGACTCACCGCCACACGTGCCTCCGCTGCACGGACGATGCACAGTGCCACCCGGTCCCACCTCCAGTGATGGCTGTACACGAAACATGGGGCTCTTTTTTTTTCTTTTTTAATGTACTCATTATGTCTTTGGAAAAGCGTGCCACTTCCGAGTGCCAGGACATTGATGCGAGCTATACATAGAAACGCAGCGACCAGGCCATATCAAGATGGCACGCATCTACAAGTATTTACTTGGTCTCGTACATTTCATTTAGTTCACCTTGGTGGAAGATTGCGGTTTGTTCCTTTCTTGACCTGGAGAGTGCCTTTAGAAATCTCAACAATGTGCTCAGTTTGCATTTTGGAATATTTACACCTCTGAACTTCGATTTTTTTAGTATGACAATAAAGCCTGCACGGTGTCTTTAGGACGTTCTTGATGCTTTCTACCACTGCCAGAATGTGTAAGGTTTGCTCTCATGTAGGGAGTTTGAGTTACTGGCACTGAAAATGACAATACCTTTCATTTATGTTTTGGTTTTTAAAACATAAATAAAAGGCTTTGTCGTATACAATGTCATTTACAATGCCAATTGCTTAAAATCGCGTAAATGTGAGACCTGTTGCATTGCAAATGCTTGTTCTACCCAGCACGGTGTTCACCCTCGCATGTTTCCTAGATGGCACTAACATTCTCCTTGTCTCGCTACCTTCCATCACCCATTGCTGACCTCTGACATCTCTTAGTAATTCGTCTTATAGCCCCCTTATCACGTGGGAAAATGTCACTTCGCTGTTCTTTTTCAGAAGAGGAAGGTGCCTGCTTGTCAAGACTATGATAACTGGGCCATATGGTGAAGACAATATCGTTACCCTCAAAGTTTTCTGCAGGGGCCTAGCGTGGCACAATAAGTATAAAAGCAAAGAAAACAACACTTTAATTAATTAGGGAGAATTTGACTTCCGTGGTTTCTGCTCTGTGTGACTAGAGTGATCTTTCTTCAGTTAGAGAGATTGGGGTCAGGCGCGTGGTTTCGGATTACCAAAGGAGAACATATTTTATAGTGCTTCGGTTACCAAGAGAGGGCCACCAAATCACCTACCACAAGACTCAGAAATAAAGAAAAACGTAAGAGACATTGGAACTGCTTGCTGAGTACATAAAGGACGTGCTGAAATGCATTGTGGGATTATTTTTCTGAAGACAATATCGCACACCATGGATGTCTGGCTAGAAAGGGAAGCGGTGGCAGACACGATGGTGGGGAGCAAACTCGATGTTTATTAAAGAGGTTACTGCCCGGAAGTCGTGAACACTGCTGCTTTTCCTGCCATTTCTCTTTAGTCACACACGTCACCAGGAGATAATGCGCCGAGGCTTTCTATTGATAGGTGAAAAATGGTGAAAGGTTTTAATAGGACCATAAAATGCCACCACGCCGCCTCTGTCGACCGTGGCCTGAGCGGTGCAGTCAACGATAACACCCTGTTATTATGGAAGCATCTGCTTTAATGAGATAGGTCTACACATTACAGCAAAAATGCAGACCCAATTTCCATCGCCTTTCAAACTGAACATCACCAAAAATGTGAATTCAAACCAACTTTTGTCCTTCCCTATATGTGACCCACCCCTGAACCTTCCAGCTGTGCATCAAACATAACCTACCTACCAGATCTATATTCCTTCCTTATTTGGTCACCCGCTTCTGGTACCCATTGGTTCTCCACCATTCCCATATCTACTGATCCATCATTTTTATTTATTTCTTGCACCTATATGTCCTATCTGACACATCCCTGTGATCTCCCGCTCCTTCTCATCGCCTCCTCCAGGAGAAACCAGACCTCCAACCTTCCAGCCGAGTGCTGTGCCCCAACCCCCTGAGCCTGCCTATCCATCCTCACATGGGTCGGGAGGACGACCCTCTGCGTTCCCTACCAGATAACTCGGTCCTAACATCTTCAAACGACCATCCTAGCCCGATGAACACATCCATCCACCTAAGCCACTGAACCTGATTAACAGGAATGGACCAGGGATGCCCCCCTCTCAAATCCACATGGCCTATCCCTCACCGATAAAAAAGTATATATATATATATGACAAACACCCTATAAAACTGACGAGCCTAAAAAAAGGTTGAAGAGGGGAACCGTGGAAATGAAAGGAGACCTAAAATTCCATGAGCAATGATGCGGGGCAGGGATGCAGCACCCTCCTGATGATGCCCAGGGTGGAACTCCGTATCCTTACTCCCTCCTGGGCCTTCTTTAACGGAGTCGGCCACGCGAACTCAACGTAAACAAGAACATGCACCCTATTTATTCTCTGTGCACAGGTTCTCTCCCTCCCAAATAAGTTACTTTTATTCATTTACATTTGTATAATGAAAACACATTTTACGAACGCCTGGTGTCAGTGAAGTACAATCGATTAAAGACTATGGGCCGGATTCACAAAGGTAAAGTTATACTAAAGTCTAACCTTACGACTTTCGGAATTCACAAAGAATATTTGCTACATGTAAATGCCCTTTGTGACTACCGAAAGTCGTAAAGTTAGACTTTCGTCTGACTTTACCTTTGTGAATGGGCCCGTAGTTTCTTATTTGCATTTTTTTTATAGCGCGATCTCCTCCCAAGGGCATTGGAGTTTACACGAGGTCAGATACTGAAAAGAATGTTTTCTTTAAGACATGGGGAGATTAAGGGATTTGCCCACTCGAGCCTGATCCCAAAGTTTCAAAGTCAGCAGCTGCGGCCGTGACGTCACAGCTCTCCGAACGTGCAAGATTTACACCACCTTTGCATCCATTTGGAAACCGTCTTATTTTATTTAATTTTATTTGGGACATTTATAAGGGGAAGTTTCACGTTTGTGAGCGCCGTAAGAGAGACAGATGTAGCAGGTAATGATGTGGCGTCATGGCCAGAGCTGACGACGTCAGTGTGGGTAAATAAAGTTCTAGTCCCGGCGCCAGCTCAGCATCTTGTGATTCTTTGCAAATAATTCAATCTCCCCCTGCCTAAAAACACGATGCTGATCTTGTGTAATGTAACCGATGCACACGTAAGCCACGCCAAAGCCTTTGGGCTGAGTTCGCGCTATATAAAACTGCAAAAAAAAAAAAATATATTCAGACATACTGCCTCGGCCCGCACAAAGTTCAGCACCACGACCTCCGGTGCCAGGGCAACCGAGTAAACAAAGGTCGCCGCCGGCCTGGGCCCTGGTGAGGTTCTGCCTCCCCCACACAGGGTGGGATTGGGAAGCCACTCCTCAGAGGCGCAGCTATGGGGGCATGAGCAATGTCTATTTCAGATACCACCTATGCTAAGCTGCAGATAGGATATGCCAGTGAACCTTACTCCTTTCTCTTTGTATTATATGAAAAATTGTGAGTTTGTGATGTGTCCATTTTAAGAGTACGTAGTGCCGCAAAACACCAAACTGTACTAGGAGCCTAAATTATTTTAAGGTTTTATTCAAAAACATACATTTTCATGTATTCACAATCATGAAACATAGCAACAACTTGCTTAAAAATGTTGCCAACAATGACATACAATAAGCCAGTGCCAGAATTGTGCCATTAGTGTTCTACATATACTACGGTTGACACTTATGTTAAAAAATTACCTCTTATGTCAGGGCCAGCATTTTAGTTGCCTTTCCCCAATATACCACAATTATACTGCTGTATGCCAAGAAGTACCGCAGACATGCCAGTCCTAGTATTTTCCCATGGGTGCCTCCTATGCCAAAGAATTTGCTCCAGTATGCCAGTGCCAGAATTTGTCCTGGGTGTCCCCAAATGTCAAGTATTATCTCTAAAATGGCAATGCCATTATTTTATCACAGGTGCCTGTCATGCTAACACAGGCACCTCTGCCAGTGCTAGTTTGCCATGGGCGCTAGTATGAGTCAAGAATTACGTTCAGAGTACCACAATCAACTGCAGACTTCCAAGTAGAGCATCACATTCTCTCCCAAGTTCACTTACTTTCACTAACTCACTCATTCTCACTCAAACTCATTCATTCTCTCTCACTTGCACTAACTGAACCTCACCCACTCTCTTATTTGCACTCACTCATTCAGACTCACTCAAATTCTCACTCACGCTCTTCCACTCATTCTTACTTTCACTCACAAATTCTTTCTCACTCAGTCTCACTTAATCTTATTCACTCTGAATCACTCATTCATGTGCACTCACTCACTTGCATTCTCTCTTACTCAGTCCTACATTATTGTAATTGTATTTATTTAGCACTTACTACCCCTGATGAGGCGCTGAAGCGTGTTTCAGCGAGTAGCACGCTACTCCAGAGCCCAAAAGGATTAGTGGTGGATTAGTATAGGGAAATATCAGTTAATTTGAGCGGTGAAAAAAATACTTCCAAAAAGTCAGATTAAAGACACTAAAGGCAGCACTTACCCTTTGGGTAGGGATAAGAAAAATACAGGAAATGGGCTACTACTCAGATGGAGCACCAGTGTGGGACTCACCGGGAACGCCAGAATGTTTGCAGGATCAACTCAGCATTCCTCTAAAGAGAGCAGGGATTGAACGATGGGGAGATCTTATGGTGTCGAAAGAGGTGGTCCCATGGGAAATCTTGACAGCTAAGAAAGGGGGGTCCCTCTCAATGTTCAAATACCTAGAGTTGTTATCCTGGGGGGAGGCAAACAGGGGAGAGATTGGAGGAGGCACCTGGGACTATGAAAGGGAAATATAAAATGAGGCTCCAAAAAGGAAAGAAGTACCTGTCTGGTACCAGACCCTGGTGATATCAGAAGAAAAGAAGCAGAAAGCACCATACGAGATCTGGGCAGGTGATATTCAGCTGACAAAACCACAGCAAATGTGGCAAATGTCTTTTAATCTGCTGTATAAAGTGGTTAAACCAGCAAATCTGAAAAGTAACCACTTCTTTACAGCTAACAGATTATATTGGACACCGAGGAAACTGGCTAAATTCGTAAAATTAGTAGCCCCGAGATGCTATAGATGTGGAATGCTGAGTGCGGACGATCGGCACATGTTCTTTGAATGCCCCTCACTGCAGGTTTATTGGACGTTTGTGGAGAAAGTAATAAATGAAATTCTCTGCCCCAATATAAAAATTAGTTTAATGCTGGTAATGATGGGGGCGGAGGAGAACCCGGTTTCACCTTTATCGAAGAATAGGCAGGCCTTATTGTTTTACTTGATTCTTCTCGCCAGGAGAGAAATATGTAAGAAATGGACAGACACTGTACCGCCATTGGGGATGGAACGGCTTCAGGTGGTAAAATTCATTTGCAAAATGGACATAGGACTTCAAAACAGCGCACACTCTGAGATATGGGATGATTTGCTAAATTGGAATGGTATCATCAGATCATAAAAAGTTTTTGGGAGTCCTATGATTACACCTGCGTGGAACTAGCAACCAGGAAACTGGGTGGGCAGGTACGCAGGACTATTAAGATATTGCAAACAGCCTGGGGCGGTACAGGTTGGCTGGCTGGCTAGACATTGCAAACTACGGTGGTATGAGGACTAAATAACAATAATAAAAAATTAAAAATATTGAGCGGTGGACATGTGAATCTGTTAGTTGGAGGGATAGAAGAGGGGAGAGTCTAGAAAGTGTTATTTGAGAGATTATAGTAGTAAGAGGAGGTTTGGGATGAGTAAAAAGGAGAGACCTTTCTTACTCATTTACTAATTTTCACTTATTCTCACTCACTCTGACACATTCATTCTCACTCAGTTACGTTTACTCACTGTCACTTTTATTCAATCTTATTCACACTCCATTCTCTCTAACATGCTTCACACTCATTCTTATTCATTCTCACTCATACTGACTTTCACACACACATGCTCACAAATGAAAACAGCCCCCCGCTCACACCTGCACAGGCTTTCTCTCTCACACACAAACTCACTTCCACTGGCACGAACAGACACAACATGCATTTAAAAGTATTTTACTTTTAAGTCACCTCAGCGGTCAGCACATATCCTGTTACAGCTCCTGGGGTCTATTTTTACTCCACAAATAGTGAGTTGTAGACTATTATTCATTATTGGAATGATGAAAAATGCGCAGAAAACAGGAAGGGAAGAGACCCTACGCCCACAAGCGCGACCGCCCCAGTGTTCTTGGCACTGATTTCGTCACATGCAAAAAGAACAGATGCTGAATGGTATGCTGAAAACTGCCAAACATTCACCTCCAGTACAGAGATCCTGGCCTAAATCCTTTGTATTTTTGCTCACCGTGCCATTCTAGTTTAGATCCAGCCATATGCAAATCAGTCTTGGCCCTGTACCTCATGTAAACAGTCCAGCCCAAATTGCCAAGCCAGGTCCTCCCTGGACCGGAAACAAGCATCCTGGGACTGGTTTCAGGGTATCAGCCCTCATCAGCCAGACTAGCTTGAATCCAGTGGTGCACTGAGCACGGGACCCACGTCTGGGCATACCCTTCACACTTAGGGCGACTAATACAAAAAGAAGAGGTGATGGAAAGAATGCTGATTTTGTCACTTCAGATGCCATGGGATAGCAAAAGCACTGAGAAGGTTCCAAAGGACAATCCAGGAATCACAGCTGCGACCCACTGCAACTGTCCATTTGTCCATTTCCTCAACTCTCAACAATTCTTTCTATTGTGCTTTTATCATTAATCCTCTCTCTCTGTTTCATGAGTATCCCTCTGTCTCTCTGTCATCCTCTTCCGCTCTGTACTTTTGAGCTGTATCTTTCTCACCAGTCTCTCCTTTCTCTCAGATGTCTCTTTTTTACACATCGGCTGTCTCTTCTAGACTCTCTCTTTATCACCTTTGCCAGACCTCCCTCGTCCTTTATTTCTGTCTCTCTAATCTCTTCTTTTCTGTCTACCTGAAACATCTATTTTCCCTTCTCTGCAGACTCTTTTTCACCTGTATTTGTCACCACTTCTCACCTGTCTCTCTCTCTCTCAAACCAGTCTATATGTATCCCTCCAACATCCCCACAGACACACAGATGTCTTTTTCTCTCTATGTCTCACCTGTCTGTCTAGTTTGTCTTCTTCCTCTCTTCTGGACTCTTCATATTCTCTCTCGCCTGCTGGGCCTTTGCTCAACTATTATTTTCTGTTTGAGCACACCACCTTAACCATACGCTGTGAAGGCAGCTCAGGCCAGAGCCCCCACTTCAGGAATGGTGGCAGCATTTTGTTTTATTGCAGTGTTCAGAGTTTCACAGCTGAATGTATTTATGTCAGGTTCCTAGCACTCCTTTATCGACCGCTTACACAAGTGGTCGTAGGGGTTGTGCTAGAGGTGGCAAGTGGGAAGCCAGGGGTTCCAGCTGTGACCTCTTGTGACCTCTAAATGATGGCCACGTTTCCCAGATCCATGCGTGTTGTGCTGCTCCAGTCCAGGTTTTTAATTTGAATTCTGGGACGTGTAGTTTATATTATTCCATATTAAATAGGAGTACACGTCCCAGAATTCACATAAAGAAACCTGGACTGGAATATCACATAATCCATGGATGTGGGAAATGCGGAAGCTATGCTCCTGTATTGTTGGATTTGTATAGTACTTACAACCTCTGTTTGGAGTGCTGAAGTCCTTACCCACACAGGTTGCAAGCTCCAGCATATGGGGTGTGACGTTGGACAGATGTTTTTGTTTGAGCCTTTGACGGAAGTGTTCATAACAGGCATGAAGACCACTGAGGTGAGACTCAATTATTTTGAATTAGTGCTTGCTCCTACCTGGACCTTGGTGGGGGACGCTTGGCTGTGTGGCGCCCGAGGCTTTATTGGCGATTCCTGCTGGGGTGGCTGCTGCGGTCCTCGTGGTAACGGAGGCAGGAGACTACAGCCCCCAGAAGCCCCTGCAGTTGCCCCGCCCCAAACATTCTCGCTTCCGCGCCCGGAGGCGCTCATAAGCCCGAGGCTTTATTGGCGATTCCTGCTGGGGTGGCTGCTGCGGTCCTCGTGGTAAGGGAGGCAGGAGACTACAGCCCCCAGAAGCCCCTGCAGTTGCCCCGCCCCAAACATTCTCGCTTCCGTGCCCGGAGGCGCTCATAAGCGGAAGGCTCCCTCCGAGTCGCGGGACGCGCGCGGGACCGGCCGGGCTAAGCCCGGGCAAAGGGCGGGCCGTCTGTGGCCGTCCGGGGCCGATCGAGGCCGGGCTGGGCCACGGATTTTCGTTGTTAGTCGCTGAAGTTCTTAGACGTTTAGCTCAAGTGAGATTCATGTATATTGTGGACTCTATATGACGTTGCATTAGTGTTATCATCCATGCTGCGTATTCCGGAACCCTTGTATTAGGTAATTTTTATTTTGCCGCTGGGGGAAGTTGCTTATTGATTCATCCTTATTGCAAAGCTATATCACCCAGTATTGAGCATGCCAACTGCTAAGCATGACAAGTTTTTATCTGGGGTTGGCCCTATTGATAATTACTTGGTCAAAATTGTAAATAAAATTAACAACGATCGGAGAACCTCACTTGGCAAAGGGAGCCCATCTGCCTCTCCGCAAGCAATTTTTAATCCTTTGGAGGAAACCACAGATGATACACTCGATCTGGCCGACAGGGCGGCTACAACGGTTGAAGCTTTGGTTCATCCTGAGCCTCAAGAGGATCTCCAAGATACATCCGTCGTTGATATAGAGGAAGCACTACTTACCCCTAGACCAGTGAGAGCATGTAGGAAACAACAAAGTAAACGAGGGGGTAAGCATAGTAAAAAAAGAGTGGAAGCTTCCCATTCAGGTCAAATTAGCTGTCCTGTTGGAATTGCCCCACAGGAAGGAAATATTGCAGCCAGTATTAACTTATCTCCGGAGCAATTTGCTTCACTGGTATGTACCTTAGAAGCCAACCTTGTGGCCAAAATAACTGAGTACATCCAACCTCTTGTGCTTCAATTAGATATTGCTACCTCGGAAGTTAAGAGGCTTGGAGACCTTGTAGCGACCCACCTGGCCATGGCCGAAAGAGCGAAGGCAGCTGTAAAGGATTCTGGCGGAGTTGAGCAGGGAACCATTCATGATAATCTGCAGCCCCCTTCCCAGCTTACAACCGCTCCTAAAATCGTTCCCCCTGATCTCACATTACCTATTGGTCCTTCTATACAACCCTCTCTTGGATCTGATGGTTTTTCAAGTCTTAGACAGGGAAAAACAAACGGCTTCATGAATCTTCCCCCTGATTGCGCTCCATACGTGGTTGTCTTAACAAATGTTCCTCCTCCTGATAGCCACTCTGCCCAGTTTTATGAGGAATCGCATGAGTCACTAAAAAATAAAACAGTGTCATGGCTTAATAGAAGATGTGGCTTCCCGGTTAGTTTCTCAGATCAAATTCTATTAACTAGAAGGATTAACTGGATTGGCCCGTCCCGAAAAACCTGTAATGGGGACTGTGTGATAGTAAATTTTAAACACCCCCAACATGCTGCTACAGTATTGTTACGGGCAGCTTCATTGGCCTATGACGCAAATAGTGTCTGTGCGCGCCCCCTGGGTTACTTTTACACGCAGTTAATTAAAGCACCTTTTAATCGTGGGAGAGTTAGACCTTACACCTTTAACCAGCCCCGGTCCCTTGCTATGCCACAAATCTAAATTGATGACAATCCCTGTGGGAACGGTTTTAACATCTTCACTCACAATAGATTTGGGGTACTTATGGACCTAGAGGCTTGTGACTGACGTGAGGATTCTGAGGGCCAGGGAAGGGATAGTTCGGTTGAGATTGGATCCATGAAATCTGTTCAAACATTATTGAGTATCGAAAACTCTCTATGTAATTTGGCAAGTATCCCCAATGGTGTGGGGGAAAGGGTAAAGTTGATAAGTTGGAACATTGCAGGCTTGCGGTCAAAAAGGGACGATTGCGACTGGTTACATTTTGTTAAACAGTATGATATCGTCGCTTTCCAAGAGACTTGGGATAAGGATTGTGACTTTTGGATTGATGGTTATACTTCCTTTTTTGTCCCTGCCTTGAGCTCGACAGCAGGGAGAGACAGAGGAGGTCTTATGTTCCTGGTTTCAGTAAATATTACAGGAAGAGTTTTAAAGGTTGATTGTACCTCCCATAATTGCCTTATCTTGGAAGTAAGTTTGGCAAATAACACTAAACTAATTCTTGGCAACTGTTATAATTCGCAGCTTGGGGAGTTTCCTAATGAGCATCTTTATTTTTTGTTAAACTTTTTAGAATCCTATAAGGAAAATCAAACAACTTTCTGTCACTATATTTTGATGGGAGATTTTAATGTACATTTATGTAGTCTAAATTGCCATTACAGAGATAATGATGGCCCAGATTTCACATCCCCTCAACATTTTGAACATAGCTCTAAGGGGGAAGCATTGGAGTCTCTCTTGTCCAATAATGAATTGTTTGAGCCAGGGTTTTTTGATAAGAGTAACCGTGTTCCCACGTACATTGCTAGGGATTGTGAATCTATAATTGACTATATATATTTATCTTCAGAGCTTTTAAAATATGTGATTTTTTATAATGCTATACGTTCATCCTTTAGTGACCACAATCCGGCGGTAATTGATTTGGCTAATGATTTTTCCCTCCTGGATAAAACAGTTTGTCCCCTTACTACTCCCGATGTAATAATTAAAGACCAGGGGAGGAGATTAAACTGGAGCAAGGTCACCCCTGAAGACTTTCTTCACACTATTATAACTAAGGTTGGCTCGGATTTAAACATATGTTCAGACCCGCTCAATTATGGAGGGGATGTAATATCGTCTTATGAAGCTATCTGTTCCCAAGTGGCTATTGAACTTACAACTGATAGCCGAGTTGTTAAAAATAAACTTGCATTTGGATGGTTTGACCATAATTGCTCCAAAGCCCATAACTTACTTAAAAAGGCTCTGAATGATAGCCCAAGGAACAAATGTCTAGTCACTCAGCTAAGGAAAGATTATTCTAAAGCAGTCCAGGTTCGTAAAAAGGAAATTAAACAAGATGCGTGGACTGCTTTAATGGATAATGCCACTTTGAAAGATAGCTCCAAGTTTTGGGCAATTGTTAATACTCCCCTGTTTGCTGGTACCCAGAACTCTGTACTAGAACTTAATATTTCAGAGAAGGACTGGTTATGCCATTTTGAAAAAATCTATGGGAGTAAGTTATTTTAGCTAGAGTAACGAGCTGGGCGACGGAGAAAGATATATTAACCGATGCCCAGTATGGCTTTAGATCGGGGAGAGGCACTGAAGACCAATGTCTTAACTTACATCTAATTGTATCTAAATACACGAAAGCTGTAGGGGGCTCGATCTTTTTAGGCTTTATGGATCTGTCCACGGCCTTTGATCTGGTCAACAGGTCAAGGCTGTGGGACATGCTTTTGGAACTGGGGCGTGTTCCTCGTGCATTTCCTGGCAGACCTACATAAAGATTTGAGAGCGTCAATAAGGATGCCGCAGGAGGGGAAATGTACCGCTAGTTTTAAGTCTGGAAGAGGGGTGCGCCAAGGCTGTATCCTTGCTCCCATGTTGTTTACTTTGTATATAAACTCCTTGGAAGAAAACCTTTTAACAGCTACACTTGATATCCCGCGAATGGGAGGTACATCTATTCCCGTACTCCTCTATGCAGATGATGCAGTTTTATTGGCCCGGACTCCTCTCGGTCTACAAAGATTATTGGATTCCTTTGGGGATTTTATGAAATCGCTGGACCTTGTGGTCAATAACGGTAAATCGCACATCATGCTGTTAGGGAAGGGGAAAAAGTATGCTAAAACCTTTTACTGTGGCGGGGAAGTAATTACTAGGATGAAAGTTTTTACCTACTTGGGAGTTGTTTTTGACGAAAAAGGAACCTGGGCACCGCAACTCTCTACAAAGGTAAAAGCTGTGAGAAACTCCTCCGCTGCAATATCAGGTTTTGTAAAAAGACTGGGAGGAAAACCTTGTGAGGCTATTCTAGCTATATATAAAGCTAAAACTATCTCAATTGCTAGGTATGGGGCTGCAATATGGGGGTACATAAAACCCGAGCCCTTACGAAGAGAAGAAAATAAATTTCTACGTGTCGTTCTTGGCCTCCCACAACCTATAGCTTCTCATTCGGTTCATCTTGAGTTGGGGATAGGCTATATTTCAGATATAATAAAAATAGCCCCAATCCTGTTATGGATTAGAATCTGGATAAATCCGAATCTTACATTAAATCATAAAATCTTGAAGGATTGCATTAATTTAGACAATATGAAGGATATTCAGTGGCTGTGTTAAAATGTTATCTATAAAAATGGGGCGTCCAGAGATTTTTACTAACCCCGAAGGTTTATGTAAAGCTGATCTAAAGTGGGTTAAAATTAATTACATCAAGATCAGCGACGCTGAGCGAGAAGCCCTAGAATTGAGTAAATCTACTGTGAGGGCTCACTTTCAGCTCATTTTGTCCTTCACTATGCAACCTTATTTGTCTATTGTCACAAACTCATTTCATAGATGGCTATTGACAAAATTTCGCTTTAACCAGATCCACTTAGTATTAAGTGATCAACAGGGATGGTTCAGGCCGGAAGACACGGCTCCCTGTAAATGTGACGACTTCTCTTCCCAAGATACCATGCATTTTTTGTTCTTTTGCCCACTGTATCGTGATGCAAGAAAAAGGTTTATTTTCCAAATATTGAAAGAGAAAGCATTTATTCAGACCAAACCTGCTTTACTGTTTTTACAATTAATGGAATCCCCTGTAACCATGTTTGGTGTTGCTAGTTTTCTCGTTGCATCTATTAGGAGTAAGAGGAATAGACAGGTAGCCCCACCGGAGGAAATCAATTAGTTTTTATAAAATTTACTGATTGTGATCAATTGTTTTTAATCAATGCAAACGTTTTTAATGTTCATAACCGTATTTATACTGTATAGCATACTTCTATGATTTTAAATGATCGAATAAAGTTGTTTTGATTGATTGATTGACCACTGAGGTGCAGTTATCGTGTCATGGGACACAGCACTTCGTGGGGTTATGGATGCATGAATGTGAGAAATAAGACATGCACATTGTAATTAAAATAAAAACTAAACCATGTAGAGAGCTACATAGCACCAGCCTAGCAACAAGCGCAGACGGATGCTGGGGATATGTACGCAAAAAAATGGGGGCAATCAGAGAAGGCCCAGTAATCCATATGGCAATGAGAGCCAGGCAGAGATGCTGTCGACTGAGTAAAAGGATGCCAAAAGGACCAGAATGGGAATTGGTGACATGAGCAGTAGGCATGCACTTTCTTCATTTTTAAAAGACAGAGATACTGCCTGCCTTATTGTTGAACAAATACATCCTATGAATGAGGAAGGTAGTGCAAAATAAATAAAGGCCAGCAAACTGAGCAGAAACTACACAATCTTGAAAAGGTCCAGATTCCACCTAGTCCTATTAGGTTAAGGGAAGCCAAAATTTTGAGCAGGGGTTCATGCTCTAATCTCACAAAGGCATACGAGAACCAGTCATACGTGTCCTACTCTGGTTGTGGTTCAGACCCTGGCCAGACTCACACTCTGAACATGCAATAGAAAAAGCACTTGGTAGGTGGCTGCTCTGACAGCAGAAGAGGGAACTGGCCTGCTTTGTGTTACTTTTCTATATATATATATGTGTTTGTGCTTCTATAAATATTTATCTATAGATATCATGTTACATAATGAATCCAAATATTTATTTTACATTCTATTCATTTTTTTACTATTTCAAATATTTTACCATACACACACACCCATATACATATATATATACAATGAATATATATATATTCATAGTAAGATATTCAAAATAGTATATATAAATGTAAAATAAGTGAGTCAGTAAGAGTGAGTGTCAGTGAGTGAGAGTGAGTCTGTCAGTCTGTGAGAGTGAGTGGGAGAGTCTGTCAGTGAGAGTCTGTCAGTCAGTGACTAAGTCAGTGAGAGGGAGTCAGTCAGTCAGTGAGAGAGATTCTGTCAGTCAGTGAGAGAGAGTCTGTCAGTCAGTGAGAGTGAGTCAGTCAGTCAGTGAGAGAGAGTGGGAGAGTCTGTCAGTGAGAGTCTGTCAGTCAGTGAGAGTCTGTCAGTGAGAGTGAGTGAGTCAGTCAGTGAGAGAGTGGGAGAGTAAGTCAGTGAGAGAGTGTGTCAGTGAGAGTGAGTCAGTCAGTGAGAGTCTGTCAGTGAGAGTGAATCAGTGAGAGTGAGTCAGTGAGAGTGAGTGAGTCAGTCAGTCAGTGAGAGTGAGTGGGAGAGTCAGTTAGTGAGTGAGGGAGTCTGTCAGTGAGAGTCTATCAGTGAGGGTCTGTCAGTGAGAGTGAGTGAGTCAGTCAGTGAGAGAGAGTTTTGAGAGTCAGTTAGTGAGAGAGTGGGAGAGTCAGTCTGTGAGAGTCTGTCAGTGAGAGTCTGTCAGTGAGAGTCTGTCAGTGAGAGTGAGTAAGTCAGTCTGTCTGTCAGTGAGAGTCTGTCAGTGAGAGTCTGTCAGTGAGTCAGTCTGTGAGAGAGGGGAGTGTCACTGAGAGTCTGTCAGTGAGAGTGAATCAGTGAGAGTCAGTCGGTGAGAGTGAGTCAGTGAGTAAGTGAGAGTGAGTCAGTCAGTCAGTGAGTGAGAGTGAGTCAGTCAGTCAGTGAGAGATAAAGAGTGGGAGAGTCTGTCAGTGAGAGTCTATCAGTGAGAGTCTGTCAGTGAGTGAGAGTGAGTCTGTCAGTCAGTGAGAGTGAGTCTGTCAGTCAGTGAGAGAGAGTGAGAGAGTCTGTCAGTGAGAGTCTGTCAGTCAGTGAGAGTGAGTCTGTCAGTCAGTGAGAGTGAGTCAGTCAGTCAGTGAGAGGGAGTGGGAGAGTCTGTCAGTGAGAGTCTGTCAGTCAGTGAGAGTCTGTCAGTGAGAGTGAGTTAGTCAGTGAGAGTCTGTCAGTGAGAGTGAGTCAGTCAGTCAGTGAGAGAGTGGGAAAGTCAGTCAGTGAGAGAGTATGTCAGTGAGAGTGAGTCAGTCAGTGAGAGTCTGTTAGTGAGAGTGAGCCAGTCAGTCAGTGAGAGTGAGTGAGACAGTGAGAGAGTGAGAGAGTGACAGTGAGAGTCTGTCAGTGAGAATGAGTAAGTCAGTCTGTCAGTGAGAGTCTGTCAGTGAGAGTCTCTCAGTGAGTCAGTCAGTGAGAGAGGGGAGAGTCAGTGAGAGTCTGTCAGTGAGAGTGAGTCAGTGAGAGTCAGTCAGTCGGTCAGAGTGAGTCAGTCAGTGAGTGAGAGTGAGTCAGTCAGTCAGTCAGTGAGAGTGAGTGAGTCAGTGAGAGAGAAAGAGTGGGAGAGTCAGTGAGTGAGAGAGAGTCTGTCAGTGAGAGTCTATCAGTGAGAGTCTGTCAGTGAGAGTGAGTGAGTGAGTCAGTCAGTGAGAGAGAGTGGGAGAGTCAGTTAGTGAGAGAGTGGGAGAGTCAGTCAGTGAGAGTCTGTCAGTGAGAGTCTGTCAGTGAGTCTGTCCGTGAGAGAGAGTGAGTGAGTGAGAGAGTGGAAGAGTCCGTCAGTGAGAGAGTGGGAGAGTGTCAGTGAAAGTGAGAGTCAGTGTGAGTGAGAGAGTCAGTGAGAGTGAGAGAGTCAGTGTGAGTGAGAGAGTCAGTGTGAGTGAGAGTGTCAGTGTCAGTGAAAGTGTGAGAGAGTGAGAGTCTGTGAGAGTATCAGTGAGAGTGAGAGTCTGTGAGAGTGTCAGTGAGAGTGTGATAGTCAGTGAGAGTGAGTCAGCCATAAATGCAAGGCATTTGCAGTTAGGGTTAGTACTCTAAAGCTCAACTTTCATTGTGACAATGGTTCGAATGTAAAACCCGTACTTGTTTGCAGAGTTTAACGATTTGTGGCTATTCCTAATGCTCTGAGGATACAACATTATTATATGCAAATAAATACATGCAGAACAAATAAAAGAAACAATTATAGTGAAGACTTGAATCGGCATGTTCTGAAAACCTGTAATTTCCCATCTTTCAAAAGAGCACAAGCAGCAGCTGTTTTAAAGCACTCATGCTTGTGCTCGTCATTGCTAATTTATATTAATTGATTTCATTTTAAAGTAATTCAATTAAGATAGAGAGACAGCACATCGGGTAAGGATTACAACGCACCTGAGAAAACACGTTAAACTCTTAACTTGTCAAGCCTGGGAGTGAAGCGTGCGTGCGCGAGCTTGTGCGTAGTCTTCACTTTTTCAAGCACTGCACTCGTGCTTGGGGCACACCGCTGCGTGCTCCCGCAAGGTGGATGCCGCCACAAGCACGAGTGCAGTGCTTGGAATAGTGAAGAACGACGGCTAAAGGCCCTCCTAAGCAGCGCATGTGCGCTGCGTAGGCGAGACCTAAAAATGAGGAGAAATTAAAACATTTCTCCTTGTTTCGCCTCGCTACACCACCACTGGGGTAGCATAGCATTCTCCCGCATTTCCAGGTTTATAATTGCTCGTAAATCTAGAAATGCATCAGTGGACATTGGTGTTGCGTGGGAACACCCACAGCAACACCCTTGTCACACCCCTATCACGTAAAATGTTGGAAAAGAAAACATTTCTGGTGTTTTTACCAAAAGCATTGTCTTTTCCAGTAGCGCGGATGACCTGAGGTATTCCACCCCACTGGGAAGGGAGTGGTGGATGTCAACGGGCCATCTGTACTAAAACAGTTCAAACCCACCAAATCCATGCAGGCTAATTTCCTGGCCTACGAGAATTGACAACAAGCTTCAGGGATATGATGGCCACATTGTACTAACTTCTTTGTTCTGTGGTTGTAGGAGACGTCTTCAGTTCCGTGGAGCCCCATGGATGGTAGATTTGTGGGACCGGGAAACTGTGAAAAGCACAGTGATCAAGGACAGGTGGCAGCTGCTGCTAATGGCCATGCACAGCCAAGAGAAACAGTTACCAAACATGGTCTATGTCGATGAGGGCTAGAGAAAGAATTCAAAATTTTAGGTAGTACAGAAAAGATAGATGAGAAGATAGAGAGAAGAGGTTCTACAAACGGGGAGAAGATTTACAGAAAGGAAGGAGAGTAAAGAGAAAAATGCAAGAGAGAGAGAGAGAGAGAGAGAGAGAGAGAGAGAGCTTAAAGGAGCAAAATGAGAGTTCACTACTCATGGAGAAAAGGTGATTGGGGATTGTAAGTGGACTTTATAGTTTACCATGTTTTGGCCAATCCAAATCATCCAAAGTGATTTCAATGCACAATTTTGCATTTTATTTTCTAAAAAGTATTTTAGTGTAAGATCTAAAAATCACATTGCATAATGTTCTTTATAGCGCTAATAAGTTCTAACCATTTCTATCTCATCCACGTTGTGTTTTGCAAATTGCTTAACAATGGCACCCCTTTTGGTCGGGTGGTGGATATTCCCTTGGTGCTCGATCCCCAGATAGTCTTGCTGGGTATTATGGAAACAGTGGGTGACACCAGAGCAGTCCGTTCTTTGACTGCAACAGCGTATATGGTGGCCAAGAAAGATCTCACCAGGCACTGGAGGGATGCACGAGCACCCGGAGCGTGGCACTGAGAAAGCTTGTGTATAAGGTGAGTGGGTCCCCCAGAAATACAACTGAATATGGAGGCATGGGTCTGGACTGGGGACATGGGGTTCATTGGTTAAGATGTTTTTTGATTTACAATGTTTAACTACTATTGCAATGGTGATATATGTCATGCTTATTGCAAATGTGTACCTCTGCAATCCATTTGCACATTTACAAGTGCTCTATTGCTGCCATGTGTCCAGGATCCGGTGGTCTTGTGGATGTTGTTGTTAAAATTCAACCAAAATTGTGTTATTAAAAAAATGCAATGGCACTCCTTGTTATTTGTTGCTATCTGCTGTTGGTGGCAAGCACGGACGTCTTCTCTGTAAATGCATTTCAGCCACGTCTACATTTTCTGGTATAGACGCTGGAAAGTGCAACCTACTTGCCGAGAAGTCCAAGTTCTTTTAAGGAGGTGATTTGGCTTTCTTGTGTACATTTAAAGATGGCAGTCTCTGTTTCATAACATGAAGCTTGACTTTTATCTGCGCCTATAGTAATAGAGGGCCAATCCATCTGCAAGTAATTCTTTTCCATTTCTAGTACACATGGCAGGCTACCATGCTTTCTACATTCAGCAATCAGAAAAGTGCTTGGTCATCCAAGCACAGGTAGCCACATAAAGAGTACCACGTAGAGGATTCTATGCAAGGAGTCTGCTGCATGTGATAGCAACATGTCCCATGTCAGTTATGTCAATATTTTAAACCCTGCCTTTACATGGAAAAGAAATACCACTACATATATCAGAATGAAAAGTGATTGTTTTACTTTGAAATGGACATACACGAGAGGAGAAAACTAGAACCCCCTGGATTTGTCTCTGCAGAGATTCCAAACCTGTGAGCAAGGATACCACATAAATCCATGTGACCATGGATTTAGTGCGCTAGCCCCTCGATTTTTGCAGTAATGTAGTACTTTCTGGGAGTTATAATTCTGATTAATGCCAGTTGATCCAACTGAACTTAACACTTCCGAAACCACTGATCTACAAAACAAATAGCCACGGATCTAAACATTTGGCTCTCTCTCTCGGCAGCAGGTACATTAACCCGCAGAACTATCTTCCCTTTCATGAAAATGGTATACTGCTTTTCCATTTTCTTTTCTATTGAACGAAACCTGTAACAAATGCAACTGCCAAGCCCAGTCGCCCACGCCAAACACATTTTATCCTTAGCCTGCATTAGAAAAATGTATTCTAAGCCCCAATCTCTCTCGCTCTACACATGGTCCTGGCTCACTGGAAGAATATCAAGACTTGCTTGTGCATAAGGGCATGACATTTACTATATGTAGCCCCAGAGGACAGAGTTCAGCCCTGCACTCCCTACAGCTGGTTTCCATGTCCACCCTCATCCTTCTACCCAGGAGGGAGGCTCTTGCCTAGCTACAGATTGGCTAATTAGGCTGCATCTGGATTCATTCATACAGTTGATACAGGTTGAAAACAACAGAGTGCACCCGCGTGCCCCTGTTTAAAAAGGTTATTGCAAAGTACTACAGCAAGACAGAAAAAAATGAATATAGTTGATGAGTGTGAAAACAAAGCAAACGACGTCACAATAATGAATGTAAAAACAACAGCACGAACCACAGAGCACAACCCGCGAGCATGGAATTTGATGGGGGCGGGGGGGAACACACAAAGGAGAGATGGAAAACACATGCATTCTCATGGTCTGCTTAAATGAAAAGAAAAAAAAGCTTCCCTAAAAGTGATCAGACAAAGCACAGAAGTCAGCCAATCAATGACGTAGGTAAAGAGGCAATGCTCCATTGGAGAGACAAACACAAGAGTGACAAACTGGGACACCAGTAAGAAGCAGGCAAATGAGAGTGACAAGAAACCCAACCAATGGTAAGCAATGATGCTGCTGGAGTGACAACTGTATTATTATTTAAGAGAAATAGTATTGTACTTTTGTGCACAAATATTGTTAGCTCTCTTGAGCAGGGTTGAGACCGGTTAACAACCCTCCTCTGAAAAACATTGTTACGTGGTAGTGACATTTGTAAAGCAAATTATGTGAGAAATGACAAGGAAAATGTTGCCATGGAACGTGATCGACCATCCCATGTCAAGGGCATTTTAATGTCTGGTGTTATATGTAAGAATATTGAGTACTAAATATCATCCTATAAAAATACTATGGCCTAAATATCAAGATTCAAATATTTTCTGTGTTAGTATGTTTAAGGAAGCATAGATTTACTGTTTCTAACTTCACATCCTTGTACCACCAAGGCATATAGCAGCAAGAAGCATATATGTGGAGTTAAGTATAGGAAACCTATACCTATGCATATATACTTATCTTCACAATATGTTGGTACGCAATATTTTGGCCAAAATATTTTGGTGCACGGCATTGGACGGCGGCCATTCATCGAATATCGAATGCATCAAAACTGAAGGCCCTTCTATGCCAAGGACCCCTGTCTGCTGGGACTCTGGGCGGTGGCCAGAGACAATGAGGGAGTGCCAAGGGGCAGCAGGGATCTTCCAGCCATCGATCCTTGAGCTCCAGCATCACCTCCGCATCATTACACCGACCGTGGGCATTACATTCAACTCATTTACAACTGGAACCTCCATCGCAATGGCTTTGTGATGCGATCGTGTTCCGCACCGAGTTTTTACCCCGTCCAAAATAAAGAGGACAAAGTGCATCATTTATACCCAAGGCAAGGTGGGTATTAGGCCCCCAAGTGCGGGTGAACAACACTTTCAATGCAATAGAAAAAAATGAAAATACGTCTTGCCTTCGAGAGAGTGGCAAGAGATTATTCGTTGGCGGTGCTACACCGTACAAGTGCGCCCAGTCATGCAAATCCATCCATCCATCCGTGCATCCATCCATCCGTCCATCCATCCATCCATCGGTCCATCCTTCAATCCATCCATCGTCCATCCGTGCATCCATCCATCCATCCATCGGTCCATCCTTCAATCCATCCATCCGTCCATCCATCAGTCCATCCATCAATCCATCCATCGTCCATCCGTGCATCCATCCATCCATCCGTCCATTCATCCACCCGTCCATTCCCCCCACCACGACCCATCTCTCCACCCATCCTTCCTTCTGCAAAGCCTGCAAAGGAGCCCTCACTCACCTGACATCGGGAGCCCCCAGGAAGCGGCCCAGCGCCTCCAGGTACAGCTGGCACTTGGGGTTTCCCAGCAGGACCTGCAGCAGCCGGCCCTTCTCCTCCTGCAGAGCGCACAGCAGGCCCTCCACTGCTTGGAGACCCTCACCCGGGTCCGAAGACAGCAGCAAGGGCAGGAGGGCACCCAGCTCCACCGATGGGGTCTTCTGCACCATCTTCCCCTCTCCCATGCCCCCTCTTCCTGCCCATGCCTTCATGGCCTCAGGCTGGCACCTGTCACCCGTCCCCCAGCCTCCCGCTACCTGCGAAGGGTCTATCCATGCTAGGGGGGCGTGTTCAGAAGATGCTGTCTGCAGTCACTTCTTATACACCGGAAGGACCTGGCTGGGGTGACATAAAACAAACACGCTCTGCTTGGACTAGTTTCAATGCAGGCTTTTAAGGCCAACCGTAGATAATTGGGGGGCTTCTCGTGTAAGAACACAAGGTGCCGGGGAAACGTTTGCTTCGAATCAGTGAACTCGTGAAGGCGCGTGTGGAACACTGAAGAGTGGGTCTGCGGTGGCAAAGAGTGCCGTAGTCTACATCGAGCTCCGGCAGTGCCTGAGGCATGGGCGCTGCAGTGCCTAGAAGCTCTTCCTGCCCTCTCCCCAAGTGCTCTCAGGACATCTTAGGATTCTTCTGCGCCCTCGTGACCCCTGGGTATCTATCCCGAAGGCAGCAGGAGTACGTGACAGGAAACTACAAACTGTGCGGCTGTACCGCCCTTCTCCACCCCGTCCCCCCACCCCCGCCACCTTACAGATGTAGCCCCCCTTCTCCCCCAACCGAGCTCCCTTCTTCCAAACTCCGTGGACCGTCTTGCTCAACTCTGCCACTCTGTGGCCTCAACCCCCTTCTCCACCACCCCGCTCCGCACCTCGCAGAAGCAGCTACCTTCTAAACGCTGCCTTTGCAGCCCCTCCTCTTTAACTTTGAGGTAAGTAAACCCACGCCCCCCGCTCCCCCTAGCCATCTCGTCCCCCTTTAACTTTGTGTGGAAGTGAACTCACAAGAAGGCTTCTCCACCTCGCCGCTCAGGCGGGCAGGCAGGCCCCTCTCTCCTGGGGCTGTCCCGGCTCCCGCTCACATAAGATTAATGCCCTCCGTGCCGTCCAATCAGGGCAGCGCTGCCCTTGGAGACCTGGGAGCGAGCCAGTTCAATTAGCAACAGCCCTTTGTGCCCCGTGTTGTCGCCGTAGAGTTTTCTTTTAATCAGAACAGTCTACAACTTGTGAAAGTAAACAACTCTCACAGGCGTACTTACTACTTCCACAACGCAAGAACTGCCAGAAAAGTTATTTGCACCAGGCCGAGAACATTTTCTTTAACGGCCGCGATATTGCACAGTGGCGCAGAGTTTCCTGGCTGTGCAAACATTCAAAGGGGCTCTAAAAAAATTAAGACTTTGATTAGGGGTATCTCATAGATGTGTGCTCCTTGCATACAGTGTCGAGTTATGAATAATCTGTGCACGTAAATAATGTTGTCTGAGTCCTACCACATTCTGCACGTGAGCGTAAAACAATATGCAGTCCAGTGGATGTGGCGTCGGTTGCTTTTTTTGTTGCAGTGTTGTATCGTACGAACCTGCTGCCTTTTTCTCGGTATTGCAGTTTCCTGGGCGTTACTTGAGCCCAATCTACATTCAGGGCTCGAGTCGGGGTACCACGCGGGTGGACGGCGTCCCCCCACTTATTTTACCAGGTTTTTCCGGGTGGACGCCGTCCCCCCTGCCCAAAAGCTGGACAGCATTGTGTGAGCAGAGAGCCCGGGTGGGAGGGAAGTTTCCCGTAAATTACCAAAGATATGCTAATATTTGTAATTGGAGACTTTAAGAGGCACCGGTGGTGTGTGCAGGCTGGAGTGATTGGGAGGCGGAGCGAGCAGGCGTTGGCGGTTAACGCTTGGAATGTGTGTCCTTCTGTATCTTGTGCACTTTTGAGCACTTCGTTGTGCAACTGGGGCACCCCCTCGGGGGAGTGGGGGGGGTTGCAAAGGACATCGAGGAACAGACCAGGGGTAGCAGTGCTGTGAAATGCCCCGTCATCTAAAGGCATATGAATACTCATGAGATTCCTGTTGTGACGTCACTTCCGGTGACAGCGTCCCCCCACTTCTTTTCATGAGATTCCTGTTGTGACGTCACTTCCGGTGACAGCGTCCCCCCACTTCTTTTTTTAGGACTTGTGCCCTGTCTACATTACACCAGGTCACATTCATTTTTTAAGGCAAGGGGAGATTAAGGGCCTAAGTTTGACGGTCCAATGGACCACCAACCCGTGGTGACCGGTGCGACGATCGTACCAGTGGTCCGACTGTCCTATTACAAGTAGGCGGTCAGCCCGCCATGGTAGCACTGCTGCTACCAGGGATCCGTGCTGCCTGGCCGTCTTGCAGTGGTCTGAGGCCCTTAATGAGCTGGCGGTGCCACTCAGAGTTTCCTCATTGCCAGTTTTCATAGCAGTGAGCCCACCATGAAAGGTGTGGGGGTGAGGAAACAAAGTTGCCTCTGCACCAAGGGATGCATGCAGGGGGATGGCGGTACATGGTGTGCCCTCCTGTATGCAGGCACCCCCAGTTCCTGCAGGAACTGCCTTTGACGTGCCCATTGCGGGGCCTTTTTCAAAGGAACCGCAGTGGGATCGCCAAAGAACCGCCCACCAGAGACAAAAAATGTTGTAATCTGTAGGGCCCTTTCTTATGGCTTTGGCGGTCTTGGAGCAGGATGGCGGCCCTGCTCCAAGACCGCCAAAGTCATAATAAGGCCCCAAGTGATTTGCCCAGAATCACTGGATATAAAATACGCTGGGACTCAGTTGACGCAAGCTCCCCATTGCCAAAGTTGGCACCTCCAACCATAACGCCACATCCTCCCCCATCATCAACTTTTATGCTCCATCGAATCCCAGCTTTGCCACTCACTAGCAACGGTTTGATGCTTATGATTTCCCTGTACCTTCCAATGCCCCAGTTCCCTTGTCTATCAAGCATGCACAGCAGTGAGGGGTGGCCGGGGTAGCAGCTGCTGCCATTAGCTTCTCTGTGGCATAACTGGCATTGCTGCTGCTACCTCTGCTTTCAGGGTATAGCAATTCTTTCATTTAAAAATAAATAAATAAATAAATGCAGGTGCCTGATTCTTTTTCTCCAGAATGCCATAGTTAGCGAATACTAAATTAGCTCAGTCTCCATTCCACCTCATGCCTCTTTCTTCACGTCTCCTTATCTTACAGGTTCTTTTTAATCTCTTCTCCCTTTACAGTTTCCTATCTCTCTCTTCCTTCTTCTTTCTCCTTTTTCTGCTTTTTCTCTCTTGCTCTGGATCAAAGTTTGACGATGAAAATCAAGTCCCTGTGAATGAGTGCGGGTGCCCACCGTCTGCAGCCCGTGGCACAAATTAGCCACTGGGTGTAACTAACACTCCAAAGAGAAGCTGATGTCACTTCCCCTAGCATGTCGATACAGTGATATTCATCCTGCTAAGCCTTCACAAGGAGGTGAACCCCTAATAGCATTCAATGCTGTTAGAAAATGGCCATGAAAATATAGGTTTATTGCCTTATTTAGGGCTTGGCAGAGTAGGAGGCCCCTTGTAATTTGGCATCCCTCACGCACCACCAAACCTGAGTTTGTCAGGCTCTATTTAGATTAGAGATTAATTCCAGAATTCCAGCCATCACCTGGAAAGAAGGAACAATTGAGCTTCATTCAAAGGTTGGCAACAATATTGCACTAAAGATTCAGAACACGAGGGTGAGGGCAGTTTCTCTAGCATTCGAGAACCGATCACATTAAATATCGAAGAATTCCAAGCAAGACAACAAGCTTTAACACTGGACATCAAGTGTGTTCCAGCACTTATCAATAATGTGTGTGACCTAGTCCTGGTCCTGAGGAGAACCCAAAAAGATTTCAAGGGTTTTGAAACGCGTTGACCCAGCTAGTTGGATAAGACACTAAGTTGTATAGACTACAAATAGCCAACAAACATGGCAATCAGCCTGTTGTTCCATTAACTCCCAACTCGCTTGTAATGGCAGGATTCACATTTTGACTAGTGTATAAATCTGTTGACCCCATTCTTTTCAACTAGAAATGAAGGATAGGTCTGCCTATCAAATGTTATGTTTGTTTATTCACATGTTGTTCATTTTGTATCCATTTTTGTGATTATGTATGTTTTATATATGTCTTGATCCGGTGTTCCTTCATGTACAACATGTTTGAAATGTCCATGACTCTTTTTTTCAAAGAAGCAAAGTAAAAATTGAAGGTGAATTAAATCACTAAGACCACTAAATCCAATATGGTGGTCCTGTTTATTGTAGTTTTCAAATGAATTGTAGCACCCATACACTGTCTAGTTCTGTTATATACCATTGAGGCCTAGTGTGGGTGCTGTGAATGGGCCCAACCCCTCCTTGTTCATAACTAAATGAGAAATATGGCATACATTTTTTTGATTAGATGGCATGGCTCTGGTTGTGAGAGGGATGAGCGTAACATTATATGGCTGTCATGGCCATCATAAGAATGTAAAAGCCAGATAGTTGTCGTTCTCAGGAACTAGCTCTTCTTGGAATAATTCTCTACAATAGACACCAAAATGAGATGGACAGGTAAAAAGTGGGGAATATATATATCCATTTCTCATCCGTATTTCTCCAACCAACTCTCCTATCACAGCTCTCACTGCTGGGACTGCTCCACTCTCTGTTGTTTCCCCCCTCACTTTCCAGGCTGTGCTCGTACCATCTCTTAGCTGTTATCCAAGCAGGGCTCCTGCAGTTGTTGTGTGTTTTTGCCCCTCACAGATCACAGGCCTCATTTATCACAGCTCTCCAAGGCTGCAGCCAGAGACTCTCTGTAGGGATATGGTCCCTCTCTAACCCCAGTTCTCAGATACCTGTAGATGAATGACGTCTTCCTTATGTCTTAGGCCATTTCTGTTTACCACTGTAATATCTGGCCATGTGCCTTAATCGTTCAGTAATACAAACAATGCTGGTCTGGTTAGCTGTGGGGAAAGGTTTCGTGTTGAGCATTTTTGATAGAGCCACGTGGTGTTTGCTGGTCAGCCAAACAAAGATATGCAAATATATTCCACCTGTTCCTGAGCAAACTCAGGTGTCCCGCGTGGTCCTTTTCGTCTCTCCTGCGAGTGCCATTTCCATTCCCTGACAGAGATGGTGTGAGGAGTAGGATGTGTGGGGTACCCCGTTGGTAAGTACTTGCCATCGTTGCCGTCTTTTTTTGTTTTCATTTTATTAAAACATACTTTATTGAAAACCATAACAGTATAATAAAGTCACATTATTGATACATGAGGTATTTTGTCTTTTGTTGATGTTCTGACTTACACATTCTACATATATGTCATGGTATATCTTCTGGATACAGATGTGGTTCGTCTGTCATCCGCTTTTGCGGTATAAAGAAACATTTGTATCAGCATAAAACAACATTACACTGCAATCGAAAATATCAAGAATGTTCGTTAGTCAATTTTATTGTTTCCAGTTATTAAAAACTATTACAAAATACAATAAGATACATTCATTAAAATACTCTTATTTATACCACTATAAAATCAAATTGTCCATAAATGTATTTATACATTTATCTATGTAGTGTTGGTTTAAAATCAACTTGTCCATAAGTTATTTGAACATTTATCTATATAATGTTAGTTTTGAATTTTTCGGGCTCTTTTATCCCCCTCTGTTCCACTTGTTGTAGGAGGGATTGTACATGTCTCATATATTTAACCCCCCTACAGGCCAACATGGGAGATGTTCCATCTAACCATTGAATAACAGCTTGCCTGCATGTGCGAATATTCAGTTTGTTAAAGAGGTTTTTTAAAAATTGTCTCCTTATGTCCAATAATGCTGGGCAAGCGCATAGCAAGTGGGGTAGTGTTTCATTTTTATAGCCGCATAAGCGACAACAGGAATCCATATAGCTGCCTTTATAAGTTAATAACAAATCTTTTGAAAAATGTAAGCCCAACCGATATTCAATGTATCTCTGTTTTAATGTCACATTAAAATGACTTCTTAGATAAGACTGCGGCTTTATCCCAGAATATGAGTTTATTACTGTCCACCCATGTCGTCGCTTCGCGATTAATGATTGATCTTCCAAAAACGACATCCGTTTGACAGCATTGTTTATTATTTTATTAAAAGTCGGTCTATCTGGATTAGAGTCCCATAATGGTTGAATTTCAAGGACCTTCAAAGATTGAGCCAAATAATTTCCCCAACTGCCTTGCGTATCTTTACTCAGCTGGTTTCTTATTTCCTTCCAGCATAGACTATCCAATGTTCCTTCTTCGGATAGGCGTATTTTGTGACAAAATTTTACAAAAGTGCCCCTGCTACAGAACTTCTGGTTCAGAAGACCAAATTCTAAACAAACCTGGGCCGGTGAGGCTGATTTTGGGAGATTTAAAACTGCTTTATATGCCCTCATTTGAAGGTTATTTAACAGCCCCGCCTCTTTACCGCACCAGGTTACCAAGGCATATGACAAGGTTGGCAAAATCTGTGATTTCATCACGTTTAACTGGTGGGTATAATTTAGGCAACTCAACTTTTTTTGTAGTATCCGGTGTGCATAAATCAAAGAGTGTGTTTTTGCCTTTAGGTCAATTTTGAGTTCTTTGTTCGATGAACCTCTTTCTATTTTTAGACCTAGATATTTATATGATGGTTCTTCCTTTATTTGTATTTTGTTTGCGAACCATTTAAATATCTGTTTTTTTGTATCAACTAAACGGACCACTTTAGTCTTTTCTTTATTTAATTCCAGACTTTCGTGCTCCAGATAGATTACCAAGTCATTAATCAGTCTTTGGAGTCCTATTGGGGTTTGGCTCAGAACAACAATGTCGTCCGCGTATTGCAGAAGGGGGATTGGGATGTTTGCCAACTTCGGCGGGTGGCCTTCTGCTATCTTCATATGCTGTGAAATGTCCGCCATATAAAGATTGAATAAACTTGGGGCGAGGACGCATCCTTGTTTTAGGCCCTGTTGCGTAATAATTTCGCCAGTAGTACTACTGCCGTCTCCCAATTTGACTCTTGCCCAAGTGTCGCTATACAGATTTTTTATTGCATCCAACAGGCTCTTTGGTATTCCCCATAGATTTAATTTTTTCCATAGTCTGTTTCGATTCACTCTGTCGAATGCTGCTCGTAGATCAATGAAACATGCAAATAATCTGGTCTTCTTTTTTTCTGCTTTTCCTTTTAGGAGTGCCAAGGTTGTTAAATTTGTTAAGGTGCCCATTTTTTGCCTAAAACCTGTTTGAAACATAGGTATTATTTTTGTTTCCTCCATCCAATCTTGAAGGTGCTGCAGCAAACATGATCCATATAGTTTTGCATCCACATCTGTCAAAGATATCAGCCTGTAATTCCCAGGCTCGTTATGATCGCCCTTTTTAAAAATAGGGTGTATTATACTTCCTTTCCAGGACTTGGGCGTTTTATTCTGGATATAAATCCAATTAAATAATGGAGTTAAATATTCGTCCCAAAACTCAGGAAAGTGTTTGAAAAGAGCGTTTGGGAGTCCATTTGGTCCTGCTGCACCCTCTGTTTTTAAATGTTTTATTATTCCTTTTAGCTGTTTAGCTGTCACAAGGGTGTCTAGATCCAGGATATTAGCTTCTAACGCTTTAAATACGCTTGTGATAACTTTTCCAGTGTTATTACTAAGTCGGTTCTTTTTGCCCGTGTTTGACATCCTTTTGTCCTCCAGTTGCTGCTCCTGTGTTTTGAGCGAAGGTTTTTTTTGCTCTGATTCATTGGAAAATATTTCATACTCTTTATTATTATGACACTTTTGTACGCTCTTCCCACCAGCGAACATATTTTTAACGTACTTGATCCATTTATCTTCTCCGATTCCTGCCTCTTGTTTTAGTTGGTTACCCTTTGTTAATTTGTTAATTATACCCCAAAATGACCGGCCATTTTTATTCTTTCCAGCAATTAATAATTTAGTCCAGATTTCTTCTTGATATACTTTTTTTGCTTTACTCAGCATTATCTTGTATTTATTTCGCATTGTTCTTAGTTTTACCTTATCTGGATTCCTTCCGTTTTTCATCATTATTACCTGCTTCCGAACTTCACGGGAAATTTTCTTTTTTTCCTCCCGGAGCGTAAGATTAAACCATGGCTTCATTCCACTATCTATTCTTCCATTTTTTAATTTTTGAACTGGGGGGTCTCTGGTTATGGAGTCACATAAATTTTCCCAAGCTTTTATAGGGTTTTTTTTTTTATCTTCAATTGATTGTATTAACAATAGATTTTTGAATTTCTCCATTACTGGTTTAATATCTTTACCACCCCATTTCAGTTTCCGTAAATTGAATTTTTCCGTGTTTTGAATAACTGTTTTTATTTTTTGAGATTTATTTACTGGCATTATGATTTTGGTAATTAAAGGAAAGTGGTCACTTTCTGTCCTTTGCTCAACATCAAATGCGTTTACCTTTGGTAGCAGGTTATTGCTCATTATTATAAAATCTATAGTTGATCGCCGTTTACCGCTTAAAAAAGTTATTATGGATTTATCCCCATTTGTGTTCCCATTCAAAATTGTCAGGCCCAGCTCTCTAAGTTCTTGAGATAAATATTTATCTTTCACGAGGTTGGTATTAAAGTCTCCTGAAATAATTAAAGAGTACCATTCATATGAAGTTTGCAAAGCTTGAAGGAGGGATATTAATATTATAAGTCTTTCCTTTTTCTGTTTCTTTTCTGGGTGTACATATACGTTAAGCAATAATAAGTTATTAATCTGTACAGTTGAATCAAACTTTGCTGTGAGTTTTATTGCTTGCAGCCAATTAGCCCCAGTATCTATCTCTTCCGCTTGCCATCTATATTGCTGAGAGATGTATACTGATAGTCCTCCTCTCGGGTGACCACATTTTGAGAGTTTTTCAGCTAAGATATGAAACTCTATGTAACCTGAGATTGATACTGGTCTCTGGTTCCAGGTTTCTTGAAGTAATATTAAATCCTGTTGTTCCAAAAATTTCAAGGTTTCATGATCTTGTCCCATATTACTGAAACCATGGACATTCCAAGAGCAAATACTGATTGTTCTTATATTCGACTCACCGAAATCGTCTCTAATTGCCCGTTTTTTCCCTGATTCCCCATAATTATGGGGTATTATCTGTAAGTGGTTAGGAACTCTTTTGGTTCAGTGTTTTAGCAATCCAGGACCAGTCTGTGCTCTTTTCCAGCCTACTATCCTGGTCCTCTAAGGTTGTCTGTTTCATGCCTCTTTGGATTATTTTTTGCGGAGTTACTGAACAAGCGTTTTTTAGGCATGATCTCTGATCTTGTTCAATTTCCTTTTCTGTAGATTCCTTTTTAATGGCTTTTAAAAGAGGAAATGGGTATTTTTTCCGTTGAAGACGTCTTAACCCAATACCCCATGCTTCAAAGATCAGGCTCATTGCGAGTATCCTATCCACTATGGTCTTTGAAGCCCAAGTAGTCAGAGTTTCTTCTATATCTGGATTGCTTGCTTCTGTTTTAAATTCTACTGATATCAGGTCTTTGGATGTTATTTCCTCTAATTCTGGTATTTCTTTAAAAAGTCGCAATAAATTCCCTCTATTCAAGACATCTTGACCACCAGTTATCTGATATGCCGGTGTAAATAATAATTTTTCAGGGCTTTCTCCTTGTATTTTAGTTACTAGTGTCTCTTCTTTTTCCTTTTGTTGTTGGTTCTTTGATTGGTCACCCTTAGCTATTATTGTTCTGCTCGGAATTTGAATATTTTTAGTTATTTCTCCGATTGTATTTGTTGTTCTATTTCGCTTAAAATTGGATGCCATAAGCCCGCCTGTTTCCAACTTTGTCTCTTCAATATTATGTTCAAGTATATCACTCTTTAAATGTATCGCTGTTTGTGGACACTTTGAGGATTTATCTTTTTGTGATGTCTTGCATGATCTCCCATTTTCATTTAACTTTATTTTTAACGGTGTTCTTATCCTTTCTTCTTCACTATCTTGTCTCCTGAGGTTCCGTACTTCATCACCTTTGATAGTTAGTTGTTCCTTTTCTCGTTTTATCCTCTTGACTTTAGGAGATGAACTAACTCTGCCCGCTGCATTTTTGTTTCCCATTCTCCTGAGTTTTCTTTATAGGATATATTAATGTCGCCTTCAATTTCAGTTCGGGCTTTGCCTTGTGATTGCGGAAGTTTTTTTATTTGATTTTTTTGTTTTTTGTTTTTTTTCTTTTTTTCCTGTGCATGGTTTACCTTTATTGGCGTAAGAGATTTCTGTGATTCATTAAGGAAATCATGCCCATTCTCTATCCTTAATTGAGTTGGATGCTCCAAGTTATTTTCAGACAGAAATTATGAACTTTTTTCTGATAACCGTTTCTCTTGTTTTTTTAAAGTTATTTTATTAAAGATAGGAAAGATCTGATCGTTTATAGGAAGCGACTCCTTTCGCTGAGTCCTCCCCTTTCTGGCGCGTTTTCTTTGTCTTTTTGTTAATTTTACATGTGAATTGTCCTTTACTCTTTGTGAGTCTTCAATTTGGAATAATCCTTGATTTGAATGTTCGTCATGTATCAATTTCTTTATGTCAGAGCTTCTATTCTATTCTTTTCCCTCATTTTGGCTCACGCTTTCCTCATTTATCTCTATATCCTTGCCGGGGCTCATATGTTTATTGTTCCCTAGTGATGTTTGTACTACCCCTAAGATATCTTTTAGGATATCTGGTAAATTTGACAATTTATCCACCAATTTGCCACACACGCAAGTAGGTTTCGAGGCATTTGTATGTTGTTGGCCCGAATCTGATCTTCTAGATAAAAGGGTTGTCATATGATCCAGCTTGGTATTTATGCCTGAGATATGGCTTGCGATTAGATTTATTAAATCGATTTGTACATCCATTTTGTTTGACTGGAAATTCAAGGCCCTAATTGCCTGATCCAGGGTATTTAATAGTGTCTCACTCCACGGGATCTTTTGATTCGTTCCTGGTAATATTTCCAGCACGTCTGACACCTCTTCCAGTCTACTCACCGAAGAGATCGTGATTGGGGATGTCAAATTTAGCTTTATTGGCCACCCTTTGGTTTTTTCATGTTTCTCATCTGATGCAACGTAGTTTTTGGCTAGACATATTGGTGTAGATTCCAGTCTATCTTCTTCAATCTTTCCCTTTACCTGTTCCTTTTCTCGTTGGTTATTTTTAGGAACACCTTGTGTTTGAATTTGAATGCATTGATCTATTTGAGAGTTGGGTTCTATTAATCTGTCCGGGGTTATCTCCTTAGATGTTAAAACGGCTGACCAAATTTCCTCTAGCGCAATTATTTGATCTTCCCCGATTTTATTCCCCTCTATTATAAAGCTTTTATCTTTAGCCTTGTCTTTGGCCTTGGTCCTGTTCTCATTTTTTGTAGTTTTCTCCATTACTGTGGAACTCTGGTTATGTATCTGGGCTGTTACCACAACCAATTTATTATCTTCTGTTTTCCATTTTTCCTTTCCAAAGGATTGAGAAATTTGTAACTGTTCCATTGAGTGAGTTGGACTGTTCTCAATGGAGATTTTCTGAGCTTCTTTTTCATCCTTCTTGTTCTTTACTTGCAGTTGTTCATTTTTACTGTTATTTATCCTTAATGCTGGTACAATTGGGCTTGGCAAATGGGCTTGTTCCTGTGTTTGCCCATATATAGCCGCCATTGGGTCCTTTAAGAAAAAGAATTTTTGAATCCCACTTGGTTTTTTTTTGGTTGACGATGGTTCAGGTGCAGACACTAGTCTCTCTCTTTGTTGTATATCCTTCTCTTTTTTTTTTCCCATCTTAGATGACCCCTGTTCTTTTTCGTCATCGTACCCTTTTTTTTTTTCATTTATCTCCTGCCGCACTCTCCCGGATCGCATATTCTCCCTTGTTAACGGCAATTATTATCACTTCTCCTTATTCCTCTCCCCTCCTTGTCCCCTCCTGGTCTTCTGGTCTCCAATGTTCCGACCCCCGTACTAGTTTTTCAGGGTCACCGTCCACAACCGGGAAAACTAATGAGGACAAACACGACAACTAACTACCTAGGCTTCTTTGTGGAAGAGAGGCGGGGAGTTTGAGGAAACAATGAGGCAGCTAGGCCGGGGTAACCGACGGCAGGAAAAAGCGGAAAATAAAATAAAACACGGGTGACCAAGAATGATTAAGAGTCTACTCGTTATCCCTCCGCCTCCATCTCGTTGGCTCCCCTCATACCTCGTACCTCACTTGCTGCCTGACTCCACTCCACTCCACGCCGCCGCCTCCTGTCTCGCCCGTCTCGCTCGCTCTTCTTACTCCTCCGTCTGCTCCTCCGTCCGGTTCGGTTCTCTCTTCCGGCTTCAGGTTCCAACTCCTGCCACCTGCGTCTCAGATCCCAGGTCACAGGTCTGCTACAATGCTGATGAGGTGCGTGATGGCCCTGTGAGTGGGAGGCCAGGGATCAATGGCCGTTAGTGCTGGTTAGGTTAGGCTCCGGCCAAACTGGATGCTCCTCCACGCTAACGGGCACTGTGGGAGGACGCCGTTTGGAGCTTACGGCTCCGCGGCCCCGCTGTCAGCTTCGCTATAGGCTCCGAATCTGCCAAAACTGAATCTGCCAAACAAACACAGCCCAAAGCCGCTGCCGCCAAAAGCCTCTCTCGGAACCTGCGGATCGCGGATCGCAGCTTGCAGCTCTGCTCCTCCTCCTCCTCTGAACGTCACGGTGTCAATTGAGCCAATCGACGCACGAATGTTCGTTGTTAAACTAATGTTAACTTTACTAACTTGTCCCGGCCAACACCCGCCCTCCCCTCCTCCTGGTCTGTGGTTTCTGCTTCGTAAGGTCTCCTATTAGGGTTATTAAGATGGTGCTGTAGGTCTCACTCTGCCTATGATCTGTGGTGTGTAGAAATGGGACTATGATGCTCTAACCATATAGTCGTACGGTGCAACAATGGCTTATTACGTGAGTATTAGGTCTAGCTGTTTAAAGTCTTCTAATATAATGTCCCATTCCATTGAGATAGGCTGTTTCCGCAATCCTCTCGCCTCTTCTCTTTTAATTGCCGCGCTTCCCGCGCTGCCCCATTGTAACACATCTTCCTGCCAACTAGACAGTGTCGGGCCTCTAGGGGATTTCCGTCTCATAGTGAGGGCCCTCACCGCCAGTATAAAGGCAAGGTCCAAAAATCTTTGTTGTACTTCCTGCGCTTTAGTACGTCTGCGGAGATCCACGAGGCATTCTAGGGCACTGTCCTGGACTGTTATGTGTGTGGCCTCTCCTAGGGAGTGATAAATCCCTTTCCAATAATCTTGTATACGCGGGCAGGCCCACAGAATATGAATAAAATCCGCCTCATCTCCCTTGCAGCGGGGGCAGCAGTGTTGGGCCTCCGGGAACATGCGGTGGATTCTCTGAGGGGCTAAGTATGATCTATGAAGGACCATTGTTTGAATACATTTCATTTTAGCGTTGCGAGATACCCTCTTGGGATGTTCAAGCATGCTCGCCCAGTCTTTGTCGGTGAGTTCTATACCTGCATCCTCTTCCCATTTTGTTCTAAGAGTTGTGAGTGTGATTGTGGCATGTGCCCTAATACCGGTGTACAGCCATTTGACAAGGTGTCCTCCATTCCCTATGTAATATAATAGATGGACCAGGTCATGTTGTGGGGGTTCTCTGCATTGTGGTGCCCAAGTGTTCCTGATGTAATGTGATACTACTGCATGTACAAGGTATAGGCGTTCTGGTGCTCCCGTGGTCTGTACAAAAGTATCATGGTCGAGGAGGTTACCATCGCAAAAGAAAGCCCCAACATCTTCCACGCCTACCTCTGTCCAGGCGTGGATTCTAGCCTTCGTGAGCTTACCCCCAGGGGTGGGAATACCCAATAAGG
This sequence comes from Triturus cristatus, assembly GCF_964204655.1. Classification (NCBI taxonomy): domain Eukaryota; kingdom Metazoa; phylum Chordata; class Amphibia; order Caudata; family Salamandridae; genus Triturus; species Triturus cristatus. The sequence goes on from NC_140580.1 coordinate 989,074,356, forward strand.
GGATATTGGTCGAGTAAGCGGTTACTACTGAGGTGTACAGCAGAGCTTTCTTCCAACATTGTAATGCGGTCTTTAGTAGTGGGGGTCCCTCTGGGGGAATTTTGGCGTTGGGCAGGATCAGGGAATGTAGCGTACCCCGGTCGATGTCCCTTGGTGTGTATCCGATTTCCTGTAGATTCGTGGTCCGATCAAGGGGGGGGTGTAGTGAAGGCAGCAATTTAGATACATACATTGCTATGTTAGCATAAGCGCGTTAGATGTTAGAAAAGCCATCTTGCCACTTTTGCTGCTTTTGCACACGACACTGCAGAGACATGTTATTATTTGAAAACTGCTTGCTTGCCTTTTCTTCACATAAGACCTGCCTTTTGTTCACATCCCTAGACGTGCACTGCGACCTTGGTCTGAACACTGTGTGCAAAAACACTCTGAGCCGCCAAACAATGTATGTTTTTGAGTTCAGGTTGATCGGCCCACTCTCTAGCCATAATACGCACACGCTGCAAATACCTGAATGTCGAGAGCCTTTAATATTACAGTTTGCATGCGTTAGAAACACATTCTGGAGAAGAACATGTCCAAGCGCAGATCCTGTGATGTGATTCACCTAAGCTGATCTTTACGGTATGGGGTTCCCCATTCAAGCCTAGAGACCTTCTATTAGTCTAATACTACTAGCTTACTAGCGAAAGGAAGGTGGCTGTATTCCACTGTCATTTATACTATGATTTCTCCCTTCATTTTCTATGGTATTGTAACAATGCTGATGGTTTTAATTTTAATCATTTGTCTGCTTATGTTGGCCAAAGTACTGCATCTTAGGACACGTAGTTTATAAAATAAACATTTTAAACTTTACAGTGTCTCTGATTACTGTTGTTGTGGACTGATATGAGAATAATAACGAACAGGTATTTCTGATTCCCACCATTCCTGAGAGTACTCTAAGTCGCTTGTTCTGGGTTGTCTATACATTGGGAGCTCCGAGAGAATACGGATAACGAATGGGACACTGATGCTGGTCGGATTGGTGTTCTGGGTACTGAGGTGAGTTTTTGGTACCCCTCAATTCACTGAGGTCCTGGTTTCCTGCGCATAGTTCTGTGCATGAGCAGAATCCCTGCAACATTACCGTCTCCAATACCTCAGGATCAAGTAGCGAAGAGGAAGGACTCCCTGCGGATGAACAAGGGGGACATATATCCAACACTGACCATGAGTTTTTTTTCGAACATCGACAAAGAAGGGGACAAAGAACCAATATGAACCAAGGAAGGGGTCAATACATGAGGAACCATCCACCCCAGGAATATCTAAAAACAGAAATATTGGCGATAGATCATGTCCCTTTCACCAATCTGTCAAAAAGGGTACAAAACAAGGAGCTAAACAAATTCCCCACTATCAATTTGTCAGATAGGGCATTAAAGAGGGCTGAAAGTGAAGTTCGGGAGTAGGGTTTTAGTTTTGCCCCCATGACTAATATCAATAAGTTTGAATTCAAAAATAATCTTAAATCCTTTTACCGGGAGAGCTGCCTTAGGCATTTCTTTGAAGCTAGACAGTTCAAAAGTGGTGAGAATAGTTCAGGGCTGAAACTGAAGTCTACATTTACACCCTCCACTAATCAAGTAAAAACATTGACATTTTGGAAAAAGTGGTGGAAATTAACATTAAAAAAAATTACGTGATTATCGCCACCATGTTAACAATATGTCCAGAGATCATAGGGAAGCAGCATCCTCGTTTAAAGAGGATTTTAATATCACAATCAAATCAGCCGATAAAGGCAGAGGAGTGGTTATTTTCAAGACAGCTGGCTATGAGAGAAGAATAATGGAATTACTCAGCGTTGAGGAACATTACACGAATGTACCATCCAGTAGATTAGAAGCACTTAAAATAGAAGTGAACAGAACAATTGAAATGGTAAAAGATAACAACTGGATCTGTGAGGAGGAGTCTAGGTTCCTTAGGAATGACAACCCTGTAACTCCAGCAATTTATGGACTCCTAAAGATCCACAACAACTATAAAGAGACCCCATTAAGACCTATCGTGAGTTGTTTGGGTTCTCTGTTGGAGCCCTTAAGCAAAAAAGTAGATTGCTTCCTTAAACTCTTGGTTGCCAAACAAAAATCCTACATTAAAGATTCAGCACATATAATTTTTATATTGGAGGGGGTGATTTCAATGATGAAACACAAATGTTAGTCACCTTTGACATAGAGGAGTTGTATACAAATATACCGCAGAATGACACCATTGAAGTTATTTAGAAGATTTTAATAGAAGAGGATACTAGGGGAGCTAATAAGGAATTTATTCTACAATGTGTAACAATGGTTTCAAAAAATAATATTTTCCTTTTAAAAAATGACCTGTATTTACAACGTAAGGGGACCAGCATGGGAGCCACCTGTGCTCCAAGCCTAGCCTGCTTATATGTTGGTGGCTTTGAAACCAAACGTATCTTTAATGAGATAGCCCCCTTCTTTGAAAATATTGTGAACTGGTATCGCTTCAGTGATGATATTTTGTTTATTTAATTTAATTTAATTTAATTGTGGGTTTATATAGCGCTAGAATCGACTCCCAGAGGAGTATCTCCGCGCTTCGAAGGCTCTTCTGAGCATTTGGATGAATTCCTCGAGCGGATCAACCTGGACGATCCTAATCTTTAAATTCACTACGCACCAAATTAACATCATTGTTAATTTTCTTGATATCTCTATAAAAAATGTCTTAGGTCATTTAGAGGTAGAATATTTCACTAAACCAACGGACAAAAAAACACTCTTACTCTACACTAGGGTGGTGCATTGCTGGAAAACAACAGGCAAGGCACTACCCTGATCCTTGTGCTGCAGAGACATAGTGTCACGCTCCGTCCTCCGGTGGTCCTCAGGGTTGTACTGATGCTGAATGGGGTCCACCTCTCGACCTCCCCAAGTCCGGAATTATGGAATAACACAGACTGGTGAGGTGATCGAGTGAGGGAAGGAAAGGGTAGGGACAGCAGGGAAGGAGATCTGTAACGAGAAAACACACAACGTATCTAAACTTTGGCAAGATGTAGGTAAATAATCTCTCCCGTTAAGGAGTCTTACTGTTTTGTCGGACTGAGATGCGGGTCGTTCGCCCTTGTCTTAGGGGGTGTATCTCGGGCGTGGGAATCACTTCCACGTTATGACGATGCCTACAAACAGCACCGAAAGCTTTAGCGCTCCTCTGCACGAGGCTCCGCCAAGGAGTCTCTCCAACAGAGGAGCGTACTAGGAAGGTGCTTGGAAATAGCACCACAAGAAGCTTTAGCGCTCCTCTGCACGAGGCTCTGCCAAGGAGTCTCTCCAACAGAGGAGCGAACTAGGAAGGTGCTTGGAAATAGCACCACAAGAAGCTTTAGCACTCCTCTGCACGAGGCTCCGCCAAGGAGTCTCTCCAACAGAGGAGCGAACTAGGAAGGTGCTTGGAAATAGCACCACAAGAAGCTTTAGCGCTCCTCTGCACGAGGCTCCGCCAAGGAGTCTCTCCAACAGAGGAGCGAACTAGGAAGGTGCTTGGAAATAGCACCACAAGAAGCCTTAGCGCTCCTCTGCACGAGGCTCCGCCAAGGAGTCTCTCCAACAGAGGAGCGAACTAGGAAGGTGCTTGGAAATAGCACCACAAGAAGCTTTAGCGCTCCTCTGCACGAGGCTCTGCCAAGGAGTCTCTCCAACAGAGGAGCGAACTAGGAAGGTGCTTGGAAATAGCACCACAAGGAGCTTTAGCGCTCCTCTGCACGAGGCTCTGCCAAGGAGTCTCTCCAACAGAGGAGCGAACTAGGAAGGTGCTTGGAAATAGCACCACAAGGAGCTTTAGCGCTCCTCTGCACGAGGCTCTGCCAAGGAGTCTCTCCAACAGAGGAGCGAACTAGGAAAGGACCTAATCGGATCGAGGGCTGATCTGCGACTTCTACTCACATCCCGCGTCTAGGTAGCGCTGAAGCCGGTCTTCGGGTTGGAGCGTTTCGACTGCTCGCCAGGACTGGACGCCGAGGAGGAATAACCAGCGTCTGTTTGCTGCTTCCGTCTCACAGATAAGGGGTCCGGCGCACCGCATAAGCGTCACGTGTAACCGCGTTACGCGCAACGCCTCACGGGAATTGTAGTCTTTGCGAAATCGCGGCAGTCAGTGACTACCGGGTGTTCGGCCTGACAGTACATCCCCCTTTCCGAGGACACTGACTGGCCCTTGGTTTCTCAGGGTATCGGGCGTGGAATGCCGCCACCAACCGGGCCGCATGAACGGACGAGGCCGGTTCCCAAGAGTTTTCTTCCGGCCCGTAACCCTTCCACGCCACCAAATACCACAACTTGTTTCTCAGTATTTTGGAGTCCATGATACCTTGTACCACATATTCCTGATCGTGTCGTACCCATATAGGCACCGGACGTTTCTTCACAGGACAATAGGATGGCTTAAGGAGAGAGACATGAAAGACCGGATGTATGTGTAAGGAGGGTGGCAAATTCAGCTTGACAGCTACAGGGTTAACATGCCGGATCACCCGGTACGGACCTATGTATTTAGGGTGAAAAGCGTTGTGTTTTTTAAACCTGATGTTTTTGGTCGACAGCCAAACCCACTCCCCTTTCTTGTATGAGGGCCCCGGTCGACGATGTTTGTCCGCCTGAGCTTTGTACTGCATTTTGGCCTTTAACAAGGCATCCCGTGTGTCTCGTAACGTGGAGTGAATGCGTTCTAGCCTTTCTTGTACCGTGGGGAGGTTGAAACGTGGAAGAGGTAGGTCGAGAGGTGTGAACCGAGGGTGAAATCCGTAAGAGCTAAAGAAAGGGGAGTGTTGGGTGGAGGTGTGCTTGGCGTTATTGTAAGCTATCTCCGCTACCCAGAGCCACTCCACCCACGCCTCTGTGTTGTTGTCCACATAGCAACGGAGGATTGTTTTAATGTCTGATTAAGTCTTTCTGTTTGGCCATCCGATTGTGGGTGAAAACTAGTGGAAAGGGCGGATTCAATTTTCAGTTCTGAGCACCAGGTCTTCCAAAACCGGGCAGTGAACTGGGCCCCTCTGTCCGATACAATGACTTTTGGAAGGCCATGGAGACGGACAACATGGATCAGCAGTAGTTTGGCTAACGAACCCGCAGTGGGAACCTGCTTGCATGCAATGAAGTGCCCCATCTTGGTTAAATAGTCAACCACTACCACTATGGCAGTGCATCCTTGGTCCCGGGGTAACCCTACGATAAAAATCCACTGAAAAACATTCCCATGGGGTGTCGGGTGTGGGTAGAGGTTGTAACAATCCTTGAATGGGGCGGTGTTCGGTCTTCATCTGGGAACAGGTGACGCAGCTTTTGACCCAAGACATGACGTCGGTACGTACTGCGGGCCACCAGAATTGTCTCTGAATCCTTTCCAATGTTTTCTTCTCTCCGGTATGTCCGGCACAGGGGAGATCGTGACACCATGTGAACACCATCTTCCGTAACTCCTGGGTTGGGATCAAGAGCTGGTGACCTTTAAAGAACAGACCCTGGTGGCTCTTCCATTCTGGGTGGAACTTCAACCAGGTTCTCCAGGTAAAGGTGTTCATTCCTTGCTTGGTCTTCTGTAAGAACAGATCCGTGTGCACGGCCCCAATCACTTGGTGGGGTGCGATTATGGCCCTTTCCTTGGTTCCGGGACGGTCTGTCGGCATTTCTTGTCTTGTAAGAGCGTCAGCTTTCTGGTTATCTTTGCCAGGACGAAAGGTGATAAGAAAATGAAATTCCGCAAAAAACAGCATCCACCGGAGCTGACGCGGGGTTAGATGTCTTGCGGCTCGCATGAATTGGAGGTTCCGATGATCCGTGTAAACGGTGACCTGGTGAACCGCCCCTAATAGCCAATGTCGCCATTCACTGAACGCATCCTTTATCGCTAGAAGCTCCTTCTCTGCAATCGTGTAGTTCTGTTCTGCGGAGTTGAGCTTTCGGGACATGAACGCTATGGGGTGCAGGTATCCTGTTTCTTCATTCCTTTGAGATAAGACCGCTCCTACCGCAACTTTCGAAGCGTCGGCTTCCACGATGAAAGGTATCTCTGGACGAGCATGGGCCAACACAGGAGCAGAAGTAAACGCTTGTTTGAGCTGTTCGAAAGCGTCTTGGGCGTCAGAAGACCAATGAAAGGGTACCTTTTTTCGGGTAAGTTTGGTGAGAGGTGTTACTGTCTCCGAAAAGTTCGAGATAAACCTCCTATAAAAGTTAGCAAACCCTAAGAAACTCTGGATTTCTTTCACGGTCCGGGGTTGGGGCCAGTCGAGGATCGCCTGCACCTTTCTTTCTGCCATAACCTGACCAGACGGGGTAAGCATCACCCCCAGGAATTCGACCGTGGCCACATGAAACTCACATTTGGAGATTTTACAGTAGAGTTGATGATCCTGAAGGGCCTGTAACACTCTTCCTACGTGGGCACGATGCTCCTCTTCGGTAGTGGAGTACACCAGGATATCGTCTATGTAGACGACCACAAACCGATCCAGAAATGGCCGTAGGACATCGTTCAGGGAAAATTGAAATGCGGCCGGGGCGTTACATAGCCCGAAGGGCATGACCAAGTACTCGAACAGCCCATACCGCGTCTTGAAGGCCGTCTTCCACTCGTCGCCTTCTCTCATGCGAACCAGATGGTATGCCCCGCGTAGGTCCAATTTGGTGTACACCACCGCCGTCCTTACCTGCTCCAGAAGAACCGGAATCAAGGGCAAGGGGTATTGGTTCTTAACGGTGATGGCATTTAAGGCTCTATAATCAATGCAACACCGCAAGTCCCCGTTGGCCTTGGGGATAAAAAAAAGGGGGGACGCCGCTGGCGATCGAGAAGGGCGGATGAATCCTAAGTGCAGATACTTGTCGAGATATTCGCGGAGATGTAAATTCTCAGGAGTGGTGAGTGCATAGACCCTACCACACGGAATTTCAGTGCCTGGGACCAAATCGATGCGGCAGTCATATTCCCGATGTGGGGGAAGTTCTTCCGCCTTACTGTCACTGAACACTACAGCGTATTTCTCATAACATTCTGGTAGGGTCACATCTTTCTCTGCAGCCGTTGCCACATGGAAACCAGCGGCCAACGTCTCCGATGGTCGTGTGGGGTAGTGGTTGCATTTCTCCTGACAGTAGTGGGATTGCAGGATTAAGGTCTTGTGTTTCCATTGTATGGTTGGTTCATGCTTCTGAAGCCAGGGGAGACCCAGGATCACTCCGTAGTGTGGGGCATGAATGACTTGGAAGGACAGCATTTCGTGGTGATAACCTCCATAGACAATTTCATATTCTTGGGTCATGTAGCTGATAGGTCCGGACTCCAATTCCTTGCCGTCAACGGCAAATACTCTTTCAGGGGTGGTTTTCTGAATGAGTTGTAGCCGTAGACGTTGAGCTTCTTGGTGATCTATAAAACACCCGGTGGCGCCGGAATCAATCATGGCTTGTGTTGGTTTTCTTTGGTCGTCCGTCAGGATGTCAACCTCTATGAAGAAGTGTTTGGCTTCGACGGCGTTATGGCTGTTAACTGAAGGGATCAGATACGTGCTTGATGGCTCCCCTTCGTGAACCTTCAAGCTTTGAAGTTTTCCGAATCTTTTCCGGTTGTTGCTGCGGCCGTCTGTCCTGGTCGCGGACGCCCAAACCGTGGTCGTACTGGACATTCGCGGAGGAAGTGCCCCTTTTTGCCGCAATAGAGACAGAGGCCTTGTTTCCTCCTTAGGTCTTTCTCGCTCAGAGTGAGGGAGGCACGCACGGCTCCTATTTCCATAGGCTCAGATTTGCTAGCCGAAGAGTCCATTGACTGCTTGAGGTCTGGTGGTAACGACCCTCTGTCCTTTCTCCGGTGATCCCCTTTCCGTTCTTGGAGGCGATGGTCCAGGCGTAACGTCAACTCAATGAGGGCAGAGCACGTGGAGGGTTGAGGGTCAATCTGGGCAAGGACGTCTTTCAGCTCTTCCTTCAGACCTTGGTAGAAGACGGCGGCTTGCTTGGATTCGGGCCAGTCTGTCTCAGCCACCAACCGCCGAAACTGGTTCAGGTAAGTAAGCAAGTCTGCATTACCCTGGCGTAATACCAATAAGTCCCTGTCTGCCGCGAAGGACTCGGTTCTTCTATCAAAGGTTTTCTCAAATTCAATTCTGAAGGCGTCCCAGTCGTACAATAATGGATCGTCCCTTCTCACCAATGGCACTGCCCACTGGGCTGCTTCTCCCGCCAAATAAGAGATCACAAACGCTACTCTAGCTTGATTCGTGTTGAATAGCCGTGGTTTGCAATTGAAATGAAGCAGGGCTTGGGTTATGAACACTTGTATCTTTTTGTTATCCCCATAAAACCTTTCAGGGGAGGCCAACGGGATTTGTGTGGGCATCTCTACGACTACTGGAACTGAATGAGGGCGCATGGTGTCTCCTGCATCAAAGGGATTCCTTTGCATCCTATCTACTCTAGCCTGGAGAGTTGCGCTCTCAGTTCGTGAGGCCGTGAGCTCTGCTTGAACAAGGGCCAGGGCCGCCATGACATCTTCCAGCGTGGTCATTCTCACACCAGCACAACCGGGAGGAGCGAATTCGTGGGCTGGTTATTCTGTCACGCTCCGTCCTCCGGTGGTCCTCAGGGTTGTACTGATGCTGAATGGGGTCCACCTCTCGACCTCCCCAAGTCCGGAATTATGGAATAACACAGACTGGTGAGGTGATCGAGTGAGGGAAGGAAAGGGTAGGGACAGCAGGGAAGGAGATCTGTAACGAGAAAACACACAACGTATCTAAACTTTGGCAAGATGTAGGTAAATAATCTCTCCCGTTAAGGAGTCTTACTGTTTTGTCGGACTGAGATGCGGGTCGTTCGCCCTTGTCTTAGGGTGTGTATCTCGGGCGTGGGAATCACTTCCACGTTATGACGATGCCTACAAACAGCACCGAAAGCTTTAGCGGTCCTCTGCACGAGGCTCCGCCAAGGAGTCTCTCCAACAGAGGAGCGTACTAGGAAGGTGCTTGGAAATAGCACCACAAGAAGCTTTAGCGCTCCTCTGCACGAGGCTCTGCCAAGGAGTCTCTCCAACAGAGGAGCGAACTAGGAAGGTGCTTGGAAATAGCACCACAAGAAGCTTTAGCGCTCCTCTGCACGAGGCTCCGCCAAGGAGTCTCTCCAACAGAGGAGCGAACTAGGAAGGTGCTTGGAAATAGCACCACAAGAAGCTTTAGCGCTCCTCTGCACGAGGCTCCGCCAAGGAGTCTCTCCAACAGAGGAGCGAACTAGGAAGGTGCTTGGAAATAGCACCACAAGAAGCCTTAGCGCTCCTCTGCACGAGGCTCCGCCAAGGAGTCTCTCCAACAGAGGAGCGAACTAGGAAGGTGCTTGGAAATAGCACCACAAGAAGCTTTAGCGCTCCTCTGCACGAGGCTCTGCCAAGGAGTCTCTCCAACAGAGGAGCGAACTAGGAAGGTGCTTGGAAATAGCACCACAAGGAGCTTTAGCGCTCCTCTGCACGAGGCTCTGCCAAGGAGTCTCTCCAACAGAGGAGCGAACTAGGAAGGTGCTTGGAAATAGCACCACAAGGAGCTTTAGCGCTCCTCTGCACGAGGCTCTGCCAAGGAGTCTCTCCAACAGAGGAGCGAACTAGGAAAGGACCTAATCGGATCGAGGGCTGATCTGCGACTTCTACTCACATCCCGCGTCTAGGTAGCGCTGAAGCCGGTCTTCGGGTTGGAGCGTTTCGACTGCTCGCCAGGACTGGACGCCGAGGAGGAATAACCAGCGTCTGTTTGCTGCTTCCGTCTCACAGATAAGGGATCCGGCGCACCGCATAAGCGTCACGTGTAACCGCGTTACGCGCAACGCCTCACGGGAATTGTAGTCTTTGCGAAATCGCGGCAGTCAGTGACTACCGGGTGTTCGGCCTGACACATAGTGCCATTTGAATAATCACTCCACTGTGTTGTTTTATGTTGTTCACACCCAAGCCTTGCTTAGACAGACCACGTGGCAGCCTAGAGAGATTCAGAGGCCAGCCCGGGCTCCGATTGATTAGAAATAGCTAGTCTCCTTTTGCTTTTAAAGAAATGTCATTGTAAACACAGACACCAGCGCTCTGCCCTGTGTGAATTAATGTAAGTTGAGATCATTTTGGCAGGCTCGGAGCAGTAATAGCAGTGCAGGCACTGCCAGAGCAAGCTAATTACAGCGCTGGCTGACTTTGTTATCAGCTTCCTTCAGTGCCCTTTGTTGTAAAGCGGTGCCCCAGGAGCGCTATTATGCGTGACATTCATTTTAGTGCGATGATGCAGACACCAGCACTAAAATGTGTTAGTCTAACCCCTGATCCATAGTACTTGGCAGGACGGCTCTAGGTGGCTCTCGTCTGGGTTGATTTTGGGTCTGATGTCATCCAAGGCACGGATTACTGACTGTAAGTGTTTTAGGTGCCGATCCCATGAAGAGCTATAGACGACAATGCCGTCTATAGAAGTGGCAGCGTACTGTCCATGGGGTTTTAGGATGGAATTCATCATTCATTGGAAGGTCGCAGGGACTCCGTGAAGCCCAAAAGGCAGTACCGTGAAATGATATAAACCCCCTGGAGCAGAGAAAGCAGTTTTCTCTTTGTCTTGTTCTCCTATCAGGACTTACCAGTAACCTTTGCATAGGTGCAAGGTACCTATGTTTTTCGCCTCCCCTAGTCTTTCTATCATTTCATCCTCTCTGAGGAGGGGATAAGTATAGAATCCAGAGATTTTATTAACTTCTCTAAAATCTATACAAAAGCAAGCAGAACCATTGGGTTTTGGCACTAATATGAACGGCAAATTCCAGTTACTAAGGGAAGGTTCGATGACCCTTCCCCAATCTGTAGCATTTGCTTTACCTCTTTTTCTATTACTTCTTTGAGGACTTCTCGGATGCAATAAGGTCTCAACTGCAAGGTCTTCCCTGGAGGTTATTTGTCAGATGATCTAGGACAGTAGCCCTGCCAGGAAGAAGGGAGAATACTTTCTGCAGGGGCTATAAGGGGGTTTGAAGTTCCTGATTTAGGCTTACTGGGAGGTCTGGATCAATACAATGGGAATACAATGGTATTTCCTCACGAGTGGTACTGAACAGGACAGGTAGAGGTCCCTCCCATTTTTAGAAGGTTTCTGTGATAGATCTGTTACCTGATTTTCAGGGTTCATCTCAATACAGTAAGTGACAGGAGTCACTAGTTCCAACACCTTATATGGACCTTGCCACTAACCCACAAGCTTGTGTTCAGATGAAGGCATCATAAGGAGGACCACATCCCCAGTGGCTTAAGTCTTGTGTTAGATGAAGGCATCATAAGGAGGACCACATTCCCAGTGGCTTACGTCTGGGCCGTCGCCTTTTTATTATATTTGCATTTTTGGGAGTTAGGTGTTCTCTAGATTAGTCCTCGCTATGCTTTGGATCTACCCTAAGTGGATTTTAAGACTAGGAACATACTCCAAGAGGCGCTTTGTCTCATCCTTCTCTTGAAGCCATTCTTCCTTTGCCATGTCCAACAAAGAACAGTGTTGACGGCATAAGAGCAACTTGAAGGGTGAAAACCTGGTGCTCTTCTGGACTTTACATCTAATTGTTAATAGAGCCAGAGACAACAAATCCTCCCACTTTCTGGTTTCTAGATCCAGAAGTTGCTTGAGGGTACTCTTAAGAGTGACATTATTCCTCTCAACGAGGCCATCCGTTTGGGGGTGATAGGCAGCAGTGGATATTTGTTTGATTTCTAATTGCTGACACACTTGCCTCATTAGCCGAGAAACAAAGTGGGTCCCTCTGTCGGTTAAAACTCCTTTCGGGAATGCAACCCTTGAAAATATGTTAATCATGGCTTTGGCTATGTTCGTTGGATTGTCGCAGGGCCACTGCTTTTGGGTATCGTGTGGCATAGTCCACCATTACAAGGACATATCTGCAGTCACCATGTAAAGGGAGAAGGGGACCAATGATATCCATTCCTACTCTAGTGATTGCTCATCAATAACCGGAAGAGGAAGTAAAGGTACTCTGGAGGGCCGTTAGGGACTATTCTTTTGGCATACGGGTCATTCCCTACACTACTTTTTCACCTGCTGATATAAGCCTGGCCACTAGAATCTATCTAGGATGTTCTTTTTTTGCTATGCTGAAGTGTTCCCACAGTAAATGGCAATGGGCCAGGAATAACACTTTTTCTCTAAAGTGAGCGGATTTTAATAGCTGTAAGGGTTGGGTTGGGTTTTCCCTCCTTTTCTATACAATAACCCCTAGTTCATAAAGAATTGAGGAGCCTAATTCCCCAGGTCTTCCTGCTCAGAAGCGACATTCGAAGCTTCTCTGAACAGGGGTTCTTCTTGTTGGGCCTCTCGGAAATTCCTGTCAGAGTTCCATATGAAGTCCTTGGCCTGTAAGGGCAATATAACTCGAAAAGATCACTTTTCTTCTCTTCTTTGTTTCCTAGCTTTTTGTTCTTTTGGGGTAGGCCATTCACTTTCCTCTGCCTGAGAGAACGGTGCATTTCCCAACTAGGTGTCGCCTTCCTTCGAGGTTTCCTGGACCAGGGATTCCAGGTTGGTATAATCATTACCCGTTTAACGTCTCATGTTGTTTAGGAATGAGTCCTACCCGTAGGGGTACGATGGGGTCTGCTTGATGTTGTACGTGGACCTCCGTCATGGGATACACCTTTTTGTCCCAGTAGACACATTGTATATTCACCATTCCTGTAAGTTTCGTTGTTCCCTCTGGAAGCAATTGAGGCAGCATGACGCTCTGAAGCCTTCCGGTACCCACCAAAGCTGAAACAGGGTCATCATTCACTCTCATCTGACAGTGATAGGAGGGTCGAGCCTCAGTTATGCAATAAAGAGACCTAACCAGGCTGATATCCATAGGTTCTTCTTTCTGGAAACATAGTCTATCAGTATGTCTGAATCCCCCACAATTATAGCATTGTGGTCCAGGGAGTGGGGGTCTAAGTACAGGACCAGGTAGAATCATTAATGTCTTGTGTTTCTGGGGCAACCAGGGTCTAGGTGGTCTCAATGTGCTGGGTCCAGTACCCCTTTAAATACTTTCTTCACAACCTTTCTGACTCCCATGGGCTTGGTTAAAGGCGCTCACAACTTCAACTGCCCTTTCCAATGTCAGCTGCATATGTTGGCACAGCCATTTCTGGGCCGGGGGATGTAGGAAGGCAGAGTATTGTTCTAAGTATATCTTTTCAAGGATTTCCTCTTTCGTGGCAATGATGGGTTTAAACCACTGGTCAGTCATATCCTTAACTCGATAGTACAGGACCCGGGGAGACTCCTGGGACCCCTCTTTCATCTGTCGCAACATCACCCTATAGGTCTCCTCATCGACCCCCACCCTCACAAGAATACTCCTCTTGATCTCAACATATAGAATAGTACTTTGGGGTTAGATGCCTGATAGGCTGTTCGTAGCTCTCCCGACACTAAGGGACCCAAATATTGACCCCATCTGTCTGCGGGCCAAGCAGCTGCCTGTGCCATACGCTCATAATTATTAAAGTAAATATCTGGGTCCTCGCCACTGAACTCTTCTGCAGGACCACTGAGGGCAAGGCAGTGTGGCCTCTTTGTTGACCCAGGACACCTGCTAATCTCCCAATGGCTGTGTCTTGGGACTGTGCTTGATCGGACAGGACCTTTTGGAGGTTCTCTCTTCTTCCTCCCAGTACGGCTGATGTTGATTTTCTTTCTTTCTTCTAGGAATCTCTCCTTACAGGATGGCACCGCCAGGATCTTTGAAAAGGAAAAGAGCAGTAAGTAAGAGGTTCGTACTTTACCTCCTAGTGTATCCTACTCCATCGCCTCACCTGTGCTAGGGAATAATGTAGGCACAACTACGTATGACCCTCCCTGGTTCTAAAAATCCCCATCTTGCTTTCCTCCCAGCATAGGGTTGTTTTTCCTAGAGTCCCTGTGAAAGTCAGGTCCCTTTTCTCTTCAGGGTAGACTCTCTCCCTCCGAGAGGTTGCCAAATGTTTCCCCTCTGTTTCGCTGACAGCTTTCTCTCGCTGAACCCACAATAGCATTCTACGTGAGTGGTATCCACTACCATACAATAGTGCTCATGTTTCAGAATTCACCTGTGACAAACAAGTGTGACTGAAAAAGAAAGAAAACCAGGTGCATAGTACTTTCCTCGTGCTGAGTGTCTTGGTGTGTTTCCAATCATATGGTCAAACAACACTTGGTGCAGGCAGACAGGCAGGGAACAACGTGCATGCAACACAAGCGAGTCCCTCCTCCCGTACAACTTCCCGCTCCCTCCCTTGAATCGTTCACCCGCTACGCTGGACAGCGACTCCTGTTCATGAGTATTCCCAAGGCTCAGGTGGTTGAACTTTGTTCAGGGGCAGTCCAAGCTGGTACAGGCGTAGAGCAAGGAGGGTTATAAAAAGCATGGAAATGTTTGTATGAAGCTTTGTAGGATTTCCTGCTCTTTCCTAATTAACATTAATTCCCTTTTTCCTCTAAATAACGTGTTCTTTGCCCCATCTCTGCCCAATCAATTTAGTCTTCTACTATTGTTTTCTTTGAGTATCTAAACACCCATTAATGAGTTTACTTCTTTATTCTCCTCATGTTTGTATTGTCCTGACTCAATCCCAGTTCAACAAACAAACGCACAAGCAGGTGACCGGGCTGGCCAAGTCACACAAACTTTGGCGTCCCAGGGGAATAAGAAGGCAACGCTTCCATCAGCGGTAAGTACTGGGGCATTGTCTAAGGACTCCTTGTATACAAAGGCAAGCCACAGAAAAGGTATCCCTCACAGCTTGCATGGTGACTTTCCATCAAGCCATTCAAATATTATTTACTCATAGAATTAGAGGTTTCTAAAGAAAAGGCATCCTCTGCAGGTGTAAAACACGCCAGCAGCGCCACCAGATCCATTGGACGTAGGAGAATAACACCCTTATTAGCTCGCAGCTCAAGCCATCCATTGTATTCCATTGAGTGGCCATAGAGAAGGCTTAGCTGCATCGCAACCAATAGCAGGAACCTCTCAAAGAGGAAGCGTCAGAGGTGTGCTGCAACTTGCCGCAATGTGGTAGGACAAAGGCATGCTGATATTAACAAACAGAGAATGAGATGTTGTACCAAGTAATTTATGTAAGTATTTGTGAAACGCAAACCGAGCTATGGAGGAATGGAGCGCTGAGCAAGGGTGCAAGCCCTGAGGGACAATACAGGAGTTTGCAGTCAAGCAGGAGGATCAGAAGTGTCAATCAATCATTCAAGATTCTTATAAAGTGCGACTACTCACCCGTGAGGGTCTCAAGGCGCTGAGTGGGGGTGGGGGGATCTGCAGTACAAATGTAGGGAGATCTAGGGGCTAATTTACAAAAGCATTTATTGGTACAGGAGGTAGTATTACAGGAGTACTATTTCATGTACTCATAAATGCCTTTGTGAATTGCCCCAGAAACAATCAACTCTCTATTAGCAAAATTGCAAAGAGGGCACAGTCCTTTCTATTTGTACTAACTATGTGTGAGCCTTCCTTTAATATTCCCATGTTCTTTGGTTTGGAGCCAATTCACATGGCACGTAAGGCTAGGTAAAAGAGTACTTCTTGAGTAATACTTCAAGTACTCATGAATGCTTTTGCGAATCGGCTCCATAGTGTTCTATAAAGAACTCCAGTTGTTCTCTGAATTGCGTACAGGTTGGGGGTGAATATGGTTTTGATCGGGATGTTATTTCAGATTCTGGGAGGGAAGATGGACACCTGTATTCTGGTTTTCTGGTCATCGTTGATCTGCTAAATATTAGCATTGAGTCAGATTTCTAGCACCTCAAAGACCAAGCTTGAACACTGATTACTTATGATGATCGAGGCCACCTCTGCGGCGCACTGTCAGATACTTTAGACCCTTTTCAGTGTTAGCCCCAAAGATTTGCCACAGGCCAATGTGACAAAAAGACAGAGGAGTTTGTGAAAAGCGACTCTGTCTGTGAGGGAGCATGGCGGCCTCTTGGATGGATAGAAAAGAGACAGGAGCGTTCAGTACACCATATCAAACGAACAATGATGCGAGAGCAATAACAACAGCTTTAGCTATCAGGAAGGCATCTGATGCTGACCATCACTGCCTCAGGACACTTAGGTATTGAGCAGTTAATAACATAGCATAACATAACATAGCACAGCATACCATAACATAACATCGCATAACATAACATAACATAGCATAGCATAGCATAGCATAGCATAGCATAGCATAACATAACATAGCATAGCATGGCATAACATAACATAGCATACCATAACATCACATAGCATAACATAACATAACATAGCATAGCATAACATAACAGCATAACATAGCATAACATAACATAGCATAACATAACGTGTACTTGTAAAGCGCATGTTCACCCAAGGATATCTTGCCGCTGAATAACATGTTATTGATATGAAATCTCAGAAACATGGGTCAAGGGTGGCCTAATGGGCTGCAACTACATGACACAGCTGGCATAGCCTTAGCAAAGAAAGCACGAGGCCGGAGGCATTCAGATTCACATCAGATCTGAGGTTCTGTGGCCTTTGTGCGTATGGTTTTCACCTCCCTAGATTCCAGCAGGACAGCCCTACTCATTTCTTGCTGATCTCTATGTGTATGTGGGTCCTTCCCGCCAGACCACCTGCTACTGCATCAAAGCTGTTATTGCAACAATGTTTCCTGCGAGGAACCACTTGCTGCGAAGTACAGCCCATGAGAGCAGAGATGCAACAGAATTGTGTTTAGGAAAGTGAGAACCACTGCTCACAGCCACAAACACACCTATGTGCATACAAAAGACCAGAATGATGTCAGCCACCACCCTTTAAACAAGGGTACGTGGCCGTTAGCTATAGCCCTTATTTAAACAGCAGCTCTGGGCTTCTGTTGACTAAACACAAATTGTCGAAAAGGCGCTAAATAAACGGCAAGGATCCATTTACAAGTTAACTTAAGCAGCTGAAAAGAAGCTCAGCATGAGTCCTGTGCCACTTTTCTGTAGGAGCGCCATCTTTGAAGTGCAATAAACATTTACAAATATTCTCTTCACAATTAAAACAAAGTGCATTTCTCTAAGATGTGGAAGTGTTTCATCTTAGTGCAACATATTCTATCAATCTATTGAGTGACCTTTATTAAAACTGACGGTTTTCAAACATGAACTTAGAAAAAATCATGCCCCACCCCCCCTTCCCCGATGACAATGACATGAGTGAATCGCTAGGTAAGTCAACTGTGTTGTGACCCTCTCTGTGGCCTCGGTTGCTATTGTACATGGAAGAACATTATTGTCCAATAAATGAAACACAAGAGAAGGTGTTGTACAGTTCACATGCTGAACTCGTGGATTTCAAGATGTGTGTGATATTGAAGAAAAAGGAGGCAGAGTGCCCTAAAATATTTGTCTAGGATCACACAATTTGGTCAAGTGGGGAAGCCAGGATTGATCCCAGGTTTTCTGGTGTCACACTGTGCAATAAAGCCACTATATGGGTATATCTTTCTACCTCATGTTTTACATTTAAAACCAATGCTTTATCTTTAATGCTTGGTATTTGAGGGTACAGCGTGGGTGGTGGTCAGAAGCCATATGACAGTATGGTTTGTTTGATCCAATAAAACATCAAGGTGAGACAGAGACAGGCCTCTACCTTAACAGCAGTTTAGGAGACAAATGCTTTAGAGGGACATGATTTGACTATGATCAAATGATTTGATGAAGTAGGAATACCTCCACAATACTGTGGGATGTCTTGTTTCAAGGTCCATAACTTTCACAGTGCACCACATTTGAGTGAGTGTACTATAAGACTGGTTGTTGTTTGCTCCAAGGGTAAAACCAAATGATTGTTGGTTTAAAGTCCTATTTTCTCATACATTTTTTACTTTCAGTCTTTTGTTTGATTTAAGTTCCTTCAAAGGTAAAAAAAACAAGCATTAAAAATGCAATAGGTCTCGCCTTTGATTAAGTTAAAGCCATTTGCTTTGCTAATGGTATTGTATAGCAAAGCAAATGGCTTTCACTTTATGAAAGGCGACACCTATTGCATTTTTAATGCTTGTTCTTACACGCTATCGCCTGGGAATTTGTGCAATCGGTGAGGGCGGGAGCGGTGATAGGACCTGTGCTCATGCTGGGCGGGAAGAGCGGCCCCTCCCAGGCCGGGACAGTTCCTTAAATCCGCCGGCCCTCCTTCTGCGAGCAGAAACTGGAGCCTGCCAGTGTCTAGGCGCAACGCCAGCGTGAAGCGGAGCACCCCCCACCAGAGACGGTAAGAGCGCGGGGCCGGGAGATCCACACCCGAAGGACACCCCTGTCTCACGGACTTTCGTTCCATTTTATAGGTCTAATTTAGAATTTGACTGATGTGGAACATCTGCCTAAAAGTAACAGATGCCCCATCCACACTGTTTACAGTGCATTGACGCATGCGCACTGCGAAGAGGGCAGACCGAACTCCAGGCACTTACCGGTCAAACATGAAGTCTTGTGGCCTGCCCTGCCAGAAGCAATGTTATGTTTGATTTAAGTTCCTTCAAAGGTAGTAAAAAAAAGAAAAAGCAGAGAAATACATTCAGAGAGTGAGTGCCCAAGAGTCCGCAATCAGTCAAAAGATGGGAACCAGGGTTAATAAAAAGCATGTCTTCTCATTACTCGACAACTGAGGTGTGAGTGGTTACGATGGTAAAATTGGAGGCCTACCCTCAACAAAGAAATGTCACTATGTTGTGGAACTTGCC
This sequence comes from Triturus cristatus, assembly GCF_964204655.1. Classification (NCBI taxonomy): domain Eukaryota; kingdom Metazoa; phylum Chordata; class Amphibia; order Caudata; family Salamandridae; genus Triturus; species Triturus cristatus. Next base: position 989,093,181 of record NC_140580.1, read on the forward strand.
AAGACTTTGTATACAAAGTTCACAACCAGCCAAAGTGGTAAACTCAGGTTTAAGCGTCAACTCTCCCAGTGCCATGGCTAGAACTTTCCAGTGGTACCAATCTAGCAGTGGAGGTTGGATTTTAATGACTGCCCACCTCAGTGAATTGCACACCTTGTTGGAGGGGGGGGTCTTTGTCAAGGACGTTTTATAGCATTTGCGGCCTTAATTGAGCCTGTTTCTAAGCATCTTTCATGTTTATAGATAAGAGCAGTGGCAGCTGGCACTGATCAGGGGTAGCGAGACAGGCGGGGGGGCGGAGGGAAGGGGGTAAATAAAAAATGAAATAAAACTTACCTCCTGTCTGTTTCGCCGCATCCTTATCGTCATGTCACTCCACTCCTTCGTCCGGCTAGAACAGGAAGGACCCAGGAAGCACCCAGGCTCCCCTGAGCCAATCACAACGCTGCAATGCTGCGTTGTGATTGGTCTGAGCCCTGTGGTTCAGCGCTCAGATGAGGACTGGGGGCCTGGGCATGTTCTCCACCCAGGCTGTAATGCAGCCTGGGTAGAGAAGATGCTATGTGCTCATGAATGTTTAGCCGGCCTGAGACGGCCGGCCAAACATTCATGTGCACATAGGGAGGGAAAACCACTCCTCCCCTCCCCTGCTCTTTCAGCGGAGCAGCCCCCATCCTGCCTCGCAAAGCTACTGCACCTGCAATAAGAAAATATAAAATGATAATAACATTGAGGTATTATCATTTTAATGTATCTTACACTGCTGAAAAGCAGTGGGGCGACGCTCCTCCACCTTAGCGGAGGAGCCGCCACTGGATAAGAGTCTAATTTCATAGGGATATTGGAAGGCCTGAAGTTCTGATTCATTTCAATTCAATAATCAAGTTTCTTCCATTGTACGCCTGACTCGCCAAAGGTAGCAATACCAAGCAGAGAAGGCTTACTCCAGGGTGTGGTACACAGATAACAACTCAGATACATATTAACACAGTATTATCAAATCTGTGTTTGTCTAACTAAAGGGCAGTATAGAATGAAACTCACAAAGTAACTCTGCAACTCACAGTCCACACCATATACATGCTGTGCTCCCCTTATGCCCCCCAATTACACAGGCCTTCTACAATTCCAAGTAAATACAAAACGGTCTGCTATACCTATAATCTTTTGACTGTTGCATCTAAGTCAACTTTTGAAAAGAGAAAAACCACTCTATCTAGACCATGCATAAATCATGATACAAAGCAATTAAAAATATTTATCTTTTTTTTTTTATTTTTCAACTTAATTGGAAAAAACTTACTTGATAAATGCGCAAATTAATATTGCAAAGACAATTTAACAAACAAAAGACAATATAGTTCTACAAATCAATAATGCCCATGGGAAACCTAAGATATAAAATTGTTCAGAACTCTCATTCATACTCAATCATACCATACATCCTAGAGGGTAAAAAAATGAACAATTTAGAGGCCCAACGTGGTAGGCTAGTCTTATAAGGCGTGAACACACAAATAATCAATTGAACATGAATATTATACAATCAAAAATATCCAAAAATGGAGAAAAGAATGGAAAAAACAAGGGATTATTTTTTTTTAAAAGATTGTAGAGTCTTAATAAATCTGTGTGAAGAACAATTCAGTTCAAAACGCCGACGCGCGTTTCGGTGTGACACCCCCTTTCCTGGGGTAACACCTTCTTCAGGGCATAAAATTATTCAGATGCGATTTCCATGGGACCAAAAAACATGGGGAAAATGTCCTCAGATTAAGTAGGACAAGTTCAGAGTTTCTTGCAGGGGACGTGAATAGCAATAGAATGAAGCTCGTCCTACAATTCCAACCTTGCTGGCATCAATGCGTCCCTTACTCACACCAAAGACCGTACTTTTTGGCCCCTGGAAAAATGTTTGTGTGTACCCAGGCTCTAAACTATGGAACAGGCCATACCCGATTGAGAGTTATATTTTGCATTCTTGTTTAGGATTTCAGTGTCTTGACTCCATTTGTTGATTTTGTATTGTTTATGAGCAAATATACTTTACAATGGTGGCTGATTGATTGTTCATTTAATTTTCAGCCACTTAAATGTATAATACCTGAGGTTTGGAAATCTCCTGATTTCCTTTGCTTTTGCTGCCCACCTATTTTTCCACTTTTTTGTTTCGGAATTATTGTGTGGTATACTAAATAACCGATCTCCATTTGGAGTGTACAAACATAGATATCTTTGCATTTCTGTGTTTCAGTGCTTACCTCTTTTATAAGGGACCACTGTTTTTGTTATAAATTCTTGTTTAGGATGGCAATTTACAATTGTCTTAGATGGCTTAATTTGATCTGTGATTTACTCAAACGAACAAAAGGAAAGTGAATACACATGAGCAATGCTTGAACATAGTTTCACAAGTGAGGGCAGAGGAGGCATGATTCCCCAGGCCCTGCACTTTCCAGTGCCTTCTCTCACTCCACAACATTTATTGATCGATTTTTTATTGATTGCAACTAAGCCTGCTGTCTTCACTATTAATGAGGGAGCTTGTGTGTCCAGACCACTTGATGGGTTCCTTTAGTTGAAAATAAAGAGATATGACACTGGCACCTTCATAGCACTTGTTTTGCTGTTGGGATGGGATTGGAGGAGAGCGTGTGGAGGCAAGAAAAAACAAGGGATTGGGGCAAGCAACAATGAGGGATTGGGGGCAAGCAACAAACAACCCGGGATAAGGGGAGCAAGCAACAAAACAACTTGGGACATTCCCAAAAGAATTAGAAGCTGCGTTGTTCTGATGGTTGTTTGAAGTTTTGGACCTGATTGTTAAAAATTAATGAGATTATAACATTTCCTGTATCATTAATCTACTTAATGGACAGAAGTTTGAAAGCGAGAACAACTATGTACTGTGATTGCTAAATGCCATTATTGTTTTATTTTCAAACACTTAAACCCACATTAGAGCAGTATTGGTAAATGAGATGTACACATTTTTCACCGTGAATTACAGATTGTGAATTCCAGGATGCAGAATTACCTCATGATTAAAAAAGTAATACCACATGGCGCTTCCATGCAATGTGGAATAGCACATCTGTGTTAATCCACCAATGGCCAGACATTTTCTTATGGACAAGTCCCTCTGGGCTTGATGTGGAGAATTAGATAATAACATTGGTTACTGGGCATTGCTCTCCTTATGCACACTTCCTGAGGCTTGGACCACGTGCTGGGAGAAGGTTATTAACAAGTGGTATCGAATGGTGCTGCCAGTAACGTCAATGTCTGATTCTCTCCTGCAATTACTTAAACTGTAGTGCATGGACCGATATATTTTTTTTAAGTTAAAAAGACTTCATTAAATTAATTGTATACAGCACAACAACAACACATAAGATCAACAATAATAATCAGAAGTGCATATGCAGTATTAGACACTATAGAGAAAACCATAAAAGTCTTTATAATTTTATGGGGAAGGGGAAGAAAAGGAAAGGAGGGAAAAATAGAGATCTTAAGGCAAATCATAGAAGAATAATAGAAATAACAACAGATTACCTCTAAATTAACCGTATATAATGAACATTATATTATAAACATATCATAAAATGTACTCTAATATAAAAGGAGGACAGAGAGAAAAAATTCAAGGAGGACGAAAGATTTTTGAAGATACAACAATATTACTCGATACATCACTAAGAGGTAACCATAACAATTGTGCATTATGAGAAGATGTACATTGTATAGTATACATAGTATCTAATTTATGATGAGAATTTACCGAATCCCACCACATTTTAAAGGATAACTTATCAGATGTTTTCCAATTCAGACTAATCTGATGAAAGGCTATTTCTAACAGAATATTTAATAACTTATGTTTAGGGACAGATGGAGTGAGCGAATTGGACAACGTTCCTAAAAACAGATAAATAATATTGAAATGGGTATCAAAATGAAAAAAATCCTCTTAATCTGGGCCCAAATTCTGTACCAGAAATTCCAGGTATTGGGACAATTGAATAAGATATGCATTAAATCTGCATCCGGAAAATCACAAGACCAACATTGAGCAGGTGTATTGGAGAAGAATTTGGAGCATTGCAAGGGAGTACAATATAGGTGATGATAAACAAAAAACAAAGATTGTGTAAAAGCAGCAGACCGTTAGATTTTTTATATGCATGCTCATACCTTATTCCAAAAAGGGATTGTCCAAGAAAATCCCAGGTCTCTCTCCCACATAAATCCAGAAAGTCTGTGATTCCAGAAGAAAAGGGAACCTTCTTTATAGAGTTCTGTAAGGAGAAATAAACATCAAGAACCACATTCATCAATGATAAAAAGCGAGTATAGAAGGATTTAGGACATTGATAGATAAGGCAAAATTGAGGAAAAGAGACAGGGGATCTTATATTAAAAAGTTGAGATATCCACATCAAGCCTTTATCCTTCCAGGTACGCCAAAAAACGGTCTATTATTTATCTTCAGTAAGGAGTTATACCATATCGACATTTTTAAAAACAAAGCCGCATCTAGAGAAAGAGGAAGAAAAGTGGATTTGAGCAACGATATTGTGTTTTGTAATATAGGGGAATGAAGCAATTACATCTTAGCAGTAAAAGATAAGACTTCTTTCAAACTAAAGGGAAAGAAGAGAGAACTGCTCAATGTCTTGCCATAATGGAAAAAATGTCGAGGATAAATTATGGGTCCAGAGAGCCGCTTGACGCAAAGCAAAAGCTCTGTGATAACAATAAAAATTAGGCTAATTAACTCCTCCTGCTGTCCTCGGTTTTTTATGTTTCCAAATAAACTTAATGTGTTAATTTTAAAAAAAAGAAATGTTTCGGAATATGAAGTGACAGCATAGAAAGAAGATATAACAGTGAGCGGAAATCATAATTTTAATAGTCTAAATGGCCCCACCAAGATAAAAATAAAGGATTCCAAGAAGAGAGAGTCTTATCAATTTTGACACTAAGTTCTGTAAAGTTAATTTTAACCGTTTCAGGGATGGAATGTGTAAACCAGACCCCCAAATATTTAATTTTTGCAGAAGTGGACCACTGATAGCCAGTAAGGGAATAAGAATTACTGAAAGTGTATTTAGTAAGCGAGAGACATCATGACACCCTTGCACCTTTGAAAATATTCTCAATTTGCGAATAGCAAATTGCGATTCGCAAATTGAGAAGGACTTCCCATTCATTGCTATGGGCCTCCTGGCCCATAGGAATGAATGGGAAGGTATTCCTTAATTGCGATTTCACAATTTGCTAATCGCAATTAAGGAATTTTAAGAAATCGCAAAATATTTGCGATTTTTTAAATACATCCCGTTTTGCAATTCTCAAATAGCGATTCTCAAAATATCGCTATTTGAGAATCGCAAATGGAGATGTTGATACATATGCCCCTAGGTCTATAATTTTTACGTTCCTGAGGGTATTTGCAATCTTGCTGAATAAGACAGATTATAGCTTCTTGCAAAGTACCAGAAGTAGAAGAAAATAAATAAGCGATACAGATAGGGAAGAAGGATGTTGGAAAAGTGGAGATAAAATTCTACTGTGAAACCATAAGGACCAGGAGTTTTCCCTAATTTAAGGGCTTGTAAGGCTGCAGCAAGTTCCTCATTAGAAAGATCATTTTCTAAAGAATCAAAGTCCAAATTAGGGGCATCAGAGTGAGGGGTGTGATGTAAATAGTCCACAATTGCGGAGGAAGGAGGAGTTGATTGAGGCGTATAAAGAGATTTATAAAACCTGACAAATTCATCTAAAATAGCCTGATGATTAGTGATAGACTTACCCGTTGATGAAGAAATTGAATCAATACTGTGCCGCTCCTTCTTTCCTTTGAGATAATTCGCTAATAGCTTGCCAGCTTTATTTCTTCCTCCATAATAACGTGAGCTTTACCAAAGAAGAACAGAGGAGGCTTTTTCAGAAGAAGTAAAGTTAAATTGTAATTTGGCTTTGAGCAGAGCATTAAGGTCAGAGGGCAATTTAGAGGAGAAATACTTCTTTTCTAAAGACTTAATCGATAAGAGAAGTCTAGTATGTTCTTTTAACTGCATCTTCTTTTACCCGGAGACACAATTTAAAATGAAATCTCTAGCCAAGGCTTTCAATGTATCCCAGAGCAAGGTAGGGGAAATTTCAATATTATCATAAAAAAAAGAAATCAGAAGCAAAAGCAATAAACGAACTAGAGAATTGAGCATCTTGTAATAAATTGTTGTTAAATTTCCTTCTGTGCAGAGGAGGATGGGGGGAACTAAATCTAAATCCGTTACCACCATAGCATGGTCAGAGAGTACAATTGGAGAGATATTTGACTGTATAATAAACTGAGCAAGTGACTCAGAAAAAAATATATGATACAATTATGAAAGTGAGCCATGAGAGGCAGAGTAAAAAGTATACTCCCGAGCAGTTGGGTTGGACAATCTCCAGGAATCCACCAAGGCTCCCCTTATGGATAGCAAAATTAGATTGTTTGTGCATTTTATGGCCAAAAAATGAATTGAGGATTGTCTATCCAAAAACTGGTCCATTATTTGGTTACATTCTCCCCCTAAAACAAAGTAAGAATCCTGAAATTGTGTACATTTCTGTGCAATGGAGGGCCAAAAAGCAGTATCAGGTTGTGTCGTACATAAATGCTCATAATAGTCAGGGGGACATTATCTATAAAAAGGTTTACTATAATCCATCTACCCTTATCATCCATTTTAACATCAATGGATTTTTTACCCAATATCACAACCCCATTCTTCTTATCTACTGAAGGGGAAACAAACACATAACCAACCCAGGCTTGCTTAAATTTCAAAGCTTCAGATTGTGTAAGGTGAGTTTCCTGGAGAAGAACCTGATCAGGATTAGATTTACCAAGATGGGATAACACTCTCAGTCGTTTGATCGGATGAAGTGATCCTTTAATATTCCATTTGATTACTCTGAATTATATACAATGAAGAAAATAGTTATTGGAGAACAACGAGGTATAAAAGAAAATTCTAATATATAATATAAAAAGGAAGAACAATATAGAGATGAGCCAAGAAGAAGAGAAAAAAAGAGAAGAATGAAAAGGAAACAGGAGCAGGGATAGGAAAGATAGAAGGGAAGAAAAGCAAAAAAGCCAAAAAAGGAGACAGTACATATCCATAAATGATGACTGAAGAAACATACCTTTAAAAGAACAAGACTAAAAGGAAAAGGGGTGGTGACGACACATAAGACGATGACAAGCCACATCAGGACCAAGAACACTTAGGAAAATGGACCGAACAAATTGAATTACATCAGACGAATCTGACGCGCGGCGGACAACCGTCGCTAGGGGGCCATCTTGAGTGGCACCAAAGCCACGCCCCTCCCACAGATCGATATATTAATAATACAAATAATGTTTATTTTTCAGAATAACTTCTTTCCTTCATTTGGCACCCCAAAACCCTCTACCCTTCTTCTCCCCACAGCACCCACCCATGCATGTTACGTCACATTTTTTAATTGGCTACCCTGCAGTATTTTTAAATCATACACCTAACATCCCACTAAGACATGGCCCTGGCCATTTATACCTTGAATGTTTCTAAGAGATTAAATGAGTTCGGAGCAGGTTGCGGGAGCTCTTTTATGACCTAATGCAGAGCTGAGACGCTGGAAGGAGGCCTAGAATTCATTTTTTGTCAAAGGGATGGGAATAAACAAACATGGGGTGCATAATATGAGCTATATAGACACAGCCATGCTCACAGGATCTCCCACCCAATTTCCCTACCACTTCCCACAGCTCCACAGCTCCACCTCTTAACCTGTGCAAAATCAAAGTCTCTATAAACATCATGTAGTCCCATTCATAGTAATATTGTAGGCAATTTCCCCCATAGGCTCTCTGAAAATAATTGAATACACTCTCCTAATTTTTCACCATTTAGACATGAGGTTTTTCTTGTGACATTCAATGCACCACATGTATGAAGGGATTTTGCTCAAAAATCAAAGCTGAGACCATACTATTTTCATTGTAGAACACCACTCTTTAGTCCCAATGAATGATGGTAACAATAAGCTCAGAATATTGTCACAAGAGCATGACTTTAACTGTGAGTTTGACTGCCATACAGACGTGTCAAAGGTCTCTAAAGACATTCAACAATCAACGACAAATTATGTCCACTTAGGGATTCGGCTGTGTGATGGAGGTGGCATGCTTGTTTATCAATAATTTCATTTGATGGTTTGTACAGTGCCACATGTGCTTCAAAATACAGCTACAGGCAGAAGCAAAGCAATATCAATAATACTGCATGGCATTGATGGGTTTACAGGTATAACAAATTAACTATAGTTTCACACGGAGCATTGGTAACAAGGTATGGCATGTAGGCTACAGGAGTCTTTGGTGAAAATTCCACAATTAATCTCCCCTATACGCACATATATATATTTCTGAAACAAAACGGGCACGGACCACAATTGCGGGTGCGTAGCTGATTTATTGCCGACAGTCCGCCATAACGCGTTTCGGCCTGGAAAGGCCTTGATCACATGACGCCACTGCATTGTGGGACAAAAGTATGCAAAGTGACAAGTGCTCAAGTGTGGCATACACACTGTAAACAGACTGCTCAAGTGCTCGCGTCTATGGCATCTTCATAAAAAACACGATTTCAAATACATGATTATTGCAATTTCAATAAAATGCCTAAATGCGCTTTGTTCAAAAATACATATAATTAATAACTTTAATGTTTTATCTATTACATGAAAAGACGTGAGAATACTTTTGTTATTACCCCTGACCCCATTTCATAAAACCATATGTCTCATTATCTACAGCTACAGGCAGAAGCAAAGCAATACCAATAATACTGCATGGCATTGATGGGTTTACAGGTATAACAAATTAACTATAGTTTCCATGCCCCGTGTGAAACTACAGTTGCCTATGTATCCATATGACGTATAAATCCATCAATACCATACAAGGGATAAAGTACCTTCTGCCATAAAGGGGAGAAGATTTTAATAAGCTCAAAATATTGGCACAAGAGCATGGCCTTAACTGCAGGTTTGACAGCCATGCAGGCATGTGGAACATCACTCAAAGATGTTTAACATTCACAGACAAATGTTTCCCAATATGAGAATTGTCTACGTGATGGAGGTAACACGCTTACTTATCATTCATTTTATTTGATGGTTTGTTGGGTGCTGCACATGGCTTCAGAATACAACTACTGACAGAAGCAAAGCAATACCATTAATGCGTTATTGCTCTGATGGGTTTACAAGGATAGCACATTCATAGGTAAGTGTAGTTACACGAGGCACTGGTAACAAGGTATGGTGTAGGCTGAATCTCCAAGAGTCTTTGGTGCAAAGCCATTTATTGTGTTTATTGGTTACTGACAACGGTTATACTGAGGCAGTGGGTTATCTGGCCATTTCACTGAACAATCAAAGCTGTGGCCATAAAGGTTTCAGTTGGGAACACCAGTTTTTGCCCCAATTATGTCAATAATAAGCTCAAAACATTGTCACAAAAGCATGACCTTAACTGTGGGGTTGACTGCTAGATGTGTGGAACGCCTCTCAAAGACGTTCAACAATCACTGACCAATTTTAGCTACTTTGAGAGTTGTAAATTGTAAAATATAAATTGTAAATGTATTTATAGCGCTTACGACCCCTGATTAGGCATTGAATTGCTTTTTCAGCGAGTAGCGTCCTACTCTGGAACCCAAAATGAGTAGTTAGAAGGTTAGTGTGACTCTCTTTTTTTTCCCTTTTTCTTGTGCATTAGTTTTGTTAGGTTTGTGCTCCTGCTTTCATGTGTGTTTAATAGAGTTTGGGGTAGGGATAGAATGATAGGAAGGGACTTAAAAAGGGAAATTGGAGTAGAGGTAGAATGATAGGAATTGATTTGAAAGGATAAGTAGTACATTTTTTGTAAGTAGTGGTCAGATTTGTCCTCTATCTAGATAGGTAAGTGGACCACCGCCCTTAATACTGGGATCACTTTCTTACTTCCAGTTTGTTGGATCTTGATCTGATATCCTTGGTGTGGTCTCCCCAACTCCCTGTCCTCAATCCTCCTGTCCCTGCTGACATTGACCCTGCCCCCAGGACTGCACACCTTACCGCTAACAACCAGTGCCAAAGTGCTTTCTCTCCTAAAAACATGGCAACATTGGTCTATACCCCATTGGCAAATCCAATTTACATGTAAGCCCCCAGAAAAGTGGAACCACCTATGTACCCACATCCTGCAAATCAAATACCCCCAGTGGGTCTGCAGTCCTTCAAATATGTCCCAGGCCTGCCACAGCAGCCTTTATGCGCAGTTCTCAAACTGCCCTTTGGATCCAGCAAAATAAACCCCTTGCCAGGACCAAACATTCCCCCTTATTACATGTAAATCCCCCCCACCCCCACCCCCCATAGTGGGCCCCACACAGCCCAAAGGGCAGGGTGCGATGCATTCAAAAGCGGGGCATGTACCCTCAAGTTTCACATGTCCTGGCAGTGAAAAACTCCTCAACTCACCCTTCACCACTGTAAGAGTCGACTCTCCCACATGACAGCACTGGGTTACCTCATCACATCTAACAAGTGATAATTTTCAATTGGGAACAGACAGGTAGGTCGAGCCCGGTCCTCAAAAAATTATAATTCAAAACTCTCTCCAACCGCAAAGTCAGATCTCAAGTCACAACTCCAAAAATGCCACCTCCAGTCCCAACCACCCGGTGCCTGCAGCCTGTGTCCCAGGCTACATGACGAGGCCTGCAGTTGGTCCCTATGTATCCTTCCCAGACAGTGAGACAAAGGGGACCAGGAGTTGTCAGGATGGGCCCTCTCTGTCAGAATGAGGGGAAGGACCAGACCTACACACCACAAAGACGCTGCCTCAGCACACTCGCAAAGTGTTCCCACATAAAGCAGGGTTGTAGAGCTTCCTATCAGCAGTTCTCGAAAAAAAAGCAAGACTGTAAACTTGTTTTAACTGTATTTGACAATTAAAAAAAAAGGAACCAGCCCTGGGCCTGAAAAATGTTCTGTCCCAAAAGCAGAATATGTGCTTCATCAGAACTCAAAACACTTCGGTTTATTTAATTATAGCTTCTCACGCATAACTTTTTGTTTCACTTTACAGTCTTAAAATAAAATAAAATGCAAACAGCCAAATACGTGATTCAAAAACGTGATTTTAAAGTGTCTCAAAATAAAAATACAATTTAAACGTACACAAACGTGATTTAAAAAACTTGATTTTCAAGTGCCTACAAAATTCCACGCTGAATTTATGAGAGAAGTGCCAGCTCTTACAGGTACAATACGTGATAATGGTCTTAGCAGGTATTTGATGGTAGCTCACAAGTGATTCTCATTTGCAAAGTGAAGCCTCACTTTACACCCTTTATGTGGAAAATAATCACTAGCCTCATCCCTGTGTAAGTCCCCCAAAATTTCATCCAGTCCCATGATTTTCAACAGAACATGAATAGGTTTTTGTTCAAAATTATTCTCGGCCATAACTGTGGGTTTGTCTGCCAAGCAGATGTGAACAATGACTCCCAAAGATGTTCATCATTCACAAACAAAATGTGCCCCATATGAGAATAAGGTATGGCATAGGATGAGGCTCCAGGAATCTTTGGTGCAAAGCAATTCAGCAGTGTTTTTAGGTCTCGCCTGGCGTTGGAGCACGCATGCACTTCTCGCCTGCGAGAGCTATAGTTAGGTAGTCAGTTTCTAGAAGAGGACTCAAGCCCCGCCCCTCATTTCCATTGGGTAGCATCAGCGTTTATGGTAAACGCTGGCTTCCCATTGGGAAGTAGGGTTTTTCGTTGCCTCCCTTTGGCTTTTTGCCGGACTGGCTCGCCTGATTCACGGCTGTCGTGAAGACTTTTCTTATCTGCTTGTTTATTTAACAAGCAGATAAAAAAAGTCTTCACACAGCTGTGAAGCAGGCACGGAGCTCAGAGGCGCACGGGGTCACGGGGAGGACAAGGCAATGGCGAGCGCTTTTTTTTTACTGATGTGCCAGGGACACATGCGGGCATTGGGTATGAGATCAGCGTTGGAAAACATTGTAATGGCGAAATAAGGAGTATCTGTATTTAATTTGATGTGTTTCCGGATGTTTTCTGTAGGGTTCCAGCTGCACAAGCTCACCGTGTGCACTGGCTGTGTCACCACCTTTATTTCTCTGAATAGTACTGTAAGCTAACTGACCTCAAACACTGTTCTGGGGGCTCTGCATGCGCTCTGCCTCATTCTTGGGGTCTGGGAGAAGTAGTCTGGATAACAAGATGTTATTTGTGACTTGTTCATGGATAAGATAGGCATGGATAACCGACTCAATGACTGCTTTCGTATTCAGGATGACCGCACTTGGACAGTGCAGACCCCCTCTCCCCCATCCCGCGTGGGCTCAGCGAGGGCTGCACACATGTGGCCAGTGCTTTCGGTTTCTGAATGACAAGCTCTGTTCGGGGTGGGCTTCTCCTTCTGGCCGGGTGGCAGTCATGTCAGCCGGTTGCTCCTTTGTTGCCCGCTCACAGATTTGGTTAGGTCCTCTGTGAAGGGCTGACTATTTGCGTCAAGTTTCACTGAGCAGTATTTAAAGGCTCTTCCAGGCCTCAGCCCCCATCCTGTGGCAGGCTCTCACTGTCGATTCACAGAAAGGCGCCATCGACGCAGTGAACCGCACGTACAGGGGCAGTATTCTGCTAGGACTGCAGGCAGCAGAGCTCTGAATGGCACATCCGAATGATGAACGCATGCATGCAATCATTGTATATCTGCGAAGTGGGCGCATTTCGAAAAACAAATAGAGGGAATGTGTAAGAACCCGATATTGAAGCAGAACCAATTTTAGGCGGTAGACAGGTGAAACCTCTTCAAAATCGGGAACCTCCCGCTTGAATCTGGTATGTTGGGCCGCGTGTAAACGCTGTCAGCAGAATGACAGGTGGATAAGGTGAAGGTTGCCTCGCACTGCGCAGCGCACGACTTTTGCGCGGTCTGGTGAGGCGAACGCATGGGCTTTGAGCCATATGGGAAGGAAGCTTCTGATCCCTGAGCGCGCAGCCTGTCTGCCACGGCGGGGTTATTCTCGGTCAGACACCTGCCGCTGCCCTGGGCTCCGGCTCCTTCATCTCTTATGCGCCAGGAAATTAACCTTCGCTACTTCGGCTTTGTATCAGATGTGCATTTGGAAAGGATGTGTGTCATGCAGGCAGGCTCGGGTTCTGATAGCATTTTAACCGGTCCACGCATATGTGTCCTGAAAACAGGACTCACTGAGTTCAAGTTTTAAGACATCACAAATGTTCATAGAATCTATTTATTTCACTACCTCATACTTTTGATGTTTTTTAATATTTATTAGACTTACTCAAACTGCTTTTGCAACCCAGATGAGTAAAATATGGGTGCTTTTGTATGGTACTTAGCTAATTTATTTTACCTCGTTCAGTGACTGATGTGGCTGGTAACATGTTGAGGAATTGAGCGCAAAAGCAGGACAGTTCAGTTTGTGCTCTTCATTGTTTGATATATAATGAAAGTGCCTACCATCGCGAGTACCTGTTCTCTACTGACAAGTGCATGCACTCTCCTGTTAAAAGTGTTGCACTCCTGCTAAGGAGTGCAAATACTTTCCCTTTTAAATTAAAGAAGTGCATGTACCGAGTACTCGCGATTACCTGTCCATTTAAAGCACCGCTCTGCACCATGTGAATGGCCAATGTAATGACGATAAATGGTTGTATTTTGTCAGAGTTGAAAATGTATTGTCAATCGCTTTACACCTACACATCCACCATGTTTACTGGTGTACCTGTTCTTCTTGTGCCTTCCAGTCTCTTAAATGCATAGTCTCCATTCAATCAAAGTTAACTGAAACATTCATTTTATTTGTTTTCTCCTCGAGGTTTGATATCCTTCTGATTTTATCAAGTGTTTGGCATGTATATAAACTGATTGTACAGATATGTAGAAAAGAAATGGGATAAAAGTGTTCCAATCTGCTGGCAAAATCTTAGTACATATTCATGTTCACTAGAGCTGTATGAGTATTGTGATTTCCCTCAAGTCCTTTCCATTTTGTTTCTGATGGCGGTATTGGCTTTTGTCAGTATATTTGTTGCTCTGCAGGAGTCCTGAAATTAGTTACAGGGTCATGTAAGAGGATAATATAGAGAACATGCAGAAGGAGTGGATGTACCCTTACAGCTAGAGCGGTCGACCTCGAAGCTGGGGAACCAGGTCCGAGTCTCGGCAACGACGCTCAACATCCTGTGATTCTGGGCAAATCACTTCATTTCCCTGTGCCTAACAAAACAAGCATTTGCAGTGCAATAGGTCTCGCATTTACACAAGTTTGAGATATTGGCATTGTAAATGACAATGCCTTTTATTTATGTTTTGGTTTTTAAAACATAAATAAAAGGCATCGGCATTCAGGGCTTTAAGTGGGGGGGTCTGTGGGGTCTGAGCACCCCCAGTTTTTTTGGGGGGGCCTCGAAAGGGATCTTTAGGGGGCTCTATTTTCGGGCCTCAAAGTCAATGGTAGGGTGACCAGACGTCCCGGTTTTTGTTTGGTGTTTCGGGTGAGCATGTACGCGCACTGCTTAAGGCGTGACGTCATTGTAGCAGGAAGGGAAATCCTTTGAAGAGAGACACTTTCTCTCGGGATTTCCCTTCTCTTTGATCACGCAGCGCCACCTACGTCATCGTGCCAGCCATCGGCACAACAACAGCTGGTTAGAACCGGCACAACCCTGCTTTTATGGCCTGCAGCAAGACTTCTCCAGCAACCAGTGTGACCCTGCTCTGCCTTAAAGCAAGCGAGTGACGAGGGTCTACAACAGAATCCAGCACCAGTAAAAAGGAAACTTACCTTCGTGACGCCTCCCCAGCCCTACCAGCACCGCCGAGACCCTGCCTCCGCATCAGAGATGCCTCAGCCAGGATCCTTCTGAAGCCACACAAGACTTGCCCTCCTAGCCTGCAAGACTGCAACGTGAGTATTTTAATGGACCTAGACAACTGGTATAAGCGGATATGAGGAGAACAGTTGCTTTTAAATACCGACTACGAGCGACGCCCAGGCACGGTAGGGAAATGAAAGGACCCTGTAGATGTTGGCAGTGGTGTTGCGTTCGGTGAAAATATCAATTGTGAAAAAGGAGCGCCCTCTATAGGGTCAGGGTGTAAGGTGCGCGGCAGTAATGTATATGCAGCAGAATGTATGTGCGCACTCAAAGGACGCTGCGCCATTATAATTTGCTGCTGTATTTTATTGTGGTATATGTAAGTATTTTACGTCCTTCTTGCAGCATTACCCGCACCTGTGTTCTATAATATCAGTGCATTTGTAATTGGCTACAATATTAGTAATGGCATATTAGTACATTTTATAGTGATGGTTATATTGTACGTCGCTTATATTTAACAACGAGCCATGTATACTTTGATTGAAGCTTCCTGTAAAGCTCTAGCGTTACTATTTATTTGAAAATAGCTCTGGGCCCAAGAGCGTAACTACCAAACGTGACGTGACTGCAGGAACACCGGGGCCAGGGGTATTGATTGATGGGCCTCACTTCACCCCAATTATGACCGTTTTTCAATACCAAACTAGATATATGGGAACCATATTTCCTTCCCTGCATTAGAGCCCACAACACTTGCTATCCCACTGCCTGGGCCGCCTGAAGGCGGTCTTCCCGTCCCCTTGTTAGGCGAAGGGCCCCCTATTCGTATTCTGCGGGAGGGCATTATTTTATATTATGCCACTGCTCAGTACAAATAGCCCAAAGCTGTCACATCCAGCAGATGCTCGGGTTTAATTAGGATCCGCTGTTAGGTGTGTGCAGGGTGGGGCACAGTACAGGGTATAGAAAGAAGTACAACAAAATTGTTACTCGTATATGAATGTTTCCTTTGCTGGAGACGACTTCATGATTTTCTTAAGCACACAATGCTAGTTATCTTGATTTAGACCACTCCCCTACTCGGATAGGCCACACTCCTTTACGAAATTTGCCACGCCCCTTTTAGAGCACCCCCAGTTTTTTTTCCCACTTAAAGCCCTGTCGTCATTTCTAATGCCAATAGCTCAAACTCGCATAAATGCGAGACCTATTGCATTTCAAATGCTTGTTGGGTCCTTGACAACGGTCAGACGGTGACCAATCTGACCAGGATGGGCATTGAGAGGACCGAGATGTCAAGCCTGTTGGGCACCGTGCTTAATTGTCAGCAATGAACACAAGGTGGCGCTGTCTGGTTAATATAGAGAGGACCATCGCAACAGTTAATTATTAATTCAATATACGTGAAACATGACTATTACCTGCTGCCCAAGCCTTTCTTATTGCTGAGCCGCTAAAATTTAAATTAGTATGAGTTACCACACTTGTAGGAGTGTGACGGTTAGTAGTTGTGTTCTTACTATCATCGGCAGCGACAATGTGTGGTGCAAGCTGAGGCTGCCTCCGTGCGAGAGCAGAGGAACTTTTTTTTTTTTTTTACAAATTAAGCACTGCTTTCAGACATGGCTCGGGCCTTGGCAGCATTTGTCGAGGGAGATCTTACGTTTGGGGAACCCACCTTTTGGTATTTTTTTCAGCAGTGCAACACCGGTTTTCCTGTGCTTTTGTCACTGGGGAAAGCAAGGATGAAAGTGTAAAAAAAAGCACAATATTAAGGCAAGCATAGAGTTTTCTTTTTTGTTTACTGTGTGGTGGGAGGAGGGACGTGAGGTGACATTGAGGGAGGGGTCTTGAGACAACACTGAAGGAGGCGACACAGACAACAGAGGGTGGGGGCGAGAACAAGCACGCACATATTTCGAAGAACATCATCTTTTTTTAAAACATTCATTTTTCCTTTTTTAATCAATAAACCCACCATAGGTGTATAATGTCAAAGGGTGCGTGGCTTGGCCCGCGACCGCGATGGCCGCAAGCCTGTAGAGCTCCGGCACATCGGTGCCCCAATCCTGGCGTCTATCCTGCGAGGGACCCCCTTCTGATGTCGGGAACCGGAGCGGAGGTGGCCCATTCCCCCACCACAGCATAGCCGGGCCGAGCGACGAGCGAGGGTGCCGAGCGGCGGCTCGGGACCGCCTGAAAGGTGATGCCGGCGGCGGGCGGAGGTGCTGGAGCTCCGCGACCGGCCGCGCGCACTACTGTGCCCCGCGGCTTGACGAGTGCTCCCTGGGCCGCGGCTGCCGGAGCGTCAGATTTGGCGGCCTGGAGTCCCGACGGAGATCGGACATCGGAGGGACGACGCCCGCCCCGTGAGTGCATGCGGGGGGCATCGGCGGCTGGCTGGCCAGGGCTCACGGTGCGGACACTGGAGGCGGTCGGCGCCCGGGCGGGGGGCCCTCTGGCTGGACACCACTAGGGCAGGACGTGCCCAGAGACTGTGCTGGGAGGACTCGGTGGTCCAGAGCCCGCTGGTGCCGATTGCCCGGAGGGGACTGGTGGCGGTCCGCGGCACTTGAGTGACTGGCCCGGAGAGGAGTCGGCGGGCGAGAGGTGTGGTGCGACCCCGGTGGGGCCTGCGGCCCGGGGGGCTCGGCCCCCTGCGGGGCCTGCAGAGGAGGAACTGAGGCGCTCGACGTTGGCGCCAGGTTGGCGGCCTGAGGTCACTTTACGGCTCCCCACGCGGTGGGGCTGCGACTGCGCCAGGGTTCGCTGGGCCGAGCCTGGGTTCGCCTTGCAGTGAGGAGGAGTGCCGACCGGGCCTGGGCCGCTCGGTGAGAAGACCCGGACGCAGAGAGGAGGATCGGAAGGAGACCTTGATGGGCGATCACGCGCCCTGAGACAACTGAGGACAGCTCCCTGTCGTTCTGGGCCATTCTCTGCCTTTTCCCCCCATTCCGCTCCCTCCTCCTTCGGCGCGATGGACCCGTGAGCGTGGTGGGGCCCTGCTGAGGCGGCTAATTTGGTGGCAGAGAGGCTTGCTGGGCCGTTCCTGCCTACTGGCCGACCGGACTAAGGGCGGATGCCCACTGCACAGCAACTGGTCATGGGCCGGCTGCGCAATGCCCAGAGAGACGGCCGGACGCTAGCGGCCGGGCCGGGTCCCGTCGCAGTGCCTGGAGAAGCTGGCGCGGCCCCGCGCACTGAGCTGTTGGCCGCTAAGCTGGATTCGGTGCTGGCTGCGGTGGAGCGGATCGGCTCTTTTCTTGACCAGACGAGGGCATCGCTGGAAGCCCGCATTGATAAAGTCACGGTTGACTTTACACTGCTCCACGCGGACCATCGCAAGCTGGCAGACAGGGTGACACAGCAGGAGCAAACTCTCCAGGAGGTGCGGCCGGTAGTCTCCACACACACGGCCACCCTTCAGGACCTCATCGACTGTGTACATACCTTGGAGGACCGCGTGGATGATGCAGAAGGGCGCTCTCGGCGCAACAATGAGCGCGTGGTTGGCCTGCCGGAAGGCGAGGAGGGGAGGCAACCGGAGCAATATGTGGAGGAGTGGCTGCGCAACCTGATCGGATCCGAGAAGCTCTCTCCGCAATTCGTGGTGGAACGTGCGCACAGGGTCCCGCGCACAGAGGCCTGGCCCGGGGTCCCGACCGCGGCCCTTCCTGTTCAAACTCCTGAACTACCGGGACAGAGATGTGGTGCTCCGCGAGACCAGGAGGATAGGCGACATCACTATTGGGGGCGTACAGGTACACCGCTCTGGTGCAGAGGCGCCGAAGCAACTATCTGGCGGTGAAGCGCCGCCTGCGTGAGCTGGACATAACGTATGCTCTCCTGTTCCCCTCCCGCTTGCGGGTGATCACTACAGACGGTGCTCGCTTCTTTGACTCGCCATCCGAGGTCTGGGACTGGCTGGAGGACACGGGGCGATGTGATGGTCAGCGACCGCGGAGCCAGGAGGCCGCCACAGACCGGGGTAGAAGATCCCGCCAGCGTAAAGGAAGGAGGCAACGGCGCGCAGAGGGACGAAGCCTCGGGGTGGCACCCAGCCCGGAGAGGAGTAGGCTGGAACGCCAGGATGCGCTGGCAGCGGTGGCCACCCTCGGATCGCCGGGCGGCGGGAGTGGAGAGCCTGCCCAGGACCAGGGTGATGTGTTGACCAGTGGCTCATCCTCCCCATCTACCATGATCTCCGAAGACCAGCTGTTGCCGCTGGTCACCCCGCAAACGGCGGATCTGGTGATATAGTATGAGACCATGAGGGACATCGGGGGTCACCGCCAGGGGTACTCCTTGGAGATGGGCCCTGTAACCCACAGATTGACACCTGGCGGCTCCTGCCCGAGCGGTGGTACGAGGAGTGAGAGGCAGACAGGAGAGGACTTGTGGCTGGAACTCTGGGGGCTGCCGGGACAGGTGAGCCGTGGTGGGTGCTGGGATCCTGCCCCGCCGCAGCGGGGTGGTCACCTGGGGCGAGACTCATCCATCCTTGCATGATGTGGGGAGGGGGGGGGACTCTCCATCTCCCGGATAGGCGCTGTGCTTTGCTCCTGGGGGTCCCTTAGCTTCGCATATACACAGGCACCTTTGTGGGGGTGCGCCCACGCGTAGGGATTCTCGCTAGCCTGCCCCCTAGCCACAACTGGGCTTAGTTACGCTTTGTGAGCATTGTTCCATGGTTTGGACGAATACCCGTAGAGGGTTTCGCCCTGGCAGTTTAGTTGGCCAGTTTGGCTTGTTCTTGCACACGGTATTGTGTTTGTCCGTTGTTGTGTTGAAGGGTTTCTGTCGCAGCTCTCTACATGGTCAGGTGAAGGTCCGCTGCTCCCCGCCCTGGAGGGCCACCCCTAGTCCCCCCGCCACAGACTTACCCTTAGGACTTCCGCATGGCTACAACAAATGTAATTACATGGAATGTTAGGGACATGCACACACCGGCGCGGCGATACTCTGTTTATGCATACATGCGGCGACACGCAGTGGCGATAGCACTCCTGCAGGAAACGCACATGACGGCTGGGGAGTTGGACAGGCTGCGCGCGCGCTGGAGGGGGCAGGTGTATGGCACTACATGCTCGGCACATGCTAGAGGCACGCTGATATGGGTGAGGGCGGGTACCCCGTTTGTCTGTCTGCAGGCGCTGGTGGATCCTGGTGGGAGGTACACCGTAGTACACGGAAGGATAGATGGTCAGCAGGTGCTGCTGGGGTCCCTTTATGCGCCGAATGTCGAACAGTCGTCCTACCTGGCCACCCTGTCGTCGGTGCTGGCGCCGTTTGCTGGCCTCCCCTGGCTCCTGGGAGGGGACTTTAACTCCGTGCTAGATATCCACATGGACCGGTCGTTCCAGCCCCTGCGGGGCACGCAGGTGGGGTCGAACGCCAGAGCGCTTACCGCCTGGCTGCCACATTGGACTCTCATTGACCTGTGGCGGAATGTCCATCCGGACGAGCGCGTCTATTCATACTGCTCCGCGGTTCACGGCCTCCATGTCCGGTTGGACAGAGTGGTGGGCACCCCTTCGGTGCTTCCGTGGGTGACCCGCGCGGAGTATATGGGTCGGACGCATTCAGCCCACAATCCCCTCATATTGGGGCTTCGATGGCGGCCCGACCGGCCCCCGGTGCCGACATGACACCTCCAAACAGCAGCACTGGAGGACCCGGAATTCCGGGCCTCCTTGGGCACCGCGATCGAACAGTATTTTGATCTCAACGAGGGCTCCACAGATAGCGAGCTGATAGAATGGGATGCCCATAAGGTATACATTAGGGGGCACTGTCTGGGCGCGACCTGGAACATTCGACGGCAGCTGGCACGTGCTCTCACCGCCTTGGAGGCCCGCCTCCTCTCGTGCGAATTGCATGGTGAAGGAGGGGGCACAGACTCGAGCCGCTTATTGGATCTCCGGGCACGCCATGCCGACCTCCTCGAGCGGCTTCGTTGCCTCAACTACGCGGCCCACTCAGCCCGGGTACATGCTACGTCGGACAGGGCGGGACGACTCCTGGCCTGGCTCATTAGGCAGGAGACGGCACGTATCCCAGTAGGTACCATTGCTGGACCTGATGGGGCGCTGGTCCACACACAGTGGGAAATCCATCAGGCGTTCACGGCACACTACGCCTCACTGTACCGGTCCACGGGGCGGAGGAGTGCGAGGGACCTGGATGCGTTCTTAGAAGCGGTGGGATTGCCCATGGTTCCGGAGGAGCACCATGCGGCCCTGGAGTGCCCCCCTACAGTTGACGAGTTAGGGGAGGCTATTTCCTCTCTGGCTTCGGGGAAGGCGCCGGGCCCGGACGGACTTCTGGCGGAATACTACAAAACCTGCCATGAGTCCCTGATTCCGAGGCTTCACAGCCTCTACCTGACGGCACTAGAGAAGGGCACATTGCCAGCATCGTTGAAGGAAGCCTATTTGATTTCCCTGCTGAAACCGGGACGGGACGCCACTCAGCTGGGGTCCTATCGCCCGCTCGCCCTGCTCAACACAGACTATAAAATTTTGGCGAAGATACTGGCAGAGAGACTGGCGCCGGTGGTGCCCTCGCTGGTACACAGTGATCAAAATGGCTTCGTGCCCAAACGCAGCACCTCGCTTAATCTGCGGCGGTTTTTTCGGGTGATGGAGGAGAGCACCCGAAAATGGCCTAGGGCGGGCTGCCTGGTCTTGGACCTGGAGAAAGCCTTTGATTGCCTGGAATGGGGATACCTGGTGTCGACGCTATCGCACTTCAGTCTGGGTATGGGCTTTCTTCAGTTGGTGGCCCTTCTGTACAAAGGACCCACGGTGCGCGTGCGCACTGGCCCATACGTGTCGGACCCCATCACAATCGGCCGAGGCACCAGGCAGGGGTGTCCGTTGTCGCCCCTCCTGTTTGCGCTTGCCATGGAACCGTTAGCGGCGACACTCCGTAGGGAGCTAGCGGATGGCATCCCGCTGGGGGACGCAACCCACCAGGTGTCCCTTTATGCGGACGACCTATTGGTCTATGTCAGGGACATGTCTGCTGTCCCGGCGCGGCTGGACTGCATCCTACGCACCTTTGAGCAGCTCTCCGGCCTGCGAGTCAACGCCGCTAAATCCTGTCTGTTCGCCTTTCGGGACGATGTCCAAGACCCAGACTACCACCTTGGCGGAGTGCGGGTCCAATGGCAACCGGACACCTTTCGCTATCTGGGTGTCCAGATATATTGCCGCTCTGCGGATTTGGTGGAGGGTAACCTGGGGCGCGCTGTGACAGCGGTCCGGGCTCAGATGGCATTCTGGAGTACACTTGCCCTTTCGGTGACCGGCCGAATAGCGCTAGTTAAAATGGTAGTGCTGCCCCGGATGCTGTACTATTTTGCCAACCTCCCAGTATACATATCGGTGTCTTTCTTCACGCCCTTCACGCGCTCCCTCCGTGACTTCATATGGGGAACGGCGCGCCACAGGGTCGCGCTGCCGAAACTGTGTCTTCCTGTGGGCCAGGGCGGACTAGGGATGTCGTGTCTTGAGCACTACTATCTGGCTGCGCAGCTGCAATGGGTGGCCCGCTGGCTAGCTGACAGATGCCGTGAGGACACGGCGACGGTGGTGAACCCGCCGCTGGCGTTGACGGAACTCCTCAGAATCTTCCACCCGACGACTAGCGCGCACAAGCCCGAACCCCTGTTGCTAGTGGTGGCGTATAAATGCTACCGTCGATGCCTCCGGCTGACACGAGCCAGGATCCCATACGCCCCGGCCATTCCTCTGGAGGGTTCCCCCTGCGGGCGAGACACGCTTGGTGCTGCGGAACTTAGGGATTGGCACGCGTCGGATATACACACACTGGCGGACTTATTCCAGGAAGCGGGCCTTCTACCGTTCGCGACCCTGGCGGAGGAGACGGGGCTGGCGCAGGGCCAGTTTCTCCGACACCGGGCTCTGATAGAGACGCTGGCGGGTCATTGGGGGGACTTACGGGAAGAGCCGGAGCAGCACTTAGTGCTGCAATACCTCCATGTCATGGGCCGAGGGGGGCATCTAATCAGATGGTTTGCTGCGGCCCTGCGGATACACGCGGTGCCCAGCCTAGAGGCACTACGCGAGAAGTGGAAGGGAGATCTTGTCTGACCTATGGTAGATAAAGAGTGGGAAAGGGTGCTGCAGGGGCCGAGGAGGATACCTCGAAACATGAGATGTCGTCAAATACAGTTTTTTGTCCTGCACAGGGCCTACCTTACGCCGGCTGCCATAAATAAGTTTTTTCATCGCGTAGACGCATGCTGCCCCCGCTGCGCAGTGGTTGGCGCCGATCTGCTCCACATGCTGTGGGACTGCCCAGCACTACAAATGTACTGGCAGGTGATACATAGGGAGCTCCGCAGGTGCACGGGCCTGGACATTCCGTCTGAGTGGCCCACTTATTTGCTACATCTCTTTCACCGGCCATCCCCGGCTAAGGTGGCCTCCCGATTTCTCGATCTGGGAATCGTAGTGGCTAAGCGACTTATCACCAAACGCTGGAAGGCAGACGCGGCGCCGCATGTGCGAGCATGGCGTAGCTCTTTACTGGCGTGGGCAAAGGCGGAGGAGGTGGCACTTCGGCGGGAGGAGACTCTGGGCCTGAGAGTGACGCCCATCGCATCCCAATGGGGGGAGATGCTGCAGACTTTGATGCATTCGGAGGAGGTGACCCCGAGTGGTGGCAGGGAGGTGATGTCGGAGCCGCGCTAGGTAATGGGGAGCGGCCAGCCTGGTGGAGATGCTGCGCTGGTGGATGTGGCAGGCTTAGAAGTGAGGCCAGTGCATGTTGCAGACCGAATTTTAGGGCTTGAATTAGTCCTGACGGGGGGGGCTGGGGAGTTTGGAATCTGACGGGGACGGGGATCAGAAGGGAGCGGCCGTTTAGACTAGGGCTTGCGAGCTGCTGTTGGAAGTTGTTTTGGTTGCTAGGCTGTCGGGGAGACAGCTACCCGGCCACTGAGCGGGGAGTTTAGCACTGTTTGAATAACTGTTTGGGGATGCACCGGGATTTGCACGTTGATACAGGAGATGGTGAGCGGATGCTTTCCACCAGGGCTGCGGCCACAGCATCACGCATGGCGAGCAGAGTTGCCCAGCACCTCACGGGTGGTATATTTGGACGCAGCCGCTTACTATTCAGGTCATGTAGCGCGACCGGACTACATGCGCTGTGCACTGACACTTGCCAAGTGATGTATGTAACGATGCTCCCTGATTAAATATGATGTAATGTGTGATTCCACCTGCAAACTCAATAAACAGATTTCTAAATAAAAAAATAGGTGTATAATGTCAAACATTGCGGTCAGGTGAGATCCACAACAAAGTGCAAAAATGTATAAACTGTACCTGATCACTGTTAGCTTTACCAGTTCTCTAACAACAATAAGCCTGTCATTTAAACGTCAGAGATATCAACTCACACCCTCTTCAGTTGAATGTTCTCTCGCATCCGAGTCATGCTGATCACTTCGGTTCACATCAGGGTTTAAGAACACCTGACACAACTCCCTCCAAGTTCTAAGACCCTCTTCTAACTTCTCATCCCTCCTGCTAGTCTTCATGTGGGCTTCCTCCACCAGAGACCACTCACGCACCTCCCTCATCCATTCATCTAGAGTGGGGGTACGCTTCCCCATCCAAGTCATTGCTACCCTGTGCTTTGCTAGAACCAGGAGGAGTTGCAAGAGTTTATACTCCAGCATGCAGTTCTTGGGTTTCGTAACATGTCCGAGGAAACAGTTTTGTGGGGTTGTCTCTACTTGAAATCCTGTACCCCTTTTTACCAACTCCACCACCCTGGGTCCAGAATCGGTACACCTCGGGCATCCCCACGACAGATGCAGAAAATCTGCCCCCACTGCACCAAACGGAGGGCACGCATCAGAGCGGTCCAGATCGATGTCTCATCAGGGTCATAGATGTGCGGTGTAAGTAGTTGAAAATGTATCAACTTGAAGCGCACATTGCAAGACACTGTGCGCATGAGTGCGCTTATTGCTCTCCACTTCTTCTCAGTCAGGGGATCCGTCACGTCCCACGCCTCCCAGGCCTTGGGTGAGGACCAGCCGAGTCTACCCTCGTGGCACTATAAGGGAGAGAAAAAAGCCGACGACCGGAGCCACTGGTAAGCATTATGTCCAGCGTTTGTGTCATTGGCGGGACATTTGGATATGTGAGCCATGTTGTCCTAGCCAGGTCCAGGAGTCCAGCATACTCAAGAAATGGGCCCTCACCCAGCCCATTCGTAGGAGATGAAGGTTTGGTTTGGGAACAAATCCTCTAATACCTGACCACCCCCCTCCCTCCATGCCTGGAATGACATCAAGTCCATCATTTTTCGCACTGGAATAAAATTGGAATAAGAACAAAACCGATGCGGATCATGGGGTGGGATGAGAAAGGCACATGGACAATCAAGAGCATGGCGGTGGTGGAGGGGAGAAAAATTCTAGAACAAGACAGAGCAACTGGGAGGGGGAGAGAAGCACACAAGGGAGACAACTGAAAAATACAAGCACTGTCCTAGAGTGCTTCAGAAAAAAGAAAAAAAGAGTTCCTGAAAAGCAAGCACTTGTGGAAGAAATAAAGAAGCCATTCAGAGAGGTGTCGAAGAGGCTATGCTCAATAGGAGCAGCGGCGGCTTGCATTAGAGGGAGGGGGAGGGAAGCGGACGCACACAAGCGAGCACAAATAAAATAAAAAAATTAAAATAAAATGAAACACTTACCGAGACAAACTGTAGACTTCCTCTTCTTTCTTCATCTGCAGCCTGACCCCGAGGAAACTCCCTTGACCAATCCTGGCACTGCTGTCATACCATGAGAGCTATGCCCCGATTGGAGGGAGCTGCCTCACTCGGTGCACCACAGTGCTCTGGAGGCCTGCACTTGCTCTAACCCAGCTGTCTTTTGACAGCTGGTTTAGAGATATGTTAAGTGCGCATGTGTGGCTGGCCATTGCAAAACAGCAGGTTAAAAAGACATGCACACTTTGAACAGTGCATAGACAGCCCACCCTCGTCCCTGTTGCTCACTCAGCAGCGGCCCGCCCCCATCCTGATGCTTTGTTCTGTATAGGGAATGAAAAATAAAATGGTAATGAATTACCATTTTATTTTCCATCTCTGGGACTTTGGGATTGATTTAAGTGGGTGACGCTCCTCTACTCCAACAGAGGAGCCGCTCCTGCACAGGAGAGACAAAGACGCACTGGAAGGCGAAAACATTTAAAGCCGTGGGCGGACTACATTCCTAGGTAAGTGATGCTCAAATATGAATTTACCTTGAAAAAACAAAAAACGAGAGGAGTTTGGCAAAACAGGAACAGTTGCTTTCATTAAACGCTTCATCCAGGAGTACACTTATAGAAGCGGGTCTGAGGATTGCCTCAAAGTACAATCAATCTGACCAAGGTTTTATACTATCCTTTGGGTATCATAAAGTGTTTCTGTCGATCCTTTCTTGGTAAAGAATTTGGCCATGTCTGTGGAGTCATAAATAAGACCCCTGATAACAAATGCAGGTGGGACTCGGCCTTGTGTGGACACAGTGAGGGCCAGTGGGTAATGTTCCAGATGTCTGGCATGAGGGGCGCGTGATCACTGCGTGCACTGTGTGTGCTGTGTCCTGATTGGCTATGTGTTCCTAACTTCATGTGGCTGCGGACTTTATGGTGTGTTTGGGATTGCGCGCGTCCCTCCGGCCATGTGTGCTTTCTTGGGGCCAATCTCCCTGGACCATTGTGGTGTCGCTGCGCCTATCTGTGGGACTGAGCTAAGTTTCTTGTTCGTGTGTTTGTCTGTAACCTATGTGCCACCCCACCTGTGACCTGTCAATCAGTAAGCTCAGGCTTAGGCCTCAGAGCCTGTCTGACTAAATATTTCATTGATGGACAGTTCATGACAGGCAAATTCAATAATAGAGATGCTATTTAATTTTTACCTATGACTGTATCATTTATATTGACATCAACTTTTTCAATATTAACATAAGCTTTCAGCAAGTCTCCACTGTGTCTTCGCAGCCACACAGCAGTGCTGTCTCGGAGGCTTTGACCAAAAAAGCTTTAAGAGCTTAGAAAGCCCGTTCCAAATCTCTTGTCTGAGTCAGCATCAGTTTGGGGAGGGTACCAATTTCAAGTGACCTCAAAGGTGCTGCACTACAATTTGGGACCATAGTTGGTAAATGAAGAAAAGCAAAATGGAACATTTATTGAGAAAATGGTTTTAGGAATGTAAGTGGGTGGTCACCATTAGACCGAGCTACTCAGTATATATCCAATATTGCCTCACCGCCAACTTAATCACCTCTCGGAGCTTTAGAGCATGAGACTGGTGAGAAGTGCTGGATTTACAGAGTTGAAGCATGGTGGCCTTAACAGCAATACAAGATTTCATTATATTCAGCATTGTGCCTCCAACCTGATTTGGTTGCTAAAAGCTCCTGCCAATTAGGATAGATGGTTTGTAGATAATAATAAGGGTGATGACACATGTAATAGTTAACAAGAATTTACAAATGCAATAGATTGATCGTGCCTGCCCTTCTCTCCAAAACCTGCACTTCACCAAGGACGAATCCATCATGGTTTGTTGAAAGAAGGTCAACTAACTACATACACAACCATGCATGCTACTTCTGTCTATTTGGAAAACTTGTGTCTCTCTCTGAGTATGTCTAAGATTAGTGTATTCAGAATTATTTACATATGTGGATACGTATCATCATGCCATGGCTACTCGGAATATTCCACAAATTAGCACCATTAAGCGAGGGCCACCATTATGACCGGAATGCGTACCAGCATGTCATGCACGCCCAGAGTTTGTCAAGAATTACCAACATATAGCAAGATCCAGCATTATACTAAGTGTGGGCACAATTGTTGAATGCCCACAATATACAAGGAATTGCTACCATAGTACTAAGGTTAACATTAAGATTGGGGTGGGCCTCATAGTGCAATCGAGGCATATGATATGACAGTAATTACCATGATACTGCCAGGACCAGGATAGGTAAAGAATGACCGCTATTCTGCCAGGACCAGAATTATGCCAGAAAAAGGCATCATCATGCCATGGAGGACCACAATATACCATAAATTACCACTGATATGTAAGGATTGGCATTAGGCCAGAGGTTGACACCATTACACCATTGATGCCCAGAATTTGGCAAGAGCTACCTTATGCCAGCGTGGACTCTACCATAACATAATGCCCAAACTATGCAAAGAATTACCACCATTTTTCAATGGATGCCCACAATATGGCAATAATTATCCCCAAACTGCCAAATCTACCATTCTGCCATGGATGTCAACAATATGCCAATAATTAGCACCATTCTTCCAGAGGTGGCACAACTGTGCAATGGCTGCCCAAAATATGCTAAGAATGATCACAATACTGCTAGGCTATCATTGCGCTATTCCACTGGCGATGGATGGCCACAGTATGTCAGGAAGTAACACAATTCTATTAGGATGAGCATTATTGGAGAGGCAGGCACCATCATCTTAGATTTCTATAGTATGTCAGTAATTACTACTATTATTCCCGAGGTTTGACACCATCATCCTATTGATGCTTACAATATTCTAAGAAGTACCACCAGTGTTCTAGGGCCAGTATAGATGGCAACAGTATACCAGGAATTATCACCATTACGCCACGATCAGCATTTTAGTGGGGGTCAGCATCATTCCATGGATGCCCACAAAGTGCCCTGAATTACAACAATTACGCCAAGAGAAGAATTTTACAATGGTGAGTCTCATAAAATGGATGCCCACAATTTGGCAAAAAGTACCACAGTTATGCCAGAGCTGGACATTATGCCATGAATGCCCATGAGTTATCAATGATTACCCCAGCGCGTCAGGGCCAGCATTAACCAGAGGTAGGCACAAGGCAGTGAGCACCGCCCTCATCCACACTCATGTGTGGATTAACACAAAGACACAAGCAAACGCAAGTGCATGCATCCAGACACACACACCATTCAAGACTCTTTTAATCTACTTACTTTCCGCTGCTGCTGGCTCGTGACTCCTGCATCCTACAGTTGTCCCGACTCCTGCTCTGGACTTTCTAAAGTATTGTCCAGGAAATTCTTTCAGGACAAGTTATTGAGGGGCAGAGGCTTAACTTGCCATGGAAATGGTAAGAAAATCTCTCTTGGGCATTTGCCTCCTGCAGAGGCAATGGAACACTAGGCTCTGAGAAGATCAAGAGGGCCCAACAGGGAATTTGAAATGTTTAGGGTGAGATTTTCTGTTTGGCTTAGCAGCCCTGTTATGAAAATTAATCTAGCAAGTAATAGTTTGTGTGTTTATTAGAGGTCCATCAATGGGGGTATTTATAACGTGGTTATTTGTTTCCTGAAAAACTTGTGTCATTGATTTTTCTTTGACTTGTAGCTTTATACCTCTCATCCCTACTGTAGTGACTAGCCAAATGGGAACAGTGCAGGCTCCACCCAGAGACAGATATGAGATAGTAGTGAGAAACTAATGTCCCTGGGGAGGTCCAGGTGGCTGTCCAGCAGATGCCTATGTCTTCTTTATTCTACTCCGAAGCAGAAGTGATCTCTCTGATAAAAGAGAACTTAATGGGGCCAGAAATTGACTTTGGAGCCTTCTCACAAACTACTGTAAAAGCAGCCTAAGCTGGAGTGGGTCGCAGAGGAATGCTTCTTAGCTGGTTGATCTTGTCGAAAGTATGCAAAAATTTAGTCAGAGGAACAATTGGAAGCTATACTATCTACATAGCTCTTAAAGCCATCACCACATAAAAAATGTGAATTGTAGATGTATACCTTGAGTAAGGCAAGGGCCACAGAGCAAGCAAAAGCAGGTACTAGCTCAGCTGAATATCTAAAAGGTCCTTAGAAATGAAGGCTGTAGAAGGTAAAAGCATCAAGCCATCTAGAAGAAAACCAGGATAAGATACACCACTCAGGATGGATTCCAACTACCCCAGGAGATGAAGTCATTGCCACAAAGAAAATAGCTTTAACTGACTAGAATCAAAGGGTTACAAGGGAGTGCCCTAATGGTTTTATAAACTACAGGCATAGCTCAAGAAGGACGGGGCACCTACCCCTGGCCTGTCTTGCTTAAAGCTCCACAGTGAGCAAAAAATGTCCTGGTGGTTACTACGGAAGGATCAGAGACCAGGATCACAAATTGAGTTGATAGATTACAGAAGTTCTCTAAGGCCGGAAACAGGAAGTCAAAAACTACTGCCTTGATTCAGGAAGACGGAAACTCTTAACAGATTGCAAGCCAAAGGAGAAAAAGCCTTCCCAGTGCACCAACTAGAAAAAGATTTCAAATGACTTGACACTGAAGGATGACTAAAGCGTTTGACGACTAAGGCCATTCCCTCCCGCAAAGTTTCTGCAGTCCATGCCAATCAGTTCAGTGGGAGGTATGATTCCAAGCACTGGAAGAGCCCTCCGTTAGGCTCTCAGTGCTCCCAGTACCAGCCTTCTTGACCCGGATAGCACAAAATGGTTGCTGCCAACCAGAGACACAATTCTGCCCTCCTGCTGCTGAGCCAAACTGGGGCAGAGGAAGGTAGGACAATAGGCATTCTGTCACAGGGAGGTGTGACCACCTCCTGGGCAGGATTTAGTGTATTGGGATGGGGTGGGTGCGCTTGCCAGCGCCACCCAGTCTGCATGAGGGGCACATTTGGTGTCCCTGTGCATAGTCCAGTTCAAACCAGTTCTGGGAGCCTTTGGCTTCCGCTCTGGTGCGCAACTGGACAAAGGACGTTGGAGAAACCTCCCCCCTGTCCAGACCCTCTACTGGGAGGGTCCCCTGAATCTTCCCAACCCTTTCCCTAGGGTACTTAAGGGCTTACCTGGGTGTAGGTCCCTAGATGTGTCGTGGGATAAGATTCAGACTAGACGCCACTGCACTTAAAGTGGCTGGGCACTCTGGACTTCGCTGGACATCGTTTGGGCCTGACTTCATCTCCCTTCCAGTCTGCTACATCATCTGTGCCTGTGCATCAAACAGGAACCTTCCACGGCCTGTGAAGCATCAAAGACACCTGAAGAAATCGCCCTTGGAGTGAAGGAGTCACTCCCCTGCATTCGCAAGCACCACAACTAAGTTGACCGGTCTGCTGATCCTGAGCTCCTCCGGACTCTGAATGGCTCTGCAACACAGGTGGTAGTTTTTCACAGCTCCCAAGGCCTGCTCTACCCTCACCAAGTTTGAGGCCAGTATTCCTTGTGGGGGATGCAATAACCAAACCCCTGTGTACCGCGTCAACTTGCAGTTGCAAAGGCTTGTTGACTTTTTTCCAAGAAGATCTTTGGGCTCAAAGTAGCCCCAGCCTCATGCATCTCCTGTGACCAGAATATTCAGCCACACCGCATTGTGTGCTTCGTGGCCTGCATCTTTTGGTGAGCTGCTTGAGGTCCTCTTGTGACTCCTGTGCCTCCGGCCTGTGGGTCCATTTGAGGGTCACCTTTACTTCTCTTGGGCTCCCCTGTTTGCTCAGGGCCTGCCCTGACTTCCCTGCCTTTGGTGAGTCC
This sequence comes from Triturus cristatus, assembly GCF_964204655.1. Taxonomy (NCBI): domain Eukaryota; kingdom Metazoa; phylum Chordata; class Amphibia; order Caudata; family Salamandridae; genus Triturus; species Triturus cristatus. The sequence goes on from NC_140580.1 coordinate 989,124,720, forward strand.
CCTGGACCTTGCTGGTCCTGACATTGATCCTTCTTTGATTCCTGCATGGCTTGCCTTTGCCAAGGCTTGTTGGTGCTCCCGCCAGACACCGACCCCTCAGCACTCGACATCCTTCGTGGGACAGCTTGTGCACAGCTTCTGGTCTTCCTCAGCATCACCTGGTCCTCACAGCTACAGAGTCAAGGTCACCTTCATCCATCCTGCAACACCCGACATCAGAGGGCATTCGTCTTCCAAGACTCCTGGTCACTCCTCAGTGACATAGACCCTGTCCCCTCTACTTGCAGGTACTTCTCGTCTAGAACCCACCTTCGGAGTCCCCTGGACACTTTCTCCTCTTCCAGCAGTAACACTTTCCTGAAGTCCTTGATTGGAAACAACAACGATTTCCGACACCACTTCACCCATATGCACCCGGCTTCCCTGTTGTAGGGAACGGGGTTACTAGGGTATCCACAGGTGGGGTGGCTCTCCAACCTTCTGTCTTCTGCGAGGTTTCTTCAGGGTACACTGGGAAGGGTCCTTAATCTTTAAAAATCCAACTGTGACTTACATGAAGAGTTGTACGGAGCATGCAGCTGTGTACTCACACTGCACACGCTCCTCGTGGGGACCCTATCTACTTACCTTGGGTGGTTCCCTGGGTCCCCAGTACTTCTACGTTCTCTTGACACTGTATTGACTCCAGTTGTGGTTCTTATACCACTTTCTCAGTATATGGTTTTGTCCCTCCCTGGGGCCACTGTGTATTTTGTGCTATTTACTGTGTTTGCTAAAGTATTGTGTACATTGTTCATATCTCCGGGTAGGAGATATTTCTATGTGTTAGAGAGTGTTATATAATAAATACATTTTTATAACTACTTTGTGTGGTTCTTTCTCACTTAATCTATACTATAAGATTGCATTCTGGTAAAACAAGCTGCTTTACACTCCTTCTGGACTAAGCCTGAAGGCTGCTCTCGACAGCTACCACTTAGAGAGCTTTCTAAGGTTGTCAAAGACCTCTTAAATCACCATAAGTGTTGTCTGGACTGGTGCACGGTCTTATAGGACTCTTACAGGAACCCTATCGGCTGGACCTGCTCTCACTTATACCCAGTACAAATAAGTGGACTCCAGGGATCAATTGGCACATCATTGGTTCCGAAGATCCTAGATCCAGTTGGCATCTCTTTTTACGCTACAGGGACACAAAAGCAGCAAGAAGCCCACTTTCCTGGAAGAGCCCAGCTGATTCAATTCTAATAGACCTACCCTGGACCCTGCTGGTGGCTTTAGTTGGAATGAGTCCTGACCTCCAAGTGCTATTTATGAGATCCTGGAATCCTTGGCTGGTGTCAGAGTTTACTCTTTCTACCTAACCCAAAAAACTTGCGACTTTAAAAAACATGTCTAGACTTTTTGCCTGCACAACTGAGAGAAGAGAGAGACCAACCTTCCGAGCTAATATGCTGAGGGTGCATCGCCGGTGGACCTAACTTCGCCATAGATCCTGCTATGTTCTTTTCCACAGCAGCAAATCCATTTAAGTGGGCCTGACACAGACTGACATCTGACAACATCAAACCCTTTTCGGGTCTAATCTGCAGCCTTGTCCCGCTGGAGGAATCCAACTTTAACAAAGCGTCTTAGTCCAACGGTAGAAAGCTTCACCCAGTCCAATGCCGAGTGGCAGTCTATTGACATCAATACTTCCTGGGTGTGAAATCTGAACTTTTCCTGCTCAGAGCTTTTCCTGCCTTTATCAACGGCTTCACTAGGACTTGAAATAGTGGCAATCCATCATCATCGACTCTGTCTTCGGATCCAACCCACTGCCTTGCCTCGCTGAAAACTCTACTTTCTCAGAAAATGTACAAGTCCGAAGATAACTCTTTTAGTGGGAAAAAACTGGTCCTTGTATCCAAACTGAGCTCCATCGCTGTTGGCCTCAAACCTTACCCTAGTGCCGTTCTAGAGTGACCAGTTACCCGCGGTTGACGCTTTGCACAATTTGGAGCTATTTTTATTTTTAAAATGTTAAATTCAATGTTAAAATCAAATCTCTAGTTCCCCTTATTTGATTTTTGTCATTATGGTCATTATGGTGCCATTTTGTTCATTAAAATATTTTCTATTTTAATTTCTACTTTTTAACTGTTATGGTACTTCTAGATTCTTTACACATTTTCTTATGTAAAACCCAGCTGCTCTGTGCCTTAGCTACCAGGGGTTGCGCTCAGGTTTACATTATTAAACCCCTTATTGGACCTAGCAGGAACAGTGACATTACTACTGGTGGTGGACTAAAATACACTCTAACTAATGATCTACTTTATCACAGGACCCATTAAGAGATAGGAGGGTGTGGGGTGCCTTGGATTGAAACAGATGGACATACGTCATCTCCGCCTGATTGACCGATTCACTCAAGTATGGTCCAAAGAGTTTCTACCTAAGGAAAGGCAATGTCTGCAAGAGGGCCAGACTTGTAAGCCTACGTCTAGTTCTCAATTACGTTGATCAAGAGATGCAATCCACTCCTTCATCAAGAGACTTCAGTAGAGCTTGGATGTTTTTTGTGAGGGATTGGTGGTATGGGCAGCATAGACTGGGAATTTCTAAGGAGATACAATGCAGTATGAAACTTCTTCGATTAGTATTTTACCATCACATTCACCACGCTGGCCATCATCTGAGGAAATTGTGGTCAATCATGAAAATTTCTGAAGCAGGTTGTCAGGGTATCGAACTCAAAATTACATGTCTAGAGGGTTATAACATTGGTCATTAGTGTGAAACAAAGGCTCTCTCTTTCCTTTCCTGTGAGGTCACCTTACAAATACTCTGGTATAGTGAGAGTCCACTCATTCATGAGTGGTGATACAATCAAATATATCAGGGACCTTTAGGTAATCACAGCCATGACCCGTGCAGGTAAGAGGGGTGGGGCCGGATGGTAAGGGGATTTCTATGGACGATGACGAGGGGCAATTAAATAAATAATTGCTCTGCACGGGCCGCGGTGGGTAATAATCTTAAGTGAAAGACAATCACAGAAGACCATGTTTTCTTGAAGATGGTTTACCACTTCTTCCAGGACCTCATTGTTTATGTACTTGCCCATTTCCTCGTCATACTTGGTCACAGATTCCTGGTTGGAGTAAACTATGCATTGGATTTGAATCAAGGCTTTTGTGGGGAAAGTATGTGCTAGATGTTTCTTTCGAAAATTGTGGATGCAGACTTCACAATTACTGATCAAATTTTGACTGTTGAAAGGGCCATAGATGGCCCTTTCACCTATGCTTTTCTAAGGGAAAAGATGGGTACTGGGGTGCCCTGATAAGCAACACTGGGATCAGGGCAAGTGTGGCTCATGCCACTGTAGATGTGTTTTTTTATAATTTGAAATGAATTTATAATTCAGCTAAGGTAGCATAACTAGGCCTCAGTCAAAGGCAAGGTAGTAGCCAGCTTACATTGACATCCATTCAGAAAAAAGTGTGCAGAGTCCTAATGCCAAGAAAAATGGGTTCAGCACAGGAAGTCAAAAATCTAAGTACCCTTCAGAAAGGGCCAGGTCCAACAACACGTAATTAGTCCCAATCCAATCTCAAAACAAAAACCTTAAACACAATGCACAATGTCAGCAAGTCAAAACAAATAAACCTTTGTCTGTATCCCAGAATATGGGTAGGGAATCAAATTCTCCACTGAAAGGGAAATAGAACCTTGTGGTACTAACTACAAACACTGTGAGCTAGGTTTCACAACAGGCAATTCAACCCTAATCTGGAATCCATGTATTTTAACCTTGTGCACAGAATAAACTGTCACAATTCCTAGTTAGAACTCATTCACAACTAGTCTATTAAGGATCTTATAAACTTGAACTGATACCTAAACTGACAACTTTATGTCTAACTCAAGTTTTCCATAAATCAAATACCTATTCATAAAATTACCAATAACTTCAACAAATTATAAACTGACAATTCATTACAGCGATGCACAATGCATTTCAGTATGTCACAATTTCAGTTATTGCATGCAAATATAACATAACATGATCACGATCACCAAACCACTGTAACATATCACACATCAGATCTTTTGATGCTCTAATTAACTAATGAAGAGGGTCGATGCACACGCTCCAGACTGTCTGTGTCTTCTTAAGACTTTGTCAATATTTGTAATATTTAGTCCAAGGCTAATTAACAAACCTGTGCAAGACAGGCTTGCAGATTAAAACTTTATGAGTTAATTCAAATATATAATAATTACTGAAAGCAAAAAGTATTTAGTTAGTCAATTAGGAATCTGCCCAGCCAAATAATTAAATTAATATTCTGCAAGAGGGCTATGTGAGAAAGTGGGTTTCTGTTGCAGTAAACACCCCCCCCCCTTTATTATGCCAGACTACTGAAGCTCTTTGACTTGATGTGCTCTGAGGCCCTGCCAATCAGGACCCCAGGGCCTGTGTTCTTTCCCCAAAACAAAACCCAATTGTCAACTCTGGCACAGGTAGGTCCCTTGTAAATGGTACCCCATGTACCCAGGGCACTGTGACCAGAGAAGGCTCCTAAGGGCTGCAGCACCAATTTTGTCACCCTTAGGGGCCCTGTACCTTTTCACAAACACACTGCCTTGCAGGCTGCGTGTCTTGGTGCAGATCAAAAGTGAAAAGTCGACATGGTACACATCCCTGTGTGCCATGCCTACAAACCACTGCCCTGGCCTAGGTCACCCCTCTAGCTGGTTGCACTATGCCAGTGGTAAGGGCACAGAGGCGTGAGCCCTGTGCCCCTACAGTGTCTGAGTCCATTCTCAGACAGTGTAGTGCAGTGTACAATTAAAGAGTAAATGGTGCTGGGAGTTTGTCATTACGAACTCCACAGTACCATGATGGATTCACTGAAGTCTGGGAAATTTGGTATCAAACTTCTCAGCACATTGTACCCACACTTATGCCAGTGTGGGTTTCAATGTAAAACACACGACAGAGGGCATTTTAGAAATGCCCCCTGAACTCGACCCACAACCAGTGTCCCGACTGAGTGGCTGCTTAAGCTGCCACCCACCAGACATGTTGCTGGACCCCTGGGTCGAGAGACATCTGCTCTCTAGGGCCTGCAACAATGCACATCCTGGGACGAGGTGCTAGGCCCCTTCCCCCAGGATGGGCAGGGGAAGCTTCAAAGGCCTACCGCCCTTGTGAGCTTCTCCAGACCCCTTGCTGTACTCAGCAACTGGTCCCCACTGGTTCTACCCCCCACTTTGGGCGGGAGAACCGGCAAGAAAAACAAGTGAAGAAGAGAGGTGTGCCCACCTCTGCCAACTCCATCCCTAAGGTGGGGGAGGCGTGGTGAAGCACAACCTCGAGTCCCCGCCATCTTGAGGATGGAGGGACCCAGCCAACCAGGGACAGGCTCCTGCCCCCCTCCCACTGGAGAGAGGCAGAATAGGGGGTGTACCCACACAAGGGAAGGGACCCATTGGTCCCTGCCCTTTACCTACCTGTAACGCCCCTAAATATAGTATTTAGGGGCACCCTGAACCTTCCTTCCTTCGACCCAGCAACAACAAGAAAAGAAGAGAAGAAGAAGGACGAAAAGCCGTGCAGAGCTAACAAGAGGACGACGCCCACTGACTTGGCCCCAGCCCTACAGGCCTGTCTCCCATCGAACCTGCTCCTGCGAAACGCCGGCATGTCCGGCAGCCAGCAACCTCACAAACCCCAGAGAACCTGCCTGCCTTCACTTTCCAAGCTGCTTCTCCCGTGAACACCGGACGTGTTTGAACTGCAGCTTCTGGTGCCATCCAGGAACCGCGAATCCCGCACACTCTGCACCCGCCGAATCCGGCCCGAGTTCAAGTGGACAAGTACCATGAGGATGTCCCCCCGGTGATCCTGATCCGAGATCCGGCGACCCCTGACCTGCCTCAAGCCTCCTGACGACACCTGCAGCCTCATTCCAGAGGACCCCCCTACCGCGACCAGAGCAGGTAACAATATCCGATGTCCCAAGGCACCCCTGCACCTGAAGACCCACGGCCTTGTGTGCCCAACCCAGCGGTGCCTAACCAACCCTCTACATCCCAACTTACCCCTCGAAGTGGTGGTCGCTCCTGGAAGATCATCGTCCCCGAGCATGCAGTGTTTCTTTGTCCCGGAGAATCTCCATTGAAATCAACAGGGCACCCGACCTCAAAACAGCACGCTGCACCCAGACGCCCTAGTGCCGCTGAGGGTGGCTTTTTGTGCTAACTTGGTCCCCAACTTGCCCTGAGCTAAACCCTAGGAGCTTTACTCCAACAACCCCGAAACCTGCTTGCCAGCAGCCACCAACCGGGCACTGGGGGTGCAACTACAGTGCATCACTGACCCTGGGAGACCCCTGAGTCTAACCTCAGAACCCTAACTCAAAAGACCGATCACTTACCTCGAAACCGATAACCTGTTTTTCCTCATAGGATAGCATTGACACTTTTTCTCCCAAAAAGTTTCTGTCGACTTTTGAAAACTAAGAATATTCCTTAAAAATCACACAAATAACCAAAACGCATTTTCTCAACTGTTTTCAGGAAATGTCCCAGTGCTGAATCTAGGTATCCAGCACTGAGTAAGAAAGGTAACGTTAAAGTAACTTACCTGCAAAGTGAATTTCTTCCCATAGGATAACATTGCGATTCTATGTGAAAAAGTTTCTAAGTGTCAACTTTTGAAATACAATAATATTCTATAAAAATCGTACCTCTAACTAAAACGCATTTACAGGAAATGCCCCAGTGCTGAATCCAGGATCCAGCACTCTGTTAGAAAAAACTATCCGAAAAGTAGTTAACTGCATCTTACTTAAAAAGCCTATTGATTCCAATGTACTGAGTTTACTAAGTTTGTGCATTGCATTGCAACCCCTGTAGACCCGAATTGGTACAAAGTCATACTGTATTCTGAAAGTATTCAACAACAGCATCTTATATCTGAAAAGTATTTTTATGCTTACCTGTACCAGGCTTGCTTGGTTCTAGAAATAAAACAGTATATCTTTTTATACAAAAACAATTGGCCTAGAGATCAGTCCTTGAGTGTGTGAATTCATTTGCTGACTGAGTGTGTACATCAAATGCTTAACACTGTCCTCTGATACTGCCTTACTGCTCGACCAAGCTACCACTTTGGAGAGTAAAGTTCTATCTAACTTTAATCTCTGCCTACCTCTGGAGACCCTTGGACTCTATACACACTGAACCTCACTTTGTTGCAGTATATATAGAGCCAGTTTTTTACAGGCTAACATGAGGTATGACTCTGAAGAAAATCCAAGCAAGAGCTAATCAATAAATAGACTAGCGCAGAGTTTGCCTTTTAAAGAAACTCAGAAAGAACTAACTCTTCTCCAAAATTAAGCAGCTTTTCTAAGGTTTCAGGGTGCAGAAGCCACACAAATTTCATGGTGTGTTATGATACGACAGTGTAGGACTAGCCATGTTGAAAGCACCTAGGCAAATCAGTATTCTGATAAACAAGATACTTCTAGGAACACTTACTCCCTAATGCATTTCATTGGTTAGACTGTGCATAACTAATTAAGGAAACAAGTTAACATTTTATGTAACGCAGCAATATAATGGTTTGTTCAGCTAATGAATGACATACACAGAAAATCGGTAAGAAACCTTGAAAAGTTGCAAAATAAAGAAACATCCAGAACATAGCACCTCGAGTGACTACCTATATTACATTACAGACAACACAGTTGTAACTTCTTTTGTGATGTTTTTCCTGAAATGGAAAAACACACAATCACATAGGGATAGGCAAAGGCTTGCTTACATAAAATAAACCTGCACTATTATTCTATAAATATGACTAGCTATCTGAGCCCTCATCATTAGCATTGCTACCTATCCAGAGAAAAATACTGACCATCTATTCATGTTTTTTAATATTCCTGTCCTGCCAAGTACCACGCATCTGGAGTTAGACTAACACATTTTAATGTGGTGGTCCACATCACCACTCTAAAATACATAGTCGTGGATTATAATAGTGTCTTTACACCACCTGAGCGCGCTGCCAGGGCCGAGGCACAAGCTGGGACTCGACAGTGGGGCGAGTGCTGTGGTCTGAGGCTTGTGCACTGCACAGTGTGCTGCAGGCGAGTCTTGTCGAGAACATCACACTTGGTGTCTTAGTAAATTTAACACTCTCTTACATACCGACTGGGCTCAGCTGATTAGTAATTCATGCTGAGACTTTGGCGCTTCAGTGGCCTCAGAAGCCGAACCAAGTCATGTGGTCTGCCTACATTTTATCCTGAGTCTGCCACAGTTCGAGACTCATCTCCAGCAGTGCCCACGTGAATCCAGGGGACGGGCCTTAAGTTGCCTGTTGTTTTTGTTTTCGGTCACCTGGTACTAACCCATTAGTAGTGTTACCATTGACCTTTTTTGCTGCGCCAATGATCAGATGATTCTGGGGCCAAATCTGTGGGTTTTTTTAATCTCTTGTGTGTCACTCCCCACCAGAGTGGGGCTCTGGAATATCCAAGTCCCTTTGGCCCATTCGTGGGCATGTAGCCAACTGTCTGCCACTTAGACTCAAGGGTCCGCTCTGCACAGGCAGGATGTTTTTAGGTCTCGCGACCTGCGTTGCACTGCGCAGCAGTGCTCGCGCAGGCGAGAGTCCTTTTGTCCGAAGTTCAGAAATGGACCCTGGAATCGCACACGCTCGTGCGTGTGCGATTCCTTTGGTGCTACCCCATTGTCCTTTACGTGCGTCTTTTTATAAAAGACTGCATGCAATTTGCCAAAGGCGGGCGCTTTGCTCCGCGCACGGCCTATTGGTGTCTATTACGCGCTTGGCGCGCGTAATAGACACCGATAGGCCATGTGGTCTCAATTATCGTGCCCAGACATGGGCGCGATAATTGAAAGCACGTCTCGCTGTGGTGCGCGGGCACCACTCGCGGGATTGTTCATTTTTGGATCCATTTCTCATGGAAGCAACGGAAGGAAAGAAGCGCTGACGTCTTGTTTAGGACTTGTTTTTTATTGTGCTTGGATCCATATGACCCCATTAGTGTTTTAAATAGGTAAACAATTGATCTTGAATTTTAAATAGTACATGTCCTGTTACCGTGGACAACTCTGCTCGCGGGGTGAACGGGGTGATGCACTCTCTCATCTGTTTGTGGAACCAGGGACACAGTGAAATGTCTTTTGTGGGTATTAGATTGGATTTAGCATCTTTGCCAAGACAGTGCAGCAACCGCGGAAACCGTTCTGCCAAGCGTGAAATAAACACTAGATTTAACCAAAATGAAAATGGGACCTCCACGTCATGCAGCATCATTGCCCACATAGTATAGCGTTACACTACACATCCGTGTCCAAAGGCGATAGGTGATAGCTGCTGAGCGTTCATGTAACGGCTCAGTGGATTCTGGGAGTTGTAGTCTTTGTTTGCTGCAATTGAAACAGATGGACTACCCTGTCATATTACACTGGTTTGTAGAGGGAAGGACGCAGCTGCTCTAAAAAAAACTTGTGCCCCAGATAGCATGGAGTTTTCACGTAATTTTACACTTCCTCTAAAAATAAAAGTCTGGACAAGTCTCTCCTGCAAAATAGGAGCCAGTCCCACTTCACTCTCCTTCATCCATGCCCTAAAACATTCCTGTTCAGCCAAGTCGAGAAAACACAGCCCATATTCTGACAGAAAGAAGTCTAGACACTGACAGAGACAAGTACCTAACAATTCACACGAAATAAAAACAAAATACGAAGAACCACAAAACATAGCGAGATTAACAATTCCAAACAAAATATATAAAGGGACCCTTGACCCTGATGGTACAATGGAATGTTGCTATGAGGGCCCCGTGCAGGCTCTAAGAGCCTGGTGGGTGCATCGCCGAGGTAACGATGCTGATAACTCAGTGCATTAGATTTGTGGAGAAAGGCGCTACTACACCTTTTAATGCGTCGAGCAAACAAAGGATGTTGGGGGCATATTATCAAAACAGGCGATAAAATTATCGCCTCTTTAGCGGCAGAAAACTGCCGCTAAAACGGTGATAATGGGCTTGATAATATGCTCTATGGAATTCCAATTGAATGGGCTTCAATTGGAATTCCATAGAGCATATTATCACGCCCATAATCGCCCTTTTAGCGGCAGTTTTCTGCCGCTAAAGTGGCGATAATTTTATCGCCTGTCTTGATAATATGCCCCCAACTAGGTTTCATATAGTGTGCATTTAACACCAGTGGACCGTGCTTCATTTGACAAAAAACATGGCGGGCCAAATACCGTGTTCCAGTATACCGAGACTGACTAATATTGATTCCCTTGCATGCCTCTTTCTTCCACCATCTTGTACTCCTGCCTCTTTGTATCCTGTTGGGGATTTTCTTTCTTCGTTTGAAACGCCGTTTTCCTATTTTTCTCTTCCTCCTTCTTTTTTTCTTCTTCTTCACCTCTCTTTCTCTGGGTGAATGTCTGATGAGAAATTATTCCTGGCCCCTATAAATAAGTGCAGATACCCACCACCAGCAACCGTTAGCGGAACGGATGTTTCCCTTTTGCATCTCGGGTGTGTTAGGGGCGGAGAAGAGGGGGGGAGGGGGCTCCTGTGAGCCAGGTCTCAAACTGTCTCATCAAAGTGTGCATTGAAGTTTAAAGAAGAAACCAGTCCTCCTGTTTTCTATAAGGTTCACTGGAGCCAATAAAGCACTAGGGCCCACATGCATCAAAGCAAAAACCGGTCGCAAACGGGCAGATTCTCAGAATCTGCCCCTTTGCGACCGGTATTTTTGCATTTGGGATGCATCATCCCAAATACAAAAATCGCAATTTAAGTAATCTCTAAATTGCGATTACTTAAATTGCGATTGCATTTAAGGAATCTCACATTGAGATTCCTTAAATGCAATGCACTAAAGTAAAAAAAATTGCGATTTCGCTAATAGGGGGAGAAAATTACCATGAAGTTGAACTTCATGGTAATTTGCAAAAACGTTGAAAAATGCACAAAAGTGCATTTTTCAAAGTTCCATTTTACACACACACATGCCCTTGGGGCATGTGTGTGTGCAAGATGTACTCATATGCAGATTTCAGGGGTGCAACAGGGTGTCCTTTTGACACCCTGACACCCTTGAAATTGCATGAGCAATTTGCGATTCTCTAATTGAGAATCGCAAATTGAGAAGGTCTTCCCATTCATTCCTATGGGCCTCTAGGCCCATAGGAATGAATAGGGAGGTATTCCTTAATTGCGAGTCGCAATTTCCGAGTCGCAATTAAGGAATGTTTAGAAATCGCTATTTTTTAAGCGATTTCTACATGCATAGCCTTTTGCTATTCCTTATTAGCTAATCCTTATTTTTCGCTAATAAGGAATCGCAAATGGCATTGTTTTTAGTTTTTTTATTGTTTTTTAATTTTTTATTTTTTTTAAAAAAAATTTTTTATTAACAGTAATTTTGCACCTTTCCATATATAGAGTTCACGTTCACGACATAGGTTGAATTTTTTTTTTGTCAAAATCAACATAGGTGATATCACTTTGGAACAACCATACGTCATCTGTACATATAACACAGAGTACCTCCTGCAAGCATTCCCATACGTGGACCCCCACCCCTCTAATCATGAAGTGTACCTTCTGCATTATTCGCTGAGGTCGGACTCTGAGCCCGATGACGGGGGTGTGCATATATGACCCCTGAATGTGTTCCATTTTCCCCATATTATCTGCCATCACCGGGGGCAACCCCTATTAGCACATACCACCTTCTCCGCTACCATGGCGCTATCCAAGTCACAACACCCCCATGCGTGTGAGGGGACTGCTTGCGCCCCCCAGTGTCGCGCAATATTCCTCTTGGCCAATACTAGCCCTATGGTCACCCAGGTTTGTTCAGCGTGGTTTAGGTCTGTATCATCCCATATATTCAGTAAACACATCCGAGGCTCAGGGGGAACCTCACGCCCGGTTACTCGGGAGACCGTTGCCATAACCTCTCTCCAATATCCGGCAATGGCAGGGCAATCCCAAATCGTATGAAAAAAGGTACCCTGGAGGCCGCATCCCCGCAGGCAAAGCGGATCAACCGCTCTCCCCATTTTATGTAGCGTGGATCTAGTGTAGTATATCCTGTGCAGTATTTTAAGCTGCACCAATTTTAGTTTGGACGAAACCGCCACCTCCCGCGGGGACGCAGTCGCCTCCTGCCATTCGTGCTCATCCATGTCCCCAATATCTACCTCCCATTTCCGTTTAAGAAGTTCTGTGGGGTCTTTTTGATGGTTTATTAACCTACGATATGTCAGTGATATTGCTTTCTTGGTCAGATGGTCTGTGAGTAAACGATCCTCGAGTGGGGAGGACTCAGGTGGGGTGGTCCCTCTAGGTATAGCATTCCTCAAGGCATGTTGAATTTGCAGAAATTTGAAACTTTCCGCTCGCTGCAGCTGATATTCTATCTGCAGTTGCTCAAACGGGACCATCTCACCCCGCTTCCAGTGGTCACCGACCCTGGAGATGCCTATCAGGTCCCACCCCGCAAATTCCTTACTTAAATGCATCATGCCTATCGCGGGAGAAACCCATAGCGGTGTCTGCCGAGTGATCACCCCCTCCCAACCAAGCCTGCGCTGCGCCGTGTGCCATATGTGTAGGGTGTGTTTCGTGGGGCCCGTTAGTGTATTTTTGGGGGATTTATTGTACAAGGCACGAAGTACTCCTGTCACCCCCATCTTATGCCTATCCATGCGCAGAGCCGGATCGTCCTGCGGCGCATGCAGCCACTGATTGATTACCGTGAGCTGGGAGGCCCAGTAATATAAGCGTATGTTGGGTAGGGCAATTCCCCCGTCGTACCAACGCCTCATCAGTTTGCAGAGAGCAATGCGGTGGGGTCCGCCCTCCCACAGCAGACTGCCCATCTCCGCCTCAACCAATTTAAAGTAGGAGTCTGGGATTGGCATGGGCGTGTTTTGTAGCACATAGAGGAAACGCGGGAGGCCCATCATCTTGAACAGGGCTGCTCTCCCCAGCAACGTCAGCGGTAGAGAGTGCCAGTGTTTGACATCGCTCCGGAGTCTGCGGAGGGGCGGAAGTAAGTTGCGTTCAAAGAATAGGGCCGGGTCAGGCGTGATGTTAATGCCGAGGTATCGGAAACCATTCACCGCCACCGTTAGTGTTACTCCTCTAGGGAGTTGTGGTATGGGTCCATGCAGGACGTAGAGTACTGACTTTGCCCAATTGATCAGATAACCGGATAATCTACCGTACGATTCACAGATGTCCAACAGACTACTGATAGACCATTTCGGCCGCGTCAGGTATACCAAAATATCATCTGCATAGAGGGAGACACGGTCGTCCCAGCTCTCAGTCCACTTCAGTCCCGTGATGACCGGATCCTGCTTGATCCACGCCGCCAAGGGCTCCAGCACTAGAACGAACAGCAGTGGGGAGAGAGGACAACCCTGCCTAGTTTCCCGCCCCAGCGGAAAGTCCTCCGATAGCCGTCCGTTCACTGCCACCTGTGCCAGAGGCGCACTAAATAGCAAACGTACCCAAGCACGAAATTTGTGCCCGAAACCAAAACGCGCAAGCACTGCAAAGAGGAAGGGCCACTCCACACGGTCAAACGCCATACTGGCGTCCAGCGACAAGATAACCGCGTCCTCCTGAATGTGGGGTCCTCCGGCCAATATGCCATGCAGTCGTCTAATATTCATCGCTGTGTTGCGTCCCGGCATAAAGCCGGATTGGTCAGGGTGTATGAGCTTCTGCAAATGAGGCTGCAGACGGGTCGCTAACACCTTCGCTAGAATTTTTACTTCTGCGTTAAGGAGTGAGATAGGTCTGTAGGAGGTGCAGTCGTGGGGAGGCTTCCCGGGTTTTAATATCGCCACTCTCTGGTCGCGGGGGAGTATGCCCTCCTTTAAGCTGGTTTCATACATTTTCAGCAGGTGGGGAACTACTGTGTCTGTCTCCTTCTTGTATAACTCTATCGGAACCCCATTCGGCCCCAAGGCTTTCCCAGACTGGAGGCCCCGAACGGCCAGGGCTATCTCTTCTGCGGAGAGGTCAGCCTCTAATGCCTCCGCATCCTCCTCAGGCAATCGCGGAAGACGTATGTCCCGCAGAGATGCCAGGTTGTCGTCAACAGAGGCCGTTACCACGGGAGTGTACACTTGTTCGTAGTGGGTTGCAAAGGCCCTCACTATTTCGTCAGGATTCGTCACAACCTCACCCGTGGCCAACCGTATCTGCGCTACCCATCTGTTTGCCCTCTATTTTTTATCTAGCCACGCTAGTAGTTTGCCCGCCTTATCTCCCACCTCATAGATTGTGTGTTGCGTTTTCGTTAGACGCACCCGGGCTGCCTCCCATAAGTGGTCCCTGTATATCTGTTTAGCGAGGTTCAATGCCTGGACTCTCGTGTCAGTGGGCTCTCGTGCGTGCTCCCTTTCTGCCTCGGTCACCGCCTCCTCAAGCTCTAATATCTGTTGCGCCGAGGTGCACCTGTGGGCTGTAATGGACGCAATGTCCTGTCCACGTAGCACTACCTTGTAGGCCTCCCAGAGGATAACAGGTGAGGTAACTGACTGCGTGTTGTCCTTGAATTAATGTTTCGTGGTTTTATGTAGGGTCTTACGTATGTTGGGGATTTTTAAATAGCTGGGGTGTATCGGGAAGATGCGTCTCCGCCCCAACAGGCCCGAGGAGCATGACAGCAACATCGGGGAGTGATCTGATATCCCCCTGGGGAGGTGTTTAACCTCCAGTAGTTTCTCAATGCATGCCGGGGAAGTAAGGAGGTAGTCGATACGTGAAAGACTGTTATGCGCGCTGGAGTGATGCGTGTATTGACGCTCCGTGGGGTGGTGTATGCGCCAGGTGTCTTGCAATCCCATCGCATCTATAAAGTCGCGCAAGGGCGATGTAGCCGCGCTTCGCTCCCTCGGGGGGTGCCTGTCCCACGCATCGTCCACTGTAGTGTTGAAATCGCCCCCTAGTATCAGGTCTCCAGGGGGTAGGCCTAGCAGAAAACTCCCCAGAGCCGGGAAAGCAAGAGAGTGCAATGCCGGAGGAATATATACTGTGACAAAATTGAAGCTGCGCCCCTCCCACTGCCCGGCCATCGCAGCAAAGCGCCCTTGGTCATCTGTCCACTTCCCTTTCACCACCAGGGGGCAACTTCTCCGGATAAGGATCCCCGCGCCCCTAGAGCCAGCGGTAAACTCTGAATGTCCTATCATTGTAAAACCCCATCTATTGAGTGCCTTAACGGCTGTTCCCACTAAGTGGGTCTCCTGCAGTAGCACCACCGACGGGGTATGCCGTTTAAGGTGTTGTAGTACCAACCCCCGTTTGATTTTATTGCCCAGGCCATTCACATTCCACGACAGCACCGTCAATGGACCACCCGGGGCCTGGCCACTAGCTGGTTGCGGGACTGTAGTTGTCATCAGAGTGGCTGCTAATCATGTGCAAGTCGACCCCTGTCAGGATCAAATCCCCTAGTGTATCTACCCTGGTTTTTATAGTCGTAGTCGATGAACGTGTCTCATGTATGTATGTTCCCGTGACCCACTGAAGGTGACTGACAAACCAAGAAACTAAAAAAGAAAACAGAAAAATCCAACAATTCCATAATGGAAATCCTCGCCCCCCAACTACCCCCCTCCCTGCTTCCCTGCCAGACAGATCCCGAACTACCCGCCACCCCAACATAGCAGAGTGCTTTAATCCCATCAACAGTACTTGCGTGTAGAGGGAAGGAAGTCCGAGAGCCGGCACCGCTCCCCCAGCCTCCACACTGTCTCGTAACCATGCAAACTGTGCACCATCCGATTCTCTTTGTTACTTGTAGGCATTGGAAGCATCTCTCGTAAGGAAGGAGACCCCAGTGATCAGTCCCTGTGCCACTCATTTTGCCCCTTCCTGCAGTGGGTGCATCTGCTCCTCCCCATGTCGCCGGTCCCACGGCAGGCGCCAACAGTTCAGTCATCCGAGTCTGGACCTCTGGGGCCCGGCTCCGTCCCCTCCTGCCGACACGGCTGGGAATTCCCGTGCAATTCTGTGTCTTGTCGCTGCCGCCTCTTCGATCTGTCGGTACCACTCACAGGCTGCCAGCCCTCGAGCCAGTCGTGGGCCTCCTCTGGCGTTTCAAAGAACCATGTCTTGCCCTGTGCTACCACTCTCAATTTAGCCGGAAAGAGCATTGAATATGAAAGTTCCTTGCGGCGAAGTTCTTTTTTCACCTCTATAAAACTTCTGCGCCATTTGGCCACCGCCGCTGTATAGTCCGGGAAAAAGGAGATCAAGGAATTTTGTATGCGCAAGGGCGGCACCACCCGCGCTGCCTGCAATATAGCGTCGCGGTCTCTAAAATTGAAGATCCGGGCCACAATTGGCCTAGGGGGCGCTCCCGGCTGGGGCCTACCTCCCGGCACTCTGTGCGCCCGCTCCACGGAAAAGAGGGTGGACAGTCCACGGGGCTGAATCTTGGATTGTATGAGTTCCTCAACATAGAGGTCCATGGCGGGGCCCCCTTCGTTCTCGGGAACCCCGGTAATTCGGATGTTGTTCCGTCGGGAGCACCCCTCCTGATCGTCCAACTTTTCCGCCATAAGCCTGTTGTCCGCCTCCAGATGACCGACTCTTTGAAGCAGTGAGGCAGTGTCCGCAGTGAGGGATTTTGTCACCTTTTCCACTTCCTTCACTCTGTCGGTCATTTTTGAAAAATCTGCACGTAGGAGGGAAACATCAGTGGAGATCGACCCCACCGCAAGGGGGGCCGCAGGCGGTGCAGCGCATAGAGGGCCTGCCTGCCCACTCGGTCCGCGGGCCTACGCTGGTCGATGGCCGCCGGCGCCGGGCACCCCGAGCCTCCTTCAATCCGGCGAGTCTGTCGGCAGGACCCCTCCGGTCCAGAGGGCCCCCCTAGCGTCGATCCACAAGGGCGTCCAGATCAAGGAAATGGCGCGGCACAGTCCCGAGGGGCCACAGCGTTATTAAGGCTGCAGGTGCGCCCCCCCTCCAGAGCACGCCGCGCGGGAGCCCTCTCTGCCCCGCACACTCCCGGGGGAACTCACTGTGTGGTCCGGTCCCAGCACGCGTCTGCCACGAGGTCGGCAAGCGCCGGAATCGAAGCAGGGCTCCTCCACCACACCTCAGTCGTCCTCAAGGATCAGGCGTGAGCAGCCGATGCCGCAACGTTGGGTCGCGCACCCGCCTACGCCTCTCCGCTCCCGCTGTCACTCACAGGGAACCAGGGGGGGGCTCGCGGCGCGCCCCCGCCGCGGGGCCGCACCACCAGCGGCCAGGTCGGATTTCAACTTGAGGTCCCGGCTGCAGGCTCGCAGCCAGGCCGCCGCCTTTTCTTCGGCACCAGCAGCGTTTCCAGGCACAGGGTGGTCGCTGGGTCGGATCAATCGATGCCTCTCACCCTCCGGTATGGTCACATGTCGGTGGGGCCGGATAAATGCACGGATAGCTGATCGGATCGTCGGGGGAACTTTACCACTCCCGGAGCTTCGCTAGTTCGCGGCCATCGCTGGTTCCGCCAGGCCACGCCCCCCGCAAATGGCATTGTTGATGCATGTGTCAGAAAGTACTGAAAGGTTCCTTCTCTGAAAAAGGTGGTTGCAGCTCTATTTAGTGGAGCGAAGCGTGCAGTCCACTCAGAGTTAGGTCTATGTAAGGGGATCAAAAGAACTCCGCCGGCATACAGAATACCCATTTACTCAATGCTTTAGTAGAGGAGAGTCTGTGCCCACAAACGGGGCAGTCTTCCTTCTCCACCACCAGTAGACAGGGAGGAGAAAGGATAGAGTATGACAAAGCAGGATCTCATGTAAGGGTCAAGAAAACCACATAACACACAAGTTAAGGGAGCAAGCACACACGGAGTACTCCAAGTCTACTCTTCCGTAGAAAGGCACCAGCGAGGTGTTACTGTTTGCATACCGTGCTTGAATCCTGCGTGTGCTGTTACTGTGGCGAACGGACAGCAATTTGTTCGAAACAGAGCATATAGGCCAGCAGTTTCAAGACTCGAAGATGAAAATCAATACTGGAGCACAGCAGTATCCGGAAAATGAGAAAGATAAAAGGTTTCGAGAAGCCAGCTGGGCTAGCTGCAGCAGCCTAACATGCCAACTGCACTAGTAGATAAGAGGTTGGGAACTGAGGAGCACAGACCTGTAGATATGCGTTGTATCCTAAGCCCTGACGACTAGTCAAACATTTCCAAGGAGCGTCATCACAAACAACAAACCTACCACATTATGTTACACATAAATGTCCGGTGGGCTGATCATGTGGTACCTTTTGTTACCTCGGAATAGGATCTTTCACCAAAGATTAAACATTTCAAATGTCCCAGACACCACTCCTGAGAAGCGATATTCAAGGAGTGTCAAGCACTCCCGCCTCAGTGAAGCCTGAAACGTAACCAGTATGAGACTGCAGCACAAAAGGAAGGTATGGCTTGTGTGCCCTAAAGCAGCACTGTACCTGCTGCACATAACTCTTATTAAAAGCGCTATGAATTTAGGGGCATATTATCAAGAAAGGGCGTTAAAATTATCGCTGCTTTAGCAGCAGAAAACCATAGAAGCCCATGTCCTGGTGTGAACATGGGCTTCTATTGGAATTCTCTGCAGCATATTATCAAGCCCATTATCGCCGCTTTAGCGGCAGTTTTCTGCCGCTATAGCGGCGATAATGTTAACGCCATGCTTGATAATATGCCCCTTAGAGTCCCCCAAGTACCCACTGTGCAGATGAGTTTCCCGAACAACGGAGCACAGAAGCACAAAGGAGTAACCGAACATGTCATAATGAAGAGTACTGGCCACGATTAGAGATCTTCCAGATACACATTGGCAAGTTAACAACAATGAAAACATTAAACCCAACATAATGAAAGGCCACCATCCCTTAGCACAGGAATAAAACACCTTTCCCACGGGTATTAAATACACTGGTAACAGCCAATAGGGTTAGGTGAGACTAAAGATGAATACTCCACTGAAATGAGCCAGGCTCAGAGGTGAACGACAACGTCTCAAGCCAATGGCTGGACGGGGAAAGATTCCACTTGAGAGGGCACGATCCAGGCTCACTGTAGGGATATTGTTAGCAATAACTGTTTGACAATTGGTCATAAACCCAGACCTGAAATAGCACTTGTGTGTGGAAATTATTCCATTTGCATCCAAGTAATTAGACTGAGCTTTAAAAGCTTGGCCTGCAGAGTTTTAGAAACGATCACTTGATGCTTCTCTGCTCGGTCATTCCTTAACTACAATTGCGATCCATATGCAAGGGTTAAAACGAGTGTGCCTCACACTCAAGCACAAATATCCACGCAAGTGTTAATCTAAGGAGATAACAATTTTACTAAAAAGACAACAGTAAATAAAAATCTGCTGCAGAAAGTTGCTGAGTAAATGTGCAAATTATCAAGCAGTGGTAACAAGGAGTTGAAAGTTGTACTTCGTACAACGTTTTAAAAACAGAAACAAAAATAAAAGGCTTACAGCCTCATGCATCAACCCAAAATCCAGTCGGTAAAATACCGATTCGCTAATAGCTCCCGGTATTAAGTTAAAAATACCCAATCCCAATGCATCAACCCAAAACCAGAAATCGCTATTTAAGGAATCCTTAAATAGCGATTCTTTAAATAGGGATTCCTTAAATACCGATTCCTTAAATAGGGATTCCTTAAATACCGATTCCTTAAATAGCGATTGCATTTAAGAAATCCCAAAGTGAGATTCCTTAAATGCAATGCATCAAAGTTAAAAAATTAGCGATTTCGCTAATAGGGGGAGAAAATTACCATGAAGATGAACTGCATGGTAATTTGCAAAAACTTTGAAAAATGCACTTTTGTGCATTTTTCAAAGTTTCATGTTGCGCACACACATGCCCTTAGAGCATGTGTGTGTGCAACATATGTGCACATATCATTTTCAGGGGTGCTATAGGGTGTCATTTTGACACCCTTGCACCCTTGAAATTGCATGAGCAATTAGCGAGAACCTACTGGTACTCGCTATTTGCTCATGCAATCTCCGATTCATTCCTATGGGTCTGGAGGCCCATAGGAATGATTGGGACGGCATTCCTTAATTGCTACTCACTATTTGCTAGTAGCAATTAAGGAAAGTTAAGGAATCGCTATTTGAATAGCGATTCCTACATGCATAGCCTTTTGCTATTCCTTATTAGCGAATCCTTATTTTTCGCTAATAAGGAATCGCAAATGCTAATGTTGATGCATATGCCCCATTGTCATTTACAATGTCAATAGCTCAAACTCACGTAAATGCGAGACCTATTGCATTGCAAATGCTTGTTAATTAATTACTGCCAGCCCGGTCCACAAGGAAGGAATTGCTGCTGCCAGGCCCCGCACATCGGAAGGCCAATGGGCAACTCGATTTGTGTCGTCCTCGACGCATGCTGCCCTGCTTGTGTGTGTGTGTGGGGGGGCGGTCAGCTGTTTTTGTCCCGTGAGTGCGAGCTTACTGAGTCATTAAAGGCACATGGCACGGACCTGCTCTGAACTTGCCAGCGTTCCAAGTCATGAGCTCTCATCACAACTTCTACAGTACTGCAGACTGAGAAAGGAGAATCTGCAACCCTCCTAGCTTCATCGGCAACAGGCCTGAGCAGCTGTCAGCTCTGAGCGTGTGCGAGGCCACAGACTGCTGCAGCAACTTCTCCTGACTGAGTGAGTTGGTAAGTGAAAGAAAACTCTCATGATTAATGTTACCGCTTTTGTCTAGTGACTGTCGCCATAAAGTAGCACAGAGGGTAAATGTGCCTACTGCAAAGAACATATTATGTGGAAAGCTCAGTGGGTTTTTGCTTTTGTCACAGACATCCTTTTGATACTTGGGGTTTAGCCCCGCCTGGCGCTGAGCTGGGGTGGGGTGCTGTGCTTACGAATAATGTATTGGGTTTAAAAGCTCCTGTTGCAGAGTTGCTTATGTGTCCATCAGTTTTCAGGCACCAATAAAACAAAGATAACTCTGATGATTATTGTGCCTGCTGGAAAGAGATCGGAGTTTGACTCCCCATAAAGTAGCGCAGATGGTTAATATGCCTGCTGCAAATAAAGTGTACCAGCATATCTGAGACCTGTCTGTAGATAGCTCCGTGAGTTACTGCTTTTATCACAGGGTACTAGGTTAGCCTCTTCCATTTCAGATGCTTTGCAACTGTTTCAAAATCTTCTTAGGATTTCTCGTTGCTCAAATGGGTGTAATTTCTGATATGTATCTGTTTCCATTGACTTCATTGCTTCATTTTGCTCACGAGAAAGTGCCACTCACTCTAAGTGTCACACATTTTGCTGTTGAATGTCACTCATAAATACACTGAAAGCATGAAAAGATCACAAATAAGCAATCTGAAACCTTGGCAGCTATGATATTCTGCAAAGGACCAGGCATGATTCTTAAGTAGAACTTTATCTACCTGTAGCAAATCGATTTGGTATTTGTAGATTGACAAATACTAAAGCATAACCCTGACCAGGTGATCACCTGCCAAGCGGCTCCTATGGAGTTGGATATATCAACCAGAGGGCAGTGTAGTCTGAGTACCACCCACGGGGCAGGGGTGGAAGTAGCGAAGATGCACCCTGAATTAAAACAAAAAAGTAGGGACAAGGGAGGCACATTGGAAGGGCATTCGGTCAAGACTCTGAACCTAAGTGATAATCTAACGGGCCCGCATACAAGTTACCCCAAAACCCTGCCCCAAAACCCTGCCTTAGGAACATCAGAAGCCCCAAATCCTCTAGTTAATTTAGGTGTTCAAACAAGGTCGTTGGGAAAGTGCCTCAGTGACCGCTTGAGGGAAGAAAAGCCCCCCAATATTGACATCCAGGCAGCTAACCCAGGAGAATATAATGAACCAACTACGCTGAAGATATTATCCTGGAATGTCGCAGGCCTTAAAAGTACATTGAACAGCCCTGACTGGGGGGCCTTTGTGGACCAATACGATGTATGTATGTTTCAGGAAATATGGGCAATAGAGGAGGTTCTGTGGACGGGGTTTTCGGCATTTAGAATAGCTGCCACTACAAGGGGAATGGGTAGGCCATCTGGGCCCTTTGCATATGAGTAGACAATCACCTGGGCTGTATGGCCAAGCATTTGGAGTCTTTCTTCAATGATATTCAGGGCATCCTACTTACCTTTGCACCACACTAAAATAGCACTGGTTTATGACTATTCCAGGCCTGCAAGGCTGAGCCAAGAATCTCTGACCATCGATCAACTGGCGCTTTTTATTCCTAATATAACCAAAAATGTCTTGATGGTTATAGGGGGCAAGTTTAATTGCCAATTTGAGCCCCAGATTGATTCCAATGGAACATCATCCTGTGAAGAAGATTTGCTATGGGTAATCCCTGAGCCCAACAACCTGCCAATTAGGGCATGGACACCGCTGGCTCTTCAGATCAAATCCCTTATCCTTAACTACTCTCTAAGAGCCTGCAATGGTCGCACAAAATCTGACTCCCCAGGGAAGCAAACTTTTAGCAGAGTTGGTCAATTCTCATTTCTAGATTACATCCTGGTAGAAACCAGGATGTGGCACAGGGTTGTTGACTTTGCTGCCCTGCCTCGGCATGACAGCGACCATAACGCTCTGACTGTGAAGTTGGAGCTGTCGGTCCCTGTGAAAAACTTCGACCATAAAATACCAGCAGACGGTAGATTAATACTTACTAAGAATAGGAGAAAAAAACTGTGGCCAGGAATCCAACAGTCTCTCGAAAGGCTGGCTTCCTTATACAAAACCATCATCCTGACTCTACTAGAAGTAGAAAAGTTTATAAGCTTAGATGGTTCTTTTGCCTCTCTAACGGGAGTTGCCAGGACCCATGAAACAATGACTTCTAACCTGGTCGATATATTTTTTCAAATAGGTTCTTCTAGGGGGGGTAAAAAAGTAAAGTGGTTGGGCGGCCAAGCAAGCCCTGATAGATGCCATCAAATCCAAGGACAGGATTCAAATTAAAAAAATGAGGGTATCATACAGAGACAGCATTATCCTAGCCAAAATAAATCTGGGAGATGGGTAAATGGGCCTCTCTGAAAGGGCCTGTCAATCAATGATATGAAAGCCTTCTGGAACATAATTAACACAGGCTGTATTGAGGGAAAGCAGGCTACAGAGCCTAATCTAGTGGCAGACATTTGGAAGGGACACTTTCAGGCTCTATACACTATGCCCGAGGCTGAGGGTACCATCATAGCACAAGCAATTATCCCACTGCAGAACACCCATGTAGAGGCCCCTGAGATAACTCTGACGGAAGTAGTCAGTGCTATATGCAAAATAGCCCTGAGCAAAGCACCAGGGCTGGATAAGATACCAGGGGACCTCTTTCATGCAGAACTAAAAATCTGGGGACCTTATTTGTGGGCTCTATTGCCATATTGCAGGGAATGACGATCCCTACAACATGAGCTGGACCTGAAATCCTCTCAGTATATAAAAAAAGGTTCATCACTTTTGCCTATTAACTATAGACCCATCAGCTTTATCGATGTAACCAAGAAAATGTTTGCCTGGGTACTGTTGGATCGTCTTCAGATCTGGATGGATGAACATAAAATCTTGAGCCCATTGCAAGCAGGTTTTAGGAAAAATATCTCCGCTATTGATCAAATATTTAGGCTCCAACTTCTTTATTGGAAAACGGTGTCTATAGGGTGGCAGTCTATCTCTAATATGTGTGAATTTAAAAAACGCTTTTGATCTGGTACCAAGGGACAAACTTTAAGCTGTACTAAGCAATCTTGGGGTTCCCATCTATCTTCGGCACATGCTTAGGAGGTTACATGAAGGCAACTATGCCCAAATTAGATATTGGAAACATGGTGAAATTAAAACATCACTTGCATTTAACAGAGGAGTCAGGCAATGCTGCGTGCTTGCACCTACCCTTGTTGTATTCCGCTTTAGGTGTCCGTATATAGGTTTCCCTGAAACATGTCCTTATATAGGCACAATTCGCATTGCCCTTATATAGCCATAAGATCCCAGTCCTTATTTAGGCATTAGCCATGCTATCCAAATACAGGCATGGTCACCTACATCAGTCCACCCCAACGTCACAACGAGTTCTTAGAAACCAGACCCTTAAGCTCTTGGGAGTTCCCCTAGCACAGGATTATTGATTTCTCCAAGAACTCATTTATTATGCATGAACCGCTATTCCTTAAGGGTTCATTCCTGACGTCTTCCTCTGCCCGACTTTACGTCAATGCTAACATTCCAAGGCACATACTAGGTATAAATATACCTTCCCTTGCCCAAGCAAGTAGGAGGAGACCTCGACTTTAGAGGAGCCCGTGTCCCGGCCTGACGCACTGACAAGAGACGCTGTCATCCCTGCTTGCAGAGAATCCAGCTTCCAGTGTTCTGACTCCCTTCGCGGGGTGTTAGAGTTCGAGACCCGGAAAGAGATTCCCACCTCTCTCATTCTCAAGGTAAGGAGCTGACTAGAACCTAGAGGGACTCTTGGCATACCAGACTCTTGGCATACCAGACTATAGCATACAGTACCTACTTCTTACATAGTTCTACACTTAGGTTAGGTACACTGAGGTAGAACTAGTTAGAGAAGCATCTCATGAGTACTCGCATTTTTAGCTTATGTTATTTATGTATATGAATACATGTGTCATAGCTAAAAGATAATGCTAGCGCAGTATTATTTCTTTCTACTGCTTACGCTGTACATAATATATCTTCCATACTGTCTTCTGATTGTAACAGCTCATATCTCTTACACGAGAAACAAGACTGTTCAATAAATTCTTTTATTGAAACCCCGTCTATTCTTTCTGTGTAACTCTGAAGAAACTAAGCATGCACGATTAGCTGAGTGAAACTGTTATCTGTTGTTTCCACGATTCTGAGAGTGTTCCGATTCTAAATGGAAACAAAGTTGTCATGTTTATGTGGTTGCCAGAAACTACTCCCTACTTGTTTACAAGGAGTTTCTAGTGGCCTCTGAGTTAGCTGGAACAAATCAATTAAGTTTAATATACTCGATAGGGGCATACTGACCTCAGTCCTATGCCAAATCTATAGGGTATATTATTCCAATGCGCAGAGCCTACTAGGGAAATAGGAACGACACTACATGGCACCCAACGTTTGGTAAGGCACTAATTTAACGCTAGATACTGAGTAACTCTATCGTGCTTTTCTCAGAGACCCCTACTCACATACTCCATAAGACGTCTGGAGTTGGTAGGGTTAAGTATCCACCAGAGCTGAATAGGACAAAAATCCTACATATTAGCTGTTTAGTTTGTTCAACGTTGACGGATGCAGTGTTCAAAAAATATTGTGCACCTTATCTTTGTTTCCTTGAAACTTGTTCTACATTCTTCAAAAACAATGTCCCAGAACGGGGATACTAACACCGAGAACGGTGTAGCTACGGCTGACCCAGTCGTAACAGTTGATAATTTTACAGGTTTAAATGAAACCGAAGAGGGTGTTATAAACATACCTTCAAACTTAAGGAGAGCCATCACTCTAAAACTTATAAAACACGGCCAAGAGGTGGTAGAGCAGTTTTCGTGATAGAGGCACACAAATCCTTTCAGACAGAGGTATTCTATTCATGGATTGTATTCCCAGAATCAAATCCAGTAACAAAAGTATTTCACTTCTTTAAAGAAGATGAACCACCTGAGGAATATATTCCTTTCGAGGATATTGAAATTCGACTCACATACCAGCAGCATAATCTCTGGTTTAAAGGCGCCCTAAAACATCACATAAACATCACCAGGCTTGGTCCACTAGGTAGACCAGGAGCAACATGGCTGATTTTAGCCGGCTACACACCTCATCCTGACATCGGTGAAATGTCAGACGAGGAATTACTTACTCAACGACAAGAGTTAATGAAAATTTACAGACAATTAGTCCAATATGTCATGCGGACTTTCACAGTCCAACCACCAATAACCATTCCAAATCAAACCCCTCAACAAGGGTATACACTAAAAATTACTCCACAGACTTTACACGCAGGCATGGGTAAAATGAAGACAAAACATGAACAAATTCCATTCTGGATAGCTCAAAAAATTACTCAACTAGAAGCAGTATTTCCAAATACTAGCCCTTATGAGAAACACAGAATTCCTAAAAATCTGTTTACCAATAGGGATCACACCACAACTGGAAGACTGCACCACTTGGGGCACAGTCTTGGCTGCCATCTATACTAAAACACATGGTGTTCCGTCAATTGCAGTAATACCAGATGTCCTGAAACAAATTCAAAACGAATACGGGGCAGAGCCTGCTCTGAATTTAGGTATGAAATCACTGAAAAACTTCGACCAGGTCTCAACAATAATATTATCTAATATTAAAGGAGAAGCAGCATCAGTGGCGACCCGCCAACGCTTAAGGGAATTTGATGTAACAGAACATCAACATGAACTACCCAGAATAATAGAAAAATCTTATGCAGAATTAGGAAGAGACAGTTTGGGTGGAAAACCTTTGAAGCCAAAACTGTCTGAAGGTCCTGAGAAGGACCCTAATATTCAAAATCCTATATCTTCTAAAAAGAAGTTGGAAACTAATAAACAACATTCAAAAGAGAAACGTTCTCAATCCCAAGGTAGGTCTCCTCAAAAGGAGCCCTCTGAAAGGAGGTATAACCTCAGGAAAAGGGATAATTTAAGAAAACCTGACAGGTATCAGGATACTGATACACGTTCCTCTCGTACCTTTCAGATATCGTCACAGACATCAGAAAGAAGAGGGCGGTCAGATCACAAAGAAGAACGCGTGAAGTCCAAAGACAATCAACACGTTCAGAAAAATAAATCATAACCTCAATTCACAAAAAAGAAGGTAGCAGGTCTGAAGATCAGACATGCCGAGAATACTGAGAACACAGCTCAAGAACGGAGAATGGGCTCAGACAATGCTGGACAGTGCAGCAGAAGTAACAATAGCTCGCCAGAACCTGAAGGAACTTCTGGAGATAGTGGACTTGAACGAGTACATCACAGTAGAGACGGTAGACACCAGGGTTAGTACTCCACAAAAGTTATATGAAATAACACTCCAGATGGAGGGAGACATACCAAGAAAAGTGAAAGCACTCTTTTGGGAGAAACTTTCAAGGAGGTATGATATACTTCTAGCAGAACAGGGCTGGCCACCAAAATTTGTCAGGGAGTGCCCACATGGCGAGGACATCATTATACCAGCCTTCTCCAACCATATTCCAATTCACCTAAAATATACTTATGCCAGGAAATGGGCAGTAGCCCAGGCCCCAGCATTATCCAAAAATCATGTAGGATGGGATGAGGACTCACCTCACCACAAAATACAGCTAAAAAATCAACCTACTGCACAAAGGCAGTACCCAATAAAGCAAGAAGCTAAAAAACAGGTCAGGGAGATCTTAGATCAACTTGAATACCAAGAGGTGATTGAAACACGCACCTCCTCAATGAACAATCCTTTGTTTCCTGTATCCAAACCAGACAATACATATAGTCTAGTTTTGGATTACAGACACTTGAACAATTGTTCCAAAACATTTGCAGTGCAAAATGCACATAGTACAGCATTAATGAATAACATTGTGCGTAAAAAATCATCATCATCATCATTAGCTTTATTTCGGTCAAAAACCATAAAAGCACAGGTATATAGTACAAAAATACAATGATAAAAATTCACAATACATACTCAGCCATAAAACAATAGATAAGATAGTTAAAATATGCTTAAAAAGCAATATCAAGAATAAAAACAGTTAATGACCAGAGAGAGGAACAGTGGATCTGTAAATAAAACAACATAATACTACACATGGTTTGCCTTGATCATTGCATTTCTTACGAACCACATGGAGAGGAGAAATCTCGAAGTGGCAAAGACAAACACAGGGGTCATATCATATTTTAATAGTCTAAAAACGTCCCTGTAATCCCTAAGACCTCTTAATTTGCAAAGGGAAATGATCCATTTATAACAAGCCCTATTATAAGAGGGACAGAAAAGCAAAACATGCAGATCAGTCTCCTCTACATGCTCGCAACCAGGGCAGGGGCACCACTTAGATGACGAGGGCATCCATTTGTTTGTGAAAGCCCGCAAAGGTAAGGATCCGTGTCTGAACTGGAGATAACGTTTTTTTGCTAGCAAGGGCTGGATGTCATCTAAAAAGTTTTCAAAAACATAAAATTCCTTCACCTCCAAAAATTTAAGAGACAGCCTGCCCATGCTAGAGTCCTTGTCACGGAGATTCAGGTGATGCTGTTTGAGAATGCCCCCCAACGCCCTCTTGCTAGTCAGAGGGCAGGATGTTTCTGGTGAGGTTCACAGATCTTCCCTATGTATGTCGTAGCAGAGTTGTTTAACATGTCTAAGCCACGCAATTTTGCCCGATCCCCTTAAAGACAAAAGGTCGACTAACTCCTCCTTATAGCTTAATAACTCTGGAGTAGACCAAAGTCTCCTCCAGTAAAACAGAGGACGATGAAGAATAGTCTCCTGGATAGGGAACAATCCCAAATCCAGTCTTAGGGGGATCAAAGTGGTACTCTTAGGGAGATTTAAGAGACGTCTAATAAAATTATTTTCAGTGACGGACATAGAGCTGGCATTAACATGGCCCCAAAGCTCTACGCCGTATAGTGCCGCTCCCCTAGCCTGAGCCCGATAGATTTCCACTGGGGGGCCCACGGGTTTATAAGAACATTCATTAAAAACCAGATTCCACCTGATGATTGTATTAACTTAAGATTTGCCTTGACCATATGGGAATCCCACTCCATCCTGTCATTCAGGGTAGCTCCCAAATAGTCAAATGTAGAAACTTTCTCGAGAGAACATCCCTCCAAATGCGGACGGGGAAAGGTTGATGGTTTGGAATTAAAAACCATATATTTGGTTTTAGAAAGGTTTAATTCCAAATTTCTCGAAGAGCAGAAAGAACAAAAGGCCTCCAATGTTCGCTGGGCTCCCATTGGAGATTTTGAAAGTAGGAGGGTGTCATCAGCGAACATTAGGGCCGGTATTCTGCGTGCTGCTAAAATCGGGGAATCAAGATCCTTTGCCTCCAACAGATGAGTAATCAAACCATTGATGAATAGAGTGAACAAGGTGGGGGCCAACACACACCCCTGCCTAACACCCCTGTCCACCGGGAAGGGCGCAGAGAGCTCACCATTCCTACCATAGCGAACCCTTGCAAACGTTCCAGAATGGAGTCGCCTGAAGAGGTCACAGAGGTAAGAGGGGGCGCCCATCTCGAGTAAGATTAACCAAAGCTTATCCCTCTGAACCAGATCAAACGCGGATCTAAGATCCACAAAGATCAGGTAGAGAGAACCCTTCGCCAAGAATACCGTTTTCCAGTGTACCAACTGCAACCTAAACAGTTGGTCAATTGTGGAAACTCTAGGACGAAAGCCTGCTTGGAAGGGCGATAGAATATGGAATTCTTCCATCCAGCTTTCTAGCCTAGTTAATAGGATTCGGGCGAACACCTTCTGGAGGACATCGATAAGGCTGATGGGCCGATAATTTACTGGATCTAAAGGGGAGGCCTTTTTATAAATAGGGATAATTTCTGCGCCCTTCCAAGTATGAGGGATAGCCATACCAGAAATAATTGCGTTATAATATATCAACAGGTATGGAACCCAAACCGTTGGTTCACTTTTAAATAAATCCCCAGGGATCCTGTCTAGACCAGGGGCTTTACCAGAAGAAAGACTCAGTAGGGCAGCCTGGATTTCAGAAGAGGTGCAGAGAAATGTATCAGAGTCCCCTGCTTCGATAGGGACATGGGGAGATAAGTTAATTAAGAAAGGTGAAGGTTCAACCACAGTGTCACTTATCGGATCACTAAAGAGGGGCTTAAAGTGCCTCAACCAAACCTCCTCACTGAGACCAGGTGTTATAGCTGGGGATCCTTCACTACTACCACACCTGACTAAATTCCAGAAAGTCCTGGAATCATGACTATCCAGAGCGTCCTTTATATTTGCCCACCTGTCTACCTCCCAGTCTTTTTTAGCTAGAGATATAACAGATGTATTCAAAAATCTAGATCCTCTGATGCTATGAGACGTCCCATGTTTCACCTCCCATAAGAGGGCCCGTTTAGCATCCTTACAACTAGAATTATGCCAATTAACTTGTTTCCTTACCCCATTTGGCTTAGGTTTTACCGTGATGTAAAAAGAACTAGCGGCCATTGAAAAAAGTTTTGTGTGGATAATCTCCAAGGCTTCAAAATTAAGTAGACCCTGTCTGGCCTCCATGAGAACAGATACTTCGGCGAAATGGGTGACCACCTGTGAATAAAAAGCCGCAATTTTATTTGGGGTAGACAAAAACTGAGCCCACCTGATGCGACGTCCACCAGCCACTGCTAGTAGATTGGGTGCTACAGATTGAACTAAGGACCCTGGGGCTCCAGCTGGATCCAGATGATGTAAGAATTCCAGACTGAGGAGATTATGGTCACTATCAACCCTGTCCACTATGGTAAGGGATTTAAGATGAGACCAAAACTCCACAGATACCAAGAAGTAATCAATGGTTGAACTTTTGCCCAGTCTGTTATAAGTATGTTTCCCGGGGGTATCTGGGGCAAGTCTACCATTGCAAGCTCGCAATGAATGAGATACTACGAGCTTGTTAATCTCAATAGCCAGAGGTGTAAAACGCAGAACAGGGTACATAAGACAGTCCTGTATATTCCAGGATAGATCTACCTCGGAAGTAACAGAGGGTATGCCAACCAAGGGTTCAAAGTGGCAATTGAGATCACCACCAATGATCTTATATGGAATTACAGAATACAAAATCAGGAGTTCATTGAGGGCATTAAGAATGGTAAGTCCTAGATGTAAAGGAGTGGGGCGTAAGTAGATATTAATTACTAGTATCGAAGTGCCATCCCCGAACTTCAGAATTATACAAAGAATACCCAGGGAATGGGAATCAATAACACTAACTGTACACCCCAAGTTGGTAGCCACCCAAGTACATAGACCCCCCGAGGGACGCCCCCTGGGACCCTGCACAACCGGGACATTATAAGAAGCAAAACCAACCTTGACCGGGGTAGTCGTCATCCAAGTCTCTTGAAAGAGACAGAGGTCGTACTTATCTATCAGTGCCTCCCAGTCGGGGTTGGAAAGTTTAGTACCCAGCCCCGCTACATTCCATGACCCTATTAAGGAGCCAGAGTTTGCGTCATCGGGAATTTCAAATGGTTTCTTTTTGTCAAAACATAGCACCTGAAAGCAGGCACTTCACAGCTTTCTCAATAATGGGACTCAGTGTCAATTTTGTAGACTCCCACAAGGGTTCAAAAACAACCCGGGGCTATTCTCAGCAATGGTAACAGAGTTACTACAAATTTATGATAACAAGGCACTGTCATATGTCGATGACATCTATCTTACAGACGATGACCTAGATAGGCACTTGAACAGGGTGAATACCATTATACTGGGCTTCGCCTCTGAGGGCTATAAATTCAACTTTAAAAAATCCAGAATTGCCCATCTCAATGTCCTTTTCCTAGGATATGAGCTTTCAAGTGAAGGCAAGAGCCTGGCAGCTAACTTTTTAGAAAAGTGTGCGCTGCTCCAACCTCCAAGAACGCTGAAAAAATTACAATCCACCTTGGGTTTCTTAAATTTTGGAAGAACTTACATTCTAAATTACGCAGAAAGGGTTAAACCTCTCTACGAATTAATCAAACGGGATTTCATTGATGGTGGTGAGCAGATTGTACAGTTTGGCAAACTTTTTTGTACTGTATACTTTTACTTTATACTTTTACTTTTTAACAGGATAGTATTTATTCTGTACATCTATTTTTAGACTTCTAATGGGGCACATGCCCATTAATCGTATTGTTTGTAACTAAGATCACTCTAGCTACTTGAAGATGTATATTTTTAATGATTGTTTTAATGTACTGTCTGACTATTGCACTCACTTTTATGATCTATTGGTGGAATGGAATGGAGAACTTTATCTGAAATCATCTTTATTCATTTTTAGCATGACTGTCTATCTTTTTTTAACTGTAGTTATCAGTCAGTGGTCATTAAGGCAGCTGTAGAACACATTTAAAGTATTTTCTTCTTACATTTACTGCTTAAAGTATCTAGTTATAAGGAGAAAAAATATCGGCTTTAAGTGATTTTCCTAATATTTATACTAGCAGCATAACTGCAATAGACATTGGTGGCCAGCATGGCTCTCGGGTGGCGGGGCAGGAGGAGGGAGTTGCGCGGAGGGTTTGGGTGGTGGGGTGTGCAATATATATTTTTTTTAATTACCTTGCCGCCAGGTCCTGAGTCTCTGCTCCTGCTCTGTTCGTCTTGGAACAGGAAGCACAGCCAGTCCCCACTAACCAATCACAACGTTGAAATACAGTGTTGTGATTGTTAAGCACCCAGGCTCCTCTGACCAAACACAACGCTGAAATGCAGCATTGTGATTAGTCTGACGCCGCTCAGCCAGGGGCTGGAGGGGTGGGCATGTTCTCTATGCAGGTTGAAATGCAACTGCATGGAGAACAGGGAAAAAACGCATGACTGGTTTGAGCGGCCCGAGAGTGCCGACCAAACAGTCATTGCACACTTAGGAGTGAGCAAACCATTCATTCCTTGACCTGCTCTGAGAGCAAAGCAGCACCAGCCCTGCCAAGTATCACGCATCAGACGTGATGCTAACGCATATCAGTGAGGTGGACCACATCACCGCACTGAAATGCGAAGTCATGCATATAAGGGCCTGTGCCTATCAAGTGCTGTTATTATAAAACACTAGTGTCAGTGGCACAGGCAGGCAGCCCGTGCTGCACAGGAGACTTCTTGGAGCTGGGTTTGAGTTGTCCGCTTGCTACAATGTAACAACTGTATTGAATCGCTGCATGGTAGCGCGGCATACTTTCACTTTCATGAGTTCATGGGCAGCAGCTGAACTCAGAAATGGCTCCAGACTGGTCTTGATGAGGTCACAGCCGGCGCGGTAATAAATCCCGCAGCCCGCTGCATCACACGCGCACGACCCAGCCTGTCCCACCACGGCCCGGGAGGCGGTGGAGTCATTTAGAACACCCAGGCAGACTGCGGCTACCGGAGTGGTTCGTTTGCGACCCCAGAGCACCAGGAACTGTGCAGCTGAGACGGCCGGCCACCCCGAGCGAGCCTGATTTGGGTGGCCGGTCTCAACAGGGAGAGGCAAGCTAGGCAGCCGGCATCGCGTGAAATGCAGCTACTCTCGAGCTGGCCGCAGTTGCAATTTCTTTTCAAGTAAGTGTGTGCCTAGCCCTGAAGTTAGAGAGGGGCATAAAATAAGAGTACTCGCTGGCAATAAAGATTTGAATTATCTGTGCTCCCAGCTTTGCATTCCGACCTCCTCCAAGTTCAACTCAAAGGCGCGCCACACTCCGCACTCGCAGCCACACACAGACTTGCACATAGCGGCCAGTCAGTGACACGCGCACACACAACATGCACGGCATGACACCTTTCTCAGGCCAGCTCAGCTCATGTAACATGATTTCTCTGTATCGCATAAACACTCACTTGACATCTACACATGATCTTCCATATAATTGCCCACTGGCTCAAGGCTGCCATTCCCCAAATCCCCGGCATGCATTCTGCAGTCTGCCGCAATTCGTTTTCCCTTCGCTGTGGGCCAGCCAACAACTCCAACTGTGCTCTACTTTAGTCATGATAGGCAATTAAATCCGGCGCTCAGGAGAGGCTGGTGGTGTCTCTTGAAGGTGGTGCCCGTGTTTGTGAGGCGTTTGGTAGCCGGATGTATATGTGTCGTACATGAATGGCTAACTAACCTGAAGTTGAAGCGCATCAAAAATACATTAGTTATTGGAGCATGTGGATGGAACTTGGAGTGCTGCAGATCGGAGCATATAAATTCTCCCTACTTTCACGGGCAGAGTAATTCCACAGTCATACGCACATACACTCATCATACGCTAGGGCCCATCACACTAACATTCATTCTATTACTCTATCCATGCTAAATATACGAGAGGAAACCTAAATCAATCTGCATCTAAACTGAGGTCAATGCGACCTAATTGATCAGTCTTGAGTCATGATTTAAACAATAAGTACACATTTGATACTCAATAAATGACAAAGAAATAACAACCCGACGCTGTGATTCAAACAAAAGGTTATTTTATCTAATTTAGTTCAAATGAAAATCAATCAATAGCAATATCATTATTCTCATAGTTACCTATTCTAGCTAAATGTCGTAATTGGGTCAGGACAGGTCTCTCAGTAAAGTCTCCCGAGTCGCCGTCCTCTCAATCAGCGTCGATCCTCTCGAGCATAAGTTCGGGAAGAAGTGGCCTTAGACCCTCCCTAGTCTAACAGTATTTATACTAAAACTTACACATTGAAAGTTACAAACAAACTCTAAACGTCCGTTGAGCCGTTGAGCAGAGCGAGCAGGAAAGGATGTCGACTCGCAACATTTAGAAAACCTCCGCTCTCGAAAATCTCAAAAATAAAAACACGGAAGAAGGAAGCATAAACTAAAAAATGTAACATCCATGAATGCTCTTCCTCGGAATCATAGTGAAGCCACCGCAAGTTTATCAGAGTTCATCGTGGCCTTTATTCTTCTCCAAGGGCAACTGGCATCAAGCCCGGAGCTGCTGTCCTCACGGAAACTTTTAATACAGTCAGAGGCCGAGGTCAGGTGGTTTTCAACCATATTCAGCGAGGCCTCTCTTCGTATTTCATCTACTCAAATGCAGGCTGTAAATATCGGCCATCTTTGACTAGGCCAAAACGGACCATCTTAATTAAAAGAAACACAAAACAGTGTTACCACATCATAATGATTATACAGTGTTAATTCCCACTAATACCCTTATGTGTATGTAATTATCTAGCCATCTGCAACACAAAGAAGCATTAAAAACGTATTATTTCAAAGCGCAATCACATAACAAATAGCACTTTAGCCACACATATTTAATTTATTTGCTCACCAACTTAGTTCACGTATTAATAAAGCAACACAAATGCAATCCCGCGTGTAATTCTTTCATTAGTAAGGTTGATTAGTCAGAAACTTCAACAAAATTAATATTTAATAATTAATTATCAGTAATTTTAATTATGACATATAAAACATAAACTGGAGTTCAAATTTCAACAAATTTTCAATAGAAAACCCTGCTCCAGCAATCCCCCCTTTGGTGATATATTATCACCACAAAAACCAACCCAAAAAAAAAATGTAGTCCCATTTCTTAGGAGAAATTCAAATGTCTTTTTGAACAACATGCTACACACCAGTCTCTCTTTCATCCTCTTCTCTCGATTCTAGGTACACACTCTCCCTAAATTCTTCTAATTCTATTTCTTGTGGGTCTCTCCTTGACCTCTTTTGTTTCTTTTCAGTATTTTCTCTTATTATTTTCTTTTTCCCTCCCCTGTTTTTACAACACAAACACCCTAATCTAAGTATCAATAAAGCAACAATCACACATGTCAATGGAAACAATATTTTACCAATAATGGTACTACCTATCTTAGCAATAAAGTTCTTAACAGCAATCATCTTATTAGCCATTTTAGTCCAGATACTTTCAGCTTCCAGTGGTACTAATTCTTCATGCAAATCAGTAATATTTTTGATATAGACCTTTAGATCTCTGCTTTCGTCAGGAATGTAAGTGCAACAATGTTGAACTTTCAGCATTCCACAGACTCCACCCTCTTTGGCCAATAGAATATCAAGGGCAAGTCGATTTTGCATAGACATGGCGCGTACGGCAATCATCTCCGTATTTACCAAAAGAAACCCTCCAGCGGTGCTTGTCGATAAGCGATCCACCACTGTCGACAGTTTCCGAATTCCATATGCATTTAATGAAATTCCCACTGCTGGAATCAAAGCTCCAAAAATATCACCTACAATTTCTGACCAAGTTTCTCTCTTAAAGCGTGTTAGTAGATTAATCTGTTCTGCATCTTCTATCTTATCTATATGAAAAATCTTAGGGAAGACCAGGCCAACATAACATGTGCCATACCAATGGTCAGGCAACCTGTAATAAGCCTTATTCCCACAAATATAATACACTCCCGGGAAAACTGGATCTTCTCCTCCCTTGAATCCCAATCCCGTTGCAATAAAGTATGTATCATGACACTCACTAGTCCCAACGAAATAATTATCATATTGAGATTTCCTCCTGGTAATGCATAGTTTACCCTTCTGTGGTGCATCTAAAGCCAAAGTTGGACTGGCCCCATTCTTCAATTCCTTTCCCATCTCAATATCCCATATTGTCTCACTCATTTTATATTCCCCTGCCTTTTCATGCATGCTCACTCTTCTTTTCTCTACCATGTCTAGGAAAGCCTTTTCTTCTTCTTTCAAACTGCAAGTTAAATTGTTTCTAAAAATGTAATCTAATGTTAATTCTTCTGTTTCAATAAAAATCTCACCAAAAATATTAGCTTCTTTAGCAGGGTTCAGTTTCTTATTCATAGGCAACTGCCCAAAAATGTTATCTTTATTAGACATCTCATAATCTATTTTCCCTAGCAAATAAAAAACACTTCTTAACACACTACATGAAATCCCATACGTATCTGGAAGATGGTGATAAGTAACTCCTTCTGAAACAGATGCAGGCAATTGCATACAGACGTAGCAATCCCTTACTTCCATTGTCTTTACGTATTCGTACAACAACTTTGAAAAAACATTACTAGAAAAATCATTAATTGACCTATCCTTATGTATGTAAATGTTACTAGTTCTAGTTGGAACTACTTTCTGTGAACTCTTCACTATGTTAGTCACATTCTCAGTATTTATTCCAAAAGTGTCTATTGTAACCCTAAAAGTAACTAATAAAGCAAGTACACCCCATAGTAGCATTAATAATCCTGTACAGCAGCAGCACATTCTACACCATCTTTTCAAGAAGGTACATCTACTTTGATTATTTTCTGTGTTAGCCATCTTATTACTTTGGCAGTGTCTTTTGACTTAGCCTCTACTACTCCACTACTGAATTTCTAGAACTCTAGATTATTTCAAACAGCTAATTTTAGATTTTCTTCTTTTCACTCTTCTCCAAGTGACTCCTTCAGTTCACTCAATTTGGATTTTCATCACTTTTCACTTCTTCTTCAGCAACATCAAATTGTATCAGATCTTCAATATCCTGAGCATCCGACTCTTCTCCAATGTCAGTCAAGATAACTTTCAGGATTCCAACAGTTTTCTCCTCCTCAACCACTTCTCGTAAGGTCCCCTCTGGATTTCCTTGACTTTCTGCCTCTTCTTCTTCAGACAGTGCCACATACGTCCATTCCGGTGACCTATACTTCTGGTTGGGCTTTCTGATTCTCTTGATCTCCTCTGGTTCTTTTGATTCCTTTTGTTTTTCACCCTTCGCTTGATTCTGACTTGACACTTTGTTCACCTGTTCAGCTTTCGATGAATTTGCTCGTGTCAGTCTAAACCTTAGCCTCTTTATCTTGTTAGGCCAAAGATCTCCTTTTACACTCTTTTTTGGTCTCACTTCTCTGTTGTTTCTTTCTCCAATCCAAGTTCTCTTTCTCAGAACTCGACCCTCAGGTTTCTCATTCTCACTCTCATCCGATTCTGTTTCATTTACCTCTGGTTCATGAACAATTTTCTTTTGCTCCACAGACTTCTTCTCCACTGATTGAGATTTCCCTACCACTGTCCCTCCTCGGGTCTCTGACACGCAATCTTCTTGCTGTCTACTTGTCCCTTCACCTAGCTTATCAGGAATGTTCCCTACACCTCCTCGGGGGTCTTCCGCAATCTGTCCCTCTCTATCTTCTTCTGACCCTGCTTCTTCAGGAGTAATCTCAGGTGGATTCTCAATCTCTTCATCTGACTCAGGCGTAGTCTCTGTGGAATTGCTCTTTTCTCCTCTTTCTTTTTCACCACTCGAAACTTCAGGCACTTTTCCAGAATCTGAACTTTCTCCTGAGGCTCTCAATGTTCCTCTTGAAGCCTCTCTTGGTAAGAAAAAAGAATCACCTGACTCTCTTTCTCCTTCCCCCCTTTCAGGATTCTTTTTTCTTCTCACTGGTTCAGTCTCTGCTTCATCACTGGAATCTGACTCTTCAAAATACTCTTTACCAGTCCCATCCTTTGGATTCGGAACTCTCAGAGTATGACTTGCATGAACCCAGTTCTTCACACCAGCACACTTCACAGCAGTTGTCGTAGTCAGAATGACTTGTCTTGGCCTTCCCCACCTTGGAACCAAGCAATTTCTTCTTCTGTGCACTTTTATTCTCACCCAGTCCCCTGGACTTAGATCATGGGCTTGCTTCTTTTCAAGTGTGGTGGCGTGTTCTCCAACCTGGTGAAACACAGAATGAACTGCGTCAGCCAGGCCTTTACAGTAATCCAAAATCATGTCATCAGTTATTGTCATCAACTTGTTGACAGGCACAAAAGCATGTCTCATTGCTCGTCCCATCAGTATTTCATGTGGACTTAACCCTGTAGTTCTATCTGGAGTAGACCTAATAGTCATTAGCACTAGAGGCAAGACATCAGGCCATTTCATTCCAGTGGCTAAACACATCTTACCAATTCTATTTTTGATTGTGCCATTCATCTGTTCAACAACACCAGAAGCCTCTGGTCTGTATGCACAATGTAGCTTCTGCTGTATGCTCAATGCTTCACAAATCAAACCCATGAGCTCATTGTAGAAGTGTCCACCTCTGTCTGACTCAATTGTCACTGGGAACCCGTACCTAGGAATCAACTCTCTTAACAGTAACTTTGCCACTGTTATTCCATCATTTCTCCTAGTCGGATAGGCTTCTACCCACCTTGAAAACAAACAGACTACCACTAAAACATACCTCAATCTATTCACTTGGGGCATTTCAATGAAATCAATTTGCATTCTGGTAAAAGGACCTCCTTCTCTGCCTATTGTTCCTAGGCTCACCACTGTCTTCTTTCCAGTATTGAATTGCTGACAAATCAAACATCTTTGACAGATGCTCTCTGCAATCAGCCTGAACTTTGCATTGTACCAGGTTTGTTTAAAGGACCTAATCATAGCGTCCCTCCCCAGATGTCCCTGGCCATGATACATTCTTGCCATTGTTGATAGCATTGAGTTAGGCATGACTGGTCTTCCATCTCTATAGATCCAAACATGATCTTTCTCTCTTGGGGCACAACCTGCCTTAATCCAATCTCTCATTTCCTCATCTCCTGCCTCATCCTGCAACTGTTTCACTTCATCCCATGTTTCTAGGACATTAGTAAACCTCACAGAACAAAAAGACATTTCCCTTTCTCTTCCCCGGTTAATTGAATGATTGTTCTTTGCACAATACTGTGCTATGTCATTTGCAAAGCGATTACCAAGGGTAACAAAATCATCTCCTTGTCCATGAGCAGCACATTTTACAACCGCTAGTTCTTTAGGCAGCTGTATCGCCTCAAGCAACTTCCCAATCACTTCAGCATTCTTTATGGGAGTTCCACTCGACGTCAAGAAACCTCTCTGCAGCCAAAGTTGGCCAAAATCAAGTACCACTCCAAATCCATACTGACTATCAGTCATCACAGTCACTCTCAAATTCTTCCCAATCTTGCAAGCTTTTGTCAATGCCACCAATTCAGCCACCTGAGCAGATCTAACTCCTTTCAAAGGCGAAGCTTCCATAACTTCTGAAACCTTGCACACCGCATATGCTGCACTCAGCACACCATCATCAGTTCTCAGACATGATCCATCCACAAACAACACATGATCCCTCTCAGGTAGTGGCAGATCTCTTATGTCTGGTCTGGGTTTCGTGCAGTAGTCAAGCACATCCAAACAATCATGATCAACATCATCTCCCACATTCACATTTTCAGCATCTGGCAACAGAGTTGCTGGATTTACATTCACACATCTCTCAAGAGTCACATTTGATGCTCCCAGAATGATTTTCTCATATTCAGTCAGCCGACTATGTGACATATATTGAGTTCTGCTTCTTGTCAAAAGAATTGCCACATCATGAGGTACAAACACCCTTACAGGATATCCCATTATTATACCCTCACTCTGTTCCAAGCTTCTGCATGTAGCAGCTACTGCTTTCAGGCAACCTGGCAAACCCACAGCCACTGGGTCAAGTGTTGATGAGAAGTACGCAATCGGCCTTCTCAGTCGTCCATGTTTCTGGATTAACACAGAAAGTGCACATCCATTTCTCTCACTACAGTACAATTCAAACTCCTTCTCATAGTCTGGCATTCCCAAAGCAGGAGCTTCACACATTCTGCTCTTCAATTCTTCAAATGCTGCCATTTGTTCTGCATTCAGTTCCAATGGGTCTCTCACCTCACTTTTAGTCAATTTAATCAGTGGCTTTGCTATCAGGGAGAAATTACTTATCCACTGACGACAATAACCCACCATCCCCAAAAACATCCTCACTTCTCTCTGGGTCATTGGGGCTCTCATTCCTCTGATAATTTTGATCCTGTCATCAGTCACCTTTCTCAGACCTTTTTCAATATTGTGTCCAAGATAATGTACCTCTTTCTTGCAAAATTGCAATTTGGCTGGAGATACCTTTAACCCTCCATCTGCCAGATGATTCAGTAAAGCTATGGTATCTACTTCACAAGCCTCACGTGTTTTCGATGCCACAAGTAGGTCATCGATATACTGCACTAGTACTGAGCTTTCAGGCATGATCAAACTCTCCAATGATTTTTTCAGTAACTGATTAAATATTGAAGGACTCTCTGTATACCCCTGTGGGATACGGCACCATGCCAAAATACGCTGTCCAAACCGAAATGCAAAAATCGGCTGGCTGTCATGATGCAATGGAATTGAAAAGAAAGCATGACACAAATCAATCACCGTATACCATTCAGCATCATGAGGAAGCTGATACAAAATCACTGACGGATTTGGCACAATGGGACAACATGCTACCACAATTTTATTAACCTTTCTCAAATCTTGTACAATCCTGAACTTTCCATTAGGTTTCTTTAGCCCCATTATCGGTGAATTACACGGGCTACTCAGTAACTCTCTCAAAACACCCTGTTGAATCATCTTGTCAATTATAGGGGTTATTCCCTCAATTATTGCTGGTGTCAATCTGTACTGTGGGATATTAGGATAAATGATTCCTTCTTTCACTGAAATCTTCACTGGATCTACATTATTCATCAATCCCACATCTTCTCCAGTAAACTCCCAAACTGCTGCTTTTACTGTGTGTCTCAACTCTTGAGGCAAGTCATCTGGATTAAATACAGCATATGTTCCAACAATCTCACTTTCTCTATTATCTAGAGTCATCCTGTACAAGACATCCTCATCTGGTGTCTCAAAAGCTATTCCATCCGGAGTACAAAAAATTGTGCAATTCATTTTACACAATAGGTCCCTACCTAACAAGTTCACTGGACTAGTGTCACAGACTACAAATCTGTGCATATCTGAAAATTTCCCTATTCTTACCCTTACTGGTTCAGTAAGACGAGTCTTAATCTGTGTATTAGCTACACCAACCACTTGGATTGCTTCGTCCGAGAGAGGAAGATTTCTTATATCTGCTGACCTGACAGTTGATCTCGTTGCTCCTGTGTCTACCAAAAAAGTAACACTCTCCCCATTTATTTTCCCATCTACAAATGGTCCTGCCTGGTCTATGTCTAGAGTTGCACCAAGTATGCACTCTTCCTCCTCTCTTCGGCACCGTCAATAGTCCCCTTCAGACTCACTCCCCTCATTCTTTAACCAGTACTGCTGTACCGGGTTAGTACGTCTCGGTTTGTTTACCTGCTCATCATTGTAGAATCCTGAGTCCTGGTTATATTTCTGGGACCCTCTATTCTGCGGCAAGGGCGGTTTTGGCTCTTGACTCTGCTGTCTGACAACCTTCTGTTGTTGCTGCTGATGATTACACCCCTCGTTCTGCACCTGTTGATTCAATGATTTATTCTCATTACTTACTAATGGTGGATTTGTACACTCGGATCTCCAATGCCCCAATTGTCCACAGTTGTGACATGGGAACTTCTTCTTGGCCTCTTCTAGATTCCCCTTTCCTTTTCCTGTACCAGATCTAGGCCTTTTTCCTGGATTATTTGCTTGTTCCACCAACTGTGCTTCTTGCCTTTCTGCAACTTTCACCTGTGCCCACATTGCTTTCTCTTTCAGCTTTCTCTGTTTTGCCTCAATTTCATCACTGAAATATTTTGCATGTCTCAAGATTTCATCAATCTTTTTACTCTGCCAATCGACTGTGTGCTCACGAATCCTTTCACTGATTTCAGGTCTCAAGCCATATACGAACCTGTATACAAAATGACTCAAATCCTTATCACCCAGGTGTTCATCTCCACTAAACTGTTTAAAAGCCAGTATCAGCCTTTCATAAAAAGCATGAAATGATTCTTTTGCTTCCTGATGTGTTCGATCTATTTTAACCCAATCTGTCTCCTTAGGGGGTACCTTATTTTTCAGGAACACAATAACCTGCTCATATTTCTTCATAACCTCCGGGTCTGGAGCTCCTGTTCTCTGATCTCTCGAGTATTCCTTAGCAGGCCAATCTACAACTATTTTACACTCTGCCCACAAGTCTGCTGGAACAATTATATCTAGGCTTTCCTGTTTTCAGTTTCTATTTTTGGTAAATTCTGGTGGTGTTTTTTCAGTGTTTTCCAGTGATTTCAATACCTCAAAAAAACAGTGCTTTTCAGTGGTTACTCATTTTTGCGCCATAAAAAACAACTGAAACAGTGTTTTACCGGTGTTTATGGAACGCTTTGCTTTTATAATTGCTTGCTTTCTTTATTGATGCATGGTATATAGACAGTGTACGTACAGTGTATATGAGGTCCAAATGCAATCTTACAAGTCGAACTTATTGTAGTACACCATACAATATTTCTTCAGTGAGTCTTTGGTCATTCGTGCTCTCTCTTTCCTTCCCATGTAAACTTTTATTTGTGAAAAGGCCCTCTCGACATTGGCACTTGAGACTGGCAACGCCAAAACAGCCAGTACACAATTTGCCAACTCTGGCCACTGACATAGCTTTCCATGCCAATGCTGGTGCACCTCAAGGTTGACATTCTCTGGGACAAGTTCTGCAACATATGCGTTGAACTGGGTGCATATGCCCTCAGAGTTATTGAAGCGGTCAAAAATGAAGCAGTCCTTTTCAAAGTCCTGAGAAATTTCCCTTTACGGAAGGGATCTAGAACTTGTGCAGAGTACCTCAGGGAGGGTTGGTGAAGGGCCATTCCTATGCATCATTGCAAGCCATTTCTCATGCATTGTAAAATAACATTTCCTAAATTGCTCCTCAACATTTCTTTGCTTGGCAAGCATTCGAACATGGGACCCACATGGTATCATTCTTTGAGACTGTCCTTGCATACTAACTGTAACTTGTATTGGAGTTTTCCTTGAAGTGCATTTTTATATAAAGTGTTTAGATAGTAGCTCATAGGCGTCAGTCTTGGGGTGGTTATCTAATCTTATCTCGGGACCTGGAAATGCCTGATACTCGCTGTGGTAACTGACATTTGATTTTGCCAATGCTTTATTACTAAAATTATTTTTTGACTGTAATGCTAAATACTCGGCTATTATAACACATTTAGGAAAAATCATGAATGCTCTTTAATGTCTAGCACAGTCTCTACTGTTGGGCCTTGTATTATAGTGGGTTATGAAGGGAGTAATGTGTATTTCTGTAACCATGGTAGGCTTATTACATTTAGAAATTTGTTACCACCTAGTGATGGCATTTACGGTTTACACTCCTAAACATACAACTGCACTATGAAGCTTAATGTTGGGAAGGGGATGGTTTGGGGAACTGGAAAACACCAACTCAATGCCTCATCACGGGTGGTAGGCGCTATATAAATACAATATATATATTTACAATTAATATATATATATATATATATATATATATATATATATATATATATATATATATACATACACACACACACACACAATTACAAATTGTCATGTCTGCCCTTCTCCTATCTGAGCTGCTGTCAGAGAACAACAAATAATGTAAATTATCCCTGTATTTAATGTAAAGGCGGTGTGGCAGGAGTAATTGCATGGGCTGATTCGCTAGTGTAAGGGGACTTCTCTCAAGGATTGGAGAAGGGTGGGTGAACAGGCTGTCTGGTTCGAGTTTGAGGTTTAAGCTTTGTTGGGGCGGCGTGGGTTACAGTATGTACTCCGTGGCGCGAGCCAGCTGTTTTTACTATTGATTTCCCTGGAAGTGCCACTCGCATTGAATACAGAAAGCACACACACTTGCGGCCTACCTGGCAATACACTGGGGAATCCAGGTGCCCGCTCATATGGAGGAGATGTTTGCAAGGAAAATACACTTGGGGCGCAGCATGCGATCCTGGCCAGGTAGTACCCACACACCTTGCAAAGGAAGCCTGCCCTCTGCACACACTCAGGGAAAACGGGCACCAAAGAAGGCTTGCAATATGGCACTGGAGGAGCGAGTTGGAGTTGGGGGTACATTGTGTAATGTAACTGTTGCTCATGTAAAGCGCTCCCATACCTTCAAGTCGAATTTGTGCCATATAAAACGTTGGTCGGATGGTGGTGAGATATCAACCATACCCGGTAAATACTGACACCTTATTGTGTGGCATTTACTAGACTTGGCTAACTACCTCTTAGTTCAAGTTTTCAATTAGAAATGGGAGCTAACTTGGGAACGCAGCACTTACTGCACC
The DNA here is from genome assembly GCF_964204655.1 of Triturus cristatus. Lineage (NCBI taxonomy): Eukaryota > Metazoa > Chordata > Amphibia > Caudata > Salamandridae > Triturus > Triturus cristatus. The sequence continues at coordinate 989,169,644 of NC_140580.1, forward strand.
AAATTCTGCATGTAGCAGTATTTAACAGGTCATTTTCACAATTATATTATCACAGACCATTAGTAAATAATAAAACTAAATGTGCAGCATAATTTGCATTTTCTTGCCATATAAATAATTTCTTCCACTGTGCCGGTTCAGTCATGTCTTGGCGCAAAATTACAGCGGTCCTGAGCATAATAATTTGATAATATTACTTAGTATTACTCTTGATTAAACAATACTCCTAAGCAGCAATACCTTATAAAAGAGGAAGGAGATAGGAAGAGTCTGCCTGTGTGTTGCAAATTTCAAATGTGTGACCTTCCTAGTAGTGTCAAGTTTAATATTGGGTTGATAATAAGGATGTCAGAGACATAGCAAAGGAGAGAAGTAGTGATAGTTAAATATATCAGGAGTGCTCCTTGATGAAATATGACTTTTTAGCAAATTTTCGTAGAAATCGTGTTTTAAAAGGTACGGTTTTGCCACAAACCCCAGTGCAAATCTGACTCACTTGCTTGCTGGAGTTCCAGACAACCTTTACACCACACCATTTTCTACGATCACAAGCAGCAACTGGTGGGCAGGTGGGGCAAGGGCAGAGTGTGCCGCGTGCGAGCAGAAAGGGCAATGCGTGCAGAGGGAACAGGAGAAGATGTTTTTGAAATGTGGCTAAGCCCGCAGCACTCCTGTCCTACCTGCGATTCTTCTCAATTTATATTCAGGTGCACGTGTGGCCTTCTTACTGTGGCATCGCATCAGGTGAGTGCATCTGGTCGATTAACAACATTAAGTTTATTATTGATAATCATTACGACCCCCATCTCCATTACAATACTTAAAATGATACTAATAGTGCTTAAAGAATGAAAGGACACTCAACTAAATAGCAGTCATTTTATCGATCTCGGAATGGTGAAAAGCAGAGTAGACCCTGTCTGTCATCGATATACTGGCCTCTTGGGAAATATGTTAGATTTTGTATACTAACGGCATCTAGGCAGAGGCGCAACTAGAGCCACATTTCAGGGGGGGGGGTGGGGGGGGGCTGGCTCTTCCAACAATATGCAGAGTGGAGATGCAGGGGCTCTAAGAGGAGGTGAAAAACAACAAAGCCTCGTTAGCAGGTGAATGGTCGTTTAAAGACCTGTGAAGTGCTCGGGTGCGGCCGCAAGAAAACGGACGCCAGCCCACAGCAGCTCAAAAACTGTCTGTGTGCGCCAGGGAAGCTATCTCAGCCCGGGCGTCACACACAACGGGGGAGCTGAAGCCCTGTGAGTCCAATGGGCTTTGCGCGCCTGCTTCTAGCCAAATTTCATGCACCTGTGTTTGAAGTGACTGACTCGGCCACAACTCTACCGGACTGTAGAGGCAGTGGCCTGAATCACAACCACAACATTGGCCAGTCCTCCTCTGCTAGCGGATTCGCTGTGTCCGCAGTGCGCACCCAGATCTACATAGGAGGCTCATCCAGTCGCCGAGATATTAGTGGCCAAACATGCTGGCACTGCAGAAGAACTCTCCTCAGGTTAAAACAGCTCCCTTGCAGAACTTATCTGCTTGATCTTGGAGGACTGGCGGTCGCCGTCTGCAGTGTGAGGTGTGGGGGGACCAACATAGTCGCACATTAATTAAAATAGGACCTGAACCCCGCCCCCCAACCTTGCTTAATTAAATGGGGAGTGACATATTATTCCCTGCAGTTTGCTGCCAGTGCAGTTCTGTTTTGTACTGCTTTGGCTCCCTCAAGTGGCCAAGTTGTGCAAATGTGAAAACTCAGTGATACTCGGTGTAAACCGAGTCAGCTTAATTTAGTCCGGTAGGGTATTGTCGAGCACAATCGATTTAAACCGAATTCCGGACAGCCTAATTATATCAAACAGACTATTCAGGTCAATCCACAGCACTTTTGACAATTTCACAAACCTGTCTACCTGCCTATACCACTCGACAGGCTTTTCTCTCAGTCGAGGGAAATCATTCGTAAATGACAAAATATCCTGTCTAGTCCATGGGACATGTACATATCCTCCTCCTGGAATCTCTCTCATAGGATAAGCATCCACTGTTTTTTCTTTTTCTCTCATGGGAAATGCTGAGTAAGTCCTGTCCACTGAATCTTCTCTTTTCAGAACGTTTATTCTGTTTATTAACTAATTCATGCTGGGCGACCTCAAGTTGAACGGGCCATTCCTTGAAGAACTTCACAACAACTGTGTAAGTGTTGAAAGAGACTCGTTTATAAAATTATAAACACTTCAGTGCCCTAGCTGCTGGCTATGCCTGAGACTTCTCTGTCCCTTCGGTACTTTGCAGCAGTTTTACGATTTTCTTGTTGCTCTAATTTAATGTATTATGTTTCCCTCATCTTCATTGCTGGATTTTGCTTGCGAGAAGGTGTCACTCCTAGTCGTTGAAATGTCACTCATATTCACACTGAAATTCTGAAAATGTCACACATAGCCATCTGAATCCTTGGGAGCTATGCAGCACAAAGCATAAAATGATAATAACTCAAAGTTATTATCATTTTGTTACATACTTTGTACTACTTAACCCCTTCAGCGCGGCGGGAATTCCCCCGCGGTGCTGAAGGGTTCGAGCACGGGCGGGGCCATGACGGAACGGTTCCGTCATGAGCACAGCGCAACCGATGCTCATGACGGAACCGTTCCGTCATGGGCATGGAAGGGGTTAAAAGCAGCTCCCCCGCCATAGCGGAGGAGTTGCCACTGCCAATTGACCCGATTTTTTAAGCAAAAAAAGGCTTTATTTCTGCAGTTTTCTACCTGAATTTACTTCTGCTGCAGTGGAAGTCAATGGGGGAAATACATTCTTCTGATTATTTTTTCAAAATCTCCTACTTCCCTCCTCTAAAATGTTGGTATGTATGTGGCAGGGGAATTAAAATACTGATCATGCTAGTTTAAAACTGCCAGGTGGCAACTCTACTAGTCATGCGAACTGAACCACATCTAATTTAGGAATGATTTTTTAATTAGTAAAAACTTGTCTTCATCATTATGTTGTCAAAATCCACATTTCATAGGGAACCATGAAATATTTTCCATATTTCTCTGTTCTCTGTGTAATATAGGTTTTGTGACAATGCATTTTGTACAATAAAAGCACCTGAGTCTATAAGCTTCTGATATGGCTGGAAGACGATCACAAAGATGCCAGGACAGACCTGAGTATGACGGTACGATGTAATGAATATAAAGAGAGTCCACGCTAATAATGATGATGTGCTGTGACCCAGAAGATAATGAACGTTAACAGCATTACATTTTTCTCTCGACTGGTACAGCCTTTTCAAAGCCAATCGCATTGAATGTACTTTCAAGATGGCCGCTTTTTTCGCCTGCAGCGCGCGTCTCACTTGCTTATGACCTATGACGTATCCCTCAGCCGCTGCCCGCCCCTTGACAATTTCATTTGCCGTCTTCTGCCTGCGCCCACTGTTTCCCTTGTCTCTGCCTTCTGACTCCCAAAAGTCATCTTCTTTTTAACCTCGTCGGGATGACTCAGTTGGCGTCCTTTGGGCCCTTGTGCCCCCTGACCCACGGGGGACAACAGTACCTTTGTTACACCTGCCCGAAGGATGGTGCCTTGAAGATCTAGTGAGTGTGCGGGTCACGGAAGGTACTGGATGGGGGAGTGAACTTAGTTACTGCAGCGGTACGCTGAACTGTTTCCTTTAGCAGTTGGTACTGTGTGACTTGTAGTTTAATTTCTCCCATTTCCGCTTGGAGTAGGAGTGGGAGAGCCAGGTAGGATAGTTATTAGCATCCCGCAAAGCAGAGGGTGGGTCTGCCTGCAGAGTACAAGTCATAGAGCAAGGAGTTCTCAACACGAGGACAGGGGCGGCATTGCAGCTCCAGTCAAGGGCATGCACGGCAAGCAAGAGTGCGTAGAACAGCACCATCAACACAGCTCGTTTCCTGCTTTGCAGTCTTTCTTGTTCCTAACGATACGCCCAAGGATGATTTTACGAACCCTTTGTTATCATTTAAGTACTCTTATTCTTAAAATACGACCCTGGCCTCCGCTTTACAGTCTCACCCACACTGCCAACCCAGGAATTCAGACATTGTGGACATAAAGATATCGTTCACCTGTTTGCTCGTTTAGCAGATAAAGCAAGTGTCGTTTAGTCAAAACTTTGTTTAAATTAGGATCGTTTCCAGTAGGAGTCACTAGATGGCAGCCTTCCCCTGATTACGAAGGAACGCCGTTTCTATGAACTGTAGAGAATTTACTGCAGCCAGAGAGAAATGTACACCTCTGTTGTAGCGGTTATGTAATGTAATGTAATGTAAAATATATTTCTATCGCGCTACTATCACTCCAGTGGAGTATCTTGGCGCTCATCCAACCCAGATGGACGAGTTGGGAGGAAGTAGACACAATTCACGCTGGACACTACATTTTAAACCATTGCTGTGCAAACTGCATCGGTCATAGAAAATACCCAAGTTTTTAATGCCTTCCTGTAATGGGTTTCATGGGACAAAGAACGCAGAGAGAGGGGGAGCTTATTCCAGGCCTTTGCCCCCAACACAAAGAGGGATTTGCCGCCCTTGGTTGCTAGCTTGAATCTAGGGATAACAAGCAGGTTCTGACCCATAGATCTTAGACTGCGTACCGGATGGTATCTTCTAAAGCCATGCCGTAGGTATTTAGGTCCTTGATGGTGAAGGGCCCTGAAGGTGATTAAAAGGATCTTAAAAAGAATCCTCTTGGCAATTGGAAGCCAATGGAACGCATTCAGTGCTGCAGAGGCTGATGACCTACGGGGCCAGCGTAATACTAGGCGCGCCGCTGCATGTTGTACCATTTGTAATCTATGGAGTACCGATTTATTAGCGCCGGCATATAGACTATTACAATAGTCCAGCCTGGAAGTAATTAGGGCCACTGCGACTGTTTTCCTAGCTGACAACGGCAGGAAATCAAAAAACTTTCTCAAAGCTTTTATTATGTGGAAACATGTGCCAGCTACGGCAACCGCTTGTTGTTTAAAGGACAACTGATTATCAAACTTAATGCCTAAATTCCGAGCTGAAGTAATGGTATTAGGGGGGGGCTACTGCATCGTCAGGCCAACAGCTTTTCGGGGAAAACAAGTTTTGTTTTCCAAATGGCAAGATTTCAGTTTTTCCAGCATTACATTTAAGGTGATTGTCAGTCATCCACTTGAATGTTGCTGCTAGGCACTCTTTAAGATTATCCTCAGCGCCAGCCCGCTCCCTGTCCAATACTAGGATAAGCTGAGTATTGTCAGCATACGAAATTGTACTGATCTGAAAAGAAGCGATCAGATTTACCAGGGGAACCATATACAGATTAAAAAGTATAGGGCTTAGACTCGATCCCTGGGGGACTCCGGAGCTAAGAGCCTTAGCTTCAGATTGATAATGGCCCAACACTGTAATTTGGCGTCTGTCCCTAAGAAAGTTTCTCAGCCAAGCCAAAACCATCCCATCCACTCCTGCGGCAGCCAAACGGCCCACTAAGATGTTATGCGAGACCGTATCAAAGGCTGCCGACAGGTCAAGTTGAATTAGAACAGCCTTCTTTCCCTGGTCAATGGCCATACGAAGGGTCTCTGCTGTAAACAGCAGGGCGGACTCCGTAGAGTGATTTGACCGAAACCCGGACTGATTAGGATGTAGAATGTTATTAACTTCCAAGAAACTCGTAAGTTGTTTATTCACGAACTTCTCAGTCATCTTAGACATCGCAAGGAGATCGGGCGTAAATTGGAAAGGGTGGCTGGATCGGCAAGTGCCTTTTTCTGGAGCGGCTTGACAGCAGCAAGCTTCCAGACATTAGGAACATCTGCCGTAGCTAGGGATGAGTTGATAATGCCGTTTATGATGGGATTGATAACTTCTGCTAGGGTCTGTAGGACCAAAGGAGGGCAGGGATCAAAGGGGGATCCAGATTTGCTAGCCAGAATAGCTTTAAGGGAATCTTCAAGGGAGACAGGAACAAATGTATCCATGTTAATTGGAGAATTTACCCTCTCCACTCTTTCGAATTCTCCTGAAATGGAAGACACCGGCGGGAAGGTTCTCACAATGTCAAGAATTTTATTCTCAAAATAGTCTGAGCGGCGCCGAGGTCTTTCTTTCACTAAACCCTATACTGCGAAGGAGTCGTAACTGAGTTTTTGTTAATTTTTTGTTGAGACCCTATGCCGAACACGTTTGGGTGTCGTACGCTAGTGACCAGATACATAGTGGTGCTTCCCCTAGCAGTGTGAGTGAGCGTTGCAGAGGTGTGAAAGAGGTCCTAATCAAATCATTATCTTTCAGGGTGATTACGCATACTCATTAGTTTAGAATTTTCTATACCTAATTCTGGTGCTCTCACCCTGCCTGGCAATCTTAGCTCTATCTCCTAATTGAACCCTCTTTAAAAGGGCGCAATCACTTCACCCACACAGTGGTTGCATGCATTATACTACAGACGGCAACAGGTATCGCTTGGCGGGCTCTCCGTGTGACCATTTGATCTCATCTGTGGTATCTTTTTTTGTGTCTCCTGGTGCTTGCTCGAGGTCTAATGACGTTAAAGCTGTGTATATCTTGGTCTGATATTGATTTTAATAAATAAAAAATGGCACAGAGTTAACACTGTAAATAGGATTGAGTAATTATGGTCTCTGCTTATATACATCAATCGGTCAACATGTTTCTGGCTTCCTCTTTGCGCCTACTCGGTCTGACATTCTTCAGGTACCTCTTGCTGGTTCTCTACCCTATGCTTTAAGGTGAAAACAAAATAATAAAAAACCCAATCTCTTTCCTTGTGGATCAGTATCACACCTGTTAATCGAACACATCGTATTTTGTAAACATTTGTTCTCATTATAAAAATGGAGTAGTTTCAATACTTGTGTGGCTTTGCACTTAAGGTTCGCCACCAACACACTCGCCACATTTGTGTAAAAGCACACTTGTGAGCACGCTGTATGGTGTTCTGTCACTTACTTATACCACATTGTATTTCTGCCCCATTGTCGAAGGGATTTCCCAACACTAATTCCACCTGTAACTTTTTCCCTATTTGGGCGCTGTAAAGGAATTTTGCGAGATGTCATGAATCTCATATCAATTCATTTCTATGTGCTTCTCTGATCATTCTCTCCTCTTTTGTGTACTTGTTGCATCTAATACCTAAGCAGGTGTCCTCCTCTGACTGAATTTAGTCTGAAGCAGCCCTTCTTGTGTAGATCATGGTATCAGTTGTAAGACATCAGAGCAGCAAGTGCATGATTACTTGCTCCAGACGCAGTTACCCTGTGGTAAAGAAGGGAACTGTTTCTGTGTATAGTGTAGAGAGGAAATTTAATAGTAGCACACCCTACCCGGGGTGGATACTCCATTGATGTGCAATTATGGTGACTCAAATCATTGTTTACTGTGTGTTACACACATTTAATCTACTCTTAGTATCTACTAAATTAATTGAGTATCACTAACTATAACGTCCCTGTAACCTTTGGGTTTTTTCACTGAATTTCTAAGGTTTTTTAAATACTATTTCTTAACTATAACGCCCTTATAACCAAAGTTTTTTTACAGTGAATATATATACATATACATATATTCTACCAGTTTCATAATATACATAAAGATTTGTAGTATATGTGATCTAATGGGACGTGTGCCCAGATCCACCATCTACAAACAGCTTAAAATTGTCGATTCCCATATGACACATGAGATAATCCTCCTTATGTAGTGTAATTAGTTGTTATGTGTTCATGGCTAAGCACTATCCTTATTTTGTAAATTGAGTGTGACGGTCTTTACAGCAGAAACTCATAAACTGGCTATAGAATGCAGTAAATGGCTTCATTCAAGACCCATATATATATATATATATATATATATATATATATATATATATATATATATATATATATATATACATTTTTTATTTTTTTATTTTTTTTACTTGTCTTTTTTTAAATTTTTTGTGATTGCCCCGCCCCCCCCACCCAAACACACAGTGTCATTTTGCTTGGGTCTCGCTCGAATTCTAGACATCTCATGATCCTTATGTTGTGTCAAAGTTAAATGAGCGAGGAATGTAGAAGAGGAGAGGGGCCAATTCAATACATTCTAGGTAGTTTCATCATTGATACCCAAGTATGTGTAGATACTTTGAAAATCCATTTTTGTTTTCTGATTAATATTAATCTTGTAGTCTGTGCTTTATTACCCACTGCTTTCATCTGTTCAGTCACTGTCCACTCCAACTGGTTTGCTGTATGTTTCTTGGAAATATGACATACTAGCATTGCTTCGACCGAAGGGCATCTAATGGAGCTCTTATATTCCAAAATACTTGTCCTTTTCTTTCGGGTTGCCATCGCAATGTCCTGTACATCACAGGGGCACGTTATTTTGTATATCCTGATTCGAGGCTTGCAATGGTGTGCATTCTTTGTTGCTATGGGGTTCTGAGGCCTAGATCTTATTCTGTAGTGCTTTTGGTATGTTTATAGATCTTATTTGACCCACATGCAGAGTGTCTCTCTATGGCAGACATCTTTCACAAAGTAAACTTTTTCAGATTATTTAGGGTATGGCTAAATTATCTTTTCTGTTACTTTTCCTTTAAAAGGCAAATATAGTTTTATTTTAAGTCTCTGAATCCTTACGTCTAGAATTTGTCAATGTCTGTTCATTATTGTTGTCACCACATTAGACAAGGTTAAAAACGTTGTGATGCTTGTCATCCTACTTTTTCTTTTTCCAAAGGTATCTAATAGAGCGTCTCTTTTTTTTTTTTTTTTCTTTTTGTTTTTTTCCTTTTCAGCCACATTCCTGGGAAGCCAAAACCTCCATGTCTTAGGCAGAGAAGGCAGGCCTAGCCAGGACAAATAACGAACACTGGAGGAAGTGTTTGATGCAAAAGACATTTGCAAACTGAGCGAGTTCCTGGCCCAAATGGTCTCTCAGCAGAACTCTCCAAAAATTCTCATCATAACTAGGTGCACATTTGCTCAATATCTTCCTGGAGGTCTTAAACAGGAAGGAACTGCTAGAGACCGTAACCAAGCAAAGATCACAGTGTTACATAAGGAAAGTAACAGAGGAATAGATGTTCCTCTTATTGACCAATATCCTTGCATAATACTGAAACTAAAATACTGGCAAAAACATTGGCAACACGATTACTGGAGTTGATGACAGCTTTGATGAATAGGGATCAAACCGGTATTGTCCCAGACCGATCCTCCAGGGTGAATTTTACATGACTGAATAACTGGCTGAACACAAAATAAAAGATCAGTTTGCAACAATACCACTCCAAGCTGAGAAGGCATCTGACTCCATAGACTGCGATTTTTTAGCACAGGTACTTGCACGCCTAGGTTTGGGCCTGACCTTCTGTAAATGGGTAGCTTTGCCAAACACAAAAACTAATAGCCATGTTTAGGGTTAACTGAACAAACTCGGCCATGCAGAATTGGGAAAGGGCACCAGGCAGGGTTGCATTCACTTAGCACAACTCTTCACCTCGTGTAGGCAACACCAAGTATGTTGGATCAGACGTCAGAGCAGGTAGCTGGATACCTGCCAAGTGTGAAAGGGAAGGAGGAAAACAATCTCTCAATATTCAGACGAAATCCTTTCTGTACGTCTCTAGTCCCACAAAAAAGACACCAATAATGCGGACTCTGTTTCAGGAGTTTGAACAGCACTTGTGATACAAAATGAACTCAGAGGGCCTCCGACACCTAAAACCCTGTGTAGCCACAGAAGGCTCCAAACACATAGAGAACAACATAACAGAACAAAATCACCATTTCTAGGGAAAAAAAACTAAAGGCACTCCTTGGAGTTCCGCACTTACGTGTAACAATGACACTTGATAAGGCTTACATTACTGAGAAGAGTGGCAGTCTTCCAGATGATCACCTTCCTGAAATTATTATGCACACTGCAAACAGCACCATTTAGTCCTGGAGTGCTTCATCCTTGGCACTGGAGAGGGAGGTACAGCCACTCCTGTGGGATGGAAAAACCTTTAGATTCATTATACAGTCCACTTTACAGAAGAAATGATTTAGTCTCTTTCTTCTAGATGGTTCTTTATTCATTAGTAGTCTTCTCTGTGGTACATAACAGCCAGCAAACACGTGTTTCGTCGCAACTAGGGAATGTAGTCCCGCGACTTTTTCAAGGCTGTGTTTGCAAAAGAAATTAAATAACTGTATTGTTTCTAACTTAAAAAACATGTTGTACTTAATGATACTGTCATAGCAACACGGTAGTGGAAATCCAGACCCAACGTAAAATGGGTGAAAATTGCAATCCAATTGATATAAACAAAGTGTATGAACAACGACCATATCACCATGAATTGTGAATTCATAAGAAGATCAAACATTCTATGATTCTAATCACGATGGAGAGAGCTGGAATAACGTGCTTAAGTGAGGAAACACGCCGAATATTACGCGGATCCTAATTGTGAACAGCACACCCACGTGAAGATTGTCGTGGTGAAATAATGCGGGTGTGACTCGATATATTTAAATTCTAAGGAGTGTGACTTCATGTGTGCTCAAGTGAGGAAAAGGTTTTTGTGCCGTATATTTGTGACAAAAGAGTGAGGATAATAAGAAACGACATCCGATCATATCTACCTATTCTTGGCTTGATAAATGTATCTGGAAAGAATGAATATATCTATATTAAGAATGATATATTCACAATGAATCTTAAGAACAGGAAGGATTATAAATAAGAGCAGTAGTTATTTAAGTAAAAGGACCTACTTAGTAGGTGGTGATAATTCCAAACCACCTATGGTTTCTGCAGTAATGGCGTCACTTTTCCTTTGAATATATGTTCCTTGGCCAGATTCAGTTACTTCTCAGTACTGCGAAAATAAGTTAAACTAATTATCCTTAGTCATATTCTCCAATCAATTTATGTTACATATGGTACGCGGTAATATACTAGTGGAGCATGACGCTAATGCCCAGATAAAAACTCCGTATTATTCCTTGGGATGGAGTAGTCAAGTACTACTGTAACCGGGGAATGTAACTATATCTATATTAAAAACCCAACTGTCAAGTCTCGTGTGAGAGTGACTCTAAAAATCACAAATTCAAATATGCTTAACCCCATCCAAATAGGCTGGTACCAAAACGAATGGATCGCTGAATTTATAAGAATTAACGTTACCATCATTGTATGGACTATCCACAAGTTAAAAGTCAAGGATCTTTGAAACATAATATGCTCGTCATCCCTTTGTTGTTAACATTAAGCGAATTGTAACCTCGTCGGGTATAACCACACAAAATATCTATTCGGTAAAATTATATTCGGAAACTACTCTGTCCGTTTCTCAAGTAGAAGAAATACTACACTAAGTCTCGCATCGTGCTCCGCAGGGCTTACCTTATTCGACTGAAAATAGAACCGCCGTGACGCCCGTCTCTGGTTTCCCGGTTAAAGTGTATGCATGCGAGTGGTTTCTCTTTCATTTTTATTTCCGCTTTGGAAACGTGAAGTGTAGTCACGTGAGTGGTTTGATCCCGTGCAAATTCACATGCCATGAATAGTAGAAGGACTAAAATCAAATGGCCAATACGGCGGCCATTTTAAAACCTGTTCGACCTATCGTAATATTAACGGTCTACGTTTATATGTAAGCCAGGGAAAAATGCTCCAGCTTTGTGTTTGGTGAAAGTCAAATACTAGTACATATCGTATTGTTCTCTCCATCTATTAGATTCAGTACAAAGCTTTTCAACGTAGTAACGTGAAATAAGCAAGACAATGGGAACTTAGATACATGATATACAAACAATAAATATCATATATATATATACAATTTATAAAAATCATATAATACACAACTGTGAATTAACAAGAAGGTTGCTAATTGGAAAAACGATCATATCTCCTGCATTAATGACATAAAACCTGTTCGGATCTATCATCTGTATTCCTCAAGATTAGATTCTCTTTTATAGCAGTCACATATATTGTGGTATGCTTGGTAAGAGTGATTCTATAGACCTCTGTACATTTAGATCAAGGCAAGCAGGAACCAGTGAGTTAATCTGTATGGTGTGGTCACTCAAATCCAGATACTGGGGGTCTTAACTACCTAGAAAGTAGTGTAATTCGTGATCAATATTAAGACGTATTGGCCATTTGATTTTAGTCCTTCTACTATTCATGGCATGTGAATTTGCACGGGATCAAACCACTCACGTGACTACACTTCACGTTTCCAAAGCGGAAATAAAAATGAAAGAGAAACCACTCGCATGCATACACTTTAACCGGGAAACCAGAGACGGGTGTCACGGCGGTTCTATTTTCAGTCGAATAAGGTAAGCCCTGCGGAGCACGATGCGAGACTTAGTGTAGTATTTCTTCTACTTGAGAAACGGACAGAGTAGTTTCCGAATATAATTTTACCGAATAGATATTTTGTGTGGTTATACCCGACGAGGTTACAATTCGCTTAATGTTAACAACAAAGGGATGACGAGCATATTATGTTTCAAAGATCCTTGACTTTTAACTTGTGGATAGTCCATACAATGATGGTAACGTTAATTCTTATAAATTCAGCGATCCATTCGTTTTGGTACCAGCCTATTTGGATGGGGTTAAGCATATTTGAATTTGTGATTTTTAGAGTCACTCTCACACGAGACTTGACAGTTGGGTTTTTAATATAGATATAGTTACATTCCCCGGTTACAGTAGTACTTGACTACTCCATCCCAAGGAATAATACGGAGTTTTTATCTGGGCATTAGCGTCATGCTCCACTAGTATATTACCGCGTACCATATGTAACATAAATTGATTGGAGAATATGACTAAGGATAATTAGTTTAACTTATTTTCGCAGTACTGAGAAGTAACTGAATCTGGCCAAGGAACATATATTCAAAGGAAAAGTGACGCCATTACTGCAGAAACCATAGGTGGTTTGGAATTATCACCACCTACTAAGTAGGTCCTTTTACTTAAATAACTACTGCTCTTATTTATAATCCTTCCTGTTCTTAAGATTCATTGTGAATATATCATTCTTAATATAGATATATTCAGCCTTTCCAGATACATTTATCAAGCCAAGAATAGGTAGATATGATCGGATGTCGTTTCTTATTATCCTCACTCTTTTGTCACAAATATACGGCACAAAAACCTTTTCCTCACTTGAGCACACATGAAGTCACACTCCTTAGAATTTAAATATATCGAGTCACACCCGCATTATTTCACCACGACAATCTTCACGTGGGTGTGCCGTTCACAATTAGGATCCGCGTAATATTCGGCGTGTTTCCTCACTTAAGCACGTTATTCCAGCTCTCTCCATCGTGATTAGAATCATAGAATGTTTGATCTTCTTATGAATTCACAATTCATGGTGATATGGTCGTTGTTCATACACTTTGTTTATATCAATTGGATTGCAATTTTCACCCATTTTACGTTGGGTCTGGATTTCCACTACCGTGTTGCTATGACAGTATCATTAAGTACAACATGTTTTTTAAGTTAGAAACAATACAGTTCTTTAATTTCTTTTGCAAACACAGCCTTGAAAAAGTCGCGGGACTACATTCCCTAGTTGCGATGAAACACGTGTTGGCTGGCTGTTATGTACCACAGAGAAGACTACTAATGAATAAAGAACCATCTAGAAGAAAGAGACTAAATCATTTCTTCTGTAAAGTGGATTGAATTGTACTGTGAAAACACGTCATAATTTTACTGTATAATACGAGTACGTGTGCTAAGGATTGCTTGCATAACTGTATTGAGCAGAGGCTCTTAATTCTGGGAAGTCAGGCGGTACTTCCCACCTTATAGCACCGTCAATCTATTAATTCAGAACCTGATAACATATGTGAAGTTTCCCTGTGGCGCCTTTACCTAAACCCAAAACCCCAGTGACAGCATTTCAGATTCATTATACAGCTCTAAAACTATACAGGTGTGTGTGTCTGTCTGTCTCTCCAGTCCTGCTCCCAAAGAAGAAGGCACGTACACAAGGCTGCTGGAATATGGCACCTTTATTTTCCTGGGTCTCCCTTGACCCCGAGCTCAAGGAGACGTGTTTCGGCTTCGCAGAAGCCTTTGTCAATCAAATGATGTATATATTTGCTCTGCGTAACAAAAGGGTATCCTGCTGGGCCTCTCAGCGACAGCTGCTACTTGATTGCATATGCCCTGTGAGAGAGAACCCAGCAGCGAGGTTGAATAGGCTAGCAATGGACTGACTGACATACTTACATTACCTAAAACAAGCACGGAGAAGGGGATCTCTCCTAACACCGACACAAGGAGTGATACTATCTTGGGGAAGATCACAAGGGAAACGCTGCTGTAGTCAAGAGGTATGTCGAAGAAAGTAACCAAACTCAAGGGTTTTAAACAATGGAACCTGATGGGGATCGCTAGAGTGCACAACATCATGGATGAAAACGGTATCAAAACATTCACACAATTACACATTCACACAATTACAGGGGAAAAGTTGAGCTGACTCAAAACGAGGCATTTAGATATGCTCAAATAAAACATGCTTTCATGACTGAGAACACAGAATGGGAGTACTACTGGCATAACTAAAAAGGGGTACGGTCTCCACCATCTATAAAATCCTCTTTAATAATTCATGCTCACGGTTTTCCGTTTTTACTGATTTTTACAGATAAATACAGACAGAAAACCATTTATTTACTTGTCTGTATTTATTTTTAAATATGGATAAAAACGGAAATTGGGTGCTTTTTGAGGGATTCTAAATACACTTTGCCATGACTGCCAGGCCAATAACTGTGTGGACTGATAGGTAAAGTTGTTGAAAAAGAAAGGACTTTTGGTAAAGGGGATTAAACAGCAGTAGATATGCACAAAACTGCTACCGAAATATGCTTATTCTCATATAAGTGCATTGATTTATCTTCTGCAGGTGTTCATATCACTGAAACCTGGCAGACATTCAAGCATGACTGCATATTTATTGGTTAAATAAATATGGAAATATACCAGTTTCAGCTTTATTTTTCTCAAAAATCCCATAATAAATATGAATATATACAGATAAAGTTGACAAAAATAAATATGGATAAATACAGACGGAAATGTCAAAAAAATAAATACCATTAAACGAGGAGACCCATTAATAATAGATGCAATTGTTTAAAAAATATCTGTGGCCAATGGAATATATAAACTGGGAGGCTGCAATCATGCACCGAGGAAAGTTGCATTAAATGCAATATTGACGCTCCTACAACTCAACAACCTTCACAGAACCTACTAGAATACAAGTAGGCTTTATATGATGGGAAAGGCGCAAACACCCAGATGTGTTAATTGCAACATAGAGGAGGGTGCTTTCCTGCATACAGATTGGAGCTGTAGTAAATGAGGTCTAAAGCTACTGGGAGTGAATAACAGAACTGTCTTTGACACTCAAGGATGAGATTCCAAAATCCCCCTCCCCAAGACACGGAATGAAGTAGACCTCCTATGAGCAAGCTCCTGTTCTCCACATTAGGACTAGTAAAGAGGGATTTAGCCTGGGAGTGGGGTGATGAAGTAGCCCACATTAATGAAAGGATGTTAGCCTGCATGGATGTGTTCATGGAAGCAGAAGGGGCGATGTATAAGACTGGGAGATGTCCCAAAAAATTAAGAAAGCATTGGGAAAATGAAAGACATATGGCCTAGTTGAGCAAGAACAGGGACAATTAGAAGCAAGAGATCAAGAGCAACAAGAAACAAACAAATTAACAAGATTACCCTGGGATGGGCATTAGGTAAAATGTACAAACTGTCAACCAATTGTACTGATGATATGTCTGAATGTAGTGTCACCAAGCTGTAAAGTGTTTTCTTGTGTTCCATTAACTAAAAAATAGAAATACAGATATTAAACAAAGAGTAAATGTTTTTTTTTGTAATTAAGGCAGTTGTGAAATTCTCCTGCCCTTTCTTCAGTGCCTTACCATATGACAAGGATTTTCATAAAACAGGCTTTATTTAGAACTACTTCCGCTTCGAAATAGTGTAAATGGAAGTTCACTACACTGGGAGCACAGGCACAAATCATGCTAGTTCCCCTAATTTGCAAGAAGAATTTTTATTTGAATTGGAAATCATCTTGGTGAGAATCCTTTTAGCACATGTACGATGAATTTAATTTGAGTATGATACTGACAATTATTAGTCATTTTTAAGATTGGACTGTGAACTCTGCTTCGTTCGCTGAGTTTTTCGCACTCCTCAGAGCTTGCTGAGTTCCAAAAACTTGCGGATGGTCGCTACCGCTCACATTGAGAAACCTTTCATTCACGTTGAGGAAGCCGCCGCTGAAGTAGAACTTCTACCCGAGCGGCTGAAAGAAGCTGCGCCCTCTTGCTCTGTGCGAGATGCCGTTCACGCTGATTTTACAGCATGGGACAAACACCTGGAACTAAAAATCAGTGCGAATGGCACAAGATAATCCACTCTGCTGCTCGCGGAACCCCGCGTAGCTTGGCGGAATTTCTTTTTCACTTCGTGGAGGCCTAGTAATTTTTCTATTCCTTTTAGTGGTTTCCTGTGGGATATATTGTTGCAAACATCTGCGTAGTCTGAACAAGTCTATCTTTTCATAGGTAATTCACTTTTTCTGTTTTGAATCCCACCCCCTCTTTTCATCAGCCACTTGACGAACACCTCTATCTCACTTTCAATTTATTATGTGGGATTGTCTCAAAACTGTTTGTAATGCGAGTTGTCCGGCACACGTCTCTTATGTTTACTCCTGTAGGACTCTCAGTTTGTGTGACAATTGCACCCCTGTATTTACTTGCGTAATAATGATATTATTGGACAGATCTGTAAGTGGTGCTGTTTCTTATCTGCTGGTTATTGTGGGTCCTCAGCTGTTTACTTTTTGCATCTTTAAGATCGTTGAGTACGGCTTTCTCACACTCGGCTCCTGGAGGTATATTATTAGTAGGATGCCGCAGAAAGCCATAGACAAATGTATTGTGATGAACACTATGGATAAATAAGTTCAGTGATCCATTATTCTAAAAACAAACCAATTTTTTGTTATGACATATACATTTTAACTTGGTATGTTTATTAAACATTGCAAACTTACTGTAAACTTAAAAAAAAAAGTACATTGTGGGATGATGGGATCAAAACAGATGGAGAGGAGATTTGAGCAGAATAGGTGAGGAGGAGCATGTGAAAGAAGACAAAATTCCCCATATAACAGATATTAGGACCTATGCGTCTGGCTTGCATTTGAGTGTAAGCTGTCACCCAGATCTGTGGATGACACATAGGGCACAGCAATGTGTTGATGTCTGGGGCGGCTTTGGGCCACCAAAGGCCCTGCCTCAAGTTGGAACAAAATCACCCAAAGTCGCCCCTGCCGCAATCTGTAACAAAATATTGGATGTCAATAAAATAGAGTCTACATTTGAGGCCCAGATTATAAAACCCCCCTTGAAACCCCACCTCTGCAGATTGGTACTGTTGAAGCCCAGCACAAGACCCTCCTCTCTTGTGTATGTAGTAACTTCCTCCTATTGATTATTAGTGGACATTACCTTTCAAGTAAGATGTATTGGTGCATGATAATCCAGTTTCCAATGTATATGCGAGTTAACAAATGATAAAAATCTTTTTTTCCTCAGTGTAACAAATGCCATCGATCTGTGGAGTGCAGAAGTTACAAAGGAGGCCTTGGAAGAGCAGGTAGGCATCGAAAACTGTCTGATAGATGCGTTCTGTTTATTGAGCCACTGATGATTGGTGAAGAGGTTATGTACCCAAAAACAATATTGTGCAACGATGTTGGTCACAGGTGAGGGCATCTTGTGGTAGTTAATGACTGGAAATAAAGTCCCGTTTGCTGAAGGGCCTTTCTGTGCCACAAGTTCAGAATTTACAATGTGCTACCCTATGTGTATGCTCCAGTGGTTTCAGAATATCAGAGGATCTGCCTGTCCCAATGTTGCTTTTCTGAACTTGATGTGTTTTATGCCCTAGGAATTCAGCAACCAAATTCGTGAATTGGTCCCTGGCCTTAGCTGGAGAAAAAAAATCTGCTCTAGGCAGGGTGTAGCTGCATGCACTTGTAAATAAAGGAGATGCTTGTTGTGTACCAGCAAGAGCTTCATTACTGCACGAAACCCACTTAGCTACACTGGTGATGAGGCAAAAGACATCCAAGGAGAAACGATAAAAAGTTATTTTGTTCCTAAGAAACCCTTACCTCTTCTCCCGTGTTGTGTTCCAGTGGGACATTCCTGTATAGGCTGGGAGGTGCGTTATTTTCTTGGAATGCTGGGACTGATGGTTGTATGGAAGCCTGTTGGTTGGGAAACTTGAATTGACTGTGCTGCCTCTGCTGTGCCTAACCCTGTGCATCACTAAATTACTTGGTCTCGCTTGTCAACTAATAGAGGCAATGTGCTTTCAGAGTCCACCGGTTGGGTGATTGCTGAGCAAGCGATTGTTGAGCGTGCACGTGAGTGTGAAGTGGTGTTCTGGCGGCTGGTGTACGTGTAAGCAGTTGGAGTGCTGTTGGTGCAGAAAGTGCTGGTGTAGGCTCCTGTGTGGCGCGGCAGTGAATGGTGGTCAGGGTTGAGAATGTGGAGGGATGCCGGGGATAGTGGTGGGTGGGTGGAGGACCGGGGTCCTAGCACTGAACACAGGCCGGGGGCAGGTGGGAATACAATCGCCTGCTGGTCTTACCAGTGTCTTTGTGTGGTTTCCTTTGGGGAGGTGGGGATGCCTTTCCAACTTGCCTGGTGTCCCTGTAGTCGGCAAATGGACACCCTGGTCCCAGAACTGTGTGGCATGCATCAGACAGCTGCTGCACCCAGCCTCTGCCCACCCTGGTCCTGCACAATGCGGGAGCTGCAAATGACATCTGACGATATCTCCTTCCTCCGCACACCTTGGCAAATGACCTAAAGGAAGCCCCCATGCCCATTTACCCCCTGTTCAAAGTAGGGGGCAAGTGAATGTAGATTTGGACACCGTATTCTATGGTAAGTGGGGAAAATAAGCATATATAGACCCAGCATGCTCCGGTCAACGTTTTCCCATATTAGGGTGCAGGGTACACTTTCTCGTATACCCTTCACTTAAATCCAGGCACTCGTACTGAGGCTGTTAAATAGGGAGAGACATTATTGGGTGGGTGCGGTTTAAACATTTCTTTTGTTGCTTTTACTTCCTTTTGATTTGTCCTGATTAAATCCTAAAAAGACTGTTAAACAATATAAAATATTGACATTACTTTAAGATAGATGCTTTTTTATGGGAAACCTTTTTTACTAGCATACCCAGGTGTTTGTAGTAGTTAGTGTATTGCGTTTCAGTGGCTTACAGTCTAATGCATTAATTCGATCAATTTTGAAATTAGCTTTCCCCACCTCCTTGCATCAGTGATAAAATTACTATTTGGGGTTGATGATGGATGAAATTGGTCATTCAGTTAGCCATCTGTTGGTGGCAAATCCACTTCAAAGTATTTAAAAAGCATTACAAACTAACAATAGATGCTGCCAAAATGCTTGATACCCACTGATGACCTTGCCCATTTGAACTTGTATTCTGTGTACTGTGGGGCAACTTGCCCTACCAAAGCTAACATTGCTGGACATCCTTTTATTACAACTTAGCTTTTCTTGCAAATGCGCCTGTTGTCATTCACTTGACCCCCATTCTAATGCTTATTATTTAAAGACGTGTTGGATAAATATAGTGCATTTCCTGTTTTTTCTTGAAAGTCTCTCAACGTGTTTAGGGTGAAACGCTACTGGTTTGGTCTCCATGAGCCATCCTGCTCCTCATTTCAGTGTTCTGTTCAAAGTAGTATGTTTGTGCAGATGACCTGTGTCTATAGTCCCAGGGCACATGCCCAGTGTGACTTATTGGATGCCCCCCAGTAGCATGCTAGACTTTGCAGGACTTCTGTGGTCTACCCACCCTGGTACTCCTTACATTGTGGATCACCATGGCCAGGGTACGACACGACTGACAGTGTTTCATGTTTGTTTAGGTAGAAGTAGTTGGAGGCATGAGAGGTTTTGGGGGCTTGGGAGGGGATGCCCTATATGTATGCATCTCCAGGGTTGCAGGATGCTTCCTAGATTTTAGTGGTGGTAGTACGGTCTCTCACACTTCTGCTTGTACGGACCTGTGCTTCCCTTCCACACACTCAGTAGCCAGTGTACGTCCGTTGTGTGTGTCTGGAGTAGAGTTCATGGTGCCTTCAATCGAGCTTGAGGCTTTTTTTGTGTCCAACCTCCTTTAGATCAAGCCAAATCAGCCTTTAGTTCGAGGGTTAAGACACCTAAACAAGGAACTGCAGCCAAGGACATTTGACCCCTCCAGGACCCCTTAGCAATAGAGGTAGGTTCCCCGTTTGTCACCTGCGTTCTGGGCTTGGGTGTGAAAATGAATAAATCCATACACTCAGGCTTACTTCCTCGAATGGGTGCAGATGCTTCAAATTCACAAAGTTTCCATTAGTACTCAAAGAAACCCGTGTCAGTCGTAGGTTTCCAGGAGTACTTCTGGTAGAAACAAAATTGTGAATTTCATTTACTGCATTTAAAGGGAGGTCCATCTACGTAATTATACATAGTGTGAAGTAGCATAGCCGCAAATGCCTTCCCATTCGCACGTTTAATTTCTTCTCAGGGAAAACGTATCCCTAGGGGAGAAACCCTTTCTGGTACACACTCAAGTCTGTGAGCATACTGTTTGCATTTACACCCTAGGGAACATGTCCACTCCTTCATTTGATAGGAGGAAATCTTCAACTGTTTCTAGATCCAGAATTGGTTATGGAAAAGTTTCTAAAAGTAAATCCTCCTCACCGTGAGAAGAATTACTCAATATTGCACTTATACTGGGATGCTAATACATATGAGTAAATATCATGTCTCTTCTCACGTGCAAATTTTCGTTCTACAAATTGCAAAAGTTGATTTGCACTTGCAAGTCAAGATAGCCATTTCAATGCGTACGGTAAGCGTCTGCCAAGAAAGCAAAAGCATTGAAACAACACTCGATTGGCCTGTTGTAAGTAACACCCATATAGTTTGGATGCCTGACATCAGTAAGGCAAGCAGATTGACCGTACAACTTATGGTAACAGCTTTATAAGATGTTCTCAAAAGTGATTGGTTCGCTCCAGTAAGTAGATGACCGCTTCGTATTTGAGTGGCCACTTTGCTTGGGCCCATTCTACCACTGATTCTGCATATTAGCAGGCCATTTGAGCCAGGTAAAGTATTCAACTTTTGACTCTAACTCTGCGTGCCACTAGGGAGAGAACTGCCAGAGAGAGGTATGGAGCCTGGCTGTCTCCCTTAAAGCCCAGTGAAACAAACAGCAGAGTAGAGGAAAATGTAGATGTGAGACCTGATGGGAAAAGAGACAGACTGCGAAACGTAGACTGTCTTAGGACCTTTTCCACCTCCCCATAGCATTGTGGTGTCCCTTGAGTACAGTCTCCCCTGTGGTGCCCAGTCTGGATGGCCCCTGATTGCAAAGACAGCACCATCTACCTGTATTGCCGCTAGCCCCTTTCTTATACTGCTGCTGACACCCTGTTCACCACTGTTGCAGACTGGGCGAATTCAAGGACATTGGACCTCTGCAACCAGCTGTTGAAGGTCCCACTGACAGGTGCCCCCTGACGGTGAGGATTGGGGTTCTGAGCAATTCTTTTAGCGCCATAAGCACTCCAGGTTCAAATCTATGGCCCAGCATACTAATGTCAGCTCAAGTCCACGGCGTTTTGTCTGCTGCTACTGCAATCCGTCTGCATCTTTGCAGATCCCACAGTGGGATTGCTTATGTATACACAATGCCAGCTTTCCTTCTCAAATAGTAGGATCAATTATATTTGGCTACTTTAAGGCGATCGGATAGTTATACGTGGTGTTTGTGCATTAAATGTGTATTCATTGATGTCTTGTAGCGTCATCTCAGCGCACACAGATTCCAGCTCTGGCGACTCCACACATTGCAGTTGAGCTCCCAAGTAATGTAATCAAAATGTGGTACTCCTGGCCACCTTAGTCCATGGGCAGGTATATTTTTTCCAACGCCACCTGCTTTACCCGGTACCGCATATCGACTCTATCCGCAGTGATGTTAGCTCTTGAACTCTTCTCAAGTCTCATGAGCTGTAATGGGCGTTATGAGAAAAACACCATTTTAGAGATGACTAAGCGCCCTGCCACTGACCTAGATAACCTATTACAAAAGGAAGTTTGTTTTCACAGTGGGGACTGCCTTGCCCAGATTGCCCAGGAGTACATCCTCAGGACTTCTGTATACTCTGACACTAAGATATTTAAACATGTGTCTCCAATGCCAGGCACAGTGGCCTACACCATGTCTAGGACTCCTGCCTCCATCTCTGTAATCGGGAGCAAGCATTCGACTTTGTTCTTTTTACCCTGGAACCAGATGCAGTGCCAAATCTGCCCAGAGCCATCAGCAGCACTGGTAGGCTAATTCAGACTTCCTCTATATACAACCGCACACGTTCCCCATTCTGCGTAATTGAATACATGTTGGCACTGTTGCATATCCTTGTACCCTTGCTTAGTCGTCTCACATGGCATGCCAGTGGCTCTATCGCCAATGCAAACAAAGAAGATAGAGGATGCCCCTGCCTTGGGACTTGACCTGTGAACCAAGAATGTAGTTTTCCTTTGTTGGTCTTAAAGCGAGCTTTAGGGTCAGTGTATAGCAAACACAACTACCTAATCAATTTCTCACCACTTTCCAGGTATTCGAGGACAGCTTGTAGATACTCCCAGTAAAGTGTTTCAAAGGCCTTCTCCTTGGCGATGACCTTGGCTGCCCACCTTGCCTGTGTTGAGATGCCACTAGGACCTGAAAAAGTCTATGCACATTTGGATCCTGAATTCTAAACGGAACGAAGCTACTCTGGTCCTAGTAGACTATGTCCGACGAGGCCTTCAGTTTTCTATTTGCCAGTACCATGCAGTTTAGATTTAGCATTGATAGTGGACTGAATGAGTCTGTGTCCAATGGATCACAATCAGCCTTTGGTAGTACCACTATCATGGCTTCTCTAGTAGGGGGTGTAATGGGCCTTTCTCAAGTGCTCAGGGATACGTTTCTAGCAAACATTCATGGGTCCCCTTGAATACCGTGTAGAATTCCAAAGGCAGCCCATCACATCTGGGCGTTTTGTCTGTTGCCATTTGGTATATTAGCTCTAATTCTTCTGTAGGCATCTGTGCTTCGAGCTCCTCTGCTTGCTCAGGTGACAGTCATTGCAAGTCTGCTTCTCCCATGGGAGACAGTGCTGTTCCATTCTCTACTGTTTAAAATGCTATGTAAAGATGCTCATAATATTCGGTGATGGTTGTGTTCTTCTCCCGCCTTCGTGATTACTATGTGTCCTTCAGTGTTTTTTATGCAGTGATCTTCAAGTGCGGTGACCAAGCCTTACTCAGGTTTCTCTATTTGAACGTCTCTTGTCTACTAGTGTCCAACTATCAAAGGCAGGTTATGGGCCTCGCATTCTGGGACTTGCAACTTGTTTTCGCGCCTACACAAGTGATCATTTAGTGAGTGGTTTTTTTCCCACCCTGGTTACTGTCTTAATGTTTCCCAAACTGTTGGTGGGCTTTCTACTGTCCCGTTGCCTCACCGGAGGGAATGTAATATGTATTCTGCTAATTTATTTTGAAATCTGTGTCCTTTAATGTCACTGGCTGCAATCACCATGTTGGGAGTTTGAGCAGTCTCCTGCCCCAATACGAGGACATGACTTTGAAGGCTGTGGTCCGACCACAGTTTCACGAGATACCGCTCCCTGTAAATCTCCTCTCTTAGGTGTGTTGTTACCAAGAACTTATCAATTTGAGCTTGCAAAGTGTGTAGTCGAGAGTAATATGATTTTTTTTTATCTACTAAGTGTGTTCATTGCTTTCCTTGCACCCACAAAGTTCCATCCCCTTAGTCATTCCATCATTTTCTGGGACAGGTTTCTACCTGGGGCAGCCAGTAACGCTATATGGGCCCTTTCAATATCGACATTTATGATGCTGTTTAGGCCACCCTCTATTGTATATTGGCCCTGGGGGTGTCTTGCTGTTTTGAGATTTGTTCTAGAAGTTCAGTTTGCTTGACGTCGGTATATAGACCCTTTATGTGCAGTGGCTTGCCATGTCACCCCACCATGTATGGCCATGTGTCTGCCCTTGTCGACACCTTGTTTGCTTATGTTACATGTGATCCATGGCTGTACCAAATGAGGACACCCTTAGCCTACGATGAATAAATTATATAGTAGAGCTGGCCCCTCCACATATGTTGCTTTTTCACATCTCCTTCTTGGTAGGATGGGTTTCTTGGAGGTTTGTAACATTTATACCCCTGCATTTCAGGCAAGTGCGTATTTGGTGTCTCTTTGCCAGGTTTCCCAGGCCATTGACATTGCGTGTGATCAATGGGAGAGACTCATTTCTCATGGTAGGAGCATAGAGCTGTATGTGTGATGGGCTCTGCAGCCTTCGGACTGTGCGCTCAACCTTCAGTTGCTGCCCTGTACTCCTGGACCAATCTGCGACACCAAGCACTGCCGCTGACTCTGCTTCAATCCCCAGGCCAACATCAGTGCATAGGCTGCTGCTGCTGATTACCCGACTTATTGCTCCATCCTGAACAACCCCGTCTGTCTCCCCTGCGGGCCGGGTTTCACACTACCCTGCACCCACAACACCCCCACCAACCATGTAACTAAGGAACACAAAAACATCTCAAAGTTGGTTATTCGCAACATGGGGTGAATACGTGTACTGGCTCATTCAGTGCCATGGCTTTCATGGACATTTTTTAACACACTTCATACCTTAGAACTTAACGCAACACCTAGCTGCGCATATACAGGTCTGTGTCAGGTGTGCTCTTTATATTGCCTCTGTTTAAGTGTGCTTTGAACAGAGCTTAGTAGTTGGGTACGCCCCTTTTTACCCTTTAATATCCAAGGTCATCTGCTGTTCTAGGAGATCATGGTGCCTGTTGGGCCCGCCGGCTGCTTGATGCTACCTTCATCTCTGCCCAATCCCATGCCTCGCTTGCTGCAACTAGGAAGTGGAGCATTTACCTTATGTTTATTTTGTCCAGTTTTGCTTTGACTGCTGGCTATGAATCCTGTTGTTGCTGGAGAGCTGCAGTATAGTCCAAACATTGGAGAGCTTTACAATTGCCAACTTCCATGGTCGATAACAAAGGATCTTATCCTGCAATCCCATTATTCCTTGAGATCCGTGCTTGAGTGAGTGCTCGTGTGAACAGTAGACGTTATTTGACTACAAACTCGCACACGTGGTGTAATGCTTTGTTTGCAAACCTTACTCATTCGTTCACTTTTTGTTGATTTGTTACAGAAATATCAAATTGGAGTTGTTACAACTGAGGAGTACTGCAGCAGGTTCAGGTGAGTCTCGCATGGGAAGAGTGCCAAGATACTTGTGTTTTCCACATGTCTATCTGAAAAAATAAACCCTTCATTTTTCTAAATTTGTATTCATCAACTAGTGCGACCGGCCTGTACGAGAGAGTTCTAGACGTGTCGACATAACTATTTTTATTCTTTTTGACTCTTTACTTCTCTCATTCTTTTGCAACGGTTGTGTCATTTTCATTGATGTTTGTGACCAGTTGGTGTTTGTTCTATGTCTTGACTTTTGCATGACTTTGCAAACATAGATATATGTTAAAGTTTTAACGTATGGCAATTTTGTTGGAAGCCATTCACGGTCTGTTAGACCAAACATTAAGAATCTCTGGAATTTAGGGCATTGGAGAGTGCCGCTGAATTATGGCGGCTGACTGCCTTTGCTCTCACAACCTGCAGCTTTTTTCACAATGTTTGTGCTTATGAGAGTGTTTTACCGCTATCTGAAAGCAGAAGATAATTGATCCAAAGCGGCACATGGACCAGATTTAAGGGTGGACTGTGTTTCTGCTCTATGGTTATGAGTATCGAGAGGCCTTATTATAAGGCCTGTAATACAGTTGCATCCCTCTTGTACCCATGTTGCAGTCATTAACGACGGGCATCCCAGACCACTATCGTCCTGTTATGTTCTTGGGATTTCAAGGAAGCGCATAGGGGCTCTAGGAAGACACAGGGGAACCCTGTGCAGGAGACGTTACCACAAAGCCTGCAAGTGGGGTTCAAGTCTATTCCCACAGCTGCTATAGTCTTAGCATGTGCCATTTACCTGGAGACTTTTGGCGGCAGAAACAAGGTGCAAGCTTCTCCCACAGATCTTTAATGCACAGAAAATATACAGGATGGGCAGCAGTATCACAAACACTCTTTACACAGGCAGAACAAGTACAGTACATGGTCCACCATCCACACAGAGCTCGTTGCCTCAGATAAAGCTGATTCCGCATGGAGCACAGCTGTTCATGCGCCATTGACCTTTCATAAGCATGCTAAGCCCACCAAGGACAGTCCGCATACCACATGGGCATCAGGAGTCCACTCTTCCCTCTTCCACGTTAGCGAATAGCAGAGAGGTGGCAGGAGTGCAAAAAGGAGATGCAGTGAGGGAAAGTGCCATTTGCATGTAAGCAACCGGTCCAACTCTTGCAGTAGCAGTGCTGGAGCGTCACACGGACAGATTTCATGCCCAGGAAGCAGTGCAATCTTCCCTTAAAGCGCGTACAACAGGTATGGGCACAAGCATGACTAAGCCATCAGTGAAAGGTGGATTCATCACTGAAACCACCAAAGCTGCATAAAAAAAAGAACAGTATCATGAAGTATCCTCTAAATACCTGTGTGAACGCACTATAATATTTTTCAGGTCTTCATTTTGAATACAATCATTTTTAAAACAATTTTTGTATTTTTGTTATATAGGTTTTTTTAATACAAAAAATGTATTGGCTGGGAGCCCCTGACCAATATTATAATGCCTTTACTTCTTACATCAAGTGTTCATTATGCAGAATTGTGTTGTTTTTGGTGGACGAAGCCTTATTTTCAAGATGGCTTACCGATTAAAGCAAAGAGTTCCTGCTGGCTCCTGCAGCTGCTCCTTGAAACAATACCTTTAGGCTTTGCAATTCAAGCCCTTCTCGGGATGCGGAATGATACACATAAGCCAATAGCTTAAACCTAAGAGCAATAAATATTCCTATGTGCTGATTTAAGATGTAATTCTCACTGTTAAAAGCAGTGACTAAAGGGGGCTGAATTGAAGTCCATTGTGTGTGTTTCATAAACAAAAATTCTGTATGTGTTGCATAGAAGGCTCATCTCTGAAGGGTGTACAAGGTTTGTTTTCTGTTCAATGTAACTTATTGTTGGTACTTGGCACTGTTAGTAAGATGGTGTCTGTGTGCTTCTATACAAGACGAAAAAAACTATTTGTTGGTGTATGATGTTTTGAATAGTATTTGTCGATTGTGTGTAGTTCTTCTTAAGGAAGCTAGCGCCAGGTGAACAAAACTTTTTTGCAATGGCCGGAATCACAGTCCGCCTGTTTGCAAACCCACAAAGCATTTTGGTATGTATGAATCCCAAACTTCGATTTAGTAACCCCTTCTGAATTGCAATTTGAAATTGCGAATACTTACCGATTCAGAATTTGGAATAGGTGTGTTTAGGGCGTCTCTTCAAAATACCGAATCTGGATGCAATGTATTGATGTTGTGCGACTGATTTCTAGTCAAAACATTAATATTGTACAGACGCTTCGAAGGAGGTGGTTATCCATTCACAAATGGGAAGAGATATCAATGGGACCCCTTCCCCTTTGGGAATGTTAACCCCTTCGGTGCTCATGACGGAACGGTTCCGTCATGAGCCACGGTTGAGCTGTGCTCATGACGGAACCGTTCCGTCATGACCACGCCCGCGCAAGAAACCGTCAGCACAGCGGCGGAATTTGCGCAGCATGGAAGGGGTTAAAATAAATATTATTTAAAGAGCAGGCTGTGGTGAAACATAAATGTTTACGGAAGGAAAACTTCCTTCACACAAGCAGAGCAAAAACCTTTCTGTTGCTTTTACTACTAAAATTGATACTTGTATAGCGCACTACTCACCCGCAAGGGTCTCAAGGCGCTTGTACGAATACCGCTGTGGAACCCATCCTGGCTTTCCCTGTGAGGCGTCCACTCCTGGGCACCCCCAAGGTGGAGGCCAGGCATCCTTAGCGTTGTGGGGGCCGTTGTGGAGATTAAGCAAGCTATTGCCAAGAGTTTCAGAGTGGGACTCCATGATTGGAATAGGCACCGAGGCGAGAATTATCAGGTCCGTGGAATTTTTTAGCCCAAGACCCGCCGAGGCGGGGAATTGAACCCTGGTCCCGGGCTAGACCTCTGCATCAGGGTCTGCCGCTCGAATCATTGAGCCACACTTCTCACACTACTACCTGTCATGGAAGTGTCCTGTCTACAATTTGTGCAACATCGGCACCTTCAAAATGATGTCTTGCACACATGGATTTACCATGATGTCAATTTTCTTCCAAGACCACATGTGCCACTATTGAGATATTTCACATCTGAGAATTTGACAGTGTGCTCGCCGATCCTCTGCATGTTGCCCCCTGCACTTTTACAAACCGCCTATTGTTTCTGTGAAATCAGCATCACTAAGGAGCTCTGTCTGCCTACTGGTGCTACTGTAATTGCTTGAGGGTTGAGTATATCTCTCTCATTCTGTCACTTGTCTCTCCAGAGAAGCTTTTGACCACGGTTCCACTAATCTTCTACTGCAAGACAGCCGTGCCTCTCTGAGCATCAAGGAGGACACATGGACCACAACGTTTGACCTATTCAAGCAGCCAATCTCTGACACCAAAGCCCAGATCCAATCTTTGCTCTTCAATCTTGTGGAGCGGGCCAACAGCCTGGAAAAACGCCTTCAAGGTAGGTGACAGCAATGTGGAAGCTGGAGTGCTGTCGTGGATAATTGATCTCCTTGCCTCCGCTTCTTGCCAGTGTGATATATCTGTTCTGTTAGTGATTGGCTCCTCCCTTTTAATTTTGGATATCGTCTTCTTTCCAGGAGGCACAATGCATGTGCTATTCAGAGCTGTCATTGTCTGGTCTCAAGTCTGCAGTTAATCACAGGTTCAGCCTGCATAAACTGGAGCCTTAGCTTCTGTGACCACCAGATGCTTGTAAAGCAGATGTTAGGTGGAAACTCATACAGCTTTGCAGAAGAAAAGTCTGTCCTGGACTCTTAAATTGCTCCGTGCTAGACATTTACAGGGAGTGTTTTTAAACTGGTTGATGGTTTGGTTTGACAATGGGACCCTAAAGCCGAGTACAATCCGAAGAGGAAGATGCTAAGTTTATACAGTTTTAAAAAAACTGGGTCATTGAGAGTTAATGATGTGGTGGGGGACAACCCCCACTTACAAGATAACTTCAAGCAAAACCGGATCCAAGGGATCTTCTTATTTAAATGGTCCCAACATATGGGAAACGGCCTTTACAACAAGGTTTTTACCACACATTTTTTTTTTTACCACATGTATGTTTTTACAGGGCATGCCTATACCATGTATTAAAGGTAAGTTGCAGGGTCAAACCCCCCCCCCCCCCCCATGCATTGTTTTTATATACATATAAACAATGCGTGGTAATGGCATACGTTGTAAAAGCATATGCGTTGTAAAAACATGCGTGGTTATAAGGCATGCAAAGTATTTCCCTGCGTTGTACAGCCCCAACATATAAGGATTAGAATCCCAAACTGAATAAACTGTTGCATCAGGTGACACAAGATTCCACGTGTCATTTAATGAATGTACTGAAAACTTTGATTAAATGTGCCCTTAGAGCGCAAGAAAAGTTTAAATTAAAATTGATTCTATTAGAACACTATATTGAACATTTATGTCCAGGTCAGCAGTCAATTGAATATTGTTAGAAAAGAAAAACTCAGTATTCTATAAGATTCAAAGTGATTATGAAACTAAAGAGTAGATTAGAAAATAATGCTGACAGGAAAGTGACTTCTAGAGAACAGATAATTTGGACAGTTTGAAAGTGAGAAGGGAACCTGACACAGGCACGTTACAAAAGAGGAAGGCCATGGTCTTACAACATGAAAAAGACTCTGAAAAAGGAGAGGGTGGAAATGGGATGCAAATTCGTTCAATCCCATCTTGCTCTTAAAGATCTGTCTTTTCAAGGCTTAAAACCAGAGAGCTGAAAGTACTGGAAAAGGGACTGAGTTTTGCAGCAAGCATTACATTTACCGTGGAAGTAAATCTTAAATATTTTGCTATGAAGAAAAAAAATAGAAATGTGCATCCGATATTTCTGTTTCAATTCGAAGTAATTTGACAGCGAGTGAAATTGATGACATAATGGTATTGGGATCTACAGCCCCTGATGTTGTGGGTCCTTCCTTGGTGAAACTATACAACCTCTCATTTGAATTCGACACTGTGCTGTCAACCTGGAAACGGGCCGTGGTCACCCCCTTCTTAAGAAACCCACTTCCAACCCCAGCATCTTCAGTAACTATCGTCCCATTCACTTCTCCTCCCATACCATGCCAAAATATTGGCGAAATATGTTAATTTTCAACTTGCACACAATCTGGACAATAATGATCTGGACCATTCCCAGTTTTGTTTCTGTCCCACCTACAGCATGGACACAGATTTGTTAAGCGTCCCCGGCAAGCTCGGGTAATCGTTGACCTTGGTGGCAGCACAGCCTTGATCTTATCGGCCTTGTCTTCTGCTTCTGGTACGGTGTCTGGGCATTGGCATGAAGGCCCCTCATTGGCTCTCCTCAGCTCCTTATTTTTCCCTTTCAGTGAAGGGTCCCAAATTGTTCCCTCCTCCTTTTCGATCCTCAGTGACTACTATCACCTATGGGGTTCCTCAGGATTCTGTGCTAAACCCACATTGTTTAACTTTTACATCTCCCCTCGTGTCCCATTTTTCCGCTGATATGGCTTCAACACTGTATCATACGCCACTGATCCATATACCATTCTCCACATCTCTGCCAACTCTAGTGCCACGGGATCAGCTTTTATATCTTGCATGACTTCAGTGGCAGGCGCGATGTTCACCAACTACCTTAAGCTGACCAGCGAAAAAAATGAAAGCTTCCGTGGCTCCGTTGAAGATATGGCTTTGCTTAGTTACTAAAAACGCAACAACACGTTTTGCAACGCAGTGGAAGGCCCTTTGTAAAGGTTGACTGGTCACCTTTCTGTTTCTTATTGCTTATATTTGGGTATTAAACTAGTACCGATGAGGTGCAACCAACGCCCAGACAGTGTTAACAAGTGAAAAAATGTAAAACTTGAGGAATAATACTATAACAAAATGTGCCACATTACGGTGCATAATTTGCCCTTCCTTGCTGCATAGTTTACTCAACCCTGCTGCATAATTTAGCAATCCCCTGTCGCATAATTCCAGTGGTCCTGACCAATAATAAGTTAAATAGAAGTGATGTTACTTTAAGGAAAAATAAATAAGACTTGACTAGCAGATAAGTACATCTTGCACTTAATTATGATCAGCAATAAAAATCCAATGTGCATTGAACCAAACCCAAATTCTGTCACGGCTCCCTGGCGTTAGAAAATAGACATGACCAGTGTTATTCTTCGGGATGTTTGCACCTTAGGCCCCTCGAAATATATGGGGAGGGGTGAGTTGATTGGGGAGGCTGGGTATTTGTTCCTCGACTGTACTTTAAACAAGCTTCGGGAGGTACCCAAGGACACTTCAGGATCAAATGTGTCGCCCCTAAGAACAGTAAGTGGCCATAGACTATTAAAAATAAAAATCCCTCAGCCTAAATCCAAAATGTCACCTCCAGGATAACAGACTTCCCGCCCTAGAAAAACACTTGGTTGATTCCTGTGGTGTCCTTGGTTGCATGAAAGGTAGTCAGTAGTGCCCGTTTACGTGGCACTATCCAGGTGACTGAAACCCAGAGTCCATTGGACTGTGTGATGACTGTGGTAGAATAGTAACTCCGTACTCACCGTATGTCCCTTGAGGTTGGCCTCATCCACTCAGCACCCATCAGTTGTGTTTGATATCTTATGATGGCAGGGGACCAGGACACCCACAAAAGGCCCTGGTATTACGCATAGCCACAGGTAACTGGTCCGGTTTAGTATTAGCGCTGACTGGCGAGCTCTGTCTCTGAAACCCGAACTTCTAATACAATAATTCCTACATTTCCAGAATTGGAGAGATCCCCTGCAGCGTACGGGACCAAAACACCCACCTGCAGTTGACAAACAGTTGTCCTATCCAGCTGGAACAGAAGGAAGTTGAGTACTGGCCCAGTACAGGCACAAGACTGGTTAGGCAACAAGCTGACTCACCTTGATGTTTCGGTACAGTGGAGCACTTCTTCAGGTCCTACTTCTGGACAGCTGTGCAGGGGTGCTCTCGTATTTCCAGAACCATCCCAGTCCATCGTGATTTCCCCAAGCAGTTCCTTCTTGTCAGCTTGGACTTGCCAACTTTTTTTGTGTGGATTAAGTGACACCTTCCTGTGAGAAGTGAGTGAGCATGCACCTTTCCGGAGGGAAGTCTCCTCTCTCACAGGACCAGACGGTTATGCAGGCTTTCCTACAATTGGGCTCAGTCTCTTAAGAGAATGGCATCGAATCCAAAGATCCAATCCTGGCTCTTGTCATAGTCTCTCTTGGAAAGGTGAGCAGGCCTCCGCTCTGTCAAGTCTGCTAAATTGAACAAAGTACTTACTGAGTAGTGAGGTACTATTTCTCCTCTGATTGCTCGGCCGGGCCAATGAAGGACCGTTTGGGAGGAGGGGGCTCACCTTTTGAATGTCCATGCGACCCGAAAGTAGCAAAACCCCGCACAAATGACAGCCTAATGTCCGCAGTCCATTACTTAAGGGATGACTTTGCAGGCTGTCCAAGTACGTAGCAGACAGGTGGACGCCCTGGGAGACCGTAGGGGGCACAAGCAAGGTCCGGAGTACAGCCTGCTGTTTCTTTTTCTTTTTGCGTTGGGTGGATTTGCACAATGATGGGTGACGTGTAAAACTTCATCAGTATAAGACCGCAGCTCATGAGAACCGCTGCTTCAAGGCGAGTGGGGCTGTTGCCCCTTACTCAGGGACTTCTCAAAGTTACAGGGTCCAGATTTTGGCTGTTTTGGGAGGTTCTAGACAGACGGTGCTGTCCTGAAGAGACCCGTGCTGTTATTTCCAGTACGGTTGAAACGTCGACATTTCCCGGGATTGACACTTAAGCTTTTGTCCGACTAGGATCTTTGAGTGGATATGAGTAGAATATGGTGTATAATATGGTAACATCCCGGGTTGTGAATATTTACAAATATCACACTGAGCGCTTTTTGCACTCCACACCATCTGTTCTAGATCATGTACTATGATGGTGAAAATAATACAGTAAAATAGAATTGATACATCAGCCCTTTTCTTCATTGCGTGTGATACTATCGCACCCCACTGTGATTTGATTTTTTTGGGGTAGATTCGCTGTGGATTAAGTTTGGGCCTAGAGGACCTTTTTATTTGCAGTTGCAGGGTGACCCGAGTTCCGACCTAGATATAAGGGTCTGTCCTCGTGTGTGTGTGTGTGTGTGTGTGTGTGTGTGTGTATAAATATAATCAAAAGGGCACCACCCATTGCAGATTGCCATCTTGTGCACCCAAGCCCTAGTACACCAGTGTATTCACACACAGCAAACTCCCCAGCAATCTTAAATCCTCCTACATATTCTAGACATAATGAAGGCTAGGAACCTCCTTTATGAGAAACTGAACGAACAGAACGTTGCAAGGTTAGCTGGTAGGTAGTCCCCTTGGCATGCCAAAGGAATAAAGGCCTCTAGCCTGTTTACAATGTAAGCTGCCACCACTGTCTGTTGCCACAAAGTCCTGTTGGAGATGCTCTCAAATGAGTCCCTTTGATTTCACCACTCGCTGCCGGTCGAACAGAGAACCTCCAGTGGGTTTGCATGGTTTCCAAACTCACCGGGGGGAAAACAAACGGGCTGGTCCATGTCAATTGAATAACCAGGCTATCAATGCTTACCTTGTCCAGTACTGTCTTGCTTACGGGCCCTGATAGTGGAGTTAAATAAATACTTGTTGCTGGCTGATTTTAGTTGTTTTTTGTCAAACATGACTACTTATGAATTTGTCTTGTACATGATTCCATTTACCATATATTATGCCAGACCCTCCGCTACTTCATGCCTCTACTCTTCTTAGGCCAGAACCCTGTCAGAAACCCTTCCCACTTTTTCACTCCACTTAAGGCACTGGCAGGCAGGGTGGGTGTGGGCCAACATTCCCCTACATTTCTGTCCATGTTGTTGTGGTTGGGGTGGGGTCTGAGGACAGAAGTGGTTTGGCTGCTGTATTCTCATATGTAACATATAGGTGATTGTCTTGGCCAGGGTTTCGCTGCAGCCACTCACTTTCTGCTCTCCAGGGTGTCTGTGGCATTCCTGGGCAGGGACGATCCCTCCTTGGTGTTGCACTTTAATCAAACCTGCGGAGGAGATCCGACTAGGATTCTTAAGTAGGGTGTTGCTTCCCGCTTTTCTAAGAAGAACATTGCAACTTTTAAAATCCGTTTTCAGAATTGGTATGTTTGAAATGTTCCTGTAAACATGTTCAGAGCCCTCGCATACTGGAAACATCAAAGGTGAGGAGTGGGAGGAGAAAGCGAAATGAGTGGCATGGAAAGCCACCTCAAAGTATGTCACAGTGAGGTTTGGATTGAAGTGTAGAGCTCATGCTTATCAGGTAAGAAAGGGGAACATTAGGTAATCCAAACAAAGCTAAATGTCCGGCATTTAGTCCTTGCTGAAGAAAGAAAGAGTGGCCCAGCTAACGAAGCGTCTTTTTGAAACCTGTGGTGTGCCAGACAACCAGGACACTGCTCCTGGGCTCATACCACTGCCCCCGCCCCCTATTCTCCGAGGTAATGACATTAAAGTGGTGGATAAATATCGCTATTGAAATTAACTTTACTCGACCAAGGTCTCTTAAACAATGTTTTCTTGGTTTATATGACTTTGTGATGCCTGTGTTTTTTCTGTCTAGCTGCAGAGGGCGCTGCTGCTGCAGCTGCTTCTGGCAGTCCTGAAAAGTCCTTGTCAAAGACCCAAAGACAGCTGATGCCAGGTAATGCTCACTCTTCCTGCCTTGATTTTTGCTTTCCGGGTTTTATTTGAAATGCTTTTCTTTTTCTTTTTGTTTTACTGTTTAATGAGGTGTTGAGCCAAACCAGAAAAACTGTTCAGGATCTTCCAAGGGCTTGCCAAATTACAATTACATTGTACCGCATTACTCTCTGAATTACCAACCTATTTCAGTGCAAGAATATTGAGAAGTTGCAAGTTTGTAGTCAATAATTTAAAACTTATTGCTTTCTTTTCTTTCCTGGTTACATTCCAACATTGGAACCTGCATGCCATCCTCTTTACAGAGTTCATCTCTTGTCTCCAACATTATTACAGTACCAATTCTTTGCTTCTTCAGGACAGAGTGGAGTAACCTATGAAACAGGACTTTTATCCCCTCCCAAAAGACACAAACCAGAGACTGCAAACAACTCTAAAACAACCCATCTCAGAGTACCCCCACTGAAGTTGGTACATAACATCTGTAAATACTCCAGGTCCTCTTTATTGCACTAGACGGGGGACTCTCTTTCTGCACTCATGTGCCGCTAGCATACCATCGCTTATGACGAGCTAGATCATGCTGTCTTGTTTACACCACTCTGAGTTGATGGCAGGTCCTCCAATCTGACCAGAGGTGATCCATGCCATCTTCTGAGACCTTTCCCAGCAGTCTAAGCTTGGCATAGTCTTCGCAAAGAAAGAGAAGAGTTCCTCAGTACTCCACCTGTTCTCCCTGGTTTTTCAACATGTACCTGTGCCTCTTGCACAGGTGGCGAAGCTCCACCAATCACAATTAAAGATTTAAACTGATGGCCCAGAAATAACTAATGAGCAACAGATCACCTCTGACTGTATCAAACTTTTCAGAATTCCTGAATCCCATCCACATGCACTACTGGCTGAAGGAAAGCTGCCTCTGGTTGAATGGGCCAGAAAATGGAGGTTCTGTCTTTGGGTAACAGGAAAGACTCCTAATCGCCTTTGGCCCTCAGGAAAAGGTCTGACCTCTTACCAAAAGGAATCGTGGTAGACGTAGAAAACTCCTTTGTGTCCTGTTGAACTATGACCTGCTATGTTGTTGCACTTTTTAGCCAGGATGAGGTGTTAAATCGCTTTGCAGAGGAGTACCATGGTATGATTCGACTCCCATCCAAACACTCATCCGTGAGATAAAACGTCAGCCGGCCATGCTTCTAAAGTTACTTTACCCAACTTTTTCCCTACACCGTAAAGGCCGACTACCAGTGGAACTGAATAGATTACTAATTGATGCACAACAAAGTGTGCAGTGACTCCTAAAATTTGATTTCTAAAGCTTAAATTATTTGGTTTGTCAATGTCCTTCCAATAAAGAAGTAGCGGTGGCCGGCCAGAAAAATGGTCCAATAATCCACGCCAACCTGCTCATATTGTGGCAAAATAATCAACATCAACTTGCCCGAACTGTGGCAAAACAATCTACACCAACCTGCCTGAACTGTGGCTAAACAATCCACTCCAACCTGCCTGAACCTGTGGCAGAACAATCCGCACCAACCACACAGTGGCAAAACTAAATATCACTTTATATCTCAATAAATGTGTGTCTCTGTGTGTGTATATATGTGTGTGTATATATATATTCACTGAAAAAACCATAGGTTTCACACACGTTATAGTTACGAATTAGCATTTAAAAAACCTTGCAAATTCACTTAAAAAAACATAGGTTTCACACATATAACATAACTATAACTCACGCGACCGCAATCCTCTGCTGATGATGTCAGATATTACATCACTGATGACATATGTGTCTTTATGAAAAATAAATATTTGTAATATATGTATAGCTAAAGATTAATGGAAGAAGACATGGGTAAATAAGTGTCTAAATACAGTGATGTAATATCTGACGTCATCAGCAGAGGATTGCGGTTGCGGGAGTTATAGTTGCCTGCACTAACTATAACGGGGGAATTTCATTGGTTTTTTACGAGTGAAATGTCCAGCTAACTATAACATGTGTGAAACCTATGGTTTTTTAAGTGAATATATATATATTCACTGAAAAAACCATAGGTTTCACACACGTTATAGTTAGGAATTAGCATTTAAAAAACCTTAGAAATTCAATGAAAAAACCAAAGGTTTCACACATGTTATAGTTAGCTGGACATTTCACTCGTAAAAAACCAATGAAATTTCCCCGTTATAGTTAGTTCAGCTAACTATAACTCGTGCGCCCACAATGCACTACTGATGACGTCACATATTACATCACTCATGACATGGTCACTGACATCACTCATGACATCACTGATGACATCTCAAATGACATCACTGATGACATCATCCAGTGAATGTGTGTTTTTCTGAAAATTAAATAGGTTTTATATAAATATATCTCAAGCTCGATGGAAGATTAAATGGGTATATAAGTGTCTAAATGGATGATTTGTTTAGAAAAATGTATTGTGTAACTGATTGTTAAAATGTATCATAGTGAATACATGGCTTAGTGAGTAATGTTTAAATATGTAAATATCTGTATCAGTCTCTCACTTTGTGTATAAGTGGCTGCATGGGTTGGTGAGTAGCTACATGGGAGTCAATATAGGTTATTAGTTGGTTTTTTGAGTATCAGTCTGAGTGTCTGCATGGTTCGGTGGTGGGTATTACGAAGTGCATAGGTGCATGAATGAGTGACTCACTGTATGTGTTGAAGACAGCATGTGTGCATGACTATATGGGTGGATGAGTATGTGTAAAGGTGTGTTAGTGAGTGAAAGACTGTCTCAATAGTGTCTCCATGAGTAACTACATATGTTTTTAACTGTTATATGTGTCTTTTGGTGTATATAACTGAGTATATGTGAGAGTAAGAGATTGAAAGAGTTCCTGTATGAATAAGTATGTGTTTCTATAAGTGATTGTTTAAAAGACTAAGTATGTGTAAGTTTCTGTAGAAGTAGGTGTGGTGGTGTGTGTATAACTGTATATGCAAGTAAATGGATGTTTGATTCTTTATTAGCATGAGTGACTTTGTGTGTGAGTAACTCTATGGATGAGTGGCGTTGTGTAACAGGATGTATAGGTGTATGAATACATATGATGAGTGAGTACATGTATGAGTGACTGTATAGGACTGTTGGTGAATGAGTGGATGTGTATGTGGTTCTTAGAATTACTGAATAGGTTGTTGTAACTGATATTGATATGTTCATTATTTCGAACATTTTAGTTTCATTTTTTTAAATGTGTGTATTAAAGGTTATATTAGGGGAAGAAGAGGTCTGCTACTATTTCACAAGGATGATGTCATCAGTGATGTCATCAGTGATGTCATTTGAGATGTCATCAGTGATGTCATGAGTGATGTCAGTGACCATGTCATGAGTGATGTAATATGTGACGTCATCAGTAGTGCATTGCGGGCGCACAAGTTATAGTTAGCTGAACTAACTATAAAGGGGAAATTTCATTGGTTTTTTACGAGTGAAATATC
Source organism: Triturus cristatus (assembly GCF_964204655.1). NCBI lineage: Eukaryota > Metazoa > Chordata > Amphibia > Caudata > Salamandridae > Triturus > Triturus cristatus. Next base: position 989,208,367 of record NC_140580.1, read on the forward strand.
CAGCTAACTATAACATGTGTGAAACCTTTGGTTTTTTCATTGAATTTCTAAGGTTTTTTAAATGCTAATTCCTAACTATAACGTGTGTGAAACCTATGGTTTTTTCAGTGAATTTGCAAGGTTTTTTAAATGCTAATCCCTAACTATAACATGTGTGAAACCCATGGTTTTTTCAGTGAATTTGCAAGGTTTTTAAAATGCTAATGTCTAACTATAACGTGTGTGATACCCATGTTTTTTTCAGTGAATTTGTACGGTTTTTTAAATGCAAATTCTTTTTTCATTTTTGGTAAGCCTTTGTATAAAATAATATATGTACTATATCCTGCATTATGGAAAGGTTTTTTTTTTTTTTTAATGCATTTTTTACCGTGCGCGTACGGTAAGCTGACGGTACGCGCTTCGTACGTCATAAGTACGGTGCGCGTACGTGAGTGACGTATGCGTACACCCGGAAGCAACGTCGCGGGTACGCAGGGGCGTGTAATGCGCATGCGCGATACGCAATACGTGCGTGACGTACGCGTACACCCGGAAGCAACGTCGCGGTTACGCAGGGGCGTGTAATGCGCATGCGCGAGTGTGACATACGCGCTGCGTAAGCGCACCGTAAGCGTCACGTGCGCGCACGGCAGGTCATGTGACTTACAAAGAACACTTTTTATTGGTTGAAATTACTTTCACTTCCAGAAACTTCCCACACCACACCCATTCCCCTCATTACTGCTTGAAAGAACACTTTTCATTGGTTGAAACTACTTTCAGTTCCAGATTCTTCCCACACCACACCCATTCCCCTCATTTCTGCTTGTGATTCTCTAGGAGCAGGAGCTGGATTGACATTGGGATACAATGGCAGAACAGCAGACCTCTTCTGAGAGTGAGGCCAGCAGCACCACCATGATCCAGAGAAGGAGGAAACAAAAGACTTCTTTTGTATGGGAGTATTTCACTTTTCCAGAGGGGGAGAAAAGGGTGAATGCTGCATTGGTCACTTGCAAACTTTGTGGTCGTGTTTTATCAAGAGGAAATCCAAGGAGGAAATACTCCTTTGGAAATCACTCTATGAAGAGACACCTCCAGGACAGACACCCAAGGACCTTTGCTCGACATGCTGAAGAAAACCCTTCAGTAAGTCACCAGAGCCCAGCCTCAGATGCTCAGCCGAGTACATCATCGGCAGCTCAGCTGAGCCCTTCCTCTGATGTGGGAGCATCACCTTTTTCTTCTCCTGTGGACATCAACCCTCGATTTGGGAGCGTTGAAATGAGGTGTACAAAATGTGGTGGTCTTATTGTTTTTGGGGAGATCAGTCTTACCCTTATTAACAATAAGATAGACCAGCATGTTTGTAGACGCTCATAATACTCCCATTCTTTCTTTCCTCCATCCCTGTATGAACCCAACGGCTCTTATAAGAGCCAACCTTACCTCTCAACTTTTTATTATTTTTTCTTTGAAACTTTTTTTAATTTTTTTTTTACCGTACGCGTACGGTAAGCGTATTTTTTTTTTTTTTATAAAAAAAACACTAAAAATCAATTACCACATCTCAAGATCCTTGAGAAATTAATAACTAATTTTTTAAAATCTTTTAGAGATAAAGTGGACCAGACCACAAAGTATGCAAGTGACCAATTGAGCATTCACCTTTTTCTCCCCCTCTGGAAAAGAAAAATACATTATGAATCCACTTTTCAGATTCTTAAAAAAGCACATGTCCAAACTGCTTTTTCAGACCACCACCATGTGTATCCTGGGTGACTGCCTACATACCAGCAAGGGCAACCAGCCTTAGTGATGCTGAATGTATTTGCATTACAGACTGAAACCTCAAACCCCACTCGCTTGTAAATACTGTGCATGATTCCACATGGAAAGCAGCTGGGTGTGTGCTAAGAGTCTGCTTCTGCACCAAAAAATGACTCCCCCTTTTTACTACTAATGCAACTATGAAATCACCAGAGCAGTACACAATAAATCTCTGCCTGTAATTCCTATATGCACACAGAGTCATATTTTCACATTAGTCACAAAACGAAATTTCTTTGCCAATTTGAAAGCACACTTACTGCTCTTTTTTTTGACAAGTGATAATCACTTTTACAGACTGACACATTATGAATCCACTTTTCAGATTTTTTTAATTGCACATGTCCAAACTGCTTTTTCAGACCACCACCATGTGTAACCTGGGTGACTGCCTACATTCCAGCAAGGGCAACCAGCCTTAGTGATGCTGAATGTATTTGCATTACTGAGTCCAACCTCAAACCCTTAAACTATTCTTTTTTTTATACCAGTACACCTTAATTTATCGTGAAAACATAGTCCATATTATTTTACATGTTCCTCACATTTAAATTTCTCCCAAAACAGAAAATGATAAACACAACTTCAACAAAAGGAATTCCATTTCTATTATTCATTTCTTAATTTACCATATACATCCCCTCTCAAACTCTAAACTCACCTTTAAAATTAGTTAGCTGTGAAAGAAATGTGGCACTCAAACAGCAGATTATCAGAGCCAGGATCTCTTTTCTTTACACCTCTCTCCTATTCTCTTTCTATTGGTTGAAAACCAACCCTTTTCCAAAAGTACCCTTCCCCCAACTTGACTTCTGCCTAGTACCCTTCCCCCAACTTGACTTCTGCCTGCTACCATAGCAACAGCTCATGGAACACTGCTGTGTGGAGTTAGGTCAGAAGTTCGCCAAACAATGTTTCAATTCCACAGAGCAAGAGTGCTTGACTTTTCAAACCTAACAGCAAATCCAAAGTACTGTGCTTTGGTAACACATTTTTCTGTACCAATACAAAACATGCTTCTATTAATTTACACATGCAGCCTAGTTTTTATTCTAGAATGGTATGAAACAGCCAATCAGTTCTTTTTTTAATGAAAAAAATATGTATGCCTCCATTTCCAAACTGTCTTTCATTTCATTTTCCCATTCTACTGAATTACACCTCCTGAGTGCATCCAGATCTCCTTGGAAGATGTTCACAGTGTGGATTGTAGGGCACAGCTATGTCTTCTGGAGTGAAAAGTATGCAGAGAAAACAGGTATGGTGAGAGACCTTGCTTTGCCAAATGTAGACATTAAATGGATTGGTCAGAGAGGGTTAAAGTGGCACCAATTGATGCCATTGGTGAAATCCTTCATGCAAATCCAACACCCTGACCTCATAATAGTGCACTGTGGTGGCAATGACCTAGGCACTTTGACTGGGGTAGGTCTGGAAATGCTTATGAAGGACACCTTTGCACAACTGTTTTCACTTTTCCCTAAAACTGCCTTTGTGTTTTCTAACATATGCCAAAGGCAAAAATGGAACTGGTCCAATCATTTCTGTCCGCAGATTGACAAAGCAAGAAAGCACGTCAACAAATCTGTTTCTGCTTTCCTCCGTGACTATGGTATGGGTTCCATTTACCACAACAACTTGCGTTACGACATGCAAGACATTTATAGAGGAGATGGTGTACACTTCAATGATGAAGGGAACAGAGTCTTCCTCTTGAACCTTAGACTCTGCATCGGTACTTACTTGTAGGTACCACTACAAAATCACTTCATAAACACAACGGCTCTTTTTAGAGCCCCCTAATATCTAAACACTTAAATCTGAATTTTATTTCTCTTTTTATTTTTTTTTTCTACCGTACGCGTACGGTAAGCTTACCGTAAGCTTACCGTACGCGTACCCCGCGTTTAAAAAAAAAAAAATAATAAATGTTTTCTTTGAACTTTTCTGTCCTTCTTTGACCCCCTTACAAATGTTAGGGGGTCTGTAACTCTCCACCTTGCCCCCTTTTCAAGATATCACTCTTTTTTTTTTCTGAGTGAAAAACACGAAATGGCGGCCGCCGCTTCCTGGTTTCGACCGATTCGAATGTTTACTAAGATCTAACAGCCAATCAGAATCGTGCTCGCGCACGCCACCGTACGCGTACGGTAAGCGCACCGTAAGCGCACGGTAAGCTGCCACAGATATATATATTGATTAAAAGGCTATTTTCTCAGATTCTACTGAACAGATTTACACCAAACCTACAAAAGGCACTTCCTTGACCTAGGGACTACCTCTCTGCCAAATTTCAAGTAATTCTGTTCAGCCGTTCGGGCTGTAGCCCTGTCTAAAGGTCCTATGGAAAAATGCATGGGAAAAACGCGTTTTGGGACCCCCCTTTTATCTCAGCCCCCGCTTGACGAATCCCCCCAAGACTTTCAAGGAAGGAGCGGAGCGTAGCGCCCCACCTATTTTGAAAAATTCGCGAGGATTCGTCCACCGGCGCCAAAGTTATTCAAAATAGAATGTTGCGGATTTCCTATGGAAACGTGGTCCTAACTATAACTACCTACTGGCGACCGCCAGTAGGTAATATATATATATATATATATATATATATATATATATATATATATATTCACTGAAAAAACCATAGGTTTCACACATGTTATAGTTAGCTGTACATTTCACTCGTAAAAAACCAATGAAATTCCCGCGTTATAGTTAGTGCAGGCAACTATAACTCACGCGACCACAATCCTCTGCTGATGCTAATACTGTATTTCGACACTTATTTGCCCATGTCTTCTTCCATTAAATTTTAGCTATACATATATTACAAATATTTTTTTTTCATAAAGACACATATGTCATCAGCAGAAGATTGCGGTCGCGTGAGTTATAGTTGCCTGCACTAACTATAACGCGGGAATTTCATTGGTTTTTTACGAGTGAAATGTACAGCTAACTATAACGTGTGAAACCTATGGTTTTTTCAGTGAATTTGCAAGGTTTTTTTAATGCTAATTCCTAACTATAACGTGTGTGAAACCTATGGTTTTTTCAGTGAATTTGTACGTTTTTTTAAATGCTAAGTTACTTTACGCCATTCGTGGCGTGCGCGCCCAGTTAACGCAGTTTATTCAGTGCGCGCACGGTGCGCTTCGCGCACCGTGCGCGCACAGTGAGCACGCGGTGCGGTTCGCGCACCGCGCGCCCACTTTACGCAGTTAGTGCCGTGCACGCACGGTGGTCACGCGGTGCGCTGCGCGCACCGCGTTCCCACGTTAAGCGGGATGGGCCATTTACGCACGATGCGCTTCGCGCACATGGGGGACATATTATGCGCATCTTTGTGAAATGTATTCTTTGTTAAATTCATAGCTGTAATATGCCATGCACAAATGGTGCCCTTCGGGCAACATTTGCACACGGGGTGGGGAGAATGTGGATAATTTTTTTTGTTATAAATTTTTACCGTACGCGTACGGTAAGCGTAATCGGCAATTTTCCGAAAAAAAAAAAAAATTTGGGGGACCCCTGTATCAATGCTGGGTGGTTAGGATCTCATGAAACTGCCTCTTTACACATTTTTGGGGTTCGTTTTTGCTGCCCAACTCAGGGAGCGAGAGAGAAAATGGCGGCCGCCGCTTCCTGGTTTCGACCGATTCGAATGTTTACTAAGAGCTAAGAGCCAATCCAAATCGCGCTCGCGCACGCCACCGTACGCGTACGGTAAGCGCACTGTAAGCGCACCGTACGCTGGCTCAGATATATATATTGATTTAAAGGCTATTTTCTCAGAATCTACTGAACAGATTTACACCAAACCTACAAAAGGCACTTCCTTGACCTGAGGACTACCTCTCTGCCAAATTTCAAGTCATTCTGTTCAGCCGTTCGGGCTGTAGCTGTGTCTAAAGGTCCTATGGAAAAATGCATGGGAAAAACGCGTTTTGGGACCCCCCTTTTATCTCAGCCCCCGCTTCACGAATCCCCCCGAGACTTTCAGGGTAGGAGCGGAGCATAGCGCCCCACCTATTTTGAAAAATTCGCGAGGATTCGTCGACCGGCGCCAAAGTTATTCAAAATAGAATGTTGCGGATTTCCTATGGAAACGTGGTCCTAACTATAACTACCTACTGGCGACCGCCAGTAGGTAATATATATATATATATATATATATATATATATCAACAACAAAGTGCCTCTGAACACGAAGACGCCACTCCGATGGTGCAGGTTACAAACCCAATTTATTTCTGAGACTGCAATTGGTGTCCGGTTTTTAAACAAATTCCCCAACGCGTTTCAAAGCCACTGCTTCTTCCTCATGGGGCGGTTTGGCAGCACATGACGGCGCGAACCACAGCAGTTAATTTATACCCCTTCCAGGGGACAGAATATAACTACAGCACCCAGCATGCCTCACTGGAGAGAGCATGCAATGGAAGGGGTATAAATTAACTGCTGTGGTTCGCGCCGTCATGTGCTGCCAAACCGCCCCATGAGGAAGAAGCAGTGGCTCTGAAACGCGTTGGGGAATTTGGTTAAAAACCGGACACCAATTGCAGTCTCAGAAATAAATTGGGTTTGTAACCTGCACCATCGGAGTGGCGTCTTCGTGTTCAGAGGCACTTTGTTGTTGATATATATATATATATATGTATATATACACCGCCGCAGGCAGCCAACCCCTTGCTGCGCATAGACTTTAGTTGTGCGTGGCATGAGGTTGGCTACAAGGCCTTGCTAAATAGGCCTTAATTGGCTCCTGGGGACCCCATCACCCGGGGCCAAAAAGGGAAATGGGGCGAGTGACCACCCTTCCCTGAGCCTTAAATGGCCCAGGACCCCATTAGGTGCCACGGGGGAGCCCCAGGACCCTCGCGACCCCGTATAGTGCGGAAGCCGGCATTGCTCTTGCCTGGAGGGAGTAGCTATCTATGCTTGCTCCCTCAAGGCTGGAGCAGTATCTGTTCAGTTTCCTTTCCCACAGGAGTGCTGGAAGGTAAACCGAACAGAAGTCTGCTCCAGCCGACAGTTGCATGTTTTAATCTCCCGCCTGGTGGAAGCAGACTTGCATGTTTGCTCCCATCTGACAGAGATTTAACAATGCTCCCACCATGCGGGAGCAAGCACATTTCCCTGCCCGCGCTGCTGTGTGCAGGGAAGCTATTGTGTCCCGTGGGTGGGCTTCCCAGGGCACAGTGACTGAGCTGCGGGTGCCTGGGCTTTTTTCCCCATTAAATTTGTTGCAAATTCGAGGATCCTCTCCGAATTTTCAGCAAAAAAAAGGTTTTTGGCTAAAGGTGGCTTAGGGTGTCAGGGTTTCCCTGCCCTGTATGTCTTATTTTTTTTGTTTTTTGTTTTTGCTTTTTTCTTAGGAGTTGGAACTGAGTCCTAAGATTGTCTTCCACCACATCAACAAGGAAGTGCTGATAGCAATCAGATCTCAGTTTGAGATCTGTCGGATCCATGTAGGCTCTGCATCCCTAGATATACAAGGTTTTTGAGCATTATTTGCTCAAACTGCTCAACAGATTTACACAGAATCACAAAATCACTCCTTCTGGACCAAGGTCTAGCTTTGTGCCAAGTTTATTGTAAATCTGGTCAGTGGTTTGAACTGTAGCTGTGTCTAAAGTTCCTATCGAAATAAGAATGGGGAAAACACATTTTCCCAGCACCCACTTGACTGATCAACCCAACACTTTCCATGCACAAACTAGTCAAAACATAGCACTTTTTTGGAAAGTTTCATTGAGATTCATTATTAGCAACACAAAAAAGGCATTTAATATGGAAACATGATCCTAACTATACCAATGATGACCACCACCAGGTAATTTGTGTGTGTGTGTGTGGGTGGGTGTGTGTGTGTGTGTGTGTGTGTGTATATATATATATATGTATATGTATATATATATATATATATATATATATATATATTTAGCTTCTGTCTACAGACCGATTTAGCGATCTCCTTGCAAACACTAATCTAATCAGCACACAGGGATTGAATAAAGTGGATGGTTACACACTGCAAGGGGTTCATTCTGTAATTTCCACAATTTTGCACGCATTAAATAATAGCGCTGTCTTCTGTCTACTTGTGTGTACTACAGGAATATCTTACAATGTAACTGAGATGTATAGCGTTTCCATAGCTTTTTGTCATTTTGCACACACATTAAGTGCACATGAACTACAAGGAGGATGTGTAAATAACTGATATAAATAAAATCTAAAGCATGCAATACTCATGAGCAAGGCAAATTCTATCTAAAAAAAATTGTGTAAACATAAAACTAAAAAGGGAAGGTTAGCACACAAAGTAAAAAAAAAAACTCAAGCGTCTATGGTAATTAAAAGGGAAGGCTAGGGTAACCTTGCTGTGTTTGGCACATTGATGTCTAACCTGGTTGGAGCCGGATCTCAATGTGTCATCCGCTTTGGGACTGTGTAAGGATCCATTTATACACATTGATGGACGATAATAGCCTTTTGGGAAACAAACGCGTGATACATCTATGCTGTGAATATACATTTATAATCCGAAGTTCTTATCCAAGCATATGTCCCACTTTGGTTGTGTGCTGATGTTTGGTAGAGAACGGTCCAGTTCGGAGTCCATGCAAAGCCTCATAGCCCAAGAAATGCCACAAAGTGATGCACAATTCTTGGGCCATAGATCTTTGGGAAGAAGGGACTGGAATAGAGGCATGTTCTTGATTCTCTCAAGCAGTATTTTGTGGTCCAGGTTAGGGTGTTGCATTGAAGAGCTTGGGCAGTGCTAAAATTGGCCAACCCTTCCCGATTTCACATTGTCTTATTTCTTGGCAGATTTGTCTCACCATTATTTTATCAACGCAAGGTCTAAGGGAATACTTTTTACGTATTTTTAAGAGCTGCCTCACCCTACTGCTAAGGCCGTTGCTTTCAGGTTGACACTGTATAGTGATGTCAGCACTCGTTCCTATGCACTGGACATGACCGAATTCAATGTATATGAAGTCTCATACCCTGCCGACCATGGGATGTTTACCCTCAGAAATGAGCTGGATCAAAAAATGGGGTGCAGAAGCAATCTGCTGAGATAGACATTTGATGCAACTCAACTCAAGCCAGAGCGGAGATGGAGGTTTGACGCAGCTCTGTTCAAGCCAGAGCAGAGATGGAGGTTTGACGCAGCTCTGTTCAAGCCAGAGCGGAGATGGAGGTTTGACGCAGCTCTGTTCAAGCCAGAGCAGAGATGAAGGTTTGACGCAGCTCTGTTCAAGCCAGAGCAGAGATGAAGGTTTGACACAGCTCTGTTCAAACCAGAGCGGAGAAGGAAGTTTGCTAGCTCTGTTCAAGCCAGAGCAGACATGGAGGTTTGATAGCTCTGTTCAAGCCAGTTTGACTCCGCTTTATGCAAGCCAGATCTGGGGTTAAGGTTTAACGCAGCTCTATGTAAGCCACAGCTGAGATAAAGGATCGACACAGCTCTATTCATGGCAGAGCTGAGATAGAGGTTTGCCTCCTTTAATCGTTTTACGCTAAAATTCCCTCTTTAATTCTTCGCGAAGGACGTACAGGACCAACCACTATATAACTAAAGGGACCACCTGTGATAATGCTAGAAGTCAAGTGGACTCTGGCGAAAAAAGTTTGCAATTACGGACCCTGATGCCCCATGTTCCTGAGACTTCTGGGTAAGGTTCAAGAACTAAGGAATGGACCCTAGAGTATCTGTCTAGGTGCTTAAGTAAACTGTATATTTTAATTTTGTATACACTATGGTGAAGGAATTGCAATACAATATCAGTGTATAGGTCTTTGATCGCCCTGCCTTTTTGAATGATAGGACCTTGCTAGCAAGATGGCTCCGAGCTAAATACTCCCGGCTAATGTCTACTGTGACCTTCTGTCCACAAATTTCAAATGCGGGAAGGCTAGCTTCCCTTTCCATCCTTCTCTGGTCTGGGGCCTAATACTAACACATAACATAAAAAACCGATACGAAGTGCTATGTGAAATATAAGTTTATTATATCTCTAAATCCATGCAGGGATTATGGTGAGGAAACAGAAAACACAACATCTATGTATAGGTGTCATTCTGACCTGTGATTTTTAAAGATGATTGCATTACAGCACTGTTAATAATATATAATCCCTATGTATCTCAAAGTCTGTATAAGAGACCCCCGGCCATCCAGTCATTAGTGAAGAACATCAGCCAGATGTTGTCTGACCCCCAACAGGAGGGCGGGGAAGGAGCAGAAGAATCCAAGGCAGAGCAGTAGATGGCGACTCTGTTCTGGGCTGAAGTCTAGCTCCACCGAGCTCCGAAGTGGCTGTTTAGGGACAGTCGGACAAGGTTTGCCATGCCAGAGCTCCAAGACCAGTGAGTGCATCAAGTCGGAAGCATGCTAGGGCTAGAACTAGGCATGCACTCTAGTGCTGTGCATAGGAAGATGTTAGCTAGTGATGTCCAGGCGGTTACGCCGTGGTAGAATGCACAGGAGTGGGTCTGGCCTGGATTTTGATTCTTTGACCATACCTAGGTCCAAGTTGCCTCTGCTCCATTGCAGATACATGACCAGTGTCCAATGATTTAACATGCAAAGTCTTCCCTGATAAACCTTTTCACTCCTACTCTGCTTGTCTGACACTTAATTGCTGCTTGTTTTCTTGTACTCTCTGCAGGTCTCGATTCTAGAAAAGGCGGAAAAGGAGGGTTACCTACGGCTACCGTTAAGAGACTTCCAGGGGAGTCTCTCATTAATCCTGGCTTTAAGAGGTAATGTCCTCTTGGTGTCCCCCTCCCCTCTCTGCTGCTGGTGTCTTCCATCGTTTGATTTTCTCTGATGCTTCTGTGCCAAGTCATTCTACTTTTGTTCTCACACTGAGTTCCTTTTGGTCCGCTCTGTTTTTCCTTCACCCCGTCAATCCTATTTACAGTCTCTCCTGTCCCTTCCCTCTGGCCTCTGCCCCTCCCCCTACCTCTCCCATTCCATCTCCCTCCATCTTTCTTCACTTTTTGCCACTATTTCTTCCTCTGTTGAATCTCCCATAATACTCCTCGTTTTTTTTCCAGCTCAAACTTCCTAGATCTCTTTGCTCTTTAGCTTTCTTCTCCTCCTTCCTTCTCCTGCCCCTTTCCTCCGTGTTTTGTCTCTTCTGCTTTCAGGATTCCACGCTGTTCTTGATAGCATGTTCTGCTCCTTTGCTTTCCATCTGCGCAGTTATTTCGTTATTTTATTCAAACTCTTGACCAGTCATGATATTGTCCTGAACAGCTGCAAAAGTGTGGACCTCGGATGGGTCAGAGGTCCTGCCTGTCATAGCACCTATACTTTCCCTGCACCCCCTTATCATACTTAAATTCTGCCGGTTTGGTAGGACTGCGGCCTGTGCCAGGGTGGGTTGTTGCTGCCTTCACTAGGGAAACTGCTTTTCGTGTTTTTTGGCACGCACATGCTTTGATAAGTGTTTGATCATCTGTACCGCCTTTTACTTGTTGGTAATAGCCACAAACGCAAAATTCAAGGGCTGCAGACCTCAGCTGGAGTTTTTCAGTGACTGAGTCTCGGACGTAATAAATAAATAATGAATAAATCCGTATTTGTAAAGCGCAAACTACTCACCCTTACGGGTCTCAAGGTGCAGGGGGCCGTTGTGGAAATTAAGTGAGCTATTGCCCAGAGTCACACGGTGCTGAGCTGAGCTGCCGCCGGAGTCGGGGATCGAACCGTGATCCCTGTGCTCCGAAGTCAGCTGCCCTGGCCACTGCACCACACCTCTCCACCTCGTACATGAGACTGCTCTTTTAGCACTAGAAGTCCTACTCACTCTAGAATATTTTCTAATATGATAGTACAGTGCAGAGTTGGTGGCATCATGGATAGGGCTGACCACACTGTGTAGTGTCAGCAAAGAGGGGAGTACTACTCAATGCCATGTTAAGCTTCACCCCATTGCTCTTTCCCCTGCAGAAGATGGTCTCTCTTCACACTGAGACCTTCACACCTTTTTAGCAATGCCTAGGGGAGTTAACCAGGCCGGCCAGTGCCCTCTTGAGGAGCTCAGTACTTCAGGACTGTGAGAAGTAGGTAGAATTGCAGTCCAAAAATGAAGTTAAATACTCCGAAATGTAGGTTTTGGAGAAAACCTGTTAACACTTGAAACATTGTACCGTGATGTTGTTCAGGGAGATGAAACTGAATCCGTGGTGATGAAGCAAGTGGTTAGTAATCAAGAAATCACATCTTCCCATCACTTTGACTAACCCCAGAGCTCTCCTGAGTGTTGGCTGGAAACTGAATACTGGATTTTGCTTTGACCAAAGTGGGTGAGCCGAAAGGTAATCATGGATGACCCATGCTCATCTCCTCTAGTCTCCATTCTCCTCCCTCAGTCGCTACCGCCTGCTCCTAAATGCTTCACCACATGCCCCTCCATTTTGGACACTTGTGCTGTAACGCCATTTGATATTCCCATTTGTGTACTCAACAACTCTTGGGTTTAGGACACGTGGAAGGTCTACTTGTGTTGTAATTTTGCTTTTCACACGTCTATAATTTAAAGGGCAGTTGACCATAAGGCTAAGAGTAGGTGTCGGTTCTCTTTGGGTCACCATGCATTTCGTCCTTTTGTGCGCTGCACGTTTGCTGTTTATGGTGGTGAATATTTCAGCATTGCTAAAGGGACACTTTGGTGGGTGATTTAATGTTACATGGTGAATCTGGAGTGTTTAATAAATTCAAGTTGAAGGCCTAGATTTCAGTGACAAACTGCTCCAGGGCGAGCATTTATTTAGAACTTGCTTTTGTTCAGAATGTCCACAGAACCACCAGGCACTTCTTTGCTGGACCCATAGTCCTGGTCAGCGCAGTACAAGTGGACTCACACCTGCCAGAAGTTCAGGAATCCATATCATAAGACTTGCCTCCTTTGAACCACACTTCGTTCATTTCATAGAAACTGCTTGCGAGTTGTTGCCACTTTGATACATTCCACCTCTTGTGGATCCAGTATTGTAATCAGTCGCAGCTAAAGGGTATGTATCCTCGGAGTCCTCCTCTTGTTGCGAGGATGTATTCCTGATGTATGTTGGAATGACTCCTTAATGTCTATGTGACAGGCCAAGTACATCCCTTCAAGTCATTTCTAAATGTTTTCTTATTTTTGTGTTCGCAGG